>NC_139344.1:187561520-188761520 GCF_055883805.1 Amblyomma maculatum
GTCGCCCATTGGCCGTTCAGCCGGATAGCGGAGAGGCGTGATGAGAACACGCCAGCTCCCGATGGCGTGCTAGCGTCCGTGGATTCAGGGGCAGGAGCGTGTCACCATGTTGAATGAGCCCTGGGTCGTGGTACTGGCGGCTGCTCAAGAGCAAATGAAAGGTGTAGTATACTATAAGAGAAATGCGCAACAACTTATACAGGACACAGGAAGAAACACACACAACAGTTCACGAGCGCTGAACTGTTGTGAACTGAGTGAACTGTTGTGTGTGTTTCTTCCTGTGTCCTGTCTAAGTTGTTGCGCATTTCTCTTATATACTATGCAGAACCAACTAGCCCGACAACACACTCTTCTGAATGAAAGGTGGGCCAAGGATGGGCGGCGACGTTACACCACAATGGAAACGATGAAGGGGACGTGAGAAAATTCTCTGGGCGGAATCGAAGACATTATTAGAAGAGTTTCGACTGCGCCCGGATAGGTAGCCAGAATTTTTTTCCGGGAGGGACCTAAAGTAAGTTTTTGTATAGAACGAAGGCAGGGGGGAAGGAGAGCGTGCTGGGAGGCAGTGATTCCACTGCCTTAAGAGAAACAAGGGGCTAATATCGCCAATATCCCTCTTTGCATAAATCAGTCAATTGTTTTTTTTTTCTTTTGTTTTTTTTTTTTACATTGACGACTACAAAATCTACCCCCCCCCCCCCTTTTTTTTTACGCTCCCACTGATTTCAATTCCGCGGGAAGCGCCCACAGTTGAGGAGGGGTGAGGACCTTGAGTTGAGAGAAAATCGGGGGGAGGGAGCAGTGCTTCCTCTTGGATACATGCCTGACTGTGTAAGTTAGGAGGTACGGTGAGTTCTCGATCGTGAGCTGCAGCTCGTAGGAGGAGTTGACGATGGCGTGAGAGGTCGGGATTGATGGCAAAGGAGGCTAACTTAGGGATATAAAATCATACATATTGCAACATACTGTGTACGTGACGGGGTTTTTATCTACAGAGTCGGGGGCCTGGGGGGGGGGGGGGGGGGGGGGAGTTCTTCAAGGCCCACGAACTCCTGCCTCTTCTACCGTTCTCCTCCTTCTTCTTCCCCTCTTCTGTGACAATACAAAGTGCATGACAATATGTCAGGAATTAAAAGGACACGCTGGCCTGGGAGGCTCGCGTAAGTTCGGAGCTACCGCGCGCCAGCGACGTGTGACAGGAGCGAGCAACGTTTATGAGCGCCAAATCATTCGCTGAGAAGGCTGCATCTCCTTCGGTATTGTGTTTACTCCTCTCCCGCAAATTATGCGTTCTCGTTGGACTTATGTTCGATATCTGAAGTATAAACAGAAGAAACTCCGCACGGTGCCACCTATACACACTTCACGAAAACCGAACTCACAACGCATGCAGCAGAAAGTTGGGCACTTAGCCGGGGCATAATCGTCAAATGATTTTATTGTAAATAAATTAGAAATAAGGAAGAAAATGTACCAGCCATGGCATCTGCCTTTACAATAACCGGTGTTGCGGATAATATCAGCAGATAGCTTTTTTTTTTTCTTCTGAAATAGGTATGCTGCGGAAAAATTACTCGCATTATCACACGGACAACCAAAAATTTCGACGCTGCGCAAGAGGCACAGGATTGGTCAGGCAGCTGCAGGTCATTTAACCATCGCAGCCATTTAAAGTTACATGGCGGGTGCTATTTGCATCGAGGTGCATACGCTATATCCATTTTTAGGGATACCACTGCTAAACATTACAGGGACTCCGAAGAAGAATACAAGGCGGGCTCTGTTTCTCAGTTGAAGCGAGTGTTCAAAGAACGAAAGCTTACATACTCTCATAAAGGAACACGTGCTAAGTGCCAAAAAGACATTGAAAAAGGTAAAAAAAGCCAAACTACTCAAAAGCCTAGAAGTGACCGTCGGATAAGCTATCTGATTTCTCCTTCCCTTACTGATTGCTTGCAAACGTTAATTTATTACCGCGTGGAAAGCTTCAATAACTTTCTTCTCATCTGCCTGTGAAGTTGTGACTGAAGGGCTTTCCTCATTTCTTTTTTTTTTTTTTTGTTAACTCGAACGAATGCCAAGGATGGTTACCGTTGAATTATGCTTCCATTCACTGGAACGTTGTTAGGAATTCCGCATTCCGTAACGAATTCCGCAGCGGGAAAATCTTGTACACACGAAATCGTAGGTAACATTCAAGGACGAAAAAAAAAAAAAAAATACAGACGCGGAAGCTACGAGCGCGCTCCGCCGCCTGCTGCGTCTTTGACTCGTGAGTGCAAGATAACAGCGGGCTCGCGGAGGCGGCTCCTTCTTTTATTTTCCATACCTCTGTCATTGTGTCTTTCTCTCCCCCATTTCCCTTCAAACGGTTTCCCTCCCCCCCCCCCCCCCCCTCCCCTCTCCCCCTCTCTTTTCCACTGACAAGCCACCGAAAAGCTGACCTAGGCTATTGGGGACGGGGATCTCCATATAATTTCAGCAGCTTGGGAACGTTTCAACAAGCGCTCAGCGAAGGTAGGTCTGAAGAAGAAAAACCTAATAAGTGATTCTGTATGCTCATAAGTTGTGCCGCACAATTAAAAAAAATTATGGTGAGGCATTTCTGTATGAACGTTTTTTTTTTCTTTTTTCTCATCGCTACGAAAGAGTTCTAGTTTGCGCATTATAGTGTCTATTTCAAATAACCTAACGGCAATAAGCCTAATGCTGGTTTCAAAATGAGGCACAACAAGCGTTTCTTCCTGTATGACTGCGCTGTCGTTTACCAACTCCCTCTGACATGTGCGAGCATTTACTTAAGGTAGAGTGGCGCATTGCATCAACAGGTGCCTTAATGAATATGACACGTCTTATCCGACCCTGCTTACTCCCACCTATATCAGCCTATTGTAAGAGCTACATAGACTGCTAGCCCCCGGTAAAAAAAATACATAAATAAAAACGACCTATCGGTCACATCAAACGAAGACGGGAAGATAGTGTATTGAAGGCTTCCATGTATTAAAAGCAACTTTATCATCAACGAGCCAAGAATTGCACTGTGGCAAGAAGAAATGTGGACAGGATGTCATGATGACCACAAGGCTTTTGGTCTGCTCGTTTTTGTTTTTTCACATTTTTGGTGTCATTTGGTTCATTACTTTCACATTTTACTTTTGTGAGCGTACATATTATACTTTTCTTAAAGAGCCCTCTGTATTAAGCAATTGCCAGCAAGGATTCAGGAAAAGGCTATTCGACTATGACACAATTAATCTTATAGTGCATTCGATTGCTAAGACAGTATATATTAATGGTAAAATAGACGCCATATGTATGGATTTCAGCAAAACATTTTATAAAGTTTACCGAGGAAAAAAATTTTCAAAAACTGAAAGACATTATTCTTCGAGACATTTTAATATCATGGATTGCAGACTATCTAACCAATGGAATGCAGTTTGTCTCATCTGATGGGTACAGCTCCAGTTGTCTTCCAGTCACCTCTGGTGTGCCAAATAAAGAGCCTTGGAGACATTGATTTTTCAGATATACGCAAGTAATATTGTTAATGTGCTCACCCTAGGGACCCATGTATGTTAATTTGCTGATGATTGTGTGAAACTTCGTCAAATCATGTGTAATGGGGATCAGAATGAACTTGAGCTTGGTCTGAAAAGTGTGCTTGATTGGTGCAGGGAGTTTGCCATGGGTGTTAACACTGAAAAAAAAAAAAATTTCTACAAATAACACAAAAATAACCCCCTAAACTACATGTACACTGCCGCCAACCACTGAAGCATTATTTGTTGTTATTTCCAAGAGCAGCCATCACTGCGAGTGTAACGCACGGAATGATCTTGCTCATGCTCAGTGCTACCGAGACGGGGATTTATCATTTTCTTTGTCGCATGAGATGCATTGAGATGTTTCTCGAACGATTCCAGCAGCTCGCCTCCGTTTCCACAAGGTTCCTGGCTGTTCTGACCATCTTTCGCTTGCTTAACTAGGTGCTTCTTTGCGAACTTTAAATTGAGCATTGCGGAAAACAACGGACATTCCTTACTTAGACGACCAGCGAGCACGATTGGTGTTATCGCCGCCGCCGAGTTGTTTTATTCTTCTGTGGGCGCAAGTCAGCCAAATAAAAAAGTTTATTTCGCTGAAAAAATATCTTCGATTGTTGGCCTTGTCATATACCCCGTGACAGTACTGTTGGATTGCCTCTAAAAGACGTTAATAGCTATACATATTTAGGTGTAATAATAACTATCTTTCCTGGCATTCGCACATAGATGACATTTGTTCGTGTGCGTTTATAAAGCTGTATTTTATCAGACATGAAATTAGGAATTTTCTTCCCCGCGTAAAACTATTGGCATATAATGCATCCATAGCCTAGGATCCATTTTCTAAAATTAACATCAACAAAACAGAAAGAGCTCAAAGAAAACATTTTCATTTGATTTATTCAAAGTATAGAATCGCAGATTCTCTCACTGACCTAATGGCTAGTAATAGTGAATTATTCGAAACGCGAAGTAGAAAAAAAATGATTTTAACAAGGTGAAAAGTCGGGCTGGTTGGTGCGTGATCTTGCGGTGAAAAAGAGACACGAGACACATTTCCCTTCTCTCCTTTGTCTCGTGTAAGCGCTCTTTTTCGCCCCCCCCCCTCCACACACACACACACACATAAACGCATACACATCGTCATGGCTTGCTTTATTCTTTGTTTAACCGTAAGTTAGCTTTGGACCCTCTCAGTACTTATCCCCTCTGTCCACTCGAAAAACTCGACATTATCACATTCACTCGCTAACACCGTACTTTGCGAAAACTGTCTTAAGTATTCCGTTTTCTCCACGGACAGCATCCGATTGGAATCATGTTATGGCGTTGTATCAGTTTAGTAACACTTGCTATTTTTACTTATGTATATTTCTCTGAATCGTTTTCTGTATTTTTCTGCAATACAAGTATACGCATATATGACTGTCTATACTTGGACATGACGAAGGTCTGCAGTATGTACGGAATAAATAAATAAACAAACAAACAAGTAAAAATAAGTACATGAAGATGTTTAGTTATTTCTGTAAAAAGTTTAGTTGCGAAATATCAATCGTCTTGTCGTATTCTTCTGTGTTATATTGCTGAAAATGAATACTTCGGCATCACTAGGACAAATTCCATTCTTTCTGCATTTCGATCAAGACGATGTGAAAGAACACTGGTATGTTGGGCTTCCGATCGTCGTTAAATATTCCTATAGACGGTCTAAATTAACAAGGAACCCTCCATTACGGCGTCTCTAATAGTTCAAGTGGGGGTTGGCCTCGTAATATGCGCTTGTTATCGGCATTTTGTCCACTGTACTGGAATGCTGCTGAAAGGGTAAATGATGATCTTGAAGATTGGCACCACTTCACATTCTAGATCCAAAGTTTCAAGCATTTACTTAACTGCTGGAAATTTCAGTAACCATTGTGTAATGCAGCTTCTGTTTATTTGGTGTCCATCTATGACGCGTTAATAAAGCCTCAGTACGAAAGAACGCTCTTTATGCTGTGTTTTATCTCCAGGCATCAGCGCTGGATTCTTTTCCTCAACTATAGTTCTAACAGGGGGAAAATGCTGTGCGGGAGTTAGATTGTCTCGAAGGAATGTCGTTACCCATAAAGGCCGCCATTGCGGAAAGCTCTGATAAGAACACGTTCCGACACGACGCAAATGACGGAAAAGAGACAATTTTGCGAGTATGTGCAGTACGCCTATGGTTTTGGCAACAACTTTTACCAAGTTTCGTCTTATCTCATAACCTTCATCTGCCCCCCCCCCCCCAAAAAAAAAAAAAAAAAAGAAAGAAATAACAGTATTTCTTAATACCGAGTTTAAAACAGGAGGAGGCTGTCGGTTAGGGGAATAGGGCTACTGAGGTGCGCCAGTCATCATCATCATCAGCCTGACTATACCCACTGCAGAGCGAAGGCCTCTCCCATATTTCTCCACTTAACCCGGTTCTGTGCTAGCTGCATTCACTTGACCCCTGCGAACTTCTTAACCTCATCCGCCCACCTAACTTTCTGCCGGCCCCTGCCACGCTTTCCTTCCCTTGGAATCCAGTTTGTGCATGCGCCAGTGCGCATGCGCAAATGCTGATTTCGTTGTGGACGTCACGCTGGCATTGCTCCACTGTGCGAAAGGTACCCTTGGAGGCTATGCTGAAGGCCACTCCTTCATCCCGGTGTTATAGTCATGGCAACTGTGCTTCTAGCTGTTCTCTTTGACAGCGTGTAAGCGTAAGCTGGAAGTTGGAGCTTTTCTGGGTAACTAGGTAGCGAAGCTGCCGAACCAGCTCTGTAGGGAGGGGGGGGGGGGGCAGTTAATCGCGAAACTTGCGTGGCCCCCATACCTTGTGGCCCCTGCGTCAAGAGGCCGCGTGAAAGAGATGCCACGAGCGGATCGCTCGTTGATGACGGATAAGCCCACGCGCGGAGAAGCAAAGCTGGCATTATCGGCGTCGTTCGATGGGTTGCACCCTTTTGGCGGCAGCAGCCAGCAAGGTGGCTGCAGCTATCGTAGGTTCCGGCGGGAGACAGGGAGCGCTTTGGCGGCAGGCAGCCGGAAATTGCGCCAAAACGAGGTGGCGGCAGACCTGGCCGATAACGGGCCATGACGCCGACAGCCGAGTTGATTGAACGGTGACGAGACACTGTGCACCGTCATCGCACATTTTTTCCTTTTTTTTTTTTGCTTTATTTTCAACACCCATTTCACGCGCGAACAAAGCGGGCACAGAGTTGTAACAGCAGAAAGAGAGTAGAACAACCAACCATGAAGAACAAGAGCGCAGCACGGGAACCCATGAGCGCCACTGATTATGTACAGAAGTGAAACAAGAGCCAGTCGAAAACAAAGATGTAATCGCGGAGCGAGCCCCGCGTCGTGAGAGGAGAGCGCGCGCGGACGGGGAAATGAAGTGCCTCGCGCGGCGGGGCCTCGTCTGCAGGCGCACGGGAGGAAGCGTGGAAGTCCGGCTGCAGGCAAGTAATTAAATTCACGCCGTTTCACATGCCAGCGCTCAAAGCGCAAACGCCTGCCGGTTGTCTCTTCCGGCGGGAACACCGCTGGCTTTTCGTCACCGTGGCCGAACGCAGTCCTACAAACTGGTTCCCTTGCAGAGAACAGTGAGGCCTGCGGGTGCTCGGCGTCAGGTACCGAGGCGGCCTGCTCAACGCAAACAAGACAGGAACCACCTTCCTTCGGCGTGCCGCCAGGGGTCCATCGAAGAATTCCGTGTCGTGGCCTCAAAGATCCGGCCAGTAGCCGCGCTCTATAACCTCTCTGCCTGGCTCGTGAAAGCCGGCAAGATATGGCCACCGTCCTCTAGCTTTGTCTATGGTGCGTTGTGGTGCCGCTGCTCACTGTTGTGAAGGCTTACTTTTCTTCATATTTCTCAGAGTTCGTTCTCTGTTAGTCGCCTAATTTTACTTGCTTTGTTTTTCCTCTCCTCTGACAATTCCTAAGGCGTCGTTGGGCGTAAAAAGCCGCCAGAATCCTTTTGCGAATGAACCTCTGCGTGCCAAGTCAGAAATGAATTTCCGTTTATGCTTTGTTGCCCACATGCGACAAAACATCATTAAGAGCGGCAATCATTCTTACACACATGCACAGAAAGCCTGGTAAAGGCTGCTGTTGAGCTGAACTCCGAATAAACATGCACGCGTTGCGACGTAAAAGTAAAAAAAAAAAAAGAAAAAAGAAACAACAACTACCTGGTGAAGCAGAATATGGCCCAAGAGACAGCCTTTGGTGAGGTCGTCAACGTTGCCGAATGCGCCCCACACCTCTGCAACCTCGTGCTTTTCTGGTCACTCACGCCTTTTCCTATGCTCCCGTTTTCTCTTCTACCGTTAAGAAGAACGTTTACTTTGAGCGTTCGTAGCTGGTGGGCCGTTCATACTGCCCTGCGTTGCTAAAGCCTCATATTTCTCCGTTTCCTCCAGCTATGACCTCTTCGCTCTCTTTCCATTTAAGTGGTGGACTTCTAAACGCTCTTCCTTCGCTAGGACACTTGGACGCGACTCGGACGTTACCGCTGTTTTTTTTTTTTTTGTATTTAAACGTGCATGTTGCCAAAAACTGCAACGCATGCGTAATTTTCTCTTCACAGCCGAGACAATAGCGTGACGCCTCGTGGCGCAGCGGCCTGTTTGCAGTCGCAATTTCATCTACGAGGCGACCTCCCTGGCGGCACGCTGGCGCGGACCACCGAGCACCGCAGCCGCCGCCGAGGCTCAAAGAACACTTCGAGCGCGCCTCCCGGACGCACGCCAAGGATATGAACCTGCTTGGCGAGAGAAAAATAATGCTGCCCTTAAAAGAGGCTCGCATAGTACTTCATTATTACCTTGCATGCTTGCCACATGTTGAATATGAAGCATATATCCACGCAAAATAGTCAAGTGTCTTTTTTTTTTTCTTCTTAAGTGCGTTACTCTGAGTTCAACGGTCACACATTACGTGGATAAAAGGAACCGGCAGGTGAAGGTCTCATAGGGTAACGCAGCCGCTACATGGAAACAACGCGCCGGGGAGCCACTATCGTGCACTAAAGCATCGGCGTCCGGTGATACGCCTCAGCCGCCTGCTTGGCGCTGACTCAGGAGTACACAGAGCGGCCCCGTCCAAACACTTCTCTGGAGGTAGCGGTCATTCACAACCTGTTTTCACCCACACGTCAAACCAACTATTTCTCTGTCCACCCCTATTTTTCCCCCTATATTTACTTATATATTTTGTATCTAAAAAACAAAAAAACAAAAACAAAACAAAACAAAAAAACAAAAACAAATGAAGCGTCATGCTGCAGACATTAAAACAGAAGGCGAGATTGTTGTGTCGCCAAATTCGTTCGCAGAGACCCGACGTAGCAGTTAAGCAAATATGGCGGACTTTTATTACGGTTTCCAGAATGCATCAACACTAAAGTGGAGAGTATACGATTCATTCTGCGTGCGCGTGGATATAAGCGGTGCTTATAATGAACGTGCCTGTTCTCCACGTATGCTTAGATACCACCGAGAACAAAGCTGGGCAATGAACTCCACGCGTCTCGGCTGGTATAAGACCCTTTACAGCGCGAGCGCATGGGCGCTGCCATATTTGATCATGCGACCCTTCCGCCATCGCCGGCCTTCGGGCCTTCTGGTTTGATGGCTTTCGGCGCGCTGGTACTTGGCTGCACGGTGCGGCGTACCCGCTGTCGCTGGGTGCAGCGAGCTTGTAGACAGCCAAAAAACTTCACGTGAATGCCTATAGTACGTGTAGATGCTAAAAATGTTTAATTTAACCATGTAGTTCATTTATTGCGTCGTCCTAACTGTCTGCATTGGCTAGAACATTTCGACAAACCCGTCAGCCGTCGACTTGTTATTTTCTTTATTATTTTCTCAATTCCCTCTCTAGCGCTCTTTGTGGAAAACATGATTTTCTGTAAAATTGAATAGATTACAAACTGATTATCCCCTCAGACTTTTTTTTTTTATTTTCTTGCACAAAGGGTGAACGCATGTTCAGACCGTGCTGGCTGAGACGCATTATGAATGTTCACAGTTTAACATTGTGCACAATATTTACTGCTCAATATGGACGCGCGTGTAATCCCTGAACAATTGATGTTATAATTTTACCTCCTGTAAACGTCCTGGCTTCAAAAGACTATTACGCTGCTTGAAGGCCACATCAGGCGCTTAGCGGCGTTCACCTGCGCTCGGGCAAAGGTGACTGGCAACTGCACCGAAATTCAGAACCCACTGTAGGCAGCCTAAGCAAGCGGGGATATAAAAAAAACCTTATCATGGTAAATTTCATCATTGGGCCGTGCATTAGTTTCATAAAAGCAGAAGTTATTACATGTATTGCAGCAGTGCTTGTTTAATTAGGTTTGGTTTTGTTTATGGGGTTTAACGCCCCAAAGCGACTGAGGCTATGAGTGGAGGACTGCCGAAATTCCCACCCCCTTGGGGTTCTTTAATGTGCACTGATATCGCACAGCATACAGGCGCCTGGGTTTCCGGCTGCATCGAAAAGCAGCCGCCGAGGCCGGGATTAGATCTCGCATATCCTTAGGAACAGCACCTAATTAAAGCAAGCAGATTCACTGAAGCCCACACTGACTTTCCTTCTCTGCACAATCAATTCTTATAACTGCATAGACATTAATAGCAACGTCAAGGTAGTTCTTAACGCCCTGCGAAAATAACGCGGCAGCAGTGCAAAGACGCAATATACAATTTCTGAGAAAATGTCAGGGTCGTTCTTGCATTCCCATGGCTACTGCCGGTGCTAAAATGAGCTGGTGCGTGAAGTATAAGCCTTTCTCTACAATTCGCAGGCGTTTTCTGGTCCCAGAAAGGAACACGAACTCGTGATACATATTCGAGAAAAACGGTGGCCTAGGCCGTGAGGTGCACCTCATGTACAAAGCATCGTCTGTTCTTCCGCCAATAAACAACAGGGTCATTAGCTGTACTTCCTCGCAAAATACTTCGACAATACAGATGACACCCGCATCAAAGCAGCGCTGTTTAAAAGTCAGCCAGCATTCTTACACAAGATGCACAGCAGCAGTCCAAAGGCCAGCAATGACAGCCGTCCTAGTGGTGCCACCTGTTAGGGAAGAGTGGCACTACTCGCTGTAAACGGTCTTAAATGAAGAGTCGGACAGACGCCGCTTCATTCCAACACCCTGAGTTGATTACGTTCGAAGTACGCATCGAAAGAAATAACAATGAAGAACACACAAAAATAGCGTAATACTCAGATGAATCTCATTATATATAGAATCGCTTTCGCATTATGCAATAAGAAAAAATAAAATAAATAAATAAAAGTGCTTTGTGTATTCTGACCATCGGCTCAAGGCAAATATTCAGCATTTGTGGACTTGACGTCAATATGTGATGAGACACTTGAGACAATGCGCGTAAAGCTCGCCACCCGGGGAATGTATGACCAGTGGGATATATAATTTAGCTTCTGTGAAGCCTTGGTCTCGCCGAGTAACAAACAATAGAAATCAAGCCTCGCGAGAGAAGATGGATTCATCTTAGTGTTAGAGTCCAAAATGAAGTTGGCAGCTTTTCACACTTCCTTCAATTTGCTCCTTGTCAGGGGTACGTCGCTCTCGCGAGTGACAAAATACTGTGGCTGACGCGAGCGCTGAGACAGAAGGCGCCAATGTGCATGAAGTCGGTTTCAAGCCCGAATAAGCTGGTCCGAGCCGCACGAAACTTGGGACACAGCGCGTTCGAAGCGAGGCCAACGGAAAGGCGGTCTCCAAACCTGGGCGCACGGAGAATGGACAGAAGAAGCGTCTTCTTGGAGAAGAAGGGGGGGGGGGGGGGACGTGAATGAGATACAATGGCGCCTGCTGCGCCGCATACACGAAGGACGATGGTACAACGGCTTCCTGAGAGCAGCACCGGAAATGCGACACCGAGAGAACCTCAACCTGAGTCACAAACGGAAAGCTTTTTGTGTTGTGCGGTTTTTTGATGCGTGCGCACTTTCGTCCCTTCGAGCACCGAAGGCCGCACACATGTCAGCGGCTATGTATATGCAAGACGCTATAAAATAATATTCCCTACGGTGAAACATCCACTTTTCTACGTTTATAGAACCACGACAAGTGAAGGTGTTTCGTGACTGGCACTGAAGCACACGGGGAATGAATCGCGCAGTCTACGTTTTGGCACAAGCCTTTCCATGCACTCGCTGAAGACGTCTACAGGGGTCCTCAAGGATTTTAGGAGCGAAACGCCAACTTAATACGTCCAGGGTTGATAATATCCTAGATTTCCTTCCATCTGTCCGCTGTCGATACTCAAGCTCGAAATAAGATTGCGAAAATAGTATCGAGCTAATAGCGATCAAAATAAGTAAAGTCCTCCTTTGTGGTACGTAAGCGTTACCTGCATCCAGCCTCCTTGTCAATTTTATGATTTACGTTTTACTCCGTGCAACAGGGACGATGAACAGACAAAAGCTGAGGTTATGTCAAGTTCTACTTTGTCCCGCCCTCCGGATATGGAGCGACACGGCAAAAGTATTATAAACCCGCCGGTGGTCCCCAACACATAACCCGAACGAGTCCTTCGAATTCTGCTTTGCAGAACCTGTGGCTCTGCACGATGCAGATGTCCTCGTGATCGGGCGTTCGTATCACTCGGGCAGTTGTCACAGTGGCCTATATATGCTGCGCTGTTCTGCTGTTCGTGACTTGCGTCGAAGCGTGCATGCTAATTTAAGGGACGGGAAAGCAATTACTGCGCTATTTCCAACCGCAGCATTTGCGGAGTAAAGGAAGCGTGTTTCGACAGTTAAGTGAAGTGTCTTCTACAGTGCGACGGACGGTCGCCCCTCGATGTATCAGGACACGGAAGCTTACAAGGCGGAACCGCGCAGATATGTATCGGACCTTGCACAGCTGTGCTGAACGTCATGGGGGCGAAATTCGACATTCCGGATAGCTCACCCGGCATGACCATCAGTGTGTCGGCAACAGGTCCTTGCATGGGCAGAGGCTGCTCGTACACTACGTACACCTGCTAAGCTAGATCAACGGTTATGTTTTAAATCTTAGGACCATCTAGTGACTTGACGAAGACGACATCTACGAGGAAGGGGCGCCACGTTCAAGGAGAATGATGTTGGTCCCCAGAGAGACGTAGCTCGTGAATACGACCGAGCAGCGTCAGATAAGACCAGTAGCGCCCTTTTGCGACAACCTTGTCGGCCACTGCTGCCAGCCGATGGAATTGCCAAACACGGCCGAAGCTCTGCCGGCGCCCGACCTTTGGCTTGTTGCATAATTCCCGCACATTCACCGTCCATGCTGGTGCAGGTGGTGGATCTCGCCTGTCCTTGGAGCAGGAAATCGTCGCACAAGAGTCTCGACGCACCACCGTGAGCGCACCTGCTTGAGGTGAGGATCTGTTCGGCAAGTTGTCTCGAGCACCTTGGCAGTTTTTTTAGCCTAGGGTGTTGTGGAAGCAACGCTAAGCACGTGGAAGAGCGCAATCAGCTTCTGATGCTTTGGCGAGGACACAAAACTCTTGTCCAAACAAATGCGGGCCACAATGGCGACACCTTCAGCAAAGGCCGACGTGCAGCAGTTTAGACGTATGTCCAGTGGCTTAGCTGCAGAGAATAAAAAAAGAAGAAAAAAAAAAGGATATCGTGAGTCGTAGCCCTTAGTCTGCAACATGCTCACAAGTATGGTGCAGTTGCAGCGTACACTACAACACGTGATCGCAAAAAAGATGAAAAAAAAAAAAGAAAAAAAAAATCACGAGAAAAAGGCACGGGTAGCGTGAGAAATGACGCGCCTCATTCACGTGATTGATAAGGTATACATGAATAGCTGTAAGCTGCGAGGCCCTGAAATGTGCCGCATTTGCTTATTACGCGAACGACCCTTGGCGGCAGCTGTGTAGATGAGGCATCTTTTATGCCTCGATCTGTACGGTCAAAATATTACACTGAACGCTTCTAGCGTTCGACGGCGGACAAAATATGCTGCAAAATTTCTCCAGATATTCAGATAATTAACTAAAATCCCCAAATATTTAGGTATCACAGATGGGTGGTTAGTCCCAGTGGACATTTGAGGCCGTGAATAAAACGACGCAACATTAGTTTTTTTTTTTATTTTCTTTTTGTAGCGAAAAAAAAGCGCATTTTCTACAGCTTTGCAGCGGGAAGAAATCCGACGCCCTTTTCCCTTGGGAGACCGAAACTGAGCGCAAGAGATGCGCAGGAAACTCGGTACAGAAGCGACATCCGGTGAAGACGTGAGCAGTGGCAACGGCGCTCAGTTGGATTATCCAGTGGTATTGTGCCACGCCATGTACTACATCAATTCGTTTCACGCACCTGGTGCAAGGGAAAGGCCAGTCATTGCCAGCTGAGTGGTCGTTATTTATGAGATCCACGAAGCGAGATAAAGTGCATGACACGCCCCAGAAATGCAGGCAGTTCGAATTTGGCGCCGTTGCCATTGCGTCACGAAATCGTCGAAAGTCGCTTCTGTACCGAGTTCTCTGAGCGTGTCTTGCCCGAGGTTGCGGTTTCGTACGCAAAAAAAAAAAAAAAAAAGAAAAAAAGAAAAAAAAAGAAAGAAAACGTTGAATTTTCTCGCTGCAGGGCTTAAAAAAAAAGTTTTTCTTCGTTTCAAAAATTGATATGGCATCTCCTTGTTGACTTCTTGGAACTGCCCAATGAAGCTAACGACCCAACTGTTATAATTAAGAAATTAATTAGTGGGTTTTAGTAATTGGCTGGATAGTTAAAGGAGCTTTGCTGCATATCGTGTCCGCCACGGTAGAGTGTTTGTCCCTTCAAATAGCATTTTTTTTTTGCTATTTTGAGCCCACTGTTTCCGAACATTACGTTGTCTCCCCTGAAACACACTAAATAAGCGATAATCTTGAACTAGGCCAATATGCCACTGTTTTAAGAGCAAAAACGTTTTTCGCTCGCAATTTGACCTGCTAGTACACTTTTCCCGCGCAAAATGGGGTTGTAATGTGGGTTGGTTATTTGAATCGCCTGAATTTAGGCGACATTAATATGCAAAACGAGGCATATCATAATTCATAACTTCTCTTCTACTGAGCTCACACGTTACGTCGCTGAAGCAATAATGGCCCTAGACGACTTTGCAACACAAATCTATGTCTTTGTAGAGCAGGACAACACTCACGTAGTTCGCTTTAGTATGCCTTCCCTCGCTTTCAAGATGTTATTTTTTTTCTTCTTCTTTAAACGTTCTTAGTCAGTCGTAAGAGACAACAATGTCTTCAAAATCATTTTGGCGTCACCGCTACCACATTTGCGCATATGACTTGATGTAGAGGCTCGTCTTCACTCGCCTTCACTCGTACAGGTTATTTTTTCAGCATCGTTTTCGATGGCCTTTCTTGCCTGGTTTAAAATTGAACTGCGCCAAAGCGCGCAACGAGACATAACAAAAAGCTGAACTGATTTTGCGCGAACGACATGCTATTAGTTTTTACTTTTGACTAACCGCGCTGTCACGTTGAAAGAGTCTACGAAAAAAAAAAAAGAAAAAGAAATACCGCGTTGGGAGCCTCGATATTTTATTTCTTTTGGCAACCCACATTTACACCAGTAGGTCGCTCCGCCAACGAGCGACTTACGATTAACAGAAGCCCTCATTCCGCCGCACTCTCGCTACATGAATTCAGTGGCGGTGAGAGCATAATAATTATTGACGGCCATGCAAGGCAAGAACGCAGCCAGCTTACCTTGAATCTCTCGACGACGCCCGTTTCTTTCTCTTCTTGCCTCTCAGCGGCTGGCGTTATGGTGTACGCAATTCTCTGCAAAAGAAATGCCGCATTTGTGGCAATTTTTTTTTGTGACAATGGCGCGAAAGAACGCCAAGACCTCATAAGAGTAATCGTTAGGTTTACTAGAAAAATTAACGTAGGAGTAGAGTGGCATTCCGACGGGTTGGTCTCAATAAAAAAGTAAAATGTTAGATAACTGACGGCCTCGTATGCTTCCGCGCCCACCCCTGCCGGCGAATGCGAACTCTACACTCGCTGCGAACGGTGTCGTGCGGTTGGAGGTGAGCGTAAGTTTTTTTTGCACCGCTTGGTTGAAGGCGCACACTTACTTCATGAAATGGCATTTAGTATCTCTGATTTGGAAAAACGGCCGTTTGCGCGATACTCGGACAAGTAAATGTTGATTAGGGGATTAAAACAAAGATTAATTATTGAATAATTAATTAATAATAATTCCACTTGTGATTGCTGCGAAAGAGGCATAACAGAGTCACTAACGTAACGTTTGAGAAGCCATACATTCAGTCGATAAAGGTAATAAAATGAAAAAAAAAGAAAAAGGCAAATGTAAAGTAAACGTGCTAGTAATAACTAACCTATCAGAGCAAGCTGTAGTATAGCTAAAAGCAAAATAGGACAACAAAAAATTAAGGGGGCGCTCGAGCTTTGCCTAAGAGTATGCGCGAAGCGCCTTTAACACCGCCTCCACGAATGCTTTTCTTTTTTTGTTGTTGTTGTTGTCCAAGTTGTTTTTTTGGAGAAAAGAAGGTGCAGTATCTGACTTCTCAGCGGATGCCTACAATTATCTGAGGTACTGCTGTCGTCGGTTCAGGCTCCTGCTGGAAACTAGAATCCAACCTGACTAGCTGATGGAGGCCAAATGGGGAACGAAACGGTATGACACAACCTTGAACGCTGCACAAAGTATGATTTGATAACAAATTTGGTACCAAATCACGTGTTTTTTTATATTTTTACGGCACATTTTTTTGTTCTCTGTTATGGTGACGGAAATGGCTTTTCGGCCGAATGAGGTGTAGGCGATTTGCGTAATAACGCTGCGATATGGGCTAAATTTTGAAGAAAAGGGGCAAAAGAGAGAGAGCTTGAATTTTTTGTCATAAAACTACCCATATAATAATGTGCACTGCAAGATACATGAAAATAATATTAGCAGTTTGCGTTTAGTCACAAAATTGAAATACAATGTTGAAACATAAATAACCACTCGAATTGCGCTGGAATAGCGATACAGCAACACTCGGGAAACGTTTTTTTTTTGTAATTATAAGCAGTAACGTTTTCAATGTTTAACTCTTAGTAACTGAAGGGTTTAAACTGTTCAATTATCTAACTGCTAACGGTAAAAATGGTATTTCAGACAGTCAGTATGAAAATGATACTCGCTGAAAGTATGAGAATGTTTATGGCACATAGAAGTAATATATTCAGTAGCCTCTAGTTTTAAATGGTGATGAAATAATTAATGCACGAGATTATTTAGCGCGAGCTTTGCAGTAGTTTGCAGTTGTTTTTGTCCCTCTCGTGTCGTTATTTTAACCGGCCAATTGATTGTTGCCCATATGTTGAATATAAGCCTGTCTGCTTTTCTGTGAGTGCTTCGAGTTTCGTTATGTTTTTATTAGTATAAAAGAACCAAAATACGTTAGCATAAATTAGTAAAAGTCTAATCGAGAGGTTTTAGAATTATTTTAAGAGGAGCTAGTTTCAGGCGCAGTCTAATTTTGAGTCTTTCGATCAGTGTCCAGCAAAGTTTTCTAGGAAACAAGAATTCAAACACGGTTACCGCTGTACACTTCTGGAGCCTTGTCTAATTAGCACTCATTGCCATGCGCGGAATATTTGTAAATGAACTTGCATGAAACAGCGTATGAACAACCATGCTATATATATATATATATATATATATATATATATATATATATATATATAGCGGGCCTAGCGCGCGCTCTAGGCCCGCTAACATATTTATTAACCATCATCTCACGGTCATGAAACATTCTCCCTGGTCCCTGTTCTCCTGTTTTCATCGGCTCGCCGCCACGTAACGATATATATATATATATATATATATATATATATATATATATATATATATATATATATATATATATATATATATATATATATATATTGAAAGGGGGGTTTTTATTGTGCTTTAACAGGGATAATAGCCCTGTCGAAGTTTCACGGCGAACCACACAAGAACACAGCCAGTCTCAGTCTCCACAAGCGAGCACGAGCAGCGCAGCGGCACTTCGTCGTCCTTATCCTCGTCTTCGTGATACTCTCGCCTACTTAATCCTCGTCTTCGTATATCCTCGTGTAGTTCACTACAATTTCCCCCGGAGCGAGGAGGAGCCATCCTGGCGACCTATGGTGAGGGCAAGAGGAGCGGATCGTAGTACGTTTTGAGGCGGCTCACGTGCACAGTTTCGCGGCCGCGATGACGCATGTCCGAAGAGGTAGTGAGGGGCTCCACGATGTAATTCACAGGGGAGGTTTGACGGACAATGCGGTAGGGGCCGTGATACTCGGTTCGAAATTTTGATGACAATCCCGGTGGGGTGCCGGGAACCCAAAGCCAAACAAGGGATCCTGCAGGAAAAACATGTGGCGTCTGATCTTTGTCGCGGTGATGCTTTTGGCGGCCTTGAGATTCCGATGTAAAACACCGGGCCAACTGGCGACATTCCTCCGCATGTTTGGCAACGTCTGAAAGGAGAGTACACTCGGAGGAGTCGGGACGATATGGTAAAATAGTGTCCATCGTGGACGACGCCTCACGCCCATAAAGGAGGAAGAAAGGGCTAAATCCAGTAGTTGACTGCGTGGCGGTGTTATAAGCGTATGTCACGAAAGGAAGGACAGCGTCCCAGTTAGTCTGATCGGCGGCAACGTACATCGTCAGCATATTTCCGAGGGTGCCATCGAAGCGCTCAGTCAACCCGTTTGTTTGAGGGTGGTAGGCTGTTGTGGTCCGGTGTATGATGCGACATTCGGCCAGTAGAGCTTCAACGACGTTGGAAAGAAAGACGCGTCCTCGGTCACTCAGCAGCTCTCGCGGCGCGCCATGGCGAAGAACAAAATGATTTAGCAAGAACAGGGCAACTTCACGGGCAGTAGCGGCGGGTAAAGCGGCGGTCTCGGCATACCGGGTGAGGTGGTCGATGCCGACGATAATCCACCGGTTCCCAGAAACCGTGCAGGGAAGTGGCCCGTAAAGGTCAACGCCAATGCGGTCAAAAGGGCGGGCCGGGCATGGAAGTGGTTGTAAGGGGCCAGAAGCACGAGGTGTGGATGACTTTCGGCGCTGACAGGCGATGCAGGAGCGGACGTATTTGCGAATATAACCGTACATGCCGCGCCAATAGTAGCGTTGAGAGATCCTTTGAAACGTCTTCACTACACCAGGATGGGCGCACTGAGGGTCGGCATGGAAAGAGGTGCAAATTTCATGTCGTAAATGGCGGGGAATGACGAGAAGCCACCGTCGACCATCAGTCATATAATTGCGGCGGTAGAGAAGACCGTCTCGTAGGGCAAAGTGTGGTGCTTGACGGCGTAAAGCCCGAGAAGGTGCAGCAGCGTTAGGAGAAGTGGACACGATCTCGATAAGAGATGCGAGCCACGGGTCTTTTCGCTGCTCCGCAGGCATGTCAGCGATGGTTAGAGAGGAGAGGACGGGATCAGCCGCCGTGGAGCAAGCAGGTTCGTTGGAGAGGGGAGAACGGGACAGTGCGTCGGCGTCCATGTGTTTACGGCCAGAGCGATATATAACGCGGATGTCAAATTCCTGTAAGCGGAGAGCCCATCGTGCGAGGCGGCCGGACGGGTCTTTAAGAGAGGACAGCCAACATAACGCGTGGTGGTCCGTGACGACGTCAAACTGGCGACCGTAAAGGTAGGGCCGGAATTTTGTTAATGCCCACATAATTGCCAAACACTCCTTTTCTGTAACTGAGTAGTTGCGTTCAGCTTTAGAGAGGATACGACTCGCGTACGCGACGACGTATTCGTGAAAACCTTTTTTCCGTTGTGCCAAGACAGCTCCGAGGCCAACGCCACTCGCATCAGTATGGACCTCGGTGGGTGCTGTCGGGTCGTAGTGGCGAAGGATTGGTGGCGAAGTCAAAAGACGGCGCAATGCGTTGAACGCTTCGTCGCACTCGACCGACCACGCAGTTAAGTCACTGTTTCCTCCGAGTAGTTTCGTCAGGGGTGCAATTATCGAAGCAAAATTCTGCACGAAGCGCCGAAAATAGGAGCATAGACCTATGAAACTTCGAAGTTGCTTGAGAGAAACCGGCTTAGGAAACTCCGCCACTGCGCGCAGCTTGGCCGGATCAGGGCGAACACCTTCCTTAGAGACGATGTGCCCCAAAATAGTCAACTCCCTGGCACCGAAGTGACACTTCTTGAGATTCAGTTGCAGGCCGGCGTCAGTAAGACAAACCAAAACTTGCCGCAAGCGCTCTAGGTGCGTAGCGAAGTCGGTGGAAAAGACAACAATGTCGTCCAAGTAGCAGAGGCAGATGTGCCACTTGAACTTCCGCAAGATGTTATCCATCATCCTCTCGAATGTGGCGGGCGCATTGCACAGACCGAAGGGCATCACATTAAATTCATAGAGGCCATCCGGCGTCACAAATGCGGTCTTCTCTCTGTCACAGGCGGCCATTGGTACTTGCCAGTAACCTGAACGCAAATCAAGAGATGAAAAGTACTCGGCACCTTGGAGGCAATCAAGAGCGTCGTCTATACGCGGAAGGGGGTAATTGTCCTTGTGGGTAATTTTGTTGAGGCGCCGGTAATCAATACAAAAGCGAAACGAGCCATCTTTCTTTTTCACTAGCACCACTGGTGAAGACCAGAGGCTTTGTGATGGACGAATTACACCACGTTGTAGCATGTCCTCAACTTGTTCATTGATCACGCGACGCTCTGCCGCTGACACACGATAGGGGCACTGTCGAAAAGGCGAGTTAGAGCCGGTCTGAATGTAATGCGCGACTGTGGAAGTGCGGCCGAGAGGTGTGTGGGCGGCGTCGAAAGCAAAGCGAAATGTCTGTAAAAGGGCCACGAGCTGAGTCCGGTAGGTGGAAGGAAGAGCGTCATCGATGGCGGTTCGGAAGAAGTCGTCTGGCAACGAATCAGGCGTCGGATCGGACTGAAGAGCATCAATGTAGTTACTGCGGTAGGTCTCGGAGGCATCCAGGTCAGAGAGAAGGTGGGCTGGTTGAATGGAACCGGGAGATTCCCCACGTAGCAGAGTAATCGGGCGTGGGGACGGATTGTAGATGAGTAGCTTCGTGAAGCCACCGTGAACATCGAGAACAGCAGATGGCAGCGGCATGTGCTTGCGGTGGATGAAGGATGCAGACGGTGTAAATAAAACACTAACGTCTGACACGGCAGGACACGAAAGAGGCACAAGTGCACAAGCCTCTGGTGCTACGTCGACATCTTCAGCGATGGTCAGCTTTTGAGGACACCCTGAACGGTTGTCGTCGGGCAGTGCGTCGCACAGTGCAGAAAATTCTACTTCAGCTCGGGCGCAATCGATCACGGCGTTATTTTTAGACAAGAAGTCCCATCCGAGGATCACGTCGTGAGAACAAGATGACAAAACTACGAACTCGACACTGTACAAAATACCTTCAATGACGACACGCGCTGTACATGCTGCTAAAGGTGCAATCCTCTCTTCACTGGCAGTGCGGAGCGACAAACCGTTAAATGACGTCGTAACTTTTCGTAATCGTCGGCAGAGTTGCTCCTGAATCACTGACACTGCAGCACCCGTATCGACCAGCGCATATACGGACAGACCATCGATAGAAATCATTATAATGTTCGTGGGCGGAATATGAGGCCTTGAGCTTTTCGCAGAGTACGCAGTTCTTGCCTCAGGAACCGCGGAGCTCAGTTTCCCTCGTCAGCAGGTGGTGGTCGCCGGCGCATTGGTGACAGTGACCGGCGACGCGGAGAAGGAGAACGACGGGTTGTATATGAACGCTGTTCTGGGGCATACGCAGGCGGAGAGTGGGCAGAACGAAGCAGCGGTGGCGAGTAATTAGAAGACGCAGGCTCGGCCATGCGACGACGACATCGGCGGGCCACATGTCCAGCGAAACCACAGTAGTAGCAAATAGGACGATTGTCCGAAGTACGCCAAGGGTTGTAATAGCGCGCAGTGGGCGGATGAAGCGGGGTCGTTTGAGAAAGCGGTGCAGGGCGTAGAACAGGCTGCATGGGCTGTGACGGCTCAGGCGGTGGCCGCGCAGCCACAGCCGCGTAGGTCAAAGGGGCTGGAACAGCAGGTTGACTAAACTGGACTGGTGCTTCGACGTATGTCAAAGGAGCAACAGAAGGAGCTTCAGGAAGCGTGGGAAGTGCTTCCGCAACTTGTTGACGGATGACTTGCTGCAGCTTTGGCACTAAAGGAGTGGGAGCGTCAGGACGTTGGCGAACGAGGGATAGTTGACGGGCAACTTCTTCTCGAACGAACTGCTGTATTTGTGGCAGCAAGGCGGACTGGTCTGCTTCAGGTGTTAAAGCTGCAAGCGGCGCGGGGTTTGAGAGCGAAGAGCGAGTGATGTTACGGCGCTTGCGTAATTCATCAAAGTTGTGGCATGCGTTGATAACGTCGACGACCGTGGCTGGATTTTTAGCCAGAAGCATCTGGAACGCGTCATCATCAATGCCTTGCATAATGTGATCTATCTTGGTGCTCTCTGACATTGAAGCGTCCACGCGCTTGCAGAGGTCTACGACATCTTCAATATAGCTGGTAAAATTCTCACCAGGAAGCTGTGCACGGCCGCGCAGGCGTTGCTCAGCGCGCAACTTGCGCACTGCAGGCCGGCCAAAAATATCGGCAAAACTAGCTTTGAAAGTAGACCACGATGTGATATCGGCCTCGTGGTTGCGGAACCATAGGTTTGCAACGTCCGTTAGCTAGAAAATGACGTTATTGAGTTTTTGGTTGTCGTCCCAGTGGTTGTGAATACTGACCCGCTCATATGAGGTCAGCCAGTCTTCCACGTCATGGTCGCCGGTTCCGCTGAAGATAGGAGGATCACGCTGGCGCAAAGCTCCAGCGCAGAACACCGCGGATGAGGGGCCGGTTGGACTGGGGGTAGTAGCGTCGGTCATTGCTTGTGTCGGGAGTGTGCGGCTGCGGAGCTCCAGGGCGGCAGGAAATGCTCACCTCCACCAAGTGAAAGGGGGGTTTTTACTGTGCTTTAACAGGGATAATAGCCCTGTCGAAGTTTCACGGCGAACCACACAAGAACACAGCCAAAGTGAAAGGGGGGTTTTTACTGTGCTTTAACAGGGATAATAGCCCTGTCGAAGTTTCACGGCGAACCACACAAGAACACAGCCAGTCTCAGTCTCCACAAACGAGCACGAGCAGCGCAGCGGCACTTCGTCGTCCTTATCCTCGTCTTCGTGATACTCTCGCCTACTTAATCCTCGTCTTCGTATATCCTCGTGTAGTTCACTACAATATATATGTATATATATATATATATATATATATATATATATATATATATATATATATTTTGTGTATAGATGAGGAGGAGGAACAAAATACATCCCTGAGAAGTTAAAAAAATGCAAGGGTTCAACGCTGCTGAACCAAATATTGTGCGAAAGCATTAGCTGTGGGTGACCGAGAGTTCTTCACTTTTTCTTCTTCCTCAGCCCACATATAAAGCCCCGCTTTAACCAAGCCATATAAACGTGCCATAGTGGCCTATAGGGGTAGCGTGAATGCCAGAGTCCTAGCAGGCTGATTGTGACATAACCGTCCCATGTGAAACGAGATACCCAAGTTGGCAGCTCCTGCCAGCCCGTGAGTCACGTGGGGTGTGACGTCACAGCGTCACGTGGGTAGGACGTAACTGCGGCTGGGTCACGCGAAGGCTTGAATGTGCGAGTAGTATTGCCTTCGCAATAAAAATATCCAGCTTCAGCTACTAGGAGTCTATAGGAAAAGGAGTAATATCACGAAATGCTTATGGGTATGTTGCTATTAGTACACTTATATTAAGCGATATGTTTAAATCACCAGTTCGGTCTATCTCAGTGTGTTGTAACCTTTGCTTTACAAAAAAAAAAAAAAAAAAAACAAGCTCTCATTTGCGCATCACTGTAGGACTTGTGTTTGCTCGAAGCGCCAGAAAGCGGAAGCACGCCTTTGATGCATTTCTCCCGTGATGCGCGTGGCACTAAGGCGGGTGGCATGAGAACCTAAAGAAGTAGGGGAGCTTAAGCGAGTGATTGCTATACCTCATGCATCTCTTTTAGTCTGACTGTGCCCACCAATGCATGGAACAAGCTGAAAGAATTGTAGGACACCTTTAGAAACAGCCACTCCAGATAAACAAAATGCAAGCAGCGCAAGCTGATGAAACGAGGTGAAGAAGGAGTGATTGTAATAAAAGCGCTGCAGTTCATGCTGCGAAGGACCCGCTTTTTGGAAGTTTCGCGTTCATGATGGTTGCTGCATATGTCGGTTAAAATCGACGGTATGAGCATTCAGCACACGTCAACACACACACGGGCTCGCGTATCTGGCGCACAAGCCGGGTGGTATACGTGGGCGGCGTCGTAAGCATGCGAATGATGTTCACGGGGAAGTAAACCCTTGTCACTCGCCTGCAAACGGATTGTACGTATTTCGCAAATAAAATGCACACCTCGTTAGGTAACTGCGATCTTGATTCGAACGATGGCAATTTCTGTTTACTCTATACGAAACTTAAAGAGCCCTCAAAAAGAACGGTAATACAATTGAATATGCTCGTGTGTGAACATAGTTCCTTGCATGATGGTCTCTAGCGAAGTTTCTTCCAGGCGTGGTGTGAAGGGGGCACCTTGCGCACTGAGCCGCTCTCGTCGAGCACGGGGCAAGCAGAAAGCGTTACCTGCGCGCAGTTGCCTTTGGCCCGACATAGCTTGATGATGGCGACAAGGGGCACCATGGAAACCGACGAGAGCGCCAGGCCCCAGCCCATGCTTATGGCCCACGGCGGGTACCGGTAGTTGTGGTACTCCACCGGCGCCTGGTTCACCACGCCACTGATGATGACTGCCTGCGGAAGGACAGCGGTTGAGCTTCTGGAATTTAGGTAGAACAATTGAATCAAGCAACTAGTCTCAGGGATATGAAGTTTCCGCTGTAAAGAAAAAAAATATCTTTCTGGTCCAGAACACAAGCTCACGACTGTAGCAGAACAGCCACTTTTACAGGTTGAGCTAACCAGAATGGCTGGCTGATAAAAGGGCGAGGGCGGACTGACAGACGTTTCTAAACGAGGTCATCACATTGTGTTCTGAGAGCACTTCCAAATGGAGCCGGTTTCCAGAGAAAAAGCCGTTGCAGTTAACTTCTACATAAACACTGCCAAAGTGAAACATTGAAAACATCGCGGATAAGCGAGTCTTGTTTCAGTCAACGCAGCATTCCCAATGGCCTGTCTTAAATACACTTGTTGTTACGAAGTGACGCAGACGTTCAAAGCAAGCATACCTGCGTGTGGAAAGCAAGAAAACAACATCATAAACAACAGCAACAACACATTCTCTCAGTCAGGCGCTTATTTTGTTGTTTTTCCTGGCACTCGTTTTGCTATTTTTCAAAACCATGAAAGCCTAATACCAAGTCATCTTATATTAAGGAGCCTAACGTCGAAGCGCCTAATATAATGGTGGGTATTAGCCAAAACTGCAAAGACGTGGAACTTACCACAAGGAAAGTTGGAGTGATAAATTTCCAGCACAGCCTCCAGAAAATTCCCGGACGGAAACCCAACATCTCGTGGATGTTGCCGCAGAATCGGTCCAAGCCTGTCACGAGGGAGACAGTTTCGCCACAGAAACATTTGGGAATTAGGGTCCAATTCAAACTTACTGTCGCATAGACGTGTGCAGTAACGGGGGTATTTAAAGGTAGCGAGGCTTTTCCGATTGCTCCCAAACGACGAAGGTGTAGTGAGATAACTTGACATCGGGTGTGTTTTTAGTGCAGTTTTTATTGCTGAGCAGTTTTTAATATCAAAGAATGAGGATGGCGCTACAAGCCTCATTAACCAAGCCATACTAGCATGATCGCGGCGTGTAGAAAAGGCCTGTTTAAGGTCGTTATCAGTAGTAACACTACCATGGGCGCTCCAAAGCATGCAGTCTAGCAATTCGTAAGGTATCTTTCACATTTTTGTTGAGTGATGAAGAAACATCGCTGCGGAAACCTCGTAAATAAAAGTTTCTGGTTATATCTGTCGAGTAAAGAGCCATTCATGGTCGGCACTTTTCTGAAGGCAACCTAGCATGTCAATGTGTTCAGTGCGCGGTCAGCCCAAGTTGCAGGGTCAGCTCACCGTAAATCCAGGCGATGCCTATAGACTCGAATAGAGCCGCACAGAGAAGGGAGATTCCAGCGGAGTAGGTGTCCAGCCACGTGATCATGTAGCCGCCCCCCTGCGAATTGGTTGAGGGCAACCCACGGTGATTGACAGTCTATAACGCCTCAGCGTTAGCGCGCACGTTCGGCAAAAACCGCGTGGGCAGCGACAACGAAATACTCTAAAACACTCGTGCGGAAAAGAAAATGTGGCTGAGCGGAATCAAACCGCTGCCTCTGCGTTACTGAGGAGCGGTCGTCTGGTGCGATAGGCCTTACGCGACTATCTCATACCATATAGAGTGTACGCATTAAGCAACAATCAGTTGAAATTAAGAACACTCACTTGCACTATTACTTTGCACTGCTGAGTAGCCCTACCAATCAGCACTATACTAATTAAGGTGATTGCTTAGCATAAATGTCAGGCGCCACACGAATCCCCACATGCGCTTTACATTAACGGTCAAATGACGATTTTCTTTTTCTGTTATTGGCGCTTACATTGCACCGAGAGACGGATTGGACCATTCATATCCATCTTCAGTGCTCCACTGTTGCGTTGCTCCTCATATTATTGCGGGCGATTTTAATGTTCGCCATCCATGGTGGGAATGCCGTAATGCCGTAATGAAAAATATATGAGGAGATCTGGCTGGCCTTATGCATATGGAAGGACTCATCAATATCAATGGTGACTTGCCAATGTTTCTAGTCTAACATCCTACAGTAGCTCCTTGGATGTTGCGTTTATTTCCTGAAGTCTCTAGCCCTCTGTTACCTGGTGCAGTGACGCGGAAACACATGGGAGTGATCGCATACCAACGTACGTATGCATCGAGTGGTTCGCACCTACAACTTCGTCTCGTGTGCGCTGCACAGACTGACCCACTTTTAGAGCATATATATGTGGACACTTGCTGCGTGAACCTCCAGTCACCACCTGAAATGAGGGCCTGAGTACGCTTTCTTTCGGTGAGAACACGCGCTGTATTCGTGTGGCTACGCCAGTGTCTACCATCAATGTGGAATTCGAGAGGCTGCGTGCAGTCCGTCTGTACGCCGAAAGTAAACAAAGAAGAACAAAATCCGCATACGATCTCACACTTTCTCGCCGAGCTCAGCGAAAAATATTGAGTCACCTTCAGAGGCTCGCTCGACAACGCTGGAGGCAGTTCTGTTCATCGCTGGATCATCGTAAGCCACTGCATGTCGCGTATCTGACATGTTGTCGGAAGCTTGCGTTAAGCTCCGCAAGAAAGGTGCCCGTTTCGTGCTCTGACACTTTATCAACGCCCCTCTGAAGTAGAGGTAGCGGAAGATTTCTGCAAAACTGGTTGTGGGCAGAACCCAGATCCCATCGCCGAAATCGGAGCTTTTGCACCACCTACGCCGAATGACCACTGCGACTTGCTTTTTTCAATGCCTGAATTAGGCGCCGCTCTGGCCTCGTGTAAGCATCCATCTGCACCTAGTCCCGACGAAATTTTTTACTCAACTTTGTCTAACCTGAACCAGGATGGCCGAACTGCGTTGCTCAATTACTTTAATGACACGTGGGTTTCCAGTACTGTCCCAGAACACTGGAAGATCAGCCTCCTCGTTGCCCTTTCGAAGCCTGGAAAGCCTCCTTATGAGCTTAGCTCATATTGGCCATTTGCCCTAACAAGCTGCGTTGGAAAAAGTATGGAGCGAATGGTGCTGGAGAGGTTTCTATTAGGCAATGCTCTTTGATCAGACATGATGACTGGGTTTCATCGGGGACGCTCTTCCACGTTGTAGACTTCGTTGAGATATGGCAGATGAACACGAAAAGCATCATCGTCGACTGGGGGCTGCTGTATTTTTGGACACCAAGGGGGCTTACGACGACGTCCTTCATGACGTCATTCTTAATGGACTTGATAAGTTGGGCTTTAGCGGCCTGCTGTACCTGCGGATTTTGAGCTACCTCAGCGGCCGCTAATTTACATGACTCGGCCTGACAGAGAGACTCCTCGCTATTAAATCTGCCGCAGGATATCACAGGAAAGAGTCCCAAGCCCAACTTTATTTAATGTTGCGCTAATGGTCTGGTGAGTGAACTACCAACTAACATCCACATCAGTGATGTTGACGACGTTTGCATCCGCACTTGTTCCACACGCCCCCAACTGCGTGCGGGACTGAAACGAGCTGTGTCATCGACATCAACGGACCCACGGCGTCACGGTCTGCTCTT
This sequence comes from Amblyomma maculatum, assembly GCF_055883805.1. NCBI lineage: Eukaryota > Metazoa > Arthropoda > Arachnida > Ixodida > Ixodidae > Amblyomma > Amblyomma maculatum. Next base: position 187,589,544 of record NC_139344.1, read on the forward strand.
AGCAGCATAAAACTGTGCAGTGATGGTATTTACGCGCAAATCTATCTGTCGCTACACAGTAGCTATTCACGGAGTTGTGATTCCGTATATCTCCGACCACAAACTTTTGGGAATTATCATTGACCGCAGGCATTCATGGAGTCATGGTTGAAGCACAGCAATATGGCGAAGAAAAGGACTACAACTTTTGCCACGTTACTCGCTTCATAGCAGGTATAGAGTGCGATCAAATTGAGCATTCCTTGCTACAACTTTATAAGACAACCTTCGTAGGCTACATTCGATACAGCCTCCAAGTACTCGATACGTCCCAGTATTTCCTGCTTGCGGAGTTTTGAGAACGTGCGAGCGCCGCGCTTAAGATATACCCTGGCTTGCCACAATGCTCCTCTAACAAAGACACGATGGAAGAGGCCTGCCCAATATCGATATACTTGTCGCACAAACCACTTTGTGTGCATTTACGCCTACTTACAAGATACCGTCGTCACTCACTGATGAAGATTCTGCATCAGCGGTCGGACAGCAGTTTTTCAAGTGCAATCCGCTGCCATCAAACACGAATACCGTCAAGATATGCCCTCCCATATTACCCCGCCCAACCTCCATAGGTGATGACTCAACCTTCGGTGCGTATGTATGTTCCTGAGATACTAAATAAATCCTGGGTGCTAATTAGTGGACTCAAGTAACTTACTCTGACTTAAATCTGGTCAGATTATTAGAACTCTGTTCACGTATATACTGACCGATTTGTGTCACCACAAGCATCGACTGCAACCGCGGTGATATCCGATCAGAAGACGACTCCGTGATTGGTTTAAGGGCATAATTTTATATAAACCGCTGTTGGACTAGTAGTCATTCGAGAAGCTATTTGCCACATCTGTAGCGAACCACTTTAAAAATGGCGTTTACGCACAGATTCAAAGCCTACTTTAGAAATCATGTGTACCTTGCTATGCAACTGCCGAATTGTCTGGCATAAACAACACTGAGCTCCAAACATCTGCTCGTTCCTAAGGTCACAAGATGGATTCCTAAACACTACTGGATTCCTAATGAGCAGGCCGATGCCTAAGAAAAGAGTGCTCTTAGCAGTAGCCTCCGAATAGATGGGCCATATTCAAGACCGGATACAACTTGCCTTCTTGCCAACTGCACGAAGAATGCGACGGCGGCTTATTGGGCCTAACCATACGCCCGAAACATCCGTCTAAGAAGCTTAGAGTCAACGATGTCACTTTCTCTTCCGCACCGAATCCCGCACCATCATGCGTGCTTGACTCATAGACATCGCTTTAACTTGATTTGGTTTGGTTTATGGGGTTTAACGTCCCAAAGCAACTCAGGCTATGAGAGACGCCGTAGTGGAGAACTCCGGAAATTTCGACCACCTGGGGTTCTTTAATGTGCTTTAACTTGGATTTCACGCGCATGACTTTTATTGAATTGGATAGGTTGACTACACAGAATATTCCACTTGTGGTGTTACGGAGACCGTGCAGCATGGGCTTTCCCAGCATATGCGTGCGAAAGAATAACTCTTCCGGCTTCCTTGAAATGTTTAGAGAACAGGCGTCTCTCTGAGGGCTCACTACTGGGTACTTGGCAGCAGAAATGGAAGAATGTGTAGGCAGTAAGGGCTTTTTGTCACTTCTTGAGTGACATCGGACTCGACACGCGATTGGGATCAAAGTTTTCGTGCCTGCATATATTTCCATACCTCTTTTGACCACATCGTCACCCATCATGACCCTCTTTCTTCTCATCTTCCCCTTCACCAGTGCAGAGCTGCAGGCCAGATATTCAACTTCCGGCTGGCCTTTAAAAATAATAAACTAATCTGTTCAGCAATGCAATCGCATCAGCTCGTAAGGATACATTTATTTATCCGCTCTAAAAGACAGCAAACAAAAGAAAGATGACAAAAGGCGCATCTCTTGTCTTCCAGTCTTGTTCATAGCAACGACGCCCATTTAACGCGATCACTATTCCAGTAAGATACGCACAGGTTGTATCAACTCGGTGTCCAAAACTAAACAAATAAAAAGATGAATCTTGTGTCTGCACTGTATCTCGAGCGTGAATATAGGCACGCGCTAAATGGGGGCTGTACTGCTGCAGAAGTCAACATCCATCAATCTCTAGTAGACGCCCCTGTATCATATACTGATGCTACCTTCTTTCTAATTTTCCTTTTCTTCTTCAAGGCCACCTCGATAATTTCGCTAATCCCTTTTACTACCATGAGTCCGCGTACGCAGTGCACACTTAGGAAGATGTGGACGCTTCTTGTTGTTATCTAGGTGGATTTTGTTATCGAAAGTGATCTTACCTGCAAACTCTAGAATGTATTTATGACTTTAACAAAATTCGGTCGTTCAAAGATAAACATAACACGACTAGCTTCGCCGCGTACGAAGTGGGGAAAGAATCATAATGTATAATGGTCATTTCCGCCTATATCAGCATAGTTACTGCACACTGCTCGCCCCTAAATTCAAAACTTACAAAGTATCAAGGCAGTAGTTTTTACCAAGAGACAAAAAAAAAAAAAAAACAGAAAAAAAAGGAATACAGAATACTTGGAAAGGGGACACACAGCACATTTTAGTCTATCAGTGCGCGCGAAATTTACAGCCGTATTGTGTTCCGCTGTCTATAGAGGAGGCTAATTGCTACTCCTGAAAATAGTGGCCAGCTGTCTTACGCTTTTCAAGGTGCGAGATGTTGTTTCTCGAAAACTTTCTGCACAGCCTGGTTTAATCAAATGAACTAGGAATTAAGACAAAAGTCTATTCTTGTGGGTTTTAGTCCCACAAAGCAGCGCAATGATGAAAATGCTTACAGCCAGTTAAGAGCATTTTTAGAAATTTCTCGAGTTTTCTACACCGTTGAGGCTAATCTAGTTATGAACTCAGTCTGATAAAATAGAGTTAAACAGCAAATACAATTTCATGAAGGGTCTAAGGACTATAGATACAGGTGTGAAATGTAAGTACGAGAAGAACAGGTATGGTTGCCATCGCGAGGCCAGCCTTGGAGAAGAGAGGCAAATTATAGGCCCAGCCATTGAAAGAAAGAACGATGCATCTTCTGGAAAAGCAGGAACACGATTTGTATGGAGGGTGATCAGTTATCAGGTTCGGTGACTAAGCAAGTGTCACCGAACCCTGGTGGCAGCACGTACGTGGGCAGAACATAAACATCGACGAGGACATTACGAAGACATGTGCCTTTGCAGAAGCTCCAGATGCTGATGCGAATGCTTAGGAAGTCCCTAGTCAGTCATTGGATTGTATAAACGCCTCTCTCAATAGGCATGCCTTGGGAAGGGGCGAGAATATATTTGCAATGCACAGGCTGCGAAGTCCTAAGTTTCAGAAGCACCATTCGAGGTCAGCAGCCGTTTTCGCTGAGAAATAATATTAAAAAAATAATCCGTGTTGTTTCTTTATCCTGTAAAATTCTCGATTTTTCCAAACGAAAAAGAAAGAAAGAAAGAAAACGTGGTCGCAGTGTGCTTTGTTTTTACAGTTGGGTTTCAAGTGTAATATATATTTTTTTATTTCGTAATTACGATTTTTCTCAATTTGACCTAAATTTCTCTCACAGACATTTTCTTTCCTGTGGCAGCTTGAAAAATCTGTCAGTATGCAAAAAAAAAAAAAAAAAAAAAACAATGCGATCGCGGTTCTTAAAATACCCCGAAAATGAAAGAAAAATACTTTTCGCAGAAGTTTCTTCTAAATATTCGTGGAGAAGGAAAAATAAATAAGTGACGACTTCCTAAGGCCGTTTAACTTGAGAGTGATGAGCGCTGACCGTTAACCATTTACAGCAGCGGTGTCGTTACACTAACTGCACCTCTTCGAGATCATCTGTTGTCCAAAAGAAAAGACGAAACTCGTCTGATAGTAGGCCGGGAGTTATCTCTCGCACATTGTACGGCTTCGCGCAGACTGGAACGTTAGGTGAACGGCACCAGCTGGAGAGCACTCGCTTGACGACCTCCCAAAATCACCGCAGACGTTACTATCGGCATCCGCTATTCTGCTCACCAATTAAGCATCCCTATCGGGCATTCAAGATTCCACACAGGAGAAAACGATTATTAACTTCCCGCCGCCTGTTTTTGCCACCACACGTCTCTTAAAGTCTGACACTGAAGTTCTCAAAAATTAAGAACCAAACCCGACTATCCCTTATCGCAACTACAAGAAAGCACAAAATGTCTAGAGCCGCATTATTTCTTTTTGATGGTTTTTCATTAATTACGCTAATTTATTCTTCATGACATCTGCTGAAGTCGCACTTCTTCCAAAATATCCCTTTTTTCGGCTGCTTCTGGCATTTAGTATACTCGTTCACATTCTGATTACAGGGGGTGAACCATGTTTGGGGGATAATCGTCAAGACGTTGCTATCGTTTGCCTGCAACTAGTTTGTACTACCTGAATGTGCACCGCATCCCGTTAGAAAGAAAAACATAAGCTGCCATTGTATCCGTGCACCGGCATCCCTGGATTGTCAGCCGATGGGCAATCTAGAGCAACTTGCCCCTTCCAAGAACGCACGGGAGCCCTAGGTACGGCCTACCCTCCGCGCTTACTTAGTTTTGTTTTCTTTTCTAAGAAAGTCTCGTGGCACATGCGCGTGTAGTCCTGGGGTAAAGAAGTCCAGTAGCGCCGGTGGCGACTCGGGGGACTGGGCCAATTAGGCAACGCCTACGAGTCAATCGCCGCGGGCCTCTTTTTATTGCCGTGTCGCGTGTTTGCACGCGGACAGAGCGCAACGTGCGCGCGGCACCCGTAATTGCGCCCGCGGCGGAGTCGCGGTGGCCGGCGCAGCTGGTCCGCCCATCCCGGCGACAATGAAACGCCCCCGGTGCGCGGTCGGACGGAGCCGGCCGCGCTAATTAAGGAGCCACTCGTGGCCCCGGCAAGGCGGCGACGGCCGAGCACCCGCCGAGCTTCGGCTGCACGCCGCTGTCTACGCCGATGATCGCCGAGTCTCGCTGCTTCTCGACACTCTAAGTGAGCGCAAAACGGGTGTCCAGAGCTGGCGGAGGGTTTATGTCCGCCCCTGTGTTCCAGGAACTGGAGAATGGAAAGCTTCCTCCTCGTTTCGTGGAATTGTTCCTTCTTAGCAGCGGGGTCTCGCTTCGTACCCTCTTGTTGATTCATAATTTTACTCTATGTGCTTGCTGGATTTTTTATTTTGCGCCGTAAATTTGACATAGACCCCTTTCAGGCGTGTCAGTGTCCTTCGAGGCATTTAAGCATGATTCTCTCCCTCCTGCCTAAGTACTCCACTCTTCGCAATCTGCATACAGTGCTCCTGACAAGCGTGCTTCACAGCACACACGGGCGCGTGAGACGAAGCACCCTCTTCGGGAGCGTGTTAGGGAGTTGGCGATTGTGTGCGTGATGGCGTGGGTACTAATCTTATCTATTCACAAATACAGTTTAAGAATGGTGAGAAAGGTGGAAGAAGCTTTCACTGCACGTAGGCAAGGATATCGAATTACAGTTAGTTTCAAATAACTTTTGTCATCTTTCATATGTGAATCATAGTGTGTTGGCGAGCCCGTACGACTGTTGGCATCGTCCCCTCTTTAAAGCCGAATGCTGTATGCCCAAGGAAAAATCTCATCTTGCGCTACCAGTTAACCGCATCTGTCTTAGATATTGGATATTCAGATTTGCATAGAAAAGGGGGTTATTACGTGGGAAATCAAGGCGCATTTGCTGAAACTGAGGAGCAAGACTGAAGCACTGAAGAAAAGAGAACAGGAGCAATTACTTTCGTATTCCTCCTTTTTTTTATAGGGGGGAGGGGGGGGGGGAGAGAAGGGAGATGGGTGAAAAATACTTATTCGCAGTTCTGCGTTGCAATGGTGTGGTCTTCAAAAGATGCAGTAAGATGTTTTCGATAGGGTCGAGTGACGATTGCGATTTTACTTGTGACGACGTGGAGCTCTACGTGGTCCAAAACCGCAGTTTAATAACAGAGAGCCCATGTTTAAAATACGTACTTAACTGGCGCGACGCCCTGTTTTCCTGCTCTTAATATTTCACCAGACCATGTAAACAACAAGTTAATTTCTTCTTAAAGCAAAGAGAAAGATTGGCCCAGAAATCTGGTTAGCGCCTTAGTGCACGACGGGAAAAGTTTTCGTTCTGAGCTAGGACGAAAGCGGACGAGGCGAACCACTTCGCGGCTGCCTGGCATAAGTGTCGCGTGACTGAGCAGGTGTTCTGCTGTCCGTTGGCATGGTACGTCCAGCGGAGCGCGAGCTCACTGCCTGGAACGCGAGGCCGCAATCTCGAGTTCTTGAGATGCTTTGTTCCCTCTCTTTAGACTACGAAGATGTGAACAAGCATAGCGGAATTTCTGCGGCGAGCAGAGTATCAGGCATTCATGAGGCATCTGAGCAACATAAACCATTAAATATTTAACGCTGGACTAACTTGTGCGGCACACCTTTTTACGCGTGGCGAGTTTCCGGAGAGGCCACAAAAGTGAAATGAGTGGCGTAGTTCTCCTGCAGAAAATGACGACGCAAGCGCGACACGAGCCACGCAGCCCTGCTGAAAATCTTGTTTTCCTCGATGCAGAAATTTGTTTGTTGTCCTATTAAACACCAGGCGCGAGAAAGAGCCCTTCAGGCACTTTTGCACGTGCGGTCGGTGGTGGAAATGAAGCGGCCATTGGTGAAGGTACCAGCAGTAACTGACAGCGCGACGCTAAGGGCAGTTCGTGATATGCGACTTCATTTCTTTTTATTTTATTGGTGCGCAGCGGAAAGTAAAGTTACGTGGAAGGTTGAGGTCCTCAACACGATCGGGAAACTGTAACCTTTAATGCTGGAGCATGAAACTGAAGCTTGAGACATTTGTAATGCCCACGCGTACGCGCAAAATTTCTTATTTCCAGGTTACCGCAGGACGCGTATGCAGCTGGCTGTATACTATGACGTCATCGAATACCGCTTTTATTTCCTTTCTTCTGTTCTACCGTTGTCCAAGAGTAGTAGCGCTGAAGTAGCACGCCACAGACACGTTCCTCCGGTCAACCCCCCGCATCTTCCACTCTACCCTGCCACACTAGGCTCTGTGAGTTTCAAGTTCTGATTTGCTAGCAAAGTTCTAGTCTGGCTTTGTTATATACTCAGCATGGGCAGTAGTTTAGAAAGTAACGCGGGCAATGCTACCGTCACCGAGCTAGGAGGTCTGTGGTTCTGACTCATACTCTCTCACGCTTGGCTCATACCCTATAGTCGGATCCAAGTCAAGAAAAAATCGGCTTTTGACCCTCGAGGGACGCCCTGCAGTTAATGGCGTCGACCGATTCTCATGACCGCGAGCATAGTCCCCTTAGACCTGCTAGCGTGGCAACGCAGGACGTGGCTCAATGGGATAAACCGCGTGATCATCAGGGTAGGTCGACGCTGAAAGGCCACCTTTGAGAGGCCCCTTTTTTCTGGTGTTGTATTTGCTGGCGGCAGAGATTTGCACGGCCGCAGAACTGTGCCACAACTCACGATTTCAGTTGGTATATATGCGTCGCTACGGCGAAGCGATTGTCGGCAGATTAACTAATTCCACCTGTAGCTAACCACAACCTCAACCTCGGAGTTAAACGTTCAGTTCACTTTAGCTTTAGTTGCGAAATTTCAAACTACGATGCTGCCATGAGAACTCTTTTTGTGAGATATTATTTCTGACTAAATCTACTCAAAAGACACCAAAAAAGGTCACCACGTAGGGTGTAGGAAGCATGCACGCATTTTAGTACTAAATGAGCAAACATGCAATGACGAGCCCTTTCTACCATATAATGATAGCGAAAGCTCACGGGGATAAAAAGTGAGGATGCATATGTGTAGTACGAAAACAAAGAAGATCTCCGCGTAGAGAAACAGTTGGAGTTTCAATCCCTTGTTCTTTTTTTTTTTTATTTATTCCAAGATGGGGCCATACCGTATGTGTACAGAAAACCCTTATGGACAGCCTGAAGCCCTTCATTCTTTAGTGATGCAGTAAGAGCTCCGCTGTACGGCTGAGAAGCAAACCTCTCTGCCTGGTTACTTATGGCAAAGTGGACACAATGCTATGAAAAGCGATATTAAAAAAAGAAAAGAAAAGATTGCTCGCACGTTTAGCGTCAGGGCGGCTAAATACACGAAAGATGTAGCGTCACAGTATTCTATGTAACTGGTTTCTGAGTGTGTGCAATAACGCCGGCAACTACAATTCGCCGTGGCTGCTCGCTTCGCGAATGAAAGCGGCAAACATGGGCAAAATGCTGCATAGTCGGTATCGGTTTTCACTTACCCAGGCAAAATATCCATAGATTAAGTTCTAGATCTCTGCCTAAAACGAGTTAAAATTGCCAACGCTATTAGCATGGCAGCAAGAGATTGCACAATAAACGACCCACATAGGCAGCACTCGCTCGTCCGAAGTCTGCAGATTATGTCGTGAAATCTACGGACATGGATTGGACACGTTGTTTTTCTTTAATTTTTACATTTACGAGGAAGCACTCATTTTATTATACTTACAGGATAATCAAGTCAAATAACAAAGCATAAAAAAGTTTAACATTAGGTAGCCTCTCAGACGTTGGCGATTGTATTAGGAAGAGCGGTTCTACAGGAAATGTTCATGGCCGGCGCAGTTTCATGACATACAAATTCTTCTTTTAAGCTAAATGCGATCGAGAGGCTTCCGCAAAAATTAATTGCGTTTGCAAAAAAAGTCTTTCCAGCTTGAGAAGACTATCTCGGTTTCAGCCCAAAAATTTCAATTTTGAGGGCAAAATGCATCCCCCCATTCATTTTCTCGCGTGCTTGAGCCGAGGAGGGGCAAATATGCCTGTCTCGTTGAAACACAGTCTGCGAGAAATATGAATGGAAAAGCAAGAGGGCAAAAATGTACTCTCATTTGCTTCTATAAGTGCGCGTCCGTAGCGTTGTCTGCATGCCACTGACCCTGGTGACGTTGACGATGGAGACGCAGAAGGAGGCGCAGATGACCACCGCCGTGAATATTTCCCGGCGGCAGCGCCAGCGCGAGAAGAACGTCTTGAACTCGTCCATGAGGCCCGTGATGACGCTCTCCAGGCCGCCCATCTGCGAGAGCCCCCGTGAGAAGAGCCCCGCCGCGCCACCTGCGTCTCGCTCAATGCGACGAGGGCCCTGCTTGACGAGAGGCGGTTCATTGAGCGAGGCTGGCGCGCAATAAGGCGCATTCCGATAAGCATTTCTGCAGGAACGCTCAAAAGGGAGCGGGGAGGCGATCGGAGACGAAGGGAACGGCAGTAGATATGAATTTGAACAAGCCCAGAATATTATTCCATCACAGCTTCTGCCGAATGATGTTGTTTAATGCGCAGCCTATTACTATAGAGCTAATGTTCCTCCGGAGAGGCATTTGAGATTAACGCTGTTAAACAATTAACAGCCATGCAATATCGCCTGAGAAATACGGAATTTCGTAGACCACGATCTAGCCTTCTTTCTCACGTCGCTTTAGCACAGGTGCCAATTAAGCTTGGAATATTTAATAAACGCATTTGCTAGTGTATTCACCTCGACCATGCTATAGATTCTGCATGAACTAAGCACTCCAAGATTCAAGTCATCAATTGGTATTTACAGATAGTGTTTGGTCGCACATATGCTGAATCGCATATAAGCATAGCGGTGCGAACCTCGACCAGAGTCTACAGCATGCGCTTGGGAGAAATTAGGCTACAGCGAATATTTTATGCTGAAAGTAAAAAAAAAAAAAAATTTCCTCTGGAATGCGTTGAGTGACGACACCTAGTTGGTTGGCGAAACGATGATTAGTGCAGTGATGATTCCACTCATGACAGCCTCTGCACAAACACAGCATATGTAGACAAACAACGATAGGGTGCACACGTGGGTGGGGGAATCGCATACTCTGCACTGCGCTGGTCTCCGTGATACCGATTCGTCGCCAGGAAGGTGCGGTTAAGTATAAGGTTGGCCGTCTCCTCTAACCAGCAGCTTCTCGTGTATTAAGTGTTTTTACTCGAAATAAGCCAAATCCAGATATCTAAACTAAGTAAAATTTTTCTTTATTTTAAGAATAAAATTAAAATAAATTTTAAAATAAAATAATAAAATAAATAAAATAAAATCATAGAAAATTAATTTTTTTTTTTGTAATGGCACGCATATCCACATATCTTTCCTTTGAGAAAACGATTGCAGCGACAGTTTTTCCGTAGTGCCTAGAAAACCTGTGCGCAAATTGTGTCAAAAAAGAAAAGAAAAAGTAGGTTGATAGGCGGTATAGCTTGCCTAAGCCTAGATATATATGCAGAATCAATGTTTAGCAGTAATTTAGCTAAGTTTTGCTTCGTATAACTTCCTCTACTTCTCCTTTCATAGGATTTAATCTTCTCCACAACCACCAATAGCAGCACAGCGTCGGCGAAACGGCAACGAAGCGGGAAATCGAAGCGCGCTTCACTTGCTTTGTTCAGCCTTGCTTTGCCCTCTCTTGTCATGTGTAGCCGAGTATTTAAAGGGTACTTCAAGCTTTTATTACGATGAAAAAGACCTAATTAGTGCAACTTTTGACGGAGGAGACGTAGACGATGAAAACGACGTCTGAAACGCGACGTGGTGAGGCTTGCGGTGAGATAAAATATTGATCACTTTCTTCTCGCTTGCCGAAGGTTTTCACATCAGAGGAGGGTGCATTTAGAAACTCCAATTGCACGCTTGGGATTTACGTTGTCGGTCCCGCTTCTACTCTCCTTCGGCGCGAGTGCGAAAGGATTTGCGTTGCCTCAAATTTGTCAGTACTTACATAACTACATCACAGCTACGGACATGATTCCCTTGCTAATTGTATTCCAAATTTACAGACTTCCAAATTTTTGCTTCATATTTTTTCTTTCATTAACTTTTGTGATCTTAAGTCTTATATTTTTGTTTAGTTGTCAATTACTTTAATACACTAATTCAGTTTGTGTGGGACATTTGGCAGTCAACACTGAACCCTGGCCAATCCCCCTTCGTGGGTATGTGCCAAATATCAAAGCAGAAGAGGAAGAAGAAGACTGGCATCTTAGCGTGTGAAGGAGCCGGCTACTGAGACGACGCTGTCAATAAAGAAAAAAAAAACACATAAAGGGAAAACCGAGATAGCGAAACGTTCTTAAACGGTGGCCAGTGAAGCTGAACTCTTGGTCTCGGCCTGAGTTTGAAACCAACTGACGGCGAGTTTCTTATCTGGCGCATTAATTATTGTTTTAGCATCGTCTATTTGTCCCAACTTTGATTGTGCATTGTGGGATACAATCTTTGTCTGACCTAGTTAATTCGTATGATCCTCTTTCTAGTTCAAAACGATTGTGTTGCGGACGTTATGACAGAGAAATAAAATTTCATAAAGTTTAAATAATTTTGAAATAAGTTTTAAAACTTTGCATTTCATTGTACTTTATATAAAATTAACGAAAATCATTTAATGGGGCGAGTTGGGTACGGGCTATCGGACACAGCCAGGAGAGGACAGTGAAAACGGTTGTGTGGTCTTTTTGCGTGCTGTATGCATCTACCATTTCGAAGCCAATATTTAATTTAGGATGCTGCACAAAAAGGAAGTAAACTTTAGATCCCACACGTTCTAGCTTGCTTTCAAGCGTTCTAGCTTTACCGCCGTCTAAACCGGATGTTACGCTTGCGCTTGTGACAGAAACCTGATATTCGCTTTTCCCTGCTTGTGTTGGTGAAGCACCGCAGTGTGCCCGATTGTGGACATTAAATGTTCTCATCGCGTTTCTTTTAACTTCGGAGAAAAATAATTTTGACCATTATTTTGCTTTAAACAACACTGTAGAAATGGAGTGTTCGGAGCGAAACTAGTTCAAATCTAGAGTTTCGCATCGAAGAATGAAACCCTAAATTTACATCCAGATTTACATCCAGATTAGTTGCGCACCTTTTTAGCATATGGTGGCGTAGAGTTGCTCTAACTTACATCTAAAGTTCATTACACAAAAACAAGGATAGCGCTACAGCTTGTGCGGATAATAAATTTTGGCGTTTTCCTCAGTATCTGTTTACGTGGTTTTTGCACATTTCGAAGAAAAAAAAAAACTGTTTGTACGCATGTACAGCTGTCTTTTTTCCCGCAGTCTTCCTAGGCTAGCGGGAAATGGGCATGCGGATGAACAGGGTATGCGGGAGAACTAGTAATACATAGGGGTGTGCGAATAGTACTTTTTCCAAACCGAATTGAATACGAATAGTGCGCTCTTGCTGTTGAATCGAGTACAAATCGAATTCCCTGCAGGTTTGTGCGCGCTGATTACGAAACATGAAAAAGTGTCTATAATTAAATTTTATTCAGAATGCTGTTTGACGTATAGTTCACAACAATGCGCAGCTGCGTCAATTTTGAGTACAGGTGAGATCAAGTCTAAACCTTAAAAAAAAAAAAAAAAAAAAAAAAGATTGCGAAGTGCCATAATTACTAATAAGAAGAAATTAGTGCCCAGTAAAGTCGAATAGAGTTGGTACGGGTAAATGAAATTACTAGATGCAGCTTGGCTAGATGTACAGGGTCATCCATTTCTAGCTATGACATGGTAACTGCTTTCAACGCGCCATTGCATCCGACCTGGTTATGCATTAAAGCTAAGTGGCAGGTCCGGCAAAGCATCCCCTTCAGGTCCATCTGTACATGTATCGTTTGGCTTTGATATGCGTCTGCGTGCAACGCAATTTTGATTTGAACGCAGTGACCATGTTATAGCTAGATGTGGACGACCCTGTACAGCTTGGCACTACTAGAACACACAATTAGAAATAGAGTGCTGCCAACATTGCATAAGCCGAACAACATCACATCAACTAAGAGAAGATAAGAGAATGCTTTCTCGCACTAGCCATCAGAAATGTTTAAAATGCTTGACTGGATTAAGGCACCAGCACTGCTGGGAAATGGCATCGAAAATGTAGATAAAGGACTAGATTAATATGCAGACGTGTCGTAATTGTACGAGCAACGATCATTCGCAAAGATAAAATTTTATTAGGAAAGGTGGAATATTAAAAGTAGTGCAGAAGCAGTGAAACAAAGCGCATAAACATGTAGCGCCACTTCTTGGGGAATGATGGATGCGTGAGCCATGGCACGACTATGAAAAGTGGCTTCCGCGATTGTAGATATGTCCGATCTTTAAGGCCTGCAATATAAATGTTTCCATACGAATGGATCGCGTCGCGGCCACGCTGAAGCCTGTAGGCTCCCTAAAATCTCTGCTACTCGCGTAGGTTGATTGAGGCAGCAAGCTGCACGTGCTCGGAGCTGACGCTGCCTTCGAGAAAGTCGCCGGAGGTTACCGAGGCGTTCTTTCATGACAGTTACTCTAAAAGTACTCGAACATTATTCGACGTTTTGGAAAGATACTAGAGCAGTCTCGAATAATTTTTTATTTCCCCTATATGATTCGTTTAATGAATCGAATATAAGAATATTCGATTCTGTATTCTAAAATTCCAAATATTCGTACAGCCCTAGTAATACAGCTGGCGTTGTAATAGAAAGTAGATTTGCCATGAGTTTTCTGCCTCCTGTAACACGATACACAGCCCCGAATAAGCAGCGCTGTAAGCAGGCTCTGGTACCTACGATATTTTATATACCTCAGTGCCTCTTAAGTTACTCCTATGCTGCACTTATTCGGTTCAATCATGCTGTGAGTGAGTGTAGACACGGACCGCGCTGTCTAGTCCCAGCGTGAGCAGCATGACGAAGAAGAGCACGGCCCACAGGGGACCTCCGGGCAGCGTGGCAATGGCCTCGGGGTACACCTGGAACACCAGTCCATGTCCCTCGGTGGCCACCTGCTGGATGGGCACGCCTTGCTTGGCCGCCATGTAGCCGAGGTACACGAAGATCACGAAGCCGCTGTAGAAGCTCGTGAAGCTGTTCACCGCCGTCGTCATGAGGCAGTCCCTGCGTGCGCACATCGTCGCCTGCTCCGCTATAATGTCCAGTGGCAACGCCCCCGCCCTTCCTCCCTGTACTCAGTTTCCTCGGTAAAATAGTGGTCACCGTTAAAACTACGCTTACCTTTCTTGATTATTTAAATACACGCGAGTGGGTATGCTGGCATCTTTAAGCGGTGGCGACTAAAGTGTGACCTCGCTAAACTGGATCACACTTTTTAAAGATTTAACTAATGATCCTCATTAAATAAAAATTAAGATCACTAGTTTGGCGATGAACGCGATGCCCAGAAGAATAAATATCCAGGCCTAGTGTAGACCCAGTGGGGAAAGGAGCAAAAGTATTACGTGCAGGACGAGGCTTACGGCATGCCGAAGACAGACGAAAAGTGAATGGTATTCAAGGCAAGGCTCGGTAAAACAAATTTTCTTGTTTCCGCAGCAGGTATACTTCCGGTTGTATAATCGACTGGACTGTACACAGAAAACACGGTGTGCAGTAGCAACCCCCCCCCCCCCCCCCCCCACACACCCTCCCCTTTCTTCATAAAAAGCTATTCTTTCACATTCGGAGAGTCGTGTGTCAGCCGAGCTGACCGAAGTTCTGAAAACTCACTGGCAGCTAAGCTGTTTGCAAACAAGACTGCTGTCGATCAAAAATTGCCGGTCAATAGCCAGACACATAAACATGTTTTTGCATCGTGAAGTTCAAGCCCTTCGATGCTTAAAGCTGCGCTTTTTCATATGTGGTCAAATGTATTGAAGGCAGTAGAGTAGATGCTTGGACTTGACGCATGATACCAAAGAAAAAAAAAACGTAGCGCAAAAGAAGGCACGGGCACATGAAGAAGACACAGTGTGTCTTCGTTCTATAACCGTGTCTTTTTTGCACTGCAGTTTTTCGCAGCGAATTCGGAATGCACACAATCTCTCGACAAAACAAAGAATTCTGAATAGTTAGAGTAGAGTCTTTGTTCATAAGACCTGCTACTTTCTGTCAATATCGCACAGTTGTGTTGAATACACCATTGCTGAACTGGGGAAGAACAGAGGGAAGAGGAGGGCACAGCTTAGCGCTTTGTTCCATCAGATGCGTACTTATGTGTACAATTTTGACAAACAATAATGAAACATATTTACTAACTGGTGCAACTTACGGCCGTGTTAAAATTTAGTTAGCATAGCAGTTAGATGTTTTTTTTTTTTTCACGACGAAAAAAAGAACAGACTGAATACTGTCGAAAAAGCAGAAGTTTACAATCAGCTACATTACTGCCCTCGGCAAGCATTTCAGTCTCAACTCATAATGTTGGCACGTAATATTGCTGACGGTTCAAGGGCAATTACATGTGCAAAAATGACGTGTTATCAGTGCCTCGTTGCTACGAAGGCGTCATCGCTCGCCTAGTGGCAACGCGACGCAAAGCATGACCTGTTGCGTATCCCTTCTCCAATACATTATGCAACGAGGAGCATAATTTTACGGTCACGCAACAGTTGTCAGGACATACGCATCAGGCAGCTTTTGCAGCGGAGTTGCAAAAGTTTATTTTCGCCGCAGACTGCCAACGCACGGCCTGTCTGGGTTTTGGGCCTTCTGGCACTCCCCGAGACAGTTAATTCTTGGCAGTCTCTCGGTTCGCTAAAGCCGTAACTCAGCCTTTGTGTCAGGTTCGAATGATTCAGACCGCGCTTGAGACGCCATTTTAGCGGGCAAACAGAAAACTCGAATTAAGAATTCTGTCTCACGCAAGCGGCCAGTCACGAAATGGCTTGTTTTATCTGCACGGGCGAGAGCATGCCTTAGTAGACGGATAGGTTTTTCCGTTAAAGCGGTGCTGACTCGCGCAAGCATCAGCCCTATTGAGCGCCACTCCTGAATCAACGTGCATCGCACTCGACGATTCTATTAAGCAGGCGCACTACATTGACTCATACAATGACCGCTGCTAGGTTTGATGTTTTTTTTTTCTTTGCTTTTCGTTAATGTTGGTAGCCGTTCGGTATGAACAGTCGCTGTACCCACCACACTAACGGGACGGCGTGTCGTGCTTGAAAATCAGCGAGCAGTTGAGTAAAACAAGAGCCACATATTTAAGGTACGTATTACATCCAATTCCAGTGAATGCGCTTGAAACAGTTTGGTATTTGCTCCGACTTTACCGGATTAAGGTAAATCTCGTTACGAGAGACACTCGGTTATAAGAGACA
Source organism: Amblyomma maculatum (assembly GCF_055883805.1). Taxonomy (NCBI): domain Eukaryota; kingdom Metazoa; phylum Arthropoda; class Arachnida; order Ixodida; family Ixodidae; genus Amblyomma; species Amblyomma maculatum. Next base: position 187,605,763 of record NC_139344.1, read on the forward strand.
TTTGAAAATGGTTTGGTTGGTTTTCCTATGTCTGCCATGTTAACAACATTTCATACATGAGACATGATTACAAGAGACACTCGGTTACTAAGGGCAACTTTTTCAGGTCCGTGGAGTAAATTCTTCACTATTTAGAAAAGACACAACCCAGATGTGCTCATGCAATGCATCTGGAACGTACCGACTCGTACATGATGCACTTCAGATTCCCTTAGCTAAATTCTGTTCCATATCAGTGTCCTTTTTGTTGTGTATGTCAGGAACTGAGGAGTGCTTCCTCATGATTGGAAAGTCAAAACAGCATCGCATTACTGTTACCTACGAAGCAAATCAAAATGCATGAATGACATCCAGCATTTTTAACTCCTCACTGTTAAAATTTGATTACAAGATGAAAGCTTAGAATCCTGATGTCTATCTCTTTGTGAATCATCAAAGGGTTACGAGCCTGTAAGCATCTGAGGGTGACGAGCGTGTAAGAGTGTCTCAAAGGTATTAAAGCAACAGGAAGACTTGCAAAGTGAAGTGCTTTACCTCCAGAATTTGGGAAGGAATATCACTCTGCACTCACAAAAAATACACACAAGTATGAATAACTTCTTTAAGCTTTCCTGAACAATTTCCTGTTAATGCGTGTGAATGCATTTATATGCTGATGTGCAATGAACTGATCAACACAGTGATTTTATAATTTTCGGTTACAAGGGACCTCACTTACAAGAGACATCTTTTTCGGGTCCCTTGAGTGTCTCTTGTAACGAGGTTTTACTTATTTGACAGCTGAGAACGAGGTAGTAAGACTGGTTCCTGCAGAGGTATTAATCAACTTTCATGACCGCAGTGAGGCATGACTACGTAGACGGCATCTGCAGCCGCTCGAGGCACATGATGACGTTAAAGGTCAATTCAGAGGACCGGAGCGTGGATTGCACGCGTGGACCGCTGCCACGTGACGCAAACGTCATCCCTCATCCACTCAAGGCCACTCAGACGAGTGACATTTGCGTCGCATTGTAGCGGTTCATTCCGCTCATCTCGAAGGCGACCGCGAGGCACAATCATAAGGCTTGATTCGCCTAGGACGGCACTGATGCATTTCACAGGCTGTACAATACGAGGATCACCAGACGTCTTGCTTGGCCCCGAGAGCAAGCGTGAAAAAAAAAAAAGGAATAAACGGTAAGCCTGCGAAGGCTCGTTAAGGTCGCTGTTTATGACCCTCAGGACGGCAGCCCGAAGAGAGAAGGCTTCGTGTGCGCAGTTTCCCCCGCTTCCTTTTCCGCTGCTTGGCTGCTCGCTCCCCAATAACTACTATTTGAACACCTCACGCCAATGAGTCTGACTTGGCTCTTGCTGCCACGAACGTCCAGGGAATCAAGTACCTGCCGGAGTAGCGTTGGACTCCAAACTGGGTAATATTTTAAACACGTGCGCGCTGAAAAAGCGGTCACAAGAAAACGGAAAGAAAGGAAGCCCGAATGTTTTACTTCAGGGTTTTATTAGAAACACTCGCTCGATCTCTGTCTCGTACCAGCGGCCGCTTACTTCCGTGCTAGTTATCAGCGGGTATCAGCGTTCAATTACTTATCAGTGTTCAAGTTGGGCATATTGACACGTGTAGCACGGTATGCCGAATCGCTTTACCTTCTGCAACAGCGGCTTATGTAGCGAAGTTTTTCGTCGAGCCCATCGTCCTCCGTCACGGGACTCCCTAGGTCTTGATCACTAATCGTGGTGCCGCGCTCATGTCCCAGATAATGGCAGAGATCTTGCGTTTAAGCAACACGCACCACCGCAGAATTGCAGCATACCACCCCCAAACGAACGGGTAGGACCACGTATTCTGACTCTGCGCTCTGCCGACGCTTTAACGTTTCAGTTATGCCGGAGCCAGCATCGGGACGATGCACCTTTTTTTTTTCTTTTTTTTTTAAGGGGGGGGGGGGGGGGATAGTGTCACCCGTGCTATCCGTGTCAGTCGTGAAGGGGAAGAAGAGAAGATAGCGCGGATTGCGCGTGGTTCTGGGCCGCCGCTGCTTTGCCTGGTCGAGCTCCTGTTCTCTGGCTCCTGCTCCTCAAAGCCCCGACCCCGTCCTTTGATCCTGTCCTTCTGGACTGACGTCCGGGTAGCCGCTCTTTACCGCAATTTCTCCTCACCGTTTAGCGCGTTATTCAGGGCTGAAGCGCCTCTCTTCCCCATGTGGCCTGAGCCGCCAAATAACTCCCCCCCCCCTTCCTCCCCCTCCCCCGAAACAAACAGGCCCTCAGTGCAACGTGACGCACTTTATTTCGACCGGAACAATCTTCGCTCGCCTTCGGCATTACGCGATTTGCGCAAGGGCAACTTCGGGCTAGCATGAAGGGACCAAACGTCCCCTAGCCCCAGGTATGTGGAGCACAAGGCCAAGGGAAGGCCCACTGGAAAACCGCTTTGTGGCACTGGAAATCCCATACCAGTTCGGAATTGCAATCATGACGTGCCGTTCGGCGGATCGACAGTGCCGATGAAGCAAAGTTTTTTTGCGTACATGAGATGTTCAATGGCATTAGGCTCAAGTTTATGAGCGGTACCATACGGAATCGGGCAATAAAAATAAAAAAAAAAAACCTTTTCACAAGTTTTTTTTTTTTTTTTTTTTTTTTTTTTTTAACAAGGAAATCAGCCAGTGAGAAAGAGTATGTTTTGTGCGGTGGGCGCCACAATATAAGGTATTGCCGAGACGGGCAGATTTATTGCAGCTGTGAACAATAAAAAGGAATTGGTACCCCGCCGGGGTGGCGCAGTGGTTACGACGCTCGACTACTGTTCCCAAGGACGCGGGATCGAATCCCGGCCTCGGCGGCAGCTTTTCGGTGGAGGCGAAAAGCAAGGCGTCCGTGTGCTGTGCGATGTCAGTGCACGTTAAAGAACCCCAGGTGGTCGAAATTTCCGGAGTCCTCCACTACGGCGTCTCTCATAGCCTGAGTTGCTTTGGGACGTTAAACCCCACAAACCAACCAAAAGGAATTGGCCACAAAGCACAGATAGCACATATGCCAGTCATAAGTGAGGCTAAACTGCAGGGCTCGAATAGTTCTAGACGTAACGGACCTGCGCTGTCGCGAGTTCCGTAGCTGACGCCTCTAGGCTAACGGTGCGTATTTATTACGCAGAGTGATTCTTTAACCGTTCCAAACATGTGCATATGTTAACACCTACGAGAGACACGTCGGTGTGGTATGTGTAGGGGGCTTTTACAGCAAGGCGGGACCATGTGCGTAATATAGCTTGACGATAACGATTGATTAATTAAACTGAACTAACCAGCCATTTTATTTTTTATTTTCAAGGGGCAATGTTACAATGAGAAATTGAATGCTGCCAACTGCAAAAATAAGTCCTTGTTTTTAAGATTTCTCAATCGACGGTGTTGGTTTAGTTATGGAACGTCAAAAATACGCAGTTGAAAGCTCTCTGACTAGGCTTTTCGAATCACACACTCATAAAATGGCGTCTTTCACGTTTCTTACGCGTGAAATGCAGACGTCGTTTATGTATTTGGTAATTTTAAAAAAATAGGTCGGTTTTGACGACATTACCACGCTTAACAATTTCATTACATAATTATGTCATGCTAAAAAGCCAACTCAACGAGCTTTCAAATGCGCATTTTTGACATTGGATATTTCAAATCACACTGCCGATAAAATTAATTACATACGGGGCTCACCGCTGATGTTGACGGCCTTCAATTTCACAATACAATTTTGCCCTTTAGAAAATAAAATGTTGACTATAGTTAATTATTAGTCTAATTATCAAGCTCTGTGACGTACGTGACGAGTTCCTTGCTGTAAATCCACTTGCACAGATGTAGTTCTCGTATTTTTTTAAATACGTCGTCCGAAACGGTTAAAAAAGGGTCATCTGGTAGAACACCTCAAGCATCGTCGAACGTCTCACTCCTGCGGAATGATCAAAATTTGGGTCATTTTTATACGTGAAATAATTATTAAACGCAACCCTAGGTTTACAGGCAGCGTATTGAGAAATTTCCACTATTTGTGCACCGTGGAAATTTGTGAGTACCATGTTTATAATAGTACAGGCGGGAAAACCTTGTAATAAGGCACAAAACAAACAATCTTTTTCTATTCGTCTGACGGCTTTGAACGACATGCTTAAATGTAAGCCAAAATATTAGGTGCAATGCCTTGCGCGATGCCCAGTAAACCTGATACGCCATTTTCAGAAGCCCTCTGAGCTCAACCTGATCTTGCGTCGTCCTAATAACGAATGCCGGGCTTCATCAGAGAGCTCGGCTAATAAGGCACCCCGCGGGGCCCGCGACTGAGCGGTCGCTGGTACGCGACAAGAGAGGCCGATGCGCGCAGAGAGGGTTGGTGCGCGTACCTGTAGCAATTGTTGTGGAACGGGTTGTAAGAGGCGTACGTGAGGTGCACGCCAAATCCGACTCCCACCGAGTAGAAGACCTGCACGGCGGCGTCCACCCACACCTGCGGCAGACAAAGCACGCGCTGTGAGCAAACGCGTGGCCCCGTGCGAACCCACGCCGTGTTTACAAACGTGAGCACGCGCGTGGCTCGGCGAAGCCTGTGACGCTGCCGGCCGCCGAGGGCCGCGAACCCAGTGGCTTGTGAGTGAGCACTTGGCTGTGAGACGAAACAACGCATTTTTCATCGGAGATTAGCTTGTATTCATCTTATGACTACCGTTGTTTAAACAACGGTTTTCTCTTTAATTTTCAAACAGCGTCTGAAAAGAAAAAAGCCTTTATGCGGAGGAGAGGAAGGCGGGAAAGTGGGGAGGGCAGACCATTGGACCTGCGTGTGGAGTCCGCAGTGCCGCTATCAGTGCTTAACTGCGATGAGAAACTTCAGCACGTGCTGTCTGGTGGCCATCAGGCGTTGGTGTCGGGTTCGATCCCCGGATTAGGACAAATTTTTCTTTAACTGCGAAGATTCTGGGCAAGCTGTATAGCTTTGCTTTGTAGCCGTATGGCTGCGCTTGGGTGGATGTCAATGAGTAATTACACGCTTATTAACTGCTTGGTCTATGGCAGGATGCAGTTATGCGCGCGTAGGTCATTTCTTCATATCTGCCTAACTCATACTTGTATATTGTCTTACAAAAATTCTGGGTTATTATTATTATTTTTCTGTTGTTTCATCACTATGGTATACTCTCCCGCTATGTTTGCCCCTGTTCACGCTGATGCATTTTCGCTCCGGTTTCCTCCCCGTCGGCCGTTGTTCATGGGGCAGCCCTACACTAACCAATAATGGAGGTAGGCACCAGCTCCTTTTTTGTCACAGTAAACACTACCTCCCCCATTGGTAGCGTAGAAGAGGAAAGAAACACTGACGTACACTGTGTAATGTGAGTGGCACTGATCGAGAACAGGTGGTCGAGTCTAATGTGTTACGTCTGCTTGCGCACCTTGCGTGATAATACGTGATCATCGCTATCCATTGTAGACTGCTTTTCTGAGCTCAAAGGTTGGCTGGGTAGCACGAGGTTAACAGCGTTGAGGTGTTAATCGGCTCCCTGTGAGTGTCGTCTGTTCGTTCGTGTACGTCTTAAAGTCCCAAGGCGAGAGTGCAGCTCACCTGCGTGTCGAGCAACTTGGCGACGTTTGGCTTCAGGTAGTACTGGACGCCTTGGCCGGCACCCGGCAGCAGCACTCCGCGAAGCAGGAGCAGCGTCAGGATGAAATAGGGTGCCGTGGCCGTCACCCAGACCACCTGCGCCTCTTATCGTTCACAACTGGAGAGCGCAGCCTGCCGCCTAAACGAAGACGAGACCACACAACACAGCGCCTGTGTTGTGTGGTCTCGTCTTCGTTTTCGCGCTGTTTTTTCTTCATCTGCCGCCTACCTTTCCCGAAGAACTGACGCCCTTGAAGAGCGCCAGGTAGAGGATGATGAACACCAGTAAGACGCAGAGCAGCAGCTGCCACTTGGGGCTGCCCAGGTCGTGCATGCCGGGACTCGTGTGCAGCTCCAGCACGGCCCGACTGCGAAGCCGAACGAGCCTCCTTTCTTTGCGTTTGCCTCTACTATTAACACATGGATTCAACTAAGCGTCCGTACGCGTTTACACCGGAGGTGCTGCGCTTGAACGCTTTTTTTTCTGCTCCACCCCTTGGCATACTACCCACGTCTAGCACGCGGCTGGGAGAATGCGTATCGGCAGGGCATAAGCAGCAAGACATCGCTGACTAGGTAAAGCTCGCCAGTTTCGCAAACTTTTTGGCACGTGTTAGGCTTCAAACGCTCCTCGAGGTGTGGAGTCGGTAGAAACACTAATATGTTATACTTTAAACAAACACTACTTCGTGTTATGGAAGCCTTCTGCGTGGTTTATCAAAAAAAAGTATATATATATAGACGTGCTTATTCACAAAAGTTTGCAAACTAGGATATAGCAGCGTCCACATGGCATTTACTCGTGCCATTTGTGGTACGCTTATCACTATAGTGAGAGCAGTTTGTACCAGTAAAAGCAGTTTTCAGGCCGGCTGTTCGTCATTTATGTTTGCTGATTGGTTAAACTTATGACTATTTGTAATTTTACTGCGCCCGCGGACACGCTGTTGGAGTGGCATTTTAGACGCGTACTCATCAGTTTAGACGCCTCGACACACATATGTCCCCATGCGCAGCTGGGTCTGCATGTGGAATATATTCATGAGAGTGGGGCGCGAAGTTGTGCGAGTTGCCTGTCATAATAATTCTTCTGTTCGGCCAACATTTTGTTAAATATTCAAAGACAGCAAGCGAAAATATTCTGACTGAAAGGTGCAACACGACCTAACCGCCCCCGTAAATCTGATTGTGCCACAAAGAAAGCGCGCCCCCAGTGAAACGAACGAACTCGCCGTTGATGCTGCCCACCGCCGACTGCCGCAGGCAACAAGTCAGCGACCAGCTGACTCGCGCACTTCGGTTACTGCCTATCCAGTGTTCTTGCGCTTTTCGAGCGGAAGAAATACGCGGCGAATTCTTCGCGAATACCGCGAGCTTGCGATGGCGTTGCCGTTGATCTCCACGACACTATAGGCGAACGACGGGGTGTCCAAAAGCAGTGGTATAAATAGCGGCGGCGGGTCTGACAGCACCGGCTTGCTTCGAAGGGGCACAGAACGGTCTCAAAAGAAAGCCGGACACAGCGCGGCGACCGGTGTCGTAGGTGGCACAGTGCACGGCTCGATAGTAGCCATGGTAACCGCAGGGCCTCGTGTCCCGTCCGGAATCGCTCAGGGGCCGCCCAACCCCCCGGGTCTGCGAAGGCCTCGAGCGGTAGATAAAAGCGGGCGCACGTGGCCCACCGGGGTTTTACGGCTGGCCCAGACGGACCCTTTACGGTGGCGCGCCTTCTATCAGAGCGCGGCTGGTGGAAAGGAGACGGGCCCGCGTTCAGTTATTGTTTAAAGGCTTTTGTGTCTTCCCGAGTTGCTTTTATTAAGCCACTCGTACTGGGTGATATATACATTAGTGCGCATGAGCAAGCTGGCTGCGACCGATTCCGCAGCTACAGTTCCTGCCTGCTTCGCCCGCGAGAAAAGTGAGTTCTCCACCACTAAGAGCTTTCCTGTCGCCGCCGCGTTGTGTGCGCCGTTATGTGGAAGCCTTTCTTTATCTGCAGCCGCCGATCGGGTGTCGCCTCCTTCGCGCCCGCTTTCTTTGGTTTTGGGAACGCGCTTTTGCTCTGTTCGCCAAGGTGGGAGACAAGGGTGCGGTCTTTCTTTGCGAGTCGCTGCTGTCGGTGTCAGCTGTCGGCGAAAGCGCAAGCCACGAGTTTGAAGTAATTGTCGCAGGCAGCGGGACATCTCAGTCGCTCCGGAGAAATCGTTTATTTTCCCGCCCGGTAACGCAGGTTGCGAAAGTGTCCGGTGGAGGGCCCCGTTTGCTCGCGTCATTTTTGTGTCCTGTCTCTCACTCCCTCCCCGTTTTCTTCTCTTTCTCTCTCTTTTCTTTTTTTTTTTTTTGGCTGATGCTGCGCGTCTTTGATTCCGTACTTTCGTCTGCCAGGAAACTTGCGACAGAGCGGAACTAACATGGAGGGGAGGGGGGATCCGTTTCCGTAGCTATGAGGGACAAAGTGAGAAATCAAAACGTCTGATGAATGCAGCTTGTGTGGAGGGCACAGTAACGCGTGCTTTTCTTTATTTTGTTGACAACTCCGAAGTGCCAAATGAAGCAAAAAGAACATACAAGCGACAACCACTTTCTTGCATTTATAATCGCTAATCACACAAATGAATGATTAAATCGGCACTGTAAGTAATCTATCCGAATTTTAGCATAAAAGATATTCAACTGTAACCAAATTAATAACAACCGTTCATTTCGTTGTGTTCGCCCTATAGACACTAATGACCAAGTTGATCTAATATTTCTAGAATTCAAAAGAGCTTTTGGCAAACTCTCATGATAAATTAATCCTGAAGGTTAAAGCGATCGGTTTTCATGAGGTGTTAGCAAGACTAACTAACCGTAAAATGTATGTCCCAATCGATGGGGAGAATTGGACACTCTTGCGGTCATTTTTGGGGTGCCTCAAGGGAATATACTTGTGCCTTTATGATTTCTTTTTTTTATTAATGGGCACCGTTCAAACAGTTGTTCCTGGTGTAGAGATTTATTTGTTTGCCTGTGATCGCGTGCCGTACAGTAGCTTGGCATGTTCTAATCGCCACACTAATCCCGATATCTAACTAGCATCCTTGCATGATGACAGAAATAAGGCATGGTCCTGAAAAGAAGAAACAAACTTCCTTCGCGTGGCACGTAAAAAAAAAAAAAAAAAAAGTCTGTTTATTTCAGGTATCACCGGGCAGTCACCTACATGAATACCTAGGTGTAACATTAACAAACCCTCTGTCCTAATAAGTTCGTCCGCATTTCACAAATAAGCAATGTTTTCTACGGAATAAAATTTCGAAAGCTTTTTCTCCCGTTGAACTACTCGTCTATAATTAATTCGCTTATCGGACCTAAGCTCGAATATACACGCCTAGCGTGGGGTCCGTATAATAAAACCGATATTAAATAACATTGAAAGAATTCAAAATAAAGCCTAAGATTGATTTATTCCAAAATTTTCACCGTTCTATTCTCCGCCTGAAACAATATATTATAACAATAGCCGACCCCTTGAGGCAAGAAAGAAACATCCACCGCTAAAAAAAAAAAAAAAAAAGAACGTTTTTTTTTTTGCTCATAAATAAGCAAATTGGCGCATGATCCGGCACCTTACATGCATCTTCTTTAGCTACACGCCTCCCTATTCTCATTCTCCACGCTTTGCTCGAACTTACACGTTTAAATTTTCTTTTTCCTGCGTTAGCACAGGAGAGTGGAACTCACCGACCTATAATGAGCGACTGCGCATAGTGATCCTGCGTACCTCATTTTAGTCGTTCATTTTTCTTGCTGCCCTTGTATCTGGAATACGTACTTCTGTATTCTGCTGTGCTTGAACCTGTAATATGATCTGTAGTATGAAATAAACAAACTTGTTAAATAAAACAAGTTTACCGATACGCGGAAATAAGACGCACTGTTGTGAAGATCCTGGGAACAACCTCGTAGCAGAAACTGGCTGCGAGATATCGTGGTTTGTCATGCCTGAACCGTGTTTTATGCGTGATAAAAAGCCGAGGTCGTAGAGACCCAATGAGTTTGCCTTGAGGACGGTCCCAAATCCGCGCTCAGCATGAAGTATGCTTTGAAATATGCCCTCGCGACGCTTGCTGCAATAAATACTTTCGGGCACCGGCTTGCGATTCGTGTGACTGATAACTGTGCCAAGCGGAAATTAGAATGTCAGCTTCCCTTTTTCCTTTCTTCCTCTCGCAAATTCGTCCAATGTCGCGCATTACGGGAATGGTATATGGAAGCAGCTAACCTCTACCTTCTATTTCGAGCGTCGAGCGTCGAGCGTCGAGCGTCGTAACCACTGCGCCACCCCGGCGGGGTGGCGCAGTGGTTACGACGCTCGACTACTGTTCCCAAGGACGCGGGATCGAATCCCGGCCTCGGCGGCAGCTTTTCGGTGGAGGCGAAAAGCAAGGCGTCCGTGTGCTGTGCGATGTCAGTGCACGTTAAAGAACCCCACGTGGTCGAAATTTCCGGAGTCCTCCACTACGGCGTCTCTCATAGCCTGAGTTGCTTTGGGACGTTAAACCCCACAAACCAACCAACCAACCATCTACCTTCTATTTCGTTTATAGACACAGGCGAACACAGGTCAATGTGGTTGGGTACAATACGTAAAGAAGCTGCATTTTCTCCCATGACGACTTCCTATACAGCTGCCTATAATCGCCGAAGGACGCTGCAGCCGAGCACGAGCTCAGGGAGCCGATATTTGTGTAGCGTGCAGGAGTGCATGGTTTAGGAAAACATTAAGCATACATTTCGTGCAGCTGTACACCCAGATAGCAAAGAGAACATGATCTGCCTTCCGGAAGCTCTGCATTTAAGGGATAACGATGACGAAACTGACACATAGGCGGGAGACAAGAAAGAACTTATACCACAGTGCTGGTGGTGCAAAACGCAGAAAGAAATTATTGCATGAGCAGTCGCAGTAATCGAAAATATATAGCTTTGAACACCTGAAGAAAGAACCTGAAGCAAAATAAAACTAAAAATGCACGGAATAAATAAAACATGGACCTTAATCAACCAGGCGAAATCGCGCTTGCGACAGCCTCGATTCTAAAAGAACGTCAAAAATATCCATCTAGCTAACTATAGAGCTAGCTCAAAGACTAGATTTGCTTACACTGCTGGCGCATTTCGCTCATTAAATAACGGCATAGCGTACCTCTATCGAAGGCTTCGAATGTGAGCAGGCAGAGTGCATAATGGACAGTCGGACTGGCTACGCTACGACATTTCTCGCACTATGCTGCGAACCTGATGTCACTGCCGATATGCTCGTAGTATCAGTTGTTGCCTTGTTTACGAATAACAAAAATCAATTGATTCTCTCTCACAAGCTGTCGAACTGCTGCTTCAGTCTGAGCAAAGCGTGCCAAGCAGGCAACATTTTCTTTTATTGCAGATTCAGGAGCTCTTCTGCATTATATGTTGATCAAAACCACAAAGTAGCCTTCAGATTTTGGCCTGACAATTATTTTTTATGGTTGGTTGGTTTATGAGGTTTAACGTCCCAAAGTGCCGTAGTGGAGGACTCCGGAAATTTCGACCAGCTGGGGTTCTTTAACGCGCACTGACATCGTACAGCACACGGGCGCCTTGCTTTTCGCCTCCATCGAAAAGCGGCCGCCGAGACCGGGATTCGATCCCGCATCCTTGGGATCAGTAGTCGAACGCCGTAACCACTGCGCCACCCCGGCAGGGCTTCAATTATTTTTTATGAACTGTATTGTATATTACACGAGGAACAACTGGAATTCATGTCTGATTTCCGGTAAATGGATTACTTCTGCAAGTTGTCCGGACCACGGTAACGCTAGACTAAAACATCAGCAGCACCATGGCTGCAATACCTCTCTAAGTTACTTAGCGGGTCCAAGAAATCGCGTGGCCTGCTATGAAGTTTACTCCAGGTAATGTTTACAAAGTTGTTATCAAGGAGAACGTTCTCAGCTTCACTTCGTACGCTACATTCAGTTCGTGAGCTCAGCTTCCAGACCACATCAGAGCCAAAAAAACAAAAAACAAAAAGCAAACCAACAACAACAGCGAAGTTGTGCAAATCGAATCATTCTAGAAGCCTCATAAATGCTGAAGCAAAACATCGTCTGCTAGTTTTGGATAGAGCACTATGGCTGTTTTAACCATGTTTGATGTTTAACCCCAGCTCTCCAAAATCGCACATTACTGCCCGTAAGACATCCCGAGCTCTAGTGGGGGTTGGAAGAGCGCCAGTAAGTAGATGCGTACTGTGGTCACACATCCACACAACTATGGATGGCTAAGACACCGAGTTCGTTCAAAAGTTGCAATCTTATAAGCCTAACGTCCGTGTATCGCTGTAGTCTTGTGACGCGAAGAAAGTTTTACGCTATAGCTTGAAAGCCCCGGGTCGCAGAAAACAAGCCGTCGGATTTGTCATCGTTGTTATATAAGAATCTCGCCTAGTGGACAGGGTAATGGCGTCAGAGCCACGTGACCTCGTTCGGGAAGTGAAACACCCCCCAATGATCACGTTAAACGCTTCGTCACGCGACGAAAACATGGCAGTGAATGCGAATACAAAAGCCGCCGCGCGTGTCCAACCACTTAACTTTATAAAGCGATCGATTAAAAAGTGTTTTCAGGTTTCAGGCGGGCTTTGAACCCACACATTTTGGTTTACCAGCCAGGCACGGTATCGGCTGGGAATAAGCGGGAGTTTACATGTATGCCGAGTAAGGTGGTATCTCACGACTGCGCATGGTGAGAGCTAGAAGTAACAAAACAAGAAAACGAGCAGCAAAGTTGGCGTACCGTCTTTGCTTGGCGTGGCATAGTGGCGACGAATCGAGGAGAATCTGCGTTCCGGTGCAACGCAGCTTTGTGGATTCAGCTTTCTCCATTCGGGCGCTGCTGTATAAACTGCGCGTCTTTAATATCTTACGAGTGTATGTTAATGAGTGTATATGATTAGAAAGTACCACAGGCCGCAATCGCGACATGTTTTGTTTGTTTTTCAGATTCACTTGCAGCTATCTCTGCGTGCAGAATTGTTGAGCGTGTATGCTACATGGCTTCCATGCTAATCTTGCTAACAAATTGTGCACATAAGACAACTCGAAACAGTTACTAGCTACAACTTACGACGATCCGTACCATGTCAGTCAGCACCCATTAAACGGGGACCTATGCAAAAGACGACGGAACGGCGCTGTTCGAGCAGAGGCAAGCAACACTAACTTGCTGGATGCGTCCTGTTGAGACAAACACGAAAGCCTGGCAAATGAAGCAGACCTCAATAACATATTCCGGGGAGCCCTTACTTGAAGAACTCCAGGGCGGGCGAGGTGCGGTTGTCGGCGGCTGGCGCCTCCGAGTCGTTGTAGGCCAGCGTGCCGCTGTAGCAGGTGGCCGTGTTCCAGGGGTTGCCACACCGGGACCACGGCAGCTCAGCGCGGAAGGACGAGAACATGAAGTACAGCGCCCAGCCGATGATGACGTTGTAGTAGAAGGAAACGTACCAGGACACCAGCACTGAACAGTAGCCCACGCCTGCGCCCGCCGGCGCTCTTAGCACACAGGCCGACGATGAGACCACAATGAGCGCATCGAAAGCATATTAATGAATTTCCCCTTGCGAATTTGTCACGTCTGTACATGTTTTCGCTTCACATATTAGTAGGTGTACAAGTCGGGCGCATCTCATGGTTAAGGTGTGTAGGGCTCGTAGCGCGCCGCGCATTCGAAGGCCGCGCCACTTCCCAATGCTCCCTGCGCGGTGCCCGTTTCCCTCTCCCCGCTCGCTCGGGGATAACCGGTCCCGCGCGAGGGGGGTATAAAAGAAGGCACGCGCCGCCGTCTCGCCCCTCTTGGTCCACCAACCAACCCTGCCTCCTCGTTCCTGCTTCGCTCCTGGCGCTCTCCACGGAAACGACCCGCAGCCACCCGGAAGACGACCTAGCACCGACTTCGACGATCCCTGTGAGATTAAAGATGTTTGTCATACGGCTCACTGTGTGTTTGTCGTGCGCATCCCTCGGGTAGAGCAATCGCCCACAGGTGTAGAGCAGACCATCTCTCTTACTCGCTAGATGTAAATACATATTCGGCTTCAGAATTGTGGATACCGTAAAATACAGCTATAACCATTTCAATAATACTCATCTACTAACTATCTCATATGAGAAACTGCATGAGAGCTTTTTGGTCAGTGAAAATACATTTAGTTGAGAAAATAAATTTTCTCTCTTTACATTTCTCTTGTGTGGATCCCTAGCAGCAAGTACCTGTCTCTAGCCTTGGTTACTTAGACAGGTCGCGCAAATGTGCCCGATACTTAGCTGATGTAGTTATCGCGGTGCCTCTGACATCGACATGTTTTCCAGGAGGCGGAGGCAGTTTTTGCAGTGGTCTACATGTGCGCGAGTTTTCATAATGCGTAAAAGGTGAATGACCCTCATCCATGGGGGGTGCTCGGAATTTCCCGCGCGGCCTTCACGATGCATCCATCAGTGTCAAGCCAATGCTTCCCAGCAGCAATAATTTCAACTTTTTCGTTGTTTTCTTCGGTTGGCGCATGTACATCCTGGCGGGTAAATATATTTACTGTTTTTGCATCACCTTAGGACAGAAACCCAGACGACAGGTGGAGACAGACACAACAACAGCTCTTCACCGGGACAGTTGTCAGACGTACCTTTAAAGAGTGGGCACAGCTTCCAGACGCTGATGGGACCTTGCCTATTGTACTGTCCGAGAACGAGCTCCATGTAGAAGAGCGGAAGGGCCCCAAAGATCAACATCAGCATGTAAGGTATCAGGAACACGCCTGAGGATGTAGAGAAGAAAATGGAGTGTGGGTAACATTAGACGTAAAACCAGGCAACATCCACCAAAACTCCAGCATATGCGTATCAACCGCCGGTGCTATTCCCCCCCCCCCTTTTTTATACTATAGTGCAGCGCAACTTGTTCAAGATCACGCGCAATGTCGCCTAATCTCAAAAGAGCGCAACCGCGTCTCCTCCCTGCGCTTCCATGTACAGCACTGGTGAAAAGTTCGCGGACCAAACGGTCTGCTTTTGAGCAGCATATTGGAGCACTCACGGTGGTACCCTTAGAGACAAAAGTGACCTTGAAATGTTAGAAAGAGAACTGTTTTCATACAGTGGGGGTCCAGAGCTTGAAAGGTGCCTTGAATGCCCCACTACACGGCTGTAGCGCAAATCCTGCGGCCTGTAGATATTTCAACAAGGGTATACACTCTTTCCGGCTCTCTACAAACTATTAGACCTCAAATGGATCGAGGGCACGTGCGTACGCGTACCTCAGTTTTGCCTTGGCCTGCCTTAATCGAACGAAGCGTAAATACGAGCCGGGCCTCTTTTCCGAACAGTTGGCATTTCGAACGACGATGCTATAGGGTTTGTGAAGAGGAACATTTTCGTCCTGCTTTCTTCGTTCTTTAACTTCGCGGCATATGCAAATTTAGCCCGGGCACGTTTCTACCAAAGGAAAATATATCGACTTAATGTTGTTTCATGCAAATGAGAGGGACGTATGTTTGCAGAAGAGGAATACACACGCCTCTCCTAATCCGCCAATTGCTACCAATGTTTCGTGGGGTCACGTGACAACTGCCACGGCTGCTCTTCGCAACGCGAAAAGAAAAGAAAAAAAAGAAGATCCTCCGTAGAGCGTTCGTGCCGCAGGACTCGAAGCGGGCAAACTCGACAACAGCAGCAATAACGGCAAAGGGCGCCGATATTTGTCGAGCTGTCGAAAAGAGCGCGGCGATACCGTGTGCTTTGCATTATAATTGACCGGAGTTGTTTGAGGCGCGCATTGTACAGCGCGCCATTCATGTGAAAATCAGAGGGGGGCGCCAGTCGGTGGCACCTGACGGCAAGCGGCTCGGTCTGCGCTGCTTCAGGATTCGTTAACAGAGACCCGATTAGCGCGTCTGTAAGCGTGCCGCGCTGTGCGCGCAAGCTGCGTTTCACAGCTGACCTGAGCCTATATGCATATACAGGGCGCAGAAGCACCGTGCACCGCGTTCCGCCGTCACCATCCCACAAATACGCCCTTTGCGAGCCGCCTGCTTTTTGCTGCCTCCAATGCTCGCGGGCAGATCACCGATAAGCGTCGCCACGATCCACTGTCTCGATAGTGCTGTAGAATGTTTAAAAGGGGCCATTTTATTGCGCGGTGGAGCTCCAGAGTATCAGAAAAAAAAGGGGGGCCTAGGAGAAGTCGCCAAAATCCGTAACAAAGGATGTAGCGAGGCCGCTTGCAAGGGCTGAGTGTAGTTCTTGCGCAATTTTTTTTTTAGTATGAATAAATTAGTCTCTTATTTTGCGTCTCATACATCGACAGCGCCTTTCTAATACTGTACCCCTCTTGAACTAGGACACCGTTCTATTTTCACCAGGGCAAAGAAAGCTTGCGGGACATATTATTCGGCCGCGGCCGAAATGCGCGCAATGTATGGCGCATACTGACCCCGACCGGCGCTCCCATGATGAATGGCCTTAAAAACGGTGTTCCGACTTCTGAGGTCGCCTAGTAATGGTAACAAGTGTTGCAAACGCCTTCTAGCGTGTGTGCAAGCTTTTTTTTTTTCTATTTTCATCTTCTCTTGTATGTGCAGGATGGCCAACGGGACGTTCACCATGTCTCGCAGTCTGCTATGATGTGCGAGCCGCAGCTGCAACCAGAAGTTCACGGGACAAAGTCTTACAGCCTTCCCGCATGCCAGAAAAGACATCCGGGCAGTTTTTGTGTCGGCGCCGGACTATTTCGACGGCCGAAATCACTGGAGCGAGCTAGTCGCAAGCCATTTTTACGCACTTTGTATATATATATATATATATATATATATATATATATATATATATATATATATATATATATATATATATATATATATGAAAGAAATAAGCCAACAGTCAGCGAGGCCAAGGAAAGCGTTGGGGATGGTACTTTTTCTTTTTTTTTTTTTAATGTTTACTTGGATAATCACAGAAATTAGTAATGTAATCTGTTTAGGGGAAAGATAATTAGACACAAAGTAGAAGAATATATATATATATATATATATATATATATATATATATATATATATATATTGTTTGATTTTTTTTGCCGCTGGTATCCTTGCACGAACTGTAGCTTCAAAGAATTTATATTTAAGCTGGTTGCCGCATAGTTTTCTTTGTACAGTCTTCACCAAAAGTTCGGAGCATTAGATACCGGCTTCTGACCTACGGAGTACGGCTCGTAATACATAACCAGTGTTGTAAATCTCGGAATGCAAAAACGTTTTGGTTTCTGCTCGCTCCGATGGGTGCAACATCCAGGAATACTGCAGGACCCCGATTACAATGTTTAGACACAAACCCTCTGGATTCTTTACGTACAATTTTCTACGTACAAAGATTGTGCACGCTGCGGTTGGCATGTTTCCTTCCGCGCATGCTATGCTACCACTTCTGGGCTGTGCAATTCTTGTGTGCTTCCTTACTAGCACTTTGTCCCGAGAATAAACTTCAGGGCCGAAAAATTTGCAGGGTACGTGTAGCTAACATTCTTGACATTTTTCTCATTTCGATAATATATCCGTTTTCTCCAGCCTGCAGTTCTAGAGAGCATATGAGAGCGTGTGTTGAAGGGTTTTTATGCGTTCTTACTCTAACACTTATCACACCCATATGTAATATTCTCAAGTAACCTCTTACGGCCATTTAAAAGGTAACAAAATGAATGAAAACAATGGAAACTATTGACAAAAAGAAAACATTCGCCCAGCGATTCCGATGAAAGAGAGCGAGAAGGAAGGATGAAGCTGGCAGTAAGAATAATTATTGTGCCAGTTTTGTGACAATTCTATTCTACCTTACTAGACCGCGTAATCTTAAACACCCAGACATAATTTTTCGAATCATATTTTTATTTTTTGTTTTTGCGCGGCATCGCGAAGGATCCCATGTCGCAGAAAAGCCGGTGTCGTTGGCCGTGAGCGAAAAATTGTCATGATTCACAGCCACGTGGCCTCGCTCGGGGACCTCAAACAACACCCACGTTAACTCTTACGAGAGTATGCTTATGAGTGTGTGTGTAATTAGAGAGGGTCGCAGGCCGCTATAGTGCTATATTCGTAAGGTGGAGATTAAATGTCCACCTATTTTTTTCCAGAGCTTTCAAGAAATTTTTTAACAATTTGCTACCTCATAAGCTTAATTATCTTGCCATTGACCCTAGTGCTTTAAAACATGCTGAACGCTTTCTCATTAATCCTTCACAATTGGTCTCAGCAAACAGCCATAACTTGCTGCGTTTTGATGTGCACTCCGAAGTACCTGTGGGACCTGTACTAAGACCTTTACTAATTCTTTAATTTTTATTTAAACAATAAACTCTCCTCTCAGATATATGCTATCATTCTCCTGTTTCTTGACTACTGTGTTATTTTTAGGGAAACAAACAAAAAAAGAAATCTCATGATATTAACTGCGTTTAGGATGATCGAACTACGGCTGGGAACTGGTGTGAACTACGAGTAATGGAATTCATGGAAATTCATGTGTACCCGCATCTTTTTTGAACAGCATACATTTGGAAAAATTAAATTCTTATAAGTAGCTGGGCATGTCGCTCTATCTGACCTTACTTGGTAGGCCCAAATTAACAGTGCAAACCGCTTGCTTGACCACTTGCGTCGTTACTTTCCCAGCGCTCAATCGTCGTTAACTTTTTGATTGTACAAGAATCTAATATCTCTAAAAATAGAGTATGCATCGACTGTGTGGGATTCAAGCTACAAAAGTAATTAACGACAAAATGAACTTGTTGAATATAAGTGCGTACGATTTATTTATTGAAATTATAGCCAAACCGAAAGTATTACAGCCATGAAAGCTGATCTCAGCCCTTTGAAATGATCCGCAGAATGTCTCGCTTATGACCATTATGACCACTGCACAACGAGTTGTTTCAATTATATTATGTTTCCCATCGTATCTATCATCATCATGAAGTTGCTATGAGTAGTTCGAATACATGTGCTTTCTTGCAGCTTTTCATTCCTCGAACATAAGCTGACTAGAACCACCTTCCCTTCAATATTATTTTATTCTATGACACCTAGCATGCTCGTAATGCATTATGTAATATTACAACAAGAAATTATTTGCATTACTACAGGAACACCTATTGTATTTATTTTTGTTATGAAATGTACTCCCCTGTGAACATTTCAATTGCGCATTTTCGGTCTCGTTTTGTAACTTAACCCACTCTTCTCTTTGGAGAATGCAGTGACACTGATAGTATAGAAATAGAAGAATAGAATAATATCCAATATGTATGTTGTGAATACGTGAGCGTGTGAATAGAAAAAAAAATTAAATAAACTCCTTTCTGAGCTTTCCCATGACAGCGGGAAAAGCTGTACCACATAATTTACAAAACCGATTAGCTGCTGTACGACGTACAAAACTCGAAGTATAATACAGAAGCTTACCTCAACATTGTATTTATTCGTAATTCTGCGTGTGATATAAAAAGCAAAGCTGGGGGTGTGGTAATGTTAGCGTCTGCAAGGAATGCTGGGTGAGTTGCTTGTTAAGAACGCTAAGCGATGAACGCAAACAAAGCGAACATGAACAGTGCGCTTGCTTGTGCTTTATGGTGCAATTTAAACGTCAGAACAAGGAAGCGTTCAAGGAAGGATTAGTAATTCTGAGATCTCGAAATCACCTCTGCAAACGATATAATGTACCAAATTGACGGCCACTTATGTAAAGCAAGGTCATCGTTAGGACGCGCTCAACCAGGACTGGGAGGGCGCCCTCACCTCCACCGTTTCTGTAGCAGAGGTAGGGAAACCTCCACACGTTGGCCAGGTCGACGGCGAAGCCAATAATGGAGAGCAAGAAGTCGGCCTTGTTCTTCCACGTTGGCCGCTCGCCGGGCGCCTCGATTGGCTTCACGGGAACCGTCGACGTCACTCCGTCAGCCAGGATGACCGCCGTCTGGCCCTCGGTGCCACTCAGGTGGTCCACGTATTCTGCGCGGTCCAACGTGCAATTATGCCAACACAAACAGTCCTGCTGTTAGAACTGCATTCTCGATTGACAATTCTCGGAGGTAATGAGAAATTTACGACGAACCAGGTCTGCTCTCTCGTGGAGCTTGGTGCTGCCCTAAGTAGCGGTGTACTCACCCGAAGATAGAGGAGTGCTGGTGGACGAGCAGTAGCCGTCGTCCCGGATGGCCGAGTGGCGCATCCTGCGCACTTTGTTCTTCTCGAAGAAGACGGGGCTGTCCTTGGACGGCGCCGGCGAGCGCGGCCCGGGGCTCCTGTGCGGCAGTGGCTGGGACCGCGGGCTGGCATCGTGCACCGCCTCGTCGGCCGGCAGCAGCGGCTCAGCAGCCGGCTGCGGCGACTTGGCGGTCGCCACGCTGTTGTTGTTGGGCATTGCCTGCTCACTGGGCGCCTTCCGGGCGCACCGCTATGCGGGGCCCCGCCGAGCTGCGAGGAAACGGCGTTGCTAACAAACTCCGATAACTCAGTTGCTTCACGGGGTGCACAATATATTGTTATGAAGGCCGGACCCCAGCCGGTACGTTCGGAACAAAAATCTGGCTTTCGATGGTATCCTTTGACTCCCCTGGTATGTACACTGTCGTTAATTCTTATAGCGAACACGTGAGCGCATAGCAACTGTTTGGAGCGCCGATACGTCCGGCCGGGCCGCACTTCGGAGCCAAGTGGGCAGGCCATGCGAAGCACCACCTCCAGGTCTGTCAGTGCAAGCGCCATATCGACTCGTTGCGTGGCTGGGTCAGGCGGACCGACTTCTGAAACCGCTTGCTCCGTGTTAACCCTAAGACTGTGCACGTACCTTGACCGGATCCAATGTCTTTATATAATATACCCTGCGCAAAAGGGAAGCAAAGGCCCCCCCCCCCCCCCTCTCCATTAGCTCCCGTACCTTTACTCTGTCGTACCAGTGCCGTAATATTTAAAAGCGCAGATTTATGGCCGCTGAGATTTTTTGAATATACTGGGGCCGAGGACCCGTGATGTTGCGTTCCAAGAACCGCTTACTTGCAATCTTTACCCCCAGAAAGCCGGGGGCTGAAGGAACCGTTGTAAAAAGCCCGTTGTCGCGTAATTTTCAATTTCGCATCTGTGATGAAGCTTTTGTTTTTTAAGCGCACTATATTTTGTGTTGGAAGAGGAAAATCAACCGCACTAAAGAACACACGCGGAAGGAAGAAAACGACAGGACAAGCGCCAACTCTTATGAAAGCGCTTGTGAGAGTCAGCTTATGAGAGTTAGCACTATACAAGCTCCAACGCTTATGAGAGTTAGCGCTTGTCCTATCGTTTTCGTCCTACCGTGTTTGTTTTTCACCAAGAGTGAGTGCTTGTTCTGTCGATTTCTTCCTTCCGTGTGCGTTTTTCAGTGCGCTTGATTTTCCCCTTCCAAAGCTACCATGTCTAGCCCAGATCTATACATGTATTGTCAATATTTTCAACATCATTGCAATTCTATCGCACCAAAATAAATGTCTAATAGCCATTCTTAGTCTTTGAGCGGCGTTCTGGCCATTTTATATATATATATATGTATATATATATATATATATATATATATATATATATATATATATATATATATATATATATATATATATATATATATATATATATATATATATATATATACAAGTAATTGCTTCACACTGTTTCCAAGCTTATTTGGAGTCGACGTTTCGGCAGGAGCCCTGCCTTTCTCGAGGAAAACGATAGGACAAGTCTTGAGAAAGGCAGGGCTCCTGCCGAAACGTCGACTCCAAATAAACTTGGAAACAGTATGAAGCAATTTTTCACTTGTATGTAACCTCTAGCAACCAAGTACGTCTATTTACTTATGCTATATATATCTTGGACCAAGGTTTTAAAAAATACGGTTACCCCTAGTACAGTGAACCCAATTCAGAGCTGTTCGGAGTCGCCTATGCTAACCTCTAGTATTTTTTCGTTCACTAATGTTCATTAATTACTCAAGACTAATTAGCTATTTTCTAATTATTGGCTTGCGAGAAAAAGTGTCAATGCAAAAGCTGTAAATCTTCGCCAAAAAACGGATAGCTACGTTGTTTCCTTCACGCTACGACTTACGCCACCCTAATTATAGGCCTTCAAAAATGCTCTCACTAACCCGCTGTGCATACAGCCAGCTTCACAAGGCCCAGAAAAGGAGATTTTGTTATCGCTGGCTCGACTCAAGGCTTCAAACTGACGCTACAGTCCCGATGAGGTTTCTTTTTTTTTTCTTTTTAATTGCGCCAGACGTCGTTTTCGGCTGGTAAAAATTTCACTTTATATAAACGCTAGTTTGATGGAAACCACGTAACGACCTGTTTTTCAAGATCTGCAACTTCTGCATTCATATTTTTTCTCTCAACCCAATAATTACAAAAATAGCTAATTAGTCTTCACCAATTAGTTAACTTTAGTGAAGAAAAAATACTAGAGGTTGGCATAGGCGACTCTAAATAGCTCTGAATTGGTTTCACTCTGCTAGGGCTAACCGTATTTTTTAAAAGCTCGGTACAAGTTAGCTGGGATATATATATATATATATATATATATATATATATATATATATATATATATATATATATATATATATATATATATATATATATATATATATGAGGGGAGAGGGGGGGGGGCGCATGAGCTAATACACGAACCGTCCGTCCTCATAAGCTCACACCCCTCTTTATTCGACGCCGTCGGTAAAGTGGCCAAGTGATCAAATGAAGGCCAACTTTGGAAAGGTCACATTTTCGCCAGTTTGTTCAACTTTATATAGAGCGAGCAACCCGACATTTTCCCAACGGTTTCACATGTCGAACGTGACTGCTGCAAAGGATTGCCAGAGTCGACACCGCCTAGACGCATCCCAGGAATTGTATACCTCCTGTCACCGTCGCAGCAAATCACGTTGAACGGGAAGCGCGACAATCGATGTTGCAACCCGCTCAGCAAAACAAATGAAAGAATCTTTGAACGGGGACAATCCCGGGTTATTTTTCTTTTTCGTGACAAAAAGCTTTATCTCTTGCGGCGAATCTAACCGTTTCTTTGGCCACGTTGAAAAAACAAAAACAAAAACAAGAAGCCAGTGTCTGAGCCAAGTGAACATCGGCCGCAATGTATGTGCCGCAAAGCACGTGGAGGCGCCGCGAGGAGCTTATTCTGGCGCGTATGTCGGGACAGACGCGCGCGAAACGGTCTCCGCGGGGTGGTATATAGTATGTATAATAAATGGGCGTTTTGCGTCATTTGCGAATCGCGCGGAAGAGCCTCTGTGCAAATTGGTTTTCAGCATACGGGAGCGAACCAAACACTAAAGGAGGGGAAATAAAAATGCCGGGAAGAGTGGAAAAGCGGCGGAATTAAGCTGCCGCGAATGGGGGCGAAACAAAGAGGAGCGTGGTTTGCACGCGAAGGAGACGGACAGCGCTGGATCAGAACGAAAGAAATAAGAGAGAGAGAATGGAAAGGGGCTTTCTTATGCATCGGTTCGCGGTCCGTAATCGTTGTCGGCAGATAATGATCCGGAGAGTCCACCGCGCGCGCCCTAAATCTCGGCCAGAGAGCTGCTGTGATCCTGCAGGTTGTTCCCTATGATTGTCTTTCGCGTTTTGTGGCGATTATTTCGGCGCGTGCGCTCCGCGCCGAGAAATATGACACTCGGGAAAATGATAACGAGCGGCCTTGAGGCAGCCATTTGGAGCGCTCCACTGACCAGAAATCGATAGTTTTCGAGAACGAGCTGGCCGCGACTTGCCGGCAGGTGGCAGGTCAGGGAGTACGATATATTTTCACATTCGCTCGATTGCTCCGTATCGAAGGGCGCACCTATCGTTCGCGTAACGCAGAAGCGCTTGCGACAGGGAAACATGCACTGCGGTTTATATAGGTAGCGTCAAGACTGTACCCACTTGCGTGCCAAAAGACAGTGACTAAATGCAGCAGTCTTCTGCAGGTTCCATATCTACAGCGCGATAAACGAGACAAGAGAGAAAACATATAACGACAAACAGAGCGCTGACTGCACAACTGATTTTTCATTGCTTGTCCAGCCGGTATATATACCCCACTGGAAGGCAGAGATAGAAATCACGGCATAAAGAACATGAGTAGGCACAAAATTCACACTATTACAGGGTCGCATAAACATTCGCATTCGAGATAAGCTGTTCCTTTTGTTTGACAATGCCACAGATGGTGCACTTATGCACTGTTCCGAGAGCCTCGCTATCATTTGGGCTTCCACCACCTCCCTTGTCAACTGGTCACGATGACTTCCTAATATTATACACTCATTGTACAAAGGTTGGCAGGCACTGCTATCGCCACCTTCCTTTGCACCTGCTGCAGTGCTTGGCTACATGACCGGTAATAGGGCCATGCGTAACGTTATCACAATGTTCTTTTAATCTTTCGTCAAGACATTGGCCAGTCTGGCCGATGCAACGCTTCCCACATGATAGCGGCAGGGAATATAGATCACACCTTCCTGGCACTTTATAAGCTTTTTTGCGTGTCTTTTTTTTTTTTTTTTGCAGCCGCGTGGTTCATCGTTAGCCGAATTAACTTTCCTGACTAGTTTTAATAGTCGGTTAGGAGCCGAAAAGACAATGTCGACTCCGGCATGCTTGCCAAGCCTTCTCAGGTTATGTGATACCTGATGCATATATGGCACCACAGCAAACTTCACCTTCTTTTTATCTCGCCTTTTTTTGCCTTTCATCTCAGCTTTCCCTTTTTTCTGCACTTAATCAGCCACAGAAAAAAGACGAGATAAAAAGAAGAAGTTTGGTATGGCGCCATATATGCATCAGGTAGCCCATTACCTGAGAAGAAGTGGAAAACTGGAATGTGTGCGAAGCCGGCCGTCTCCGTTCGGCAGTCAAAAAATCTTCTTACCATCAAGAGATTCGGAACACCGGACAAGCATTATAAGCCGCACGAAGCGGCTCAGAAGCAGACCCCGTGGGCTCTAAACTTTTGACAAAGACTGTACATTGCGGCTGCGGGTTGACGACAGAACTTGCGAGGCCAAAACAGCCAGCCCATCTTCGGTGCCTATCGATGGACGGAAGCCAATTTGTGCGGGGTGGTAGAAACCGTGGTGCTCCAGCCACCAGAACAATCGTGTAGCTAACATTTTTTTTTCTGTCAGCTTGTACAGTGTTGAAGTTAGAGTAATAGGCCGGAACTTTTGGAGGTCCGTCGGTGACTTCCCTTGTTTTGGAATTGGGATCAAAATGGCTGATTTCTAGGTCTCTGGTACAGAGCCGTCTAGCCATACTTTTTTAATGGTGTTCAGAAGTTGAGGGAGTACAGCGTTTCTCAGGGTCTTGCACACTTCATATGGAATGGCATTCGGACCGGGTGATGTCTTCCGTTTGGCCTCATCTATTTCCACAAGCAACTCGGGCATGGAGAAAGGACTGGCAATACCGTTGATGTCGTCTGCTGTTGAAAGTCTGTCTATGTGTGCTGGAATTCCTACAACGTTAGAAATTGTAGTTGAGGGAGGCAACACATCATACTTCGGAAAAAAAAAAAAAAAAACTTCCGTGCCGCTTCTCTGACAAAATCGTCCGGAAACAAGTTAGCTGCGAAGCACGCGGTAGTCGCTGCGTCTGGGCGACGGCGACCTTGTTTCATTGCCCAAAAAGTTCGCCAGAGAGATGAATTTGAAGAATTGGTATTAAACTGCTCATACCAAGTATGCCACTGCCGTCGTGCTAGATTCCGTTCATACTTGCGAGCCTTAGCAGTAATATGATTCACCCTTGTACGTCCCTGGGCTGATGTAGAGTCTTGTGAAGCTGCCAACTCGGCTTGTCGGCGAGGAGCCCACATGTTGAGCAGACCGATGTCAGGAACCGGTCGATCGACATCTGTAGTTGTAGCCCTGTCTAACGGGCATTATATGCGGTCTACGAGCAGTGGTGACGACTCCACAGGTATATCGTGCAGAATAGTGTGGAAACTATCCCAGTTGACCACCGTGCATTTACGGCGTAACCGGTGGGCTCGTGATGGATGGACACCGATGATGATTGGATGATAGTCACTCCCCCACCAATCAGGTTCAATGCGCCACGAGGGAGTGCCAGGGCCAGACTACCACGTCAAATCAGGAGCATATGTGGCAGTGCGGCTGTTGCAAACAGCCCACGTTGCTGTGCCGGGATGGTTTAGAAGAGTAAATGACGCATCCGCGATGGCATCCCGCACACACCTACCACGGGGGCTTGAAGTAGGGTACCCCTAATCTTGGTGTGGTGCATTGAAATCACTTCTGACTATAATCGGGCAAACGGAGTATTTCCTACGCCCATTCAACAGCCAGCTCAGATTAATATGTGAGGGGGCGCCACCTGCTGGCTTAAAGTGAAAAGACGCTACCACAAATGTTACCTTTGGAAATTTAACAGCAACTGCAACGACCTCCTGGTATGAGTTTCACCCGTTTTCCAGAGAGAGGCACACGTGAGGGAATCGTGTCTCAATATACACCGCCGCTTTTACTGGAGGGGAAGCAGTATGCACACGACGGTCAATAATCGATGGGCGCGCGTAACTACTAAAGCCTGGAATTGTTGGCAAGACGTTGGTCTCCTGAAGTAACAGGGCCCATACCTGAAGCTTGTGAAAACGAAGGCGGGTTTTGAGCTCCCCAACTTTAGTGGAGAGGCATCTGCAGTCCCATTGGAGAACACCAGAAAAAGCTCCTAAAAGCCATCTTTCGTTAGAAGTGCAAACGTTGCGAGAGAAAGATGACAGGTTGGACAGCTGTGCCACCATGAAACGGAGCAAGGAAGCTGTAGAATTATCTGGGATCGCAGAAGACACTTTGGGAGTAGCACTGAGTGAAGCAGCTGAACGGGACATAGTCGCGGTGGTGATTCAGCAGTTTCATTTGCGGTGATAGATCCCTCAGCGTGCCTTCGGCGTGCAAGCAGTTCCCGATGCTGTCGAAGATTAGTAACCTCTGCCTAGAGGAGTGCAATCTGGTTTTCCACTTCAGTTATGTTGTTGTCGGGAGGTTCCGGCATGCTACGCTGTTTTTTTAGGTGGCTGGCGTCGGCGGTTCCAACGCACTTTGTCGCTAATGTCTGTTGCTCAGCGATTCCATGCGAGTGCGGCTCTCCAAGTTCCAGCCACTCCTCATCATCCAATTGGAGAGCGTCAAACCGGTTGTAAGTATGCACAGGTGCTGTATTTACATTCTGAGACAATTGCTTAGGATTTGCGCAATGAATAGTTTTGTGTTGCCTTCTGTTTTGTTGGGTAGGTTGGAGATTTTATATCATGATCGTCAGCCTTGCAGAGGCCACATTGGTCTTCCTCCACGGCTGACTGCATCAAATTACTATGATTTCATGTGGGAATATGTCTCCCTTGCCAACAGTATAGCTTTCCGTATATTTAGTGATCGAAACCTATAGAACCGAGGCTTGGGAAGCATACCCTGCCATATTAGGGAGCGCGCTAAGGACTGTTTGCTCGTTTTTTCCTCCCATGTAGAGTCAGCAACCATTCTGCAAGCAAATGGAGGCACAGAACTAAACCTACTTAAAATGTCAAAATCGACTACACGCCCCACTTTTGTGCATGCTAACAACATTTAGTAGCAGGTGAGCCTACCGCGTCACATCTACCTCATCCTTTTCCGACTCTTGACGTTTGGAGAGTTCGCTCACTTCACTCACAAAACATTGCCAAGCACTTTTGCCACTGCTGTAGCAGTTGCAAAAGCATGCAGCGCCCCTACTGGTGAGTTTATCGGGATTGTTTTCCTACCTCTTGCTGATCACACCTTATGTGACCGTTAGCATATATATATATATATATATAAACATTAACAGCCTTCCAAAAGAGGGAGTACCCATAGAGATATGGGACCTCACCAATCTACCGGCTGCTTTTGCCGCGTTTCGCAAATGCATGCCCTTTGAAACTTGTCGAAACTTCGGTGAGCGGCTGGAATCTCGCCACTTGTCCATTTTATGTTGTCCGGCCCCCTCAGCAAGAAGGTACCAAGCGATGTCTAAGATATGAAAATGGCGCGGCTGAACACATACTGAGTTCACATTGTGCATGCAAACCTCAAACTGAAGCCGATTCTATAGGTTGTTTAACTGAATGAACACCAGTTCGGTGGTTCCGCTGTAATAAAATCTTTTTGTGCTTTATCATGATGCTTTCTTTCTACAAAAGGCTGGGCGACAACCAGTTTCCATAATCTATTTTCGTTTGTCACTCGACTACTCGAACAATGACCATCTCTCCACGTTCTAGCCAACAGGTCGAAGGAAACTCGATTGACATTCTGGCTGAAAACATTACCTCGTGGCATGGGCTCTCATTGGATAAACTGCATTTATTTTTATTAATTGGACTAAAAAGAGTTATCTCGAGTCACGCTTCATGAACGAAAAGAACGAACGACTCGCAGCTACAAGCCTTCCCTTTCTAGTTTTGCTCTGTTTTGATTACCCCGAATGTGACTTAGTCTCTTGTAACAATTCAAAAGGCGCATTGGTCTCGCCCCTAGTTAGTGCCCCGTGCGCGTCGTTTCTTTCGTGCCCCGTTTCTATGCGGCGTTTTTTCACCATGTTTACCATTCATCAAGCGCAAATGCACACTATTATCAGTATTACCTTCATGGTGATTTTGTAGCTCCCTAATTCACAGACCTCTTTTCTAGGCCTGCAACGTGGTGTTTTTTTTTTTCCTTTCTTCATCACAACTACTTTTTTATCTCATTGTCACGTTTGTTGCTATTTCGCTCCTTGCTGAATGGACCTGCAATTTGATTCGATTCGCACGACAAGAAAATGATCCTTTGAATGCGATTTTAAGCCAGACTGCGCAGAGCTTGCTCTGTTCGATCAGGCTTAATTACATCGTGAGAGATTATACTCTCTTATTGCTCACTCGGTAATAAGTAACTGATCGCTTATTACAGAGCTGTATCTATCGTCAGAATGTGTTCTCACCCACCGGATAGAGTGCGATATTGAGGGTCGCAGTACTGTTTATCTGTCATTCATATCATCTAATTTTACTTAGTGTTATTCGGAGGGCACGATTGGGAACACTAACCAATTGATGGCAACGGCGCCTCTTGTTTCTCTCCAAAACAAATGGTATTCAGTGTTTTCCAAGGTGGGGCTATCCCGAGCGAACATGGCATGCAGCGCTTGAGTAAGCAGTAAAACTGTTTTATTTTCTAAGGCCCACCCATAACGCCGCTTTGTCGCCTTTTGTCTCACTACTCAAGTAATTTTCATTTGAATGGACACTACTGTAGTTGGCCTGTATACTGACGAGACCCATCGCGTTATAATAAAAACTTTATAACCAAAAATGCAGCTGTTACAAGCTAGAAGTGTCAAACAAATCAAGCTGCTGCCACCGGCCTATTTCATAGGTAGAATGTCGGCCGAGCTCCACCGCCACTCACTTAAAAAAGGTACTTTTCGGTAACGAGCGAATAACGAGTTTGAATCCGATGTTAAGAAGGTTTTAAAATCCAGTTTCTTAGGAGAACGACATGTCTTATTTTCTGCAGCGCGAACGAGCCCAGAAAGAGCCAGAGAATCAGTTTTTGCTCAGAACGTCAATTGCGCCGAGTTGTTCTCACAGCCTCTTTAAGAACCCAAGGCGCAAAAATATTATTGTCGTTTAGAACAAGCCACCGAGCGCAAATATAAAAAAATCTACGGTAATCTTGGAGCTAATAGACTGACTGAGTCGAAATTTTTGAAAAATGAGGCGAGAATTTCGCACCTTTTCCATCGGTTCCTGTTCCCCAGGGCTCACTAATGTGGCTAAAAGAAGGTGATACGGTTAAGCTTGAACTTAATTTTGGTGAAAATGCGACGCCTTGTGCTAACTAACTATCAAGTTAATGTAAATGCACATTTAGATGTTAGGGGCGCCAAGCAACAAAATGACGCGTATTGCTCCATGTCGCGCTTTTACCTTTAAACGGTCTCATAGCGACGCATATTGTACCTCTTAAACGGGCTCTTTCAAAACATTGAAAGAGCAGTAAGTTTCACCTAATTTGGGGCCAAACACTTCTGTGCCCCTTTTCACTAAGGCTGTGCAGTGACAGCAGCGTTATCCAATCCCCGGCTTGATCTGAAGCGCGATTCATGTCTGCACGTAAGCTGGCGGCGGCCAACTGCGCGACGACATGGCGTGAGCCTTCTGTTTGTGCTAGGGACTTTGTGAATTAAGCAGCTGTACTTTGCAACGAGAATGAGCAGAGCGAATAACGGTTGCACCTGACAGGACCTCTATTCCTGCATCTCGATTCAAGATGCTTCGTCCTGGATACTTCTGGTGCCACTATCGGCTGCGGTTTTTATTTAATCATACCTCGGCAAAATACGAGTGCTTCCTCAGGCTCACTCACAAATTTTGGTCAACCTAAAGGATCACTCAAACTCACTTACACATGTTTGGGTTTATCGAACTCGGGAACTCAAACTCATTTAGACTCACAACTTATTCTGACTCACGACTCGTCCAGAGTCAACCACTCTCTGCGACTCATGACTCACTTTGATTCGCAACTCATCTGGGCTCATTCACTTCGACTCACAACTCATCTGAAATGATTCATTTCGACTCACGACTCACTTCGATTCCCAACACATTTGGACTTGCTCACTAATATCGACTCACAACACATATTGACTCATTCATTTCGACTCACGACTCGTCTGGACTCACTCACTCATTTGGGCTTACTCATTTCGACTAAAGAGTCATACGGACGTAGTCCCTCGTTGAACTGAGCAATTTCTTCAGCCCAAATGTTCATAGCTAAAGAAATTATCTTCAGGTACGAGGTAAGAGGCTTCCATATTGTGCTCTGGCTTACTGGAAAGTTTTCCATGTCAGCGAAGTGCAACGTGGGAGTTTTACTTCGTTTTTAGACAAAATTAAATTATAATATTATCGGTTGTCATCAAGCCTAAGCAGAACATCAGAAAGAGCTTGACTAGGCTTCTATATGTATATCAGTTGCAACATTCAACAAATGCGAAATTCACAAAATACGCCAGGGAACGCACGCATGAAGACCCCCGTTCTACAGAATTCTCACTTCCGGTCATAGAGAAACATTCCTAAGCCACCATACCTGCAAGCGTTCTTTGCCGCAACAATAGGTTTTTCGTCCCCTCCGCTGTCAGCAAATGAGGAAAAAAAAAGAAGAAAAAAAAGGCGCACACCGTCGTCACGAAAAGACAGACCATAATCTGAGCCTGAGCCCAGACTCACGACTCAAATCATGATCTGAATTCAAGTCTGGACTCGCGCTCATGACTCAGGTCAGGATCTCAATGTGAGTCCAGACTCATTCACGACTTAGGTCACCATCGGAACGTTAGCCCAGACTCACAACTCAGATCATGATCTGAATGTGAGTCCGGACTCACTAGTGGCTCATATCATGATCTTAGTGTGAGCAAGAGTGAACTCGAGTGAGTTGACTCATGAATGATCCCGCCGAACAATGTAATTAATAATGTTTAGCAGTCTAAAAGAAGGTAATCCGTTATGGCATCACCAAAAAGGAATTGCTTTACGACTTTGCTTTGTCGACCACCCGCTATACACCTTTACGTGTATTTCAGGCGCTCGATTAGCTTCCGCACGCATAGTGCGTGGCTGTTTCATGCCGTCGGAAACAAAGGTGATGGCCGGAAAAACAAATAAGGAAGTTGTCAGACAGCAGCGCACTAATTAGTATCTCACTAATAGCCAC
Organism: Amblyomma maculatum; assembly: GCF_055883805.1. Lineage (NCBI taxonomy): Eukaryota > Metazoa > Arthropoda > Arachnida > Ixodida > Ixodidae > Amblyomma > Amblyomma maculatum. The sequence continues at coordinate 187,637,307 of NC_139344.1, forward strand.
AGCAGTAATCGTTATGGAGTTAGTTACGCATACATTTGCCGGCTAGTGTTCTCATGAGTGTCGCATGCAAGGCTGGAGCCAGCAGCGTAGCCGCGTTGATAAATCATCATCATCATCAACAATAGCAACAACACACACACACACACACACAAAAAAAAAACGGCAACAAGAGCTTCCAGAAACTGCAAAGTCGCCGCCTTATTTATGCTATAACTGAAAGAAGCAAGCCTGCAGCCCTACCAAAGTGGAAATAGATGCAGGGAAATTTTACACGTTTTCTAGTATTAAGAGCTGACCAAAACTCGCAGGTGGCCCGCACTATGCCACATAAGGTAAGCAGTTGTTTAGTCATTTTGCCAGAGCGGCCGAGTACAGCGTCACAACGCTTTCGACTGCTTTCAAGGTCTGCAAATTTTATGACTGACTAATAAATGCTTAACAAGAGTGGAATTCTACGTACACCAATAAAACGCGCGAGAGAGTGCCTCGGCGTTTGCAAAGAAGAGAACGGCAGGCTAGCGAGAATCGAACTGAGGACGAAAACTCATACCTGCAGCTTACGATCCTGGCAGTCACGGCGGCAGTTGGTCTCGGAAAGAGCGCCGGGAGCACTCTCGGTGCGGGAAGACCTCGGTGCGGACATCGGCCGCGCCACTGAACAGGAACCTTTTAACAAGCCACCGGCTGAGAGTCGCTGCTGGTGGCCGCGGGCACCCCGCGGCCGCTCACCAACCATGAGATGAACCCCCCGCTTACATGACCGCGGGGCACCGGACCTGTACCGACTCGAGGGACGCTCTGGCTGCGATGCCGCTTTGCCAGCGCCAGATTAACAACCACCGTATCGGGCGCCGTGTCCCTCTCGGACAGAACTAACAGGCCAGTACTTCCTTATTTTTATCAGTGGCGCGCAGTCAGCACATTTAAGGTGAGAGATATACTGTAGCTCTGAGCGGGCCAATGTTTCAGCTTCTCGTGCGACTATGATATAGGCGCACCTCGCAAAACCTTCTTACAGGGATTACTATATATAGTTCGAAAAGCGCGCGATACTAGTCTACATGTCAACATTCGCTATCACAAAGGAGAATCTGAATGAATTTCCAATGCCGGCAATGCCAAGAACATTTGCCGGAACACCTGTCAAAGGATGGAGAAAGGACGACAGCCATGGCCCAGGTTCACGTCGATCCGAAAAGGTTGTCCACCGAGCAATTCCTGTCTGCGACTCGATGCGGCAAACGCTCCAGACCTTTCATGTGCCTGTGCTGGCTATTACGGAACAACCGCGCGCAGAGCAAAAGGAAGCTTAAAGCTCCATTTTAGAGCTCGTCAAGAGTACAATGTCTCGAAGACTTCGCGCAACACCTGTAAAGTTCATGATTCATAAGGACAGTACCTTCCGCAAAGTTGCTGCGAATTCAGAGCAATTAGGGAAATAAAGCTTCTTGGTGCTGCGTATAAAAATAATTTTATAAACGCTAATGAAAGCGCAATTAAACGGGCCACTTCTCGGTTGTTCTGTGGTACAATGCAGCAGCGATTAAGCACTAAACACCTAAGCTTTTGCTTCCAAGGGTATGCAGGGCGCGTTAGCGATAAGGGGTCCCTCCGGGCTCCAAAGCTGCCATTCTCGAGACTGCCTGAGACGTCTGTGTTCGCAGTGTCCATGGCGGGAACTTTGCGACCCGGATTCGACAGTGCCATCTGTGATAGAGTTGGCCCCTAGGACAGCCTATGGATACCTACTGCTTATGCCAACGTCTACGGCGACGCTGCTCAAGCAAGCAACGGGCGCTTGAAAGCTGCGCTCTAAAATAATCTCGCAGCTGCTTCGAGGCAAATCAAGCACTCCATGAACTACGGGCAGAGGGAGGGATAGGACAGTTGTGAAGCCACGAGAGGAAACAATTTTTTCCGATTTTACGATACATTCAACTTATAGGCACTGAGTTGCACGTTCCAGCTCATTTCTTTTAGCGGAAAAAGGCTGCCACCAAGAAAATGGGCGCAAAAATCCTCACGTTCTCGTTTCACGCGTGTACAGGATTGAAAACCCCTCCAATTTTTTGATAACCTAGCACAAGGGCACAAATAAACCTAAAATTTCTCCTGAAAAATAAAACCTTTCTAGAGGAAATCATTTTAGAGTATTAAAGAATATAGCGGAAATGATTAGGAAAAAAAATGGGTGGGGGGGGGGGGGGGGAGGGGACAGTGTTTTTTAATGGAATCGCTGGGATCAAGAAGCCCTGTCTACATAGACAGGACCCTGTTTGTGGGTGTGTTATACTTACTTGGGGCTGCTTGCTTCGTATGAACACTATTTTTTTCCCCTTTTTCTTTCACAAAGAACGTTTCGTCCTCGAGATGCATCCATTGCGTTGGTTTTATTTTGAGGAAAAGAGAAATGCGGATCAGAAGTATTGGCAACTCCGGAGGAAGTTACGTGTCTGGCAACACTGTTCCTATCCAGGATCGCGGCGGGGCTTTCTCTTGGTACCGTGCTTCGATGTCTAAGTTGTGATGTGGAATGTACGGCGCCTTCTCGAAGGCGAGCGGAATAGCGGCCACTCGCATCTGAATGATGAAGAACCACACTTATGACTACACCGACATTGTCACCCTGTACAGCTGCGTGTGCAGAAACAGCCGCCCGGGTTGCAACGCGAACCTCAACAGATCGCACTCACTATTAAATGCCTCTACAAAGGGCTCAGCATACTAGGTGGCCAGTGCACATGATTAGTGAAACATCGCACTAATGTAATGCTGCGCGTTACATCATTTGAGCAGCACGAAATTACATGGCATAAGAAACGACGAACTTGCTATGCTTGCTTTACCGGCTGTTCCGTAAGCCTCGCTTCCCCGCCTAGCATTCCGAAACCTGGAGCCTTCTGTGTGGGTCCAGTCGCATCGACATTGAACCGCACGATATTTTGAGTAGCGTGCGGCTTTCGTATAATTTTCCTCTGCAAAAACCAACGCTATTTATGCGTGATACAACAAGATAAGGTGAATAACTGTTTGTATTCAGAGCAACGCATGCAGGAGCAGTACCGATCCAAAACTATTGATAGCACTATCGATACTATCGATAGTTGGGTCACTATCGAGCTATCAATGGTAAAACTATCGATAGTAATTTCGATAGTTTGTCGATAGCGCCATCGATAGTACTATCTGCAGTAATTTTGATAGTGCTATCGATAGCATAAAATTAACTACGCGAACTCACTGCAGCATAAACCTCGGTCCCTGTGTGCATGGCGTGGTGACGGGGTTGGTAACTGTGACAGGACTCTCCCTTATCGTAGTTTACGCGTCATCGAGACCTGCAGATGCGCAGTTGTGTTGAAAAAATATTAGCACTGGTGACGTTTTACCCGGAACGGCACGACAGCAAGGCTCAGCGCACCCGTTGCGAACACGCCGATAACAAAAGTGACAATTCTGCTCGCACAGCACATCGCTGTGCCAGCCGCGGGGTGCAGTTTTTGCCGCTCTGATGAAGTCACTGTGTTATCGTTTTTAATTCGAAAGCATTACTTCGCTATGTTCATAGATTTCTGTCCGCACACTGCGTCCGCAGGCCGCGTCGGCAGACCGCGTAAGCAAAATCGTGTCCGCAGCAGCTGTGAGTAATTGAGAAATGGTAGAGGTTAAATAGTAGTGTCAATCGATAGAGAGTGACGTAATTTTGTGTCCGAAAAAATAACTAGGCCGATAAGTTAATTAGGTAATTAATTAGAGGATGTAAAAGTAAAGGCGAAAATGGTCTCATTAGCCAATGGCTTGGCGCCACATTTGAATGTATCAAATACTGAAATAGGTTATTAAATCAGTCAATTAAGGTGACGTCAAGGATGTGACGTCATGCAACCTGAAGTCGGGCCAAAAGGGGCATAGAAGGGATTGGCACGCAATTTGAAAGTACCAAAGACTAAAGTAGTTAATTAAGGCAGTCAGGGTGACGTCAACGATGTGATGTCACGCAACCGGAAGTAGAGCAGAAAGAGGGCATGTCTTTGGTACTTTATGGGTAAACACGGTATGGGTAAACAGGAAGTGAATTAGGCAAGTAGAAGCAACCAGAAAGAACCATCAGCAGCTTCTGTGCTTTCGCATTACTACAATGCAGATTCTGCAGTGCTCTTTAATTTTCAACACAACTGTATTTCTGGATGAAGTGTTAAGTGTCCTAAATGTCCTATTTATGCTGGCAATAGCGATCCTAGACGGACCGTTTGGCACGCCGGCTTGTGAGCCGAAATCAGTTGGAATTGACGCTTCCGCGGGTATGCTTGACAAGGACCGTGCATGCTCTTGTAGTATTGCTTTTGCATTCAAAACAGTAGAAACGCTTGGTTATGCCAGGTAAGCTTGTACAAAATGTTCAGCGTCAGGTCGAGCAAGTTGTAGATTATGGTAGTCTTATAATTGTCCACTTTTGGAAACTCTTAATAGCAGCATTGTTGAAAACCAGTTCTAGTTCCTTAGCTCACATTTTGGTCTGAATTGTTTCAGGGACGTTTCAACCTTACGTGGTTCCTCAAAAAGAAGTAATCGATATTCCGAGCGCAGTTTCGAGTTGTTTTCCCTGGATGTGGCTGGCGCCAAGGTAATGCATGTTGCTTCTACTCGTGTACGATACAGTAGTGCTGCGTGATAGGCTATTTTACTTTTTATTTCTCCTTACGGCCTCAGTACAATGTAAATACATCATATCCATCGATACATAGGTGGTGCGGGAGAGACCTCTCTTTCTCAGTCTACTTTGTTTATGTCTAGAAACGTCATGAGAATCATGTGTGCGTTAAAAGTCACACAGCGGTCGCCTTTCCCGAGCTTGGTTACCTGTGCATTCAAGAATTTAGTTGCGAAAACTATTTCATTAACCAAAAATTGTTCACAAATTACACAAACTGAGTATTGCTGATGCTTTGACAAATGTTGACCGCAAATATTTTGGCATTATCGCTGATCAAGAACTACATAATTATTCACAGCACTATAGATAGTAACACTATATATTGCACTATTCATAGCACTATCCATACTGCTAGTTTACCGATAGTACCAGCGATAGTTTATCAAAAGTTTTTTTTACACAATCGATAGTTTTGCATCACTAATGAGCTATTTAGCGCTCGTGCTAATTTACACGGACAAATGCGCCTATGCAGATCGATTCGCAGTCTGTGTTTTATGACCGTCGGTTGCCTACTAGTGATGCAAAACTATCGGTAAATTGACTATCGATTGAATCGATAGCTTTTTTTTTTAACTATCCAAAGCGTAAAAACTAACCATAGTACTACTATCAATGGTATTATAAATAAACTTTTGATAGTAGTATCAATAGTGCTATCGATACTGCAATAGATAGTGTTACTACCGATAGTGAAATCGGTAGTATTACTATACTGCTGTGAATAAATATGTAGTTTTTTTGCCAGCGATAATTAAGGCCAAAACATTTGCGATAACCTACTGACAGCAATACTCAGTTCGTGTAATTTATGAACAATTTTTTGGTGAATGAAATAAATTATTTATTTCGCAATGAAATTTTTGGTTGCAAAAGTGATCAAGCTCGTGGAAGGCGACCGCGATGTGACCTTTAACGTTCATATGCTTCACATGTGCTTTCTTACGCATAGACAAAGTAGAATGAGAAAGAGGGGTCTCGCCCGCACCATCTGTGTATAGATGGACATAATGCCTTTACAGTGCACTGAGGCCACGAGAGGTAATAAAAAGAAAAATAGCCTTTCACGCACTGCTACTGTATCGCACCAATATTTTTCTATAGATATATATGCCGTAAGAAAATGAATATATATATATATATATATATATATATATATATATATATATATATATATATATATGTGTGAAGGAAAGAAGCCAACAGTCGGCGAGGCCAAGGAAAGCGCTGGGGATGATACTTTATGTATTTTTATACATATATATATATATATATATATATATATATATATATATATATATATATATATATATATATATATATATATATATATATATATTTTCTTACGTCACCCGAGTCGAATTAACTTGCGTTAGCTTTTCACCAGCCACATCGAGCGAAAAAATGTCCCGAAAATGCGGTCGGAATATCAATAACCTTTTTTTTTTTTTAGATAAGGTTTAAAGGCCCCGCAACAACACAGGATAAAATAGCAGCTAAGAAACTATGGAACCACTTCTGAACAATGTTGCTCTTATCTGTTCTGAAGAGTTGGCAATTATTACACCCACATAATCTACATCATCTGCGTCCTGACGCTGAACGTTCTGAACAAGCTTACCTGGCATAACCGGCCGTTGCTACTGTTTTGAAAGCAGAAGCAATAAATACTACAAAGAGCATGCACGGACCTCGTCAAGCATACCGGCGGAAGCGTCAATTCCAACTGATTTCGGCTCAGAAGCAGGCGCGCCAAACGGTACGTCTCGGATCGCTGTTGCCAAAACAAATAAGACATTCGCGATACTTAAAATTTGATCTAGCACCTCCACCTGATTTACAGTTGCGTTGTAAAAAACTTGAAGAGCACTGCAGAATCTGCATTGGAGTAATGCGAAAACACGGATGCTGCTGTTGGTTGCTTCTAGTTGCTTAATTCACTTCTGGTTTACTCATTTTATTCTTTGGTACTTTGAAATTGCGTGCCAATCCCTTCCTATGCCATTTTTTAACTCCACTTCCAGTTGCATGACGTCACATCCTCAACGTCACATTAATTCACTTCTTGTTTACCCTTTTTAGTCTTTGGTACTTTCAAATTGCGCTCCAATCCCTTCCTATGCCCTTTTTCGGCTCAGCTTGCGGCTACATGACGTCACATGCTTGACGTCACCCTGACTGCCTTAATTAACTACTTTAGTCTTTAGTACTTTCAAATTGCGCGCCAGTCCCTTCCTATATCCTTTTTTGGCTCCACTTCAGGTTGCGTGATGTCACATTCGTGACGTCGCCTTAATTGACTGATTTATTTAACTATTATAGTATTTGATACATTCAAATGTGGCGGCAAGCCATTGGCTAATGAGACCATTTTCGCCTTTACGTTTTCATTTTTGCCTCTAATCAATTACCTAATTAACTTATAGGCCTAATTCTTTTTTCGGGCACAACATTACGTCACCCTCTATCGATTGAGACCAGTCATTAACCTCTACCGCTTCTCAATTACAACTGCTGCTGATAGCTTTTACATTTTTTGCCTGTAATTAACTTATTGGCCTAATTATTTTTTCGGACACAACATTACGTCACCCTCTGTCATTGACTCTACTCATTAACCTTATACCACTTCGCAATTACAACTGCTGCGGACACGATTTTGCTGCCGCGGTCTGCGGACAGAAATCTGTGAACATAGCGAAGTAATGCTTTCGCATTAAAAAAATTTACGCAATGACATCACCAGAGCGGCGAAAACTGCGCCGGTCGATTGGCACGGCGATGCGCTTCGTGAGTACGATTGGCCCTTTTGTTATCGGCGTGTTCGTTAGCGCTGCGCTGAGCGTTGTCGGCCGCTCCGGGAATGCGTCACCAGTGCTAACCTTTTTTAAACACTGTACGTCTGCAGGTCTCAGTGAGGCGCAAACTACGATAATGGAGAGTGCTGTCATAGTTACCACCGCCACCACCACACCTCGCATTTAGGGAACCAAGTTTATGCTGCAATCAGTTCGCGCGGTTGATTTTATGCTATCGATAGCACTATCAAAATTATTATCCCGACAGTACCATCGATAGAGCTATCGATATACTATCCAAAGTACTATTGATATTACTACTGATTGTACTATCGATAGCTTTTTTATCATCGATAGTTCGATAGGAACCCAACTATCGATAGTATCGATAGTACTATCGATAGTTTTGCAGCACTATCAATGCATGCAGAAAAACAGGCAGCGACGGAACATGGCGTGGGTAGCATCCAGGTTTCAAGCAAGACTGAATTTAAAGGGAAGCAGTAGAGACCCCTTCACGGAGGGGCCTGCGAAACTCGATGAAGTCGTGAGCTCTGCTGTGTAGGGCCGCCCAAGATAGACAGGTCATGGCAGAGAGTTCTGACAAAATGTGATTCACTGGAGAAGGTAATGGCAACCCACTCCAGTATTTCCTGCCAAGAAAACCCTATGGCCAGTCACAATACCATTAATGATATGGCGACGGAAGATGAGCCCCCAGGTTGGAAGGCGTCCCACATGTTACTGGGGATGAACAAAGGGCGATTCCTAGTAGCTCCAGGACGAATGAAGCGGCTGGGCTAAAGCCAAAAGGACGCTCAGTTGTGGATGTGTCGGGAAGCGACCGGAAAGTCCGATGTTGCAAGGAGATATATCACATAGCAACATGGAATGTAAGATCTTTGACGCAAGGTAAACTGGATGTCGTCAAGCGAGAAATGGACAGATTGAACATTATATCTTGGGTATCAGCGAGCTCAAGTGGACCAGAATGGGAGAATTTAATTCCGGCGACCATTATCTCTTTTATTGTGGGCACGAATCCAAGAGAAGGAATAGGGTCGCTCTCATAGCAAACAGAAGAATGGGCAAAGCAGTGCTAGGGTACAACCCCAAAAACGACCGAATGATTTCACTTTGGATCTAAGGTCACCCTTTCAACATAACAGTTATCCAAGTCTATGCACCAACCACTACTGCTGGAGAAGCTGACGTCCAGAGATTTTATGCGGACCTGCATTGCCTTTTAGACAACACTCCATCATCAGACATCCTTTTTCTCATAGGAGACTGGAATGCTAAGGTGGGGAGTGTAGAAATATCCGGAATTACAGGCAAGTTCGGTCTTGGTGAGCCAAATGAAGCTGGGCAGAGGCTAGTAGCGTTTTGTCAAGAAAACAACCTGACCATAGCGAATACTTATTTTCAACAGCACAAGAGGCGCCTGTACACATGGACTTCACCGGACGGTCAGTACAGGAATCAGATCGATTATATTCTTTGCCGGTTGAGATGGAGAAGCGCTATACAAGCAGTAAAAACAAGGCCTGGGGCCGATTGTAGCACTGATCATCAGCTTCTTGTTGCCAAATTTAAGCTTCGATAGAGGAAAACACAGAAAACTAGAAGGCCTTTCAGGTATGATCTGGATCAAATTCCATCAGAATATGCTGTGGAAGTGAGGAATCGATTTCAAGAATTAGACCTAGAAGACAGAGAGCCTGAAGAGATGTGGACTGATGTTCGTGATATAATACAAGAAGGTGCTGCTAAAGTAGTTCCAAAGCAAAAGAAATGCAAGAAAGCAAATTGGTTATCTGAAGAGGCTTTGCAAATAGTTGAGGAAAGGAGGATGGCAAAGGTTATGGGGAAAAGAGAAAGATACAAGGTTCTTAATGCTGATTTTCAGAAAATAGCAAGGAGAGATAAGAATGCCTTCCTGAACACACAGTGCCAAGCAGTTGTGGACAACAGCCAACTGAGGAACACAAGAGCTCTGTATAAGACAATCAAAGATATCAAAGGAAGCTTTTGTGCTAAGCTGGGCGTGATAAAGGACAAACGAGGCAAGGACCTCACTGAAGCCTCAAAGATAAAGAAGAGGCGGCAGGAATACACAGAAGAACTGTAAAAGAAGGACCCGGATGTGCAAACCCAACATAAGATGGTTGTGATTACTGATCTCGAGCCGGGCATCCTGAAGAGTGAAGTTGAATGGGCCTTAGCCAGCCTTGTTAAGAACAAAGCTAGCGGAATTGATGGCATTCCAACTGAGTTGCTTCAAAACCTCAACCATGACGCTGTTAATATTCTGCATACATTATGTCAGAAGATTTGGACAACCCTGCAGTGGCCACAGGATTGGAGGAGGTCAGTTTACATCCCCATTCCAAAGAAAGGCAGTGCCAAAGATTGTTCCAAATACCACACGATCGCTCTTATTTCGCATGCTAGCAAGGTGATGTTGAAAATCCTCCAAGGTAGGCTGCAGCAGTATGAGGATCGGGAGCTTCCGGACGTGCAAGCTGGGTTTCGCAAGGGTAGAGGATCTAGAGACCAGATTGCCAACCTTCGCTGGATTGTAGAAAAGGCAAGAGAGTTCCAGAAACCCACATACTTCTGCTTTATTGATTATGCAAAAGCGTTTGACTGCGTAGATCACAACAGATTGTGGCAAGCTCTCCAAGAGATGGGAGTTCCAATGCACCTCATCCGTCTCCTCAGGAACTTGTATGAAGGGAAAGAGGCCACAGTCAGAACTGGGCATGGTCTTACTGATTGGTTTCCGATTGAGAAAGGAATGAGACAAGGCCGCATACCGTCGCCCTGCCTATTTAACCTATATGCTGAGTGCATCATGAGGACGGCCGGTCTGGGCGAGTCTTCAGCTGGAGTGAAGGTTGCTGGAAAACGTATCAACAACTTTAGATATGCGGATGATACCACTTTAATGGCAGAAAGTGAAGTGGAACTCAAGAGACTTCTGATGTGCGTACAAGAAGAGAGTGAGAAGTTTGGGCTTAAATTGAACATTAAAAAGACAAAGATCATGGCGTCGTGCCCTATCAAGTCCTGGAGCATCAATGGACAAGAAGTGGAAGCTGTGACAGATTTTCTCTTCTTGGGCTCCAAGATTACCCCGGAAGGAGACTGCAGCCATGAAATTAGGAGACGCCTGCTTCTGGGAAAGAGAGCAATGGTTAGCCTTGACGGCCTAGTAAAGAGCAGAGACATTAGTCTGCCAACCAAGATCCGTATAACTCGTGCTATGGTATTTCCAGTTGTGATGTATGGATGCGAGAGTTGGACTGTGAAGAAGGCTGACCGGCGAAGAATTGACGCGTTTGAATAGTGGTGCTGGCGAAGACTCTTGAGAGCTCCTTGGACTGCCAGAAGATCAAATCAGTCGATATTGTCGACCATAAACCCTGACTGCTCATTGGAGGGTCAAATTCTAAAGTTAAAGCTCAGCTACTTTGGTCATCTGATGAGAAGAGAGGAGTCGCTGCAGAAAGATTTGATGTTGGGAAAGGTTGAGGGTCGCCGGAGAAGGGGTAGGCAGCGAACGCGATGGTTAGATGGCATCCTCGAGGCGCTGCAGATGAAGTTATGTGATGTTAGGAAGATGGCGAGAGACCGGAAAGCGTGGCGTGAGATGGTCCATAGGGTCACGAAGAGTCGGGCATGACTGAACGACTGAACTGAACTGAAGCAGTAGATAAAGGGGGTGGGGGTGTTGTTGTAGTTAACGAAACAAGTAAAAGTTAAACACGGAAATTTCTGTTTTTGATGCCCGTCTTACGGATGCCTCACTATTTAGTTCATCGCATAACAGCCGTCCATCGGCACCGTTCTGAGCCCACCTTGGCTTCGACGTGCCTGCTGAACGAGGGACTGTCAGTCGCTCGAGCATATTACACGGAAAAAGGTTAACCATTATTTACAGCAAACCAAAAACAGCTGAAGGTACCACCGAATGAAAGCCCTGGGACATGTTCAGTGACGGTGCGCCCCGAAGACGGAGTTATGATGACAACGCGATAATGCGACATTGAATCAGTGATTACAAGGTGTGCTAACGATGAAAAAGTCATCTCGCGTAAAGTGGTTCGCAGCCACTTTTTGTTTTTGAAGGCCTTTTCACTGCGTTTTCCAGTCGCGTCGTCTGCTTTTCTGCGGAAACGAGAAAATGACACTGCGCGAGCTGAGCAGTGAGATGACACATCAAATGAAGCAAACTTCCTTCGACGTTTGCTTTTTCGTTGTTCCTCTTCACACTGTGCATCACGACTAACTGAGGATACAGATCGCTTTACAGTACATGAGTAACGGAAAATTAGAGCGCACTGTTATGCTGAACCTGTGTCGGCGGGTTGAGCACGGTCCGCTACATGTAACGAACAGTGCGAATACTTGGCGAGGTATCGTGCCTATTCATTGGACGACGAAGTAAGAGTCACTGTACAAGATCGCCGGTAAAGAGCAGATTATGAGCTTGCATGCTATCTCGGCCTTGACATTCAGACTAAGAATAGCGGCGTCGAGGAGGAACCGTACCGCAATTTACTACCGCCGGAAGTTGAAAACCACTCTAAAATGTTGTCTCACAGAGCAAATACATTCGTGGGTGCAGAATGACAAACTGTTGGAAACATGTACAGTTACTTACCGAAATAAGAACTTTTATCAAACAAATCCTTTAACAAATTTGGTGGCGACTCAGGTATGCGGGAACAACCACACTATGCATTTTTTTTTATTCTGCGCAAAAAGCTGTGCACCAAGAGTTCTGAGTCCGAATTGCATGGGTTAAGCCACGGCTATCAAAAGAGAGCAGGATTTTCCCGCTCTTTTCCATCCAAGAGCACCTCGAAACGACTGAAGATTTGCTCTTGTGTCTTGAACAGTGTGCTGTTGTGTGCATTCTTGGTAGTAACTGTAGTGCGCACTCCGTATATACCTCAGCTGTTGACAGGGAAACCAAATGTTTGCAGAAATCACCCGATTAATTATTTCGCACCCATGAAGGTTCATTTTGTCTGTTTATTAGAAGGAACAGGTTAAACGTTAACCTTGTGATCTTTTTAAATTATCGTCTTGTTAGCCCCTTGGTATCAATATTTTTAAAATCGGTTTATTTTGTGATAATTAGGTCCGCGGAGTATCTTCGGTTTTTTTTTAGGGCTTATTCGCGAAACTTAGGGTTATGACGGCATTGCGAAGGTTTCGAGTCGAGTGTCAGATAACCGAAGATCCTGGTATGCCGTTAAGTAATCTGACTTCTTTCTTACTGCACGGTCACAACAGAAAGTATATCCACCTGAAGTCGCGTGACTACCTATTAGAGTGTCGGCGAATCCGACTGTGCGCATTAATAACGCTTCAGCCTTCGTTGTCGCACATTGCTAGAAACGATAACTATCACGCTGGATTCTTCGCACTGAGGACCGTGTAATAGCAGTGTTGGTTTGACGGCGACGAATGTACATAGAGAATTCGGAAATGCACGAAAATTTGGTTGCAAAGTTGTCAATGGTATCAGGAGAAAAGAGGGGTGTATCCTATCGTAAGCAGCGTTCTAAATAATGGGGCGTGTAAAGATCTGCGCGTCAGCAGCAATCAAATCAAACGTACCGTGTCCAGCAGCGTTCTCTGATGCCGATCAAGGATCGCTTCTAAACTTACACGGCCCCAGTCGATGTCCTTCTCGTTTGGCCGGAAATGTCTTGCGGAGTTTTTCGCGCTAATTCAGAGTCCGGGGGATACTCAGAGAAATTCTCTATTTATGGTTAATGGGAAATTTAGCGTTTCTCTGCAGCGCTCTACTAATACCTGATACAACTGGCCTATTTTCAGATGTATAACTTTGGATTATATTTCAAGCATGCAATGAAATCAGTGCGAACAAAAAAACAACAACAAAGGAAACAACAAAAAAGGCTGATTGCTTAATGTGACCGACAGCAATACTACCGCTGTTAAATCACCAACATGCGTACCAGCCTTCCTTCTTTAACCCTCGACTGGTGTTACGCCAAACAATACAGCCACAACGGTTGGCAGGAGCAGCCGCCCTACTTGGGACCACCGGCGAAGTGGTCGCAAAGCAACGGCTTCGCTCCGCCGCTTCTTTTCTGAACTTTTCGCGTGTCGGCGGAGATTCATTTCAACGGCAAATACGATTTGTCTGCGCTCGCCAGAAATCGGTCTACACCCGCCGCTCTTCCGCAGGCCTGCCCGAACGTAGGTGGCTCGTTTAATTCGTGCGCGGTTTTGCATCGGTTCGCTGAGACGGAAACCACGTAGTTACATGCATCGCGTTCCGGCTGCCAGTGGCAGCCTGATCAGGGGCAGTCGTGGAGCGCCCAGCTGCTTCTCCGACCTCAGACCATGGCTAGAGAAAGCCGACGATTGGTGAACCATGATGTGCGCCAGGGTTGAGAGAACACAAATCGCGTCAGTCCACCGGGACACGAGGCCGAAAACCCTTCGGGGCTCTTCCTGTATATCCTATATAGTTTAGTTTCCCCACATGCTCTTTTTCACCCAGAAAGGCATGAATCCCTCTTATCAGTCTCAGTATATATGTATATATATATATATATATATATATATATATATATATATATATATATATATATATATATATATATATATATATATATATATATATATATATATATATATATATATATATATATATAACACAAACAAACAAGACTTTTCTGCGCCTTGAAGCCAGCTTGACTAGGAGCAAGATGTGCCAAAGGGACTGAACCGACGGGAGGAGTCAATGGGATGGAACACACGACACGGGCGCGTTAAAGGGCCCAGAAGTGGGGCACTGTGATCGCGGGCTTGATTAAATAAAAGCTAACCCAATTTGTGACGACGGCTGCTCACACAGAGCGCACCTTTAGCGCCGGCCGAGATGGACGGCCGAGGTGCCGGACCCTGGAGCTCTTCATTTCCAGCTCGTCGGAGGTGACGCGCGCAAACAGACGCACGCGAGCTGGCGCTGCTCGAGCGCGCGGGCTCGCCCCTCGTGGAGGGAAAGGGGGAAGAAATTTCAGGAAGTACATGAAACAGTTGGAGCAGGTAAGGCTACAGGTAATGAAGTGTAACGCACGCCTCTCTCGTCCGTACAATGTTGATTCCAAGGCTGCGCTCTGCCTTGACCCAGTATACGATCAGGGAGCAAAAGGTGCTTCGAACGCAGGAAATTATAGCCCCAGGTCGTGGATTTCGTTTCTTATGTTACTATTCCTGCTTTTTATCGCTTTCGGTCGGATGAGCGCACTCAGCGTGTTATTGCTCCCTTTTGGACTTTATTTTCTCCCATTTCAACAATAATCTCAAGAGCAGGAAGATCCTCGGTGTTTGCCGAAACTCGGAAAAGGAAACTCTCCCTTTACATGGGTTCTCTTTTTTTCTTTCTCGCTTGCAAAGAAACCTAGCTCTTTCTGTGGGCTGAGCCATCCGCGCCTCCCCTGTCACTTTATTTTTTCATTCTTCCATGGTAAAAAAGAAGGAAGATTTTACACGGGGGGTGCTGCTTGACCAGGTGATTTCTTTATCGTCGAACCAAACTATTTCCAGAGATCTTTGCCTCTATTCCTTGCCGATATGGGTTTTCAATCCATTTACTTTTTTGTACTCACCAACGTTCGAACCTTGTTTATCAAGCCATGCCAAGGGAAGGTAAAGAATAGTTCAAAACCTCAAGATCGTCATGAACGAAAACTAATCTCAAACGTGAGGCTCAATAGACCGAACTCACTAAAGGTCGCATCGTGTCTCGACCATAACGGTGCAGTTTCCACCTTCCTCCTGCCTTTGTTGTTGTACCTCTGAGCCCTTTTTTTTCCTTTCCCCTTTCCGTAGAGGCCAGAACTAAATTTTACAGTGCGTCTTTTTTCGCTCACACAAGGTAGGTTCCTTTCTTTCTTTCTTTCTTTCTTTCTTCCTTTCTTTCTTTCTTTCTTTCTTTCTTTCTTTCTTTCTTTCTTTCTTTCTTTCTTTCTTTCTTTCTTTCTTTCTTTCTTTCTTTCTTTCTTTCTTTCTTTCTTTCTTTCTTTCTTTCGCTTTTTTTTCCCCTTCTTTTTGGCTTCAGGTCACAAACGGGGCCGCAAGATTGATCTGCCGGACAGCCATTTGACTCTTAGTGGCCTGTTGGGGCCATGGCCTTTGCCATGTTTCCTTCGTGGCACGGATCGATACTCTAAATAGTGTGGATTACACGCTTGCTCCCGTACACCTTGAAAAAGGCGGCCAACTTTTCTAATTTTATGCGCCTTGTCTGCTCGTCTGAAAAAGAATGAACAGCGTTCTCGCATAGCGCTCGGGGATACAAGCAAAAGTATTGAAACGCTGCTAAAAAGAGAACTCCGCTTTCCTGAAAGAGCTAGCTTAAGCTGTCGATGCTTTTGGTGCCCAGGGTGTTCTTCAAACACTTTAAAAACAAAATATCGGACTTACTGCAGGCAATAAAGCATAAAGTCAAGTCCAGCTTACTTGGACTCCACTCTTAGTTGTGAGCCAGCTGTGGAGCGTTGTAAGGTGTCGTTACGAACGTATCAATGAAAATGGTCTAACCTTCGGATGTGGAACAAAATCTTCCTTTTAGAGTTTGCCCTACGCTCGCGACGAGCAGTTCAGACTGGCACAGGAAACCAGCGTGACACGTTTCTGACCATAAATAGTACAAAGCTGCGAGAGGGCAGAGGGGCATCTACCGATATTTCGACTGTTGTGTTGCAGTCTTACGTTGTGCGAAAACATGGGTACATAACTTGTTTGTGGGCATATTTTGCAAACTGTACTTGAGATGCATTTGAGACGACTACGAACGTAAGGTGTGCAGAGCGGACTTAGAACGAGTAACATCATACCAGAAAGTCTCTGGCGTACAGGGACCGTGGAAGCATGATGTGTATCCCAAATGCTAGCCTTGTATTTTAACTTAGCCCGACGGTCAATATCTGGAGTGTACGTGCTATTAAAATTATTAACCTTTACCCCGTCAAAATAGGGTGATGGAGAAGGTGAAAATAAAAGCGACGCTCGCGCCTCACTAAGTTATCACCCGCTTTACAGTGGGCAGCGGCAGAGTTCAGAAGGTCTCGTGTTACGCGCATTATACAGTGAAAAGCAGGAAATAAAGAATGAGACGTCGAAGATGCCAATAACGCGACACTGCGCAGCAGCATTAACGGTGCGATATATAACTATTGATCAATAAAGGACGCTGATAACGTGTCTGTCATTTGTCATGGGGTGATTTAAAACTATCGATTGTGGAGGTCTTGTCTGTGTCCAGTAACTGATAACTTACCGTGTGGACACCATAGTTTTTCCTTGTGATAGACATAGTCCAGTATTGTCTGCGGCAATGGCAACGTGGCGATTCGAACTCGCGAAGAAAAGCTAGTGTGCTGACAAATAGAAGGTGCCTTTTATATTCAAGTTTGAAGCGATTTAGGATGTAGGAATATACACTGTAAAAAATATATGTTAAACAAGATAATAAAAAACAGATTTTCTGTTTTGGGTACTGAAATATTCTTGAAATAAAGATAACAGAATATTATTTCTTTATAAGACAGGCTTTTTTTCAGTTCGTGCTATATATGTACTTTTCCTTGAAACTAACAGAAAATATTTATGTAAGAAACATCCTTGTTTTTGAATTTAACGGAAAGGGTCTCTTTTAGTGAATCTTTTCTCGAACACCTGTATCGCGAACGTCTTTCGACACTGGGCTATGAAAAGGTTAACTCGATCCGTTTTGTTTGCAGCACCATGAAAGGTAAGAACGACCTATGTTATTGTCAGGATGGCTACACTACAAGATTGTGCTCCTACGCTCCTATAAAAATTCGGTGGCAGGCTAGCCCCCGCTGCAAGCGGCGGTGACCTACCTGTCCCAGCCCCATCAAGGGTTAGTTAATACTCCCCTAATGGGGCTGGGACAGGTAGGTCACCTCCGCTTGCTGCGGGGGCTAGCCTGCCACCGAATTTTTA
The DNA here is from genome assembly GCF_055883805.1 of Amblyomma maculatum. Taxonomy (NCBI): domain Eukaryota; kingdom Metazoa; phylum Arthropoda; class Arachnida; order Ixodida; family Ixodidae; genus Amblyomma; species Amblyomma maculatum. Next base: position 187,654,842 of record NC_139344.1, read on the forward strand.
TCTGTTGTAGGCCGTCATTGCACCCGCCACCGTTTCGGTGGTGGACGACGGCTGTTGTTGCGGCGCGCGTCTCTCATTCCCTCTCCCTTTTCTTTCTTCTCTATTTTTTCTTCTGTCTGCCCGAGGCAGCGGAGGTGGCTCAGCTACAGAGCCAGTAGCAGGTCCGTGCATTTTCTTTTCCTTCTTCCTACAGCCACAACAACATATCACCGAGCGAGGCACAGTTGAGCACGAGCTCAATAATGTAGTACGTACGATCCTGATTATTTCTCAGGTCACCCTTACCTTTTGTAGTGCTGCAAACAGCTGGTGCCCCGTCGTGATGACGCAGTTGTCAGGGCGCTCGACTACTCTGCCCAAGTATGCGGGATTGACTATTTTGTGCAGCATTCAGTGTGGCGTCATACCATTTTGCTCCCCATTTAACATCCTTTTTCTAGTCCAGATGGAGACTAGTTTGGGGTTGCGATTCAAACCGACGACGTACACACATCTGACAACTGGAGGTGTTCACTGAGAGTGAAGACACTGCGCCTTCCTTTCCCCAACCACCAACTTAAACAAAAAAAAATGTATAAAAGCATTCGCGGAATAAAAAGGCGGCGTGTTAAAGACGCTTCGCGTCTACTCTATTTCTGCGTCATGTTTACGGCCCCCATGGCGATATGCTTTCGTACCTAAATCTGTGAATGCATAATTGCCCATTTCTACCGAACTTAGCCGTTACATTTATTTCCACGCGATTGAATTTAAACTATACTGGTGAGAATCAGGTTTATGCAGGTCCCATTACAAATTATTGTTACAGCCGGAGAACGCAAGTTATGAAGTCTCCGGGACTGCATGGAAGAAACCCTGTGTACTCTCGAATCATTCGTATAAAGGAATACAGCCCAGAAACACTGTGTTTTAATGAGACAGTCCTCAATGCCCTTCGCAGTTTTTCCATTTCACTAAAAATTGTTTGAAATACGTTGCTTCCTGATTGAGCTTTATCGTCTTTTTGTGTCATCCGCGATATGATAAAGGTGATTGCGAAAATGTCTCTGTGCTGCCCGATGCGACAGCGCATAAGGAACTCTACGCGTACCAAAATGATTCCGAAGTTTTCATTTGCTGAGTCTCTCACAGATAATTTGCAACGTCGAGACAAAACATGACTAGATGCAATATTGCTACGAGTGGAGAAGGCTCGTTTGTGGAAGGTGAAGGGAAGTGCGTCGAATGATGGGCTCTCATTTCCTGGCTACTTGGCTATCTCTCAAATGCACATATCTTTAATCCTCTGTTGATAATGTATTTCTCCCTGTTACAATATTGTGCCAAATTTTAAAGTTCGTGGGCGATTCACAAATGCCGTAGAATCTTCATACCTGCGTGGTGCGTTATGTACAAGGACCTTATTGAAGTAGTCGTAATTATTAGTGCAATATAAATTATGCAGCATATTTTTAAATATTTTGAAAGCTGAAGTAGAGGAGAATAGGTGGACAAAGTTAAAAAATATAAAAAATGATTTCTTTAATTGTCCTCAGAAATTTTCAATGTTTGCTGCTTTCTTGAAATTAGCGCGATCGTATTGCCGCGAAACCTTCAAAACAGTATTTGTTGTTTTTTTAACAGCCGCCGGCATACAGGCTTATCACTCTGATTCTGGACCGCGTATCAGTTCCGTAATCTTTGTTTGTTAATGCTCGATGTCGCGAGTCACACCTTTATCAGTTTTGTTGTAGCGCAAGGTGCACCGAGATCTGTCTCGAAAGTTCCGGCCACTCGGGTGTCTTTCCACAAGGTTCCAGCCCGTGCTGGTAGCTGTTTGCGACGTTATCTAGATTGTTCTGTGCCCCCAGCGCATTCTTTGTTCGACGATCGACGATCGACGAGCACGTTTGTTTCTATCGCCGCCGCCGAGTTGCTTAGTTCTTTTGCGGGCGCAAGTCAGCCCAAATAAAGAGTTTCTTTAGTGCAATCATCGACCCCCTTCATTTGTGTCGTCGACCTCGTCACCACTACGTGACATCTGGTGGAGGTGCTGCCTTTGATTCTTCAAGCGAAGACCCAAGCCGTGTTCCTGTCGCCCTGGAAGACCAGCCTACAGGTCACCGAGCCAGCCGCCGACTTCAAGGCCTACAACCCGAACACGGTCTGCTGCCTGACACCATTCGATCTCGGAAGGCATCGACGCTGACAATAGCCCAGCCTACAGCACCGGTTGTTTTCGTCCAACCCCGTGAACCCCCCTGCTTCCATGGACTACCGGATGAAGATGCGGGAAATTGGATGGACCTTTTCGACCGTGTGGCAGATTTCAACGGCTGGAACGACGCTGCGAAACTCAGGCAGGTCTACTTTGTTCTTCAAGGACATGCCAGAATTTGGTTTGAAAATCACGAGACTTCTTTCAAGGATTGGGAGATTTTCAAAGCACAGTTCTTGATGGCCTTTACAAGTTCTGTCCGAAAAGAAAGAGCTCAGGCCCTCCTCCAATCAAGACTTCAACTTCCTAACGAGCCTCTCCTGGCATACGTTGAGGAGATGAAGCGTCTCTTTCGCCGCGCCGACCCTAACATGACCGAAGATGAGAGAGTCAAATTTTTTATGCGAGGCGTTAAAGAATCGCTTTTCGCAAGTCTTTTCCGAAATCCGCCAAAAACAGTGGCGGAATTTGAAACGGAGGCGTCTACTATCGAGAAGACGTTGGCCACCCGGATGCGCCACTACGAGCGACCACTTCAGCCGTACTGCTCAACCCACTACCCCAGCGCATCTGCAAGCGGAGAGAACCTTCGGGACCTCATCCGGGAGATCGTGCGAGAGGAGCTCCGCCGATTGATGCCATCATCGCAACAACCCCAGGTGGCGACGCTCGTGGACGTCGTCCGTGAAGAAGTCCAGCAGGCGCTGGGCGTTCCTCAAGCGACGGCTGTGACTGTTCCAGCACAAGAGGCAACATCAATGAACTACGCTGGTGCATTACGTCGCCCTGCGCCCCGACGTGATGACTTTCCGAGCCCTCACCGCTACCATCCTGTTCCTGAAAACCCCCCCTTGGCCCCCGCCCGCCAAGCCTACCAACGACCCCCAAACCCCAGGAAGTGCGACGCCTGGAGGACTGCAAACAACCGGCCATTATGCTTCCACTGCGATGAGGCCGGCCACATTCTGCGACACTGCCCGTACCGACGAATCGGTCTCCGCGGATTTGCAGTCGACGCTCCACGACCACGCCCAGGTGAACGACCACAAGAAATTGACAACTATCTGCGTAGCGGTGAGATTGTGCCACCAAGCCGTCGGTTCAGATCTCCATCGCCGTACAGGGCCCGCTTTGCGTCGCCAGGCCATACCTATGATGAGAGTATGCGCGGAAGGTCCCCAAGCCCGCGCAGGGGAAACTGAACAGAGCAACCTTTGGAGGTGAGGTTGCTCAACGGCAAAAAGACGAACATCCTCCGCCGCCGACGACCACTAACGACGACGCAGCCATTTCACCGCCGCTCCACACGACGTCATCGACGACATCACGGCCATACTGCAAGCTGACCACGCCGCCCAGCGCAGTAACTACGGTATGCCCCGGCCATGACCTGAAGAAACGACGGAGCCGAGATCGGACACTAAGGCCCACGTGCAATGCGAGGACGCGAACAAGTTACCTTGAAGTTGATATCGACGGTCGCAGAGTCACTGCCCTAGTAGACACCGGAGCTGACTATTCAGTCATTAGTGGACCGTTAGCCACTCAGCTCAGAAAAGTTACCACCGCTTGGGATGGCCCGCTGATTCGCACCGCAGGTGGCAACCTGATTACTCCATCGGGACGATGCACTGCAAGAATAAACGTAAATGGGCGTACTTACCCCACCAGCTTTGTGGTCTTGAACAGTGCTCCCGCGACGTGATTTTAGGCATGGACTTCCTAAATGAACATAGGGCTATCATCGACCTGCGATCCAAGCTCATCAAGCTCTCTGCAGACAAAGCCATTCCTGCTACGACGACGTCGATGCAACACATCGCTCTAAACGTCCTCGATGAAGAATTGACCATCCCGCCCCGATCAAGCATCGCAGTCTGCGTAGGTAGCGCAAACATCGAAACCGCTGAAGGCATCGTCGCAGGAAATACCCAATTACTCTTAGAACGAGGTGTCGGCATCGCAAGAGGCATCGCGAAATTCCGGAGAGGTAAAGCTCAGGTGCTGGTAACAAACTTCACCGAAGAATACCGGCATCTCAACAAGGGCACGACGATCGCTTTTCTCGACGAATTAGCCGACCTCAAAGATGTATTCACCCTCCACGACCAAACGCTGGAAGACGCACCGGACCTATTCCGTCAGCCCACATTTGACATCAACCCGGCATTGACCCACAACAGGAAAGACCAGATTCTCAGTCTGCTTCGAAGCTACGGGGAGTGCTTCTCATTGTCATCGAAGGTACGACAAACACCACTGGTTTGAAAATCACGAGACTTCTTTCAAGGATTGGGAGATTTTCAAAGCACAGTTCTTGATGGCCTTTGCAAGTTCTGTCCGAAAAGAAAGAGCTCAGGCCCTCCTCCAATCAAGACTTCAACTTCCTAACGAGCCTCTCCTGGCATACGTTGAGGAGATGAAGCGTCTCTTTCGCCGCGCCGACCCGAACACGCCCGACCTCTGCGCCAGAGCCCTTATCGTGTATCGCCGCGAGAACGCCAGGCCATTCGCGATCAAGTTGAGGAAATGCTGCGTGATGACGTAATCCAGCCATCGAACAGCCCCTGGGCGGCACCAGTCGTTTTGGTCAAGAAGAAAGACAGCACACTTCGCTTCTGCGTTGATTACCGCCGCTTGAATAGCATAACGAAGAAGGATGTCTACCCGCTTCCCCGCATCGACGACACTCTCGACCAGCTCTGCAATGCAAGGTACTTCTCATCGATGGACCTGAAGAGCGGATATTGGCAAATTGAGGTCGACGAAAGAGATCGCGAGAAGACCGCATTCATCACACCGGACGGCCTTTATGAATTTAAGGTGATGCCATTTGGCCTCTGCTCCACACCAGCCACGTTTCAACGAGTAATGGACACAGTCCTGGCAGGCTTGAAGTGGCAAATTTGTCTGGTATATTTGGACGACGTTGTTGTCTTCTCGTCAAAGTTTGAAGACCACCTAAAACGACTACAGACAGTGCTGGAAGCCATCAAGTCATCGGGGCTAACGCTAAAAGCAGAGAAGTGTCACTTCGCCTACGAAGAACTCCGATTCCTAGGTCACATCGTTAGCAAGGACGGTATTCGCCCAGACCCGGAGAAAACAGCTGCAATCGCACAATTCCCACCGCCTGCCGACAAGAAAGCTGTGCGCCGATTCCTTGGGCTGTGCGCTTATTATCGACGATTTGTCAGAAACTTTTCGCGGATCGCCGAACCGTTGACGCAGCTTACAAAGGCTGACGTACCTTTTAAATGGGAAGCGCCGCAGGGAGAAGCCTTCGACGAACTTAAGCGCCGCCTGCAATGCCCTCCTGTACTTGGCCACGATGAAAACGCCGAGACCGAAATTCACACCGACGCGAGCAGTGTAGGCCTAGGAGCCATTCTCGTCCAGAAGACTGCCGGACAGGAAAAAGTAATCGCCTACGCTAGCAGGTCTCTCACAAAAGCCGAAGTCAATTACTCGACGACCGAGGAGTGCCTTGCGATCATCTGGGCTACTTCTAAGTTTCGTCCATACCTATACGGCCGACCATTCAAGGTGGTAAGCGACCATCACGTGCTCTGCTGGCTGGCTAATTTGAAAGATCCTTCCGGCCGCCTTGCCAGATGGAGCCTACGACTTCAAGAATTTGACATGACTGTAGTCTATAAGTCGGGCCGGAAGCATCCCGACGCAGACTGCTTATCCCGTGCTCCCGTCGATTCTCCCCCGAAGGACGATGACGATGACGCCTTTTTGGGACCGGTAAGCGCCAGCAGTTTCGCAGAACAACAGCGATCAGATCCTGAGCTGAAAGCGCTAGCCGATTACTTGGAAGGAAAGACCGCTTCCCCTCCTGGTGTGTTCAGGCGACATTTATCATCCTTCACGTTAAGCAATGGCCTCCTCGTGAAGAACTTTGCACCCAACAAGACCGCGCAGCTTCCCGTAGTGCCTAAAACCCTTCGGCAAGAAATTCTGCAGGCGTTGCACGATGAGCCCACAGCAGGCCACCTCGGATATGCGCGCACGTTGCGTCGAATCCAGGAGAAGTATTACTGGCCGCGACTGCCTGCCGAAGTTTCCCACTACGTGAAGACGTGTCGTGAGTGCCAACGACGCAAGACGCCACCGATCAGACCAGCGGGACTACTAAACCCGATTCCACCCCCAATCCTGCCCTTTCAACAAATTGGGATGGATCTCCTCGGCCCCTTTCCATCTTCGTCTATGGGTAACAAGTGGATCATCGTGGCCACTGACTACCTTACCCGTTACGCCGAAGCAAGAGCACTACCAAATGGTACCGCGGCAGAAGTCGCAAAATTTTTTGTCGAACAAATTCTCTTGCGACACGGCGCCCCAGAAGTGCTACGATACTACGTGACAGTACATAGATACTACGTGACAGTATCTATGTTTGAAATGTTATATAACCCTTAGCTGCTTGATAGATAACTGTGCTGGGAACATAGTGTGGAATTATTGGTGCTCTGCCATAAACTATTTTTTGAAATAAGGGAATAAAGGTAGGTGAAAGTTTTGTTCCCTATGCCGAATTTGAGAAATTCTATAAAAACATCCACACTGCTCAGAAAATCGAAAACTAACCAAATACAAATAAAAACATACATATATTTATTGAGACAATTTTCAGCTACCTAACGCTAACACATTTTGTGTAATTCATAACCAAAGGTGTCCAAAACAGCAAAGAAGATAAGCGCGGCACTCCACCTCTTCGTCATTATTAATTCCCTGTGCCTCGAAATAATTTTCGCGTTTAAAAACAATTGCAGATCTCTTCTTTCCAGTCACTTGGCAACAATATATAAAATATTGAAATAAATATAAAAGGTCAGCCGACCATCCTTTGTTCGATCTTACGTGAAAACACCCAGTATATGGATTGCTGGTGGCAATTTCTGAACTGCGGAGAGTGGTCCTGATGCGGACACTTACGGTGAGAATGTTTGACAAAAGCTGTATAAAGTCAGTTCATGGCCTTTTTTCTAAATGCACCCGAGACAGGGAAAATATGCTGTGATGTAAAGGCAAAGTCTGTTGAAATAAGTTGAAGGGGGATTTTGCTTTAGTTAGCCAAAACAATGAATATTTGACATTGAGCGAAATTTTGCAGAATACTACATCGTGTCATAGACATTTATTGTCTCCTGTATTAATTCATTTTTATTCTCGATTGATAGCAGTGAATCACTGAAATATCAAATTCCATGATCCCTTGAGCCCTTATTGCTTTTCTTCAGCAGGAATTCGATCTTTTCCTTAAGGCATGCATACCCTGGGTAGATAATATAGTAATAATGGCAAGTGGCATATGATATGAATAAGGTTCAGCCGATATATTTCTGTTTCAGTGCCATGATAACTTCACTGTACTGTACTGTGTGCTGAAATTATCATTTTTAGGCATGACTGCTGTAACTGCATATGGCGCATTGGTGATAATATTGTTGCGATTAAATATTGGAACTGTCGACACTTCAGACATTTAACTTTTGAAATTGAATGGTATTATCCAAATAGTATTCTGGTGCACTAATCTAGGCTCTTCTTTCTTTTTCTTTAGGGCAGTTTCTGCAATGAACAACGAAAGAAGCACGAAAACACAAGAAATGTCAAGATATGGCCTTTGTCTCCCAAAGGTTGTGACTGGCTTGGCAAATGCCCTGCAAAATAAAGATTCAGAATTTCTAATAAAATGCTTACCTTGAACTCCTTGTGTTAACTTGAAATTACCTGTAGGTAATTTCCCTCTTCGTGTACCCTCCCAAGCTCAGTGTACTGCTGGATTGCTGCTGTTTTACAGAAATATAGCTTGCGCTAAACTTATTATACTATTAATGGGTTCCGTTCCCGCCTAAATCCACTGCTGGGTTTAGGAGGAATGAAACTCATTAAAAGGTTAGAGCAAAATATTTCTACAAAATTGCAGCAAAGCAATGAATAAAAAATTGTGTACAATTACACAATACACTGTAAAAAATGTGTGTGGAATTACAGGTATTTTTAAAAAACATTTCTGTCCCCGTACAGAGAATATCTGTTCAACTTCATTGATCGAAATGCGTTCACGAAAAACAACAACAACAACAACAACAATTTTCTGTTTTCCAATCGAAACCTTCCAATAAAGCAAGGTAAACAATTCGATATTTTATGCCGGCTGTAGTATTTTGTACCGCAAACTGGTTTTTACTTGAATATTAGATAAATTGTCAATAGAAAGCGAAATGGTATGACAACCCCGAAGGCGCTATCCGCTGATCGGCTGTATAACAATTTCGATTCGAAAGAAGATAACTAGTGGCGCCACATTAAAGTCAGTTGTTGGTAACTATGAGCATATATTAGGCCAAACGAGAAGGGGGGTTGGCTCCCTGCTACAGTGGTATCTGTTATGCCTTTTTCACTTGAATTTTGGTAGCTAGATAACGGCTGTTGCTCGGCCAACTTTATGAATGCCATCGAGTGCTGCCAGCGCCGAGAGATATTTGTGATGAGAAGTTTTTCACTTTAAAAGTGGTGTTCATCGAAGAAATTGGCGCTTGACGCAATTTTATTGCTGTTACAGGCAGAAAAACATGTGAAATGGAAGACAAGTAAAAAAAGATATATTTGTGTCATTCTTTTAACTGCGACAGAAAAAAAAAAGGCAGAAAACGCCGTATAACAGAAAATTTTTGTCAATTTACAAAACTTTTCTATTTCTGAGTTGTAAAGAGAAAAAACTAAAATCACAGAAAAATTAAAAACAGACAACAGTAGAATAGAAAAATTTTGTATTTTTCAGCAAAAACTTTTTACAGTGAGCTTGTTATATAACATGATGCCAGGAACAGAACATATCTGTAAACCTAAAAAAGCCTTCACAGCAAACTTATCTGAAATTGCAAGCTAGCCAATTTCTTTAAAAAATACTAAAAATATAAAATCTCTGTTGAATTGCAGAAAAAATATTGACGGCAAAATCTGTGAAATCACATCTGGCCCGTTTATTAACAAAAGACAAGGAAACTTAAAATTCTGTTGAATTACAGAAAACGTGCGAACAGAAAATATTGGCAAGTTTACAGAGAAATTGAATACAGAAAACAAATGATGACATAACTATTATGTCATTACATTTGCCGTGAAATTTCTGCTTTTTTTTTTCCTTTTTTACAGTGTAGTTTGAACGCATTAATATATCGGAATTGAAGAAAAACGTTTTATATTGTGTTTCAGTGCAGAGGTTGTATGCAAGCCGAAGTATTTCCTTTTCCAGGACAGCACGTTTTTGTATATTTGTGTTCGTTGTGGTGGCTGACATTAAAGTTCGTTAAAATGAAAACGGGAAAGAAGGTTATATAAATTTATTTAGCCGTCATGGTAAGATCGATTTGTGGCGGGACCTTAAAGAAATTATTTTGTATACATATAGAGGAACATTATTAATTTGTTTGTCCCACTGCAGATGTTTCGAAAACACAACCCCGAGAAATTTAAACATTAATGTTTCAATGATCTGCGGTTTATGACTGATATATAAAGGTCCGGATAACTTTCAAGGTGAGCGAAGGTCAAACTTAGTACAATGTGCTATCGGGAAATGGTGCATGCACACGGCTTGCTGACCGCTTTATTAATTACGTGTGGTAATTATTTGAAGATAATTAGTTGATTAAAATTAAATATTGAGATTTATGCTGCAGTATTCCGTTATAAATAGTTGGACAGCTTGTCGAATGAAATTGCTCTTGACTAATTTTAGGCATTATTTCATACCGTTAATCTAGTAACTGTGATAAAAATGGAACTTAAGGCCACAGAATCAAGTGATACATCGTTGGATAGCTTATGCCAAGTTGAGTTGCCCCAAAATAATTGTAAGTCCTAATTAATTACCATAGATTAGTAAACTGTGATTATAAATGAATGTTAAGCTACAACGTCAAGTCATATATCGTTGAAAAGGTTTCAGTGAGTAGAATCCGAAAATATGTATTATCTTACAACTCTTGCTCATTCTAGGGTGTAACCAGTGATAAACCCGTTTTTCTATTCAGCTATGAATAATAATATTCTGGTTAATTCCTTTCGAAAGAAGGTTAAGGGCAAGTCAGCGATGCGGTCACACTGCTAAAGTTCGAATAATTTAGTAATTGACAGAATTTTAAATGCTTGGATAATTTTGAAATTGACAGAATTTTAGGTTTTTTAAGTGGCGGCGATGCATAGCTTTGAAATAATCTGAGCCTTACAGTCTGTATGGTTTGATTCCGGACTATGCAAGGCAGCAAAGTGAACAGTAGATCACACTCAGAAGCAGTACAATACAGGTGTAATGACTGCGAAGGATGGCATTGTACAAAGGAAGTTGCATTAATGAAATAAAATATTAGATGAGCTTGTGCTACCATTCGAAACGCTTTGAGCAGTTTTTTTTTTTTTTTTTCTGTACCTAATAAGTGCGATAAGCGCACTTCATCTTTTGAATTAAGACGAACTTTTAGAATCAGAGTTGACAAATGCAAACAAAGAGGACAGTGAGAAATTCGTTTCAAACGCTAACATTCTTTTTTAGCTCCTCGTAGCTTTGCCAGCCAATCAGAAGCATCATTCCTTGCATCTGCTTAATAATGCTGGCAAGATGCGCTTCTGCAGCCAGGTGGGCATTTCTTTTGACAATAAACAGTGCACGACGCTGCACATCGGCACTCAGAGTACTACGTCACGGCTTTTCGATTAGATGGGGCGGGTGTCAGGGAGCACCGAGAACGGTTGTTCTTTCATGACCGCGCGGGGCAACCAGATGCTTTTCATCTGAGGCCTCCCGTCGATAATCGGAATGCCTCAGGGTTACGTAAGGCTCTGACGCCAGCGGATGACGGCCGTATTAGTGACGCGGGCGGTATACTTAAGATCAACGAAGCAATGTTCAGCCTCATCTTTTCGATCCGACCGGGGCTGACATTAACGTGGCTTAGTGGCTCGCTATAGGGTGCCTCGATGTTGTCCGTGGACAACATCGAGGCACCCTAGCTCGCTAAGCGTTACAGTGCCGTATGAGAGGCTCACGCGATGCAAACGTCTCGGCCTTTTTTGCGTTTACTGGCAGTGCTTGCGATTAGAGTTAGTTATTTATTTTTTTTTCTGTTCGCACTTCGCAGAAACCACTTGGATGCTTTTGGCGTGAGAAATAAGACCGAGAAACCAGTTTCACCAGCGGGAACTGTATGCCACAAGACTGACTTGAGGTCTTATACTAGCTTACGTTGTGTGTATGATAACCAACATCATTCGAGAGATTTTGCTCCTTTCGGGGAGCGGTTACTAACTAGTGGTGGATTGCGCTTCAAGACTCCAAAGAAGTTTTATTTGTGCGCTCTTTACTCCCAGTGTGCTCTATTTCATTAGGCATCCCTGCGCAATGTGGCAAATTTTATCGTCTTTGAACAAAGCATCATCTACGGCGTTTTGTTTTGCAGGTGATTAAAAGTGAAGCCGCGCGCGACAACCAAGAAACGTCAAATGCGCGCCCCCGAGCACTGCTGAGCTGTGAAGCTATGAAAAGCGAGAGAATTTGCGTCAAAATCGAGCAGGTATGAGAATCGTCTCTCCCCCTTCCTCAAAACCTCCGAAGTGTGTTTATATACAGGGATAAAAACGAGAAGACAAACACTGTAAAAGTGCAGAGACGACAAGCGCCCCTGAATAGTGGCACGTCAGGACTAAAATTAAAAACGGCTGACGTGAATTGCAAATGGGGCCGAGCGGAAGATGCCCTCGAGAGAAGTCGAGGAGCACAATGGCTGCTGGAGCGCGAAGAGGGGAGTGGAGGGACCCCGGCGGCAGCGGGGGACTCGAGGAGACCCCATTCTTCGCACTCGCATAGCACGGGAAGAGGTGGCTCCAAATGTCGTCCGCGTCTATTTCGGACAGCGCGTTTGGGAAATCTGACGTCAGGACCCGTGCCCGGCCAGGGGCACCGGTCCCCACGCATATGTAAAGGCGCGCGTGATGATTCTGCACCCGCTGTCATGGCCGCATTCGGGGCCAGCCGGGCGAGATTGAGGTCGACCTGGCTTGGGAAATCGGCACCCCTGAAAGAAGGGGGAGGCCGCCGAGCGGCACAGGAGCGTAGCAGGAGGCACGCCGAAACGTCCTCATCGCGTGGACGACAAAAACGGACGAATGGTGCAGAGAGCTGCGGCTCGAACGCGTTTGCCGCCTCGATTCGACTACACTGAGCTATAATTAATTGTAATTTGATGTTCGATCTCCGTCTCTCGCTGAGATGCCTCCCGAATAGGCCAGACAATGTACCGAAGCCTCACGCACAACTTCGCAGCTTCCAAAGTTCCATCCTCACTTTTTCTTTATTGAGCCCCTCACTGCTTTCCTTTTTATTTACCTAAAGTTCCACACAGGCATCACGTAAATGTGTCGACAGTTTAGAATAAGGGTTAATATACCAACGGCGTATATATAGGAAAAATAATACGCGGCTCACTTACGCAAATATAAACTATCTTCGTGCCTGCTAACTGCATTTCAATAAATCTCGATGACAAATGCGTTTTTTAATTAATCTTACTGGTTCTTTCGGGTTTCGACCTGCTACAGTTTCTCGCAACCCATCTTCCGTAATTCCCGCAACAGCCCTTTTAAATATATAACCAAACAAATATATAATAAACATCTGCACTGCAGCGATCTGCTCCATTTGTGTTGACAGGAAAACTGCTATTCCACGCTATTTATTTAACAACGATGAAAAAGTGCTAAAAGCTAAATATTTCGTCACCTTTCGCTATAATAGATGCGCAAAAAGTCGCAGCTCACATAGCGATTGCGAAAACGTACAGGATGAAGCTTCCGGCTAGCCTTCCAACTTGTTGCCGTCTGTTACTTCTGCAATTTCCTCCTGTGATGCCATTCCACTTGTTGCGGGCTTGGACAGGAGCAGTGTTTTTCAGCTGAAGCTAGGGTTAATGTTCCCTTAGGTCTCAATCTATTTATTTAGCTTTCACAGTATTAAGCTTGTCATGGGCAAGGACGTGTATGAATCCTCAGCATCTATACTAAATACAAAACACGACAAGTTCATGAATATTGTGAAAGAATGCGTCACCAAACAGAACGACGAAGTGAAATTCATTGCAGGAGCGGGATTTCATCAGGTTTTTTTTTTTATATAATTGCTCTTATTTACCTGAATACGACGTTTGTGGAATGGGATGATACAATCCAGTAACAGGCACACCGCCTGTTACTGGATTGGGTCCCGTGTAGCTCCAATTCTCAGCATCATCCTTGAAAAAGTGGGAGGCTATGTCACGATACCTTAATGAGCTGTCATTACGGATGTGGAGCTACGTGGATGATTTTCTGGCACTTGTTGGTAAAGGACGGATAGACAAAACGTACTTTCGACATCTTGAAGGCGTTTAAAGAGAAAGCCAGGACCTAAAGTTTATATTGCAATTACCTGTGAATGGCGAGCTCCAATTTTTCCATACCAGATTAAGGTTTACAGAAGGGCATGTTAGCTGGGTTATTAAACTGAGGTGGTGGTGATAAATCTTTAATCTTCAAGAGACACAGGATATGCGTCAACTGTCCGTCTACACGGCAGCATGGAGTCGGCAGCATACTGTCGGCGTTCGGTCACACTATAGCTGTCAATCAAATGGCGTCATGATGACGTCATTAACCAACATTTAACCAACTGCGCCACGGCCGGGGAATTTTTTTTTTCAGCATGGTATTTATTACACGCCTTTAAATGCAGGAAATAGCTGTATACATTATTTACAAAGTAATCAGCCTGTAATTAATCACAATCCTCCTTGTCTACTCTGAGGAAGGCAGGTAAAAATAAAAAATCTTGTCTCTACCGGGATTCGAACCACTGTTCCTTGCATCCCCGGCCGAGCGCCATGCCCGGGATTGTGAAACGCACGTCCTAATTATCCTTGTCTACCGTGAGGATGATAGTAGCGATGCCAATGACGCTGCAATTACTGATAACGAAAATGATGACATTAGCAATGACAATGACGGTGCACTTAACTGGTAATGTTAATGAGAGTAAACGTGATGCACCGTGTGCACCAGCAACGCTCAGGCTTTTGCATGTCTGCAGTGTAGAGTCCACAGTGCTCTCGGAATTTTTGGAACGTATAAAACATCTCGAGCTGGTTGGTCCATCACAGAGCAAAACAGCGCAAACTTCACAACGGACAGAGAAGGGCAGACGAGACACAGGCGCTGTGTCTCGTCTGCCCTTCTCTGTCCGTTGTGAAGTTTGCGCTGTTTTGCTCTGTTTGGAACGTAGGCATAAGGACAGCCCTGATGTATGCCAGTGCGTCACAGGTCATCGTTCGTGAATCAGTAGTGGTGTCGTCTATGAGGTTCCTATTTTATGAAAAAAAAAAAAAAAAGAAAGCGCACATTGACCAAACGGGGCACTGTGTGAACGTTCGCATGACGGAGCACAATAACTTGTCTTCGGACATCATTCAGCAGAGTATTCAGCATTGCTGAACACTGCGCTGAATGCGAAAGTGAAAATAAGATATGTAAACTCTTGTTCGAAAACACTGCGGTTCTTTACGGACAACAGGATCAGTGAATGTGAGAAATATGGAACCGTATTTTAGTAAAAAAAAAAAAAATAAAAAAAGGTGTGTTATCGCGCCAGATACCAGAGATTACGGTGTAGGACAAGGAGGTAATCATTTTAAAGAACATGTAATGTGTCGCTTTTGTAGGAAGATACGTTAGCGTGCCTAAAAGCTGGTTTCTGAATTTTTTCTTATTTTTTTCCGGGGAAGGGGGGGGGGGGGGAGGTGGAGGGGTTGTTTTTTGCGTTATGTGCGTTTGCGGGCTGTTTTTCTGATGCTCTGTATGCCTTGCATGTTTTTCACACACGTACCGTTCATTCGTGCCCTTCACAGAAAAACATAGTTGGCTTAGTTACGAGATAGGGCTTGCAGTGTAGTGTCCGCTCTTCCTAGTCCTTCGTCTGTGTGCACTGATTTTTCTGCTTCAAAAGTGAACCACATCGAGCTAGTCAAACTCGCCATTCTTCTGCATAGTTTTACCTTAAAAGAAAAAAAAAAACGAGCCTATCATCAAGTAGACCCTTTTCTCTTAAGAATATTCTGGTATTTAGAGCCACTCGCGCTAGCGGCCGGGGAGGTGGCAAATTGCTAACAATAATTTCTTCAAACAAATTACAAAGGTGACACACAAATTCTACGAACAGACTGTTAGCTCCTGACATCGCAATTTTACAGTGCGCTCCCCTTACTATTGTGGATGTATACTTACTTCCCTGAAGTTGTCCGCAGTACACATTGTTAAGGTAGTATATAGTGTTCTGACAACAAAGTGATTATTGCTGGCGATTTCAATTCTCATCATATTCTTCAGCGTTATCGTTCAGATTTATGCGGATTCTTCGCACCTGGATAACTGC
Organism: Amblyomma maculatum; assembly: GCF_055883805.1. Classification (NCBI taxonomy): domain Eukaryota; kingdom Metazoa; phylum Arthropoda; class Arachnida; order Ixodida; family Ixodidae; genus Amblyomma; species Amblyomma maculatum. The sequence goes on from NC_139344.1 coordinate 187,670,516, forward strand.
AAGTGACGTTCGCTGCTGCATCTGTTCAAGCATAACTTAAGTACATGCGTACCAGTTCTCTCTCTGTCTTTGATTTAATATTGGCAGCGGATGGGTGAGGGTCTCGTTATGGTTTACCGGAGAATATGATACGCACAGCAACCAACAACGTTTAAAATAGTGTCCTTTGATGATGACTATTTCAGCATAAGAATTCATCCATGATGGAAAATAGCGCGAAAGTACACGAAGGACGGAAGGAAGTAAGACACGGACTTCCGTCCTTCGTGTACTTTCGCGCTATTTTCCATCATGAATGTTAACCAACTCGCCCAACTTTCGGCATTACTTAAAGGATTCATCGCCACGAACTGCAGCTTATTTAGCTAAGTTGGCTAAATGCCAAGTATGCGCGCAAGCGCGTCACACTTCCTTCCGCTTTCCTTTCGAGTCCAGGGTTTCAAAGCCAGGCTTGAGGCATAAATCTGAGAAATTGGTTACTTGGGAACTTTGTGGCAGTGGACTATAAAACTGTGGGACCGCTTAATGCGGCTTAAGAGGGAGTAATGCGATATCCGTATGTTCGGATCCATTGCGCACGGATGAAAGTTAATGTAGGCGGCGACGTGCAACGCACAGCGAGAGAGAGAGAGAGTGAGAGGGAGAGGCAGCAAAATGTGCACTGTGACTGGCTGTGGTGGTAGCTACGAGGTTACTTGCTACTCATGGAAATTCCTGGGTTAGAATCCTCTCCGATGTTTCTTTTTTTTTTTTTCTTGGGGAGTCAAAGGTCGATACTTCTTACTATGCTCCTGGGTTTCCTTTAACACCGTGAAGGATTGCTTTCATGCTTTCAGACTAAAAACTTCCGCATTCCTCTTTCTCCTCCGGTGCATCATCTGATAGCTTGAATCGTGCTTCAGCAGGTACTTCCTTCTTCGTAATATATGCCACTGGGTGCTCCATATTCACCGTGAAATCACCGGTCAGTAAAAATATCACCTCCCGCTTGTAGAATGAGGATTCTGAAAAAGCTTACCGTTGTAGTAGAGCTGTCTGGGTCTTCAACTAGAGTTTACAAAATAGGGCAAATTACAGTTTTCGCCGCTTCATTTAAAAGAAGTATCGGCGAAAATGAGGATGGGTGCAGTGCAGATCTCAACATTTATCTCTCAAGCCCAATTATACGGCAAACTTTGTACATGTTTATGAAACGTGACCACAATTTGTCAGCCTCTAATGCAAAATAATCAGTGGCGTTGCCACCCCACGAGGCAAAAGATAAACTGGATCTGATAGTGCAGGGTCTTGCTCCGCGCTTTCAAGCGTGCACGCTGGCTTCGTTAGTGAACATGCGCCGTGCGCAGACTTCGCAGCAGTGGCGCCATCTGAATTACATTTTGTAGTTTTTTGCCTGAAACAGGCAGCTCGTGGATGCGGGGGTGTCGCAGTTGGTAGGTTGAAAACCTAGTGCAAGACCTGAGATGTTAACGTTGTTTACTTATTCTTAGGGGCAACCAGTCGCTCTCAAATTTGGAAAGTCGCGAATATTACCTCGGTCCTCATATACCAATAGGGAAGGTTTCGATTTTGATTTTGATAATTGCCTGATTTCTCCCATGCCAAGCTTAGCCATACGCATCGTTCACATCAGCCTCACAGTTCATGTCATGTCTCCACAAGCCTTCAGTGACGCACAAATTAAGGTTCATAGAGGGCACTCGATCCGGACAGTTCATTTTAGACTTAGAGAGTAGAGTTAGGGTGGCACTGGGGAAGGAAGAGGGCTCGGCTTTCGTCATTCCAGATATCTATAGCATATCCCAGTCGAAAAAAAACTACAGAACTGTGTCAAAAGTACGACAAAGTATCTTGTAGTTCTGTCGCAGTTCTTCTGTAGTTCTGTAGTTTTTCTGTAGTATGTTTCTGTTGTCTGTAGTTCTGTAGTTCTGTAGCACTTTGCTGTTGTAACTACAGAAATATCTGATGTTACTACAGAATGTTCTGTTGTCGCAACAGGTTTCCCGTCAAAAACCACACAGAAATTCTGTCGTAACATCAGAACATTTTCTGTAGTTTTTTTCGACTGGGATATGACAGTGTAGTACAGTCCATACTGCTCAACAAGCTACACAATATTAGGCCACTTTTTTTTTTTGGTATGAAATCGTTCTACACTGCCCTCACTGATTTCGGCGCTGTTTGCCGCGAATAAACTGAAGCCTCGGCCCATCCGAAGTTTCACCTTGAAATGACCTTGGCCGAATTCGAACATTGATAAGTATAGCTCGGGTGAGAATTGTCTTGGTCCATGGACAAAAGTGGGCCAGGGCGTTGCCAACATTGTCCTGACCCTCTCCAAAGAGATGCTTGGCCCACCCGCAAAACTGACTTTGCCGAATTCGAGAATGCAGTTGAACCCCGTTGAAAACCAAACGCGCGCGCTCTCAAGATGAACTTGGCCCACCATGAAATTTGAGTGCCCAGCTCCAAAATTGATTGACAATTTTGACAATATAAAATGAAATTACTTGTGCGGGTAGACTAGTATGAACAGTCACTCCAAAGCTGGGTGTTAATTGCACGAACATTAACAAATGTATATATCATAAATAAAGAAGAAGGTCACCAAAGTGAGACTGATGCAGGACCTTCTAATATGAGAAAAAAATGTGATGAAGATGAAAATCAAGGAGAAGCTGCAACACCATATGTACGTATATAGTTTATCAAGAAAAGAGAGCAAATAACTGATTTAGGCGCATCAGCGAGAATGGCTCAATGATTTTAAATACTTTCTTACCCTTGACTGCACAAAGAAGCAAACATATTAATAAAAGCAGCACCAAACTCTTTCTATGAGCGGGGAAAACAGGGTACATATCCTATTCAATACTCATCTTTCTACAATATTCTTAAGCAAAAGCATGGTTTCACTTAGACGTCGCTCCCACCGTTCGCACCCGCCTTTTCTCACTGCCACCCATCTTTTCACTAAAGTTGGCTTTGCAAGATCAAGGCGACGCGGCGAAGAAAGACTGGTCTTGGAGACGATTTTGGAACACGCTCGGCGGGATTATCGTGACATGTGAGAGCAAGTTTATCTTGCTCTCCGCGTTTAATGAAATATGCAGTTCACAAGCCTGTCGCAAGGGCGCGGCGTATTGTGTGTGTCTTCGCATAACCTGGCTTGGCGCTGTGTGATGAGACTCCTCGGCAGGAGCCCAAATTCCTTCAATCATAATACCCACTACAACAACCCTTTTGGCGCTCTCGTCCTCCTTCCTCCTTCTCCAGAGCTCGTCTCTTCGGTCTCAGAGTATGAGGGACTGTTTAATAATACTTGCTGGGGACAAGTTAGTGCATGTTTACTTGAACGAATGTAGTGCCAAAACGGACAGCACACAGACAGATAGAAATGATAGGTGCAACCTGCAACTGTTTATTCACAGCAGATGGAAGTGAATATAAGGCATACGAATCTAAAGAGGAGAAACCACAAAGAACTAGGGCGAACCAAAGCTTAAGGAAACAAAAACCTTAAACAGGAGTAGGGATAAGATAGCCGGGAATTGCCGGAGACATGCTATATCAACGAAAAGGTAGGGGTTGTGTAAACGCACCATCTATTGCCATGGATAATAAGGAAAGGGCGTTTTTAGATAAAACGTGGTAGACGTGCGTGCCTAGTTCTGTGCGCTGATCAAATTACGTACCTCCCGCGTGCATGTTTTGGTTCCTCCACTCTAAATTCCTACGTCTTATATCCACTTCCATCCGCTGTGAATAAAACCGTTGCTAGTTATGCCTGTCCCGTCTATCTGTCTGTGAGCTGTAAGTATTGCCGCAACATCCGTTCATGTGGGACTGCTCTTTGCCAACCCCAAGAAACTTAGAAAACAGAAGGCGTATAGCTTTTGAAAAGACGGCTAATGGTATACTGCGATTACAGTCTGTCGAGAAAAACCGTTTACTTTCCATTGAGTGGCGCACGGGTTCCTCCATTGCCGGCGGCTGCTCCCGCGTCGACGTGCGGTAGCCGTCGGTGTCGTTGCGGGCAGCCCCACAGAGCATGTGGGCGCGCCAAGGTGCCGGGCGGCGCCCACACTGCGCGCCGTCCATCACTGCGGCGTCTGGGCGTAATATATGGCACCACGTTGCGGTAATCAATGCCGCCGGTGATCTGTTCTGGAGAGGCGTGAACAGGATGCCGTAAACTGACACTGGCTGCTACCGTCGCGTGTGCTGAGAGCGTGTTGTAAATGGCAGTTTAACGGGAAAGCAAACATTTTTCGCAACTTTCGCGCACGATAACGCCGTCACGCGGCCCCCTGCGGTGCCGCTCTTGAGGTGATTCCGACGAACGGCGTCCGCCTTCGTGCGGCGTCTCCAGCACAACTTCGGTTCATTCGAGCAACGCTTGCATTGTATAATTTCGTTTGGGGCTGCGTTTTGCTCACGGCGATGACAACAGGTTAATATATTATACACATGTGCGTGCGAATCCCGCAATAAAGGCAGAAAAATAAAGAGCAATTGAATTTTATATCTGTAGCAACGTTCGAACAGTGCGGTCAACCGCGGTATAAACCTGCGCACCTCAAAATTCTAGGCTCAGAGAGGAGTGGATGACCAAATTACTCACCGTGAAAAGCATCGCGATAAAGTGAGGATGACCAATAAACACAAATGCCAGCAAAAAAAATTAAGCGGCACAACTGAGCTTTGTTTCCGACTTTCTTCATTATTCTCGTTTTTTCTGCGCTGCTTTAAATTCAGCGTAACCAAGGTTGCCCTGGAAGTCTGTGACCAAAGCCATGACGGTTTACAGTGGGAATTTCTACTGCGAGAAATTGTAATGACTGGCGTAGCTACTCTGATGAAGGCAACATTTTTGCGCAGGTACCACTTGACGGTATAAAGAAAAATATGAGGTCACCAAGTCAAACGTGGCTACCAAAACGTCAGTACGTACCGAGGTTTCGGTAGCTACGATTTCATTAAACTTTCTCTTGGTCAGGGACCCTATATTTTTATTTATACCACCACCTAACTAGACAATGTTTCGTCCACTCTTGATTGCACCACCTGATGGTACAGGTACTTTTTGAGAAATTAAGATCATTGGTTTCCTGCATGTATGCAGCTTGCAGCCAGTAGTTTCCAGGTGCAAACTAGATTAGGAGCGTGTACTGAAATTCACGGAGACGTGGAGCTACGTTCACAGCCTGTGCCAGCACCTTCAGCTTCGTTTGCGCACCGAAAAGTGACATCTACGGGCTCTTTTTAAAGCAGGATCTGCCTCGCTTGTCACGCGATAGTCACTGAAGAATGTCTGCTTCAACCATGATTATGTCAGTCAGAATTGTGGTCTATCGGTGCACGGTACTCCTAAAAAGATCAGAAAGGTTAAAATGATCACTGCACACCGTCATTGATACTTTTTAATGATTTTGTTGTAGCGCCCAGACTAGTAAATCAGATGCGATGTCATGCGTGGTCAAGCGAAGCGAAAAACGGCGATGTGAGCTTCACATGCTTGTACTATGAGCTTGAATGCACAAGCGACGTATTCAAATGCTGGAGTCCGCGACAAGTGAACCGGACAAGAGTCGAAAATTTTTCCTGCATCCTCGTTGTTGTTTTTTTTTTTTCTTTCTCCGCAGGTGTGTCCAGTTTTTCTGCCCTGCCCTGAGTGGCGCGATTAGAGCCGCCTTGAAACGTCTCGCATCTGCTGCACCACACCATCAGCAGCCGGAGACCGTCACACCCGAGCCGAACATGCCCCCATCACGCCTACAGTGCCTGCTAACAAAGGGCTTGTACGCTGACTGACGATACCACGCATATCTTCGCGCCCCAGCACACTAGAGCGAATATTTTAACGCAGCTTCAAGAAGCGTAGCCCAGCAAAACACACGTCTAGAGGGGACTGCCGGATCCGCTCAAGGGTGGCCATTTGTATTCCATTCCCAGTGACGCCCCTTATAGCCTAGGAAAGTTGCGAATAGAAGTAAATTGGATACTCTCAGTCATTGGGCAGGAAACCAAAGCACGTCAAATTCAAACTTTTAAGCGCAGCAACATGCCGTGCTGTTTCTACGCCTCTTTTCCTTCCTCCGTTCTTTTTTTTTTTTTTTGCTTGACTGGTTGTTTGTTTCTGTGATTCTCAACGGTGCGGGGCAGAGATCTGTCAAAAACTAAACTTCACAGATAATAATGACCTCTAATTATAAAGGTAAAATAATGAAATAACACGACTCAAAACGTTTCACATAGTTCCAGTCATTATTATAGAGCCGTGCTTCCAGGAGCCTAGAATATCAATCCAATCAATACTGCCAGAAAAAAAAACAAAACAAAAAAACACCGAGCAACGCTCTGTTAGCAAAAAGTTTGCCTAAATGGTAGACTCTTAAGCTTCGCCGAAAGAGTGGGCACGATCGCGCATTTAACACCGCCTTGTCATTGTGCGTTTTTTCTTTTCGTTTCCTTGTTTGGATTACTAACATTTTAAATGGTTTCCGTGACATCAGCACACATGCTAAACACACTTTAGGAAGTCATACGCACCACAACGCGTTCACTAAGGTGCCCCTCTAACATGATTGGTACCAGCGCAAGGGTACTGTCACTGATGTACAGCCTTTGTCAAAATATACGGCCCAAGGGGTTCTCTTCTAAGCACTCTAACTAAGCCCCTGGAAGCAATACTGGCATATATAGGTAAGCATAAAGAAGAATAGGGACTAGGTTTGTCGTTTACTAGATCTCGAACGGTGCAGATGCGTACTGAGCCCCGTTACGGGGCTTAGAAGCCAAACCCTTGGGCTGTATATTTTTGACAAAGACTGTACCTTTCGTGCATTACAAGTTATTCTCTTGTTCTGTCGGTTTTACCTTTCTACTGTGTCTTTTAATCTCCTACATTTATTTATTTATTTATTTATTTATTTATTTATTTATTTATACATACATACATACATACATACATACATACATACATACATACATACATACATACATACATACATACATACATACATACATACATACATACATACATACATACATACATACATACATACATACATACATACATACATACATACATACATACATACATACATACATACATACATACATACATAGTACTTGCAGCTCCCTCAATGGGGCGTTATTGTAGGGGGCTTTTTGTAAACAAGCTTGTTTTGTGTTGGGAAAAAGTTCTTTTCAGGCATATTCGTTGAATGCCCGCCTGAAATGCACAGGGCTCTGGTTTGAACCACATAGCAGCAAGTTTGTTTTAATGAAATGTATATCTTTTCGACACGTTTTTTTTTTTTTTAATATTTAACGTGCTCTGACATCGCACAACACACGGAAGCCACTTCGTTTCGCCTCCATCAAAACGCAGCCGCCGATGGAGGCGAAACGAAGTGGCGTCCGTGTGCTGTGCGATGTCAGCGCACGATAAAAGATCCCCAGGTGGTCGAAATTACTCCGTAGCCCTCCACTACCGACTCCCCTTTCTCTCTTTTCACTTTCACTCCCACCTTCCTCCCTTCCCTTACGGCGCGGTTCAGGTGTCCACAGCGCAAGTGTGACAGGTACTGCGCCACGATGCACCACGCAGCAGAGTAGGCGACGACACACAGGAGAAGCACACAATACACACACACATAAACAAGTACAGTGCTGCACTGACAACTGATTATTTGAAGACCAACATCCTCTTCTTTCTCTACTTCTAAGCACACACACCACTTCTTCTTTGACTGTCCTCCCAGTGATCTAAAACGTCTTTCTCTTTCTTCGAAAGGAGAACAGAAGGCATACTAACGCAGTCATCACCAGCTAAGGATATCTCCCAGGCTTCCAAAATCTCTCTGGTTAATCTGTCCCTGTTCTTCCTTAAAACTGCTACTTTATTATGCTCTGCAGGAGACATTCCTTTTTCACATAGTGCAGTCTTTGCAGTGTAACGCAAGGTTACTCCCTGACTCATCCAATATCGTAGAGGTATGTTCTCTAATTCTATCATTTATGCGTCTTCCTGTCTGGCCGATGTAATTCTTGCCACAAGACAAGGGGATGCGATAAACAATCCCTTGGATGCACTATGGATATCTTTTTCGATGCGCTATTTTGCATCTCGATCTATTGCCATTCCCATTTGCACGCGCACACATACTTCTAGCTTTGTTGGGAGCCGTAGGGATTATACGAACGCCGTACTTCTTCCAAATCTTCATCATGCTGTGGTTGAAGCCATGGCTATAGGGCACCAAAGAGCTCTTCTTCCTCAGCAGCAGATGTCCATTCTCGATCCTTTGTCTCTTATTCTGTGTCAACAAGCCTTCAGCTATGCCCCGCCGGGGTGGCGCAATGGTTACGGCGCTCGACTACTGTGCCCAAGGAAGCGGGATCGAATCCCGGCCTCGGTGGCTGCGTTTCGATGGAGGCGAAACGGAGTGGCGTCCGTGTGCTGTACAATGTCAGTGCACTTTAAAGAACCCCAGGTGGTCGAAATTTCCGAAGTCCTCCACAACGGCGTCTCTCATAGCCTGAGTCGCTTTGAGACGTTAAACCCCACGAACCACGAACCAACCAACCTTCAGCTATTTGGCATATGAATTCATCAGGAAATCCTGGTCTATAAGCCTCTCATAGTGGTTTAAGAAACCTTGCCTACTAGTGTGATGGCATTATTTCTTAAGAGCTGAAAGCAAAGCAGCCTTCGCTATGCCTTTCTTCACTGTCTCCGAATGATATTTCTACGTGCTTAGTACGCACAGTGGGGTTTATTTACAGAGGAATCGATGGAAGCAGGACCGCGACAACAAACGTCCTTCTTACCTAGTTCTTCCTCTTCCTCTGCCGATCGTTCGACAGTTCAACTTCTTCTTCCGTCGATGTGCTATAGTGCGTGACATTTCCCTCCTCGCGGACGAAGCCCGTCGGCGAGTTAAATAGATCACTTTGGATGAAACCGTTTGAGGCAGGCGACATGCACCACATAAGACTGGCGTGATTATCGACCACTTGCAGTTAGGCATTCTATTACGTAGTTCAAGTCACTGATGCACTCTAACACAACAAACGTCCTTCTGACCTCGTTCTTCCTCTTCCTCTACCGATCGTCCGACAGTTCATCTTCTTCTTACGTCGATGTCCTATGGTGCGTGACATTATGACGTATATGGCAGGAATTGCTTCTCCTCTCGGGGCTGATAACTTCAACATAGATGTCCAGATAAGAATTCAAGGCGCAAATCCAGGAACCATAGAACACCTTCTTCTGGGAATTTTTCAAAGATTTTGTCCTGATCTTCGATTCACTTGGGAAGTCGCCAGGATGGCTCCTTCTTTACCAGGGGGGAAAATGTAATGTGGTAATATTCGTCATCATAACCACTGGCATGCATCGCGTGCTGGCGCACTCGAGGACGAAGGAGTTGGTCGCTGTCCTGGCGATTCGCTACGCTCCGCTGCGTGTGCAGACTGAATAAACACACCCCTACAATATATATAAATATGCGTCTGTGTGTGTGTGTGTGTGTGTGTGTGTGTGTGTGTGTGTGTGTGTGTGTGTGGTGTGTGTGTGTGTGTGTGTGTGTGTGTGTGTGCGTGTGTGTGTGCGTGTGTGTGCGTGCGTGTGTGTGCGTGTGTGTGCGTGTGTGTGTGCGTGTGTGTGCGTGTGTGTGTGTGTGTGTGTGCGTGCGTGTGTGTGTGTGTGCGTGCGTGTGTGTGTGTGTGTGTGTGCGTGCGTGTGTGTGTGTGTGTGTGTGTGTGTGTGTGTGTGTGTGTGTGTGTGTGTGTGTGTGTGTGTGTGTGTGTGTGTGTGTGTGTGTGTGTGTGTGTGTGTGTGTGTGTGTGTGTGTGTGTGTGTGTGTGTGTGTGTGTGTGTGTGTGTGTGTGTGCGTGTGTGTGTGCGTGTGTGTGCGTGCGTGTGTGTGCGTGTGTGTGCGTGTGTGTGTGCGTGTGTGTGCGTGTGTGTGTGTGTGTGTGCGTGCGTGTGTGTGTGTGTGTGTGCGTGCGTGTGTGTGTGTGTGTGTGTGCGTGCGTGTGTGTGTGTGTGTGTGTGTGTGTGTGTGTGTGTGTGTGTGTGTGTGTGTGTATGTGTGTGTGTGTGTGTGTGTGTGTGTGTGTGTGTGTGTGTGTGTGTGTGTGTGTGTGTGTGTGTGTGGTGTGTGTGTGTGTGTGTGTGTGTGTGTGCGTGCGTGTGTGTGCGTGTGTGTGCGTGCGTGTGTGTGCGTGTGTGTGTGCGTGTGTGTGCGTGTGTGTGTGTGTGTGTGCGTGCGTGTGTGTGTGTGTGCGTGCGTGTGTGTGTGTGTGTGTGCGTGCGTGTGTGTGTGTGTGTGTGTGCGTGCGTGTGTGTGTGTGTGTGTGTGTGTGTGTGTGTGTGTGTGTGTGTATGTGTGTGTGTGTGTGTGTGTGTGTGTGCGTGCGTGTGTGTGTGTGCGTGCGTGTGTGTGTGTGTGTGTGTGTGTGTGTGTGTGTGTGTGTGTGTGTGTGTGTGTGTGTGTGTGTGTGTGTGTGTGTGTGTGTGTGTGTGTGTGTGTGTGTGTGTGTGTGTGTGTGTGTGTGTGTGTGTGTGTGTGTGTGTGTGTGTGTGTGTGTGTGTGTGTGTGTGTGTGTGTGTGTGCAGCTGCATTCAATGGTTCGAATATACGAAGTTTGCAGGCATAACGTACGAAATAGTTTCACTCTGTCAGTTAAATATGGATGCGATTAGAGATCAGAACTTTAGGCTTATCCTCACTGCGCCGGAGGAGTGCAATGAAGCTCATAAAGACGCGCCGCTGTTGTCGAATGTTTAGGTTCCCACTGGCTTTACATACATTCTGTCGCGGATCGCCCGGTGCTGCCAAACAACTCGTCATGCGCTATATATTCGATGACATCGTTTTTTTTTTTCTTCCGTGCAAGGATTTTTTGCTTGAAACGTAGCGGTATACATGACGTAATCGTTGCGGCCCTAGGGCTCTAGTCCGGCGCCGTGCACTGCGAAGAAGCCTGAAAGCCTACGTGACATTATAAGGCGATTATATCGCAAATTCAAATGTTCACGGGAAAATACATGACATTCTTTACCGGCAAGTTCCTTGCATTTGCCCCCTCTAAGCTCTAAGCTTGTCGAACTCTAAGCTCTCTTCACCTGTCCTGGCACCACCGCAGTTGATCGGAATTTCCAGAGCCCTCCGCTACGGCTTCCCTCATAGCCTGATTCGCTTTGGGCCATTAAACCTTCTAAAGCAGACTAAATAATATTAACGATACAGATTCTTACACAAACATTCCAAGAAATTGTGCGGCTGCACACCAACCCGGTGTTGTAAAGTGAACATTTAGTGAGATGAGCAGACTACAAACAGGATGGTGACGTTTGCGAGCCACCTTCGAGGGGGGGGCGCATAAAGCCTAAGGGTTCTCCTGTGAGACTCCACAGGGCAGGTCGGGATGGACACTACGTGGCCCTTCGTCGGACCGGGGTTAGTCGAGAGGGCGGGCCACTTGCCGGTCCCCCTCCTCCGGTGACGGGGCCGGCCTCGCCTCCCGGGGAGCCCCATTAGCGCCTCTACGCTTGTTGCCGCCAACGCGGGGTTTGTTTCGCAACGCCGCCGATTCGCCGCGTCGTCCTTACCCTGAAGTCTGGCACCAACGCAGCCGCTGTGGCTCGGAAGGGCTCGGCGTGAAAAGCGTTCCCGGGGGTCACCCGCGGATCAATAGCGACTTCTGGCCAGTGTCGGCAGTCATTATCTCCGATGCGCTGCGCTTATGTGTGTACGCACAGTGCAGTGACTGATAAGATGAGAATGTGCACCCTCTCGAGTTGACTCTGCTACTTATAGTGACTCTCCGGCCCGAGCAGCACTGAGAGCGCTGCTGGAAGCGAGTAGCATCTAGCTCGCGTATCCGGCATCGCGTGAGGATCGCGCTCTGTAGAAAGGGAAAAGGCAGCGGCGCCTTTGGAGACGCTTGATCAGAGGGCCCCTGACTGAGACGCTAGTCAACAAATCTGCGCAGCGATAGGCGAGTTGTTGCGCTGCATTGCACCGTCCGTGTCGCTGCACACACGCCGGCTGACGTGGAATCAGTGTTGCTACAACGAACACTTTTCTGCATGTAGTGAACTGCGCCCATATGGTGACCATGGTGAAATAATTCTACGACAATTCGTTTTTGTTTTATCTAGTCGCAAGCTGTGCCAGTGCAAAAAACACCTCGACATCAAATACGGAAGACGTAAATAGCTCCCCGGCAAGTTCCCGAGCACCAAGCATATATATATATATATATATATTGTTAACCACTTAAACAAAAAAAAAGGCACTGATACCAGAGAACAACTGATATACTGTCGCTAAACTGGCTAAACACTCTGAAAGATTTGACATTTTTGACGGCTTTCATCAAGTTACCACTAAATTCACGCGGACTCATCATCATCATCCGGACTATAACCACTCCAGGGAATAGGCCTCTCATATACTTCTCCAATACCCGGTCTTGGGCTAGCTGCATTCACTTGACCATCAGAAACTACTTAACCTTCTCCGCCCACCTTATTTCCTGCTGTCCTTGCTACGTTTGCCTTCCAGTGGAGTTCAATTTGTTACCCTTAGCGACCATAGCTTATCCTCCCTTCGCATTACATGTCCTCCCTATTCTTTCTACGTGAGTTCGATTTCGAACTCAAGTGTTTTCCTTAACCCGCTCTGCACTCTTCCTATCTCTTAGCTTTTCCTCTACCATTTTTCGTTCCATAGCCCTCTGCGTTGTCCTCAACTTTCGTTAGCCCCCGCGTTTCTCCTCCATAGGTGAGTACCGGTAGATACAACTGATATATGCTTTCCTTTCGAAGGATAGTGGTTAGTACTGCCTAAACGCGCTTCATCCCAATCTGTTTCTTCTAGTTTTTCCCTTTCATGGTCCGGATCTGTAGCTACTACCTATCCTAAGCAAACGTATTCCCTTACCACTTCCAGCTCCTCGCTACGCATTGTAAATTGCTGTTCCTTTTTTGAGGCGGTTGAACATTACCTTAGTCTTCGCATATGAATTTTTAGGCCTGCCCTTCTGCTTCTACTGTCCAAGTAATTAATCATTCCATGAACTTCGTCCCCTGAGTTACTTAGCAAGGCAATGTCATCAGCAAATGGTATACTGAGGTATTCTCCATCAACCTTCACCTCTAGCTACTCCCCTTCCAATTCTCTGAATACTTCCTCTAAGCAAGCAGTGTATAGTACTGCGGAGATCGTGTCCCCTTGCCCAACACCTTTCTTTAATTGAATTTCTTTACTTTATGACGGACTATGGCTGCTGTGCAGGCACTCTATATATCTTCTAGTACTGTCACACATGGCTCATCTACACTACGATTTCTTTATGCCTGCATTTCTGCGAGGTCTCGACTGAGTTAAATGCTTTTTTTTTTTTTCGTAATCCATCAATGTATAAGACCGCGCCGACCTTGTCATACTCTCCCGAAAAGAACACATGTGGTTGAGCTGAGGACGAGCTGGGTAGAATGGAAAGCGTCCCAAGTAAACCATTTGCTTCCTTTTTTCCATTCGACAGTAATCATTTCTAGCTGCATGTGCAAGGCGTCAAATTTTATTCATCGCCAGTGTTTCATACTTGATCTGCATCTTGTCCTCTTTCTCGTTTTCTGACCGTATTTCCGAGGACCCAGATAAAATAAATAATCACCAACCTCTTTTGTCTGTCGTTCTCATAAATGTGTAGTTTGACCTTACATTCGCTACGACCTAGGATGCCTGATCAAACAACGCCATGTTTTAGGACTAAACTAACGAGTTCCCCTCGCCGTCCAGCAGCCGGCGCCGATTCGTCATTTTGCTTAGTGACTCTAATTTTGCTCTGTCAAGGGACCGCGGCGCTCATTTTCCGAGAACTCATTTCAGAACAAGCGCGCACCGCGCCTCTCAGCGATGCTGCTGCCCCGACGGTGCATCTCAAGATCGATGCTTTTTCGCGGGCTTTCATAAAGGCAGATATGAACGGCTCCGTGCTCTCCCCACCATGAACCCCTCTTCGAAAAAAAAAAAGTCGATAGGGAGCGAGTGGCCCTCCGTGCGAGTCGGGCCACGCGTAGCCTTGACTCAGCCGTGAAAATTCACCGTAGATGATCGCCATACCGTGCTTGAAGTACGACCTCTCGGTTCACCACACCATACAGAGAAGACCGAGTGATGTTTCAATAAATGAGCGCCTCTTCATGGAGAGGGGTCATACTGATAGCCGGAGACGTCATCTGAGCTTGCTTTGTGAATAACGAAAAATGAGGAATGGTGAGAGTACAGACATTTAGAAGAGATCAGTTAGTGGTTAGGAACAAGAGACTTTTAAAAAGATCAAACCCCTCAAAAGTCTAGCAGCGGACGCTGTATCGAGAGCAGATCCCATAAATAGCATTCTCTTACAGTTTTGCGGCAGTAGATTAGCGTTCCAGGTCACCCATTGCAAATGTTAGAAAATTATGCCCGAGTAAACAAAACATAAAGAACCCACACAACACGAGTGCTTGTTCTTGACGATTGTTAAGTAAACGCGCACACCACGCGCACCACCATGAGTGTCTGCACAATACATTTTAAGCCCTATTAAAGGTAAAAATAAGCTTGTTTCTTAGGTAACTGTCGGGCCACTTGGTATCTCCTCGTGAGACAAAACGGCGGAACACAATAAAGTGACTCATTGAGAAGCGATCGTGCATGCACACTCTTCAATCGTCATTTACACTACTTTGTCCGGCGATTGCGACAGCATAACGTATCCATAACTTTTAAAATAGGGCAAAATACACACAAGAAGGCGCTAAGGAGCACATAGCCACCATAACATATAGCACTGACCTTCAAATACGTTTATAGAAGAAATATTGCGTGTGTGCATAGTTTAATGCTCTACAGATGGAAAAAGAGATGTAATGCGTAAGGTAGGAAATTTGATGAATGACCAACGAGGCCGCCCCTCTAGACGGTCCGCTATAATTCAAGGCCAGCTTTCTGGGACACCCGTTATTTCTGGGGAGAAGTTAGGATATCGTGAGATACTTCTATGCGCAGGTTGATGGGACTGGTCAAAGCTTCTAATGCGTTCGCAAAAGTTTGTTTTTTAGGTTAGTCTTGCGCTCGTAACGGGCACTTAGGAGTGCCTATTAATCCAACAGGGTGTTTTCTTTTTTTTTTTTTTTTAATTAAATGGAAGAAAACTACGAGCCTGCCGAGGGAGGATATGAGGCGTCTGGCATAAAATGTCGAGTCAAAGGAGGAGAGGAGGGATTGTCACCATTTCTGGAAGAGAGAGCGCTGACAATTAGGTAGGTACAGCCACGTTTCGAGAAATATTTTCTCGGCACAGCATCCCTATGCCATCAACAAACAAGCATCGGACAGTTCACGCTGAAAGCCTGCTGTATCTGACTTCGGCAAAATCTTGAGAAAAAAAAAACAAAAAAACTATATAGTTGCCTTGAGAAATATAGTCCCCGGAGTCGACTTTTTTAACGCCTTGACTTGGGCCTCGAGTTCGGTTCACGGTGAAGTGAAATCAAGCCCTCACGAAGCTTGTATTCTATGTCGCACAGGGAGAACCATGCCGTACCATGGCGACAAGAAAAGCACATTACACGTCTCGAACTCGTGTCATAGATAATGTGCGCAATATGAAAACAAGAGGGACTTGGAGACTGCGAGCCAGAGTTGGACTGAGGCACTAGTACAGGCAGATCCTTATTTCATAAACTTTTAAATGTATCCACGTTAGCGCTGACGTGCCTGTCTCGGATGAACGACGCTCTCTCCGCCGTCTCTATAATCAAAGTATTAGCGGAGAAAGTAGCTTTTATTTCCATGTTTCTCAAGTACTCCGTAAAGTAGGTAAGGTTAAACGCGGAAGCAGAATAAGAGATTGGATACACGGTTTCCGACTTTCCGACAGCTCAGTGTTTCCAAGAAAGGAAAAACGAGAAAATTTCCGTAAAGCAAACACGAACAAACGCGACGCAAAATAGTAAAGAATACATAAACAGACAACAAAGCTGGTCATCAAGAAAAGCAAGGAATGCAAGTGGCACCGTGTACAGGCACTATCCGGGCTGACCGGAAAGTCTTTCACAGCAATGGAAACCCTCTGCGGGAAGTTTTAAAGAAGTCGCATTCAGTGGAAAGCTGACAGTGAAACAGAAGAGTGGAATATTTGACAGATGGAGGCGTCATATGTGGCTGTCATTCACGAAGTTTATTTACTTGTAATTAATTTAGACGGACGCCTATTTCGGCTTTCATTGCATTTCTACGGGTGTCTGCGAGTGCTGTATGGCTTGCTGAAAAGAAAAATGACTCATACAAAGCCTTTTGCCCTTGCCTTGGTGTTTTATTTCCCTCAGTAACCCCAAGAAAAAACTCCCCCACTTCCATCATTTTCAAGAGTGCAGTCCTGTTCTTTTTTCTTCTTTTTTTATTTTACTTCAAGAAGGGGGGCAGGGTAGCCAGAAACTGAATCTTTTGTTTTTATAACATTTGCGCATCGCGGTAGAGTTTCCGCTCTTTCTTCTTCATCTTTTTTTTTTTTTTTTTTTTTCCGGCTTTCGGCGCTTGTCGTGATTCGTCTCGTGCTTGGTTCTGCGGGCAAATATGCAGGAAGTAGGCAGTAGATTGACCTGCCCGGTTCGACGCGGAAGGCAAGTTTTACATAATGTCCATCTCCAAATAAGCCGAAAAAAATGCGTTGCTTTATGACTCACGGTAACACTGACCAGATTACTTCGTGCAACAACAATGTCCAGGTGCTCGCCAGCTGAATATTGCTACCTGACTAAATAGCGCGTTATTCAACAGCAATAACGGAAGCGAAGAAGAGCTGGCGTGCAATATTAGCCTGTTTTAATGTAGGGGGATCATATCGATCAGGGCTGGGGCTCTCAAACTTTTTGCCTCACTTTTCCTCAGCAGTTATCAGTTTGTTATCAAGAAGTGACCAATACTGGTACCATCTGCTTTACAGTCCTATTGAATATGGTTGGTCCGATATACGCAGTTAGTCCTAATCTCTTGCCTTGCTCCCATTAGGATAATGTCAGAGGGCAAGTTGATGTATGTATGTATGTATGTATGTATGTATGTATGTATGTATGTATGTATGTATGTATGTATGTATGTATGTATGTATGTATGTATGTATGTATGTATGTATGTATGTATGTATGTATGTATGTATGTACGTACGTACGTACGTACGTATGTATGTATATATGTATGCATGTGTATGCATGTATGTATGTATGTATGTATGTATGCACGTATGTATGTACGTATGTATGTATGTGTGTATGTATGTATGTATGTATGTATGTATGTATGTATGTATGTATGTATGTATGTATGTATGTATGTATGTATGTATGTATGTATGTATGTATGTATGTATGTATGTATGTATGTATGTATGTATGTATGTATGTATGTATGTATGTATGTATGTGAGGGTACCTTTTGAAACGGGGTGGTAGCAGTTGCTATCATGCTCGTTTTATTGCGATAGCAATACTGCGCCAGGTTTGGAGCCGTCGCGTATCCCCGGGCGGACGCCGTGTTTGACCTTGAACAGCAACCGCTTCAGCCGAGCTCCGCCAGATGGCGGCACCGTCGGCGCGCCGCGCCGAATAGATGGTTCGCCGCTGCTTCGGCCTCGCCGTGTTTGCTTTGCTATGCAGGCTGCTAAAGAGAGGTGTCAGCGACAAGCTGCGGCAAGGAAGCGAAAACGTGCACAAGAGACAGTGGAAGAACGTGAAGAACGTCGTGCACAAGATGAAGCTCGGCAACAACGTTCTAGCTCTCCTAGTGCTTCCACCTCGTCGGCTACTGATGAGCACATGACTGCTCAGAAACGCCGCAGTGCCACCAAGCGAAGACAGCGCGCTGAAGAATCGCCAGAAGAACAGTCGTAACCATTGTGTGTCATGTGTTATTCTATAGCCAAATTATCGAACCACACAAGCTACGCCACAAGCGAACACACAAGCGTAGCCATGCGGCCATTGCTAACGCAATTTACCAGGTTTAACCAAGCCACTGCCATTTTCCCCCTATATCGTAATTATTGTTTTAGATCGGTTAACTATACCATCATTCTATTTATTGAATTTTTGTTTCTACCTTACTAACATTATGTTACTTTTCTCCTTGAAGAGTGAACACACAAACGCCCCTCACTGACAAAAAAGTATAACAAGTCTTTCCCTCAGGTTATACATGTTTATTCTTGCCGTAAAAATGAGCTCTGGCATTGCACTTGAAAAACACGTATACATGGGAAGTTAAACCATCGGCTTCAACTTATAATTCACTTAGCGCCAGTTCTTTTCGCGGACGAGAACTGGGTCTGTGAAGAAACGAATAAGCCGCGCGTGTGTGGTACAGTTACCCTCGCACTGCTCACGGACTGCATCAAAGAAGCGCGAATTCAGTTTGAGAGGAAATGAATTGACCTAACAACAGCCGCTGTCTTTTATTTTTGCTGCTTGTCTCATTGCGTCCTGTTTCTATTCTTATAGCCGCAGCAACAAGAAACAAGACGACCACCGAGAATGCAGCCCCGCCTGTCCCGTATTCGCACAAATTTGTGAAACGACTACGTGCGCACTGCCCACGGACGGGCGACTTACCAGAAGGGATCGAAAAAAGCGGTGTAGCTTATAAGCCACTAGAATCGCAGGAATACGACAGAAGATGCATGAGGCTACTCTGGCGCCACCTCACTTCTTACCTTCTCAGTGGGAAGCTTAAGCGACGGCTCCAACTTGCGCACCTGATCCCATTTCAGCCGACCTAGTTAAAACGAATCGGAATTTGGAAGAGTTCGTAAACAACGCACACTCTCGCGCCTCGTGCTATCTGCGCGCCAGTTGCATATCTTATTTACGAGTTTCAAGATTGGGATGTACGGAAAATAAGTCTAAAGACGTAAAGGAAGTCTAAGGTGGCGACTAGCGGTCACTGGCATAGAACACCGAGCGAACAGTGACCGCACGCATATACAGCGCAGCTGGCAATAGCAACGCTTTTTGTTTTTGTTTTTTCGGTAGACTGAAGCACCGCGCAAATGAATGAAAAGTTTGGAGATCACCGCAGGAAATACGTTGGGGAGAATGCGAAAGTATTAGCGCTGCCACGACGTTTGTGTAATTTTTTTATTTTTAATGTGTTTACTTTTCCATCATATTATTTTACTTTATCATTTTAGTGTTTATTAAAATTGTCTATTTTACTGCTTATTTTTCTTTTCACTTTTATTACTGCTATTATTCATTATCATCGGCATTATTTTATTTTCATGATTATTAATTACCATCATCGCTAATTAATAATATTTTAAGCCTACTAATTGGTTTGCTGGAAAGAAAAGACGCCGTATCTGTCACGCTTTCAGTGTGGACATCTCTACTACACCGCCCTAAGGTTCGCATACAGTCGCGGCTTCACTTTTTGCGTCAACGTTTTGCGCCCACGGTTTGGGCTCACAAATATAGCGTATTAATACTTTCGCATTAAGAAATTTCAAGGTTTAATGGTAGCCGTGGGCGAAAAAGACACAACGGAACCACAACTGCACATCAATGAGAAAGTAAGATAAAAAAATATCATAGTCGACCAATTGATCCCGTATGCGGTGGACGAGTGTTAATCACCGCACAAAGTGCCTGTTTGGGATCCGAACTGACAGCGACAAATCGCCTCTTTGATGTCTCGTTCATGAGGTAGGCCCGGGCCCTGAGCAGAGTGAAATCCTTTGCATAACCCTCGCGTCAGGATTTCCCTGCAGCGTGAACGTAGTCAACTGTGCCCGCGTGTCGGCGTATGGTGCATATGTTGTGAATGGGCGAACGACATCCTGACCTTGAATTGGTGCGCCGCTGCGGGCTTCACCCGCGCTATATCAGTGGTTCTAGAATGCCTTCCCAAGCTTGCGAGATCTGAGCTCATTTTCTCAAGCGACAGCTGTGCTAGGTCGAGGCTTCTTCCCTTAGGGTATATGGCGGATACTCCAGAGAAGGACAATGCCTCAACGAACGTCTCTTGGGCGGCTTCGCAAGCTGTGTTGGTTGAGGATGTGCGGCATCAAAACGGAATTCTGCGGCTTTAGGGAGCCTTCTATGTTAACCGCATAATTGGCTTGTATCAACATATTGATCCATTCGAGCAACCAGGATACCAATTTCGCTTAAAACGGCACTTTTGTAAACTCCCCAAACAACAATATACCGCAATATCTAGCCATCGCCTACCCATGAGCCACCTGGCATTAATAGAAAAAAGGGACTAGCTTGGACCATGTCTCGGGGACCAAAAAAAAAAAAAAAAACAGAAAAAAGTTAGAAAGTATATGCATTTGTTTGTTTGCGTCTGGTGTGGTTTGATAAGAGAATTATTCAACTTTAATGACAGGATATTGTCACGCTTGCAAGGTTCAAAAGCAGTGTGTTGTACTATCCGGCAAATACACAGCTTGCGCCATACAACCGCAGCTAGGTCCGGCGCTATTATGTAGTGGTCATCCGGAAGTCGACGTTGCATATCACTGTACGAAGAGATAGCAACCCCCTGTTCTTATCGGGCGCAAAAAAACTTCCTTACGTCAGCGAAGAAAAGAACGAATAATTCATTATCTGGGCCTTTTTTCTTCTGCACGACAGTCGTTTGACCTTGGGGACGCGAAAATTCGAGAGGAAGCGTGCGCTAAACATTTTCTTGCTGCCTCTTCTTTTGTTTTTGTTTGTTTGTGTTTTTTTCGATCGCAACGTTTGGGAAGGCATTTTTCGCGATTGTGAGGCCCACAGTTAATTGTCTTCTCAACAGAGGTGGGCGATGGCTCGGTGCTTATGACATAGTCGGTATTTTGCTAGGCGTCGGCCGACCTTGCAAGTGTTAAATGCGTGCGTAGGCACAGTTCTCTGGTCGTGGAAGTGATTGTATACAACTCCGTCCCCTTCAAAGCAGCGAAAATTAAAGCAGTCCTTTTTGGTGTCACGATTTGGGCGAGGAAAATTACAACTGTAGTTTTCTCAGCAATAAATTAGTCTCTTGCTGCAGGAGAAACAACAATCGTATCGACTGGAAGCAAAAATCGCTCAGAGTTGTCTTAGTGACCCTTCAGTGTATGAGCAACAGAAACGTGTGCGACCTCATAAGGGCCTCCTAGCGTTGGAGCTAATTCTGCACCCCTGTTGGAAACAAACTAGTAGGCAAGTCGCGGAAGAAAAAAAAAAAGAAAAAAAAAAGGCGCACTCGATTACTCACCCTGTTCGGTGGAACAAGTGTCCATACAGCTCTCCGTGATAAAGGAACAAGCCCGATGTCAAGGAAAACAGTATCTTTCTGGTGAATTCAACTGGCGATGGCTATGTAAGGCATTTATGAAATTTCAATGGCGATATCTTACATATATCGGTGGCTCAGAAAATTGCGAGCACTTATAATGATAGTATACATCTCGTACAAGTCACCATATCCATTTTAATGGATTTAGTTCATCCCACCTCTCAGCTAAGCGTAAATGCTGCATGTTTCACAGAATACCGCCACTACTGCTAAAAGATTGCATTTTGAGATCGCATCCAGATTGAACACTTTTGTTTCCTGAACTAATACAGATTATTCGTTTTGTAACCAGGAATTCCCTGCAGCTTTGCTACGTGACAATTTTTTATTTCCTGCCTTAATTTTTCGCTTTATCTGGTTTAGTGCCACGGTTATTACTCTTTCGCCTCCTCCCTCTCGACTGAACAGGCTCGATGCGCACTGCATGGACACGAGCTCTGAGGGACGATTGTAGACGGGGCAGAACAGAGCTTGTTCTATTGTCCGTTCTAGTAGCCTTCATTGCTCGCCGGAAAAGTGCGGCCGTTTTGAATCTAATCTGAGTTTGTGCATCCGCTCCGTATTCCCTCGCTTTCTTTAGGAGGCGCACTTGCTGGCATCGCTGCGGCTTCTTGACGTTCTCCGGACATTTGTTCATGATTTCTTCGTGCCATTCGGCTATCAAAATTTTTTTCTTTTAAACGACCCTGCGAAAGAGTGGCAAAACAAGGGTCGAGTTATGGCTCAAGCAATTAAACCATTATTGGTATACCTTACTGCTTGCAGTGGCCACGATGTAACGCTTTCGCAATATAAGTCGCTTGCTCCCTCTCCGCCCAGATCCAAAGATGAGTTATTTCGTTTTTCGACCCTGACTGCCCTTGATACGCCTTCTTTGTTATTCACTTCGGGATAATCGAGTCTGCTACTCAGCGTCCGACGTGCCCTGCTTTGCGTCATCGTTAGTCATTTCGAGCTCGTGATGCTGTCCTCTCGAGTGCACTCGCCCAGCGGTGTAAAGCGGAGGAGCCCAGTTTTCTTAGCCTGCCACTAAATAATGAAAACCGAAATCTGAACTTACGAACTCTGCTCTCACACGATTCCCCGTAAAAAAAAAAAAAAAAAAAAAAGAAAAAAAAAAAAATGTCCCTGTTGACAAAGGGCTCCGACTTGCTTGCAGATTTTGTCGTGAATTTATAGTTGCATGTACTGATTCTTTTTTTTTTTTTCGTGAGGTCTGCTCCTTTCCCGCACTCTTTCCTCTCCACTCCATCGACGTCGCACAATCAGCGCAAGTCATCACACGCTGCCTTCTGGTTACGTCAAGTGCGAAACTCTGAAACGCAATACAGTTGGGAGTAAGGACTCAAAACGCGAGTCAACATTCTCGGTGAGAATTAAGCAAAGAGAGAGAAGAGGGCCTTCGAAACTCGAGAGCACGAGTGCTGCACGGTCATTCGATTGCCTTTGCGAAATGTGCCGACGATGCGTTTCACGCCAGCAGCCAGACGATGGCACAGTTTGAGTGCGTCATCCCAATGGGACAGGCTCGCGCATTTACCTTTTCCCTAAGCCTCTGTAGCAATGCCTCCTTTCAGCGGCTCTTTACGCTATGGTGCGGCATAAGAACAACAACAGCAAAAGCAGCCCTAAATAAATGAGCTCACGCTGCGGACATAGTTGTTGAAACGTGTCTAACGAAGAGGTTTGCTGTGCACGCGTGCTTAGCAAGGAAGAAGTAAGCGAGGCACTAGTTAAGCGGGAACCCGTATGATGCACGCGGTGCTTTGTGACTGGGGCGCCACATTCATATTCGCCTCATCGCACCTCTGCGCATATGCATTAACGCTCCCATTAAGTTGTATCCAGTCGCGGGTTGTTCGTCGTTGCTGCGCATTCTTCCCTGTCGGAAGTGACGGTACTTTGTTATAAGCTGACACCTCGGGTGTGATTCAGCATCATGGCTGGCACATTTTACAATGGGACCACTCTAAAGTCTTTCAGCACGACGACCAGTTGTATCAGAGTGGGCCTGAGCTGCTTATCTGCGCCATAACGAATGCTCGTATGGCACGTCTTGGCTGCAGCAGGTAGTTAATTAAGCCGCTTCTGGGCACCCTATGTTTAGATATTGGTACATGCTAAATTCCCCACCCCCTCCTCTGATCCAGCGCTTTGTTATTGAAAACAGCTTTCTCCAAGGAGATCCGCTGCAAAACCCGCTTTACTGTATTGAGAGCAGACTCTGCTTGCTATGCCCACTAATGCGCATGAACAAAACACAAAAGCAGAACCGCCATTTCTCAAAGAAAATTGCCAAGCCCTGACTGTAACGCAGCGCTCTATATAACGTTCCCGTAAATACCGATAGGTTAGTGATATCGTTAGACGGGCTCAGCGCAACCTTGCGACATATTAGTTAGCGTGTGTGGGGTCTGTTCTAATGGGCTGGCTTCATGGAACCTCTTTTTCCATCAATCGTTGCGTAAAGTGTAGTTATGCTTCGAAGCATTCCTGTGCTTGTGCAGTGCGTTATCTCGTCCACGGGCTCCTTTGACGGACCTGTTTGAAAGGAGATCTAGCCTCCGAGAGGGCACAGAGCGACTGAAACCATCAATGGGCGGTGAATGCGGCAAACGGGCCGTTCCGCAGACATGCTACATGCCGGGGTCGAGAACCGAGTTTCGAAACTGCCGCCGGGGTCCCGGCACCGAGTTCTCGGCGTCGCAGAAGAGGCCTCCAAAGCGGACTCTAATCTGTCGGCTAATTACTTTGGGCTCGCTTTCATTGCAACAAACGACGTCCTTTCTTAAGATACAAGACGAGGTCTAGTGAACAACGGAAGACACGGAAGCGTACGGCTTTCTGCGCTGTCTGCACTCAAGACTCGGGGGCATCAAATTGAATGGCCTTCCCCGGCAGAAGTGGCGCGAGGCCGAAGAAAAAATGAGGGAGGGAACTGGTGGGGCACCATGGCCGCTGTCGTATATTGCGGCCGCAGGTGCTCCCCAGAATGCGGCCGGTCGCTCTCAAATGATGCATTCTTGGCCAACTCGGCCGATATAAGGCAACGCAGGGGACGCCCTTCCCTGGGAAGGAAGACAATGGGGGACCTGGCGGGGACCCGTCTTGGCGAAAATAATGAGCAACCATTTAGAATGTGCCGAGTTTGAGGCGAGCTCCCGAAATAGCGCGGAAAAGTCGGCGCCCTCCTCCCGATTCTTCTCGGCCTAATTTCGCACGACGTCCTTTAATCGATACACATGCAAGAACGTGTCCGTTGTTCGTTTCTTCCTCACCACTTGGGGACACAGTGTCCGCGCGGCGAATGGTCGGACCAGATAGAACAGCCCGAGGGAAGCGTCGTGCTTCTTCGCCCCCTTGTGCCGGGGACCCTCTGAGAACATGCGGCTGCCTCGTTCGGTGTTATGCTCCACTGCTCCGTGTTCTTGGGTCGGCCCCCCACAATTACTTTGAGTTCGCGCAGGCTCACTGCCGGGTGCTGGTGTGACGAAGGAAACTTTCGTGCAGGCAGGTACAGCGGCCCTGCTGTTTATTGTACACCCCCCCCCCCCCAGCCACCAACATGCCGCGTTTTCTCCTTGTGAGCCTCTGACATTGTGATCCCTCGTACCTTTCAATGCAGAAACGGTCACACTCGCAGTCATGTTATAAATGCGCATGCACTGTGTAAATTGTCATAGCGTATATATCATACATGACCGCATAGAGCAAAGGTGCATAATAGATTATTCACTTTTCAAGCAGCACCGTCATCAGGGCACAAGTGATGAGCACCTGTAGATTTAAAAGCGTGAACTTATACATGGCCACGCAGGCAGGAGCATAGGCTACGCTGCTGCTACCGATATCCTCTAGATGGGAGCTTGAAAGAAGTAGTGAATGACGCAGAAAAAGATGGCATTGATGGCATATAATACAAGTACAGTAACTATAGAGACACTGTAACTAGGACATGCATGGGAGCTTCCTCAATAAGGTGCAGAGGAAAGGTGCGCTAATCCGCCACGCCCACGGTTTTCTGTCAGAACATGCTTTAACATTTATTTATTTATTTATTTATTTATTTATTTATTTATTTATTTATTTATTTATTTATTTATTTATTTATTTATTTATTTATTTATTTATTTATTTATTTATTTATTTATTTATTGAACGCCTTTCACGCGCACTTTACCCGCCGGAAGACCGTATTTGTTGTGAGGCGGCGGTCCCCAGTCTGTGTGCCTGTCTGTAGGTAGGGCGTAAAGTGGTAAACAAGCAGCAATCGCTGTATTCCACGGGTGGTAATGTATTCCTGCATTGGTTGTGGCCAGCGTTTATCTGCTCCTGCTCACAGTTGGCGCCAATTTATTGCCCCGCTATGGAAGCAAAAGCTGTGGTCAAGCCACCAGTTCACGTTTCGTTTGTGAGGTGCCGCAAGAAATTCCTTGGATTCGAATTTGTAGCAAGACAATAGCTGCTCATCTGCTTCGCGGATCAACAGCAAGGCTTCTAGAATGTACATCAGTGAGCGAATCCCGTGCACAACTTCCACAGGACACACTACGACCGCGATAAAGAACCGTGAATTATAAACGAACATCACTTGGGAGTTTAAAACATTCATAATCAAAGTTGAGAGTTCTACGAAGTTGCAATGGTACTCCCTTTAAGCGGCGGTATACCAACCAGACGCGCCCATATTTGCTGGATATGGTGAAAAGAATTAACAACACAATATATTAATGTGGCATAAATATTAAACTGATCTTCGCTGGATTAATGGCTCCCCTGATCATAAGGTGAGCGGTAGCCACGAAACGTTTTCCGGGATGAAACACTAAGGGTCTGTTGTTAGCAGGGGTCGACCGGTACTAAACCGAATGCAATACAGCTTACAGGACCACAGTACCTGCAATAACACCGCTTCCGCAGCAGAGTCTGATTGACTCAGGTTTTCGTGGACTAACGATTACAGAACGCGTATTGAGACATTCAGAATTTTTGCTTTTATAGGGACGCCTTTTTGAATGTCTGCTGTGCAACTAAGACCATCCTACGTTATGACAACGTTTGACTTTTAAAGTTAGCGCACCCTAACTAAAAATAGCCAAAATGTACCTAGTTTTTTGGTTTCGCCTTTGCGACGACATCGTGGACTGCGTGTCTATTTCCTGAAGGATGGCGAACAGTGTTGTGTATGAGACGAATGCTTTCCTTAAATGCCAAGTAAATTAAAGTTTAGCCTCTATTTTACCCTGAAGCATAAAAAAGTTGTTTTAGGGATGTTTAAAGTCACCGCCATAAAAGTGCAAGTTAATCGTTGTGCTCACCCTTTCAACGCGGCGCTACATTGATACGACTTGTCGGAAGCGTTTTGAAAGCGTTCTAGCAAACGTTTGCCGCTACACCAACCCTTTCCAAGGAAGTAAAACGCTTATCTCCAGGCAAACAGTGAAAAGAAAATGGAGGCTTTGATTCCTTAATTGTGTTCACGCAGTTTCATACAGCCTCATTAAGAATGCGGGAAAGATTGGATGAAAGTTGTGTCCACTGCTCTAAACCAGCTGAAGAAACTTTGCAGGTTCTCGAAAGTTTCTTTCAAACACAAATGCGGAAGCACAAGTTGAGTGCGCAGGTTGCGCTGCCTTCTGCTCTTTGCTCTCTTGAGGCAAGAGACGAACCGGCAGGCTATACTAGACTGGCTGCGCGGACAGGACAGGTAAAAAACCACTGGTTTTCTGGATTGCAAACAGTGCCTATGTTTCATTCCAAAACCAGTGCTGTACTATTGGAAGAACCAACTGACACGAGATGTCAATGAACCAGAAAATATAGCATAATTTGAGAGTAACTGCGTCTGTTCATCGTACATCTCATAGCCATTGCGCTTACGTTCTTTATTATATATAGCCTATTAATCTGGCTCTTCTTTTCTCGCTCTCATTATAGTGCATGATGGCGCGCACATACCATGCGAGAGTATCACTGAATAAATCAGTTGGAAGAAACGCTTGTCCTCTTTTGTGTGCATGTGTCAAATCGTAGTGCAGGGTAGGAGGCCAGATTTTATTCATTCCGACCAACCTCTCTGCCTTTCCTTTCAATAAATTCATCTATCTATCTTCATAGCCCAATCCCTTGCGCGCTACAGTGAAACTAAATAGGAGGAGTTAAGCACAGCGTAAGACATCGCGGCGGCCCACTTCCAAGTGGATCAAGCTCCGTTCTAAGCGACCTCCGGGTAACTGATTTATTATACTCTTGGTGTTGGAGAGCGGTGCTGCTTTTCTGAAACCGCGATGTCAGTTGGAAAGGTGCAGGAAGGCTTTTCCCGTTTGGAAAGGGTTGTATATATCCTCACACTAACCAAGCATCACATTCGGTATGATTATACAAAGAGTGCCAGGAAATGCACACTCCCTTCCGCATCTCCAGTTTTTATAGCGGGGTCACGTTAAGTGAAAGAGAGCGGGGGATGCCATTGTACGCTGGTTAAATATTCTTCTGACCTTTCATTAGAAGCGTTTTATTGTAGTGCATGAAATTCTGTGCGGAAGGCAGCCGCTTTTCTCTTTTTTTTTTTTTTTTCTTTAACGCGACAGCGTTGAGACCCCGTTGAGCGAGAAAGCTGCCTGCAGCTGTCGCCCCGCTGTGGAGTGACTGATGGACAGAAACTGTGATGCGGGTCTTCTCTGAATGGACAGTTCTACATAATTTACGGATAGCCTTCGGCCCTATTCTCCCCACGCTGGGAGTTCAAAGAAGCCGCAGGCAATAGTTCCGCGATCGATCAGCGGCCGCTCGAACAGCTGGCGGTCCTTACGGAGTCGCATCTGGAGGAAAGTGGGGTTACAGTGGAAACGCTTTCTCGTTTGTCCGAGAAACGCGCGATCGAATCGCGCTACCTTGTTACCCGCGTCGAGCGCCAGGGTCATGTCCCTTTTAGTCTTGACTTTGAGAACGCGAGTTGTTCGAGGAGGCGCTAAGAGTCCGTGCGTGGGAGACAGCGGGTGTTTCGGAGATTCCCCCTCAGGACGTCGAGTTGCATATTCTCAAAGGCAGCAGCTGTGCAGCTGTCTTGATGCAGCGAGGCTGGACTGAATTTTGCAGCCTCGTCGTTTTGAATATTCGCTCTCCTGATATAAACTCCCTCGCCGTGCCTTTTCGCAGGCTGTTACCTCTGCACACGGTAGGTGAGCTTCATATTTTACACCGCTGCTCACCGTATTGCACGCACTAGTAATGCACAAGGACACTGGCCCTCGCCCGCTTCTTTTCTTTCTGTTACTGTTTTCGTTCGGTGCTGCATTTCGCCGGGCCTAGCGCTTGCGGCTCGTGACAACGTATTTTGCTTCATTTTTTCCGCCATTTGGTAATAGCCTGTTGGAACAGTGGCTAATCGGGCTATTCTGAAACTGTGCATTCCGTGCAACCCCTATTCAAATCCTTTGAGAAGGGGATCGAACCCGGAATCCTTGAATACCGAGTAAGACACGCTATCCCTAGGCCAAGAAGACACGTTTGTAAGACTCGATCAACGCAAGGAGACTTCGATCTATGTTCGAGGGTGTTCCACGTAATGTGGTTTGCTTAAGGCAGTATGTGCTGATCAGTGAGTGTGCGACGATAAAGGCAAAAATTAAGGAATTAATGATTAGTTGAGTAGAAAGTGAATCTACTGGCATGCGAAAAATTGGAGAGAGCTTGGAACCGCTGCATGTACTGTTTTAGCGCGAGAGGGGCACCCCCATGTAGTAAACAGTTGTCATGTTGCATCGGCGTCGACCGCTTGTGCGATTTTGAAAAAACTTAGAAGTAGAAAACAACATGAGACATTGGAGCGTCTCATATTTCCATAAGACGGCTGTTCTTCTAAAATCCAGAGACAGGCTAACCAGGGAACTGTGGGAGGCTTACTGCATCGAATCAGGAAAATGGACATGTGTAAGCAACCCTTCGGTGACGCTATCTAAACAAGGGGAACTATTGGAAACATAAATGAGAAGAAAAATTATCTTTTATGTCAGATGTAACATGTTTACCCACAGACAAGATAGCAACATTGCTGACTTGTTGGTTTTTGTGATGTTTTTATGTGTGAAATTTATATGTGTGTTTTCTGCAATAAAATTTCAGTTGATAGTAAAATAAAATTGCGCTCCAGTGTCTCGTGTCGTTTTCTACATTTAAGTTATTCAGAAGCTCGACGGTGTTTGAACATGTCAATCACCAACTAGCCCAATTTGAAACCCTATTTGAGCGCTTGAAGACTCGCAGCATCGAAAAACCATAAGCATGCATGCCTCTGGCGGGTGGTACATGGCTGGCACTGATTGGTTTGGCCTCATTCATCGATCGCGCATGGAAGTCGCCGGACGTGTGACTCTTCAGTGGATTGTGTGATGTCATGTGACTGCATGGCCCAGTTGGAAGGAGCTGTTCACTTTGGTAGCTCCTTTCATATGGAATGGCGTGACTGGAATCAAATGCACCGGTAATATGTCAACCTCCGTTTTGAAGTCTCGCAGCGTCAAAAATAATGAGCATGCCTCTCTTAGACGGTAGTTGGCATGTGACACGGCCAGAACGTGATTGATTTTAAGTTCACTGGCGAGCCGTCCTCATTTATTTTTCGCTAATAAAAGTCACCGAACTTGTGATTGGTCGGCGGATTCTGTGACATCACGACATCATATGACATGGTCGAATTGGAAGTAGCTGTCAAGAAGGGAAGCTCCTTTTATATGGAAGGAAAAGGTTCCCTCAACACGGTAGATGCTCCGGGGAAAAATGTCTTCTGTGCAGTGATCAGCAGGGTGGATAGTTTGGCGTGCACGTGCATGAGTCAACCGCTCGTCTTGCACAGTGTCAAAAAGGCTTCTTTCATTGTTGGCTCCGCTACAGAAAGAAACGCTCCGCATTTTGAGCAAGAAAACGTATTTCTTTATTCGCGAATAAGGAACCACGTTAAGTAATATAAAACTGCGTTAACGACTTCCCCGTTGTGGCGGTCGCTGTTCAGAACCTCATCGCAATCCCATTCATCTGTTTCAGTTATGTGATCTAACTTTTCTTTTATTTCTAGTTGTAATCGTTCCACATCGCTTCCAAAAAATTCACGCAAGGAAAAAATATTAGTGACCGGCCCTTTATCTCGTAATACGCAACAACTTAGCATTCGTCACAGGTCAGGGTGGTCGTTCTTGCAACCGTGGCTAGTAGCCGGCGGTGTCAACTCGTCGGGCGCGTGACTGCAAAGAGACGCGGGCAAATCCAGTGGGTTTCGCTAAAGAATTTGAGTTTCTCTGTTTTCTATTGCTTTTTTTAATTCTTGGCTTTCAAAAATTATCCAGAAATATGCGTTTCTTTGTGTTTTAGAAAGCACGCGGAGGCACTGAATACGGATAGCTTAGCCTGCTGGCCCTAGTTTAAAAAGGTCGTTTTTCGATATTTCCAATGCACATGGTTAACATGGACAGCGTTAAAGGGGACTTCGCACCGAAATTCTGGTGCCGGCGTCGACGTTGAGAGCGGAAAATCGCGGCCTTGGCGCTGAAAGGTGGTATAGATGGCATGGCCGAGCACAGATTCTATGATGGTTCGTGCTAATTAACTAGATCACGTGACATCAGAAAGTTGAGAAGAGCTGCCAACTCGTGTTACTCATTCGATGTGGGAAGGTGGAATAAGGAATCAACCTTACAGTTCCCTTGGAGTCAGCTACACTACACCTATAATAAGCTTCTACGCAGGCACGTTCATACAGCTTGGTTAAAGCGGCTCTTTACACGTAAGACGTGATGTTGGGCTAGTCGGTTCATAGTTATAACAAAACAGAACTGCGCTAAGGAAACGGGGCAAGAAGGCACGAATACAAACACACAAAAGTTATCGAGGCTTTTTTCATCTAAACAATGGGCGATAAGTGCGTTAGCGCGCCTTCTTTATCTCTTTCAAGGCAAGAGATTAACTTCTTAGATGGTCACATCCGAGCTTTCCATGGGTCGTAACCACACGTGGTCTTGTTGACAATGTCATTGCCGTGCGCACGTTGCTTTTTCTTGTCTCTTCGTTTTTTTTTTTTTTTTTGTGATAACTTTTATAAGCATTCTGCTTTCGCTAAATAAAGTCAGTTCGAAGTCCGCGTTTTGTGTGTGTATTCGTGCCTTCTTGTCCCGTTTCCTTCGCGCAGTTCTGTTTTGTTATAATCTTTACATGTCACATACGGTGGTACCAATTGCTGTGATTCCGAGTGTACGAACGACGCCGAATACAACAGTAAAACCGGATAGATTTTCGTGTAGTGTCGTGTAGCAGTACCCATTGCTGTGATTGCCCTCTGGCGGTGGTGAAGTGGTTAGGGCGCTCGACTTCTGTGCCCAGGGATGCGGGACCGAATCCTGGCCGCGGCGGCTGCTTTTCGATGGAGGCTGAGAGCTGGGCACTCATGCACTGTGCGGTGGTAGTACACGTTGAAGAACCCCAACTGGTCTAAATTTCCGGAGTCCTTCACTAAGGCGTCTCTCATAGCCTGAGTCGCTTTGAGACGTTAAATCCCATAAACCAAGCCATTTCTGTGATCGGGCGAGCTGCTGAGACCGTCGTGCCGGATGTCAAGAACCGCGATATGGGGCCGAATCTGGAAGCAGGTGCCTCGGACTACCCACGCAAGAGGTCATCAGGCTGTAATTACCGTGTTGGGTCTTGCCAACATTCGCCAAGCGGAAGACTGAAAAGAAAGCACCCATTTCGGATGTCTCCTCCCGTGCCGAGCACCGCCACGGCGCAGCGGACACTCTCCCGTTTCATAGTAAACTTGTGGGGGAACAAAGCAACGGTTTCTGCCTATGCTGCCCTCTTAAGTGGCGGCCGCGTGCGTCGTGTCTGATGAGCAAAGGTGTGGACTACGCGCACGTGGACCACCGGCTGACTTTACAAGCGGGTACCGCTGTGAACGCAACACCGGCGACCACCTCTTACTCACCCTCAAGCCCGAACCTCTTGACCGGACGTGTCCCCATGAACAACGAATGTGTGAAAGTTCGAGAAAATGAGGAAACCAAGAGACTCCCTTGTCATCTGGCCCGTCCTCCATCTAGGGAATATAGGGAATGGGAACTATGCAAAACTCTCCGACTAGTGTGTTCCAGGAGACGTAAAAAAGGGCTGCTCCCGTAGTCGGTCTCCAACTATCTGAAAGCTACCATGTAAATAGTGGATATAAAATTTTACAAGCTCAACTATCCTTGAACCAAATTTTACGAGCTTTCGCCATCAGTCGCAGCCACAGTCGCTGCTGCCGCTTAGATCTTGGCTCGCTTCCGCGCTTGGTAAGCTTCTCGGCAACGCATTCTCGATCTGGATTATCGTTCTTCGATGATCTCGGCAGCCTGCCTGGCACGATTGCGGTCCCTGTCTTCAGCGAGATGTGTGTGGCAAATTTACAACTGCATGAAGACAACTATGTTCACTGTACAGCGCGAGAGTGTTGCAGTGGGAACCTGATTAAGACGACGATGTTTGCTGCCCAACGCAAAAGTGTGTTGCAGTTTTACGCGAGGCGTGATCGGCTGCGGCGATAGCATAGTGCTATCGTACCTGGGCACGACGATGAAGAAGACGATATTTGCTCACAGAGCGAGAGTTGAAGGTGAAATGTTCAGAGCCAGGTTACCTTGAGGTTTGGCATGGGAGCAGTATAGCTTACGCTCTAAATGCTTTATCTCGTTTCGTATCGTTAAGTCCGCTTCCTGTTCTTGCCTCGACAAAGCAACCGGGGCTACTAAACGACGTCTAAGCCGTGACACCATAATGACGAGGTCGACGACAGACCTCCATGTAGCGCCAGATTTCCCTTCTTTCTTATTAAAATTCTCATGCAGCCGTTCTCATGCAGCGTTTGGGTGGTGTCACGTAATTTCGCTTCTCATTTAGCATTTATCAGCTAGTCTAGCTGGAGACTAGTTTGTAATAGAGATTCAAACCGACGACATATGTACCTCCGGTTGTATGTCACTTTACTACACCACATAACCTAGCGCAGCAGGAGCCGTTAGAAGAAAAACAGTAGAGAGGGCGCCGTCAGAGGAGAAGGAGGAGAGCGCTGTCAAGGGTACGGAGAGCATCGCGTTACTGGTCGCGTGTTAGCGCGCAACACATGAGGAAGCATGGGGAGTGGCGTCGCGGAAGCTCATTGCGCGAACGAGCTTTCGCATTCGAACACGTAGGTGGTCCTAAGTCTCACTGCTTATTTTTTTTTTCTATAAAACGAGACGGGCACACGCCGAGGCGCGCGCGCTAACGGACCGCGCCTCGGTCGACTGGCCGCTGTGGTTCAGCACCAAGGACCGAATGACCGACTACAACGAAATAACCAAGGCGTTTCGCCTAGCTCGCAGAACTCTTCCACCCCCTTGCTCGGGGCTCAGTCGAGAGCAAGCCGTTTTATTCAGACAGCTACAGACGGGCTCACTCCCCAGCCCGTCGCTGATGCACAGAATGTATCCCGAGACGCACCCGACAGACAAGTGCAGAGTCTGCCGAACGGAGACGGCCGGCTTCGCACACATTCTGTGGAATTAAAACAAGTACCAGGAAGAAGCTAAGTCTGGGAGGATCCCGCCGCGACTGGAAGCAGCCGCAGAGAGCGACAATCAAACGGAACAACTCTGGGTCGTCCAGCAGGTCACCAAGGCGCTGGCCCGGCAGGGAACCAGCGAGCCGGCAACGGCGAGCGGGGACCCAGGCCGCGCGGCCGGTGCCCAGAGGACGACGTAGGCCCCGTCCGGAGCGCGTGCGCGCGAGCGCGCGTTCAACTGCAGGCCCCAAATAAACGTTTTAACAATCCAGCGAAACTGCTCGGATGAGCAGGCAAGCATATCAAGGGTGTTGGACCGCCCTATTCATATCTCTAGAACAGCCGGGCAGAAACTCTGACATGTAGTCTGCGCACTTTTGCGTATTACTGTACGCAACGAAAATCCGCATACTTCACTTCACCGGTATACTTATACTTCACCGTATTACGCCCATCATGCTCGAAGCTACCCATAAAGCCTGCCGGTGTCGTTGGCGCATGTCCCAATCATCGACGTTTACGCTGCAGCAAAGATGCTAGATACATAACTCCATTGTAATTACCATTTTTTATCGCTGGAGACGCCATTCCCGCTAATCTGAGATAGCAGTACGATTGGCATGCTCTATT
Organism: Amblyomma maculatum; assembly: GCF_055883805.1. Lineage (NCBI taxonomy): Eukaryota > Metazoa > Arthropoda > Arachnida > Ixodida > Ixodidae > Amblyomma > Amblyomma maculatum. The sequence goes on from NC_139344.1 coordinate 187,705,100, forward strand.
TTAGCTGACGGAGAACGATATCAACAGTGTAGGGTCCAACGTGAAAATTCGGTTTTACTTTATACCTGCATGACCAAGCGGAAGTCATTGCTTTGGTTTCTTAGCGAAATAAACATGTCCACTAAAATGTGTTTCTCATGGAAAGGCGTGTACGTGGAAGAACCCCGCCTCATTTTCGTAACAGCCAGGACGATGAAGGTAAAAATGCATATGTTGCCCAAGGTATACCCGAGCAACAACTCGAACAGTGTGTGCGACGAGAATGTGGCAAATGGTGAGGCGCAGCTAAGCACGCACGTAAGTAAGCAAGTGCGCAACGCATGGTGCAGCAGAGCCCTCTTGACGAAACTGGAGCGCGTGCGGCGAGGATAAAGCCCTCGAGAATCTGACGCATCTCTTTGGAACAACTTGAGACTGCCTGAGGTGCGCACCCGGGGTGTTTAAAGATGCTCCCAAGAGCGGCATGGATTTTACCTGTCCCAGCTGCCAAGAACACCGCCAAATGCTCCGTAAATGCTGAAAAAGAAAGTTTGGCGGGAAGGGATCGACAGCAGCAAGCACAAGTAGTATATGCCAGCGGCAAGCTGCTTCTGGGTTTACGCGCCTTGCTGCCCGAACGTTCACCGCCTGTAGAAATATGCATTGTGGCGCCCCGCCTAATGTTTTCTTCTTTTTATGTGTGTGAGTGTATTTGTGTACCAATTATTGAGGGCCTCAAGACATCCGTGTGCTTCGTGTGTTTGCGTTTTACCGCCTCAGAATTCATCAGAAGCTTGAATCGAAGCGCAAAATAAAGAAACGAAACTGTGTGGCAGAACAATACATGGCTTTCCACGGGCCGTCGGCATAGGTGCCAACGCTCTAGAAGCGTAGAAGAATCTCAATATATTCAGGCTGACAGGCGCCGAAAAATGCCAGCGCAAAGTGCACCACGCCTCCTCAGTATGCGCCGCAGTTGACAAGCCACGTCGCGTTTACACGTTTATGTGATAAACAGCCCAACAAATAGTCACTGAAATTTAATGCCAGCGCACATAAAAGCAGAAAAAGTCTGTAGCAGAATGCAAAGAGAGCTACAAACAGCATGGACCTTACCTTTCTTTTTCCCTGGTGAAGGAAGGTGTGCGAGCCATTCGGTGGCTCGTTATGCAGGTGCGCGAAAAATGTATGTCAGTATATATATGTTGAAAGCAACAGTCACATGTGTATTCAATGCTACAGAAATAAAATGAAGTAAGTACCGAAGCATGTTTTCATAAGATATAATAGCAATTGCTAACCCACAAAAAAAGGAAAGCGGCCATTCTTCGTCTTGTTCATTTGTTTATTTTATTAAAATAGAAAACTGAGGTCCGTAGCTTCAGGTGTTTGAGATTGTTGAAATTTTTACAGATACGGTGCAGAGGACTAAAGGTGGCTCACATGGTCACCTGACTAGGTGCTAGGCACCCTGCATTCATACAGACACAGTTTGGACACAATGCAAATGCAATATCGCAGACAAAATACACAATATTGCAGGAAGACTAAAATGGTTTTCGCATAGCAATGAAGATAAGTAAAGAACACTTTTGTAACAAAGTACTCTTATTGAAGGTAAGAAATAACCACAAATAAGGTCACTTGCCAGAGTGAGACGAGAAATATCCCAAGAAAGGTGCTTAATCTTCTATGCAACAACAAATATCGCTTTGTTGCCAGCATTGCTTTGTTCCACACACGAGCTGGCTTAAACTTAATACAAGAAAAACATTTTCGCCTGTTTTCGCAATCTTTGCCCCAGAACGTAGCCTACCAGAAAAGTTTAGAATATGAGAAAAAGACTCGCCAGGAGGAACCAAGGATGGGCTGGAAGATGAATGCCCCTAAAGCACCAAGTCCACTACGACACCCTGCAAAACATCTGTTATGGGCCCTACTTTCTGACTATAACGCCTGCATGCAAAGAACAAAGCATATGCATGCTCAAAAAATGTTGGAAGCATTCTGAGACACCTTTTAATTGAGAGGAAACTGCGGGATATTGTAAGGTAACGTTATGCACGTTGAGTGGCAAAAATTTGCTTTTAAGCTTTTTCCTGCACTTTTCGCGAGTAGTTAAACCTGACGCATTAAACCAATGGGGTGCCTTACTGAAAATAACTGCAAGAAAAATGTGGAGTATATTTATATACTTTTATGAACACGTTGACAGAAATGGCTTAAACTCCCGAAGCTTAGTAATATTTCGCTTCTGAAGTTTGTCTTCCGCTTACAGCCTGTAATTGGGACTGCCATAGAAAAGCAATGGGCTGCGCTTTTAAATAATTTTGATGAAGCTGTGCAATATATTAAGATACTTTTTTACGAAGATACTGATGGAAATGGTCTGAGCTTTTGATGGGTAGAAAATTATTTCTGCTGGAGTTTGTTCTGCCCTCACAACGAGTAATTAAGACTGTCATAGGAAGCCAATGGTTTGCGTTTTTGGAAATAATTGGGAGGGGGCGACTGTGAACATTGTAAGATCCCCTTTATGAGCATACTTATGAAAATTTTCGGAATGTTAGATGCGTAGCAAGCGTTTTGTGTTGGATTTTCTACTGCGCTCACAGCAAACAAGTCAAGCTGCCTCCGAAAACCCGCGTGCGTGTTTTTTTATAATATCAATAAATTAGAAGCCTGCCTAGGGCAGGTCTGCGGGATATTGACTGTAATCGTGATGATGTATTCTACGTGAAAAAATTGTGTTCAAAGCTCTTTCCCAGAAAACGTTTTAAATTTCTTGCTCCTACGACGGGCTTGATCCGAACCGTCCGCGGTCATACACTCAAGCTCCTGTGAACTGCCAAGAAGCGCGACCTCTGTTGGCTGAGATACTCGACAATATTCCGCTTCGTTAGTTTAGAATAGGAGGCTAAGCAACAAAAGATGATGCAGGGTGGCTGGTATTCCAGCAAGTGCTTCCTGTCCGGTCGTCGCCGAGCCGGACAGCCGACGTCGTTCAACGTAAGTTGTGTTCAGGAAATGAGCTATCAAACAAGGCGTTACTACTCTCGCAGCAGTGTTGGAGCTTTACCGGTGACAACACGGCCATCATCCCAGCATATCTGAACGCTACGAGATCCCGAGGATGTGCATTTAATCAGGTGAACAATGACCGAGAGTCTTCATTACTCCCTCACCTTTATGTTTATGGTAACGAGCTTTGAGGCCATACTCTGCGCGCGCGTGTGCAGGAGCGGCAATGAGCAAACACAACGTACCCGAGGAGAATAAGAAGCGCGCGCTTTTCACCGAGGCGCAAAAGAAGCAGATGTTTGGCTAGCGTTGCATTTTTTCTGAGTCAGTGAAGCCACGTCATCACTGTGCGCGCATCGACAGCTCAGTGATGAAGAGCCCCCCCCCCCCCCCCCCTCCTCTCCCCCTCCCCCTCCTTTCCCCCTCTTTAAGCCAGACAAACCTCTATATTGAACACAACGCTCTGTTAACAAACACGAAGCTCACGGGGGGGCATCGGTATCCCGGATATGTTAATGCCGTAATGACGTATTTAGGCAATGTGTAGATGACAGAGGCGATTAACGATAGATGCGAAGCCAAGGGGCGATAACTGTCACAGCGCGCGCGTCGCTGCGTATAGCCTTAATATTATCACCTACCACTTGTTTACCTTTCTGGGGATTAGCGAAAGCGTGATCCTTAAAACGACGCGGGAGCCTCCCTGGGGCTCATTAACGAAGTGGCACACGGGTAGCTGCTTCGGGTCTCGCCGCTCCCCAGATCGCGCTTTTTAGGTCACTCGCGTTTGCTTTTCAGGTTAAGATTTGGCGTCGGCTGTGGGTGCACCGGATACCAACTTTATGAACGACTATTGACATCGCGTAATGGTCATCGGGAGGCTGTGGAAGGGGACTTTCTCTGTGCCTGTGAATACGTTGCACTCGATACGCAGTTCTGCAGTTTTCCATTCAAATATGCGAGTCACGGGCGGGGTGTGGCGGGTGTTACAACCCGTGGATGATCAAATGCTGATGTTGCGTGATTGGTGATCGCTCTTCTTTAGATAGCGACCATACATCACTACAGGCGTCATCATATTATCGACAACGTGACTGGAACAAGTATAGGTTATATTTTCTTTAGCGGAACGAACTGGAAAAATAGGCTTTAGCATCAGCTTGCTGGTTTCGCCTAAAATGTGATAACTGTGATAAATACGATAGCACTGCAGCCAGCGTTGCAAATTAACACCGCGAATAAGCTGACTAAATCTTAAACGAAGCTTATCGTTTTTTTTTTCTTTTTCTGTACCAGTCGTGATATAAGGATGTAGCTCGAGGCATGTAAACAAATTATTTCCATGCAAACAATACATAACGTTTCGAATACACGTAAACTAGGGTTGGCCTGTATTTGGTTCTTTCTACGTAAACACGCTACGTAAAAAAAAAAAAAAAAAAAAAAAAAAACATGCTCGCTTTAATAAGCTCATAGTAGCCTGGCCTCATAAATGACAAAAAACATGATACCAGGCGATTCGTGATCCGCTCGGGCGTTAAATAAAAGTCGAGCAAACCAATGGCCGTTAGCAGCAGTTGTATTCCTGGAAACGCACGGAAAACGCCGGAAAGTCCCGAAATCAGCCACGCTATTGTTGCACACGCCGATGTATGCCGGAAAGTTTCCACTGCATAGCGAGATGAAGGCTGGTTCCAGGAGTCACGACAGCCTACCGGAGGAGTTTGCCGTAAGCTGTGTGATGCCTGTCGGCTTAGTCAATGCATGGGGCTCACAATGGTAATGAAAAAAAAAGTTAGGCTTTATTGAAAGTAAAACTTTCTGGCGCTCTGCCAAGGAAATACGAAGAAAAAAAAAATTAAGGCTGGGATACGGGACTTGAACGAGAGGCCCTTCCGTAATAATGCTATCCGGCGAACTCTTCAAAGGTCATCCTGATTCATACTTATTTAGTTGAGTGAAATAAGAGTTGTTCAGAACCAGTAGTTCAAGAAGTTTCTGTCGATTTCCTCGCATTATTTCATGCGCGTTAGCATGTTCTAGTGCCGATTCTTTGCTTATTGTGTTGTTTCATCCCTTGCGCAATGCATTTAAGACGCAGTGTCATTTCGTTCGTGTTCATCCTCTATGTAAATACTTGGAAGCGCGCGAAACTAGCGCCGAGGTTTATCTGACACCGTCATACGTTAAATCTCCTGCAGCGAAAACTAGACAAGCCTTAACGTGCACTTGACTGCAGTCACAAGTCTCTATGCGCTGAAAGTATTTACCTCTCAGCGCAGTTACTAAGTTTCTTAACCAATGGTCGGCGCTGGTCTTCGCAAGCTATTCATCGCAGTCACTTTTTAAGATTTTTTCTACTTATAACCGTATCATCGAAGGTTAAAAGTCATGGTTGGAAATTAGATCGCATGCGCTACTATGGTTCTCGAGCGCTCGAACCTTCTTTCGACGCACATTTTCCATAGGAGTGTGTGCGCGCTGGCTATGAGTATAAACAGGCTTTTGCAGCCAACCCAAATAGCCGGTCAACTTGCGACATCCCCCCCTCCCCCTCACGCCACCGTTTTCTACGCCTCGCCGAGGCTACAGCGAACTGACGGTTGCGCAGGGGACCTAGCACTGCAAGAGCGGTGGTAAACGCTAATGGGCCACATTCACCGGTTCATGCAAATATTTAAAGCCTGAACACTTGTGCGAAACTCCAGGTATTGGCATGCGCGTTAAATATTACAATACAAGTTTGCGGGCCATCAAGGCTTGGAAACGACCTAGGCGCAGTTTGCCCAAGTTATTTAACTCCAAATTTTTCAAGCGGAGTTTCAGGCGATGGCGCTTGACCTACGCAAGCTAGAACACTCTTTTTCTGTAGTGGCAGTCATTACGGACTCTTTATCTTTGTACTCCTCCCTCTGTTCGACTGTCAACTCTCCCCTATGAAACGCCTTCTTTTCCCTGCTCCCTCCACATTTTAGCCTTGTCCATATTATATGGGTACTAGGTCAAAGTAACCTGTAATTGAAATAAGATGCTGATATCCTGGCAAGGGCGTTCCTCAATAGCCATGCGTTACCTACACACACTCCCGGCTACAGCATACACCACAGCAGCGAGGTTTCAGATACATACATATTTAAGTACGCAAACCGGATATATTTTAAGATTTGAAGGTTATCAACACGTCAGAGATTTATAGAGCAGGAAAATGTATAAAACACGGCACGTTTTGGCCACGCTAACGAGGCTACTCTGCCGTATCCCACCCCTAAATTTCTATTTGCATGAGTCTGGTTCGGCGCTTTCTCCCATTCGCGCATTCTGCGATGGACAGGAATCAATAGACCATTTCTTGCTTTTTGCCGCTGCTTCACCATGTTGAGATGGCTGCTAGAGTAACCATTGCAAAAGCCATACCTTAGTTTTACATCCCCATCATTTGCGCCACCATACTTGGGTACAGCCGCAAGTTTCAAAATTTCCTGCTGTAATTAATCTATTGCCTCTCTAAATTTTCTAATATTACTTCACTAGTGCCATTCGCTGGCGTACGTTATGACTTTTTGTTATTTTAAATTCAGTGCTTCACCTTTCTGTTTTATTTTCTTTTCCATCTTAATTATTTTCTTTTTGACTACGTAGAAAACTCACCTGAAAAGTTCTCTATGTCCCCAAATTCTTCCCTCTGTTAGCGTACATGCCATCCGTTGCAAGGTCAGCGGTGAGATGCCACAGACCCGTCCACAAAACTAAGCGCTTCGAGAGCAGATGGTGCCGAAAGGCCTGGTCGGTGTAACGGTCTGCTCGAGCGGAATCCAGACGCCTGTTACCAGCGCTTCGCGTGGGATACAAGATATGCCCCTAAAGCTGTGAAGGACACAGTGCGAGGAGCAGGAGCTGACAAACCTGAGCCTCGCCGAGCCGGAGACCGACTCTGCTCAGATCGAGTCTGTGGCCTCGGCCGAGAGTGGGTGTCATGCCCGAGCGCTTCTCCTGTACGCTTCTCGGGACAGCCGCTCCAATTTCCTACGTTTAACACCACCGTCTCGTGGGACTCCTACAGACTGCAGTTCGACAGTTTGAAGGCCCAGGTGCTCATTGCCAGGTTACGGGACCATACGAGGAAGCTCCTTCTGTGCTTGCACGCCGACTATCAGGGTTCCTAAGAAATTCTTGTCAGCCTCCATTATGGCGCCAACCCCTCAAGATGAGCGTTAATGTCTGCAGGCCCGCCAAGCAAAACTCGCAGAGCTCTTCAAAGGCGTTTTCTCCGCGACTGAAAGGACGGACACCGTAGCTTTGGTCGTAACTGAGGCGCAACTCGATGCGGTCCAGGAGCATGACACTGGCGATGAGGAGGCACTGAGAGCGAACCCTAAATGCTCCGCGGACTTGAACGGAGCCGAGCATACAGGTGTTGTATAGAAGGGCGAGCACCCAAACGAGAAAGCAAGGCATACGACTAAAACACGTAGAACGTCGTCGGCGAGGCCATTGAGCAGAGGCTGGTGAGAACGCGCAAGACGTTCAAGAGGCGCTCTAGGCGCAGAAGGTGTCAAAGAATCGAACGACTAGGCCATTGAGGAGGACTTACAGGGCGGTCTCACGCGATGGTGCCCAGCGCAGAATGTGATGGTGACAATGGTAACTTCGAGGCCTCCAAGACAATGCAAATGGGCGGGCAGCCTGAGGAGAGGAGGCAGTGAGCGACTGCCGAAAGGTACAAAGAGTTCACAATGCACACGATGGACCGAAAAGAATCGCGGGCGGCCTGGCGAAGCGACCACAGAGTGTACTGCTGCAAAGGGCCAGACAAGGGGAGCAGCTCTCTGTGCGAGGCGCTCATACACCCTTTGACTGCAGCGGACCGTTCTCTCCATCGGGTTCTTGGTCTCTTCTGGGACTCTGAGACTAAATGCCTACGCGGGATGGTTATATTGCGTGAGCAACGTCAATTAGGTCACCTACAGAAGCGAAGACGGCGTCCCAGGCTGCTTGACACCGCTGTAGCCATAGAGAAAAGCACTACCGTTGTCGAGCCGGCCACCCCAGAGCAGCGCCAGCTTTTTCTATACGCCCAAGCAGCCCAGGCAGCAGCGATTGAGGCGCAAACGAGCCCCACTCTCCCGGATGGATCTTAGTGGCACAACCTGATGGAAGCACCTCCCCACGTTCTCAAAGTTTATGCTGGGTAAAAATAAATATCCATGACTACTCGTCGTGGTACTTCAGTCTTCTTGAAGTACTAAATTTAGTGTTATTCGTGCTTCTTCAATATTAACTTACCTCCCCTTCCCTGCATTCTTCTGGACATAGGTCACAGAACTCGCCATCATTATGCTTTGGCCTCTCCACACGTAAGAATACTTATGCGCACCCCTGCAATTTTTATTGCGAAAGCAATACTACTCTAGCTTTCGAGCCATCAGCGTAGCGCGGTCGGTAGCCACGTCTTACACACGTGACGCTGTGACGTCACACCCCACGTGGGCTCGACAGGAACTGCCAACTTGTGTCTCTCATTTCACATGGGACGGTTATGTCAGAATCAGCCTGCTAGGACCCTGGCATTCACGTTACCCCTATAGGCCACTAAGGCACGTTCATACGGGTTGGTTCAAGAGGGCCTTTATATGTGGGCTGAGGAAGAAGAATGCTCGGTCACCCGCAGCTAATTCTTTCGCTCAATATTTGGTTCAGCAGCGTTGAACCTTTAAAAATTTTTTCTTCCTATGTTCAATAACTGTGCCAAAGTGGCAGCTCTTGCTTGTATTTGCACCTTCCATGCGGTAATAACCGGAAAAGTTCTTCGCTTGTGAAACATGCTCATTTGCTCTCAAGTGCCAGAAGAGTACTCTGGCGACTCCTGAAAAGTGACGCATGTGGCTATAGTGTGCATCCACGTAGCTTGCGCCATTATTCCTACCCTGTCGACCTCCAGCTGCTCTGCGCGTTCTCAGACGTTGATGAACTACAGATTAGCGTATTTGTGCGTTTTTGCGTATACGAATATGTTATCGGCTTTACCAGTGCTAATTTCATTAAGCTGACGGTGCCTCTTTTATTAAAGAAATGAATGGTTATGATAAATGCGTATAGCTTATGTGACTTTCAGCTGGGAGACGATGTATTTTAAAGAAAAGCTCTTAGGTGCCCTTCTGACTTCAGCGCCTACCTTCTAACAGGCGACTTTATTGAGAACGCTATCACAATTACTTATTATTGATAAGCTTCCCTTATTCTTTTTCCGCTGCTGTACCAATTTCTTTCTTTCTTTTTTTTTTTCAGAAATCTTACAGTGAGCGTTGTTCTCGGTATCCCAAGTAAACATAGTACCATCTTCACTTAGGTTATTAAAAATAGATGACCCTACTTCCGTTCGACCTTTCCTCTCACAAAATTGTTCTGACATTACGAACGGGGAAAGAAAAGTGCTCCCTGATTAAACTTTTTTTTCCCTTCAGCTTAGTGCGCGCTTTTAGGACCGAATTTTTCTCGCGGTATTCTAATAATTTAATGATCGTTGAGTACCACCTTTTTCTTCTTTCTCAGCCTGCACAAACTTTCTCTACCGCAATCTAATTATTTCAAAATCCCGTGATTTAGATCGCAGCTCTTAAGCGCCCGTTACTGGCTCGAGCGACATCGCCATCGGCGTACCCGGTGGGCAGCGATAGGGCAGCCCATGGGGCCGCAAGATTCCTTTCGGCCTCACCAACCCGCCATAGCCATCCGGAATACAGACGTCTATCACAGTCCGTTGAACAGCAACGCGAGGACCCTGAGGGACCCCTCGCGTCGATCCTACACCTGAAGCAAAGCTAAAGTGCCCCCGGGAGAGGGTGTCCCGGATGACCACCCTAGTGAAAACTATAGCAAGCATAGTAAATCAGAGAGAGGAGCGGAGCAGCAGGCGGGAGTCATTAACGCGGTTGCATCATACCTTCAAAGGCAGAGCTTAAGGAATTCTCAAGTTGTCCACTGGGAAGTATATTTGCGCAGATATTTGCGAAATACATTTGCGCCCACGTCGCCCACACGCGGCTCGAGGCGAGGTCATCGAGACATGATTGAGTGCCAGTTGAAAGATGGTTCTAAGTGATGATATAGAAGGCTTTATAGCTATGTGTATAAAAGCATGCACCTGAAATTCTTTACCTCGGCATATTGAAGAAACAAAAATATTGTCACGTAGCCGTTTAGGCCCGTAACCAGAAAGTTGGTTTTTAATAGGGGGTTGACCTAGCAGGCACAGAAGAGCAGGTCCAGAGCACCGAGTGTCAGGAGTCGACTTCAGCTTCTTCTCGAACGCCTAGCGGCTGCTCATCGAGAGTCTCGTGCGCGGACTCGAAGATGAGCAGCCGCCTAGCGGCTGCTGTAACACACGCTACAATATCTAGAGACCTGCATTCAAATTTTGCATAACCAAATATGTACTAATTATCGGCCATTTTTTATATTAGTTTATGCCGAAGCCCGCTTTAAATTGTAGTCTACGAAAACCAAGAAGAGTGTTCATTCTTTTGTGCTGAAGTGGATTGTTCAGCGCAGCTAGAGTTGTACTTCGTCAAAAAAATGATCGACGTTTGCTTGCAATGACGCGCTTTGCGACGGCTCTTTCATGCTGTTTTCGATATCGGCCATTCATTCTTGTAAGGTTGTTTGGGTTGTTGCCGAACAATGAAATAAGTAAAACTGAACATACCAAAGGCTTTCTTAAATGAATGGTGTGATTCCGTCACGATATTTTCGTTCGAGGGCCGACATCGGAATTTTTTTATTGAAAACTTTACTGCCATCGATATAGGAGGTTCCCCTACTCAGGTACGCAGACCCGAATAGGGGGCTGGGACTTCACCCTTCGGTGCTTGGTTATTGCTTCATCATGTTGCAAATTAAAAAAAAAATGTTTTGAGATGCTGCTAACAGACATTGAAAAATCTGTGTCACAGCTATGGTTCTTAGTTACTATCATTCTTAGGATGCAACTCCCCCTGGTAATTATGTTTTGGACAAATGACTCTTTTTTTTTTTCTTGTCGGACTTTCAAAGCAAAGCATTTGTAACGTGCAATATTTGAAATTTGTTAGCAGTAATTTTAGCTTGGTAGAGATCCTCTCGATTGTCGAAGCAGTTCTGCATCTGTCAAATGTCGATCAAAATATTTTGTTTTTTAGTGTAAAGCAGCTTAATTAATCGTTCATTTTTCACGGGACAATCAAATCATGGCCGAACGCTGACAAGGAGTTTTCATTCAATAATTACCTATAATACTATGACTGTGAATTTTATTTTATTTTGCCGACAGTTGTCTCCCTAAAAAATGGCACGCAGAAAAAACAAATACCTTTGGTAGGGATGTTACTGAATACACATTCTACAGTGCTATATACGCGCCGCAAATATTCCTGTTTGTAAAGTAAACTGGGCAAATAAAAAATTGAAATACAAAGACAGTTTGTGTATTTAACATAGAGCCCGCCGTTAGTCCTCAGCTAAGACGTTTGTGTAGTAAGTCGCATGTTCTGCAGTTTCAACAGAGATAGTGCCATTCGTGCGGCCCTTAAATGTATTGACTGAGTGATTGCCGTTTTTGCTTTCGCAAAAAAATTTTAACGTTAAGACGTGGACATAAATTCTGTCCGCTTATATTTTTTAAACCAAATCTGCCGTATACATACAAAAGGCATCACCCCCCTTGTGCTGCCTGAAATTTCACATAGCTGTGTGTTGATAGCCCGTGACTCTCTCTCTCTCTCTAACACGCGCGCCAGCACGCAGACAATAACACGCCATTATTTCTTGCCTAATACTGCCTATGCACATATGGGAGCGAGAAAATGAAACAACTGAAAATTTAAACGAGATTTCAAGTGTTTAGCACCCTTTAACTTGTTCACGCTACTGTTTTGATGTCCGTGAGGCGAGGCAAATTGAGGCAAAGCCTTTCCTGTTCTTTATTTCTTTGTTGTGGTTGGAGGGAGCTAAAAAAAAATGTATTGCTGTTTTTAACATCTGACGGCAGTCAGAGTGATCTGTCTGAGTTTCCTAATACCTTGATCTGCGAAATCTTCAACAAACCTCTGTGGGAGCTCTCTTGTGGGGCTGTCATCAGTACTGCTGCGTTGGATTTAGTCCCAAGTGTTGCATTCTGGCTTCAGATAACATCGGCGGAGATCCTAGAGGTGCCATCTGAGTGCTGTAAGCTCCTTTCTTATGCTATCCCTGAAAAACAAAAGAACCACTATCGTTTAGCAAAGTAGATCAGCGGCAATTCTTGAAGTGAAGATGCAGTCTCGAAACGGTGGAATTTTTAATGTAGATATACAGAAGCCTATGTTTACAGAAGCCTCTTTGCTGCTCCCCTGAAATGTGTAATCTTGTAAAGACTACCGGGATTCCAAGTTCGGAGATAAATATTAGTGGGATAACCTATGTCTGAACAGGAGCTGGCCACTTCACAAGCTCTATATATAACTTCGAACGCAGGTCTACGTTTGGAGGATATGGCCATTATTCAGTCAATTAGTAGTAAATGCACTGCTGCCAAAAAACCCGCCTTGTATTGGGATGAAGCCTCCGAACGCTAAAAAAAAAAACACCAAAATAAGTCACTTATGGCATCGAGTGGATTTCGAACCCGGGGCTGGGCGAAGAGGTCAACTCCGCCGTCCATCGTATTAGGCTAGTGCGGCACTGACGCGACCGAACATCCCGCGTATTCAACTGCTCCTCTCTCGCGCTGTGCTTTGGACGCCGTCGTCATCAACTTCCATATCCGTGCACGATACTTTTAAAACCGAGCCTCAAACCGAAACAGAAGTGGAAAACGAAGTGCTGGAGCACTTAATCGCATTTGGCCTAACTACGGTAAATCATCCGTCATTTTTTCAATTCATCTTTCTCGAGGAAATGCTGAAGAACAATATATCTAGTCACCCAAGTTTATTCTAATTCCCTTCTATATCTCCGCCGTTTCCTTGTTAGCAACAAGTTGGGTACATTTCTTAACTTCCCATCGTTATTTACATCAACGACTTTGCCCGGATGACTGCTAGCCATATACCTGTTTAGTCATGTGGCAGTACTATGTCAAAAAATCAACAGAGCGGAACATAGTATCTGTCAATGCTAACTTCGCTGAACTATTATCAAAAGTAGGAAAGCATCGGTTCACGGATGGGGTTGGTTTAATTGAGTCTAGTACCATCAGAAAGTACTGAATAAAAAGTGCCCAGAACATCGCAAAGCCGATGTGAGAATGGTAAACTGCAAGAGCGGTCGGGCGCGTCCGTAGAACTTCAGTGCCAGGCTATTTTATTGCCTGCTTGCAGGCTGAACCTTTCTAACCAGGCCCTGTGTTGAACGGCGAAATATTATTCAAAATTTGACCGGAACAGAGTGCCATATGCGTTTATTTGGAACATCGCTGCACGCAAAACTACTTAATTTAACAGGAATGTTGTTCCACGTATTTTACTTCTGTAGCTATGTATAAAGCATGGTTCTATTTACTCAAGTGAAACATCTTAAATTCGGAAGTTACGCACCAGTTTCAGTTATTAACCAGCGCTTTATTTAGAATAAGATTATTAGGTCTCCTGCGCACAATGGGCGGATGATTGAAGCGCCTCCGTCATAACAGGTGGTGACAGACGCTGTCATGGTTGTATAGTAACGTCGTCGCCTCATGGCGGCCAGAAAAGTCGACTCGGTAGCACGAAGCTCTTGTTATTGTGCAGTCATGGGGTCTCGAGTTTCCGAGACTCCCACCAGTGTTTAAAAGGGATCTGAGAGCCCCTCATTCGAAAGTATAGGTACTGCTGCCATGGTGATCGGAATATTTCTTCTCGATTGTTTCGACTATCTCGCAGCGAGTTTTAGTAAGAGTCATTACCACGTTTTCTATATAAACAAGACTGTCGCACTACACAAAGGCTGGCACTGATGTATTCTACATATGTGCCAACTCACACCAACTCACACCGAAGGAAGGAAGGAAGGAAGGAAGGAAGGAAGGAAGGAAGGAAGGAAGGAAGGAAGGAAGGAAGGAAGGAAGGAAGGAAGGAAGGAAGGAAGGAAGGAAGGAAGGAAGGAAGGAAGGAAGGAAGGAAGGAAGGAAGGAAGGAAGGAAGGAAGGAAGGAAGGAAGGAAGGAAGGAAGGAAGGAAGGAAGGAAGGAAGGAAGGAAGGAAGGAAGGAAGGAAGGAAGGAAGGAAGGAAGGAAGGAAGGAAGGAAGGAAGGAAGGAAGGAAGGAAGGAAGGAAGGAAGGAAGGAAGGAAGGAAGGAAGGAAGGAAGGAAGGAAGGAAGGAAGGAAGGAAGGAAGGAAGGAAGGAAGGAAGGAAGGAAGGAAGGAAGGAAGGAAGGAAGGAAGGAAGGAAGGAAGGAAGGAAGGAAGGAAGGAAGGAAGGAAGGAAGGAAGGAAGGAAGGAAGGAAGGAAGGAAGGAAGGAAGGAAGGAAGGAAGGAAGGAAGGAAGGAAGGAAGGAAGGACAGGTTGCATTACTGTCAACTTTTCTTTATATGGGGCCTGCCTGTGAGGAGTCTGAACTTGAAAAGAAAATCCCCCAAACAGTAATGAAAAACAGCTCCAATATCTGTTCTCTTTGGAACTGTCGATGCAGCGCCATTACGTTGCTGCACCCTTATATACATTTCTGCGTCACACCGCTGCTGTAAAGAGTTGCCACATTTTGGCTGGCATACAAGTCCTCCTTTTTTGGACGTTTGTTTTAAATGTTAAGCAATGATGACGTATTACAATATAATGTTAGGAAAATATTAAAATATATGGTTTAATCATTCTGTATGTAGCAAGATAATACCTTAAAGACTTGTCCTACGCTAGAGTAAATAGTTAAGGCTACCATAGAAATACAAAGGAGCACGTTTTACACAATAAACAGCAGCAGAAAAGTACAACTGTCACGATCGATCGACTGATATGAGGTAAATTTACAACATGCATAAAAAAAGGCGTTTTTTTTTTTTTTTTTTTTTAAGAACTCCGTGTTGAAACTTTCCTTTTTTTTAATTTCGAGTTATGACTGTCAGTTTTAGTAGACACGTCTTTCATACCCTTCGTCCATGGGAAAAATACTGCATTGGGCTTCCTGTCTAACAATACATTGCAGGCGGGTAACTCCAATGTTTTAAAATAAATAATTTATACTTAACAGTATGGAGCTAGAAATGCGATATAATTTTGCTGGTGTGAAAAAAGTATGCACTCTGTTATTCCCATATATCTGCGCTTTAGTCGTGTATTCTGTAAAGCTGTCCTTTACAAAACAGTGTGCTATGCGAACAATTCCTCGGCGACTTGAACCAAAAACTACCCTCGTTACTAAATACTAAATAAAGCCCACTACCTGATAATGTCATCGCTAAACTCTAATTAAATGGCACAATAATACCAGGTACGGCACATATCGATAAAACGCCCTCCCCGACTGCACAACCCCTCTTCCTCACCGATAATTACTGAATGATACTCAAATAAATCGCAGTTCTTGAGTAGACCAAGCCTGGAAGAGGTGATAGCCATGTATTCATATCTTTTAAAATGTTGATTCAAGGAACTGCAAGTGCGCCAATCACCGTTCGCAAAAATGACGAGGGTAGACACTACAGAGGCCCCACCGCAAGATAAAGCTCGCAACGTCTCTCTGAAAAGATGACTACGCGAGCCGAAATAAAGGAAGCGAGAAGTATTCTCGGCGCGTCATCCACCGCGCCTTGTGCGGCTTTCTTCCTTCCTTCTGGCAGCGCCACTCCGTTTCCTGTCGAGCATTCCGCTCGAAGCTCTTTTTTCAAGGGCGCGCGCCGTTATCGGCCGCGCGGTTGGGTAAGCTTTTCTATACGTGCTCGCACCTTCTAGGCGAAAAAGGAAGCGGAAAGATGTTCGCCCCGACCCGAGAGAAAGCGGCTGTGATGACGAGGAAAGCTGACATGCTGCTAACGGCAGATACAAGCCCTCTGGATAAACTGGGTCACGTCCATCGTCCTAATGCAACCTGGCAGCTTTATGACAATATACGACAGTACTTTTGTGCGGCAATTTGTTTTTTCTTTTTTCTCTGCCCCACAATGTCCTCGTCATGAGGTTATTTCTCTTCCTCTACAGTTGCTACCTTTATGCAGTGTCGGCCCTCTGACCATTTCAGTCCATTCCAGCCTTTCTGCGTAACTTGAGCTTTAGTCATGGTGAAATTGCTCAACAAACACGACACAAAAGTAAGAGGGACACGTAGCACGGGACGAGCGCAAACTACCAACTCTTTATTGAAGGAAAAAGGGAACAAATTTATACTCTCGGCCGAGAGTTGTGGCCGAGAGTATAACTTGAGCTTGCTTGTGTGTAACATCCATAGGTACGCATGACGAGAGCTTGATAACGTCTGCTCATTGAGCCGTGATTTTTTTATTAAGCGATGGAACTGATAATGCTGCGTTCAAATTCATCTTGAGAACATATAAAATATACAAAATATATAAAAAAATCGCGATAGCGTAGGCTGCCAGCCCACATATAAAGCCCCGCTTTAACCAAGGCGTATGAACGTGCCTGCGTATCCTAGGGGTAACGTGAATGCAAGGTTCCTGGCAGGCTATCACTTTCCCTTGTGAAATGAGCTGCCTGAGTTGGCAGCTGCTGCCCAACGTAACATCAGGCAATCCTACGTCCTGTCAGTGTCCAGCTATGTCAGCTGCCAGCTACCGCCTGCCAGTGCCATGCTCGTGAGTTTTCGCACTCGACGTGAACGCCGGCGTACGGCCACCTACGCCGTTGTTTCGGCAAACGGCGCCGTTAACGCTATCGCGTTAAAGAAAGTGTTACACGAAACAGCATCCGCAGTAAATGTGTTCGAACGTTGCCTTCCCAACTGAAAAATTGACAGTGGCCCTATATGGGCACGACGTCGATATACAACATGGCCGTCCTTGGCCAAAACTCCGCCAATAAGGCCGAATTCGTTCTTGATTATTGCCCCTTCGGCCGGCCGACCTAACAGGCCGCATGCTGGCCATATGTAGGCCCGACGTCGAGAAGTATCCTAGTCTACCTAGTCACCAATATGGCTACCAAACTAAGGCCGATGGTGTGAGAAAGTCGAAGGCCGACTTTGCCGATGTTCACTAAATCAATACAGAACACTGCCTGAATAGTTTCAAATGTCAGTCCGTAACGTTGTCAACAAAATATGCAGGTTCTTCGTGAAAAAAGGTTTTGACTCCCAGCATATTCTGCAAAGTTGAACAAATACAGTGACTTTGTAAGACAGCAGATTGCAAGCAGCAGATGTCTGGCAATGAACATAACGCAATCATTTCCATGGTAACCAGGTCCACCACGTCACTCGTACAATAAACATTGCACCAAAGAAACAAGACACCACCACGCTCCGCACACACACATAACAGCAATTTTCAGCGAAAATACATATGCCCCACGATGCGCTCATTTCAGAGCCAGCGACCCTTGCAAGTCGAAAGAAGTTATTTCAATTATTTTTAACCTTGCGACGACAAAAAAAGAAATAAAATAAAAGAGAGCATGCTCATGTTGCTAATAATTTCTATTTATAAACTTCGCTCTGCCGTTGTTGTGTGAACATTATGGCATGCATTCGCTAAAAACACACATGCTACTTGGCCAACTTCGTGGGCAGCCAACCACAACCCTACTTTGGGCCATGTTTGGCTGCCGACTAATTTCCTAACATTTGCCTACACTTGGCTGAAAGTCTTTGGCCAACTATTAACCAGCGTAACTGACAGCCAACCAGGGCCCACCTCTGGAGCTGCATTGGCTGGCCGAGAACAGCGGCTGTCGATCTCTGCCCGGTGGCTTACTGACGGTCAGCCATCGGCCAATTTCATTTCGGGTCCTTCAGCCGTACGCAGTCGCTTTACGTCCATCCAGTTAATTTTTGTTTGTTTTTATACACTCTCCTTGCCGTCAGCTGTCCCCTCCCGCGTTAAGATGTCCATTTCCATGACTGCTCACGTTTTGCAGGAGGAGCTGATTAGTTGCAGTTTTAAGTTCATTGTCTGCTTGCCATTCCGTAACACTGAATTGTATATAGATGCTTCCAGCACTACACACACACACAGAATGGTGTCGCCACTGTCCTATACTCTCGAGCGGCCAAGTCCACTGCATTATTGGTTATACTTCCTTCACTCTATGAATTGTTCCCCTGCGCCACGTTGAAGCGCTGAATGCGGCTCCCCTGCTATGCGCGTGTATGCAGGAGGCGGTGCGGGCCCGTCAGGCTGCCTGTGCTGTGCCTTTTCTCCATCTCCTCTCTTCTTCATTCCCCTCTGCTGGGATGGAATAAGGCAAAAGTGAAACAGCAAATACGCTCCTTCGAGGCCATTCGTGGAGAGACTAATGGCGTGGGACAAGTGCACGCATGAAAGCGCGCGCACGCATATAAAGAAAATATGAAAGTAAATAACCCGCTGAACGGTGACCCAGGCCCTGTCATCGTTTCTGCTAGCGTCAAGAAGTGGGAGACGGGTTGACGATATATATGAGTGACACGCCGGTCTCTTATTCTTCTCTCTATTTGCTCCACGAAACTGAGAATTCCTGGCACATAGAATAGACTAAAAATGCACCAAGTCTCTCCCCTCACTTTATGACTGCTACCTATATAATCCAACCAGGTGTCGCAGCATAGGCCGTTCGACATACATACACGGACTAGAATTGAGCGACTAACGGGCAAAATCTGCGATCAAGCTCACTTCAAAGCACAAGACTATGTTCTCAAACACGTCAGCCGTTGCATTAAATACAGAGTCCAGCACTCAGCTATGAAAGATATGAAAGTTGAAAAAAAAAAAAAAGAAGAAGCACGCGGGAGCCTTGCTTTTCACCTCCATCGAAAAGCAGCCGAGATTCGATTCCGCGTCGTTGGGTTCAACAGTCCAGCGCCCTAATATCCTTGACGGCGGTGCCTGAGTTAGCTTATGAAGTATCTGATAAAGCTAAATGTATTATTGATGTTTGTGCATTTTTAGCAAATAAATACACGCTATTCTAACCACGTGTTTTATTTTTTCCCAGAGTTTTAAATTTTCCGCAAAGAACTTAAAAAAAAAACAACAACGAAAGTTTTGCCAAAATATTCAACTTTATGAAAATTTTACTTGCCCACACTCACTATGTCTAAAACACCTATCATTCCCAAAACAAAAGAGGGTGCGCGTAATGCAGTGTGCTGTACGCTGCGGGCGTCTGTGCTCGGATGTTTGCGGAGTTTTCGGCTGCGTTCAGGACGCGGTTTTAGGGCGTGCCCTCACGTTTTACAGCCGAAAATGTCTTGTGTTACTTGGAATAGTGATTCGTGACAGTTACTGCGTCAGCGCTAACAAATTAAAGTTTACCAGGGCTCTGTGCATTCTGGACTTCTGGTCGCATGAAATGGGGTGAACAAAGATCATGCAACCCGCGAAGTGCCCTGAAAACGGGTGACTATAAAGGGACACAGACCAGAGGTGATATTTCGTGTAATTCATCTGCCTACCTCAGAGAATAGGCTATATATAAATCGGTGGACAGGGAATCGCAGCAGGGGGATTCGTGCATGTTTGTGCGCATGCGCGGAACCTTGGTTGCAGCGAAATGGAAAGTTCGCTTTCCGCCTTAAATGGGCGGTAGTGGGTTGTCAGTCTTCGCGGCTAACTTAATCGAAATCTTCTTCCTCGTCTGCGAGAAATTAAATGACACGTATGACGACGCATTCTCTCTGAGCGTGGTAAAAGAGGCGCGGTCTAAGCTCTATCATCACAAGAACAACCGAACGCAGTTTCTGCAACACGGCTGTTTCAAAACACACAAACTACTCAAGAGTATTACTTCAAGCCAAATATAGTGGCTCTCACCGACTGATTGCATGCACATCTATACTTTTTTCCATCCCTCGAAACGCTTTCGGCTTCACATTGCAAAAGTTTTCAGCATACTGCTGTTTGCAAGCGATTTCTTCCGAACAAAAATAGCGGCATCTGCCACGCACACAATTGATGCAGCTGGAAAATGTGACGGCTGTAGCTTGTTTTAAGGCAACGCAGCTAACAGCTGGAAAACGTATCAACAACCTTATATATGCGGATGATACCACTTTAATGACAGAAAGTGAAGTGGAACTCAAGAGACTTCTGATGCGCGTACAAGAAGAGAGTGAGAAGTTTGGGCTTAAACTGAACATTAAAAAGACAAAGATCATGGCGTCTTGCCCTATCAAGTCCTGGAGCATCAATGGACAAGAAGTGGAAGCTGTGACAGATTTTCTCTTCTTGGGCTCCAAGATTACCTCGGAAAAAGACTACAGCCATGAAATTAGGAGACGCCTGCTTCTGGGAAAGAGAGCAATGGTTAGCCTTGATCGCCTAGTAAAGAGCAGAGACATTAGTCTGCCAACCACGATCCGTATAACTCGTGCTATGGTCTTTCCAGTTGCGATGTATGGATGCGAGAGTTGGACTGTGAAAAAGGCTGACCGCCGAAGAATTGACGCGTTTGAATTGTGGTGCTGGCGAAGACTCTTGAGAGTTCCTTGGACTGCCAGAAGATCAAATCAGTCGATATTGTCGACCATAAGCCATGACTGCTCATTGGAGGGTCAAATTCTAAAGCTAAAGCTCAGCTACTTTGGTCATCTGATGAAAAGAGAGGAGTCGGTGGAGAAAGATTTGATGTTGGGAAAGGTTGAGGGTCGCCGGAGAAGGGGTAGGCAGCGAACGTGATGGTTAGATGGCATCCTCGAGGCACTGCAAATGAAGTTATGTGATGTTAGGAAGATAGTGAGAGACCGGAAAGCGTGGCGTGACATGGTCCATAGGGTCACGAAGAGTCGGACACGACTGAACGACTTAACTGAACTGAACTGAGCTACTAAGCGCAGCTAACAGCCGCTAAATGCGCATCATTTTCTGTCTCCTCGGCCACCGGAACTTGCCCCAGACAGTCGTTGCTCTAGCACATAATCATTTGTATAAGAGCGTGTTGATACGTACATTCAGTACTGCTCCCTCTACTACGGCACCGCACCCCTTTCAAGTCCGGGGAATCCCATGAACGGGAAGCCAAGCGAATTCGGAGTTGAGAGCAATAGGAGTACACCTTGTACTGGGGGTATTTGAGTGCTTCCCTCGCGTCTCCATTACAAAAACAAATTCTGTCGATAAGTTCTATGGACAATCTATTAATTTATGGTCGTACACACTTCTTAAAGAAAATGAACAGAACTATGGATTTTTTTTTTTTGTATACATAATCTATAAAGTGCCTGGAGGCAAAAACAACAGATCTAAAGTAGCACGTATAGAATGTCTAGAGAAAGAACATCTGAGTGGTGGTGAACACGAGCTGCTCGCCCCAAGCACATTTGTTCCGGACTCTAGGCGAGGGCGTATCGAACGCGTTGTTTTGAGCCTTTTCACTCATCCGACTAAAGCTCTGGTGCCGGTAAAAAAAAAGGAGCACATTGGTTTTGACCTGCTCTGCTGCAGCTACCTTTCTTTTCATGCGAGCGTCCGCCAAGCTGATTACGACTTTCACCTGACACCAAATGGGTTTCACGCCGCCTACCCTTTCCTGCTCTGCTGACTTCAACTCAGACCGCGCCAAGAAAATAAAAAAAGGCCGAGAAAGCTTGCAATTTGCTTGCGTTCTTGCTTGCTGGCTGTTAGGCGTAAGCAGAGCGCACTTCGTATCGTACGGTGCTTTTCTTTTTTTAAATCACTTTCGAGGGTCAAGGCAAATTTCGCTCTGCATCTGAAACCTTCCAAGTTTGCCGGAGCAAGATTCGCTGCGGTGTTCTCTGTTCCGTCTTCTTCGCAATGTTGTTAACCACTCGTTTTCTTCTTTATCCTGTTGAAATGCATCGGGCCACCAAGATGTGGCCGCGAGGTGATGCGAGAGAAGAGGAAATGATAATCGATCCGTTTCAATGCGCTGTCGCCTCAGTGATATCTTCGCGCGTTTTTACCATATAAATGGGTCTGTCCCAACTCCACCTTGCCGCCAGCAACGTCGATCTGTTTGCTTCCCTGTATTTTATTTGTGCTCGCCAAGGCGTGGCGCTCCGAGATTTATATTCCTACTCCGCGCGCCAAACCGCAAGGACAGGAAATCACTAAAGGCAACGCTGTGCCCACACATTGCGAAGTATATAGCTTCCGAAAAAGCGTGCCACGGGTGTCGCCGTAAAGCTAACGACAGCATCGTGTGCATGAGATGCCTGCATATGTCGTCTGACGCGCGTATTTCTTAACACGCAATCCATTTATATGCATTCTGAACGAAACCACGGAAGAAACTAACAGCAAATGTGGCAGTGAAAGGGGCAATCCCGCGCGGGCAGTCAGCCTGCGTATAGGGTTGCGCTCGTTTCCCCTTTTCATCCCTCCTCTCCCTTCCGCCGGCGGAGGATGGCTAACCGGAGCTGTTCTTGTTAACCTCTCTGCATTTCCTTGCTCTCTCTGAACGCCTGAGTTACGGCGCTGTAGTTAGAATCCCACCAAAATTATGCTGTGTTCACTTGCACGCCTTATAGGCAAGGCGCATATTATACACATATCTGCGCATCATCCCAAAGATTGTAGGCACAGGAGCGCCTGAAGACGAAAGGGAGATATCGTGGAGAGTTGAGCACAGCTCAGGAACTATATACACGCGTGTAGTATGGATGCATGCTCTATCTGGTCGTCGAGAGTAGATGCGAGCGTGATATTCACCGCAAGGAAAGGCGCATATTGCACTGCTGAAAGCGCCTCCGCTGACCAGTGCGCACGGCGTGGCTATTTTCTTCAGGATATATACAGCATCTGCCGCTTCCCTCAGTCGGGTACCGCACGTGACTTTTTGCCGTGTGGTTCTGTCGCTTCGTTTGTATACAGTGCCGGACATCGCGCTCCTCGCCTCGCGTTCTTCGACGAACCCGCTCTTGAGCCGCCTCAAAAAGCGCCCTGGGAGCGGATGAATGATGTATAGCACAAAACACAACCAGGCGGAACGCGCCCCGTGCGAGACTGTTTTCCTAACAATTCAAATAGACCTTTTCAATAAATGGTCGCTGTGCGCCGCCATAATGCTCGCTGGACTACGTTGTGCGCTTGTTGCTAGCACTGTGGAAGCAGCAGAGAACCGGTTTTTGTGCAGCCCAGAGAGGAGGCTTTTTGACATTCCCTCACCCGATGAAAGGGTCTATACATTTCACTGTAATACATATCATTCTAAAAAAAAAAGAAAAGAGTATCCACTGATGGCCGAGTAGTCTGTATGACATCATGAAACGAAGTTGCCGTCTTTGCGCCGGCTGTTGTTCACATATCGCTCGGATGCGAAGTATTTTTCTTTTGGCTACCATCTGATGGCAAAGTTCGGAAGATTTTCTCACAAGTTCGTCCTTGTGTTCGCTACAGTTTTCCAGTGGTATTAGCCAGAGTTAGCCGATAATGTGAGCTAAAAGCATTTCATGCTTTGAGAGTGTATAGATATTTACGCATTTGTATCACTTTTTTCACGTTTACTTAATATCGTCGGCGAAACAAAAAATAAACACTCGTTTAATAAAACGCCTATACTGCCAGCGTAGTTTTCGGTGTCTCCCTGGTTTTGACGCCCCTGTGCGAGTGATATCCAACCCAAAAAAGCTTTTAAATATGACTAATTTCTTGACCTCTTTTGGGCAGCTTATAGGCTTCGAATTTACAGACCAGCTTTTTAGCTAAGCAGCACGTTGACTTTACCTACCGTAGCTTGCTCCTTGTTTGTGTCTTAGCTGATTTCTGCTCTCTCCATCATTTTGCCTGCATTCGTTTCGAACTCTATTGTCGTTTCTTGCTCTCCGAGCAACGATATCACAACTTCCCTCACCCACATTAAGGCCCCGCCTGCGCTCTCCACGCAGACCATTTGCACCCTAAACGACATGCAGTAGGTTTTCTTTGTCAGCCCCGCAGGGGATACTCGCTCACTACTTCAGCCGTCAAAATTCCCGGATCAAGTGCAACGTTTCCCGTGAGAAACAACGCGTTCTTTACTGTTCGCGCGACTGTGGGTCGACCGTTAACCTCATGACTCCCGCAGCAACATTTTTTTTTTCCTTCATCGTTTCGATCATTATAACGTGCCTCCTTCCTTAAGATATGAAACAGTCCCTACTTGCGCTCACGTAACTGAAAGTGGCAGCAACTTTGAGTTTCCTCAGTGCAATTTATGAACAAACTTCATAATTTTAACTGTCAGCGAGCGACCAGTGCAAATAAATGGCAGAGCTGTTTCTAATGTTTTTCACTCTCAGTGCGTCGCGAAAAATGCAGTCAGTGCGTCCAATAGAACGGCGTGGGCACAAGGCGAGCGTTCCCTCCAAGACTAAAAAGCATAAAGTGGCGACTAAGCGAAGCTATAGGAGCGACATCATTGCTGGTGCTACTTTAGCTGAAATAGATTACGACGCTGCAACACGTTATTCCCTTACGACAGATGCCGCGGATAATTTTCTTGGCCTGGCATATATAGGTCAGGCTCACTATGCAGCGGTCGTATAGCGTTGTCATTTACGCGGAAGTTTAATACGAGACGGGAAAAGTTCTCGGAGAAGACAGGGCAGCTAGCCCGAGAACACGCAACCAGGGCTGCTGCAGCAAACGACCACAACGAATGACCATTCCGCTCGTGATCGATCATATTACTCCAAATGATCGCAGACGTTGCGCAACTTTTGTCGCTTAGGAATCGCAATCGATTTTTATAATGCGGGAAAGTAATATTTTAATTCAGTTGTGCATTTTGTCGCGCAGTTTCTCACCCCAAAATTCATACACGAAGCCGAAGGAAATCGTTTACGCACAATTTTCACGCTTGTTGGAGATAGTTCGTCGACTCGTGCCACAAAGTTGATTGCGCGGCACCGCGAAATGGTGTGGCGACATTCTGCCGTGTACTGAGGCATCTTAGCTAATTTACTAGCAGGTGTCAAAAAAAAAAAAAAAACGTTAATGTTTTCATCCCTTCCCTGCGCGTGAGAAACTGAAGGCTATTTCCTCAGCGGTATTTAGAACCTTCTGCTGTGTCCTTAGAGGGACGCGAAACTCAAGTCCAAGACTTTTAACGCAAAACTACAGAACGCTGACGGTGTGTTGCTAAGAGAAACAAACACTTATTTGATTAAGCTGCAAAGTGAAAAATTTAAGTAACGCCGTCGGTAAGGATTTCGACGAATGGAGCAACAGCGCGTGTCGCTTTGTGGAACTCAGAGCAACACTGGCTGTCGCCGCAGGTATAATGGGCAGAGCTAAGCGATCTAAACTTTAACCAAGGAAAAAGTATATGCGATCAATGCTGCAGTCCTTAAAATCAGTCCTCGCTCAGATCCCGCAGGACTCCTAACATGCTTAAGGAAGTCTTAACATATCATGTTCGGCCGTTCAGTCCTACATAACTTAAAAAAAAAAAAGCAAAAGAAAAGCATCAAAGCGCTGTTGAAGTGAATGCCTGCAAAATAACTGCACTTTGGCTCTAACTGACAAAGCGCCGGCAACATTTCCAAGCTTGGCGCTATACAGCAGCGGAGTTCAGCACCTGTGTGTGGTGTCATAGGCGTGCGTTTGGTGCATGTCTCTCGTGTGCCTGACTTTGTGGGACGCATTTGGAACGTCGGTATATCTCGGCGTCTAAATCCCTTACGAGTTGCGATCTCTGGCCCTCATTGAGTCCTTTCCTGGGCGCAGAGAAGTCTGCCTGCGATGCAGCTGCGCGGTAAACTGCACGGCTTAAAGTGGTGGCGTCGGGCTCACAAAACACATCGTTACAAACTTAGATAAGGCCAAGTTCATTGTTTCACGGTTGCAACTTGCTTCAGCGGAGAAAGTAGAGAAAAGCGCCTGATAACAGGTGATCAATAGGCCATCATGAAGACTAAAAAATAAATAAATATAGAGCGTTCACGCTACCCTCCCCTCCCCATCTCTCGTGTTACAATAGATCAAACTCGCGATAGGACGCGACGGCTGTGTGGCGAAGTGTCCAGGACAGAAAATGGACACAGAGTTAACCATCTGTTAACTGAACGATAAAAGTTAAGTAAAATTGAGTCTCTCGAGCTGGAAGAATTGCACATTGAAAGTGTACTTACAGAAAGATGAAATAACCAGAAAAATATATATAGCCAAAGGATCTGTTTAGACCACGTGCACTTCGTCTTTCGAGACCTTTCGTCTATTCTCGCTGCACGCTTTAAAATGCGAAGCTTCACACGTCCATGTTTAGCCATGCCCCCCCGGTCGTTGCGTCCTGTCTCGAAACTGCGCCCAATCTTTACGCGATAATTCATCTGCACGATTAAACGATTAACGTGTTACATGGTTTGTTTGGGGAGACAAGAAATATTACACCGACAATAAATACTCTCTGAGTAGTTTTCCCGCAGTATTACGGTCATATTTTGGAGCGCATAACAGGACAAAGCACGGAGGAACAAGTAGGGCAAACAAGCTGTTTGTCCTACTTGTTCCTCCGTGCTTTGTTCTTGTTCTGCACGCGCTGCAAAAGAAGGACGGAAAACCGACAGCTTGTCCTCTTCAAGTATTACTGCGAAGCAAACCCCGCAAATAGAGATGTCTACACCCAGAATTTCTTTTTTTCTTCGGTTTTCCTTAGTGGTTTGATGAAATAAGCTGCTGGCAGAGTTTCGTTGTTGATCCAAAATGTTCGATTTTTGGGTCCGTCAACGTCATTGATGAGGCCTACTCCATTGATTAAGTCTTACTATTTCGCGTAGACCGTACTAGTGAAACAAAAGGGCGCCTTTTATGCTTCACGCAGCCCACAAGCACACTGCTGCAAAAGTGAACGAGTAGCGTTGGAGGCTGCCAGTGCTTCACCCGCTCCAGGTAAGTTTAAATTTACAGCAAAGAATTAACTTGGGCAACAACGTTCCTATCATGTGTAAGGCTCAGCTCGTTTTCGATTCCCGTTAAACACGACGGCGCATCTCAAAACGGGCTGTGTTTTGAGATGCGCTCTCGTTTTCGACTCTTCGGCTACCGACAGCGTTTCTTTGCCGCCCCTGCGGACACTACAACAGTTCCTGCTCTTAGACTAAGACTAACTGGTCATACAGACTTGGCTTCTCGCTCTCAAGCCGTCAGTCGCGGCAAAGGATCGGACAATGACGTCGCCTGCTCTTAAGCAGCTGCTGCGAGTTGCCGCCGAATGCGAGCGGTACGCCGGGTGGATCGCTCCGGTGTCGAGAGACCGTACAGGTCGGAGTGCATTTCACGCGAATCCACTTACCAGCAGAAGATATGGGTAGTTCTTTCGTCGGCGGACCGCTGTTCCATGACCCGGAGCGTCGTCGTCAGCACAGCACAGCCGGCGCGCGCAGAGTCGACCTTGGCTCACTTGCACCTCTGCTGAAAGACGTAGCTAAGCACGAGCAGCGTAGACCTGGATTCTGCGGGGCCACAGGCTGGTGAAACTGTCCATCAGCGGTGAGTGGGATACATCTGACAGTACCTGGCAGCGTCGCCTTTAGGAAGCTGATCCTTAGAATCCTAGCGGGCGATAGTTGAGGATTCTCCGGACAACAGCGAGTGGGAAGATCCGATCAGCCTCCTTACATCGGGAACAGAGGCGTTTGCGGAGAACTCTCACGGTATTGCCATCTTTGGTTTCTCATAGGACACTGTTTGCAGGTTCGAATTTTTTCGGTTAGCTAGCGCTTCCACTAAGCGAGGTAACAGGACGTTAGAAGGTAATTTTAACTTGCGCGTGCAAGCCCACAAGAAACTAATGCAAATGTAAGCGTTGCTTCTGAAGTTTCGCTCTTTCAAAACTTCAGCGCACCGCTCACACTGGAGATGCACAAGACCAATGTACCACTCCGCAACACTCTCAGGTTCCGGAAAACCGTTTCTCCATGTAGGCAACTTGCGAGAAGACGCAGAGCGATGTCACGCACACCAGAGAAAGTACCTGCACCCAAGCAGAAACCAAACGTTCGGCAAGACGATGTGATGCGGTCCCGTTCCTGCTTCACGCTGACGCACTTTGGTCAGAACTGTCCGAACGAAAGTCGGCCGCCGACCTCGAAGCTGCCGCGGCAGAGCGGTCTGCGGCCGCCGCCTGCACAGAGACGCCGTCGAGGACTAGTGCCATGTGCGCGCCGGCTTCGGACGTCTTTCACCTGCGAACGCGAGAACAGCGGCGCCGCGCTCTCCTCTCCCAGCGGCCTTTCCCCCGCAGCGCTACTTCTCATCCCCGGGCTTCTCGCAACCAATCAACGGGCGCCTAGCAAAAGAGGCGGCGCGGGCGGGAAAATTCGGATCGTCGACTCCGTACTATACGGCCGATTACAGAGATGCATTCAAAATGGACTAGCCGTGCGATGCTGTGAACAAGTAATGCGCCGAGTTCTTCATTGGCGTTTAAAGTGCTCGTTCGGGACGTAGCCGTGCAACACGAAAGCAACAGCTTAATTCGTTTCTCCAACAGAACGACCGCTTGGCGCTCTGACGTTTCTTTCTTACCACTCCATTTTTTTTTCTCTCTCTCTCTCCCTGTCTCTCCTTTCGTTCGGAATCTTGAGCCGAACTTTTTTGCGCCGCCGCATTGGCTCTACGGTTTAGAATTTGTATTGTATTTTTGGGGCGGCGCTGGAGTCGCTTCGGGGTGACGTCCGCTCGATGGGGGAAGGAAAGTGCGCTGGGTCTGGGGCCGGGAAAAGTACGCTGGACCGCCGGGCACGGGGCGAAGAAAAATGATGGCGTTTGATGTCGTCCACGTGCTGATGAGGAGAGGACGCTTTTAATTAACGTTGCGCATCCGCTCAGGGCTTCGAAGCGTGAAGCTGTGACGTCTCCCACGAAGCGAATTCTTGCAAGAGGGCTTCAATATGAGGCAGCGAAACGGTGACCATTTTGCGACAGAAGACGTTATACCTATAAAATTTCGAACTTTCTTTTGGTTACATACATTGATATGCGTGCCACATTTATTGCTGCACTTTTGAAGGAGTATAATCACAAGATGTCTTGTCACTACTTGTAATTTGAATGCGTCCTTCCCTGAACAGGCCCAGGGTGCTTATTCTCTCATTAATGACATATTCGATTATATCCTTTTTGTATGTTCGAAAGCTTCTTGACACGTTAGTTAACTTGCTTCTGTGGGCAATGACGATTAATATTCTTAAAAGCTAATGTTTCCACACAGAAATCATTGTTTGGTACACGAGGAATGGCGGTTCATATGTGCGCGAAAGGGGAAACATGGAAAGGTGGAATTACTAGAGCGTCCTACATTCAATTGTCAGTAATCCAGAAAAGGAGAATTAGAGGACGGCCATCGTACACGGGCAAAGCACTTATAGGACATCGGCCTATAAGCGCTTGCTGATGTGCGGTCAGTAAACGCGGATGAGGGGTTAATTATTTTCTCTCTCAACTTCCTTGCGGCGGTAGAAATTCACTATTGTTACATATGCTTGATATTAATACAGAAGTATTCCAACCCCAATTCATGGAATTCACCGATATGGCTGTGAATCCTTCTTTAGTGACCGTTCAAAAACGAAAAAAAAAAAAAACAAAAAAAAAAAAGCTCGCCGACAGTAGGATTCGAACACAGGCCGATAAAAAGATCAGTTTCGCTGGCCACTACGGTAGACCCTATATCAGCTCAGTTCCTTCTATTGCAATCAAAATATGCAATAATTTACACAAGAATCATCAGCGACATTTAACATAACATTGCTGAAAAATTTTATTCATTTCAAGGATTCAACGTGCAGGAGCAAGTCTGGCACCGGATCCACAAGTTTGATAAATTCAATACATACTACAATAGCTTCCTTAAAGTGCTTTCTTACTAGCTGTACGTTATCTGCGTAACGCACCGACATCCTGCTTCTCCATACACAACGTGGACATAAGGTCGTATGTAATGCCGTCCTCGTTTTCAATCTGGAGGCACCTGATGCCATGGTGTTCAAGCGAAACATTCTTCGAGAGTCCTTTGTCGGATGTCCGAGAAAAAAGCTGGCTGCGCCCTGCAGCCCAAGAAAACGCCCTTTATTGTTTCATGCTTTTTCCACAGAAAACAGTGGGCTCTTCCGGCCAAATGCTTACTTCTCTTGCAACCACTTCTTAACCGGCAAATTTCCACTGTGACGATTGAAACAGCAATGATTTGGGCGCGAGAGAAATGTTCGTTTTTAAATTCCTTTAGCACATCTTTACCAGGACTCCACTGCACACTATCCTATGCAATGCTGAACAGTGACTTACAGATATCCTTGCAAGTGTGTGTGTGTGTGTGTGTGTGTGCGTGTGTGCGTGCGTGCGTGCGTGCGTGTGTGTGTGTGTGTGTGTGTGTGTGTGTGTGTGTGTGTGTGTGTGTGTGTGTGTGTGTGTGTGTGTGTGTGTGTGTGTGTGTGTGTGTGTGTGTGTGTGTGTGTGTGTGTGTGTGTGTGTGTGTGTGTGTGTGTGTGTGTGTGTGTGTGTGTGTGTGTGTGTGTGTGTGTGTGTGTGTGTGTGTGTGTGTGTGTGTGTGTGTGTGTGTGTGTGTGTGTGTGTGTGTGTGTGTGTGTGTGTGTGTGTGTGTGTGTGTGTGTGTGTGTGTGTGTGTGTGTGTGTGTGTGTGTGTGTGTGTGTGTGTGTGTGTGTGTGTGTGTGTGTGTGTGTGTGTGTGTGTGTGTGTGTGTGTGTGTGTGTGTGTCTAGGGGGGGATGCTTGTTTCTTTGTTACCTACTGGAGACCCTTAGGTCAAAAACAAGCGATACAAATTTGTGTGCTTCTTAGTCACACTGTCTCTTAACTATTGTTCCAGTCCTAGATTGCCCGAAAAAAAAAACGAAAACTTAAACTTGTTGTTTCGAGCATAATAGGGTGTCACTGAGTCTGGATGATGTATTGGGTGTGTTGTTGCAAGCGTGATATAAGTACGGTTCGTTCATTGTGACCTTGTTGTTAAACAGAAGATGAATGAATCCAAGCCTGTGCTGTTTTCGATGCGATTTAGGAGTAGACAAAAATTTCGGCCATCGTTTATAAGAGGGACGTGACAACTGAATAAATGTAAACCTATAGTTGCTTTTCCTTGTAGTATTTTTCCAAGGCACTCGATATTTGACTTAGTGGGAGGATTCACTCTAGCATTGGTCAAATGGAGGAGGCAGAGTAATTTCACAACAGGATAGGTATTTTAGAGCTCTAATCTCCCAAAACAGAGTTTGCGGAAGACAGAAGAACAAATTTTAATAATATGCACGCTCCACGACAAAGCTGAAGTAACAACAAAGTATTTGTATTTATCCTTGCACAGAGGTGACGCATCTCGTGCATAACAAAGAAAAAAAAAAAAACAATAGGGCCTTTTTCGTTCGAGCAGCAAGAGGAAATGCTCATTTTTCGGCATGGCATTACAAGCATCCCCATTCACTGCGCCACATCAATATGCTGTTAAAATCGGCTTGAAAGACTATCTGACCAGTTAAAAATGCCACATTCCCAAGTAAAACGCAATCACCAGCAAACAGTCCGAGTCGCTCACTAGCACTCACAATAGTGATATGTCATTTTTGTACACTAGGAAAAAAACAACAACAAAAACACTACCTTGCGGTGCCCCTGGCGTGAGTTGAAGAGTGGCCTATAGTTTCGTTCACTAACGTTAACGTACTCTGATTAATAATTCAGTTTACAAAACATTTGAGGTATATAATTAATCAATATTACTCAATTTGTTAGAATTTCCATAGCACTCCGGTTTTCAGGAATATCCATCGCTACGTTTTGCACTCAATCTGTGTAATTACGGAAGCAAGACTTGCCAGGGGCGAGTTGCAACCGACATTCTGCCTCCCAACAGTGCAAATCGACCGGTGAAGCCGATTAGTGTTCCCTTTTCGCCTTCCGTTTCCGCTAAGCAACATAATATTCGGGCATACAATACATATTAAGCTATGCATTCATTCGCTGCCGTCATTCATCTGCTACGCGTCTTCTTCTGAGCCACTTGGATGACTCCACTCAATCTCGATTCGCAAAGTCACGCTGCATACACTCAGTAGCCCTCATTAGTGCAACCACTAGTAATGCTACCAGTGTCTTGTACGTACTGATCAACGCCTCTTAAACTACTTGAGGCCTGCGCCTCCTCTGGTGACGTCCACATCAACCGGCCTACCACGCTTAAGAAGCGGCGTCCGAACGGCGGAACTCATGCGTCCGCCAAATTTCCCCCCTCTTGCTGCACGAAGCCAGTCACTTCTGCACGTGCTGTTTTTCTCGCTCGTGTTCTGCAGCATGCATACATCGGCATGCCAAACAAGTGTTGTGTGCCTATGTGTCCACGTAACTATACAAGACGGGAACAAGGTTAAACTGTTTTCGTTCCCGAAGGATGAGGAGCTGTACAACAAGTGCCTTCGTGCGATTACCCGGAAGTATTTTGTGCCTACTGGTAAGAACAAGGTTCGTATCAAGTTTCTCTACTGTTGCCACAAATTCGCAGTGTGCATATATATATATATATATATGTGTGTGTGTGTGTGTGTGTGTGTGTGTGTGTGTGTGTGTGTGTGTGTGTGTGTGTGTGTGTGTGTGTGTGTGTGTGTGTGTGTGTGTGTGTGTGTGTGTGTGTGTGTGTGTGTGTGTGTGTGTGTGTGTGTGTGTGTGTGTGTGTGTGTGTGTGTGTGTGTGTGTGTGTGTGTGTGTGTGTGTGTGTGTGTGTGTGTGTGTGTGTGTGTGTGTGTGTGTGTGTGTGTGTGTGTGTGTGTGTGTGTGTGTGTGTGTGTGTGTGTGTGTGTGTGTGTGTGTGTGTGTGTGTGTGTGTGTGTGTGTGTGTGTGTGTGTGTGTGTGTGTGTGTGTGTGTGTGTGTGTGTGTGTGTGTGTGTGTGTGTGTGTGTGTGTGTGTGTGTGTGTGTGTGTGTGTGTGTGTGTGTGTGTGTGTGTGTGTGTGTGTGTGTGTGTGTGTGTGTTTGCGCGCGCAGACAACTGAAAGGGAAATGAGGGGCTAATTATTACAGAATTTTAAAGGAGGTGACAGCCTACGAGTCTAAGGCAAACGTTGGGGATTTTTTTTTTTTTTACTGTTTGGTTGTTAGTATTAGACAAGAATAGTCTTATAATGATTATCGGGATAAAGAATATTAAATGAAAAGCGGAAGAAAAAAGCAACGCACCGATGGTGGGAGTCGATGTAACTTTGTTGGAATAGCACCGGACGCGATATTCGGATGTCGTGGGTTCAGTTCCCACAATCGGTGCGTTGTTTTTTTCTTCCGCTTTTCATTTAATATTCTTTATCCCGATAATCATTATAAGTTCCATATATATATATATATATATATATATATATATATATATATATATATATATATATATATATATATATATATATATATATTTATATATATATATATATGGAACTGAAAGGTAAATGATGGGCTCGTTATGAAAAACGAATGACAGACGCCAACAGTCGGCGAGGAAGGCGTAAGGGATATGTTTTTTTTTTTCGGTTTTTGATATAGACCAGTGCTAGTGCTGTAATAATTTTGGAAAGATAGTTACCTACAAAGTCAAAGGAAAACAAGCGCTGATTGTGGGAACTGAACCCACGACATCCGAATATCGCGTCCGGTGCTATTCCAACAAAGCTACATCGACGCTTGTCCATCCTGCTACTTGTTTGGGTATTAATGGGTTTGAGTATTATGTATGAGAGTGATCACCAGCGCCATCCTATTCCTTAGCGACGTACGGGAAGCATCCCCGTCCGCAGCTAAGGACGAGGATGGCGCTGGTGAGCACACTCAAGGTTTGTTTACAGTAGAAGGTTGCACAGCCGTCGATGTAGCTCAGTTGGAAGAGCACCGGACGCGATATGCAGAGGTCGTGGGTTCGGTTCCCACCATCGGCACGTTGTTTTTTCTTCTACTTTGTGTTTAATTATCTTTCCCCTAAGCAGATTACATTACTAATTTCTGTGATTATCCAAGTAAAAATTAAAA
Organism: Amblyomma maculatum; assembly: GCF_055883805.1. Lineage (NCBI taxonomy): Eukaryota > Metazoa > Arthropoda > Arachnida > Ixodida > Ixodidae > Amblyomma > Amblyomma maculatum. The sequence continues at coordinate 187,739,132 of NC_139344.1, forward strand.
AAAAAGTCAAAATACAATCCCCGATGCTTTCCTTGGCCTCGCCGACTGTTGGATTCTTTCCTTCATGTATTATAACGAGCACCCCCATTTCCCCTTCATTTATCTGCTTTTAGCTTACGGGGGTCTCGGTTCTGGAAGTCTTGAAGCCATAGGTAGCGTAAGAGGGTTCTAGCACAGCTTTCGCCCTAAAATTTGAGCTCGGTCGATTTGCACCTAAATCGCTGCCCAGCCTAATTCCGCTATGGTGAACCCGACAGTGTACTCCAAATTTCACCTCGACCGATATGGACTAAAATTGTACTACATCGTCTGCAAAACTCGTCGCCAATAACAATTTATGCAACCATACAACTCACACGTCTTCGCGATTTGCTGAGTAATTCAGAGCTAACGTTTCATATTCACGTTCGGCAGCGTCGAACCACTACTGTTTTTTTGTTCACCGTGTGTGGATAACCACCCTGCTTTGCACCATATTAGGTTTTAGTCAGGGTGTGCGGCTGGCGTAGGCAGAACTTTCTCGCATGTTCCTGCCCTGTCCCCTTGGGTGTTGAAGTGGGTGGCTGCCCCCCCCCCCCCCCCCCCCTGGCCGCAAAAAATGCCTTTCTTATAGCTTGCTCTGAACTTTAAACTGATCACACCTCTTCTAAATAGATTATTCATAGTGAGCATGTTGAAAAAACAGCCTCAAGACAATCTCTTTGTTTATTTTCTCTAGACTTTACCAGACACCATAGGCCAAAGGCACAAGATAAAGAAGCTAGCTAATGGAGGCTTTCCTTTGCAAATGTTTTGCCACAACTAATACAAAAAGCTAAAGTTGCAGCCATTGGAGACAGTCCCGTTATCATTAGCCTCTACAGATTATTAAGCGCTGTTCGTTCTTGTTGCTGATGTAGGAAGAAGGAAAAGAAAATGCACGGGCCTGCTACAGGTTCTGTAGTTGAGCCACATCCGCTGATCGCGCGGACAGAGTAGAAATTAGAGGGGGGAAAAAGATGGAGAGAGAAAGACGCGCGTCGCAACAGCCGCCGTCCGCCACCGAAACTGTGGCGGGTGCAATGACGGCTTACAACAGGTACAACCACAGGGGGCAGGCGAGCCGCCGCGGGGGCCTCCAATTCCGAGCCTCGTAGGGCCAGCAGCAGCCTCCCCTCCCCCGCACTGTTCGTGGCGTCAATTTTGATGAAGACCTGAAGTAGTTGACCGAAGAAGAAATTCCTGACAGACTGAAAGAAGAAATATGACAAACGTATACCGAATCAAGATTCGATGGGACGAAAAAAAAAAGAAAGCTTAGCACCATGTCCTAACCTTTGCATTGAAAATGATTCAATACTCTGCAGTGTGAAGGTAGGGTGCATGAAAATTAACATCATACCATAAATCCCTAATCCACAACGCTTCTTGAGCTGTCGAAAGTGTGTTCATGACGTACAAAGCTGCCGAGGCCAACTTACTTGTGCCAAGTGCGCCCCTCATGAGCACTCGACTGGTAACTGTGAATTCTAACAGCATGTTTGTATAAACTGTGGACGGATTTATACGAGCGAGTGGGCGGGCTAGTTGGCTAGTGTATCCTTCCGCGTTTCCTTCTGTCCCGTCCTTTGCGCTGTTCCACCACCCTGTGAGGAAAGCAACCCTGCCTACCCATTTACATGCCCTGTGTGGCAAAAAGAAACGGAGATCCTAACACCAAAAGTCAAAGAAAACATAACTGTTAATCAGGTATATACAAGAGCCTTTCGTATGAAAAACTAATCCTCTCCGCTATAACGCAGCAGAGCACAACACTACAGCGGTTCTTGGCTCCACAAAGCGAACTTGGGCAAGCGCCATCTGCGGCCCTGATGGAAGTATAGTTTAAGCTACTCCACCACCCGTCAAACAGGCTGCCCTCAGGTCAACCGGCCACAAGGCCTTTCATCACACAGAGAAGCCGAACGCAAACGTAGCCATGCATTCGCACCGTCTCTGAGTACCTTTTAAGAAATTATGGATACAACCCAACACGGTAGCTCTCTACCGTTCTATCACAGCGACGCCAGGGCCCCTTGCCATGGAACGGAAAAAAAGAGACAAGGCCCGAATCACCTGACCGGAAACTACAACCTAGATTTTTCCTACTTTACTCATATTATATAAGATGGATTTTCTAGTTTAATGAAACTGCAGATGACGTTTACACAACTACAGCGACACAGTAAACCCGTTAACTTCACTATCACCTGTTGCGCTAGGTATACAAAAAGCCAATCTGGGTCCCCAGCACTGGGTTCCCAGCACATGAATCGGGATTGCCTTTACCGACGCCTCGGCTTGCAGGGCTTCCGCATGGACTCTCCGAGGCCCCGTGTCGGTCAGCGCCCCCCTCCGGAAATCGAGAACATCTTTGCGGACCAACGTACTCCTGCCCGTCCGCAGAGACAGTCGCGCTCACCGTTACCGTGGCGCTCTTCCCCGACCCCTAACGGCCTCTACCGACCAAGAAACGACGAAGCTAGCACCTGAATTAAATAACCGTGGTTCTTTGGGCATTACTGTGGTAATCGATGATTGCAGAGTCAGTGCGTTAGTGGGCACAAGCACCGAGTACTCTACTTTAAGTGTACGGTTAGTGACTGTCCTGAAAAAAGTCAGTACCCCTTGGCCTGGAGTGCACCTCAGAACCTGCGGTGGTCATCTCGTTACGCCTAAGGGTATGTGCACTGCTCGCGTTGAGATAAGCCAGTCCACGTTCGCCATTAGTGTAATCGTGCTGCGCGACTGCTCTCGGGATCTCATCATCGGCACCGACTTTCTGCGAGAATTTGGTGCAGTTATGAATTTCATTCAATTCAATTCACTTTTATTTTCAACATTTTACAATGTTGACGGTCTCCCAGGCAAAAAAAAAGCTGTAGGGCCAGCTTGACGGGGCCTGGCAGCCGGCGGCAGGCAACAGTGACAGATGTACAAAAAAATCAATGCAAAATATCTGTTGCTATTTGGGGGGAAAAAAACAGTGATATTTTATCACAAACTTACAAAAGAAACGAATGAAGTGAAAATATAAGTGATATCAAGGTGGTATACAAAGACTTGCGTTTACATGACACAATATTAAAACAAAACCGTTAATTGCAGCATGACGGGCACAAAACTCAAATTACTATATTTATTACACGCGGTACCATTTTAGACTGGAAACAGCACACACAAGTCAGTCTATAAACATTGAACGTAAAACTTTGCGTGTTAGTACAGCATTAATAAAAGTGGATAAATTGGATTTATTTAGTAACATTGGCACTGCATAGCCTAATTACTGCAGAAGGTAATTTGTTCGGTGGTGTGGAATTGTCCATTTTTCAGGGGCACGTGTTTTAGAAATATTGCAGCGTTATGTTGCACCCGAGAGTGTAATTAGAAATTCTTTATACTTGTCTTTAGCAAAATGGAGGTGGTGGAGAAGATGGTAACTATAAAGAGACTGAATATTGGTTATATGATGCGTACGAAATAGCTCGGCTGAAGGATGCAAAAATGGTACGTTGTTTATGCAACATATGGCTTTTTTTATAGACGCAGAAGTGTACTGATGCTTTGTTTAGTAGTCGTCCCCCATACTAGCGTGCAGTTAAGGCGTGAGCGGAAGAGAGCATAGTAAACTTGTGGTTTGGCAGACATCGGAAAGGGATCGCGCGGTCGATATAAGGCACCTGCAGTAGATGAAAGTTTTTTAGCCACTCGTTGAACATCACTGTCCCATGTCATCTGATTAGAAAATGTGACACCTAGGATTTTATGTTGTTTAACGATGTCTATTGCATAGGGACTTAATTTTAGCTCACGACTACAGGCCAGACGTTTGTTTTTAGGCGCAAATAAAATGCTTTTGTTTTTTTCCAATTTATTTCTAAGCTGTTTGCTTCGGACTATTTCAATAGCTTTGACAACGCCCTATTCGCCATTTTAAACAAATCGGCTTCATTAGTTGAGCTAAAGGACAAGCTCGAGTCATCCGCATATAATACAAATATGGCATTACCATCAGTACACATAAGATCATTAACATCGACGTTAAATAAAAATGGCCCAAGAATAGTGCCTTGTGGGACACCAGATGAAATCGGTTGGAAAGCGGTATTGTAGCCATTAATGTGAACACACTGGGATCGGCCGGTTAGGTATGACTGCAAAAGAGTATTTGTTAGCCCACGGACACCATAATAATCTAACTTGTTAAGGAGGGTTGTGTGAGATATTGAATCAAAAGCTTTACTGAAGTCTATATCAATTCCCAGTGTTAATTTATTTAATTTACTATCGACCTCCCGAACCAAATCGTCGCGTTTTCAACAGAACCAGCTGCCGAACTCAATAACTCCAGCCACCGCAGTGCCGCTCTTCGCATTTCCGCAGACTGTGTCACGCTTCCTTCACGAAGCAATGTTTGTTTGACGTCGCTTGTGCCGAGTATCCTGACGGCGACGCAGTCGCTGAACCTAACCAGTCTCTCTTTCTCACACAAGCATTTGCGTCGCTCGCAGCTTGCTTACTATTCGCGGTGGCCGGTCTTCAATCCTCGTCACCAATTTTTCTCCGGAACAGGGGCACCTTTTCACTGGAACTGTCATTGCTTCCTCTGACGCTGTAATCAATGTTCCACTTTGTTTTGCATCCGCGGCAGCTGCCACTGACGACCATCCACCGAGCGTCCCTGACAACCAACCTCTCGCGGGCATCGACATCAACTGCAATCTGTCCGAAGGCAAGCGCCAGGCTCTAAAGCAACTGCTAATGGAGTTTTAACAGTGCTTCGCGTCTTCATCGAAAGTTCGTCAAACGTCCCTAACGCAACACCGGATCATTACTTATGACGACGCTCGCCCAATCCGCCAGCAGCCTTACCGCGTTTCTACCAAAGAACGGGAAGTTATCCATTCGCAAGTGCAGGAGATGCTTGAAGATGGTGTCGTTCAACCTTCCCAAAGCCAGTGATCTTCTTCTGTCATTCTAGTCAAGAAGATGGACGGCACACTTCAATTCTGTGTCGATTATCGCAAACTAAACAATGTCACCAAAAAGGATGTCTACCCGTTGCCGAGAATTGATGACTCCCTGGAAAGACTGCGGCACGCTAAGTATTTTTCATTAATTGACTTGAAGAGCGGTTCAACAAGGTTGACGACAAGGTTGAGAGCGGTTATTGGCAAATTGAAGTGGACGAACGGGACCGCGAAAAAACCGCCTTCGTTACGCCCGACGGCCTATATGAATTCAAAGTGCTTCCTTTCGGCTTGTGCTCAGCGCCCGCAACGATCCAACGGATGATGGACACTGTCCTCACTGGCCTCAAGTGGCAATGTTGCCTTGTGTACCTGGATGATGTCGTCTTTTCCGAAACGTTTGAACATCTCCTGCGCCTGCGGGCTGTCCTCAGAGCGCTCCATTCTGCTGACCGTATACGCTGAAGCCCCAGAAATGCCACTTCGATTACAAAGAGATGAAGTTTCTGGGTCACGTTGTAAGCGCTGACGGCGTTCGTCCCGACCTCAAGACCGCAGCCGTCGCCAGTTTTCCTACTCCTACTGACAAGAAAGCTGTTCAGCGTTTTCTGGGTCTATGTGATTATTATCGATGGTTTATTTCTGACTGCTCCCATCTTTGTTTGGACTCAAGAACAAGAGGCGGTTTTCTAATTGTTCCGCCAGCGCCTTCAGAATTCTCCTGTTCTCGCGCACTTCGACGAACAGGCTGACATTGAGATCCACACTGACGCCAGCAACATCGGTCTTGCCGCTGTCTTTGTGCAACACCAAAAGGGCATTGACAGAGTTATAGCCTATGCTAGCCGCACTCTCTTTCGTGCGGAACGCAATTACTCGACGACCGAAAAGGAATGCCTTGCTGTTGTGTGGGCCACCATGAAGTCTCACCCTTACTTCAACGGCGGCCCCTTCAAAGTTGTAACGGATCATCACTCCCTTTGCTGGCTCACTAATTTACGAGATCCGTCTGGACGTTTGGCCCGTTGGCGCTTGCGACTCCAGGAATACGACATTACCGCCGTGTACAAGTCGGGCCGTCAACACGAAGACGCCGACACGCTGTCGCGCGCACCACTCCATAGTACAGGACCAGAACTTGATGACGACAGCGGCTTTCTCGGTATCCTGCACACATCGGACATAATGGCTCAGCAGCGGGCTGACACAAACTTCTGACCTCTGATTGATCACCTTGAAGGTCGCACCACACTTCTCTCGACGTCTTGGCCCTTTCTGTTGGTGCCAGGGTATCATTTATAAGACGAACTCGAGGGGACAGGACAGAGCTCATCTTCTGGTGATTTCAGACAGTTTTGGCGCCGACATTCTCCTAGCATGCCACGATGAGCCCACTTTTGTCCACTTGGGTTTTTCCCGGACACTTTCCAGGGTACGAAACATGTACTACTGGCCCGGGCTACCCGCCGATGTCAAACACTACGTCAAAAGCTGCCGCCAATGCCAGCGTCGGAAGACGCCACCGTTTAAGCCAGCAGGGTTTCTCCAGCCCGTTCCGGTACCCCGCGCTCCGTTCGACCAAATAGGGATGTACCTCCCCTCGGTCCTTTCCATCTGTCGCTGGCCGGCAACAAGTAGATCATAATCGCTACTGACTATTTGACTCGCTACGCCGAGACCAAAGCCATTCCCCATGGCACAGCTACAGAAGTTGCTCAGTTCTTCATGCAGAACGTCGTCTTGCGATACGTTATTACTGACAGGCGAACGGTCCAATACCTGGATCCAGGCAAGCACAGTCAGCAAGCGCGGCCGCAGAACGCTAGCACGAGTCCGACGTCATCGTCTTTTTTGGAGAGCCGTGCGTCACCTGGCAACGCTAGGTGGCAATATTACACAAATATGCCCGACCGAGAGCATGTAAGCCGGCTCTCAGACGGCGTTGCCTTCAATGTGAAAAATGGCACCCCAGCTCATGAACAAACATTTAGCGCTAGATTCGAAGCAGTGGGAGCCACTTACATTTAGAACAATAGCAGTGTATATCTTAAGCCACACTTGAAAATAACCCTCCATGAATTTTCTTAGAAAGCCTACTAAAATCAACTTTCAGAACCATATCTAGTAATCGATGACTTTAACATTTTATTGCCCACTTTCTTTTTGTAGCAGTAAAAAAAAAAAAAAAAAAAAAAAAGGACACCAAGAGATCAGATTACAGATTTTATTCTCCGTAATAATGTCTAGTTAGTGAAGACGGGTAAACCTATCTACTCCTTCCCGAGCTCAGGGAAATGGAGTTCTTTAGATTTGTTTTTTTTTTTTTTTTTAGATCATCGTATATTTTTAGCGATCTCAAATGGGAGGTTTTATATAATCCACATGGAAGTGATCATCTGCCAGTTTTTATTAGCTTGTCATCCTCGCCTGTAGTCACTCCCACCAAACCTAGGCGTTGGAAGATCTAACTGATTGGGTAATGTTCAAAGATAAAGCCAATTTGCATGAAACATCTTACAATTACAAGAAACTGATCCTATGTCGTCTCCGAAGAGAACACACAGATCTTACCTCCAGTTTTTACTAGAGAAAGAAAAGAAGCCTACCAGCGAAGCATGTAGAGAAATACTCACTGACAACCATGTTTTAATTGCCTGCCTGGTCAAAGCTTGAGAAACTGCGGAAAAAGCATCTTAATATATTTTACAAGAATTGCATTCCATTTCACCCCAGTCTACTCCTAGGCGAAAGCGCGACTGCCGAATTGACATGCGCCCCTAACTTTCGGAAAGAGGGACCGTTTTTAAACAAATTTTAGTCTTTAATAATTATGTCTCCTTTATTATAACAAACATACAGTATAAACATTTGTTTGGCGCATGATAGCCTCAGTTGCATATGTGCCATAAAAACAAAAACAACGCATATATAGGTAAAGGACTGCTAAGACTGAGCAAACTGATTTGTACAAAAAAAAAAAAAAAGTTATGAACAAGTCAAACCTTTTTGAATAGAGAGCTTGGTTTGTCAAAATGTACAGTTGCATTTTTGAAAAGAAATAGTTTCGACAATGCAAATGTACATGTCGACGCGGAAAGCATTTTGTCCTTACGACAAAAAAGCTAAACGCATGGGTTAAACGCCTCTGTAGGAATGAGGGGCATTCAAGAATGAATGCAACATAGAACCCAGGCGCGGTTTTCAGATTTCACAATTCACTTGTCGCACTGTGTTTTGCCATAGGCATGAAACCACAAAGGGAGTCCCTACGAAAAACGTATTTGGTAAAAGGGGCACCCTTTTTAATAAAAGCACGCTAAATAGCCTGCTTCGCACCGCGGTGGCGCAGGGATTATGGGGCTCGACTGATGTACCCGAGGATGCGGGATCGAATCCCATCCGTGACGGCCGCTTTTCGACGGAGGCGAAAAACAAGGCTCCCATGTGCTGTGCGATATCATTAAACGGTAAAAAACCCCAAGGGGTCGAAATGGGTGATCATGTCGGATTTCCAATTAAGTATAGTGAATTCCTGCATCGAAATTGTAGACACTCTCAAGTCACTCGGAGTATGTCTCACCAAACATGTAACCTGGGACGCCCCCGTTAATGTGGCTTATGCTTCCCTCCCCACATGTACGGTAGCCTATACTGGTTGAACTCCCTGCCTTTCTGTTATTCTCTCTCTCTCTCTCTATTAATGTAATAGCAAGACTTCCGTAATTTCTCCCTCCATCCATAACGCTTATAATATGCAATGTGCTGTTTTTGCCTCGTTTCAGTTATTGCTTCTTGGTGTGTCGTGATACAACGAAATCCAACGTGAAAAAGCTGTGCGCACTTCAAAACAAAGCTATCCGGTACATAGCATATGTAGACTACCGCTCGCACAGCGAGGAACTATTTGCTCGCTTTAGTAATTTTCCAGTTCATGAACTATGTGAGTATGTAGAAATAAGGCAACAAAAATCTATTCGTTGTGATCACGGTAAGTTTTTAGAACTATTCAGTCGTCAATCGCCCCTGCATATATTCCTTTCGAAATAACTGGTGCATTCCTTTCTGGCGCACTAAATATAGACGCTCAATGCTGCGCTTCATTGTTTAACAAACGCGAAACTGCTAGGTAGAGGAATATGTGTGGAAGAAAGTAGCTTGCATGACATTTGTTATGCTTTGATGGTTTAATACGCCTACTACGACTGTATTTGTGCGCAATTGTGCGTAACTCAGCACTTTGTGCAAGTTATGCTGTATGCTTGCCTTGAACAGTGGGCTCGAAATGCTTTAAGAGAAATCTTTTTTTTTTGTTTTTTTTCACTTTCTGGCCTGGCTAACCCAAATCATTTTTGATGTAAATAAAACAACTTGACTCGAAAACAAGAAGGTATAGGAAATGTTGCATAACTTGGCACTGGGTGTTTAACGGAAATGCAACAGAAACGAAACACGTCCATTCAACGCGTCAGAGTCTGAATGTACAAAATTGGGTCATAAAGCAGTTTGCTGAATTGCTTTTATGATGTTATTTTATTTTGTATACGCACTTCTTCCAGAGCGAACCATACTAAGCAGAGAAAATCTTCATAGAAATGATTCGTCAAAAAAGTGACGTCAGTATTGTCAGTTATAGTAGACGAGAAAAAAAAAATGTTGGCCACCTTTTCTTAAATTTATAACGTGTTCTACTCGAAAGAAAATAAATTGAAATCCTAAAGATCTTTGATTCGCCCTTTTCCTCCTACAATAGAAAACAAAATATTTAAGACGAAGAAGTACTAGAGTGTCTAGAGTTTACTTTATCTGCATCGTCGTCACAGCAAATCTAAGCGAGTGGTTGCTGTTACAGTTTATAGGGGGTAGACTAACGTTTTGCGCAGCAGGCTTGCTCGGACAGCCATCCGTTTCGAGCTTCGCTCTCATCTATACCTCTCATTTTCCATGTCGGATCCTCCAACAATACCCCTATCTCTTCCTTACCATCCTGCCTCAGGTCAAAAAAAGACTGCGAACGACGTCTTGCATTCTCTTCACGCGATGAGGCAAGAGCAGTGACGCTTCGTTTTATTTATTGATACGCGCTCTATGTATGCTTGCGCAATTTCCGTGAACATCTGTCACTACATAAAGCGAAAGGAGCGAATAAAATAGTCCTTTCCCGTCCTGCCCTCCGCCGACTTGTCGTATTCAGTGCGACCAAAAGATTGAGGCCGAGCGTTCACAGAGCGTCGCCGTGAGCCAGTGCAGGTTTCCCGCGGGGCAGGTGGTGCAGCCGAGGGCGGCGTCAACAGTGCGGCCTGACATATCTGGCTATTTATTGCAGGGCTTTTAATCTCCTCCGGGGCGCCCGAAGGAGTTGTTATCAGCAGAGAGACGCGGTTGTCGGAGACGTAATTGGGTCTCAGCCGCGGCGACCGAATGGGATCCCGCGTGCTGGTGCCTCCATCTCTAATGGTTCCGCGGGCGGAGGAGGCACGAAATAGACGTGCTATAGACATGTATAATGTATATGCGGCCATTATGCTCGCGCCCGCATGGCAGGCGTGGAAACCAGCGCCAAGCAGGCGCTTCTCTTATGCATGTTTATGCCACGGGAAAATATTCATCAGCAAATATGTTCGCGGGGCTCCCTTTCATTTTGATCGCCTTTGAAGCATTGTGTTGAAAATGAAGAGCCTCCCTGGCTTCGCGGGCTTGTCAGGCAAAATTAAATCATAAATAGAAGGCGTCCGTCTGTCGCCTTCCGAGTTTATAATACGCGGTCACGTGGCGCACACTCCCTTGAAAATTTCGGGAATGCTTTAAACTTTTCTTCCCTGCTTGTTTGGCCGCATCCTCCGGTATGCCGGCAGCGGAAAATTGAGCCGGGCGAGCCAAGCAAAAGCCGGCAGGAAAAATGCGCGCGCTTAAACTCCTGAAAAGCGATAAAAATTAGAGCGCGGCGGGATGTCGTTTAGGCAACGCCATGCCGTCATTTCGGAGGCTCATTATGCGAAATGAAAAATGGTTTCCGCCGCCTCGATGTCGTCGAGCTCCGCGCATCCAAAGTTGGCACCAAGCTTATTAATACGGCGGAATGAACCGTGGATTTATTTGTCGGCCCGATTAGATTAATGAAGGAATGGCTCCTGCGACGAGAAGCCCATATATAACATGCTGCCGGTGGACACATGCTGCTGCCGATTCGGCGTCAGGCACCCAAAGCTCGTAACTCTGTCGAGTGTGAGGGTAAGCAGCACTCTCCATCGTGTAGCCTGCCCTATCGATTCTTCACTGAATGCTTACCTGGCGTATGTATGCGTCGGCGTTCCACGGAGGCTTCAAAATGCTCCAGGAGTCGGCCCAGAACGTGCACTTCATGCGTCTCGCAATGCGCACCAAAATTAATAAATATGCAGGAGACAACCACACAAAGCATGCTAGCTTAGCATTTCCTTACTTTGATTCTCTCTCTCCCTCTCTCTTTTTCTTTTTGTACAGGCTTCACTGCACATGCCACAGTGTCAGTGCGACTGAGTTGTCTTAGCTGCCATGCGAGGTTCATTTTTGCGGTCGGTGCGCATAAACTTCTCTTCCGCAGTGCTCAATGAGTTTGTACCAGCAGCATGCTGGTATCAAAATCATTGGTGTATACCAGCGGCAGGCCACTCATGAACGACCATCGAACAGCCTTTTCATCGTGGCGCTGTGATCAGGATATAAAATTATCTATTCTGCGCAAAATTACGCCATCAGCGTTCATCATCCGTTCAAAATTCCTTTAGTGCTGTATGAATAGGAATTATAAATGACCTTTTTCTTTTTTTTTTTTTGAACCTCAGTTTTGCCTTGTTGCTTAATTCCTTTTTATCATCACTTCCTTTCTGGCCTTAACAGGCCCCGAGGGTGTGATAAATAACTAAGCAGAGAAATAAAGAAATTGGCGACAAAAATTTAATTCTGAATGCAAGTGCGCATCTTAGCTGCGTGTACAATGTAGGGCGCGAATACAACTGGTATGATTCTGTTTTGAAGCAGGCTATCACAGCAGAGGACTCGTAATTTTGGGGAACACACTCAGTACACCTTCTCGAAAGGCGCAGTGTTGTAAACTAAAAATCGGTGTTGTTGAACAGCGCACAAGAGTGAGTTAGATTCACGCCTGGCTGCAAAGATCGAAGTTCACACTTTTTCCACCAAAAAAAAAAAAGGAAAACAAAAAAAAAAGTACCGTGACGCGTCTCTAGTTCTATGGCTGATAACACGGCTCGCTATTCTGTTCACCAAGAGATTTTAAAGAGTCGCGTGCAACTGGTGATAAAGGCACCACAGGCGGGTGCAGAGGAGGCGAAATGGTGCTCCCTTAAAAAAGCGTGGGGACAAATTTTTACGTATGTTGCTTGCTGCTCAGTACCTAGGAACTGGCGCTATACATGAACTTCGCGACCCCGCCCCTTACGTAAGCAGGGGTCTATGATCAGGGTTGGGAACCACCAGGACGTCTCTTATGGCTCGGGAAAGTGCGTGCGCCAAATGGAGGAAATAGCGCTCAGCGTGGCTGAAGGGCTAGCTATCCTGGATGCACGGGGATGGAATGGCGGTATGCATGCGTCCGCAGAGCTGCGGCAACACGACGGAAACGCCCCGCTATACAGTCAGGTGGCCAGGTAGCGCAAGGTGGCCGATATTAGGAAGTATAACATGGAGAAAATTGAGCATGCTGTAAAGAACGGGGGAAGCCTTAAAGCGGTAAAGAAGAAATTGGGCATAGGCAAAAACCAGATGTATGCGATAAGGGACAAGGCGGGCAACGTCATCACTAATATGGAAAAGATAGTCAAAGTAGCCGAGGAGTTCTATACAGATCTCTACAGTAGCCAAAGTAGTCAGGACCGTAATGAGATTGGCGGTAGGGAAAAACAATCAGACGTTCCACCAGTGACGAAGGACGAGGTCAAGAAAGCACTAGAAACTATGAAAAAGGGGAAATCAGCTGGAGAGGATCAGATAACTACAGATTTGCTGAAGGACGGGGGGGATATCGTGCTAGAAAACCTGGCCACCCTGTATACGCAGTGCCTGGTGTCATCGACGGTACCGGAACCATGGAAGAATGCAAAGATTATCCTCATTCACAAGAAAGGGGACTCTAAGGACCTTAAAAATTACAGACCAATCAGCTTACTGTCTGTTACGTATAAGGTATTTACTAAGGTAATCGCTAATAGAATCAGGACAACCTTAGACTGCAATCAAGCAAAGGATCAAGCAGGGTTTCGGAAACGGTACTCTACTATCGATCATATCCATACCATCAATCAGGTGATAGAAAAATGCTCGGAATATAACCAGCCCTTATACATAGCATTCATTGATTATGAAAAAGCATTTGACTCAGTTGAAACCTTGGCGGTGATGCAGGCATTGCGAAATCAGGGGGTAGACGAGCCATACGTGAAAGTGCTGGAAGATATATATAGCGGCTGCACAGCAACCATAGTTCTGCATAAAGAAAGTAACAAAATTCCCATAAAGAGAGGTGTTAGGCAAGGAGACACAATCTCCCCAGTACTATTCACAGCTTGTTTAGAGGAAGTATTCAGAGGCTTGGAATGGGAGCAGTTAGGGATAAGGGTAGATGGAGAATACCTCAGTAATCTGCGATTTGCTGATGACATTGCCTTGCTAAGCAACTCGGGGGATGAACTGCAAATAATGATTGATGACCTAGACAGGAAAAGTAGAAAGGTAGGCTTGAAAATCAATATGCAGAAGACTAAGGTAATGTTCAACAGCCTCGGGAAGGAACAGCAGTTTACATTAGGTAGCGAAATACTGGAAGTAGTAGGCGAATATGTCTACTTAGGACAGGTAGTAACCGCAGACCCGGACCACGAAAAGGAAATAACAAGAAGAATACGATTGGGATGGAGCACATTTGGCAAGCACTCGCAGATTATGACTAGCAGCTTACCGGTATCGCTCAAGAGGAAAGTATACAACAGTTGCATCTTGCCTGTACTCACCTATGGGGCTGAAACGTGGAGGCTAACCAAGAGAGTTCTACTTAAGTTGAGGACAACCCAGAGGGCTATGGAACGAAAAATGGTAGGGGTAACATTAAGAGATAGAAAGCGTGCAGAGTGGGTCAGAGAAATAACTCAAGTTACCGACATTCTAGTAGAAATTAAGAAGAAGAAATGGACATGGTCAGGACATGTAGTGCGAAGAGAGGATAACCGATGGTCGCTGAGGGTAACAAACTGGATTCCAAGGGAAGGAAAGCGTAGCAGGGGGCGGCAGAAAGTTAGGTGGGCGGATGAGATAAAGAAGTTCGCAGGGGTCAAATGGATGCAGCTAGCACAGAACCGGGTTAAGTGGAGAAATATGGGAGAGGCCTTCGCCCTGCAGTGGGTATAATCAGGCTGATGATGATGATGATGATGATGATGATGATACAGTCAGGGACATTCATAATTACGAAGAGAGTCCATGTACTGAGAGCGATACCATATGTAAAAGAAATGTCATCTGGCGGAACACGTTTCATTGCTCAAGTCTTGGGGTGTCGATAAGAGAGATGCATTAGGACGCTCTGCATTAACAAAAATAGCTGTTTTTTCCTTAGCCGCTCAACTTCGCTTAGCGCACAGAAGCTACAATGTCGTTCGTTCCAAAAACAGGCTTCCACCAAGCGCCTTCATGTTTACCCCCCCTCCTGATACCTATTTGACCTTCTTACACCTTTGTGATGGTGTCATCTGGCCGGGTTAATGCCAAATGTATAGCAATAATTTGACCAATTTTTAGTTATTTAGGTATCGCACATGGAATTGAATGCAAACGTACAAAAAAGTATAGCACGGTTCCTGCACGAGTGTATAGAAATCCTTAAGAAATGCATACAGCCATCCTCACAAGGAACAGATTCCTGCTTGGATCATGCCTAGTCGGCAGTATATCATAAATAAATAATTTCGCGTCTTTCAACAAAAAAGGCGCACCAGTAAAGCTCTTCAAGCGGCACAGAGACATTCGATGCCAGCTGTCTCCCTCGAGCTCGACAGATTCGAGAGCAGGTGGAAAGCAGGCCTCGTACGTTTAGCCTGACTCTTGACCTCACTGAGCACACATTCCAAGGCAATGTAAATCATTCCCTCGCCTGCCACTGGCACCACGGCGGAGAAACTTGCGTGAAGGGAAGGGGGGGGGGGGGGGGGGGGGGGGAGCACGCAACTTTCCGAAACGGCATTTTCCAGGGGCTGGGGAGGTGTAGGCGGCTTTTAATTACGGTGTGGAACAAAAAGAATAATGGTTCATCCATTAATGTGTTACAGGTCTTTGATGTGCATCTATGAATAAACCGCGTATCCCTCCCCGGGGTTTCCCGCAAGCTTACCTGACAGCCGCGCTCGATGCCCCCGACAACGGCAGGCGCCGCCGATTAGTCCGTCCGTGGGGGCACGCGGCGCGCTGACAGCTTCTCACCTCGCGCGGTGTCACCGGATTCGGGACGGCTCCTCACCCACTCTCCGCACGTTCGCAGATATTACGCGCCCGACACCCCGGGGATAATGAAGCACTTTGCCGTATTGTCATCGAAAGGTTATACCCAGAGCGCACGGGGACCTGATGGAGGAGGGCGGGAAAAAAGTCCATGTTCCTCCGAAAAACGGTTTGCAAGATTTCATTTCACGGTCCCTGCCAGGAAAAGTCACCAGCCCCCTCCATCCTGCTAAGCGCTGGGAAGAATAAATCCGGCGTTCGTATGCGCCGAGTTAATATCCCCCGGAATTTCCAGAGCCACGACAAAGGCGGCTGCGCGTACCTGTTGGACGTGCGCGCGCTTCTCGATTTTTTTTTTCCATCCCACTGTCTGTTATTTCTGAGAAAATTTTCACGATATTTAGCGCGCGCGCCGAACCTTTGAGACTCGTTTTCTTTTTTGTTTTTTGCACGTTCGTGCTGTTCTCTCAGCACCTTCGCCTTGTATACAACTGGGGATTAATAAACTGCGCCCCGAGTCGATCCGTGCCGGTAGCGCGCAGGCATCGGTCGTTGGAGTCTGGTATGTGAGCGATTCTTTTGTCTTGGGCGGCGCAGCAGGGCAAACACAACTAACGCCGGCCCGCCCGCCCCGCCTCACTGCAGCGAAATGGCGGAGGACGCAGAAGGCGCGGGGCCGCCCAGTGGAATGCGCCAGTCCGCCACCGCCTCACTCGGCACGAAGGGGGAGATTTAAGGCGAGAGGGCCGACATACTAACTGAAACAGAAGCTACGCTTCGTGTGATTAAATATATGCCACTCGCTGAAAGGAGTCGGTGACATCAGAGGATGATTTGGTTGCACTAATTTGTCTGGAGTTTGATTTTCCTTTTCTATTAAAGACCGTTCAGGGTTTCGAGTATGGAGCAGGTGGAGGCAGGACCAAAGATCAAGTAAAATAGAGTAAGTAACGAAAATTGGTACGACCGATTGTCGGTACTCGAACAGGCTACAGCTGACTTCTCCCTCCTCGAACAGCTGACTTCTCCAGAGTACGGAAACTATGCGTACATTTATTCTGTGGGATCGGTAACGACTACCGTCGCGACAGTCACTTTTCCATAGCTGCTCACAAGATAGTTCGCCCTACACTTTAGACCTAGAAAAGGCCCCTATACGGAAGCCGATTTGGTAATCTTGTCGACGAACCTTCCCAAAATGCAGTGCGCTGGTTGGGACTGTAAATAAGTTCTGCAAATCATAGAATATGTGGTGCGGCAAAGCTAACGGCTATCTAAATAACTGAACTTGACTCATCTGCGCAAGAAAATGGTGATGTGCATGTCGTGTTCCAGAAGATCCCGGGGTGTTGCTCGAGTACTCCGGCGCTGGCACCCAACAAGGACGTTAGAAGGACGTTAGAACAAAACCTAGCCGCCAACTCGCTCTTCTAAAGGCAAAAGTAAATTCCGGCCGTGGTGTACAAAGAGCAGTCAAGACCGAGTGGCGCATGCTCATTTCCCGAATCTCCAGTGGGCGGGAGTTCGTCACAGGCGCCTTCAGGGCTTGGATTCCAACGAGCATTCAGCGCGGCAGGTAAGTCTGAGGGTGACATGGCTTATGATGAGGGACTGCCCTTTAATTAGACTCTCCAAACAGCGTTGTTTGTCAGATACATAAAACTTTTGACCATGTCGGTTTGCACTAAATATGTGCAGGAAAGGCGAACGTTGGCCGCTTGTTCGACGCATTTCTACAGCAGGCCTCTGTAGGAGGGTGTCATATTAAACCCATGGCCAGATGCTTCGAAAGTTCTCCGGGAAATTGAGGAGCTTCTTGGTTTCCTGAGCAGCGCGTACCTCGCTGCTGGGACGAGGCGCATCAATGCGTTTGCATACATTTTCACCCCTCATACCCAACGTCACGAATTATAAGTCCCTTCCAAAAGGCCCCAGCGAAGAGTAGCAGAGAGCCAACTTGTCTGTATTCCAATGAAAATTATCGCTCCTTTCTCTCAAGTAAATGAGTACAAACATGCGCAAGGACAAGCGCAAACAAATACACATGCACGCACGCACTGTAAACAAAGACAAATGAAAGAAATCCAAACATCTTGGAGAAATCGCCAAACTCCATCAACCAAAAACACACGCCAAGTGTGAGCAGTAAATGCAGTGTTTCTCAAGATGTAGAATATGCAGGCCGAAATGAAACGCGGAAAGGCGTGGCTCTTGGTGACCGCGATAAGCTGCTGACATCTGTGCGGGGTTCGTGGCTTCATAGCTCGACATCAGCTTGGCGATCACGCTGGCCCCGACGCTCGCGGCCCGGGAGTTGGCCGAGTTGAATTACGCTCTCTTTTGCCAGCCAGCCGCTCTACTTTCTTCCACGCACTTGCGGATGTAAAGTTCACTAAAGCCACTGAAACCACTCCGAAGCGGCTTCGCCTGCACCTCCATGACCGCTTTCATTCCACCGTCCAAGTTCCATCATTAGCGTCGACAAGAGGAGAGAACATGGCAGCGTACTCCACATCACGCTAGATGAGGATCTGGAAACACAGAGCTGCTGGAGAAAAGTTACGGAGTGCACTTCAGAATGCTTACGTGCTGTCAGAGCGAAAACATAAATGCCTCGTCGTATTTTTCTAATTTTTATTCTCTACAAACCTCCGTGGCCTCCTGCGGAGCGTGATAATATCGGGATGAAAATAAATGTGAACAGCAGCCCGCGTGGTTTTCCGCACAGTGATCGGAGTCTAGCGTTAGCCCGCTGGTCCTAAGATTTGTGTCCAACTCCGATATGTCTTGGTTGTTGTTTCGGCTTCAATCCGACCTTCATTTGACCTTCAAGGAGCACGAGGACGAAGTGTTGCTATGCGGTTCAGGTGTCCACAGAAAAATGTGACCGATACTGTACCTTTACTTTCCTATAAACCAACACACCATGTCAGCGTGGGCTAACCATTGACCTTCAAGGAGCCACAGGACAAAGTGCGGCTATAAATATACTGTGCCTTTATTCCCCGAAAACGTCCGACCGTTTGAAGTGAAACCTTGCGGACTACCTTGGTGTCGCACTGCAAGATGAACTTTGACCTTTCAAACTTGGAGCTGAGGAGAGAGTGGAAAGAAAAATTATGAGCCCCGTTACGGTGGAGCAGTGCATGGCTAAGATGCCCGACTACTGTACCGGAGTACACTGGCTCAAACCCGACCGCCGATGGCTTCGTTTCTATGCGATGTTTACTGTATTTACTCGTTTACTGTGAGATGTCAGTGCACGTTAAAGATTTTCAGGCGGTCGAAATTACTCCATATCCCTCCACTACGGCTCCTCCTTCGCTCCTTCCTTCCCAACTTTCTTCCCTTACGGTGCGGTCAGGTGCCCACAGAATATGTGACAGATACTGCGCCTTTCCTTTCCTGTAAACCAACGTATAAGAAAAAAAAAAATACGGAAAAACCGCAGGTTGAAAAGGCGGTGTTACAGGGTCTATGGCTGCAAAACTCAGAGCTTTCGTTCTATCTCTAGGCTCAAGGCATCAGGCCAGGAGATAAGCTCCTCTTGTAATACACAAACGCCAGTACGATGTACCCAAGCTAGCGGAATTCTAAGCGATGTGCTGCACGCCGGCGTACTGGAAGGCCACCGCTCGTCTCGGGCGTGCCGACTCGCGCGGCGCACGTACGCCCGAGCGTCACCTTGCGCCAGGCGCCAAAAATCAGAGCGCACTCCCACGCGCTCCTACGTGGACGGTAGCGCGTGCTCTAAATATTTGATAGAATCATGTCAGAGCGTCGAAGCTCACCCTGCTCGCTCCTAGCGTCTAACGCCGCGTGGCACATGTGCCGTTGGGGTTGGGGTTAAAATTAAAACTCCTGTAAACGGTGCTTTCGGAAACGCCACCGCTCGCGATAAGAGGTGTAATTCTGTTACTGACATGCTGTATACGCTATAATAACTCAGTTAAAATATAGTACAGTTGATTTCTCGGTCTAATTTAGCAACCAAGCAGGCCACGCGAAAACCGTCTCAAGCCCTCGGTAAGTTAAGCCGGCTTCACCGCAAGACACTAGTGCATTGAACCCGGGCTTTCCCGCATAACAGGAGTGCCGCGTGAAACCAAGCACGCCAGAGAGAAGGCCCCTTTCAAGCGAACTCGACATTATTCATCTCATCAAGCAGTTGTACAGCGTTAGCACTGCCAGGGTAGAGGGGGGGGAGGGGGCACGGTTGCACATCCGACCCGGCTCCGCGCGCGAGAAATCATTGTAGGAGCCCTATTAGGAGAAGCGCGGCTTGTAGGGGCATGATGTGCAGTTCGATATATCAAATGCTCCGCTGAGTTTGAGTTCGATAAATGCGAACACGAGGCCTATATACTTTTGCATGAGATTTTCAAGCGGATATTATGAGAGTTCGATACAAGGATATTTCGTTATATCCGGCTTAGATACAGCCGGGATCGACTATACAGTTGAAAGTACACATGTCGCTTCCAACCCCGATCACAAACTAGTCTCCAGCTTGACTAGCAAATGAATGATAAAGGGGAGGCTACATTGTATGATATCGCCCTGAGAGCTGACAAAGAAAAGTTGCGCCACAATTCTGATACAAAATCACTGGCGTATTTTTTCTTGTTTTTTTTCTCAATTCTCGGTGACGGCGACGCCTTTTCGACCTGAACGAACTATTCACGCGGTCGCGCAATAGAACGACTGTTGTATGTGTAATCCAAAAATTTGATTGATGCGAGCATGCTGAGAAGCAGACATGGCAGTAATTGAATTACAGCAATGAAATTACTGTAATTTAATTACTTTTCCCGGTAATTTGTAATGTAATGAATTGCTTTTTCGGTTTGATAATTTAGTAATGTAATGAATTACTTTTTGGCAGTAATTTCGCAGCAAAAGTAATTAATTCCTTGTGAAATTACATTTACTAAAGTGCGCCACTACTCCTTCGAAAGAAAACGAAGTACAGGAACGACGTGCAGCAAGCCGAAGCCAGCGTAACGGATCGGCAAAAGGAGACAGAATTGAGCAGAACAGTGCGTCTGAGACCTCGTGTGTAGCAGGGTCACTTAGTGCAGCTATCCCATGGCAACCATTCTCCAAGAAGCAGGATACAAGGCGTGCAAGAGATGGTGCAAGAAGGCTGGTTGAAAACTAGTTGGGAGCGCGTCGCAGTGGCTCTCCCTGTTGCGTCGGCTAGGGCACAGTGGTGCCTGGTTACACTCGTCACCACGGGGCGAGGGAGGATTGGGGTTGGGGGAGATACGCGGCAGGGTCCATGGCGTGAGCACAAGGTGCCGACGTCGATTCTTGGGACTGCTGAAGCAATAAATAACCTAGCTTCTTCGGGCCCTTCAAATGGCGGAGACAGCTCCAGACCAGCAAGACGCTGGGTTCGCTGGTCATTTCACGATCGTTCGACCATGCTTCTGCTTTCGTTGCTTTTGATGTCTTTTTTTTTTTTTTTTTTTTTTTTTTTTTTGCTGTAATGGCAAGTGCTATATAGGAAAGAGGGAAGGAATAGCTCTCTGGGATAGAATTTAGCGGGAAGACGAAAGAATGTGAGTGCTTCGCGTCTGTGTCTAGAGAACAAATTGTTTTGTTTACTACTTAGTTTTTGCATGGATGGAAACTAGAAAGTAATTTAACAGTAATCGAATTACTCAGTAGAAGTAATTGTAATGCAATTTTATTACGTTTTGAGAGCAGTAATGAGTAATGTAATTTAATTCCTTTTCAAAGGTAATTTTGCCATGTATGCTGAGAAGCAGCATCCCCAGCACGCCTGCCAAGCACGCGCAGATAGGATTTCGTGGCTGCTGAACTGAATGCCGGCGGCGCGCTGTCCCGTTCCCGCCTGGCTGAGCGAGTCCTGCCAAAGGTTCTTGAAAATATAGATGCACAGAGGTCTAGATACGACTGTACGTTTATTTCATTATTTAATAAATAACTGAATAATTACAAGTTATTACAAAAAGAAAATCGCATCTACTGAGTCTTTTATTTTTTTTTTATTACTGCACAGAAAAAATACACAAATTTCATTTTGATGGAAGCATCTAGATCCTTATCAGGTAGTTAGTTTCGGATCCTTTGCACAATTGAAATGTTTCTAGGCTGTTGATTGCTGCTGCAAGTTATGAACATTTCAGTGATAGGGTGAAAGGTGTACTGTTCTGATAACACGCATATTTGTAGAGCAGATGTAACGTTCGAGAGGAGACTTTATTCCGAATGGAATGATATATCAGGATTTAGCGCTGAGCAATGCTGCTGTCCGTATATATAGTGTATGACAGGTAAATTGAAGTTACTGCTATCAGCTTGCATAGTGTTACATGAAGGAGTATCAAAATGGAAGAATTATGAAGTATTTTTTGTTTATAATGCTGTTCACCAACAGTGCATATACCGATGCTATTATTGTACGACAGAGACGTCAAACTTTTCTTTGTGTACTTATTCTTTAGTATTATAGAATCATGCGGATTATATTATAAATCATGAATCACCGCGTGAAAATTGCTCATGCTGACTAAATAACTTATAATTGAACTTCATCTGCCACATAGTTTTGGTTTCGGTTTCAGGATGCCGATTGATGATTGCAACGTTACAAGTATAAGGTCATGTGAGGCCCCAAAAAACTTCAGTATAACAGGTATTCGTCGAATCGCTCTCATTCCAGCTTCTTAATCAACTGAGCGCAAGAGATCGCGTGCAATAGCTATTTCCCTACCGTGGGGAATATGGTCGTTTTTGGTAGGCATCGCCAAGCCCACGCCTCATTTTTGTGGGAAAGCTGCAAGACGTAGTATATTTTGTAAGACGAAAAAGAAGTCAAATGAACGTGATGTTTAGGCTTCAATGTTTGGGTAACCAATGTGCGTTTCAACACAAAAAAAAAATTATTTAGGAAATGTAATACTATACTAAACATTTGAATAAAACTTCTATATTACACTTGTGTCTGAAGCGAAAAACATGTTAACGTTTTTCTGGAATATACAAAAAGTTCGACGTCTCACTCTCCACTATCTGTCAAAAAAAAAAAGGAACCTTCAAGGTGAGCAGCAGTCTTGGTACAAAATAATTAATAACGGGGCACGCGAAACGAGGCCAGCGACGAAAACGAAACTAACTGGCCCGCGGACACCGATGTTACAGCCTGGTTTCCGTCGTCGTCACAGTCAAAACTGAGTTGTGATGGTAAAGGCCGCATATTGAGACTCGTTGTTGCTCGTGGTCTCGACAAAATCAACCGCAGACTTGGCAAAGCCGAGAGATTAGCAACGTCTTTTCTTTCTTAGAAAAAAGAAAACAGGATTTAAAGTGTAATTTCGGTCGTCTGATTACATTCCAAATGGTGCAGCGTGTCCTTAAGCAACTCGGAAGGCTCCGGAATCGGCGTGTAAGTAACTGTAAGCGGACTAAAAAATGTAACGCGTCTTCAGAGCGCTTTTTAAAAATATCACCGCGAGAAAAAAAGAAAACTACATCGGAGATTAAACTTCAGTTGCGTGATTGCAAGCAATGCGCAAGGTTTTAACATCGTTGCGCGAGATTATCGTCAGCGGGCTAACGATGCTCAACGGGAGCGGTAAGGAAAAAGTTAAAGCTACAAAGCACCGAATATACTGCAGCTTTTGCATGTGTCACGTGATCCCGCGCTTGTGACGTCGAAGGCAAGCAAAACGGGCGTGCATATATACACTGGGGAAAGCACACACACACACACACACACACACGCTCTCACACACACACACACACACACACACACACACACACACACACACACACACACACACACACACACACACACACACGCACACGCACACGCACACGCACACGCACACGCACACGCACACACACACGCACACGCACACACGCGCGCGCGCGCACGCGATAGGCAGAAAGAGCGCTCTTCCTGCCTACCTTGTTTTGTCTTGTTGTTTTTTTCTGTGTGTGTCTTTCTGTGCGCAACTTGTTCCTACAATAACTGTTCTATTTTGTTTTGTCTATGTTTTGCCAGCACATAGATAACGCTATTTTGAACGTGATCTACCATAAACGCTTCTCAAAATTCACGAAAGGTTGAGATGTGTCATTTAAAAGCTCAAACGAAAAAAAAATATTCTGCGACAAGCAGGAAAGCAGCTTATAAAAAAGTAATGAAATTCTTCTCATTTATCAGCTGGCAGTTGTGCAGAAACATGCGCAACGAATGTTTTTCTCTCAATTTTTTCTGTTCGCACTGGTAAATCAGCACATAAAAATGCAGATTACTTCGATCCCATTATTCTAACTTCATCAGTGCAGGCGCGGTTTGAATATTTTTTAACATTTAGCCGTGAAACTTTAGTTTCATCTAAACGTTTCTGTTTAATTGTGTAGTCGACACAGTAATTTAAAGAGAACAATGGAGCAGGTTTATTTTTCTGCCTTAAATAGTAACTGCGTTTACACGGCGTTCAAACACACACTGCCCAGACAGTCTGCTTTATCGAAGGTACAGTTCTCGCGACACTACGTCGCTCCGACCGGATGTGGAGGCGCCGGAACGCGAGCGCAGGCGGGAGAAGGCCCGCGCGGTCACTTACGTTATCGTGAGAAGCGTTGCGTCTCGGTCGACAACAGTTGGCCATCCTTTGTTTCCAGCCGCCTTCGGTTGGAATGATTTCTTTTCTTGCCTTCGTTTCTTTTTCTTAGCACGTCGCTTACCTAGTTCTCGTCGCTTTTCACGTCCGATGACGTATCGTCGTTTGCCGTGGTACCTGGCGTAAAGCGCTTCAGAATGTTCGCTGGCACCACGCCTTGGTCTAGCCGCTTGGTCCGCTGGATCTCGGCGAATTCTTTTGCTTTTTGTCATTTGCGGGGAAGCTTTTCTCCTGTTGCAGCTGTCCTCCTTTCGAGTAGCACCAAGTCGCCTGGTTGATGACTCGATCGATGGTGGTCTTCGTAACTTGTAGACGCTTTTCTTCCTGTTAGCTTGGTTTCATGTGGTTTCGTACGCGGTCTTTCGTTGCTCGTTTGGTAAAGACAGTACGCGCAGCTCGTGAAATCCGGTACGAACACCGATGTCACCGTGGAAGGCTTCGCGGGTAACCGGCGTAATGATGCCAACGCAGTTCGGGGGTATTATGGCGCTTTCCTTCGCCAAGTGTTCCCCACGTCACGAAGGTAGGGCCCTTATGATTGGTCAGCGTGCCGTCTTCGACTAGTTATGGTCTTGTGGCCTGGTTTTCCACAGTTTGTGCACCGCGGTCTACGTTGAGATTTGGAGCATACTACTGCCTTATGAGGAACAATTAAAACGAAGTGGCCCGCGTTTGCCGTAGTATTTCTGTCGGAGAGCCCTTGACGAATCGTTGTGGCCTGTAGTGTGAGGTGGACGTTGATTAGCTGCTGGTAGATAATCATTGTCCTCTCGGACCTGGTGCGGCAGTAGCTGATGCAGCAGCGTCTTAGGTCTCTTTTGCTTCATGGCATCCGTTCGCTCGTAGAGCCGTTTCATGAACAGCAGCAACTCGTTTGAGCTGGCGCAGTCTCGAACGCTGAGTGACCGCACCAGAATTCGGTTGTCGAGTTCAGTTATGACGTAGTCGATACACGCCGCCTCATCCACGTTGCAGTGCCTTGCTTTGGCCAGCCTGTCGTAGAAGTATACGCCTGAAGACTTTCGTGACGCTCCTTTCGTGCTTCCATGTCCCGGAAGGTGTGTTGAAAGCTGGATGTAGGAAACGCCCGTTTAATTTCTCATTCAACCCATGTTTGTTGGTCATTTGTGAGACCATATCATACCACATCTTCGCGACGCCCCTGGTTCCGTACGCGAGTTCCGTAAGGGCGGTTGTGGTACAAGACTTTTAATCACTCGAAAGGAGTGTGTATATGGAGGTATGATTGGACCGACCTTTAAAGGGGCTGGGGTTCCTAGTACGGGACCCCAGTGGCGTCGGCCGTTGCCCGGGCGTGGGCCTTTTGGGCCTGTTGGTCAGAGCAGCCGTGAAACAAGCGGCCGGCTGGTCGTTCCAACTGTAGGCTGCAGCCAAGTGGTCCACTTTGTTGAGCCACTTTCAATCGTTGGCTGCTGGTTAGAAGATGGGTCGTATGCTGGCACCAGTTGCACTTGCCGTGGCCAGTCGTCCGTCCTTGGTACTCCTGTTCGCGAGTGATGTAGTGGCGATTGCATTAGCTGGGCTGCTCTCTGCAAAACTTGCATCTCAACCTGCATCAGCGCCTGCTTCGGTTGGGCTGTCCATTTCCATTCCGTGGCTGTTTGTCGTGTAAGTGTTCCTCGATCCCCTTCAGATTTGGGCTGCCCCTCATCTGCGTTTCTTCTTCTTCTTCTTCTTCATCATCATCATCATCTACTTCTCCTCCTCCCTCGGTTCATATGGCACATCGTCTTCGTTTTGTCTAGTATCGTTGTCAGCGAGCTAGTTGGTCAGACACGCAGTAGAATTGGTGACAACATATAGGAGACAGACAGACACACACATTGTGCTTGATTGTGCGTGTGTGTGTGTGTGTGTGTGTGTGTGTGTGTGTGTGTGTGTGTGTGTGTGTGTGTGTGTGTGTGTGTGTGTGTGTGTGTGTGTGAGAGAGAGAGAGAGAGAGAGAGAGAGAGAGAGAGAGAGAGAGAGAGAGAGAGAGAGAGAGAGAGAGAGAGAGAGAGAGAGAGAGAGAGAGCGTCGCCTATCTGGCATCCGTAGCGTTAGCTGTGCCGGCGGTGGTGCCACCTCGCTCTCGGGGCCTGCATTCGATCACTGGTCTCGATAGGAGCATCAGTACGGCGTAATTCCGTTCTTTCAACGGTAGTAGTAGTAGTTGTTGTTGTTGTTGGCCTCTTGAAAAATGGCACGTACCTACTATGGGGATTGGCCAAGGTGTGATGTTGTCCAGAAACTCAATTGCAGGAACAAGCTTGTCGCAAAGCAAGAATGTAAAGAATTATAACAATACAGCTATAAGAATTGTGGTTATAAAATAATACCAATGATAATAATTTTTGTCAAAAACATAACCTGGAAGCATTTCGAGAAGAGTCAGCAAGTTAACCTACCAGTTAGGATCCCGCAACTTCTTTCTGCTCACTGGTTACCTCTCAGCGAGTTAAACAAACTGTAGGCAGAAGTCATTACGGTTAAGGAGTAACCGTTGTCATGCCGTCACCTCCTGGCTCTGTTCACGGCTGGTTTTGTGGCTATTAATAATCAAAAACATCATATAATGAAGCCTAAAGGGGACATACCCAAGGAAAGCTGTTACTAGTAATTCATTTTAACCTTGTCAATTGTAAAACAATTTCAGAAAAATAAACGCATTCAGGGGATTCGAACAGACGTTTCAAGCTTTATTAATCCATTGTGCCACACAAGCGATGGAAATGATGAGCTTTATATGCGCTCTTAATCGTTTTGACAATATTTACGCTATTTGTCACCAGGTGACGCTGTTCAGGAGATCCTAGTTGATGCAGGCGCAGTCACTGTTCCTGAAGCTCTGGGGTTTAGAGATGCCAGTGGCCGGGTGAATAAACCGGAGGTGGAAGCTAGCAAAAACGACTGGAGGATTGGTGGCTTAAAAGCAGAGAAGGGACATAATGTTAGTAATGTAGAAACTAAAATTTAATAAATATAATGATGGTATAGTTAACCAATCTAAAACAATAATTAAGATATAGGGAGAAAAATGAGCATGATAGCTACTGCTGCCACCCCGTTTCAAAGGGGACGATCCTATATTCCATCCATCCATCCATAAAACAAGCATGATAGCATCTACTACCACCCCGTTTCAAAGAGGACGCTCCTATATTCCATCCATTCATCCATACCGTTGAGAGAATGAAATCACGCATCATTGCGTCATCTGGGCTTTCGTGGTCGAGACTCTAGCTGAAGGCACTGGTTGAGAAATGTAGTCAGTTGCTATCCCATTTCTCATGTTTTACTGTAGTCGACACAGTAATTTAAAAACAATAGAGCAGGTTCATTTCTCTGCCTCACATGGCAACTACGCTCGTACGGTGTTCAAAGACACACTGCCGCTACATTCCAGAAACTGGCACAAAGTCCGTCTTTCAAATGCACAGTTCGCTAAACACTCCCTCACTCCGACCAGATGTGAAGGCCATGGAGCGCGCGTGTAGCCTGTGTGGGCCGTGCCCTAGAAGCGCAGAGATCCGCTGCAGTGTTCGTGGCGGGAGAGGGGTCGTGCAGTACGCGTACGGGATCGTGAGAAGCGTAGCTGAACAACAGCCGTCGGTGAAAAAAAAAAGAAGGGCATTGTACTGAACTCAGAAGAGAGGCCACTAAACCCGCTCTGTCAGATTTACCTGCTTGATTTTAGCAATATATGGGACTGACTTGTGACAACGCTGAGCATATCTATTTCGGAAATTATGAACGCTTCAAACACACATCAAAAACATCATCATCTAACATTGCCCTCGTGCTGAATGGGCCCAAAATATTGTATGAGGCGGCAAGCCGATGCACATAGAGAACAGAGAGAAGATGATCGATGACCGTGAGATGATTTTTGATGAATCACGGCACAGAGGGCCCAGCATGAGCGCTCATGCCCGCTCCACTGCGTGCTTCTTCCTCGTTCGTAACATTACCCAGTTCCATCGAGCGATCGTCCCTCGCGGATAGTGGGCGAGGAAGTTTGTCGATGTCGATGAGATCCGCGGCATGACGATGGGTGTGACTAGATGGTTGAAAGATAGAAGAGGAAGAAGGAAGAGGGCAACCGCTTGTCGCCACGATGATTCCCCGATGAATCCTGGTCCAGAACGCTTTCGGGCCACAGGTCGCCAGGATCCGATGGCCGAGGCCCAGGCACGCACCGCATGGCATGGGCAAGGGTGACGTTAGTGACGTTAGTGAGTTTCACGCGGGCTGTTATTTCAAAATGCTTTAAGATGTTTGTCGCAACCACATATTCTCAGGTGCGACATTATGAATCGAGTATGAATAATTGCTGTAAAATTTGCTCGATTTTTCTTGTTCGTTTGTTTGTTTCTAGAGAGCTAGAGAGAGGAGTCGAAGTTTCATCTACAGAATACTAGCGAATATCTAAGCGCGTAGATTTGCCACCCTTCGGTTTAGTGTCTTAAACTGCCACAACTGACTTACAGATAAATTAATTCAAGATTGGCAATCGAAGCCTTAAGTGTTTTGTTCGGCGCCCTGCTTTTAAGATTGCATGTCGAATAATGGGCATTCCTAACCCGTCGTTAAGTCGAACAAGGCTGCGTTCATATTCTGATCCCAAAATCCAGATCACGGAATGTTTGCCTTGGCTGGAATAGTTTTCTTTTTATTCCCAGAACACTGTCACTTTACAATGGCTACACCTACGCCTTCTGGTCTTCAACATAAGGCGGTAGCTTAAGAATATATGCTAATTAACAAGTGTGAGCAAAAAATGACTCGTCAACGATGTGCACAAGTGGAGGCCGGGGCCCAGTGGTTAGGGCGTCCGTCTCGACTGCGGGAGGTGGTTCGTTCGAAACCCGCCGCCGGACACCCACCGGTAAAAATGGGTACAAGCGTACCCCGGCCTGGCGCCCGGCTCTCTCAGGGGTGTGCGCTTGGAAGAGGCTCCGCAAACCCCGCTGCGCTCCTTCTGGGGCAAAATAGTTTCGAACACTTCAGCCTGTAAAGGTGGTTCGAGTTACCGTGTTTCACGGGGTTCAAAACTGAAAAGGAGTCGTGTCCTGCACACGCGAAAACTCAGAAGAAAAGGGCCACATAATGGGCTTTTACCGTACAAGGCAGACTTATTGTTGTCCGATGGCGGAACTCATCCCTGCCACATCAGAGCAACTATTTGGGACCTATGACCATTTTCCCAAACATTTCATCCCAAAGAGCCGAGCACCAGGCAGGGGGAAAGCTTGTACCCATTGAAAAACCGGTGGGTACCCGGCGGCGCCAGGGATCGAACCTGGTACCTCCCGAACACGAGACGGATGCTCTACCACAAGGCCACGCTTCTTTTTTTTTTCTTTATTGCATGAATTGGTACAAATACATCAAAGATCGTGGTTGCCATGCTCCTTGGCTGACAACCGTCTCTAATGAACTTTCATTACCACAAGTTCGCCCATCAGACTCAAGACCTCCTCCGCAGCGTCTTGCTGCTTCAAAATTTCTTTTAGTTTATACACTTGTTCAACAAAATAATCACATACAGATCGTGCATCGACATCACAGTGTCTATAAGCCATCCTACTCCTCCAAATACGGTGAAGGCCCAATAGCATGATGAGGTCATACTGAAAATCATCATTAACAGTTGTCAAGTACC
This sequence comes from Amblyomma maculatum, assembly GCF_055883805.1. Classification (NCBI taxonomy): domain Eukaryota; kingdom Metazoa; phylum Arthropoda; class Arachnida; order Ixodida; family Ixodidae; genus Amblyomma; species Amblyomma maculatum. The sequence continues at coordinate 187,768,933 of NC_139344.1, forward strand.
GAATTCCACGTGGCGTCAATGGCAGGTCTTTTTTAAGTGTCCTTTGTAACACATCCCAGTAAAACACCGCATCCCAACAATCCAGGAACACGTGCTCAACTGCTTCAGGTTTCCTACATAGTAGACAGTTTGAGCCCCAAAGTACAAAAAGGCCCTTTTCTTCCATCCATGTTTTGACAGGGAGGGTTCCTGTATGCAATTTAAAAAAGAATGTTTTTACGCCCGGTGCAACAGTCATGTTTTTAACTCGCTTGAGCACTTCTTTCCCTGGGCCTTCACAGTATAAGGTTTTGTACAATGGAGCCGGGAACAACTGTGAAATAAGATCCTTGCACAGCCGCTTAGGTGGTACCGTCGTTAAATACTCTACAGAGTACCGCACGCGCAAAAACCTGAACGACCACACCACTTCTCGCAGGAAGCGTGACACAGTGTATCCCCGAGCAGAGCATGAAGAGGCTATAAACTCTGGAATTGCACTGGATAGCATGATTTGCATAAAAGTTCCCAGGAATGCATCTTTTTGGTCACGTAGGAAACAAAACCTTAAAACCATCTGCCGCACATATAAATGCATTAGAGACAACCCTCCGTCTTTAACTCGCCGAAAGAGATTATCTCTGCTAATTCGTTCCCAGTTGGACGACCAAATGAAGACCGCAAATACACGATGGAACCTTTGTATATTGATTCGAGTACAATACAATACTTGAAGTAAATACATTATTCTTGCCACCAAAAAGGTATTGCATACAGTCGCACGGGCGAAAATAGAGAGGTTACGTCCCATCCATCCTTTCGTCCTTTCCCGTATTTCTTCCGCTTTTTCATTCCAGTAATTCGTATTTTCCCCGTATTTGCCCAAAGGGACTCCCCAATAAACTCCGGGCTTTGTAGCTCATCTTACTCTACAGAAAATTTCCGGTTCATCTTCCCATTCCCCGTGCCAGACTCCGAGAATTTTCTTTAAATTCAGCACTACCAGTCTGCCTGCAATACCTTTGTGTTACTTTCAAAGCTTCCGAAACGCTTTCGCGGTCTTCACAAAAAAGCGCCACATCATCAGCGTATGCCAATATTTTCACTTCACATACTCCCAGCTTAAAACCACGGATGTATTCGTTAGCTGTTACCATTCTACACAATGGTTCCAAATATATAGCAAAGAGGAGAGGAGACAGTGGACGTCCCTGCCGCACAGATGCTCTTACATCAATTCTTTCAGATAACACTTTGTTAATCATAAGGCGTGTAGAACAACATGCATAAGCCATTTTAACTCCTTTAAGTACAACGGCACCAACACCAATATGTTCCAACAAACAGTACAATATTTCATGAGATACACGATCAAATGCTTTTTCAAAATCAACTTGAACCATGGCCACTCTCCTGTTTAGAGCATCGCAGCACTCGAACACACTACGCACTACATGAATATTATTAAATATGCTTCTGGTCTTTATTCCACATGTTTGATGAGGTCCAACAATATCTTTTATAATGTATTGCAATCTCTTAGCTAACACCTTCATCAGAATTTTATAATCAACATTTGTTAACGTGATCGGTCTATAGCTTGTAACTTTTAAAAGCATGGCTGGCTCATCAGTCTTGGGAACCAAGACCGTATGCGCGTTGCTAAAAGTGAGTTATCATGCTCTATAGGCTTTTCAAGGAGCACAAGGCCACGCTTCGGATGGAGTCGGAGAGCGGGCATACAGCCTAAGACGAAGTGGGAATTTTTGCTTCTAGCGTATATTGAGCGTATTGCGACATCCGCACAAGTACTAACTGTCGAAGGGACGGGAGTTTTCTCTATATTCAACACATCCAGAGCGCTGCTGATACGTAACGAGCCCCTCGGCATGTCTCGGAACACAAGCCTCGATGACCAGTAAACCTTTTGGTAAAGGTCGTACACCATTTCGGATACGCGATGTTAAATTGCTTGTTACTATTTTCCAAGATCGAACGAAAATTGATCTTTTTTTTTTGCCTTCTTTTTGAGTTTGAGAGCAGCAATTTAGCACATCAAACACCAGCATTGTACTCGTTACAAAATAAGTAACTGACAATTACTTGATCCGAAATATAACTGATTTAAGTGCTTATTTACAGCCCATGAATTGCAGCCATGCGTCTTTCATCAACATCTGGTAATGAGCTGATGCGGCTTCTTCGCCTATGGTCTGTTGCAGCACGCACATCATTAATTTCACCTGCAGTTGTTTTTCATATTTTCCTTCAGGCTTTTTTTCTTCCCGTTTCCTTCGGTAGCGACTCTGAACAGTATTGTGATATAGGTACGCGCCTGGAGGAAGTGAGTTGCTTTATCACACGAAGCAGTTGCGCACAGTCTCGAAGTTACTCGAAGCGCTGTGCCTGGCTCTTGTTCGCGCTTTGAGGGATGAAGCCCGGGCTCACAAAACTTGACATTCTGTTGTGCCGTAGTGGTGAAATACAAAGAGCGGAACCCGGGGTCAGTCAGGTACAGGTCCCTCGCGGTTGGTGGCATGTGTGGGCATCCTATCGCGCACGTACATCCCGCGGCTAGACTATTGTCGCTTTAACACAGGGGAAATTCGTGCAGCTCTCGAAGCTATCCTACCGTGTTTTTTTTTTTTTTTTGGGGGGGGGGAGGGAGTTCGGCATCACTAGCAGCCGATTACCGAAAAATATTTGGATTACCGAGAACGTTACTTCTTACAAACGGTAATCCATTTGATACATAATTCGAGGAAAGCGTTTTACTTATCAAAGGTAATCAGTTACTTGTTACGAGTTGCGCACAAGTCTGCCATGAACCTAAAGCGATAAAAGTGACAAACCGTGTGAACCTCGATAAAAAAAAAAAAAAAGAAGGGAGCAGTCCACACTAAATATCTACGATTTGTTTTGCTAGTGGTCGCGAGAACTGCCCTCGCGGGAATGCGAAGACATTTTAGTGACCGTGAGTCACGACCATGCAGACTAAAGCCAACGGTGGAGTTCAATGCACCAATTTCTGCCGACCAATCAGTACCATGTCACCTGCCAACTAGCACCTGCCAGAGGCATGGCCGTGTGGAAGACCGGACGGCCGAAGCGACATACCGATATGAAGACCCGCTTTAACCAAGCCCCACGAACGTGCCTGTATGGCCTAAAGGAGTATAGCGACTCGGAATCCAAGGGTCCCTGTAGGTTCTATTCTCATCATTTCAAATGTGGAGCCCAAGCTGTCAGTCCACAGCACTGTGAGGTGTAGAGTATATGCAAGCATTACACGACTCATAGCCATTATAATGCGTTTGCCAGACACCATTAAAACTAATTTTGTGGACCTATGCTACAGGCTGAAGACATGAATCAGCGAAAGCTGTGATGGCTTTGGTTCAGCCACATTGCAGCTCTGTACTCTGCCGTGGCAGCTACCTTCCGGGCGCGCATTCCTCCTCCATAAGTGCCCGAGGTCACCCTGTCTCTTCCTACTTTCAATATTCCGCCTAAATGTGGAAAGATTTCCTTCTCTTTGCTACTCTGGCAGGTAATTGATGGATGGACGGATGGACGGAACGTCCCCTTTGAAACGTGGTGGTGACAGTCATCATGCTCAAACTTTATTTTTATGCTTCTATAGGAAACCCTTCCAAGTTTAACGACTTTAGTGGCAGACTCGGTATATTTTCTACCCTTAATGCGCGAGTGCCCCTGGCGACAAAATTAATTCAACTGTCACCTGCCAACCGTGGTAGGTGGCAATTGATCCTGCAAGTAACCAAGCTCCTTCCACTAACGCTGCAGACCTTGGAGTAGAATGCAGGGCTATGTTGCTGCACAGCAATCCCACAACAGTCTTCGCTGCACGCTTGCATCACAACGAGCATCTTATTAAATCTCATCTCTTGACAACATTATCTAACTTTGCCAAGCGATCTGCATACGCAGAGCAGCCCGGTGTTTCATTGTGCAGTTTCTAAAACTCATGAGTATAATGTGCTTCGAAGAATATTTTCATGGACATACTGTTATCAGCGGCGAAGGTCCAGACCCCAAGGTTAAAAATCCACAGTTCTTAACTTCATTCACCAATCAACTTTTTGATCAACACAGCCTGGTGGTCAGTCGCAGAGGTGAGTTCGTAGTCATGGACAACACGATGCCACGACACTTTTTGAAACGAACAAAACGTCGTTCACTGAGAAAGTTAGGGGCTCCTTTCGCACAAAACCGCAACTGAGCGCATGCGGCACGCGCGCGCAGAAAGATTAGCGGAACTGTACTAAGGCGCCAATTATGAACTCCCTGGTCCATTGTACCATAACACTGAATAATTTTGCTTCATATTGGTGCTAAAAACATTTATTTCGGAATGCGAGACTCCACCACGGTAGCTCAATGGTTAGGGCACTCGACTACTGAACCCAAGGAACGCACACACAAAACAAGGCTGGCACATAATTGGCTATGTCCGACGTCTTTCTTTCCTAGCCGACGAAGAAAAAACCAAAACGCTTGTCGTAATAATGTAGCATGAGCTGTTCAATTAGGAAGCTGGCGCGTTGAGCTTCCGTGGAACTTCCTGCGTGCTTCATGAACTCTGATGTGGTTTTGGGCGCAATTATGCATCTGGTTGCTTCGCGCCGCATGACTTTCGAGAACGACTTTTTCTTCGTTTCAATAACCGATACGAAGGCATCGTCTTGTCCACGTCTTCGAGCTTGCCACTGGCTCCAACCGCCTGGTTAGAGCCTGGCTGCTATTTGCCAGTGCGCCGAGTCAAAGCAGCAAGTGCTTTTCAATATTTATTTTGTTTCACGTGCGGGCAAACTATAGCAACAATCATATACTTCAGCTCGTTTATTTAAAAGAGTGAAGTTATGGCGTCGGGCGAGCGTGGATAAGGTTGACGGTGGTGCGCTGCCGTTTCGTCCCAGCAGTGCATTCTCGCAGCCCATCGGCTTCGTTGACAAGTGAGGGAATAGTTGGCCTGCAGCGAAAGGCCGATGAGGGGGGGGGGGGGGGGGGGGGGCGGATTCCGCGGATGTTTCTGTGTCTGTCGCACGCTCCGGCTCATTGTTTGGAGTCAGTAGAACGACCTTTTGAGTCACCGCCCCGTACTGTCTCCAAGATCGCTCTCGCTCCGGGGCAATGGTAAACTGGATATCGCAAGCAGAGATGCAGACGGACCGCACGCCGGAACTACATGCGAGAGGGGGTTGTCGAAAAGAAAGATGCCGCCTTGCTCCTTTGACCAAGTGTTGCTGGACCCCGTCAGCTGCGGCCCATCAAACATTCGCCAACAGAGTATTGGGGAAGAGTGAGGACGGAAGCTGGCGTACTGACACACTACCTGTGACTGACAGGCACGCGTTATCGAAGAAGATTTGATGAACTCCCATTCTTCTAACACGCGTCCGTCTACGTAGGTTGAGCGCATAGACGCTGATAATCTCATTTTGAGGTTGAAGAGCATCGACCTCCGCTAGCAGCCGCTTGCGAACCGGCGTCATGTTGAGAAATGCAAAACCCAGTTGGTCCAGAGCTGTGATTGGCCGGTCGTAAAGAACGTATCTTACCTAACGGCCCAGTGCGAACATAGACGGTTGCAAGCTACGCAAACGGGAGTTCCAGTAGCTATGCAAAATGCGATAAATATACTTATGGCGGGTGCGACTGTAGTGTGAACACGGTTTAATAATTAAGCTCTATTCTGTTTGTCAAAGACAGAAATGGCGCTAAACTATATTTACAGACCACCGATCAGACTGCGTCTCCATCAAACCAATGAACGTCGATGAATTATAAGTATAAACTTTTGCTTCACATGCATACCGATACGCAATTGTGCCTTTAATTTTTTAACCGGTAGAGTCAAAGCAAATCTAAACCAAGGCTAAATTAAGCTAAACGTAGCTCTCGATCCCTATGTATTGCAATAACTGAGCCAAGCCACGACCAATTTTTTAGGCGAAAGCCTTTAATGGCTCATGCTGTCGTGGACAAAATGTGTTCCGCTTTTGCGGCGGCTCTGATTGGTCGAGGAGGGATGACGCCATAGAGGTCTCGACCAATCACAGAGCACCACCACGGTATGCACGAATGCATGCCTTATATGGTCAGATGGCAAGCAATGATCAAATATTAATTAATCAAGTAATAATGACCGAATATGTAATTCATTATTTACTAATTAAAACCCATTTATCGAATAATTAGGTAATAATTACTAATTAGTTCTAGTTGCGTAACCGAATGCGGCACTCAGGCTTTCGCCTTTCACTACTTTAGTCGCTGAAGTCCCTCGGAATTGCTTACTCTAGATTTTAAAGGGCAATATCATATTCCGAAGTTAAAAGAGTGTTAAAAGTGAAGGGAAGACCATTGTTTTTCAATTGCCAATGTAGTTCTAAGTGTAGAAAGTAAAAAAAAAAACGGACTTGTAAGATCTCTGAGTGGGCCTCCTCGCATCGCATATATATAAAATGGCGACACTGCGCATGCTACTGCCGTCAAAATCGTGTCAATATATGCAATGCTGCAAAGCCCACTCATCATTCAAATTCGCATTTTTCAAGTTCAATATTTCAACTCCCGTTGCCAGTTAAACATTTAAAAACAGACTAACCTATCATGTTAACGGTCTTCATTTTCGCAATTCTGACCCATAAAATAAAAAAGAAATTCAAAGTTTATTAAATAATTATTGTCGATTAAATACTACTTATTCTCTGTCGCATACAACATGTCCGCCTTGCTGTACAACCCACCTGCACAGAAGTATCTCTCAGCTATAAAATACAAATCTGTAACCGTTAAAAAAAAAGTCACAGTCCCGCCGTGGTAGTGCAGTTGTCGACTTTTGCGCCCAAGAATCCGGGATCGAATCTCGACTGCGGTGGCCGCTTTTCGATGGAGGCAAAAAGCAAGGCTCCCGTGTGCTGTGCGATGGAAGTGCACGTTAAGGAACCGTTAAAGAACCCCGGGTGGTCAAAATTTCTGGAGCCCTCCACTACGGCGTCTCTCAAAGCCGGGGTCGCTTTGGGGCGTTAAACCCCATCAACCAAACCTTAAATATTCGCCCTGCACATGCACAAATTCGAAAATGCATTAATCGCGCACTGCCCTGACCCTCAAAAGTACTAAACGGTGACGGAAAGGACACCCCATGACTAATATGAGTGGACGTGCACTAGGGTAGTGGATTGATCCTACGTGTGCTACGCTCATAAGAGACAGGGCTCCCGCCTAATGAGCGGTTTCTATGGGTGGAAAATGCGTACGTTCTCTGCGCTCTTGCCATGCTCTCTACCGAGCGAACAGTGCGTTATCGGTGCGACGAACGCAGGCACGAAGAGCGCTGTCTGCCGCCGCCCGGAAGTGGGCGCCGGGCCAGCTGTTGGACGCGCTCGCTCGGAGGCGTGCGAGACGAGGGAGGCGGCCTCTCAGTTGTTGATTTTCGCGCGACGCTTACGCACGTCGCAGCTCTAGAGATGCAGCATCCAGCGAGGTGGGCTTTGGGCCGGCGGCTGGCTAGACAGCTGCGATACCCGAGCCGGCGCCAGGGGTCCACCCTGAACCAGCCGCTGTCGGGCAACGATTGCCCGCGACCCGGCGGCATCGCCACCTTCATGCGGCTCCCGTACGCGGCCTCGGCGCACGGTGAGTGCACCGCCACTCGAGCCATCGGGGCGCGACGTCGCCGTCGGGTGCCGGCGCTCAGGAAGCGTAAATGGGAGGGTGGGCGAGACTTGACGACACTTTGTTAGGCCGTGTTGAAGGCAGCTGTCAGCTTTGCATGTCGACCCACGTGTTGTATGCAGGAAGAGATTTTTGTTGTTTTTCATCACGAGGAGCTTTTTACGTTCCATACAAAAAATGCCGGTCGGTTTGTGTCCGCCCAACCTTCTAGGAACTCTCTGGAGAACTTTCTTCAAGGTGCTATACTATAACGCACGCATACAGGTACGGCTGGCGATGTAAGGGGACGCCTTTAACCCGGAAAGCGCGTGTTGACTGATGACACTCAATTCCAGTGTGTGTGTGTGTGTGTGTGTGTGTGTGTGTGTGTGTGTGTGTGTGTGTGTGTGTGTGTGTGTGTGTGTGTGTGTGTGTGTGTGTGTGTGTGTGTGTGTGTGTGTGTGTGTGTGTGTGTGTGTGTGTGTGTGTGTGTGTGTGTGTGTGTGTGTGTGTGTGTGTGTGTGTGTGTGTGTGTGTGTGTGTGTGTGCGCGCGCGCGTGCGTGCGTGCGTGCGTGCGTGCGTGTGTGTGTGTGTGTGTGTGTGTGTGTGTGTGTGTGTGTGTGTGTGTGTGTGTGTGTGTGTGTGTGTGTGTGTGTGTGTGTGTGTGTGTGTGTGTGTGTGTGTGTGTGTGTGTGTGTGTGTGTGTGTGTGTGTGCTTCCTGTTTTGACATACCTCTGATAATTTGGAAAGGGTGTTGAAAAGTACTTCTTGATCTAGATTTTCTCGATCAAAATAACAGAAACTGTCCCGGGAGACACCGACAAGATCAGTCCGCTGTAAGCCTCTCATAAGTGATGAAATTCAACGACGTTGCTTTGAAATGAAACTTGGGAAAGTCCCCCGGGAGCATGCCACTTTTATGTAACCCCCTCCCTCGCTGGTGATGCCCCCATAGCCCGCACATCGTGCCATCTGTCTTCCTTGTGAGTATGCAAGCGCAACCGACATCTGGGATCTTGCGCGTCGAGTTCGGCGGCGAGGTCACCCATGCTTTGTGTGCCATCAGGGTCGACAACCCTCATTCCTCTATGCAACATGTGCGCCGGCGATGCGAGCAGGTCGCCGTTAGTGCCGAGGCGAGAAAAAATCACTCAATGGGAGTCCGAGCTTTATACTTGAAAGTAATGGTGTTCGATATTTTAGTGATAAAAAGTACAACAGGCAAAATATATTGCACAGCGAGTAAGGTTGATAACTTAGAGGATTGAGCCGAGTGAGGTGAATCTCTGCCAAGGATGTTGCAAAAATGTCAGCGGAGCCATCCCCGGCAGCTTGGCTTCAGTATTTCCGGCCATTAGCGCGCTCATTATTCGGATGTGCCTGCGTGCCCAGGGACCAATATACGAAGGCTGGAGAGACCTGTGACGTGCCGCTAACCGAACCCACGAACACCAGTTAACTATACTAGTCGTAAAGTGCAGTCTCTCTGAGCTTTAACAAATCTGTATTTACTGTGCGCGGCGCTCATTTGTCAACGCCCTTATCGCGCAGGCACAGTGTGAGAGGCGTTAGCATCAGTTTGCAAGTAATTTCGAGTCAAGCAGAACGTTGTTTTGGCTTTTAGGGGACGCACAAAGAGCAAAAGGCGCCTAAAGATGACGACGACTTACCATGAGCCAAGGGAAAAAAGAAAAAAAAAAAAGAAAAAACAAGGTGCACATTAGCTTGGTGAAACCAATGGCATATATTGCTTGCTGCTTGCCGTCATGTAGCACTGTCCAGTACACTTCTTTTACAACACGCTTAACTAGTTTACTAATTAAGATGCATGGTCCAAAAATTTTAATATATTAAGCTTAGGGTCAAAAGTATTTCATTAAGTTGTACAGGTCGTTCAAAAACAACCGGTCAGGTTTTTCTTTTTTCTACCTGGTCGTGCACAATGGTGGGAAGAACACGGAAAATGGTAAAACTGCGCACCGCGGCTTTGTAATGATGCAGCGGTTTGTTTTCAAAATACGCATAAGGTGTCTCACCTTATGAGCTTGCCTGCTCACTCGAGCACTAAGATCAGGCACGCCTTTTCACATGACTAATCAGCCGGGGTTTAACATCGCTTAAACCGATTAAAGACGTGCGAAAGCACTGATTGGCATTGTTTTGTTTGGCTGCTTAGAATGAGACTTAGCAGAATGTACACCCTCCCACTTTTTTAACCAGAACGCACGAGCGTCGACCGTCTAGTCGATAAGCGCCGTATGACGGAGCACAGCGGCAAAATGAACGAGAATACGCGTGTGCGCGCAACGAGCACTCCGGTGCAGCTGTCCTCTGCCAGGCTGTTCTGGGAACAGGATTTCACCCCTGCTTCTTTTGGGCACCGTTATCGTCATCCTCAATTTTTCTTTTCTGAACGGTTCCATCAATTTATAGATAAGTGGTCAGGTGGTAGCGCTGGATGGAACGCGATATACGCCCGCTGATTACACTACATGCGTATCAGCATTTTGTTTCTTTCTGCTATGGGATTACTTCGCTTATCAATTCACACCTTCTTCTCATACAGGAAAGCAGGTGGTACCATGTGGCATTTTCTAATCTTTTCCCAGCGGCATGCAGAAAACAGAAGGAAATGCGATAACGCACAAAAAAGCAGGTGGGGTTGGATCCGGTTCCCGTAACAACCTAGCAGAGGACATATATTATGTTGAGGCTTGAAAAGGAAGGACAGCTGCACCGGAGTGCTCACTGCGCGCGCGCGCGTATTCTCACTCATTTCGCCGCTGTTTTCCGTCGTACGGCGCTTATCGACTCGGCGGTCGACGCTCGTGCGTTCAGGCTAAAAAAGTGGGAGGGTGTACCTACCCCTCAATGAAAATTGGTTAGTTTTGAGGAAAAAAAGAGGCGAACTGTCTGTCTCACTTCTCGGTGGGCACCTCTTTTACAGTTAACGGTACGCAATTGAAGGTACGTCCATATATGTCGTCGGTTGGAATCCCTCGCGTAAACTATCATCCAACTTGAATAGCAGACGAATACTTAATAAGAAGCGAAATATTGACACCATCATCCTGAAAGCCGCACAAAGAACAGTTGTGTCACAATTTTCACACGTAATCGCTTGGTATCTATACGTTGCCATTTTTTTGTGGACACATCCTGCAGCCGCATGAGCCAAGTAAGGCCTTGGATATAAAAAAAAAAAAAAAAAAACGGTAACCGTAGCGGTTCACATGGTCTCTGCACTTTTACGCATGACTGTACCTCTCACCTAGTCGTTATTTTTTTTTTTTTTTCATCTCTAAAGAAAGCCCGTGAAATAAGAGATAGTACCACGTCGCTGCGCTCTCGCACTACTGCATTCTCGGAGCTGCCAAACGCGTTTTAAATCAACGATGCCTGCGCGCTCACCGTTTCGAAATTGGCTGACGTCGCTACAGAAACTCAAAACTTCAGCACATTCTGCCAGTGCAAGGAAAGTGCGAGCCTTGAGAGACGATAAGTGATGGGAAGGTGCACCTAAAGGTAACTAAGGCGGAGCTTTTATTGATCTACCATCCGAAAAAGCAAACAAAATATACAAGATAAAAGCACTGAAGTCAGGGGTAAGACACTTTAACTAGTTTAGCTTTCAGCTACTTAAGATGTTGCGACGCACCTGGAGACTGGAAGGAAACTTGTGTTTAAAATTATAGAAACGCTTAGGCTTCGCCTTAAGAGTAGACGTGAAGCGCCTTTAACACCGACTTTCATTGCGCGAATTTGTCTTTTTATTTTCCTTGCTTAAATAATTTCAATATTTTATTACTACTGCGCCCCGCCGCGGTGGTACAGTGATAGGACGCCCGACCACTGTGCCGGAGTTGCAGGATTCGAACCCGACCACGGCGGCAGCGTTTCGATGGAGGCGAAACGAAGAGGCGTCCGTGTGCTATGCGATGTCAGTGCACGTTAAAGATTCCCAGGTGGTCGAAATTATTCCGTAGCCCTCCACTACTGCTCCTCTTTCTCTCTTTCCGCCTTCACTCCCACCCTCCTCCCTTCCTTAACGGCGCTGTTCAGGTGTCCACAGAGCAGGTGTGACAGATACTGCGCCTTTCCTTCCCTGTGAACCAATTATTATACAATTATTGTCATTGCTGCACATTCCAAACATACGTTAGTAAGACATACGCACCACAACGCATTCGCCAGGTGTCCCTGTTACACGCCTGGTACCAACAAAAAAATAAATAAATAAATAAATAAATAGCATGCGCGGCCCACGCACAGCGTGTCATGCAGAGTTCGGACTCGAATGGTGGCAAATGTGTTTAATTGAATTACTTTTAATTTCTGAAAACCCTCCATTAGAGGAACCTCCTCGCCAATTTTGACTTCATTTGGAACATTTCCCAATTCGTTACGTACTTTATTTTGAATGCCGGGTGTTTGAAATTCCCACACGAGGTCATGTGTGTGACGTCATAACCCTGTCGACCAATCAGGTTTTTTTTCCGCACGAATATTTCCCACACGCGGTGCCGACGGCTTTTCGACCGGACGAGCTGTATGCGCTTAGCGTAAAAAGGAATGACTCTTGCGCATGAATGCGGCACGATAAGCTGCCGGCTAGATTTTTCTCAGTTTTTCATTAAAAGATTTATCTTTCTATAAGCTGTGGTGCATCGGCTAAAGCGCCGAGATTCTAAAGTACAGCTTTTTCGCCGGCAATGGTTGTTATCGCACCCGAGGATAAAGTTTATTTTTCCGCTTGATAGCGTTGCCATGACAACGATACAACACGTAATTATAGCTTTCTTCAAGCAGCTATGAAAGAAATTGGCACTGGCATCTCAAATGAGTGGACAATTGCTTTTATGGAAGTTTCCAACCCCTGCTGAAGTCACGTAATTCAAGCCAGGCTGTGTTTCCTTATTGTGTTTTTTTTTTTTTTTTTCATAATTCTGTAGCCCGTCGAAATGAGCGGCGGCCGTTCGCTTGGGCGCGGTCAGCGCGCACATTTTGTTCGTTCAAAATGCGGTTGGGAGCGCTGAAATATGATTGCGCTTGAGCGAAGTCATGCCTTTTTTTTTATATCTTTTTTTTTTTTTCATATTTCTCGGACGTTCTTTAAATGCCGGAAAAGACGAGCACGGAGAAGGTACGTTGGTAGGAAAAGAACTGGATTGCTTTTTTTTTTTTTTTTGCACTCCCCGTATACAACTAATGAAACGCACTTGGCCTCAAACTGAATATTAAACATTTTGCATCTTTCATCTCAATTAATGAACCAATTAAACGGAATATAAATATACTCTGAGTAGCGTTACATCGCGGCAAACTTTCGTGTTTTGGTTTCATCAAGTTGTGTTGCACCTTCTTTTCATATCATAGGTTCAAGTTACGTGAAACACCCTGTACATACTCAAAAGAAAAGATTCGAGAAAAGTATGTCTGTTTCGGAATCTGATTTAAGAGAAAAGTGATATGTTCCGATCAGAAGGGCCACCTGTCCGCCCCGCTCGGTTTCATATCCATGGTGTCACTCCAGTGACAGTTTGACACGAACGCGAGCTACGGTTGAAAGGCACAGACCTAGTTAGAAAACGCAACAGCATGATCATTCACATCCACACAAAGGAGAACAAAACCAACGTAGTCATTTAAACAAGGTTCACTCATTGCACAGGGCGCGCGGCGTGGGTCATAACGTTCCGAAACTAGAGGCCGCTGAACGCTCCGTTCGAAGTCATGGGTAACTAGAGTATTTGCAATCAGACTTGTCCAACAGCACAGCCGTGGAAACCTCTTCTCAGGAGCAGAGAGGTCTTTATATTTTAGTTGTGTCGTATGCGCCCTTTGCTGTTCAATGCCGCTCTCCGCTGTCGCTCACATCCCGGGCACTCGCTGAGGTGGGTGTCATTATGCCAAGCTTTGGAGCATAACGCGCAACACTGTAATCCCGCAAGTGATAGCTGAACCGCTTCTGCAGGCCACCTGGTAAAAGTGAGCGCATGAGCCGACAGCGAACAACTAGTGGGACCGTAAAATATAAAGGGATATTTTTCTCCCATAATGCTACCTCCCCGAGCCATGCCCGAGCTCTATCTGAAAAGTTTCGTAAAAATCATCAGCTGGGAAATGCGGTTTAAGCGGTAGAAATGAGCGAGGACCGAAAATGATTTTTTAAAAAATCCTAGCGACGGCAGAGAATCAAAATAATGAATTTTAATGCCAAAAAATGAGAGGCGCTCAAAGGATGTAAACCGACAGCGTGCTTGCAATATATGTTTATATTGAATTCAACGGCAGCTGGTAGGGCATCATGTTTTAGCATCTGGACTTGTTAAACTCAGCGCAGCTTTCACTTCAGAGGAAGTGGGTGCATTTCCATTCCTCGCTGCTGCCGTTGCCTAGAGTGAGTACAGTAAAAAAAAAAATTATATGGTCTAAAGTCGCGCGAGAGTGCGTAAGCATTTTTTATTTGTTTTAATTCTACTCTAGTATTCTACGAGCACTAACACAAGTGGAATTGCGCCAATTCCGTGCTTTTCGGGTATCGCCGGGAATAACCGTAGGAGAACGAAGGTCTTAACATATGCTAAAAGAAGGACAGGAAATGCCTTCTTCCGTTGGCGCAGTGGTTAGAGCGCTCGGCTACTAGGCCCGTGTTCAAACGCAGCTACAGCAGCCGTTTTCCGATGGAGGCGAAACAAACGCAAGGCGCCCGTGTCAATGCACCATTGGTGGAAATTATTCGGAGCTGCACACTTGTCATCCGGAAGTGGTAGCCACATAACTGTGTCGATCAGCCAAAGCACGAAACAATTGTCGCATCGGCAGCTAGGGGGAGTTTCTCTCATTTATCACCTGTACGCGGAGTGAAGGAAAGGTGCATCTTCTGGGCAGCTTGCACGGCCATCGCAATAAATGACAAGGAAGGCACACACACCCGGCAGCCGCTAAGATTCTCGGAACTCGGGGAAAAGAGGAAAAGGGGGGGGGGGGGGGGGGGGGGGGGGCTGCTTCGCGTCGATTCAGGCCAACTCCAGCAAAGCAAACCCGCGGGCACAACTCGCTGCGTACGGAAAACCTATGCGCGCATGACAGTTGTTTGCCGCACCTTATCGCGAAGCGAATGGTTTCCTAATCTGTGGCGTCCAAGCACGCAGTCAGTCGAGAACCTGTGTGCATCCTTTACCAGCGTCGCGTGGGGCGCTTTACTGCCGGCCATCCGCGATAACTCAGCCAAGTACTGAGGCTCCAAAAGAGAGTGAGGCGAAACAACTTTGCGGTGCTTTTTCAAGCAACAAAGCGATAGATCGTCAGATTTTATGCGCAACGGAATCCTCGGGGGACTGCTGATATTCTGGACAAAATATTACTAACACAGCAACCAGCTCACTGCTTTACGCACCGCTCTGTAACAAACCTTTAATTCCGGAGTAATTATCCGCAGCTTACCTGGCGTTTCATCAGAGACCTTGTTTTCACAGAACGTTGAGCTAAGCGTGTACAGGATCATTCCTGCCTGTTCGTCCTTAACATTCTGTCACTCAGTGGAAACACTATCGTATTTTTCTCCGTAATAAAGTACCGTGTCATCACCGCGCTCCCCGTTTTATCTGATAACGGCAGCACCACTTTGTATACGTCCGTAGCCATCACCATTCGGCGTTCCATTTTTACGCGGTCGTTAAGTGAAACACTGCTTCAAGCAAACGCTGCGACCTTTCCAGCGGTATCACCAAACGCATCAAACCCCACTTATTTTTCACCAATCTGCTTATGCCGATTCAAGCAAAGCTTTTCGGGTCACCTTTTAATGGTGGCGCAGCTATGGGATATTTTAAAATACTTCTCAACAAAAATGATTTAAGCATCCGATGCGTGGCAAGATTTTGCTTCTCAATTTAGTCCTGCACTCACAACGAGCAGTTAAGACTACCATAGAAAATCAATGTGGCATACTTTTAAATTAACTGATGCAAAAAATGAACTAAGCTAATTTTATCAACACATGGACAAAATGATCTAAGCTTCTGGTCTGTAGCATGTCAAGGTTCTTTTGAGCTCACAACGTGTAAATTACGCCTGCCATGGCAAACCCAGTAGGCTACGTACGTTTTTGTTTTTTAATAAAGAGCAGAAAGTTAAAAGCCTGCCAAGGGAGGATTTGCAGACATACTGATTATAATGATGCAGGTATACAAACTGTGAAAAAAAAAAAAAGAATAACGCTCAAAAACTCGTTTCCAGAAGGTGTTCAAAATGTTTGGGTATCGAAATCGTTATGCAGCCTCACATTTAACGTTTTCATTTACGCACTCTTGTATCCATGTGATTGTCAAGGCCCCTCATCCAACCTCACACTTCATTCCAGTTATTTTGTTCGTTTATTAATGCTTCTAGGTCTACCACTCTACAACGTATTTGCTCTCTGACGATGTGTGTACACGCAAGAAAAGCGCGTGTTGAAACGTGCACAACGCGCGTTGCAGGTTTGGACGTTGCCGTGTACGGCGTCCCCTTTGACTGCGGCACGTCGAACCGCAGTGGTGCCCGGTTCGGTCCACGCCAGGTGCGCTGCGAGTCGTCGCTCATCAGGCCCCACAACATGGCCACTCGTGAGTCCTGATCACAGCGGTGATTCAGCAATTCGCACTCGCGCCTTGCAAAAACAATGAATCTCATCTCGCCACAACCTTTTGATCTGCTTTTTGAATGTACGCGGTGCTCCATACGCCAGCCTAAGGCACTCACTGGGGAGTCACAATATTTTCAAGTGCATCGAAATCGGCTTCAAGCTGGACCTTTAGTTCGTAATTTAGATTATTTCGCCGCGGGGTGACGGCAGTTCGCTGCTTATCGTCCTGTTTGAGTAATAAATCTGGCAAAACGTCACTCAGTGAACACTTCAACTTCAACTTCAACGTATGGCTACCTCTTGAACAGCGTCGTCTCAGTGCGAGTCAATAGAATATAACCAAGGTAAGCCTCTTTCAAGTCTGCAAGAAGAATATAGTCCACACCAGGCGGAGTTGCGCAAGCTTGTACTACAAAAGCCTGCCAGACGGTGTGTGCGCTGCTGCCCTGCGGCACATCAGCTGCCATAAATGCACTCACCAGTTTCACAAATTTGTTTAGAGGTCGGTCTTGCTCTCATATTGTACACCTTGTGCCGCTTTTAAGCCGGTATTGCAAAACTTTTTAATAGTAGAGCATTTAAATACTCAGCTAAAGTTTGCTGACTTCATAAAGTACAGATCGAGACCTCCGCGTAGTCTAAAAACGTTGCAGCAAGTTGTTTTGGAAGAGTAACATGTGCTTTGTATGGATGAGAACATTGCTGTTATAAAGTAAGACAAAACAATGCATGTCGCAATGGTCAAGATAGTCGGCAAGAGGCTAGCGAAATGTGAAATTTACGCCGACAATAACGCGATGGGAGACAAGGTCGAGTTGAAGACAGGCAACCCTGCTAACCACCGGCAGCCTGAGAATGATGCGAACTCTGCAAAAAGACCCTTATTGCTTTGGTTGGCTTCTCATATGCGCCGAGAAAACCACCAGCCATCCTCGCATATCGCGACAAAGAGCGCTGGCTTGCACGAAATCCGCCCCGCACGAAGAACGAGGCTCCGCAATTAGATGGGCGCTGCACGCACTGCTGCCACAGCGTGGCCCCAGCCGAACTCCCTTCGCAGGTGCGGCACCCTACGACTCCCTCCAGGTAGCCGACGTGGGCGACGTGCCAGTCACCATGTACGACACTCAGCGAGCTGTGAACGACATCGAACTTTTCGTGCGGGGTCTGCTAAAACACCGCTGCATACCCGTAGGCATCGGTGGCGACCACACCACGACGTACCCCGTACTCAAAGCCATCAAGGTAGGGCCGCCCCAGAATCCTTTTACTGCGGCCACGACTTTGCCCGACTACGTCACTTGATCGATGCGGCTCACTTGGCGTCGCCTGACTGGCCAATGGCCGGCAGAAAAGAGCCGCCCGAGCGCGCTCCTCAGAGGCATTCAATTACAGATCACGAAAGTACGCTGTTCCAACGCATTAGTGAGAAACTATAATAATATTATTTTCCGCGTAAGGGTTTGCCCGTTTCACCTGAATATAGGATAGGAAAACTTTTATTGTCCAACATAAACAGGGGACAGCCGAAAGGGTCTCGGCGGTGGCTTCATCCAGCGGACGAGTCGTAGCTGAGTCTCCGGTGCGGAGCTCAGTTGTAAGGCCTTTCATTGGTATTTCGACTTTATGAAGGT
The DNA here is from genome assembly GCF_055883805.1 of Amblyomma maculatum. NCBI lineage: Eukaryota > Metazoa > Arthropoda > Arachnida > Ixodida > Ixodidae > Amblyomma > Amblyomma maculatum. Next base: position 187,786,860 of record NC_139344.1, read on the forward strand.
GAAAGCCTTACTAGATTATGTGCGCACCGAAAGTGTCGGCAAAATCTGTCCGCAAAATGTGCCGCCGAATGTGACATCACCAGTCATGATTTGAAAGTAGGGTGGTGAAGTATATACAGGGCAGCGATTAATCAATACAATCGCGGTCACTAGCCGTAAGTCAGATCAATTGTGCCATTAATTAATGTATTATTTAACTATTGTTAATAGAAGACAATGAATGACCATGGCAATCTATGATTGGTTGGCAATCAATTAATCAATCATTGTGATTAAGTCATTGTCGCTAATGTGGTAATGAGCTTAAGAACGTGACGAGTGGTGGTATGTGACGTGAACATTATGTAATTACATTAACTCAGTTTTGATTCATTAAAATTTAATTCAGTAAATCAGTTCCCAGCCGCGCGACATTCACGTTACACACCCACGTCAGGTGGCAGTCAAGTAGCACGAGTACGTCATGTGGCAGAAAGTATCGCGTGACAAATTCATGTGACAGTCAAGTTCCATGAAAATGTCACGTGGCTATGAGAGTATCACGTGACAAGGTCACGGGGCATAAATTATGGTGAGGGCTACCCCCCCCCCCCAAAAAAAAATATATATATATAGAATATAATATGCGACAGTCAAGCTGCATGAGGACGCCACGAGACAGGGGTGACGGCGTGCTCTACAATTCCGCACTTGCAGGAGCACTACAACGAACGCACGCCAAGGAACGCTACGCTACAGGAGCGACGGTGTACCGTCCAATCCCACAGCAATGCAACGAACGCGTGCCAAGGACACGAAATTTCCACTATGCGACACAAGCACCGTATGCAGCAGCAACGCTCAGGCTTTCGCATTTCTCCAGTGCAGATTCTGCAGTGCTCTCGGAAGTTCGTTTGTGGTTCCTCCCGAAAGAGGGGGGGGGGGCGAAGGGGAGGGCATGAGGACACTCCCATAGTATATGGTTCAAGGCACCCCAAGCTCGTAGTTTGCACATTTTCCTGAAAATTGCCCTGGGTACAAATATTCCAGAAGGCCGGGTTTGTAAATGTGTAAGTTTGTAACCGATGCCAGCTGGGGGCTTGATTTCTGGTTAAGGATCTATCCGCTGTAGAAAGTCTAGCTCTTTGCAAACAATACTGCTGTGTAATTTATCTGTATCCTTCCAAGCGATCCCTGTGCGTGAAGACCGCCTCGATTAGGACTGCCAGAAGGAGAAGCTTCGGGCGGACTTGTGACCGTCTCGTTACCAGGCAGGGATGCATGTACTAACGTAATTTTTCGGTCTGTTACATGATGGCTTAGGATTGTGTTTATGAAGGGGGGGACCGAATCTTTGCTGAAGTTTTTGTACTTTTCAACTTTGCAGTCACTGATGATATACCTAGCCCTTGCGCCTACACAAGCCAGTGAGTGCTATGGTAGCCTCGTCTGCAATCTCTGGGTTACCGTATTGTTACCAAACCCAGCGGCATCCACGTAGACCACGTCCTCGTCTCCGAAGGAGCGGTAACTTTTCTCAAGCGCTTCTGCCCATTTGGCCCGACTCTCCAAGTGATGAGTTAGGTGCATATTCCTGGTTATGGTGGCAAGAGAATATTCTTAATTTATCCGAGCATGTCCACTTTGACGTTTTTTTATTGTCGCTACTCATGTTGAGTTTGTCTAGGGTGGCCCTGCCGGTGGTTGTTCCGGCTGAGCGTTCGATTTGGAATATTTATTTATTTATTTATTTATTTATTTATTTATTTATTTATTTATTTATTTATTTATTTATTTATTTATTTATTTATTTATTTATTTATTTATTTATTTATTTATTTATTTATTTATTTATTTATTTATTTATTTATTTATTTATTTATTTATTTATTTATTTATTACAATACCTTCAAGGCCCCGGGGGACGTTACAGAAGGGAGTGGAATAAAAACAAGGTGATAACGCAGCAAAATAAAGAATGTAATACAACAACCAACAAACAAAAAAAACAAAGTTAAACGTGCACAAAATACAGGAACAAAATTAAATAACAAGGCCGATTACTCAAACACACAGTTTTCAGCGGCAGTTTTAAATAAACAGGTGTCAGAAATATCGGCAACCGAGGTGGCCAGGTGGTTCCAATCGCTGGCCGTCTTCGGTACAAATGAGCTAAGATATGCATTTGTCCGGCAGTATGGAATGCGTACCTTATGAAGATGACCTGTGCGAGGTGATACGAACGATGGTTCTGAAAGAAGGTCCCCTTTTGACTGGTGATTGTGATAGTAAATCTTGTGAAATGTTAGGATTCGCGAGAGTTTTCTACGAAGGAAAAGGCTAGGCAGGTTCAAAGCGCTTTTCATTGCAGTTACGCTAGCAGTACGGGAGAAGTTAGACAAAAAACGAGCACTCCGATTCTGTACTGATTATAATTGGTTGGTTCGAGTTTCGAGTCCCGGATCCCATACAGAGCACGCGTATTCTAACTTTGATCGCACAAGAGTTTTGTAGAGAAATAGCTTTAAAGAAGATGGAGCCATAGAGAAGTTATGACGCAAATAACCAAGCATGCGGTTAGCATCGTTAATAATATAATAGATATGTGTATGCCACAATAGGTTAGCATTTATATGAACGCCTAAATATTTATACGTGGTTACGTTTTCCAGCACTGAGCCTGAGATTTGGTAGCGACTAGGATTAATAGTAGCAGTCCGATGTGAAATGCGCATAACCTTACATTTATTAGTATTAATTCAGTGCCATGTGCCAACGGTTACACCAACTAGATACCTTATGTAAGTTACACTGAAGTACGGGTGGGTCTGAAATGGAACTGATTACCCGGTAAATTACGTAATCATCTGCGAAAAGCCTAATTGTAGAGTTAATACTGTTAGGTAGATCATTGATATATATTAGAAACAATAAAGGTCCCAGTATCGAACCTTGAGGTACTCCTGAAGTTGCGGAACATGATGAAGAATCGGTGTTATTTGCAGTGACGAAGTGACTTCTGTTACGCAAGAAACACTCGATCCATGAAAAAATATTTGGGTCTATGTTCAGTTTGCCGACCTTCAAAACAAAGTAGCTGATGGTTAACGAGGTCAAAAGCCCTCTTAAAATCCAGGAATACGCAGTCAATAAAAAGCCCCTTATCTAATGCATCAATTATGTCATGGGTGGAGGAAATGAGTTGAGTCTCACAAGAAAATGATTTGCGAAAGCCATATGTTGATGGGGAAAAAAGAACGAATTATCTTCAAGGAATTTAACCAAGTTTGAATATATATAACATGTTCAAACAGTTTGCATGAGGCACTAGTTAATGATATGGGTCCGTAGTTAAGAGCACAATGAGCATCACCAGACTTGAATATTGGTACCACCTTGCCCACCTTCCAGTCCCCGGGCAGCTGTTCTGAATGCAGAGATTGTGTATGTCTTGAGACTTTCACCAAATTGTATGCGCGCTATCCTTCCGAGAGGGAATTTTTCCAACGTTATATGTGCCTTCCCCGACGTTTAAGAGAGACAGATTTTCGAGTATCGCCTTGCATTGTACATTGTCGAAAGATTTGGTGAGGCCAAGCTCTAGTAGGGTACTTTCGCTGCCAGCGGCTGAGTGTCTAATATGTGATGTTTGAGTTGTAGGATGACGCCATGCGTGGACAAATGCGATCTAAAGTCTATCATGGAGGTGGGGTTAAGTCATGAGATTGTTTAGTCGCGTTTGTTTCACCTGGATGTTGGACGCAGGAGAAGCACGGTCCCGTGGGGCTGCTGCACATGGACGCGCATGCAGACGTGAACCCAACCATGATGCAGTGTGAGCTGGCTCACGGAACACCCTTCTACCGGGCCGTCCAGGAAGGCCTGTTGGACACGCGCCGTGTTGTCCAGATTGGCCTGCGCGGCTCCATCTACGGGCCAAACGAAGAACGCTGGAGCCTGCAGCATGTGCGGATAGATGGTTTCGCGTATTATGTCTACTTTCTCCTCTTCATTCAGTGTTACCTCTGAAAAGCTATATAAATAGACTTCGCGCGTTCGCCAGTGTTTTCGCAGCAAGGAAAAACGGGCTTGTGCTGTGGAGCTCAGCAGGCACAAGGTCAGCCATGTCTTGCATAGTGTTAATATGATTGTAGTAGCTGGAATCGGTACGCCAAGTACACACTTCCAAATGTCTTCTCGATGTGAGCCCGTTTATCTCGGTCCGCGTGACGGCGCACTGCAGAGCACTGGCTGGTCACTGGCTGGTCAAACGAGTTGTGTAGCGCGTCACGAGGCCACAGGTCATGATCGAGTTGGCAGGTTCTGCCTACTAGGGCCTTTAAGATGGGAAGGTCAGATGGAGATCGGATTTCCCGGGACCCTTGGAACCCAAGTCACACTATTCTATAGGCAACGCAGAAAAGTCCGTAGCTGGGTTTTATATGTATGTCGTTTAATCTTTCACATATTTTGGTAGCCTGCGGCTGAATGCTAGTATGCGTAAGATGATGGAGGCACAAATCAAGCGGTCAGTGGGCAAACGAGCATGTGCGCGAACAAGAATCGTCATGTGGGAACCGCCATTCACCATCTTTGGGTCGGGTACTTGCCTGAATCGGGGAGAAATTATCGAAAGTGCACATCTTATGTGGTGATGCGGAATCAGACAAGACTGTTTCGCATGAGCTAATGCCTCATTGTCATCGCAGCGCGGGAAGGCATATCCAGGCAGCCCAAGAAGAGTTCAGTGGAAAATTCTAGTTAAGAGCTGTGCCACCAGCGCCATCTATCGCCATCGAAAAGTTCGGGAGAACTTCTCAAGTTTCGTGTTCGTCCACTTCAGTCATTATGCTGCCGCCATTAGCTGGCGTTGCTAGTGCAGATGTTGCACGCCCTTCTTTTGGTTCGGCGTCAACACCTACGATAAACATTTACGGTTTGAATCAAGCAAGTACCCACACAAACATAGCATAAAATAAAATACACCGTCCGATACCACCAGCGCGCGGTGCGATTAAGTCAGCGGTTCTACCGAGAAAGTTTGTCTTGGATTTTCTCTGAAAGACACGACAGTCAATAGATGTTTATGTTCAGAAAGGCAAGTGCCACAATTCGTCTGACATTAAAATATTGCAAAAAAAAAGAAAAAAAAGGAGAGGAGAGGAGAGGAGAGGAGAGACCGATAGCAATTATCCCTTCATCATTGCGCAGCATTAATTCTGGCATCCAATTGCCTAATTCACAGCGGAGACTCTTAGAAAAGAAAACAAAGCATGTGGAACTGTCGCGTCTGCGCAGGCACCATCGCTCTGCATGCTCCACACATCTTGAGCAAAAAGCGCCCTTCATACGCATTCTGCGAGTCTAAGCAGCGCGCCCGCCACAGGCCGAGTTGGAATGCGGGAAGAGCTCAGAATTAAGCAAAGACGCTGCGCCGGGGCCGCCATTACTCCACGTGCGGTTGTGCTCCGCAGGGCTTCCACATCATCCAGGCGCAGGAATGCTGGTTCAAATCTATGGCGCCCATCATGGAGACCAAGGTGCTGCCCGTGCTGGGCGCCGGCCCCGTCTATATATCTTTCGACATCGATTGTCTGGACCCCGCATTCGCCCCGGGCACTGGTGAGAGGCGCCAGGAATTAAGCGCACCCGGCTGCTGCCCACCCCCGTTTATTGCTTTTTCGACATTCGAGTGGCTCGCGCGCTTTTAACGCGCATTACTTTATGAATGCCTCCGGGCGCCCTTTCTTCTCTGCTGCTCGCTCTTCCTTGTGAATTTGCGCGCGGCCCATCAATATATGGGCCAGAGGGACGACGATGAAAAGAAAGTCGCACGGCAGCAGCCCCGGAAGCGGCGAAATGCGATGACGACGATATGGGCTTGTTGGAGCCCGCGGAAAGCCGCTCGCTAATATCTGCCCGAGATGTCAGCGGCCGTGGCGACTTCATACAGAGCAGTTAAAATCGTCTGCCCATTTTTCTTTTATTTGTTCATCCAGCCATGGAACAGTTTGCACTTGCAGACGCAAGCACGCATGATATATTTTAAGGGCCCTTTCGGCGCATTATAATAAATTTGGTCTCACCCCAGTATTTTGGATTTGACTTTAAGCGTGCACCCTTTGCATATCCTTTGTAGGAAGTAAGTCAGTTAAATACTCGCTGCAGCTATGCACAGGCCGTGGATCGATAAATCGATAACGTAACAAATTACGCGCATCGGTGACCCCACGTAGTTATTGCATGCACTCATATGTGGTTTATGCATGATCACATGAAATGAATAACTTTAAATTTGAAAAGTTAGCGGCTTTAATACCGACACAGCGGCGAGCGCGGCTCCATTTTTCTGCTCTGTTGTCCGCTATATAGAACGTTCATTTACTCGGCAATACTCCTCTCCGTTTCAGGCACTCCGGAAATTGGTGGCTTGACAAGTGCACAAGCACTCGAGGTCATACGAAGCTGCAAAGGACTCAACATTGTTGGCGCCGATTTAGTTGAGGTAAACGCCACGCGAACTAACTCCAGTAATACTCTTCTTGTGTCTGAACTAAAATACGACTTAAAGTTTCGCGTTTTGCACGGGTTCTGTGTTTCAGGGGGCCGAAATTTCCTAGCGCAAACACAAACCTGTGGCACCCCTCAGTCATCGAGCAATTCGAACCTCTGCCGGGTGGGGTAGCAAATTATCAAAGCAAATATAGCTATTAATCTATTTTTAGCTGCATAATCAGTGTTGTTAATGGTCGGGAAGTGCTTCTGATCAGGTTTGCAAAATTTTGAGAGAAATGACTTATTACATGAAAAAAAAATCAATCAGAAGGAACCCAAACACATATAAGCTGGAAACGTTTGGAATCATATTGGTTCCGTCTATGTTATCTCTAGTTAAAAATAAAGGCACGAAAATCGCGAGCGTGCCTCCGGCAGGTGATAGTCGGCAGGGGGACTTGGCCCGGCACTGGCTGTTCCGCTGTAGCATGACTCAGCACTTAAGTAATGTAAGGTCTTGAGTTTGTACTAGCATTACGCATAGTCACGATTTACATTCATGATCATAACTTGTGACTCATCATCGCCATGTAGCGCTGCATGATTCTGCACTTTATAAATCAACGTAATGAATTCGTCTTCTCACACGTAACCAGTCATTCTCTGTCATTTTTTTTTTTTTTAATGGGGGAGTCAGCTTTTTCTGTTCAGCCAGTATTAAATGATGTGATGCAAAGAAATTAGGGGGTCGGCTAATTTTCAAACATCGGAGTGATTAGCATGAGCATTGTTCAGTCCCGGATCTGTATATGCCGATCCCACGACAACGCAAGCGACTGGCCATCGGAATCCTCATACGCTCGATATATAGCTTGCCGGAAAACCATTGCTTGTTGGCAGTGTAATTGGTTTGGTTTTGGGGATTTAACGTCCCAGAGCGACTCAGGCCATGGGAGACGCCGTAGTGGAGGACTCCGGAAATTTCGACCACCTGGGGTTCTTTAACGTGCACTGACATCGCACAGCACACGGACGCCTTGCTTTTCGCCTCCAGCGAAGAGCGACCGCCGCTGCTGGCGTTCGATCGCGAGTCCTTTTGTTTCAGCCATAGCCTCCTATATTATCAATTCCCGGTCATAGGCGCCATGATCAAATGACATCTAACGTTGCTTTAAAGGTCATGGGGGAATAAAGAAAAGTGCTCCTCCGGCGCATCCGCGCTGCGGCGAGATAGTGCACACAGTGAGCGCCGCTCGTGGCAGCTCGTGCTTAGGGGGCTACGCTTTCCAGATTCTGCTGGCTTTCCTATGGAACAGCGGCACAGCAAAAATTATGCCTGTTTTATTTATTTAGGCGCCTAACTCGAAGCAGGCCAGGATGTTTTATGCCGCTTACGATCCAAATCACTTAATTTCCGAACGCAGAGACACGCATCGCCTGCTCGAGCAGCGATGGAAACGGCCCCGCGGGAGCCTCAAGCGATAGGCGCCCTCGTTTGACACATTAAATAGCCATTTAGTAACTTCATGTAGCCAACAACAATTCCTGGTTGTAAGCTAGGTCAGCAGCCCAGCTGACCGAGGTATGGTCATGCGCAGGTCCGACTCGCGAATGCCTTCGACTGCAGCTGCAGATTGATACCTTACTCCGCTGTCTTTAATAGCTACGGCTTGAAGAGCATAATTATGCACTCACTGAGAAGAAGTGATTTGTACGTTGCTGTGTTGTCGCGACTACGCGCTCTGCAAGGAGGAGGTATCGCTCTCCGGTGCTCTTGAAGACGGAATTCGGAGCGCAGGGCTATGAAAGGACGTCCCTACACACTTACACAATAAACAGTCGTTCGAAGCACGTGAACATGATATATGCACCGAAATTGTGCGCTTATGCGAAACGACACAGTAGAAAAAATCCCCTTCAGTTCTGGTCCTGCTCCTTGCGGCCGCGCCGTGCGTATATAGAAGTAAAACTAGTACGCAGAGTATAATTGCTTACGCTTATTCACCATAAGGCGGCCTGAATATTTTATGTTTTTTTCTGGCAGCGGTGCAGAGAAATGCCATCGCATTCGCATATTTTATGAGTTATCTGTAGCCTCGCATGCAAACGCTCGAGAGAAAGGGCGGGTTGTAAACATAAAACGCGTGACTGGTCTTTACTCTCTTCCTCTACGTTTTCACATTTTCCCTCTGAAAGGGGACCCGACCCGACTTTTGTCGGATTCATGTAAACGTCCTGTATGTACACCATTTTAGAGCATAGCTCAACTCTCCGCCCTGTAACGCCCAAGGTAGCGCGTTTGACTATGAGCAGCCAGAGCGGGCCTACGCGAGCGCTCCTGCCTACTGCCGCTTCTTCGTCATCGCCCTACTACCCACGGGGCCACAAACCGGTCGTCCCGATCGTGGACAAGGAGGCTCTACGCAGCCAAACCACGTGACAGATTTGGTATCTATAGTCACGTGGTATCGCGTAGTACCTAAGGTGGGGGCTTCGCCAGCGGTTGGTTGCTCATTCTTGTCATGGATGAGGTGTGTGCCAGTTCGAGTGCGTCAACGCTTTGCCGCAAGCGTCAGGCAGTCTGATCATGCAGCCGATATATAGCTCGCCCAGAAGCAGCAGTCAAGAGAAAGCATGATCGGTTCGAGCCAGAGACCGAAAAGAGCGAGAAGCTAGTACCGGGATAAAATTCCGAAATTTTTTCAAACCATTTGTAACTGTTACTGCTTGACTAAATTTCTGTGTCATGATTTAAAATCTCTCTTTCGCTCACTCTCGACAAGAGAATTGTTGTTCTCTAAATGAAATATATCAATAAAAATGTCAGAGGTTCAATCCTACTTAAAGGGATGCTGCACCAAATTTTATACTTTTCTAATGGAACGAAAGCTGGCCTTCCGAAGTTGAATAAAACCCCACCGTTTTTTTTTGCCCAAACCCAGATAATAGCCCTCTTTTCATCATTTTTCTCTTGAAGTTGTGCACCTGGCGGCTGCACCCGAAACTACTGTCCCTCAGAAGCTGTGATGTCATGTGTCTTCTAGCCTTCGCGATACGTTCAGCCTGTTCGTCCGCCGGTCCGTCGATTTCGGCACGAGCCTGCTCCAGCTTCGTGGGCGCTACTTTGGGGACGCACTGACAGTTCCTTCACTTTCTATAGTCGCTTGTGCCCGCACCCTTTTGAGCTCGAATCCAACCCGCACAGCTGTCATAAAGTAATATAACCGACAGGGGAAACTCGGGTCCTTTTAGGACCGCGCTCGACGCTTCGCGACTCCGCCAGATAAAGCTGCACCTGAAAAAAAAAAAAAAAAAAAAAGAAAGAAAAAAAAAGAAAGAAAAGAAAAAAAAGTTTTAATTGGTTTAAGGATTGGTCGCATGCGCCGCTGCCGCCGAATTTAAAGGGGGTAACCTTATTTATTTATTTATTTATTTATTTATTTATTTATTTATTTATTTATTTATTTATTTATTTATTTATTTATTTATTTATTTATTTATTTATTTATTTATTTATTTATTTATTTATTTATTTATTTATTTTTGAAGAAAGAAGCGGCAGCGGCAGCGTGACACCGGCGGTTACGGAACTTTTCCACTTCCAGTGACTTAAAACAAGCGCCTGCATGAAATTACGCGATGCATGCGAAAAAAAAAAATTATACCGAAAGTGTTAAGGCCAAGGCTTGGGCAAGTTGGCGCATCATAGAAAGGTAAACCAGCGTAGAACACGGGACGTTGAAAGAACATCACCACACAACGCGCGAAACTAAAGCCAGCCCCTTGTGTAGTTGTGTTCTTTATTCGTCGCGTGCTCTGCCCTGGTTTACCTTTCCGAAATTGAAATTGTGGCCTCCAAGAGTTAGTGCTGAATTCAGGTGAGGCTGACGCGCTTCATCAATTCCGCTAAGTGCGCTGAGAGCCAAAGTCGGCCACTGGAACTCTGAGCGTCCCGTCCCCCCTTGTGTCGGTTATGCAGCTCTATGCAGCAAGTGAGAGGCAGACGTGCACGAAGGCGCTGTTTTACTCCAGGCTGTGAAGTGAAGAGCGATGAAGGGACAGAATACGAGTTCCAATGCACGTCCCATCCAATGTGCTGTTCCGTCAGATTTTTTTTTTTTTTTTTTTTTTTTGAATTGATAAAATATACTGAAACCAATCGCCCCGCCTCGGGGGCGACATATTGAATCACGGCGGTGCCTCGAGAAAATGTTTTGATACCTTCTCAGAAAAACTCATCGGTATGAAAACTTGAAATATATAATATGCACAGCTATTACTTCGCTGGGTCGCACGCCTGGCTAAAATGTCCGGCTCTTGCAGGTCTCTTCGTCGCTTGGTGAGGCGACAGGATCTTAGCCATGTTATATATACTTTGTGATCGTTTCGATATCTGAATAATCGGCACTGCCACTAACACTTTCTACGCTTTAACTGTCGATTTCTTACATGTTCTCATGCCACCTACTCGGAAACCCCATGCGCGACAGCGTAACAGATGCCGCCACGGTGCGACGGGAGCAGGTTGCTGGGACGTGTGACGTCACGTGCGCCCCCCCCCCCCCCCTTAGGCGGGCGGCGTCGACGGCGCGTGTCCAAAAGCTAAAAACTAACGCCATCCGTGATAAAGTAGGTGAAATAAATACAGCAGCTTCAGACAATCAAACCTTCTGAATGCAACTTCAGTGATTTTACAGGTAGTCGCGATTTCTTAGCAGTATACATTCAAACCAGCTTATCGAGCGAAAGCACGGTCCCGCTTCCTAGACTTAGCGACAGCTGCTTGACGACGCGCAACATCTAGTGGGTGATCGGAGGTGGTCTGGCGTTTCCGACACTCGTTTCTGTACTATAGAGGTCTAGACGACGTTCAGAGCACTCTTCTTCCATGAAGCCATCCCAGAGTACCCACGAGCATGCCCGGCCACGGCAGCCGTGGTTCGGTACTGTGCGATGTCAGTGCACGTTAAGCCTCCCCAAGTGGTCCAAGTTATTCCGGAGCCTTCCTCTACAGTAGCTCTTTGTCTCTTCTTTCACTCCTACCTCCCTTCCCTTACGGCGGATTCGCAGTTCCACCGAGAAGTGGGACAATTACTGCATATTCGCTTTCCTATAACCCAGTTTACTTGATTTGACCTTGGTCTGGTTTGTACTCGGAGTAGTAGAGATGTCGCTCTAAACGGAAACAAAGTACAGAACAAAGCGAGAAGAATGGCAGCGTTTTACCATAGTTAAGCCGAGCAGGACTTGCGAAAGCTTTCGCGCACAGATGCAGGTTGATGGAGAGCACGACTTGCAGTGCACAGCGCGAGCTTGTGTTGGAGATTAACACGCGGTGTGATCGGCCGCGGGGATATCTACTAGCTATACAATTACTGTTGGTGTACCCCAAGGTTGCATGTTAGGGCCACTTCTCTTTATACTGTATATTAATGACATGTAGTAACAATTCACGAAAACCCTGAACATGTCATGTATGCAGGCGATATAAGCCTAATTTTTTCAGGAAACTGCCTTGGAAGTCTTCCTTCTGATTATTAATGCGCCATTAAATCGTTTAAAACTGCGGAGTGCAAACAATGCTCTATTCCTAAATAGTCCCTAGTCCTAGTGGTCCTCCAAGTGATTAGTAAACACTTTTTACTCGGACCTACCCACACCTGTGATGTAAATAAATAAAATTGAAATTGAAATTGCCGTGGCTCGCTTCCCTCGAGAAATAACTGGGTTCGAATCCGCTCCAACGGCTGTACTTTTTTCTCCGAGCTCGGCAGAGGCCAGCCGCAATAGGCTTGGTTGTGTTTGACACTGTGAAGTGGTGCTTTCGCACAAAATAAACGATCTGTTCGATGCATCCGACAATGGTGAGTGAGGACAGGTACGCATTTTCAGAAATGTTGCATGCGTGCGAACCATTTGCAGGTTTCGCCACCATACGATACCAGCGGTAACACTGCCCTGACGGCGGCCAACCTGCTCTTCGAAATGATATGCGTCTTGCCAGGAGTGAAGTGCCTGGACTAACTGCCACTGAAATACTTCTAGGCGAATTCCATCATCCTGGGCACGCTTCCTTGTGGGAGGTAGACGTGCCTTGCTAATAAAAAAACAATTGTCTATGATTGCATCCTGCACTACTTTCATTATTGGTCTAGAAAATCGTTTGGAGACCTCAGCAAAATCACGCGAAACGCAAAACGCTGGACTTCAGCCATTCTTTACTCGCTGTTGGAAATGCTGGTTTTCGCGTGAATCAAAGCGTGGTCGTGCTAGCCTGTAAGAGATGAAGCGATCGCAAGGATTTTACCAAGGGGCACAAAAGCGCAACGTCATAAAAAATGGTGGGGGGTTAATCATGGCTTCAACATATCATTATACGAGCGAAAGTTCTGTTAAGACTGGTTATAGACTGGTTTAACAAGATTGTAAAAGTTTGACCGTTTGAATTAAAGGAACGCTCAAGCTTTGCCCGATCTCACCACCTTCAGCGTCGTCGTCTTCTGCGAGTCTGTCTCACTTCATCATCAAGGCCTGTGTAACGGGGCAAAAGTTTTGCGCACAAGCCAACTCGTCGGCACGGGAGCCACAGCAAGACGAGAGATCCAGGAGTATAGTGGACATCACGGTGGCGACTGTCGTACCGGATCTTTTGGGAATCTTGGGATGCAGAGAGCCTGGCGCGAGCTATCCGGCGGGCATCATAAGCGCGGGTGACGGCATCACTGGCGTAAGTACTGGTGGCATCTGCTGCGGGTAGTGAGGTGTCGAAGGGCAGTAACGGGTGTCGGCCAAATAACAAATAAAATGGAGGGCATCCAGATGTAGAATGGACAAATGAATTGTAGGCGAATCTCACAAAGGGTAAATGAACGTCCCAATCGCGGTGGTCGTCAGACACATACATGGCCAACATGTCTATGAGGGTACAGTTTAGACGTTCCGTGAGGCCGTTGGTCTGGGGCTGATAGGCGGTGGTGAATTTGTGGCGGACGGAGCACGAACGGAGTTTCTTCAACCACTCGCGCAGGAAGCAGCGGCCACTGTCAGTAGTTCTCGAGGGGCCCCATGATGGAGAATCACGTTTTCTAGAAGGAAATCAGCGACGTCTGTGACGCAGCTGGTCGGAATGGCTCGGGTAATAACATACCGAGTAGCGTAATCGGTGGCGACGGCGATCCATTTGTTCCTTGAGGTAGAAACTGGGAAGGGGCCAAGAAGGTCAACGCCTACACGGGAAAACGGGTCAGTCGGTATGGGGATCGGTTGCAAACGACCTGAAGGCGAAATTGTGGACTTCTTCCGACGCTGACACAGTTCACATGCGGCAGTGTACTGCTAGACGGAGCGATAGAGCCCCGGCCTGTATAGAAACGTCGGCGCAGACTGTCGTATGTGCGAGAGACATCCAGGGCCGGCTTGCACGATAAAGTCCGAGCTAAGTCCAGACTTAAATGGTGTCTTTAGAAAGACCAAGCTTATTTAAGACGGCTAGTGTTCCGAACGTCGAACGCTTCGGGTTCATGTTCACCAGAGTGGCTTCCCAGAACGGCCTCAGCAACCACTTGGGGCATTTTTCCTCGTAACACAATCTTAAGCCGCAAAAAGCAATGGCACGGATTTTACACAACGCAAAATTGACGGAATGTGTACATCTTACAGCAGGGACAGTGCCAGCGCATCCCTGTATTTCCCTAATTTCTCTACTTAGACACCTGGCGTACTTGTGTCTTAACCAAGACAGCACTAGAGTCGTAATCATACAAGCGACTTATTCAAGTCAGAACTGAAGCCCAGTCTTGACTCCAGTCTTAAGCGGCCATGCTAGTGGCCTATTCTTTAGACTCCAGTTAAGTCTGGACTTAGCTAAGACAGTCTTAAGATTGTTTTGTGCAAGCGGGCCCAGGTGGCCAGCCGTGGGAGCATCATGAAACTGTTCAAGGATGGTGTAACGCAGATGTTGGGGAACGACTAACAAAAGGTCTGTGTCATCTGGTGTTCTCGTGGAGCACAAATAAGGCGAGAGATGGATTAGGGTGGTCGGATCGAGGTAAGACGGCGGATAATGAAATGCAGCGAAGGATCCAAGCGCTGCTCGTCGGCAATGTTATAAAAGGCTGAGACAGACAAGACACATGCGTCATCTTCAGAGTCGGTAGGGCTAGGGGAGTCGACGGGATGACGGGACAAGCAGTCTGCATCTTGGTGAAGCCAACCGGACTTGTAGACGACGGAAAAGGTATATTCTTGCAATCGTAGCGCCCGGCGCCCCAAACGGCCAGTATGATCTTTGAGAGAGGAAAGCCAACGCAAGGCATGATGGTCTGTTATAAATATAAAAGGGCGGCCAAACAAATAAGGGCGGAATTTTGTAATAGCCCAAGCAAGCGCCAGGCATTCTCGCTCTGTGATAGAATAATTTTGTTCGGGCATTGATAGGAGGCGGCTGGCATACGCAATCACCCTTGTATGGCCGTGTTGTCGCTGAGCGAGTATAGCTCATATGCCATGGCCACTTGCGTCGGTGCGGAGTTCAATATTGGCGGATGGATTTAAATGGGCCAAAAACGGCGGAGTAGTGAGAGTAGCAATAAGCTCCGAGAAAGCTGCAGCTTGTTCAGTCCCCCAACAGAATGAAACGTCTTTCTGGAGGAGGTGGGTGAGCGGACGAGTAAGCGCTGCGAAGGTCGGGACGAATCGTCGGAAATAGGAACATAGGCCATATGAGCTTCGAACATCGCTGGATGAACGCGGAGTGCGAAAATCTCTGACGGCACGAATCTTGTCACGGTCAGGCTGAACGCCGGAAGCATTAACCAAGTGACCAACGACTTTGATTTCTCGGTGACCGAAGCTGCACTTCTTGGAGTTAAGTTGAAACCCGGAGCGGCGAAAAAGCGCAGGGATTGTAGAAGGGCGAAGGAGATGGCTGTCAAATGTAGAGGAGAAAAGAATTACGTCGTCAAGATAACACAAACAAGTGGTACACTTGAAGCCTCTGAGCAAAGAGTCCATCATGCGTGCGAAGGTTGCTGGGGCATTACAAAGACCAAAAGGTATTACTTAAAATTGGTAGAGGCCGTCAGGGGTGATGAACGCTATGTTTTCACGGTCTCTCTTGTCGACAGAGACCTGCCAGTAGCCAGAACGAAGGTCGATGGACGAAAAGTAGCTGGCTCCGTACAAACTATCAAGCGCATCGTCGATGCGCGGAAGAGGATATACATCTTGTTTGGTTATCTTATCAAATGGCGGTAGTCAACGCAGTATCTCCAACTGTTATCTTTCTTCTTGACAACATGACAGGGGATGCCCAGGGACTACTGGAAGGCTCGATTACGTCTTTCGCTAACATCTTCTTGACCTCCGTTTGAATGACGAGTCGCTCGGTAAGCGAAACACGATAGGGCCGCCTGTGAATAGGACTGGCGTCACCGGTGTCAATGCGGTGGCTGACAACTGCAGTTTGACCCAAAGGGCGAGTACCGAAGTCAAAAAGGTCACTGTAGGTGAGCAAAAGCTTGCGTAACTCAGCAGCGAATTCAGGTTGAATATCAGCTGCAGTCATGCTGTTAAGAGAATCAGGGCGCGATGTGGAGGACGAGGGAGTGGTTGCAGGGACGGCAGTTGGATGATCTGTAGTCGGAGCTGAAATTGCACAATCGGTCATCGGGGACAACGCAGCTAGTAAAATTTCCTCGGGCAGAACTTGAGTTGACAAGCTGAAGTTAAGGACAGGGAAAGTGGTGCGATTCTGGGAGATGTGCACAATTAGATGAGGAAGGGTGACGTGCCGCTGCAGCAGGACATCAGTAATGGGGCACGCGAAATAATCGCCGTCTGGGACGGGTGGGAATGGCGACATAGGGATGTAAACGGCAGTTTCAGGAGGAAGGCGGCAGAACTGTGCTGATCGAAGGCGGGTTGAGCAGGAGGGGTCTTCATAGCAGAGCGGAAGGTTCAAGCGAAGTAGGCCGGTAGAGCAGTTTATGAGAGCAGAATGAGCTGTTGCAAAGTCAATGCCAAGGATAACGCCGTGGGGGCATTCGTGTAGGACAGTGAACAACACTGGGGCATGACGACCAGCAATGGTAACTCGTGCCGTACACATGCCAACCACGGCAGCAGGGCTACCATTTGCGACACAAACTGTGGACGAGACGGCTGGCGTAAGGACTTTCCTGAGGCGACGGTGAAATGAGGAGCTGAGAACGGACAGTTGGGCACTTGTATCAATGAGAGCAGAAACGGGAACTCCATCCACAAGGACGTCGATACGGTTATTTTGTAGGGCAGGGTTCAGCAGAGGTTTATCGGTCTGGGTCATAAATGCAGCGTCACCTCTGGGAGCTTCATTGGCTAGTTTTCCGGTAAGTGGCCAGAATAGGACGATGACGAACTGCGGCGAGGAAGAGGAGAACGCGAACGTCGTGCTTGCGGGGACGGTGAACGGTTGGCAGCACGGACAGTGGCATCGGGGTCAACACGGGTCTGGTCGGGGCGAGATGAGGAACAGCGAGGGGCATAGTCCCCGCGGTGGTCGACGTAGGTGAACTGACGAGATGGCGTGTATCAGCGGCTACGGCAGTGAAAGAACAAGTAAAACAGATGGGACAATTGTCATGGGTACGCCATTCATTTGCATTACAGTACCAATATCAGGACCAGAAACCGGCGTTGGATGACGCAGTAGTAATAACTGGAAGGGCAGGTGCAGAATCCACGGTGTCGGTGACGCTGGCAGAAGGGAGGCTCATATTCGCAACCTCTTAGCGAACAACAGCCTGAATGCGGGATACAGTAGCCAGAGTGTTGTCGGGCGTATGCGATAGAGAGGCTGTGGGAGTCATTGCCTCAAGGTCTTGGCAGATGATGCGTATCAAAGTATTGTCGTTAGTAGGCGGCCGAGGAATCGGAAGAGCGATACAGGAAGAGCTAGCAGCCGTGTTCGGCAGCCGGTCGAAACGGTGATATATGCGATTTTGTTTTGCTTGCTCGAAACATCGGCACACCTGTAGCGCAGAGTCCACGGTGGAACAATTCCTGCGCAACAGGAGGTTGAAGGCATCGTCGGCAATGCCTTTTATTATATGGCCGACTTTATCCTCCTCAGACGTGCCTTGGTCTACTTTCCGGCACAGAGATAGGACGTCTTGGATGTAAGTGAGATAAGACTCCGTTGACGTTTGAGCGCGAGAGGCGAGCGCTTTCTTGGCCGCGAGGTGGCGACCAATAGGCTTCCCGAACAGGTCGTGGAGCTTCTGCTTGCAAATATCCCAAGATGTTAGGTCATCTTCATGGGTTTCAAACCACACCCGCGCAGTCCCAGTCAAGTAAAAAATAACATTCGCTAGCATGAGTGTGGGATCCCACCTGTTGTGCTTGCTCACGCATTCGTATAGGGCTAGCCAGTCGTCTACATCAACGTCGTCGGTCCCGCAGAAGGTTCCGGGGTCACGGGGGTGGGCCATGATGACAGCAGGTGCGGCGGCCGTAGAGGCAGCGTCATTTGCAGTCATTGTGGTTGTACCGACGTGGCGGCCGCTGCGCAGATCCAGCTAGTCACATGGAATCGAATGGATTCACCTCCACCAAGAAATGTTACGGGGAAGTGCCGAATAAACATGTTGCTTAGTCGCTCTGCCTCTGCTTCGCTCGCCGCGGCTACAACATAATTGGCGACGAGGATGGGATCCCGCTGGACTACGTAAAACGCATCGCGGCGTTCGTGATCCCGCTGGACTACGTAAAACGCATCGCGGCGTTCGTGATCCTGCTGTACTGCGTGAAACTCCTCGCGGTGTGCGTGGAAGCACCGGCGTTCGTGGAGAGCGGTTGGGCGAGGCACAGGGATGGCAACGCTTGGAAGTTTCGACCAGTTCGTCGAGGACGGAGACGAGGATTTTGGGTCCTACGTGGAAAGGTTCGAGCACTTCCTGAAGGCCTCCCAGGTGAGCGACGACCTCAAGCTCTCGATGTTTATTACGGCAATAGGCAAGAGGGCTTACAAGACGCTGAAGACTTTGCTAGAGCCTAAAACGCCAGAGGACAAGACTTATGCGGAACTCGTAGAAGTGCTGGGAAGTCATTTCACCCCAAAGCCCATGGTCATCGCAGAACGATTCAAGTTTAATCGGCGGTACCAGCATCAGGGAGAGTCCATAGCAGCATATGCAGTGGAGTTGAGGCGTTTGGCAGCTTCATGCGAATTCGGGGAATTCCTCGATGAGGCTCTTCGAGACCGCTTTGTAGTGGGCCTCTGCGACAGCGCAACGCAAGCAGAGTTGCTGAAGAGAAGCAAGTTGACGTTTTCGGACGCCTGCGACGTTGCGAAAAGCATCGAGCTAGCGCGGAAGGAAAGTCGGGAATTTCAACCGACCGGGACGCAAGGTACAGTCGACGCCGTACGTCATAAGCCAGGCGGTGGGAAACGCCAGCAGCAGCGTTCAACCGGTGCAGGACTAGCAAGGGACCGAGTGTCTGAATCGCCGGTCTGTTTTCGGTGTGGCTCAGCGCACGAAGCATCGAACTACAAATTTCGCAAGTATCGTTGTCGTGCATGCAAGCGTTACGGACACTTGGCGAAAATGTGCAAGTTCAAGTCTAGAGACGCGGCTAATTCGGTAGCTGTGGAGGACGCGGATTGTGACCAAGTGTTGTTGTACAATGTCTATTCTTGTGCAGAACGCCCAGGGCATTATGAAATTTGTCTCAAGGTAGCCAAGAGGGATGTTAACATGCAAATAGACACGGGTGCGTCTGTTTCCATTGTGCCAGAAACGCTATACAGGAAATTGTGGCCCAGTCTACCTAAAGAGCCTTGCCACATAAAGCTGAGGACATACGATGGGTCGCCGCTAACAGTCACAGGGAAGTTGACGGTTCCAGTCGAACATAATGGTCAGTGCAAGCAACTTCCGCTCATTGTCGTTAAAGCCGACAACAATAGCGACATTGTGTTGCTAGGGCGTGACTGGCTGGAGGCTCTTAAGCTAGACTGGTCAAGGGTGCATGGCGTGTGTTTAGACAAAGTTGCGGCGCTACTTGAGAAGTACGCAAAGGTGTTCGAGCCCACTCTGGGGCTGATCAAAGGTAGTCCAGTCAGGCTGGTTTTGAAGGAGGGGAGCAACCCCGTATTTTGCAAAGCGCGACAGGTGCCATTTTCTTTGAGGGAAACCGTGTCACTTGAATTGCAGTCTCTTGTGAACAGGGGAGTGTTAGTCCCTGTACAGAAAAGCGACTGGGCGACCCCTAGTTGTTGTGCCTAAGGCGAACAACAAAGTCAGAGTGTGTGGGGACTTCAAGGTTACATTGAATCGTGCCTGCGAACTGACCATTATCCACTTCCCGTGATGGAAGATTTGTTTGCAAAGTTGTCAGGATGCAAGTATTTCACAGTGCTTGATTTGTCGACAGCGTACCAACAGTTGGAACTGCATCCGGAGGCACAATCAATGGTGGTTGTCAATACACACCTGGGGCTTTTCAAGTACACGCGCTTGCCCTATGGCATCACAAGTGCACCTGCTATTTTCCAGTCTGTCATGGATGATGTGTTAAAAGGGCTTGAGCGGGTAAGCTGCTACTTGGATGATGTGCTTATC
The DNA here is from genome assembly GCF_055883805.1 of Amblyomma maculatum. Taxonomy (NCBI): domain Eukaryota; kingdom Metazoa; phylum Arthropoda; class Arachnida; order Ixodida; family Ixodidae; genus Amblyomma; species Amblyomma maculatum. Next base: position 187,806,935 of record NC_139344.1, read on the forward strand.
GCAGGTTCAACATTTGACGAATGTTTTCATCGAGTGGAAAGGGTGTTGGCACGTTTTCTAGAAAGAGGCATGCGATTGCAAAAGGAAAAGTGTAAATTCTTTCAGACATCTGTCTCTTACCTAGGCCACATTCTGGACGACAAGGGCGTTCGGCCATCAGATGAAAAGGTGAAAGCGATAAAAGAGGCACCAAGTCCAAAAGATGCGGCACAGTTGCGAGCTTACCTGGGCATGATTAACTTCTACGGGAAGTTTGTACCGAACATGTCAGCTAAGCTTAAGCCTCTGTATAATGCTCTAAAAAAAGAAAAGGGATTTCAGTGGTCACAGGAAGCTGAGCAAGCGTTTCAAGAAAGTAAGAGCTGGTTGACACAAAGCAATGTGCTGACATACTACGACCAGAAAAAGCCGATAGGACTAGTGTGCGACGCTTCGGCTTACGGCGTAGGAGCCATTCTTTTTCATAAGATTGGAAGCGACGAAAGGCCAATGGACCATTTGCGGAAAAGCTCCTGCGCATGCGCGACAAAGGCGCAACTAGCGCCCTCTGTGGGCGATTTGGTTTTGGTTGGAAAACATGACGCGCCAGCGCTGCCTAGCTGTGCATTCTCGCGCTGTACAGCGGTGGATGATTTGAGTTGCTTGTCTCGCTTTCGCCGTATGTGTGTGCCCGCGGCTCGGGAAAACTTATCACGCATTTAAAAAAAAGTCGGACACGTGAAAAAAGGCTGTCTCGATATTTCATGACTGGTCCCTGAGCGCGCGTCGTCTGCTAACGAAGCAGTGTGCTCGGTGTCCTCTTCCGCTGCTTCCTTGCGGAGCCGCTTTTGTTCTCCCCCGTTTTTTTTTTTTTATGTCGGTGCCATAATCTATTGTTATGAGTTTTGTTTCCTGCTACAGCCACACCATTTACGGAAAAGGGGCCATCTCTGCCTTGAGAAAAGGTAGTGTAGAGCTTTGCTGGAGTGAGTTCTATACCTTACCAAGAACTATCGACTTGCAGAGTACGCCCGTGCAAGAAGAAGCATCCTAGTGCCCTCACAGAAACACTCAACAGCAGCCCTTCTACATGCTGACAGGTTTCGCTGAGCCTTGAATGAGGAGTAAAGATACGCAGCATTGTTCACTATTGCATGCAGTCTAAATAGTCATTTGACTGGAATGCCTTCTATCTAAGCTAAGCATGTGCCATGCAACAGCGACACTGGTACGTATATATAACGAGGACCACGACGACATACAAGGCGCGAAAGACGAAGCCGTGGGGTCGGTTGGGCACAACCGACCCGTTCAGTAGTAGCTGGGCGTTCTTGCTGTATTTGGTGCTTGCTGCCAAATGAACACATATTGGTTTTATAAGAGTTCTTGCATCGACAGATTCGGTGGAAAATGAATTTTATATACTTGTATAAACATCCACCGTAAATCCAAAAATACAATAGCAAGGTGCGCTATATCTGAACAGCGGGAGCACGGCAGAGTGCAGCCTACGCAGGAAGCGGTCCGTCAGTAAGCGAAGCTCTCGCGTATGAGCGCGAGCGTAGTTGAGAAAATATGAGTCGTTTACAAATCAGTAAAGCCTGGCCTACATCAGAAGCTGCAGGGACGAAGTCAGCAGGAACTCTTGCCCTACGTCAGAAAACCTAGACAAACTTTTGCGCGTGTTACAAAACAGTGCATCCCAAGTCACTGTAACACTCGTCGGCCCATTAGTGCCCATGCAATACACGTTAATTTTGTGTATCAGCATTCTGCACAAGAGAGATACACATCTTTCTAAGCAAAATATCTCACCCCACAACGCAATCGCAGTGAGTTCAAACGATGTGACCCGAATCAACAGCGAACCATGGCATTGCCGCATAAACACTGCGGTCTTCATGGATTGTGCTCACTCTCATCAAAACTGATTAGTGGTATGAAGATTCAAGTTCCTGACATGGCCTTCCTCCTTTAAGCATCGGCCACAATGCGCCTGGCGAACAGTTTAGGACGCAAACTGCACTGGTCATTATTCTGGCTAAAACCCAGAACGTCGGCGCTCTACATCGTTCTCCTTCTATGTCATCCTCTTTATTCAGCATATGCACGTTTTCAGCAAAAGAGCAACGCTAAAACAACGATTTAAGCGCACGCGAAACGCCGAACGCTGCCTTGCGCATGCCAGTTCGAGAAGCTCTTTCCAACCAAAAGTGCCGGCGAACCTTCCCATTTTGGACGAAAGGTGGCGCTCGCTTTTCCGCAAATGGTCGATTGCCTATGCTTCCAGAACGTTAAGTAAGGCAGAGCAGGGGTATGCTCACATCGAAAAAGAAGCCTTGGCTGTTGTTTTTGGGCTGAAAAAGTTCCACAAATATCTGTTCGGGCATCGCTTTGAGATTTACTCCGACCATCAGCCATTGGTAGGCTTGCTCGCTCATGGTAAGCCCGTACCAGTGATGACAGCAGCCCGCATGCAGCGCTGGGCTTTACTGCTTGCAGCGTACGATTATCGTTGGGTTTACCGCAAAGGTCGAGAGGTTGGAAATGCTGACGGTTTTTCAAGGTTACCACTTGCAAATCGCAATGATGTCTCGGATTATGCACATTTCTTTTCAGTTGTTGATGAAGTGCCATTGTCTGCTGTTGAAATTCAGAAGTGCACTCGAACTGACAGAGTATTGTCGAAAGTGCTGTGTTATACTATGAGTGGTTGGCCGCCGCATGTTAAAGATGATGAGTTAATGCCTTATTTAATTCGTCGACATGAGCTATCTGTAGATCAGCAGTGTGTTACATGGGGAAATCGAGTGATTATACCTCGTGGGTTGCGCAAACAGGTGTTGCATCTTTTGCACGAAGGACACCCCGGGATGACGCGCATGAAAATGCTCGCCCGTAGCTTTGTGTGGTGGCCTCAGCTCACGGAGGACATTGAGCAGATTGTGAAAAGCTGTGACACGTGTCAGTTAACACAAAATGCTCCGCCACGTATTCCACTGATAACTTGGGGTTGGCCAACTCGCAGATGGCAAAGAATCCATCTGGACTTTGCTTTTACCGATAACCAGTGGCTCCTAGTCCTAGTGGATGTGCATTCCAAGTGGACAGAAGTGTTCGTCATGCCATCCACCTCTACCGAGAAGACCACTGAAAAGCTGCGGAGTGTCTTTGCGTCCTACGGCCTACCAGAAGAAGTAGTTACGGACAATGGTCCACAGTTCTGTGCCAAGAATTTCGCAGACTTTCTCCGCAGGAATGGGGTGCGGCATACCAGGACGCCACCGTACCACCCCGCATCAAATGGAAGCGCAGAGCGGTACGTACAGACCATTCAGCGGGACCTTTTGCGACAGGTTCTCGACGAGAGAAGAACAGGGATCAAGAAAACCTTGCAACATCGGGTTGACCAATTTCTGTTCACGTACCGAAACACACCAACCGCAACCACGGGGCTGACACCCGCGGAATTGTTTCTGTCATGGAAGCCGCGCACACGCCTGACCTTTCTCCAACCGAACTTGGAAAAACGTATGGACGACAGGTTCTACCAGACGAAAGAGAAGGCTAACGAGAGAGGGCGGTCATGGAGATCATTTGAGGAAGGCGACCATGTGCTCGTCCAAGGACTACGTCCTGGGGAATCGAAGTGGTTGCGAGGCGTTATAGAACAGCGGTGCAGTGCATCCACCTACAATGTTAGAATAGGGCAGGAACAGAGGTTTGTGCATGCTGACAACCTACGTCCGTGTTCATTTCAAAGTGTTGAATCCGGGCCAACTGTGTATCCTTCTGTGCCTAGTTTAATGCCTGATTCTGTACCGGAAGAGTCGTCTACTAAGACCCCTTCCTTAGATACGTCTGAGCCACAGGATTCCTCAGCACCACAGCCTGCCCAAGCATCTACGTTGCGGGGACAGAACGCCAGTTCGCCTGCAAGGTCCACGCTGCCTGCACCACCGCTCCGGGAGCATGCGCCACCTCCGGACACGCCACCTCTTCGGCGCAGTGCTCGTTCTCGGAAGCCTCCTGATCGTTATACCCCATAGAGCTGGTGTAAAACAGTTAGGGGGAAAGGGAATGAAGTATCATGTGATCGCATTGAGCGCGATTGGTATGTAGTGTCACGTGATGCTGTGACGTGTGTGAATGGCAACGCCGAGAGGGGGAGCGTGGCACTTGTTAAGAAGTGAGCGGCAGATCGCTCGTGCGGGTCTCTTAATCTGTACGGCCCAACATGCCGAATAAACATGTTGCTTAGTCGCTCTGCCTCTGCTTCGCTCGCCGCGGCTACAACAGGAAGATATTCACTCCGATAGCTGTCCACACAACTAACGTTAAAGGCAGCACCGATCTCACCGCCCTCAGCGTCGTCGTCTTCTGCGAGTCTGTCTGTCTCACTTCATCATCCTCAGCATTACCAGTGAATACCGCTAAGTAACAATACGTTTATCTTTGCAACGTGCAGGACTCATAAAATACTTCTGTATTCTACAGTTCGTTATTTTGACCAACCTCGATCGATACCACATAGAGGACAAATGGTTCCATTTCATCCACAGCCCAATACAGAACCGCTATCTGTTGGCCAAAAAGAAGGTACAGCGCGTTTCCGAGCACGCAGTATTCGCGTTCTCTATAAAAAGTACCAAAACACGCTTAATTGAGTATCTAGAGCGCGCACACTTGCTGCACGTGCATTGGAGCACTAGATGCTGCCCTTTTTTTCTTTGTTTGCTGTTCATCAATATTACCATCCTCAGTGCACGGCTAAATCCAACATCCATGATCTGTGATATAAAAAAAAATCAATTTTGCATTTTTTTTTTTTCAAAAAGCGAGTACGTAAGTTTGAATGCTGCAAGTAATAACTGCTATGAGCCGTCAAACAGCCTAATTACTATCGGGAAATTTGCAAAAAAAAAAATGGAAGCCCCTTTCCAAGCATCACTTAATGGCAACATTCACAACCATTGAGCTCGGATGGTGTCAAAATTAATCGTCCGTGTAAAAACTGTGGTGCAGCGAAGCGTACACGTGGTCAATCATATTAACAAGCTGGAAAGTAGTAGTATGTGGTTATATATTATTAGATATCAAAACGGAAGGAAAAGATGCTTGCCAGCCCCGGCATCTGCTATCTTATATCTGTAGCAGCTGAACTGGGGCGGCGGAAATAAAGCGATATGAGCGATATGCATTTAGCAAAATATTTTTAAATATCGACGGAAAAAAAATAACGGCTAATAAAATATGAATTCACCTATTTGTTGTACTGTTGCTTCTTTATCGAAGGCCTGCTCGTCGCGTCTTCCTCCTCGTCACACCGGACGTCCAACACAAATGCGAGAATAGCATTTCCGATGGTAACGGGGATCCCCAAGGAGCTATCCCGGCAAATATTTGTAGTTTTTCTTCTGTTTCTGATGCACTAGCTGAACATTTGTGTTGCGGTGTCAGCTGACGCAAAAAGGGCCGAAAGGTCAAGGGAAGTCCCAAAAAAATTCCAGAAACATACCAAGTTAAACAAGAAGAGACTTCTTCAGGATGTCCCAAACAATACTGCTCTGGCACCTGTTTGGGGTGCTTTGGGAGCTTATTGGGACAGAGTTTAGGAGGCTTTCCTCGGCATACACTAGTAAATTTTCTATTGTTATTCTAGCCCCCCCCCCCCTCGTCCCATTGTCGTTTGCAGGGGCCTTCTAACCTCCAAAAATGCTTTGTTCTTCCAGTTCTCTTTCATAAAAAATTCTGATCTCGTGATTGTATTCTTCTGAGCAGACTTAACATGTCATCTCTAACTTGTATTGGGACCAGGCAGGGCTGATGGGGGCTGCGTCACTGCAGTCAAGCTGCAGTGAAGCAACTTTTTCTCCGGCCATCTTTTTCGCCTTGTAAAGACGCGAAATAAAAATACTTTTATTGATTGATTGAAAAGATGCCGTGTAGGAGGTGACCATTTTTAACAATATTTCTAGTTATGTATTAAACCTGTTGAAGTGATGGGCTGGTTCAACGCATGTATAGCTGGGAAACTTTTCATATGAATGTATTTGATGAAACGCCAGTGTGCGAAACAATATTCAGACGCGTTCAACACTGCTGCGGCCTGTAATTTAGCGATATGGGAAACTTGCACATACTACACATTTTACACTCGCACACACTCAGTTTACAGAGCATAGAGCAGTTGCCGCCTTGAGAGAAAGGAGGCTATGGTTAGGCACATATGTAGTTCTATATATACTTCACAAAAGGGTCCAGGTATGTGCAGGTACTGGACTGCATATCAGCAAAGATATTGTTACGTGGTGACAAGCAAGAAGACGGCATAACATGGCGACAGGACGAACGATGATTTTATGTCTGGTCTAGCGCGAGGGCTCCTCTCGCGCCACTGCCGATCTTCTTCGCAACACTTCCCGGAGCCGCCGAGCGATCGTCCCAATCGTTCCGTTGAAGTCGATGGCGACGTGATGGTGTAGATATGATCAAGAAAAGATAGAAGAGAATGATGCGCTTGCCACAATGACGATGAGCACGACGATGCTTGGGTGATCCGCCTCCCCTGGAGCTGTTCAACCATCCGCCACCAGAGTCCATGGGACCGATGGCTCGAAGTCGCGACGAGCGGCTGGGCGGGGGGTTGCGTGTACATGTCCGGTTCCTTTGGGTCCTTCGAGTCTTTCGGGTCCTTTGTCTCGGGTCTGGATGTTCTGTCTGTTCTCCTTGTCTTCAGATCCGGGCTGGGGGCTGGGCGGTGGTAGTTGGTCGGGTCTGCATGGGCAGGAAGGGCTGGGGCGAAGCTGCTCGGCGATGTCCTAGGGCCCTCGGTCGATGGTCCCGGCTTACAGATGGTGTCAGTGCTCCAAGGCGAGGATGGGGATGACATAAGCCGCACCTCCAACCAAAATGTTACGTGGTGACAAGCAAGAAGACAGCACAGCATGGCGACAGGATGAACGATGATATCATGTCTGGCTTAACGTGAGGGCTCCTCTCGCGCCACTGCCGATCTTCTTATTCGCAACAATATATATGATATTCTTGAGAATTAGCCGGCCGAGCGGTGGCGCAAAATCAAGAACCGGAACCCTTCGGTGAGCCAGCCGTATCATACCACGAACTCACTGCACATTACAAAGCAATGAGAAGAACACTCCCACCACCCCATAAAATACTGACCAAACAACAAGTAATATGGAGACAGCTACAGACGGGGACCCTCCCCAATCCAAACTACATATCAAAATTCATAAATAAGGATATGAATCCCTTCTGCCGGTTTTGCGGGGAGAAAATCAACTTCGAGCATATGATCTGGGCGTGCAAAGCCCATAAGCCTCCCTCAGAACTCTTGCCTGATCCCTCTAAAAAAGCTTGGGACAAGCTAAGGTCCAGCGATGACCCTGGCATTCAGTTCAAGGCCGTCGAATTGGCCGGCTTTGCCAGTCTCCACGGCCTGCGGCACGCTAGCTGGCTTCCCCTATTCCTCCCACTTATTGTGAATAAAGTTTTATCAGCCTCAGCCTCGAATAGTTATTTATTTTATTCTCAGTACAATTAACTATGGTCACATATAACGCTATGTTAATTAGGCACCCTCATTTCTTTGTTGACAATAAAAACAAAACGATGAGTTAGGCCTGTTTTGCGCGCTTCGAAGGGGTTGGGCGCCACGCTAGTTGGGTGCAGCGGTCAATTATCACAACATATGCCTTTTTTGCCCACTTATGATTCGTATTGAACCTTACCCCTCATATCGTGGTAGGCTGCAAGTAATGCTGCATATTGCGTGGCCTTTTATATATTTTCCAAAGCAGCCAGTTTCCATGTTTCAACCGATGCAGTTATGGGCTTACATATGCTGCTTATATGTTCTGAAAACGCACTGAAAACCGCAGTTGCAATCCCTTACAATAGACTATATTGGGGAAGCGCAACAGAAACTTTAGTTAGCAATTGTTGAGCATCATAGCATGAATGGCGCCAATTATTTTAGCTATACTTAACGAACAGTATGCCTTTTGTTTTTGGCATTAGTAGCGAAATTGTGCAGCTGTCGTTCCCTCGCTTTCGTGCGATGTGGTGCATGACGCCAGACAACTGCCCCGGAATGTATTTAGCATATGGTCCTAAGAGAAGTAAACGGAAAATCCCACGGATATCCTCTTTTGGAGGTTAGAACATATCCCAGAAGGGAAGTCGCGGGAACATACTGCGGATTACCCTGTTAGGATGTGGGAGGTGGGGACTTAAACGGGACATCCTTGAGAGTTGCCGTGTTGTCTAGGTCCTCGCCCCTGCTGACAACTCATAATTACGCGGCCGCTCACCACGGACCGCAACTGCACCCAATCGCTTCGACGCGGTAAGAAAAACCTACGAGAACGCCTGAGCGTGCTGCCTTGTCGACAGATCGAAACGCTCGCGGTGTGCTGTGCTGTACACTACACCCATTTCAAGATCGTGGCTAGTACCATCTACATCCTACCGTAACCATTTCATGCTTACATCTACCCTTAATTGCGGAAGAGGCAGTAATTTTTAAGAGGGGAAAGGAGCAGTTGTCCCACTTCTCTGCTAGTACACGTTAAAGATGCTCAGGTGGTCGAAATTATTCCGCAGCCCTCAACTATGGCACCGCTTTCATCTATCTTCCTCCCTTCTCTTACGATGTAGTTCAGCCTACTGGTGTTCACCGAGAAGTGCGGCAAATACTGCGCCTTTCCTTTCCGACCTAAAAACTAATTTTCACTCCTTTTTTTTTTCTCTTTTTTTTTTTTTTCAATGCGCTCTTTTTTTTCTTCGACATGGTGGCTTGTTGCGCGACCCGCTAACGCAGGCGCGTGCGCTGCATCAGCGCGCAGCACGTAAGCACTGCTAGGACGTACTGTACTAGGAGGAGAATGATTGATTTTGTTTGCTTTATAGGGTTTAACGAAAGCGACTCGGGCTGTGAGAGACGCCTGGGATGGGGATATGGTGGCTATGGGGATGAGGATGAATTCTATCATTCTCGCCCCCCTATCCCCTCCCGCCGCCTCTGTTCTCGCCACTCACAGCGCGCATCATATGACAGCACGATAATTAGAAGCTACTCAAGTCAACAAATGTGCTTGTTGCCTATTGCCATCTCTCTCTGTTTTCTTTTTTCCGTGCCTTCTTTTATTATATTCGAGCAGGATGAAGTTTCAGTGCAGAAATTTTGTTTTTGACTGCTTATTCAAAACGTCAAGCAACAATGAACACACACCAAAAAAAAAAAAAAAAAAAATGGTAGCAGAAAAGCGGCGCTAGCATCGGTGTGTCCGTTAAACGCGCGTCGTGAGGCTGTGCTAGCTGTGGGTAACCTTGCCGAGTGTGTCAGCTGCTGCAGCTGCTGCCTGCAGCCCTGCAGGGCTGAGTGGTGGTCCGGTGGCCCTCCTACTACCCGTCGGCAGCGACGATATTTTTTAGTTTGCTAGATCCGTGAAATGATGCTGCGTTTGCACATGCCATCTTTGACAACTACTAAATCCTGAAGCTTCCATGTCTTCTTTTGATCATGCTGGAAAATTTAAGGGACAAGTTATACAGCGTTCAGCAAGACTTCAGTTTCAGGTTGGTAATGCCCATCTGTACGAGGCCCGGCCGCTTGGCAGTGCCAGAGATGTTATTCTTTGACAAGCGTCGCGCGATTTCAGAGATATGTTATTTAATCTACTTTTATTTTGCCGTCAGCGTAGCGGGTAGAACATTTCAGATTACTGATTTCTCTTTTTTTTTTTTTTTTTTGTATCTTACTTCATTGACTAAGCAATGTAAGCTCATTGTCGAATGAAGAAGTAAGATACAAAAATAAGAATAACAGAGGCCAGTAATATTGTCGAATGAAGAAGTAAGATACAAAAATAAGAGTAACAGAGGCCAGTAATGATGAGAAAGTGAAACTTCTGTTCCTCACAAGGCGCTGTTGACAACGCCTTTAAAATTCTCTTCCAGTCTTCGGAACCTGAGCCTTGGCGATACTTCGCTGCCAAAGTAAGTAGTAGCATATGGTTCCTACTTTCGTTATGTAGGTGCTACGTGATTGTTTAATTCTCCAAAACGCCCACGTTTCCACGCAGATCCCAACAGGAATGCGAAAAAAGGCTTTTAAATGCTGGAGCTGATTTCTTACATTAGTGAGTATGCTTCCTGTTTGGAAGCAGGGCATCTAGTGTCCCGACCCTTCCGTTTTTAGTCACTTCAGAAGATCGTAACACCGTCCTTACTTGCATTTCAGCTACCAGTCTAAGTGGGAAGAGCTGCACAGTCAAAATGAAGGCAATGCAAAGAGAGCGGAGGTATTTCAATTTTTCCGCATAATTACCGTTTGATGTTTTACTCCAACAATTTCTGATGTAGTGCTGTGCTTGAAAGGGGATATGCTTAACTGAGCTATTGATTAAAATATGTGGCCATAGCAAATGCAGTTGTTGCTTTGAGTTAGTGCTGGAATTTGTTTGCTTTAATTACCACCAGCAGTTGTGAAAGAATTGCTTTTGAAAGTTTTATTTGTCAATGCACAAGTTTTTTTTTGTAAAGCTGCACAGATTTGTGCACCTTGAATATAAATTTCATGGTCTGAAGTTCATAGCTGATATCACCAGAAGCAATGTAAACAATATGTCACAGTCGTTTTTTTTTTTTGTTTTTTGTTTTTTTTTTAAAGCTGTAAAGTTTCACAGAGAAAGCAAAAGCACTGTCATTACCCATTTTTATCACCACAGAGTGTTAAAATTTCTAGTTTCATTTCTGACCTACAGGAAGTGTTGAGAATCTCCGAATAACCCTTCAGGAAGGCGAACTTCACTGCAGAATGATCAGGGCTCCACATTCTGAAACAGTTCACAGACTATGGTTGCTATTGTTATGACCAAAGGAATTCTCCTGTGCAGTGCACAGCATTATTAAAATTAGCTTTTACTTATTTAGCAGTAAGATCACACATAGCTTCACTTAGTGCATTGCTTCATTGGCTAGAAACAGTATGTCTTGATGTCACTTATAAATATACTGCATCAGTGACATCAGTATTATTTCGCTGTACACATCTGCATAGTGTTCAGTACTTTGTCATGATAAGAGCAGGTTCTTTAGATGAAACTGAACTGGTGCATTTTACACATGGTAATCAGCAATAATGATATAAGTGTACTGTTAGCACTCAAGCGATTGCACTGCACAGCAGAGGCTAGCTGCCAAGTGCTGTTCTGCCATTCCACAGCCTTTCTCTTGCACAGGAGGTGGATGCCCTGATTACAGGGTTGCAGTCGTATTGCCACCAGCAACTGGTCAGTGTGCAGCAGCTCAACCTGCAGCTAGCACAGCTGCCCAAGCTCCAGCAGGGTGTCCAAGACCTCATGAATACCATAGGTACTATTCAAAACAGTAGAAATGTGGGCAAAGTGCACCGTTAGGTGCAAACTATAACAAAGGCAAACAACGAAATACAGATGTTGCCACCACCGGCTGCTAAAATCAGCAAACTGGCTGCGCTGTGCCATTATATGGTGGCATAGCATACTTCAGCATCCCATTTCTCGCTTATTGCAATTTTGTTGAAAAGTTCAGTGTATCAACCAGTCCACAATGTTGCATTATATGGCAGCCAATCAGCGTACGGGTCTTTGTTGCATTTTTTTTATTATTATCAAAACAACTTTTCAATAATCATAAGCAGTTATCTAGACAGAACTACGTCAGTGGTGCTAAAAGCAGTAATATGTGCCTGGTGAGGTATTACTTTTCGTGTAAGCACTCTGCAGAGGAAGGCTGCACAGCATGTCGTCACTGATGCTTAAGGGCAAGAGTGTATGCTTGACTTCCTGTTGACTGCTTTTCTTGTTGTTTTGTCACACAGGAGAATTGGAAGGCATGTTTGAAGAAGTTGAACTACGCCTGGTGAGCTTGGAGGATGTCATTGAGACACAAGCTCTGCAGGAAAAGCAACTAGATGAACGCTTCAAGCTTGCATTGTATGGTGAAAAGAAGAAAGGGCACTTTGAAAGTCTCAAAGGTATTTGCCTAGCTTATTAATTTCTTTGATTTCCTGTTACTGGCTATGCCAGAAGGCGAATTGCAGTTCCATTGTATTGTATTAACTTGAGAATAGAATGCAACCCCATATTTTAATTTCCCCAAGTTCTAAGAAGCCTTCAATGGACTTAAAGTTATGAAGCTCCTGAAAAGGCCATTAGTTCTGCGATGTAAAGCAATGTACCATCACGTTCAATATGGCTGGCGTGCAGCACACATCATGTGGTTACTATTTTCTACACAAAGCTGCGAGAACCCAGTGGTGGTTGTGTACAGCCTTTATGTTATGTACAGCCTTTGTCAAAAGTGTAGAGCCCACAGGGTCAGCTTCTGAGTCATTTAGTGGTGCTCATTTAGCATTAGTGGAGGTCCTTCCCATTGGAGATGGTAGGACAAAAAATCTTGTTACCATCAAGAGATTCAGAACACTGGAAATGCATTGCAAGCCGCCATAAGCGTGCGCAGGGTTCGCATTAGGAGAAGCCAAGTTTCACCGTGGTGCCCCCCCCCCCCCCCCCCCCCATGGTCCCTACAGCCAAAACACAGTGCGAAGATGATGAATAGTTATAAAACATTTATTGTGATGTGATGGAATAGCAACAGATACAAAGTATTCTGTGTATAAAAAAACAATACAAGCTTCGCCAGGGATGAAGAATTGAAAATTGAGTACTCGACAACTCGCTTCTCACAACGGATCCTTAATTGAGTCCCCGGCTTTCCGGAGGATAGGGTGGCATGGAACGCAACAGCACGAGTCCTCGGCCGCCAGTATAGTGAAAAATCTGTATGGCCAAATACTGCACTTTTAGAAACGACGCTACAGGTCTGACAGAGTGAAGGTATGGGGCAGACTTGGCGGCCACCTTTGAGGATTTGTGGGGGCGGCCGCCCTCCCCTGCCCCCCCTCTGCGCACGCCTATGCAAGCCGCACCAAGTGGCTCAGAAGCAGACCCCCTGGACTCTACACTTTTGACAAAGACTGTACATAGCTGCAAGAGGTAGGGCTTGGTTATCATAGCATATCTGCTGCTTTCGAGCATTAATCATGGCAGTGTTGCTGCTGGGGTTTTGTTAAGTCATACTTTCATTTATCACATCACTCGTCTGCATGCGTGCTACCCATGAGCCAGTATGGCCAAATAGCTGCTACTCTGTAACGACACCCATTCATAAAGCAAGTTAGTTAGTTCTATGCCTACCCTGTCTATCAGTAACGCATGTGATTGTTTCAGCAACAGTGGAGCAATACCTTTCAGCAAATGTGTTTCTTGTTGATCTACGTACAACCTTTATTGACTAGGTTAATATTTGGATGCTGATGATATTGCCACAGTTCGATCAATGCAGAGAAAATTTCATTGATCTGTTTTGATGTGCTGGCTAAGATTTTCTGCTGTTCAGCATGGGTACTATGTTCAACCTTGCCTGCAACCACTATATATTTTGATTGTGTTTAAATCAACGCAAACATTTTACTGACGTTGCAAGATGCGTTTCGGTGTTGCTGTGCTCTGATTGTTCACTGGTGTTTCATGCGGAACATGCTAAGCCATAGACTGTCCTTGAGCCCTGCACTGCAGCATCTCTTTAAGCTACATTCCATTTTAAAATTTAACTGTTTCTTATCTAATTTATTGATAATTAACTTTTGTGAGAAGAAAGAGGGTGGGAGGGGGAGGGTGTTAAATCAAATGTAGGTGCTATATTTTTCTAAATGTAGTGCAGCTGTAATTGTAACACAAGAGTTACTTTTCTGGCACAGAATAGAAAACTGTGATTTCTATCTTCTGTTGTCAAAAAATGTGTTGCATTCAGATTAATGTAGTAACTATTTGGTAACTGGGTGGCTGTAGCATTTGGTTACTGAGCACAAAGTCCCAGGTTTGATTCCATCACGGTAGCCATATTTTAATGAGGAAAAAAAAATATTCTATGTGAATTAAAGAGCCACATGCAGTCAAGATAAATCTAATAATGCACTTTTTTTTTCCCCACAGTGTGGCACTGGCAAAGGGAACCCAGTTAGTGAAAATGATCTCTCTTAAAGCTTTGTCTGAATCTTTCCTAATTCTAGCTCGCAATACAAGGACAGTATTCATGTGTTAGTTCAATGACAATAATGTATGCATGTTCGTTGACTAACATCTGCATGGAGTTCAGCATTAAAATTGTGTTGCTCAAAAACGAGTTGTTCTAGGGTCTTACTGAGCATAAATCTTAAAGAGGCCATTCACCTGTGATGTCAGTGGTCTACGATTACAATAAAGTATGACAATTTCTGAATGGCATGTTAGAAAACTTCATCTTCTGCTTTGTTGTTTAGAAAAACTGGAAGAGGACCACCAAACGCTGCTGCGGCAGCTCGAGGAGCAAGAGAGGGAGGTGCTGCGAGAGCGACAGGAGACTTTTGGTGAAGTCTTTCGCCGGGACCTAGAGGCATACAAGGAGCAAGGGACGCTGCATCGTAAGTGCACTATCAGGAACATGCACAGGAACTTGCATGCATGGTTCAAGAAAGAATATGTCATTTACCTCCTTGTTTGTTCATGCCCAAACTTGTTCTTTTACCATCCACTGCTGTTTCCTTGTTGTATCCTTTATGTTTAACAACACGTTTGCACAGCCACTTGCCCGATTGGTACATAATCCGGTAAAATGGCCGAGTGGCTTGGGTGTTTAGCCAAACGCGAGTTCGTGGCTTCAACTTCAGGTGTGGCAGCTGCATTTCGATGGCGGAACAATGCACAAGCACTGTGTACTGGTGTTTATGCACTTGTAGAAGTGAATGCAGCTAACCAACTGCACCAAAGGTGTTTGCTGGGAGTAAAAAAAAATAAGCACTACAGAGGGCAATAAAAGAATAGCAGCTGAAAGAGATTTCTCTTTGAAAGACAGCGCTGCCACCAGTATCATCGCCATTGTAGCATGTTAAAAATGCCTTGCTTCTGGCCTTCATCGAATCGAAAAACAGCCACCACGACCACGATTGAATTCATGTCTTTGCGTTCAGCAGTCAAGCACCCTAACCGCTCAGCCACGAAGGGGGAGGGGTTCATGCGTGAAGTGGAGAAACATAAATAAATAATATTGCCCAAGTTCTGCTAAATGCATAGTTTACTTATCACTGAAAGCCTCCCTAGGCCTTTTGTTCTGGGCAACCAGGATGTCCCAACAACTAAAAGCAGAGCACATCTTTATTTTGATATGAAAAAAGTGACAGGAAAGAGTGCTCTTTCCTGTCACTCGTTCATTTTGCCTTCAGGTAACTTTATTCGCACTGCTTTTTTTATGTCAGAATGGACCCCAATAAAACGTTAAACTTCTATATCTTTATTTTGGTAGTACTTACTTTGCAGGGGAACAGATTTGCAGTTGGTCATATTTGATGGTTCGTTTTTGACACGCCACTGACCATTGTTTGCACACACTAAGGCACCCGCTAATCTTTTACCATTTGTAGGCTTCTTTGAGCTGGTCTGATCATTCTTTTTTTTTCTTTTTATGGTGGTATTAAGATGGTGCTTTGTCATCGAAAATCTACAGAATTTGCAATACGCTGGAACCATCGGGAGCCTGAATTTGCTCAATTTTTAATGACCACTCATGAAAAGCTGCTGTTTTCTAATTTTACACCTCATGTTTCACTACAAATTTTCGCCATAGGGTGAATGAAGATCCGAAGGTTATATAAAGAAAATTGAAGCATCAAAATTTTAACCAAATTTGGCCATTTTTATTTCATACATCCTCCTTTAAGGCATCTCTGTTTTGTAGCTGGTGTTTGCTATTAGGAGTGTGTTAATGCCATGTGCCCATACACAGAAGTTGCTGAGAATGCTGCAAGATTGACTTAATCTGGTGCTGATGGTAATGCATATTTAGCTTCTGTCACTTCCATTTATTGTAAGTTAGCTCACGAGCACTAAAAATTCTTGTTGAGTTACGTATCAGTGGTATAAATTTGTTTTCCCATTGTGGTACAACTGCAGGTCATAAAAATGGTCACGGTAGCTAAAATATTACAACTTGAAATGGCAGCTTCAATTTCATGTCTGCTTTAGTCCCTTCATGTATGGTGTACACCATAAATTTATGGCCTGGCCATAAATTTGTGGTGTACATCATGAGGGAGCAAAGAGAATGTTTACTATAAACTACTGCATTGCCTGTCAAGCTTTCATGCACCTGAAATATATACTGTACAAGCCCGCTTTTGCATTCCCAGCTTCTATGTTTTCTTTGGCCAGTCCCATCCTAGCTCTCATAGAAACTGATGAAATACAAACTCGTCTGTTACGTCACTTTTGTCGCAGCATCCCCACATGATAAGTTACAAATGTTGCCTTGCTGCCCCCATGCTACCATTTTCACAGCTCATGTTTGCTACACAAGGAAAAGTGACACACCAGCCAAAGCAGGGCTCTACACTTCATCGGCGACTTATGGTGCACTGAAGCAGCGCAGGTGTCAAGCAGACTTATTGGTGGCATGAATCTTGCTGCAGCTACAGGCACTCTTCCATTACTATTGCAGTATGAGCACGAACAATCAAAGGCTACTTTGTATGAGATGCAGTTGTACAGATTAGCTCCGAGGCCTTTTGCTTCTGTCATCCGCTTTTCAATGTCACTTGCAGCTTAAAAGATACAGTGTCTAGATTTAAACGAGGTCCTTTTGTAAAATGAGCAAATGCATCATAACGAAAATTGAGAAAGAAGCAGTGTTATACACATGCTATCGATTAGAGACTGGGAATATTTTGCAATATGGATGTGAGCTACCACAAAAATCGTGGAACTATTGTTGCAGTAATTATTATCTAAAAATTACACTTTGCTTGTATAGATGCGATGCAGGATAATTGCACCATTTTATTCTGAATAGGCACATTGATTATCTTGTGTTGCTCACAGCACATTGTGTTGCCTTCAACCAACTTGGAGGCAGATTTGCACTACGCATCTCTTACTAAGCGCTGAGAATGCCAATATCATTATACCATTTCCTGTTAATGATATTACAAATCCATGTTGCCCATTCTTAATGAGGTTATCCACAGCTTGTGGCTACAATGTTTTGTTGTTGTATCGCAGACTTGTATGTTTCTGGCATACCGACAAATCTTTTCCCATGTAACATGCACCCCCTCTGTAAGCACCCACTTGAGCAGTACCATGAATTCTTTAAAGGGCCACTGTCCAGGGAAGGCCCTTTTAAGAAAAGGAGCCCAGTGTTTCGATCAGGTACCGGAGATAGTCTGTGCAAAATTCTACAGCGACACGCGCGCCGCAAAGCATCGAAAATACAATTCAAAGCTCCCTCATGCTCTCCTTTGAGAAGCCAGCTTCACTGTTTCCTGCGCTGGCCCGACGGGCCCCGATAATGACGTACATACCGCGAACGACGTCCATTGGTCCGTCTCGCTGACTGACGGGAGAAGGATGGGTGTCTACCGCTCGCAGCGCGCTTTTCCCTCGCCACGGCCAGACTGAATCCAGCGGCGCGCGCTCCCTCAACCATTTTTTTTTTTTTTTTTTTCGCGCTTGCGGAGAGCCACGCCCCACCTCCCGCCAAACGCGGAGGAGGAAGGGGAATTTGTATTGCGGAGGCTAGACGACCTCGGGCAGGAGAATGAAAAACCTTTGCGAGGGAACGGAAGGAGAGAGGCAGGATAGAATCGGGTGATTGCGGTGGCTGTAACTGCGTTATTAGTTACTCTTTTCAAAAATATTTTGCGGCCTTGCGTTCCAGGGGCGAAGTCTCACAGTCACTGGGGAAGAAAATATTTTCGACCGGAGGGTGGACAGTGGGCCTTTAATGCAGAAATTCTCAATATTTAGCTTCAGGAGCACCTTCCAGCTTTTCAAGGGCTCTAAGGGGCTTTACTTTTCATGGCTTCTACATCTTTCCACCTAAATTACATTAAAAAAAAAAAAAGCATCAATAAAGCCCTTACAATACGATTAGGCCCAGAACGAAGTGAGTACCAGAATCGGGTGCTTAACTGGGTGCCAGAAAAGTGGCAATTGAGCTGCCTACGGAGTTCGGTGCTGGTAGCTCTGCAAGGAACCTAAACAGTCCATAGAATCCAGTCTTGAGAACCTCCACTTTAGTCGTGCGTCTTATGCAGCATTTGTAGCTCATATCTTGATTCCTTTGACGCTGCTGGTCACCTTTCCTTTCATATTAATTTACCTGCATTGCAAGACAGTAGCGAAAGGTCTCCGGTAGTTTGCTCAGAGTCCAGCATAGCACATAAAACAGTTGATGCACATCTGGCTTCTTGACACGCATGAAAACCTAGTTAGCCACCCATTTACCATCTGCATTTGGCTCATATTAGTTTGAATACTCCTTTTACTTGGCTAAGGCATGGTGTACCTCTATTGTCTGATTTTGGTTTTCCATATCCTCTCACAGCGCTCTTAGGAGGAAAAAATTTATAGTTGCAGCATACATGCTGTTTTCACAGTGGGCACTTTAATCTTATATTCTTTCTCAGTGATTCCTTACAGCTCTAGCAAAACTGCGATGTGTACAGAGGGGACCTTTTGGGCACTTTAGAATGTAGTGCTACTATAAAATGGCCATATAAGCATATGGGAGAACATGCTTTAAAGTGCGCACTCACGAAATGCTATTTTGAATCAAACTATTCGCAAACTTCCCTGTGTTCTTTGAAGGTTTGGTACGCAGACAGCCTCCATTTAACTCTTTTGCAACTGTATTTGCATATTCCACGAGCAGACGACATACAGACGACTTGGTGCAGAGGAGCATATTTAACACACTTTCATGATTGGCTGAAGAAGTCTCCTAGCTTTGACAGCATTGCAAGGAAGTGATTAGATAGAGTATACTGTATACACAGTCCTTCTCTGCTTTTTTTTTTTAATATAGACTATTTTCACAGCCAAGGAAGAAAACAGCACCGTGTCCTTTCCTCCTCGCTCTGGCCGGTGCTGCAGCCAAGCGGTAATGTGGCAGTGCTCACGTGAAAACAGTCTATAAGAAGTGCGCTGGCAATGGATATGCCCAGCAGGACTGCCAGACCAAAACTGGCCCATACAGGTGTAAGCCACGAAACCTTGCGAATTTCAGAGAAGCAGGTCGTCCTCACAGGGAACAAAATAATTCAGCACGGCCATGTCATGCCATGCTTGAGGTGAGGACCATGACGTATGCTGCCGAATATAAAGTCTGCCTTCACCATACAGCCACCGTGGCGAACATTGGAACAAACTTTACAGCAAACCATGAGAGGGCGCCTATTTGATTCGGGCCTGCCGCGTCCAGCCGCCGCATTACATCTCTGCGTGCGTTGCTCACATGTTGTTTTGAGGTATGGGCTGCGGACTCAGTGGAGGTTGTTTAAAAGGGGTTTTTATTGCGTAAGCAATACTACGCCAGGTTTCAGCCCGTCGCATAAACCCGGCCGGTAGCCACGTGTGACTTTTAGAGCGACCGCAGATGGGGGGCCCCTCTTCAAGCCGTCGAATAAACCCAGTCGGTAGCCACGCCACGCCGCAGAAGCAAAAAGAAGAAAGAACAGAAAGAGAAGCTACGTCGGCTTCGCTTACGCAACCTACCGGGTTTAACTAAAACCCCAGCTAACTTTATTTTGATTGTACAATCCAAAAGAAATAGAGAGGGCCTCAGGCTCTTGATATTCCTGGCTTCCCGAGCAGCCGTTCTTTTCCGCTGCTGGAGGAAGACTCCCATTGACCATTGCCGGCCGCATTTTGAACACCGCGGTCACTTGACCCAGCCGTGGGTTCCAGGGAAAGTGCCATGGGTGTCCAAGCCGAAGCCACCTCTTGAGTTTCAGTGCGGGGAAATGGAAAGGCAATGATCGCTCTTTGCGAGCCTCATAAACATGTCAAAATGTCCAAGAAAGGCGTGTTTTCTACCAATGAGAGCATTGTGCTCTCGGCGAGGCTGGGACCCCAAGGCGCGGAAGTTAACTAATGCGCTCACAGCACAAACAATTCCCATGTCATGGGTCCATAAGCCACAAGCACTTTGTAACGTAACATAGTGCTGTGGTTGACGTTCGCCGTCGCTCGTCTTCTTCACTAAAATCGTCGCACGGAGAAACGATTATTGTCACCGATCGTTGCATGATGGATAAGTGATGGCAGGGGAGAAGGTATTTCATTCCTCCATGTAACTCCGGTTACAGGATATGCTCTCAGAGGGCGTCCCTATTCACTGCTCCAAGATATGAGGACCGCTCAAAAGCTTGGCGACACGTTATACTATGCAAGCGGTCTGGCTACATCTGCGAGGAACACTTTGAATCGAGCTTCTTACCAGACATGGGATCCGGAAGCTCATTACATGTTCCCTGCATAAAAATGTTGATTTCTACCTTGCATTACATGTCATTTTGCCTACTTGTTCATCCTTATGGTAATTAGGCCGTCCTGCATGCCAATGTTTGTAAAATATTCACACTATTTGGTGGCCTGCGGGATGAAGTGCTTTTACAATACATCGTTGCCTTCATTGTTCTGTTGCTGTAAATATCTTGCTAAGAATTCTAGTCAACACAGCATGTCACTCCGTCTATAGATTGTCACTTGTTAAGATGTGCTAGCATTACTGATGATTGCTCTGCTTCGCTGGCATCCACGAAAATAAATCATGTGCCTATGCTCGACTCCAGTCATGGGCAGTATCGAAGATACATGTATCTTCGATACTATCTTCAGATACATTTTGTGTATCGGTATTATGTATCGTGTGCTGAAAATGAAAGTATCGGAGTATCGGTATCGAAAATACATTTTTAAAGTAGCGTGTATTTTTAAGATACTCGATACTAAAGAAAACTTCAAATATTAAAACCGCTGTGAGACTTTGGGTTGATGACGCTCACTCAGACAGTAGTACAAGCCCTGAGACAGCTCGGCTTGTAGTACTGCCTGAGTTCTTTTCAAATGCCCCGGCCCTTCAGCGTCAGCCACATTCCCAGATTCCCTTTCTTTAAAACTGAAAGAGGCAATGGTAAGAAGGTGCTCACGAGGTGCTTTACTCTTGTGCACAAAGTGCGTTCCACGAAGCTGCTAAGCCATTAACAGACACAGAGAGAGATATGAACAAAGCGGAAACGCAAGGCGAACACGCAGTACGGATCACGCACACTGCTGTACTCGCTCTTCCCACTCTTTGCCATCCCCCCCCCCCCCCCCCCCCCTTCCCGTCTCTGCAACGTTTGATTTTCATCAAGCAGTGCCCTCAGTGTGCTGTCGGACGTAGTAACATGCACAACATGAAAGCCATAAATGCAATTTTCCAGCACAGTTCGAATAAAAAATTATGCGTTGTCAAACCAATTTTCTTTTGTGAAAAACATTTGAGCAAGCCTTGAATAAAACTTGTAATGATATCTCTATATCTTAAAAAAAAAAAAAAAAAACTAATTTTTGATATGCGAATTGATTGACATCATATTAGCCACTTTCTGTTAAAGAAAGATACTTCTATCTTATATCTATACCGAGCCATAGTTCTCCAGCGACGCTACTGAACCTCAAATTTCCTATCTACCTCCAAGATGCTTGAGTCAACGTGGCTATGATTCACTCTTCATCTTCATCTAATACAACGCTGCGGTATGCTCGTGTGCGTATGTAGAGAGGCTTTTCTCATTTAAGTCGCTTTTAGCACGCCCACATAGCGCTTTTTCTGGACTAAACGTTCAGCCATTTTATTTTTCTTGTTTTCCTTCTAGCTTTTAACACTATGCAGAGCTTCAAAAGTTTGTTATCACACTAATTGCATATAACTGCTTCGTTTCGCCAAACGCACACAGGATGCACCTTTGTACTTGTATGTATAGCCAAGTCCTCACAGGTCAGTTCGCATGAAGAGCATTGGTTTAAAGAAATATTTCGCTAGGCTGCTTGTGGAAGCAATCGCTTAAATGTAACCATGACTTCAATCCAATGTGAAGTTCTGAGAAGAACAGCTGGCCAAACAATAACTCTGTGCTCGCGTATTCGTTAAGCCCTTTCAGAAAAACTACGATATAGGAATGTTCTCAAAATTCCAGAAAGCACGGTAAAATTTCGTAATGCCGCTAATTGTATTACCACCTTTATTATGTTAGGATTTCAGTGATGTATCAAAGTTTCGACGATACAGTACAGAGTATCTCTATCAAAACTCGATTTCGCTTCTGTATCTTGTATCGGCATCAGAAATACAATTTTTCAGGGTATCGAGTATTGGTATCGAAGATACTTTTTCGAAGTATCTTGCCCAGCCCTACTAGACTCTGCCATTTTACTCGCCTAATTTCCACTGTGTTGAATCTCCCAGCTTGCCTGCAGCTTCACTAAACTATAAATTGAAATATTAAATATATAGATACATAATATCCAGCCTCATAAAATCAAGTGGGAGGCATTGGGCAAGTGGAAAAATAAAAATGAGGGTGATGAAGACTGAATACAATTAGAACAATATGCCTCCCCAACAGCACATGATCGATGCGATCGCATTATACGGCACATAGAGTTCTCACACCATCATCGTGATCAATGGAGAGTTGGAACGTCAGCCCAACTCAATCTAGTGCCATCTCGAGGCGGACAAGGGAGATAAGAACAAATCTGTCTCTCCTCCAGAGGCGCCATCATATCTCCTAAAGTACTTCTAGCACTGTGGCCTAGGAGTAGTGCACCTGGCTTGGGATTGTAGGTTCCTGGTGGGTTCGATTCCCATTTTAAATGTACTGCCCATATTGGCAGCTCCTGCAAATTCGCCCAGACATGTGATTTTGGTACGTCATGCCAATTGGTGCCCAGCCATGTCACCTGCCAACTATCACCTACCAGAAACATGCTCATGATTTTTAGGACCATCTATGAGTTCACGCTGCCAGGTTTTCTCATAATGGAGGTAGTAAGGCTTCCGCCTTAAAGAAAAAAATCATAACAATGTACAATGTTTCCATGTATCGTAATTCAACTACCACATTTTCCAGCTGTTACTTTCTTTCTCCAGTCCTGTGAAAAATGTAACACTGGGGCTCTACTATATTTACCCAAGTGCAGTGCAGCCATGATAGATTGTAACACAAAGGTAACTTCTGCCTGTGCAGACAGGAAAAAAATTATTGTTACTTAATCATTTTGTTTTAGTTATAATGTGAAAGGTGACTTTTCACTTTTGCTACATGTAAAAAAATTTTATTACATATGAGTTAATGCGGCTGTAGTATGTGAAGGGCTTGGTTTAGTGTATTTAAAATCCTTTTATTCACTGGAACATGTGTAACTGGCTGTGCTGGCATGGATCACTTGGTGGTGTCATTGACGTTTTCTCTCTCTCTTTTTTTTTTTTATAAGAATTAGCACGAACTTGTTAAGGAAGCCCTTTCTTTCCATGTCTGCATCTGTTGGGAGGAATTTTCATATTTGTGGGAGAGTACTGTACGTCTTTTTGCAGGCTGTGTCTCAGTCTATGCTTGAGTGCATTCAGTTTATTCATGAAGCTTTTCCTCATGTGTGAGGGGTAGTTTGAACCACAGTATGATGAACTTGGCGTTTCCATTGGGGCATTAACATTACAGCCCAAGATCAGATTCATAAGACTGCATGTGAGCGGGAATGGCAGCAGCGCTGCATATATGTGCTGCAACAACAGTAAATTGTTCATGTAAAGGCTGCAATACATTTGCTCTCTTGTGCAGGAATCGAGGCCGTTCATGACGCACGAGTTGACTTGGAAGATATAGACCTGGAAGGAAATGATGAAGAGCGCGAAGCACTGGACGAGTTTTTGGCGGACGTAATCTCTACTACAGGTTTGTGTCCTGGCTTCCCCTGTTAGTAGTGCTTACAGAAACATGGCGTAGTGTTTTCTTTTTTCCAGAACAGAAATTGCCCGCATTAAAGGCAGGCTAGGAGTTGACCATGTGGTAATGAGAAATACGCTAGGTAGGACAAAGCGTTTATAAGCTAGAAAAGGCCAAGGAATGAAATGCAGGCACTACCATCGCCTGCCATTCTGCAAGTAAACTGCAGTGCATCGAGATAGCTTTCTTGCTTATGGATTTCAGAGGCTTGGCTACACCACCATTCACTTTCACAGAGTGATCATGAAATTATTTTGGTCCTAATGTCACAAGCTTTAGTTATCTATCACTATCGTGAAGATTTGCATGCCCAAGTTCCTTGGCAATAAATGCACCTTTTGCTACCTTTCAAACATAGACATAACCAGAAACAGCCTCATAATCACTTTTTATAGATAACAAAAGTTGGATGGAGTTGTCCTCAGTGTCTAATTTTGTTCTTATAGGAGCACTTATTAAGAGCTTCATTATATATGTTTAATTCAGTGACTGATGCCCTTGGTTTCTCATGCAGTTTATGCCATATATGCACTACGATTATGCTTGTCTATTGTTGTTTTAGTCTCCTCTGCTGGTCTGCAGCATTAAAAGAAAAATACAGAAATGCTTGCAACGAAAGCAGATGTCTTTCAATAGCTTTGTTTCAAATTGAATATACAACAGTGATTGGTATGTGGAGTCTAATGCCCCAAAGCAACTCAGGCTATGAGAGACGCCATAGTGAAAGACTCGGGAAATTTCGACCACCTGGGGTTCTTGACCGTGCACTGACATTGCACAGCCATTGCGCCTTGCTTTAAGCCTCCACCAAAAAGCGGCCACTGCGGCCGGGATTCAATCACACATTCTTGGGTGCAGCATTCGAGTGCCCTTACTGCTGCACTACCACTGCGGGGCAAACATACAACATTAAAAACCACGTACAGAGCACTTTTGGCTGCTTGCTTCAGAAAAATAAGTAGGGGTGATTTGGAGGCTAAAATAAAGAAGTATTATTGGAGCAAATTGATATTGAGGAAAACAGCCAAATAAACATTTCATCATCGTCAGCCTGACTATACGCACTGCAGGGCGAAGGCCTCTCCCATATTTCTCCACTTAACCCGGTTCTGTGCTGGCTGCATCCACTTGACCCCTGCGAACTTCTTAACCTTATCCGCCCACCTAACTTTCTGCCACCCCCTGCTACGCTTTCCTTCTCTTGGAATCCAGGAATAAACATTTATGTACCTCTATTCCCTTCAGAGTCGTTTACATGGTATTCTCTATATTCTTACTCCATAGACATACAGTAGGCTGCTGCTACTCTCCAACTCACATTTGAAAATCCGCTTATACAGAACCTATTCACTGTGCAGGGTGCATGTTTTCAGGTACTCTTGATCAGTTAACATCCTGGAATAAGATCAATTGTTATTTATTTATTTATCATCATACCCACAGCGACATTGTCTGGCATTACAGTGAGGGAGTTGAAAAATAAAGGTATACAAATTCCACCGTGCGTGCAGGTGGCTACAAAAAAAGATAACATTGAGATAGAAAGAACATGGAATTATTATACGCAAAAAAATGTCACATCATGGATGAAAATGAATCATTTGATAATATGGACACTACTTCCTCGGGCAGCTTGTTCTATTCCGAAATCATTTTGAGTAAAAAAGACATTCTAAAAAGGCCAGTCTGGCATCTGTATTCAACTGATCTCCCCACAGAGACACATAATTAGGGTTGACTGTATATTTGGTTCTGTCTATTCCAGTTCTTAAATGAAATATATTATGAAATAATTTTAAACGCAGAACTTTCCTACGTTATTGAAGTGTGTTCCAATCCAAAGCTTTTTCTGCGCTCGTTACACTAAAATATTGCTCATAGTTATTAAAAACAAAGTGAACAGCCAAATTCTGAACCATTTCTAGCTTTTGAATGTCAGTAAAAGGATTTCGGGTCCCAGACCGTGCAAGCATACTCAATGTGTTTAACCAAAGGAAAAAACAGCGCTAAATATTAGAACACACAGAAAGACGAACGGGACAGGCACTGCCTGTGTGTTCTGTGTGTCTTTCTGTGTGTTCTGTCAAATATTTAGCGCTGTTTTTTCCTTTGGTTAAACCAACGCCTCCTCTAGGAAGATGCCAGTCGCATGAGCGGTGGTCTGCCTGCCGAACCCTCTCCTGTTTCACTCTCCCGCGCTGCTGAAGCGGCCACGAGAGGCGCTGTCGTCTGACACTACCGCGGCACCGCGGACACGATCGGATCAGCCCTAGTTGCTGTGCACGCTTTCGGCGCGTACGCTTTGTCTTTTTTTGGTGCTGATGCTTGATCGACGACGTTTGACAGTTGTGTAGATGAACTCCTGCAGCCATGCGGTACTGTTGTGTGCCACTGTGTACATCCAGTCAAAGGAAAAAGCCCCCAGGCGTTTCTTTTCACGAAATACCAGCCGACAGTGCTGCACGTGAACAATGGCTAAAGGTAATCTCGAGGAAAGATTGGCTGCCAAATACGACGTCGAACTACTCTGTGGTGTGCAGTTTGCACTTTCAAGCGGACGATTTCAAGAAAAACTGCAAGAATCGGCAGCTAAAGCCCGGAGTTGTGCCAAGCGTGTTTCCTGGCTACCCATCCTATATGGTGAAGCCTGCGGCAACCGCAAGAAGCAACGCCAGCATTATAAAAAGCAAACGGGAACCGTCCGGGAATATGAGCTGCAAGAGCTGCAACATCAATGACGCTTCAACGGGTCATGGGGGACCTCTTGTGTCACCGAACTGCGAGGCAAGTGCTCCGATTGACTTTCACGAGAGGGGGGTAATTGTGTCACCGAACTACAAGGCAAGTGCTCCGATTGACTTTCACGAGAGGGGGGGTAATGATTTCACCCAGCTGTGACAGTGAGAATGAAACCAGCAGCACATCGCCCAGTGCCGACGCTTTCGAGCTTCATGCTACTACGGGCTCTGACAGAGTCGGCATGCCGAGATCGTATGCGAGGCGGTCTTTCGGCACGCAGACGAGGAATGAGCAGCCATCGAGCTTTTACATCGAGAGGGAGAGATGGCGAGAAAAACAGCGTGCATTAAGGAAGAAAACTGACAGCTTAAGGAAAACTGTTGACGCCTACAAAGAAGTGCTTCGAAAGCTCAAGGAACAGTGCCACATTAGCGCATTCATGGAAGTTGTTGGTGATGCCGAGCAAGGAAATGCCAAAGCAGTATTGCTGCTCGATCAAGTAAGGAACTACCGGGCTAAGAAGCCACAGTGGTCGGAAGCTACTATCAGGCATTGCATAGTGCTCAGAAATTTGTCTGCGAAGTCCTACGAGTACATGAGAGGCGAAGGGCTGCTTCACCTGCCATGCAGAAATACTCTTCGGAAGTACATAGGGACTCTTTCTGGAGAAGCTGGCTTCACAGAATTGGTCCGCTGTCGTTTAGAAACAGAGCTACAAATGCTGGAAACACCTCAGGCCAAGGTATGTGGACTTGTGGTTGACGAGGTGCGAGTCAAGCAAAAATTGGAATACCACAAACAAAGAGATGAGTTTGTTGGGAATGTAGATATGAGCTCGGACCTAAAGCACCTCGTTCCCGAGTCTGAGAAGAATATGTTGGCTAATTCTCTTCTGTGTTTTCTACTGTGTGGCCTACACGGGCGCTACAAGATACCTGCTGGATACTTCTTCACAAAGGGGTGCACTGGAGTACAGCTTGCTTCTACAATACGATATGTAATCAATAAGGCACAGGAAATTGGCTTTGATGTTGTTCGCATTGTCACTGATAACCATAAAATCAATGTTGCAGCTATGGACGTTTTGTGCAATGGTACTGCACAGATAAAGGCCCAACATCCATCAGATCCTTCAAAAACACTTTTTCTTTCATTTGATCAAAGCCATATAATTAAAAATATTAGGTCACAGTTTTTGGCTAAGGAGATGGGTGGGAAGAAGGAAGTATCCTCCAAGCACTTGAAGACCCTCTACAAGATGCAACAGCATTCTACTGTAAGGCCAGTTCGATTCCTTACACGGAAGCATTTGTACCCTTCAAATATTGAAAAGATGAATGTGAAGTCGGCCGTGCAGTTGTTTTCTGCTCCAGTTACTGCTGCACTCAGCTATCTGAAGGACCAGGCAGGTCACACCTGTGACATGGAATTTGCCTCAGTGGGGCCTACAATCACATTCATGGTGACCATACAAAAATGGTTCACACTTATGGATGTGAGCAATTGTCAACAGCACATCCACCTCAACAATCCTGATACTCGACATTACACTAATGTTGATGACGAACGGCTGGAATGGCTTGAGACCGACTTCCTCAGCTACATGGAAACCATCAAAAATGCAAGTCTCCCTGAGAACTTCCTCAGCAAAGAGACTTACCACGCCCTGGTATTCACGACACAATCAAATATTCAGTGCATCAGATACATGCTGGCTGTGAAACAGTTTAAGTTTGTTTTGACAAGAAAACTGTCTAGTGACCCGATCGAATCAATGTTTGGGCTTTTGCGCCGAAGTGCGGGATGCAATGATGCACTGGACGTGAAAAGTGCATTGAGTGGACTTGAGAAGATGCTGAAAACTGGGATTGTTGCTTCATCTAAAGGAAGTAATGTTCAAAGTTCTTCTTCTTTCTCTTCAAAGCAACTCATCACAACGCAGCAGAATGTCCGCGAAGACTTGGGAACTGCTGAGAAGTTTTTGCAAATTGCAGGGGAGCGGCTTAAAGAAGACTGTCTTTCGACAAGACCAAATTTCCCAACACCCGATGTGCCCAGTGTCGCTCTGGTGGGAGGTTATCTTGTTAGAGCAGCATCAGAGAATCTCTCCTGTGCAAATTGCATTGCACTTATGCAAGGGGCAAAGGCACACACGCCACTTCAAGGGCTTATTGCTCACCAAGATCGGGGAGGCCTGTGCTATCCCAGTCAAGAGCTGGTGAAGCTACTAATAGCGTTGAAAAGGTTCACAGACACGGTGCTTTTCCACAGAAAGTCCATCCCAAAGCCTTTAGAAGTCTCTGCGGAAAGAAACGTCAGCATCCTAATGCACGTGCCCATCCTCACCTGTGGCAGTGAGGATAAAAGCCACCGGCAGCGGCTGCTTGAACTGATAGTAAAAAAGTTCATGAAGCCCATATTTTCAAATTATGCTCTGGGGGTTACAGACAGGAACTCTGTTTCGAGGAATTTCGAGCACAAACCCCCGTCTCGGAAGGTGCTCAAACTGTGATGCATTTGGAAGTATGAACTCCTGTCCCAGAAGGTGTTCAAACCATGATGGATTTGGGAAAGTATGTGTCAATAAACTTGTACCATGACATGAAAATAATTTGTTTCTTTTGCATAATTTATCCTTCTTGTTTATGGCCCAAACGGAAAATGGCGAAATTGAAAAAAGTCGCTAAAATTGTAGCTGCAAATGTTTTCCAGTTGTGTTTAATGCAAGGTGCGTGCGCAGGGTTCTGCATTAGGGGAACTGGAAGCGACGTATTGCCACAGCGCCGCTGCCCCCCTCCCCTTCCACCAAAATCTCTATGGCCAAAACGCAGCGCGAAGCTGAGGATTTGTAATCAAACGTTTATTTTGACGTGATGTAATAGAGACATAAAAGGAATAGCGTGCGCTTAAAACGACGCGCGCTCACAACGGTTCCTTGAGTACTCGATCGGATTTCCACAAGTAAACATGACAAGCGAGTAGTTCATGTATAAAAAAAAAAACGTATGGAAACAAACATTTACAACTGACGGTCCGATGGGGCAGATAGCCCCCCACCCCCCCGTGCGCACGCCTATGTTAACAATGCCTCTTCAGCGTTAATTTTTGAGAAGAACACACATATTCACTACGGGGAAAGCGAGCAGCCGTACCCAGAGCGGAGCGGGATAGTGTCAGACGGGGGCGCCACCGCGTGGCCAAAGCTCGCAGCAGCATGGCAGGCCGACGACAATGGGCGAGCGCGGCACCTGCCTGGCATCTTCCTAGAGGAGGCGTTGGTTAAACACAATGTCAGACCAACTAACCTAGCAAGAGATACTGTTGACCGAAGCATACTCAAGTATGCTTCTTTACGCTGCCTCAGTTGACAGTATCACGGAGTGCTTGCTTCAGATTGGATGCTTCTGGGGCATGCTGTGAGCAGCCTGCAGTCCAATTTCCTGCACTTTCATTATCATATATTTCATGATTTGCTTAACGTCTTCACACTGGCACATGACTTCAAAATCTCATCTTGTTACCTGTACCCCATCCCATAACTAACTTGTCACACTATGGAAGCTAGAGACCTCCTCAACCAATCATGAAAATGTGCTCCTCTGTACCTCATCGTCTGCTTGTGGTGTATGCAGATATGACTGGAAAAGGGTATGAGCAGATTCTACGTACTAAACACAAACAACCATTAAGAACCCTTAAAATAACATTTTGTGTGACGTTTCGCTGTTTTCTACATCCACGTTTAGTTCAACCTATGAAAACAAAGCGATGAAAGCTACAGCCTAGTGGCACCATCTTGTCTTTAGCAGTGAAATCATTTCTATGAGCAAACTGGCATCCTTCTGTAGACCTAGGAGCAACAGCGTCATCACTCAAAGTAAAAAAAAAAAAAAAAGGGAAATTAATCACTCACAGACAGCGAATGAGTACAAACAAAAGCCTGATATTACCATGTATGACCAGTGAACGTACTGGAAAACCCAGTAACAATGCGTTCACTCCAAAGTGAGACATTCTGCATCAAAGTGAATCGCCATGTTTGCAAGGATATCTTAACTCGCGAAAAAGTGCCATGCACTCTAAACTCGGGCGAAGTGTGTACGTAACATTAGTAAACATTGTCTCGATTTGAAAGTACATTATTTTATACTAACACGATGTTTCATGGCGTGATAACATTGCCTGTGCATTCTTCGCAGCTTTGGTAGTACTGCAAGGAACTACTGACATGAGTATACAAGTGGACATACATCAATGGCCTGGTTGAGTGCAGACTCATCCTGGAATTCAGAACCTTCTCATTTCCTTTAAACGTTACTGAAGCCTCTGTTAAACCATAACTCTTCCACAAGCCAGTTTTTGCACCTTCATTTGAGTTTTGTGCTTCGACACTGTCACTTCAGCCTTCGTGTTTAAAATATTGCAGGTGGCAATGAAAACATGTTTCCCATTAACTTTTAAGGCGAAAACCTTTCATGGCTCATCAATGTCGGTCCATCGGCAAAACCTGTCACACTATAGCTGTCAGTCATCCTGCGTCTTTCCTTTGGCGCTTCCTTGAATGCTGCACTATTTAACCTTTATGAAAAAAAAAAAAAAAAAATCATGCTCCAGTGGAAATCGAACTCCTACCCCTCTGATCGCCAGCCAAGCGCGTTAACAGACTTAGCCACACCGGGCACGTGAGAAACGTTATCTTAGTTCTCCTTGTCTAGCATCATGCCAACGGGGTTGCCATGGAGACCGCTGTTGCTGATGTTATGGCGCATCCTAGCAACAATGTGACATCATGGGAGAAAGGCGGTGGCGCAGTGGGGAAAAAGACCTAGAAAGGTGTGCACGTCGAATCCGCTTCTGGTACTTCCACCGCGCTTAAAGGCTTTTGCCTCACTGCACTTAAGTGGTCCAAAGTGCCCCCTCCAATTTTGTGCAATTCATAGGGCAAACATTGGTATGCATTTTGGTACACGGTTTTACATGCTTAATGTTCTCCTTGATTCACTCTGTTCATTTAAGTACAGTTTAATCCTTCATTACAGCTTTTTCTTTTTCCCCTGCAAGAGAGCTTATTTTTTTGCTCCTTCTTGATGAATTAAGTATTTTCACTGGGCAGCCTTTTCATATGTTCACATGATGTTATACATTGTCTGTTGCATGATAGAGGGCAAGCTCCACACACACAAGTAAGCCACAATATTATGTTAGAGGGAAGTGGTGACCACAGAACCTTTGCACCAAGTTGCGGTCCACACTAGTAGTGTAAATATAAAAATTTAATGCATTATGGTTTGAGGCAGCTTCTACTTCTTTAGAAACATGCTCATTTGCCTTTCAAGTGACACCACACAGTTGTGGTAATTGGTTGTGGTGACTGTACTTGCTCAGGGCACCTTTAAAATATTCTTCAGAACTGTGGCATGAAGGGGTTACACAGTAACAAAGCAAGGTTATCGTTCCTTCTAGCATCACCAGTTTTGCACCGGAGCATTTGGAAGCCAGTCGCTACCCTTGTAGTGCAGGATACATTTGGGAAATGGAGCGTTATAAGTGTGGTTCAGTTGCGTCATTTGTAAAAATATAATGCAACAGCTTCCATGGCCAGTACCGGTTGCCGACCTATATTCGTTAATATTCCTCGATCAGTAGTAGTAGGTGTTGCTTCATTGCCATACCTTCACAAGTAGTACCCACCTTCTATGATACACTGGATGCCACTTGTAGATGCAGTAACTAGTCACAACGTTTACACCGTGCACGTTTGTTGGCGGCTCATCACTGCACACCTTTTGGTGTCACAGTTGCCATATACATTCAGGAGTGACATCCACAGCAGTACCAGTGTGTGATAACAGCACAAGCTTTCTGGTTGTGGTAATGTATAGATATTGAACAACTTTGCACACATCCACATACTGCAAGTGCATTTTTATTTCTGTACAATGACAGCATCATGTGACAAGTGATCAAGGGGATAATTTTACTTGGACGATCTGAGGGGAAAAAAAGCAATATCAGTGGAAGGTGGTGCAATGTGCAGTCTAGAAAACTATGTGGCTGGCAATACTTTTTTTACATGCGCCACACCTTTTCAGTCTTGACAACTGTTGCTGCTGAGTCCTTTCATGGCAGCATACAGACTGTCTAGTACAGTGCTAAGTTAGAGTATTTTTTGCACATAAATGTTTTGCACGGGTGCTAATAAAATATACTTAAGCAATGCTTGTTGTTGGGCTAGTTAGTTTTCTATGCTTATAGGAACCAGCACACAAAGAGACTGTGCTCCACCCTGTATGCCAATAAAAGCAGAGTAGCGTGTTAACACTTCTATGCTGGCTGAGCTACACATGAGAAAACAGAAGTTGATCATGGAACTGCTAGCAACAAAACCCACTTTCGAATTTGTACTACTTGCAAGCACCTGGCTGAGAGGGCTCGGTAATAACGTAGCACCCACGGACTGCTAGAGTAGGATCATGATTGTGCTAGGCTGGAGTCTATTTAACACCTTGCAACATGCAGCTGAATAAATAGATGTAACCTGTGCTGAATTGAAGCTACCGTATTTTCTGATGTATAAGACGCGTTTTTTTTTTTTTTTTTAATTTACAATAGTGCGTCCTATACAATGGCGCATCTTGTGTTTGTTTTTTTTTTGTTTTTGTTTTTGTTTTTTGTTTTTTTTTTTCCTCATTTTGTGCAATGTTCATAACCTAACTTTATCGTGAAACGGTAACAGTAGCGCTGCCTGGTTTACAATATTTACAGTCGTTATAGTGTCTAGAATTGAACAGTCGTCTCACTAGCAAAATGCCAAGAGGTGGTGACGTCCATGCTCCTCGCCCTTATTTCCATGCTACCAAGACAAGCTAGATAGAGCAGGCTCTCTTTTCCAGTTACTCTACGATTTCCAACGTTATTTGGTGACTATTGCATGTGTGTTTACTTCCTGCTGCGTGCAGCCGAGCGCTCGCGCGCAGCGAAGATTAGCGCCGTAATTATGAGCACAAAGAGGACGACTGAGTGCTGTCACGAGAAATCGGCGAATGCATACCGAGATGAAGCCTTTCAAGGCTTTGAGTAATAATAAAGTGTTTCTGCTCTCACCGAGCGAGAGTTCTTTCGCACATAAGTGTTATGTTTCTTTTTTTTGCTATCATTCACACGTGCACATAGAATGCGATGGTCGAGTATGCATGCATAGTGAAACCTTATTGCCCTAACCTGAATAAATTGAGGTGCGTCTTATACAAAGGTGCATCTTATAAACCGGAAAATATGGTACTCATAATTTCCCAATGCGCTTCTGCGTTAGCCAATTAGTACTTCAGGAGATCAATGCCAGAATGCTATTTCTCAGCTGCAACGCACTCTCCCATGTTCACTAATACAAGTGCCCTTTAAGTCAACAGTCATTTTCTTCTTTTACAGATGGTTCTGCAGCAGTGGAAGAGAGCATTGAAGAAATAGCAGCACAGTAGCAATCACCTTTTCTTATTTTACATGCTTATGGTATTCATTTCATAAGCAGTGTTTTGCACAAGGAACTAAGGGTGCAGAACAAAGTGCAGTTTATAACACTGCAGTTTGCGCCTTCATGTTTTGCAGTGTTCATGTGCTGAAACTTTCAACTTCAAGAACAGTTCCATTCCTCTAGTCCATGCACTAAGCTTGCTTTGCCTGCATGCACTTTAGAAAAAGAAAAAATGTTTCTATATAATATAATGATCACGGAGCTCCAATGCAAGAGATAAATAAAGGGGTGAAATGTCCGTCATGCTGCTATAGTCATTTTACGGTAAACCAGAACAAATTGGTCACTCATGTAAAGCAAAACTAGCATTTCCAATTTCCATAGATTTCTCAAATCAGTATGTACACCCACAGTAAAAGTTTTATGGAGGGCAGTACTTTTCATTTCATTGCAGTTGTTCCTTGCATTCAGGAGTAAATGTATACACCCTAACCCCACCACGGCAGCTCAGTGGTTAGGGCACCCGACTGCTGATCCCAAGGACATGGATTCCGTGGCAGCTGCTTTTCAATGGGGGTGGAAAGCAAGGCTTCCATGTATTGTATGATGTCAATGCATGTTAAAGAATCTTAGGTGGTCAAAATCATCTGGAATTCTCCATGACAGCATCCTTCATAGCCCGACTCACTTTGGGAATTAAACCCTATAAGCCAAAAAAAAAACAAAAAACAACCTATATGCACCTTAATACTGAGTGTGAAAATTATACAGCACACCTTGAACGCAAGGTAAATGAATGTTTTGAACTGAGTTGCCTTCCATAAACTTTTAACAAAAAGTCAAAGCATATGATGTTAAAAGGTTACCGAGGACAACATGAGGCTGTCCTGTACCAATATATTACTACCACATTCTAATCGCAAAACAAACTCTCTCAATGAAAGAGCTTAGTTATAACCTGGAAAGCACCCCCAAGAGAAATGCAGGTGTCATCACTGTCCTGTTTCACAAACAAGCCCTGTTGTGTCAACAGTTTTGCTTCAGGCCTCAAGGCCAGGCTACTCTGCCATTCAGTTGAAATCTGTGATCAATGAGTTCTTATCAGTGTCAGCAGTTAACACTGAGGGGCTGGAATGTTTCTAATACAAATTCAAATGCGTCTTTTACTGCTATACAGACGCCCAAAAACACCACAGAATTGATTATACTACAAACAGAAACTGGACGGAGTCATCCTCTGTCCCTTCAAGTGGCATAATGTACAACTTGAGAACTCGGAATAGGCCACTAGTCCAGTACACTGAAAAATTTTGTCTCCATTCTACATAATGGGAGGAATTTATATGTTTTTTTTTTTCTTCCTAGCTCTGCCGTGTGAAATCACTTTTGCTAGCAAATGCAAACTGATCAGTGACACCTGCTACAAAACTGTTGAATTTACAAGCCCATAACCTATAGTTACTCAGTATGCTGTGCCAAATGATAAAGCAAACCTCAATACAATAGTGATACTGACCTGAGAAGGAAGCCTTTCCATGCAACGTGCTTAGCTGGTGCCATGTGCATAGCTGTGCATTACTTGCAGTAGCTACAACAGTTGGTATGTCTCTAGTATCTGATTCACGAACACAAACTCTTTTGTCCTTTCACCCAAGAAAAGAAAAATTGCAAGGAATGCCAAATACTGGGTCCACGCATGCTTCATGACTTGCCACATGCCAGGACGATACCTTTCGAGCAAGGTCAAGGTCAAACACTCCGCATATAGCAGTCTAAGGTCAAGCCCACATATAACAAACGAGTGGCCACATAGATTGAATTTGTCATATGCAAAGTTCATAATAAGAGGACTTGCCCTATTACAGCAAAAAATATAAATCCAAACATTTTTTTAAGGAAGTCTATTGTGCACTTTTTTTTTTTTTCCAAGAAAGACCCTATTCAACCACTTTCTAAGCTCTCCAGCCCAGTTGTATTCCTGGCTGGCAACCTTGCTGCAGACAAGCTGCCTTAGGAGGGCAACAATATCTATAGCAACTGAGGCATTCATAGAAACTGGTGGTAGCTTGGCAACCTTGTCTTCGATCCTCGACAAAGTTTTAAGGAGCTGAGCATACAGTATACGTCAGCCTTTTGTAAAGCTCTCAAGCAGCGCATTAGACTACCAAATAAAGTGACACCTCACCACAACTCCTATGTTTTTGAAGTAACCTGTGCGGCCGCATAACCCATCAAACCAGGCAGGAACTAGGACCTTGGCTGAAAACCATCGCCTACAGTCCAATTTCAGTTTTCACTAATTGATGCAAGCTGTTCAAGTGCCCTAGA
Organism: Amblyomma maculatum; assembly: GCF_055883805.1. NCBI lineage: Eukaryota > Metazoa > Arthropoda > Arachnida > Ixodida > Ixodidae > Amblyomma > Amblyomma maculatum. Next base: position 187,843,384 of record NC_139344.1, read on the forward strand.
CAAGGGTGACACAGACTCTCTGCTACCTGCATGTGGAAGCAGTACACAAGGCGGAGATTTGACTGGGCAAGCAACACTTGTGTGACCAGGTAATCAGAAATGCTTGTCTCGAAAGACTGGAATTTAAACTTCTCAAATCACATTCACTGGTCAATCACAGGCCACGTGAAGCAGTTTCACTGTCAACACTGCCCCTTTCTTGCACGTGTAATTCCGTCTCCTCAACGGTTGGATCCTGCAACTTCTTTCTCCTCACTGGTTGCCTCTCAGAGGGTTAAATGACGATGGTTACCGAAAGTTGTCTCTGAACGCAACCTAAAGGTAACATACACTCACTGAAGGCAGGAAATGATTACGGTGAAGGTGATTAGTGTTACCATTGTCATGCCATCACCTCGTGGATCTGTTAAGGGCTGGTTTTGCTGGTATTAAGAAATAAAAACAGTACATATTGTAACCTAAAGGAGAACACTCCCCAGGAATGATCTTGGTAGCTTTGTAATGTGGCGGTAAAAAAACAATAAAAAAAAAATGAAAGAAAAAAGTTCACATTACAGGATTCGAACAGATGTTTTACGCGCTTAGTGCTGAGGTAAATAGTATCAATCCATAGCGCCACTGAAGCAACAACTATGAGAAGCTGTAAACAAGCTATTATTCATTTTTACAATATTTCCGCTGTCGCCAGGTGACGCTGCTCAGAGGACCCTACCGGTGAGGGAACGGAATCACGCTTCTTGCACTCGCCACGCATATGCTTCCACTTTGGATGCTTTGCCCAGCTGCCACACAACCACACACCGATTGACGTTATTAGCCTATCGGGGTGCACTTGGCTGGCGGTTAACCACAGCTCTCACTGCTTTTCTTAGAAGGGGGTTAAAGGACGTCAACACTTCCTTTGGTGGGGTGGGTATTATGGGAGTTGTGACAGGCTCTTCGGTCTCCGCGCTGGCAGAAAGTTCCCATTTCTTTACTACAGAGGTGACTTTACAATGCTTTTGCATTCACTTAAATCAAGTAGTGGGGCACGATTTTTAGTTTTATTTTAGACGCACAGCCATTGACTTAGTACATATTTAACGGTAGCTCTATCACCATTCGTAATAAGGAAGCATTCATTATATATCTGCAGCCCTTACAAGTGAGCTGGACTGTAAAATGCTCGGAAAGAGTTTACTTTTCATAGAAATTATTTCTTACTTTTCTGGCTCAATAGGGAACCCAAGCCCAAGTTTCGTTGTGCGACGTCAGAACAGCATTTCTCGTGTGGTGGCGAAAAGTGAGACGTTGGGACGTCGCCGCAGCAGACGCTCCGCAAGTTTTCTCTGCATGTGCAGTGAATGAGTTGAGCAGTTTTTTCGCAATACAGAAGCGCTTCCGTCAAAGCAAAATGGAGGCACAAGGCAGTGTTGTGTCATGGGCAGCCACATGTGAAACTATACAGATTCCTTTGTCAGCTTCGCTGCAAGACCTGCTTCCCAACCAAAGGGTCTCGTTAAGAGACTTCTCACATTTTTTATGGAAACGAAAAGAGCCAAACTCCCACTTTTGCATAAACTTGCAAATGTAGCCAATTGACTCAGGTGGCCTGGAGAGGTATCGAAACAGTACAATGGTTTAATACCACGCCCAGAAAATGAAGGGGATGGAGGATTCTCCTGCGTTTCATATTGCTGAATTATTTTTTGTGCTCTCCCTGCTTTGTGAGCGCTCTGAAGCCAACCAAATCTAGAGGTATCCAGCATGCGACATCCGCAACTTGCATATGCCTTAAGGGAAACATGCGTTTTTATTTTTATGACTTTGAACAGGAACGAAGCCTTATCGTTACAGATTTCTGCGAATCGGCCAATAATGAAAATAACTCGAACCCACTCGCACAGAACACCCCATTCACATAGAAATGTTTCACGAGTGCAAACCTAATATCACCATAAATGAAGCGCAATCATTTCATAAGAACTGAAATAAATGAGGCGAACAGTACCCCTGCCTTTACTGAGCTTGGATTTCTCCAGCCTCCTGAGCCAGCGAGCCAGTTATGTCCCTTGCAGCACACAAAGCACACATGTCCCATATATTACAATGCTTTTCAGTCTACTAGCATTTGTGCCAATGAAGAAATGCCTCTTTCGGTCTTTCGACTGCAAGGTTTGCTTTTGTAATGTCGTAATATATAAAAAAAAAAGATGTATACATACTGCATGCTACTGTCCAAGACGATGGTCAACAAGTGTGCTGCTTCATTTCACAGTTCTAATAATGCTTTAGCATATTTTAAATATAACTACACAGTGGACTTAACCTGAGATGCACTTTCTACACGATTTTGTCGCTCACTTGGGAAATACATTTCACGGTCAATAGTCACTAATCGCTGTCAGTCGTCTGCTCTACAGTGATGATGTAAGAATTTTCTCGCCTATAATTAGGTTGTGTCATGGAAATCAGCGGCAGTCTGGCTAGTCCTCAAGGCAGAATGCAAGCGGTACATCGTGATGTACCTGCATGAGCGCACACGTGTGAAAGAAGGTGTGCGGCACATGTGGAGAAGACAGCAAGCAAAGCGTTCAACGTCACAGTTTGTGCTTTTCTGTCACAGATGGCGCTGTACATTGAGAGCTGCAGCACCACTCAGCGGTGCTTTGGGAGCCTATACTTCGATCGCCGCTCATGCACTGCCTGGATTTACAGCATCTAACAGCATCTACAACAACAAACATCTCACGTGATAATCGTGCCAAAGCTGCATGAGTTGTTTGTTGTTGCTTTTCTTTATATTGTCTTGGGACTGGTGGCTATATTAGCCCAAGTCAATAAACAGTGCTGTCAGTCAGTGCCTACATTTGCGTCCATCTTTCTCGTCTCTGTCACTACTGCACTGTGTTCTATATCATGAGCAAACAAGCCAGCCACTATGTATTAAACATTTTGCAACATGGGATTACTTTTATAAACTCCAATTCTAAATTTCAGAACTTGGGTATAACTCTGGTCAAATATCATATAAGATGTCTCGAAGTTGTAAAAAATTAACGCGGATGCAAGGTTTCTGCATCTACTTGAGCAAAAGCAGCTGGCAGAAATAAATAGGCCTAATATACGCTCGGCAGAACACGAAATATTCATGACAATGACCATGTAAAGGATACCACAAAATTTCAACTGGGTATTTGATCCTCAGGTTGGCAAGAAAATGTGTAGCACCTGTAGCTGTCTTCCATGTGCTCTGAACATTGGACAGCTGTGTTGTCACTGCACAATGAAAGAGTATGCATTGTGACGAATCCAAACACGCACCTGCAAGTACTGACCATTTCGTTTTGAATACTCATCTAGAATGTGGTCCAGGTTGAATGCAGACACAGCAGAACTAGCTCCTTCAATAATAGAATGCTGCAAACAAAGAATACTCTTCAATGCCCGAAACATTTAACACATGACTATCTGAACCAATATTGACTGCTCAAACCAAACTGGAAGGGAAAATTGGGTCCAATAAGTGCTGCTGATAAGCGTAAATCCGGAATACAATATAATTTTAATTTGGCATTACTTTGCCAAGTCAAGAAAAAGTGAGAACCTAGCACTATTTAAACATGTAAAGCATTGAAAACCCTGCTCTATTTGATTCATGTTTTGAATCATTTTTTAGCTTGTAACGATGTAGTTGACTTGATGGTACTGAGCTTTTCCGTCCCCCCCCTCCCCCCCCCCCCCCACTGAGTTTTCCAAAAAAATATAGCTGAGCTTCACTCTTGCAGCAAGCAAAAGCACCTACTGCAGTTGCTCATTTACCGCTGCTTCTGTAGTATCCCTGAAACAAGGAGCCATAACACAAAAGCAACAAGCAGACACAACGCAGTACAAAGCTGATTGCAAATCTACAAGTTACTGAGTATTGCAGACCTAAAACAGTTTTTAAATGCAAGTGCAGCACATTCATCTGAAAATATTTATCTGCATTGCATGGCACTGAGGAGGCAGAATTCTCTTTTTTACAGTTGCTATGTCCCTGTGAAGTTGCACAACAAGCCGTATTGCTAACTGTACATTTGAATGCCTTCATACAAGCCACATGACTACAATTTGGAGTATGAATGCCTTGTAGCCTGATGGCTTATTAGATGCTTTGTGGCCCTTTTTGTGGTATATAGATCACAGCACGGAGGGTAAACTGAACTCCACCATTTCGAGAGCACTGTAGCGCCTCTATCAACGCCAAAATGATGCGACGACTCTGGACTGCCAAACGAGCCGGTCATGGATATACTTCGCACTCGCGCTTTTACGTTTCTTTCAAGTCTTCGTTACTGGGTGCTTGTAAAATTAACTAAAGTTCATTTCAGCCTTACAGTAAGACAGTCTTTCACACCTCGCGATGGCAGGGGCATGCAAAGCGTCCAGAAGTGGAGAGGATAGTTCAGGTAAGGGCATGGTATCTTTCTATGCAAAACTACTGCTGCAGTGACTTTTCCAATTTTATATGCATGCCCAATAATATACCATGCACTAGCAAAACCCTTGCCGTACATAAAATATAATACGTTCACGTGATGTCCGCAAAAATCAGTAACAGCCTGCACCTCATAAGCAGACGCAATGTCGCAAGTGCGAGTAAACACATCGCATTTTCTCTCATCTCCTGATGTCTCCAATCTTTTTTCAGCAAGGCCGAAGAAGGACTTATTAGATCAGCTGAGTTGGAGCTACAAGGAAGTGTCGTTTTTTTAGCAATAACAGTTGCCGGCGTTGCATTTCGACTCTGTTATGATAAGAAACATCAAACCGTGACGTGGAATTTCATGACTGGTTGGTGTTGCTGATCAGGAAAGAATCGGAATGCCTCGCTGTCAATGGTTGTTTAAAATATGACATTTTCTCGCTGCTCCAGCTCAGCCAATCTAATGCTGCCTACTTCTTTTGCCCTGCTGAAATAAAAATGAAGACATCAGGGGACTGAGCACAAATGTGACGTGTTTATTCACTCTTGCTACTTTGCGTCTGTAAGGTACAGGCTGTGATAGATATTTGCAGACACCACGTGAAGGTACAATGTACATATTACATATTGCAAGGGTTTTGCTAGTAGATGGAATTTTAATGATCATGCACACTAAATTGGGAAAGTCACGGCCGTAATATTTTTGCATAGAAAGGTACCGTGGTCATACCCGAACCCCCCGCTCCACTTGTGGATGTTGTCCTTGCCCCTACCATCGCAAAATGTGCAAAACACTCTTGCTGTGAAGTTGGAATTAACTTCGGACGATTTTACAAGCACCCCAGTAGCGAAAACTTCAAATAAACGTAAAAGTGCAAGCACGACGTATAACCAGGCCGCGGAAAGTCAGGGCCACTTCCGTCCCGTCTAATTCTCCCAAGCGGGGGCGAAAGGAGGAAAGAAAAAGCTGGGAGAAGGACTTCTCCCTCGCGCCTAAACTTTCCCCTCGCACTGACGGCGCCGCCGACTGCGCTGCGTGGCTTGCTCCGTCCTCGCGTGAACCGCTGTAGCCGTTACGACTCCGCTCGTTTTGAATTAGAACAGTCGTCTGCGTCGGTCGTCGGCGTAGCCTAGCGCTGTGAATTCTCTGCGTGTTGGCTTATCGGCCAAAGTCGCGATTTTTCGTCGCGGTTCTTTTACTCTGTGCATCTCATTCCTGCTGGCTCTTCGCCCCTTCGTGAGACGAGAGACTTGTCTGCGTGCACCTCCAGTTCCGTGGACCCATCTCGTCTGCTGATTGTGCTGGCCATTACAGTCGGCGATACCCGCTGTGTTTCGTGTTGTTGAACTTGTTACCTTCATGTACTGTGGAGAGACGTGCGTTTCGAAGAAGACGGTTCTTCCAGGAAGGGTAGTGTAAATTTTTAATCATGCATTTTGGTTATGTATAGCACAGTGACATGTGATTACTTGCATCAAATACCAAACTAGGTAACTAGAACGCAGGTATTTGCTCATGTTTCTACACTGCTTTGATGGTATGGAATGCGTAGGATGAATATGTGCATCATTTATTTAATTTCATATCAACTGTACACATGCTGACAGAAGCAGTGCCGGCAAACTGGGTTATTTTGTAGTGATAAAGCAAGCATGCAAGATTACAATGTTAGCGCAGAACACATAACACTACTGTAAACTGTTAGCTATGTAAAGTGCGTGTGTGTGAGGGATACCTTGTCGCATCTTTTCATTTTCTGTTTCACGTGCACTTAATAAAAATGGGAAACGATATCTGCTGTTCTCTGTGCTATTTCTATACTGCGGTCGGGTACGCTTGCTCGCGAGCGCCTGCGCCCTCGAGAGCGCTATGCTTGTGGTTTTTCTTTCCATCACACTGTTCCTGCCGCGAGCCGGTCGCGCCACGGCAGAACGATGATGCGGTAGAAAATCCACGGGCAGAGCGTTTTCCCGGGCACGGGCGCACGCGAGCGCGCGACCCGCGCTGCTTGAAGCAACCTACCGACACCCCCTTCAGCGCACCGTTTTTTTGGACCAGTCCGCTATACGGCCTCCCCCGTCAAGTCCATTTTTTACGCGCCCCCTCCCGCTGTAATCCTCTAATGGGGAGTTTGGCGCTAGCATCTGTAATTCGTGGCCGCTGGGAGGTATAGGGAGTTTCACACCCCTGGTATAACCGGCCATGGCCACCTCGTTTGGTAGTGCGGAGCCGTTGTTTCGCTGCAGTGCCTATAGATGGCGCTCTCTGTGCTCTGGTCTATAACATGTGAAGGTTAACATTCTAAAGTGACATGGGCCAGGAGGGACAGGAAGCTCTGAATTAATTTCGACCACTTTGTGTTCTCTAACATGCATCAACATTGCACAGTACACAGGCACCTTATTTTTACCTCCGTGAAATGAAGCAGCCATGACCCGGATCAAATTCACATCCTTGGGCTCGGCAATTGAACGCTCCAACTACTGTGCCACCATGACAGACCTTAAGGTTATGGGACTACGCTTCCACACTTAGCATTCATCACCATCAGAGAAAATATTTCCACAATCAGAGCAAAGATGTTTCTATTCTTTAATTACTTTTATCACGAAAATTGCAAGAAGCCCAGCCTAGATCATACACACAGTCCTGTGTACAAGGATTTCATTTACGTGATGATTTCATTCATCTGGGGTTGTTGTCACTTTCGAAATGAAGGAGTGTTATCAGCAGAATGAGTTTATGTGAAGCAAAACATACCTCAAAGCGATGGTCATGAGACCCCCCGCCGAAACAGCTCCTTTTGGTGCAATCTCAATTCTCCCACCAAAGAAAGTCCTGAGCCAGGAATGCTGGACGTGTGGTCAATGAATGCCAACCCTTCATATGAAACCTTGTTGTAGGTCTGAAAGCCATACAGAATGTAGTGAAAGGACTGCATGTTTAACCCTTTCACTGCCGGGTTTTTTTCTCATCGCTGCACTCCCCCTGCTGGTTTTTTTTTTTTCATGCTAGTTTCGTGAAAATTTAATGTTAGTAACGCACTGTGATGCTCTGCGGAACATGTAAACACTTTTATTCAAAATAACCTTATAGATATTACACTGAATACAAAAAATAACAACTAATTAACAAAACAATTATTTCCTAATTAGGATGTCAAGGTGCTTAGAAAACTTTTAACTTTTTTGATGTGGTACTCTTCAAAACAAGGCACCACACAGGCACCGCTATCATCGGAGTCCGAATTCATAAGCAATTCCTGAATTTCTTCGTCTGTCAAACCGCGGACGCACGCGGAACGCTGCCTCGCCATGGCTGCTCTGTCGAGGCCAAGACCAAGAGACGCATCTAAACTAATGCGCCACATCTGTTGCTTAAAATTTATACATGTTTTATGAATTTATGTGTCTTCTCCATAGATGGCGGGACATGCTTGCATCGTTTTTTTTTACAAGAGTATAATCGAGAGCGGCAGGGAGCGAGTTAAAAAGTCAAAACAAGTATACTCGGGAGAAGCAGGGAGTGTGCATGTGTGGACACACAAGTTATCTCGGGAGTGGCAGTGAAAGGGTTAAATCTGACAACCTTTTGGGGTGGAGAGAGAAAGGGGATATAGAAATTTAGCTTTACATCTATTATTTATGGCCAGATTATATTGCAAGACTGCAGTTCACCTTTTTGCTGACTGTGCTGATAACTTCTTGTCAGCACAGTTAAAAGGTGTCTGGCTAGGTTTTGACCACAGTAAATAAGTGCAGTTTTTAGTTTGAACGATAACAATCATATTGAAAAAGAGAGCAATGCGAGTTGCGAAAGACAGTAAAAACAAAACCCAAAGACTGCCTGTACTCCTTGTAGATACGGCTACTTGCCTCATCCACATCATCTGCTAGCCTGAAAACGTTCACAGCTGCTGCCTAAGAGACTTCAGCGCTAATTTTGAATGGTTAATTGTTCAGATAGATGGGTAATATAGTTTTACTGCATTGTTCACGGTCCAATATAAACAGGTAGCAATTTGGCTTCACTTGGTAGTCTATTTTCCTTTCCATATAAAGCCTGTACATTGTCGTTAACTTTGCAGCCATGGTGTAGAGGCAGAACATCCACCTCACGTGCAAAAGGACTATGGTTCAAATCATGGTGTCACACAATTCTCCACCGGATTAAGAAAAAAAAAATCCTAATATAGATGGAATTGCACAAACCAGGTTTGGGGTGCTACCTGATCCCGGTGACAACCACTGGAAATGCACTCTCACCAAAACAGGATTTGGCCACCCTAGTGTAGTAATTGACCACCACCTCCTATATGCATATATTATACCCCGAACAGCAGTCTCCAGTGGCTGCAAAGCAACTGACAACAGCGGTGGTCAGACCTGTGATGCGGCAGAGGGTGCTAAGAATCCCCAGCTCTGGACAGGCCACCACTAGAAATTGAACATCTCAATGTTTAACACTAGACCCTCACCTAGTGAGGCCAGTCTAGCAGTACTGTTCAAGGAACTAGCAAGCATTAAATGGGAAATCATAGGACTTAGGTTAGGACAAATGAAGCATACACTGTACTAAAGGGCAGGCACATACTATACTATCGTGGGTTAGCAAAGAGACGAGAATTAGATGTAAGATTCCTGGTCAATGAGCATATAGCTGGAAACGCAGAGGAGTTCAATAGCAATAATGAGAAGGTGGCACATATCATAATTAAGCTTTAAATTGGTTTACAGGAAAGGAAGGGTGCAGTATCTGTGACGCTTCTCAGTAGCCACCTGAACCACTCTGTAAGGAAATGGATACCGCCTCAATCAACAGGCCTCCATGCAGACAACTCCTGACAACTTTCCTGCCATGTTCCAAACACTTCTGACAACTCCCAAGCCGAAATGGAGACACAGCAATAGCTTCTGAACCGAACAAATTCGTATACACTCTTGCGTAAAAAACGGTATAAATGGAAGGTTATAAGGCCGATGTGCCTACATCTAGTCACGAAGACCATGCAGCCTAGAGCTTCTGCGAAGATGTAGGATCAACGATGGGTAAATTAAAAACACAGTATACTTTACTGATAGGCAACTTCAATGCCAAGGTAGGCAAGAAACAGGCTGGAGACCAGGAAGTGGGAGAATACAGCATTAGTTTGCAGAACACAATAATTTACGATTTATGAATACCTTCTTCAACAAATGGAAGGACTGTAAGTGGGCATAGAAAAGCCAAAAGGGGAGATTAAGAATGAAATAGCTTTCATAATGTGTTCTATCAGAGGCATTGTAAAGGATGTGCAGGTCATCAGAAAGGTGCGATGCAGAAACCACAGGATGGTAAGATAACAAATTAGCAGTAAGAGGTAAAGAAGAGGAGTTCCGGATCTTGCTGCAGAATAGATATTCAGGTTCATGGAACATGATAAGCCCTATACCTCCCGTGTATTTTTGGACATACTGTGGTGCATTTTTTTCAGCAACTAGTACAGATATCGGCCTGATATTTGTATCATAACCCAGGCATAGGCAGGCAAAGCAGAATGATAGACATAAATATTACTATGCAGAAGATTAAAGTAATGTTCAACAGCGTCGCAAAGATACAGCAATTTTCAATAGGCAGCGAGGCGATGGAAGTGGTGAGGGGATATGTCTACTTAGGACAGGTAGTACCCGCAGATCTAGACCATGAACGAGAAATGGCAAGGATAATCAGACAGACTGGGATGGAGCGTATGTGCAAGTATTTGCAGATCATGACTAGGAGCTTAGCAGTATCCCTCAAGAGGCCTTCTGCAGTGTGTTGACAAAGACCCTGGCTTTTTGAACCACATATTTATGGAAGACCAAATTTGGATATTTGAATAAGACTCATAAACAAAGTGGCGAAGTTTCAAATTGCACGCTGCGGCATCACCTCGTCCAAAAAAATGCTTGAATGAGCAAATCCAAGGTGAAACTCATGCTCATCATTTTCTTTGATACAGAGGGAGCGGTGGTCCACTGTGAATTTGTATCTAAAGGACAAACCGTGAATGGTGCTTTTTACCTAGAAATGCTAAGACTGAAAAGAATGGTATACTGGGTGAGGCTAGCCATTGCCAGACATGGACAGTGGAAACTGCATCATGACAATGCAAACAGCCACATTTGCACTAAGATCAGAGACTACATCATGATAAATGGCATTGCGACGATTTCTAAACCCCTATACAGTCCCAACCTGACACCAGCGGACTATTTTCTATTCCCAAAAGTGAATTCCTCCATCAGAGGACCTCACATGGAACCCTAAGTGCCGTCAAAGAAGCTTTCACGAGAACCTTTAAGGACCTTCCAGAATCCGCCTACCGGTGGAGTCTTCGAGTCATGGAGAAACCACTGGCAAAAGTGTATCGACGCTCAAAAGATGTACATTGAAGACCTGTAAGGCACTGTACCAATACCTCTAGCACATCTACTTCTTCAAAAAATTTCCCGATACTTTTTATACAAACCCTGTACCTTCACCGAATGTAGCATTTTCATTGGCCTCCGCAGAGTGATATGGCTGAGCCTTGCAAAAGCAAAGAGTAGGGCATATTCAAATTGCCATGGACTTAATTTACGAATAAGCTGTCTATGACAAACTATTTATTCACGACACAAAAAAAAAAAAAACAGAGAATGTGAGAATAAATTTTCCACACACTCTTAATGCACCTTTAAGGCTATGATGCAACAGCGTCAATGGCTCCTGCTCGCAGCTCCCCTTCTAGTTCCTAACTTGTGTTTGTGCATTCTGCCACCCACGTAATTACGAACGTCTTAATTTATGCCTCTACTATTTCGCACATACTAATTCGCATACAGTTATAAGCTACCTCATTATGTGAAAGACCACCCAACATGGATTACAGCTCCGCTTTCACCAAGCTGTACGAATGTGCCTACATGGCCTAGGGGCATCATGTCTGGCTCACGATCCAACGGTGCCAGAGGACTCAATTCCCAGTTTGCCCTTCACTCTCAAAGGTGCTGCCCATGTTGGCAGCTCCCACCAATCAGGCCATGTCATTTGGTCTTGTGACATCACACAACCCGCCTACCAATCAATGCCTGGCTATGGCACCTGCCAGAGGCATGCTCATGATTTTTCGCTCATAACGCCGAAGACGATTTTTTTTTTTTTTTCTAAAAACAATGCATTAACAAAAATGATAAATTTCAATATCAGCAAGCCTAAACTTTCCTTAAGCTCATAAAATTGGTCTAGGTTTATGGGGCTTAACATCCCAAAGCAACTCACGACATGAGGGACATCATTGTTGAAGGCTCTGGATAACTTCGAATACCTGGAGTTCCTTAATGTGCACTCACATCGCACAGTACATGAACTAATAAGAAATAAAAAGCAAATTCAGAAAAACGCAAACAAAAATGTCCCTTTGTTTAACTGTATTGGCTGCCAATTCCTTTTATTTTTCAGGATAATCCTGTTCTGCTTTTCATGCACTGCACTGCACAGTGAACCAAAGAGCTTACTAAAAAATATAAAAGACCAAGAATACAAAAATAGTTTGACCAAGACAAGAAGGACATGACTGTTTTAGCAAAACACTGCAAACAGCAGCACATGAAAGCACTGAAACATATTCCGATACAGGATCACAGCAAGTTATATTTTCTTTTAGCAACACATATCTCGTCCAATACGCTGCTCCTAAAGATGAAAAGAGAAGCACTTATTTGAATGGAGGCTGGCCAAATGAGAACCAGTTTAGCAGAAAGCACACACTCCTATGACCCTGCACAGCTAAGGCGAGCCCACCATAAAATTACAAGGACTAAAGTGCACCGAACAGAGGCCCTCTATTATGTTGACTGTCACTATTACGCTCTGGGAAGCATTTCTTTTTTGTGTCTCTTACCTCTTACCTCTCAGACTGTTGTCTATGGATTTTTGGTAATGGCTCTGTTTCAATTTTGTTGCTAAGTGGTTGTGCGTTCATCAACAACCATAAAGTTTGTGACCTGGTTTCAATTTTGTTGTCAGGTGGTTGTGCGTTTATCAACAACCGTAAAGTCTGTGACCTGGTCACAGTTTTTTTGGTGACCACAGGTGTTGCACCATTCAAGAATACCGAAATTCTGGCCCAATTAGACCATCATTTTTCGATACATGGAGCCTGTGGGAATTTTCCCAACTGGTAACACTAAAGAGCTCAGTGAAAAGGAGCAGGACTACTTTACATGCACCAAATTTATATTTCTACACAATGGCGCATCTCTCAACACAAAAGTTGTTGAGCTTTTTAAATCTGAATTCAAGAGGGCCTTTTAATCTGCTGGACATACTAACTCAGCAATTTCTGTGCAATAATGGTTCCAGTTGCTGTCACTTGCTCATTTATTGTGACAAACTGCAATATACCTTTCATGCACATCAAAAAAAAAAAAAGAAAACTCCTGCTTTCTTTTGGTAAAAAAAAATAGGGCAGCATAAGCACATCACCTGAAGGTGAATTCATTGTGGAAAGTGCTCCAAAAAACAACTCATATAGCACAGTATATATGCAACTATTGAAATTTCTTTCCAACTCACCTCGATTTTACAATCAAACAGAAGTAGTATTTTCATATTAAGCACACCAAAACTTCTTGGTAGTGGCATCTTGATGCTGAGCATGAGCTCATCCATTTTCCCATCGGAATCAAAGTCATCTTCTAAGTCCTAATATAAAAACAATGAAGTGAAATTGTGCAACAGTGAACAGATAAAATCTACTGCACTCTACAATTAAATGCTTCATGGGTTCCTAACACAATTTATTTCAAGTGGGCTCTAGATGTGAAGTCAATACAGTTGATGAAACCATGCTATACAGACTGCAAATCTGCAAATTCACTGACACAAAATAAAAGTACATTATCAAGTTAAAGAATAATGTGTTAGAAATAGGTCATGCACAACGAGGTCAACCTGCAAAGGAGCAAGAAGCAGCTGAATCCAAACAGGCTTGACAGCTACAAATGACTGAGGCGGAATAGCTAATGAACTTCCCTTTATTAACATCATGCCCTATATATAAAAACAAAAGAGTGCTTACCTCTATTGAAGGTACACGCAACCCATTAACGTGCGAGTTTAACGTGGTGTAAGAACTCCAATAAACAAGTCCCTCGCTACCTTCCAATACAAATATTAGTTGACGCTTAAACCGCACACTTGGTTGTTCTCTGTATTGGTCTATTTTCTTCCAGAACCCTGAAATAGAAATAATGCGTTATCATTCCTCAAAAAAAAAAAAAAAAAAAAAAAGAACATTCCAACAGAAGAAAACGAAAGAAAAAGCTAAGAAGCTCATTGCAAGACAATTCTCGAAAAGAAGAGTTGGTAATAATTAATATTTTGGGTAGAAAGATATAAAACTAAATTTACTATGGCATGGCTGCGACCTAGCAAAACGACAAAAGGTATCCTTTATGACGATGTAAATGAGATACACAAAAATAAATTCCAAAATATTGGCCGAGAACGGTAGTTTACTGGAATATTTAGCTTGGTGCATATCAGCGCCGCACTTGAATACGATTACTAGGAATACGTACCCAAGTCCTTGTACGCAAAGATAAACGGAATTATAATGGTCGCAACGGTTAGTGCCACTACAAAGACGGTCGCCTTCGAGCACAAGCTGGCTCTGTAATTTCGGTAAACGGGCGCAGAAAAAACTGTGCACACCGCCATTTGTAAACAATTGTACATATTGACGATACCGGTGTGGCTGACTTCACTTTTGAATTCAATAGCATAATTCATCAATGTTTTAGACACTAAGCTTTTAAAACTCTTTAAAACCAAAAGCGTATCTAATTAGTTATGATGGAAGGCACTTTCTTCCCGCATATGCACGGAGTCTTAAGTGGCGTAAATGACGTCAGATGCAGCGCGGGCATTTCAAACTAGCAGCTTATATATGTTGAACAACTGCGCTCTAGATAGAGGCCTATCTTGCTCTCCTCACAAATCTGAACTGTTCTCAATGTGCAGAAAAGCACAACTAACCCGATAATCCCACCTACCGCATCTACACAAACCAGTGGAGGTATACGCGGGAGGTAGCAAGGTACCGAGAGTCAGCACCATTAGGATCCTGGGGTATTTCCTACAGCAGAATAGGAAAAACACCACCACCCTTAAAAAGCTTCAGACGTATGTCGACCAGGTAACGGGGATATTCAGGCGAATCTCTCTCAAGAACACTGCCTAATAAGACTGCTTCGTGCCTTCATAATCAACAGGATAGCTTATGCCACCCCCTTTCTCAACCTCAATCCTGGTGAAGTAGAGAAGTTAGCGAAAATGACCAGAACGTCATTCAAAAGGGCTTTAGGCATCCCCCTTACTTGTCGACAGAGAAGCTTCATGCTATGGGAATGCATAATACCTGGGAAGAGATTGCTAAAGCGGTCAGGGAGGCCCAGAGCTGGCGGCTCAACTCCACTGTAGGGGGCCGAAAAATACTACAAGAACTACAGCTTCAGTCAGGTGAGCCACCCTATTTCGCTGAACTCCTGGAGCTTGAGATGTGGAAACTATTCAAAATTGCACCGATCCCTAAGAATATGCACCCGATTCATGACAAGGAAGGAAGACAGCATAGAGCAAAATTTATTCAGAGCAAACTAATAAACGACCCTCCTGAGGAATCAGCCTATTGCGATGCTGCCTGCGGGCTAGAAGGGGCCGCGGTCATAGCAGTGGTAGATGGGAAACACTCCCAGAAAGTAACTGGATCCATTAATACGCGCAACGCTTTCATAGCTGAAGAGGCTGCGATAGCGCTAGCCTGTACAGGTACTAAAGAAAAAAAAATATGGCCGATTTGAATAGTTAATCAAATACGAAGTAGGTACGTAAAACCGCTGATCACCGTTATACCTTTCATGCATTACCACACACATCTTCGATTTACACTCTCTCCAATATCTTCCCTCAGCTCACGCAAGAGGTGGCCAGCAGTCACAAAGACATACAGCGCCGACGGTTGCGCTTCCAAAACAAACAACACACAAACCTAAGGCCCAAACATTCCGATCGCTGCCCTTGGTCGGTTGCGCGCGGGCGGCGGTTTCAAAGGGACATATGTCCAGACGTCTTCCCGAGAAGACACCGACAGCAGCTCCCTCGGCCGCACATTCTCCCCAGCCCGTGTTTCACCACAATTTATGTCCTCCGCGCCCTTTCCCCTCAAACCGAGAGACAGCAGTTAGCGCCGAACCCACAACCACTGCGCTTACGCTGTACTTTTTAACTGCTCTGGCTTGCCTCCTTCGCGGCACGGTCGAAGCGCGACTTTTCCGAGAATCGGAACGGACCGAACCGCTGGCGTCGCCCGTTTCCATGTGTTCCTACATCACTTCCGAGGTGCGACCGCCTGCGCGACCGCCTGCGCGACCGTCATAAATAAACTTGGCCGCCCCTTCGGAATTCCCCCCCCCCCCCCCCGCGACAGTGAACCCACGGCTTCGGACAGACACCGGCGAAGCCCGTGATTGCGGCTAGTAGTGCTACGCACTAAAAACTATCCTCTCAGATAATAAGGGGGCTGATGAACTTCGGCAAAGGCCTAATATCCAAGCAGGCGGGCAGTCTACTGAGAAAGCACCCGCTAAACCGGGAGGTTTCAGTCATCTGGGTTCCAGCTTACAAGGGTCTACCGGGCAAAGAGACTGCCCATCGCCTCGCTCGAGATGTGTACACCAGAGCGGCCATAGAGACCCCGCTACCCAGAGACAAATACCCCTTCATCGCCTACAAGGAGCTCTCTGAGACTCCCAGACAAATCAAAAGGACCTATCCACCACCAGATAGGTCCCTAACACCCTCAGAATGCAGGGCTTGGCGAAAAATTCAGGCCAATCGTTTTTTTCATCATGCTACTCTGCATAATGAGTTGACAGATAACCCAGAGGCTTGCAATCTCTGCAACATACCTCTGAGTCAAAATCATATAATATGGCAAAGCCCTGATTCTCCGGGAGCTAAAGAAACTGATCCCCTTGATCAAATTACCTGGGAGTCCTACATCCGCATCCCAAATGCGGATGAACAAAAGGTCGTCCTACGCCCAAGACCTTCTCTGCGGCCGCCACGGCGCAGGAGAGCCGGCAAGGAGACTTTCCCCCTGGATGAGCCCCTGCCCCAAGGTCCATGTCGGTGTAAAGTCTTCTCTCTCTCTCTCTCTCTCTCTCTCTCTCTCTCTCTCTCTCTCTCTCTCTCTCTCTCTCTCTCTCTCTCTCTCTCTCTCTCACCAATGTTGAACACGTCACAGCTGCTTGAAGCAGGAGGGCTAGAAACCACCGCGCCTTGGATAAACGTCTCGGATAATCGTGTTGTACGACTTCAGGCCTTCAAATCGCTTGAACCAACTTCGTATACGTGAAAACGCGCACAAAAAAAAAACGCTTCTCAGAAGCTAATATGCGAACTACCTTTCCTTATCTTCAAAACATGTTAGCCACAGAGAAATTGCGCGAGTTATTTGTCGCAGCCACGAGCCATACGCTTGCCGCTGCTCTGCGTCGCAGTGGAACTTGGAAGCTACAAACGTGCACCGCTAGCTAATCACCCAGTGTCTCCCGGCTCGCTTGCATAAGCCGGCTCTTCTCGCCGTAGCTTCTACTGCATAGTCACATAAGCCTGTTCTTTTTCGCCACTAATACCGCAGTAAATACGTTGGTTGCACTACCACGTTTACTGTCTTGGTGGTGACGGTGAAAACTTTATGCAATGTTGGGACCCTTAAGTGATTACATCCTAATGACAGGTCAGCTCTTGGCTACGTGTTGTGGCCGGAAGCTGGCGCTTCCCAGCGACTCCCAAAGCCCAGTCCGTCAGCCGCTTTTGAACGGCCAGGTCACAGCTGGACACCGCAGCCGCTGAAGGGTGGAATTCCGAGCATTAGATCATAATGTGTTCAAAATCAGCTTTTGGTGTCCCACACAAGGTGCACTGTGGCGAGAACAATCCTGGATGGATCAAACCTAAGAAAGCAGGGGATGGGAATGTACGGGACTGTCAGCTGGCGCCACGTCACCTGTTGTAGCTTAGTCAGAGATTTATGAGGAGGAGGGTAGATGGTTCGTTGATCACGGCAATGGAGAGAGATTTCGTGATACGATATCATGCGCTCGCAAGCACCTCCCCAGGCGGTAGCAGTGCCTGCTCGGCTGACGTATCCTCGAGCAAAAGAGTGAGCTGCTTCGTTACTTGCGTATGAGCGGGCACCCATATTAATTGAACGGGTTGTTCGGGTGGGGGAGGGAGGGAGGCGAGGAACCGGAAGGCTGGGCCAGATATCCGACCACGGGCGAAATTCCGCACGGCGGATTTAAGTCGCTAAAGATGGTGGTGGCTCGGGTGGTAGATATGGCGAGGGCAACCGCCACCTCCTCCGCCTCCAAGGAAGTGAAACAAGAATTGTATCTGCCGCGATCCCGCGACCAGTTGCAAAGAGTTTGGAGACCGCGCTGGGAGCAAACGCAGGGCGGGAGGGATATGAGACAGCGTCTACGCAAACGGTCTCTGGCTGGAAGCCTGTTTGTGAAGAGCTTCTGCGCGTGCCTTGCGGCGAGCGACATGGTGCTCTGGGTTCATATTCTTAGGTAGGGGATGCACCTTAAACGCGGTGTATATCGCACGGGGAAGTGTATGTTGTATAGAGCAGTGACCAGAAGGTGAGAGATGGATGTGAGCAAGTATGTTGCGGCCGGTGAGAGTAGATGATAGTCGCTTAAGAACGCGGTGTATCGCAGGGGGAAGTGTATGTTGTGTAGAGCAGTGACCAGGAGGTGAGAGATGAATGTGAGCAAGGATGTTGCGGCTGGTGAGGGTAGATGATAGTCGCTCCAACTTGGCTGAGCGGTGGACTTCCGTGAGCTCAGCCAGGGAGTTATGATGCCCATGTGAAGAAGGCGTTCATTGGAGGTGTAGCGGGGTAAGTTGATGGCGATCTTGTACGCCTGTCGGATGAGGGCGTTAACACCTTGTCTTCCCCCGCCCACGTGAGGAAGAGGTAGGGGAGGGAGTATACAACTCGGCTGAGGAAAAAGGCCTGTACAAGGCGTCTGAGGTCATGCTAGCGCATGCCACGATGGCGGTTGGCTATGCGGCGAATGAGGCGGATTGTTTGATGAACTATCACCGTAAGTGTAGTGATGGTGGCAGTATTCTTGTCATTGTTTTGTATCAGAATATCAAGAATACGCATTTTGTCCACTTTTGGTATCCGGTTGTAGCCAGCTATCACGAAGATAGGGGGAGGAGGGCCTCTGTCTGTCCGACCTCTAGGAGGTCGGAGTATGAGAAGCTCCGATTTGGTAGGGGAACAAGGCAAGCCGACATCTGGAGCAAAAGATACTACAATGTCTGTTCTAGCCTGTAATGTATCTTCTATGGCGCCAATGTTACCTGTAGTGGTCCACAGTGTAATATAATAGGTGTATAGGGAGTGGGACAGGGCAGGGATTTGGTTGAGGGTGTGTGCCATGGGGATAAGGGTAATATTAAAAAGCAGTGGAGAGAGGACAGAGCCCGGTGGGGTGCCAATGCTACCGAGCTTGAAAGATGAAGATGAGTGGGAGCCGATGGTGATTTCTGCTGTGCGGTGACGAAGAAAGGCCGACTTGAAGCGATGAAAGAGCATCTAAAATGGCGGGGTGATTGACATTATCAAAGGCCTTTGTGAGGTCTATAGGGCAAGAATCGCTCGGGTGCGCTTTGCGTGGTGGCGTGAAGGACACCTTCTGACAGCTGCAGCGTAACATCCTGTGTGGAAAGATGTGGCCGGAAACCGAGGGAAGAGGTTGTGGTCGTCCATGTGGTTATGGAGGCGTGCGAGCACAACGTGTTCAAAGAGTTTGCCAAGACAAGAAGTGAGAAATATGGGTTGGAGATACTTGATGGCGAGCGGTTTGCTGGGTTTAAGGATAAATGTGATGCGGGCGTGTGTCCACTGGGCCGGAAGGGTTCCCGTGTGCCATCATTAGTTGAAGAGGTCCATGACCGCATCGACAGACTGGTCATCCAAGTTACGAAGCATCTTATTTGTATCTCGGTCCGTCCCCGGGGCGGATGTCGTCCTTAGGCGGTGCATCGCCACCCTGACTTCAGCTGAGATTTCCTCATCAAGGGTAAGGCTGGGAGAACCGGTGTAGGAAGGGAGGAGGATAGAAGGGGTTGTAGTGAGGTACTGATCTTTTAAGGTCTGAGGGAGGGCATCATCATCTAGTGGAAACTGATGAATAAGGCTGGTAACATTCTTACGCTGCGTGGCCTTGGTGTACCCAGGATCAAGGAGGTAGCGTAAAAGAGACCAGGTGTCTTTAAGGCCTAGATTACCACTCATGCGGTCACAGACCTGCCCCCACTGCTGGTGAGCGAGGTTCCTTGTATGAGTTTCAATTCCTTTCATAAGGCGGGAAATCCGGCGTTTGAGGGGGCGATTATGCTTCTGGGAAAGCCAGCGTTTCTGAAAGCTAGCGCGTGCTTCCCACATGTGGGAAAGGCGACTATCCGCAGCCGAAGTGTCCTCTGGTTCCGGGATAGTGGATGTCGCCAACTCCACATCCTGTGTGAAGAAGCCACCAGGTCTCCAGGGCGTTTTGCCGGATGCGGCGAAATCGGCCCCAATCAACCCCGCAGGCCTGATTGCGTTTGGGTGGGGCGAGGGAGGAGATGGAGAGTTCGGTGCATAAAATGTAACGATCACTGCCTAATGAGCGAGTGGTATTGGTCCAGCAGCTTTCTCGAACGCATTTTGAGAGAGTCAAGTCTGGGCTTGTGTCGTGCTGAACGCTAGATCCAATTCGGGTGGGATATGAGGTGTTGAGAATAGAAAGACCTTCGTCCTGAATGAAGGACAAAATTGCTGTACCTTTACGGCCGTTCTTTCGGTAACCCCAGCTGGTATGGCTGGCATTGAAATCGCCAGCCACTAGTAGGGATCCTCCCGCGCTAACTGTCAGGGCTTTCTTGACTGCGCCAATGAGGGGGCAGGAGGGCTCTTGAGAGGGCTATAAAGGTTGAGAACAACAAGGGTGTGTGCTTTTCGTGTGCGGAGTAGGAGTTCCAGCCAGAGACCATCCACGTTGTCCACCTCAAGAGGATGTTCGACTGCGGTAAAGTTGCGTTGCACCAATGACGCTACCCTGGATTGAGGCTTGGTGGAGGGCTAGTAAGTAGTATAGTTGCGAAGCTTAGCCGAAACCTGCGTCTCCTGCAGCGCTATTACTGCCGGTATCTCGTTAGGGGAAAGGATAGATAAGTGAAGCTGCAGATTATCTCGCTTTGTGCGGAAGCCTCTGCAGTTCCACTGCCACACGCTAATTCTGCTGGAGTGTGCCGCCATATGTTGGGTGCTATCAGTAATAGCTAAAGAGGTGGGTAGTACGGAGAAGCTCGCAAACTTGGGTTTGTAGTTGAGAAAACGAAAATTCTTGAGCACTTTGACGCTTCTCAATAGCTTCTAGTCGTTTTGCAGCGTTCGTCATCCAGTTCCGGGTTTCGGAAAGATTGCACCAAGCGTTTAAGCGATTGCATTGCCGTCTTAAGGAGGGCAGTCTGCTCTGGCGTTGATGGCTCGGAAGGAATTACCTTCAGTGGCCATCTTGCGTTTTGCGGGAACGCCACGTGCAGGTGACGTAGCGCGCGAAGAAGAGGCGGAGGGGGAGAGCTTGATGAAGTCCTGGAAAGGGTGGGTGGTGCTTGGGGTTGCGACACTGTCGGCAACGCTGCAGGGGACTGCTCTCGCCTCTGTGTTCTTAACTGAGCTCTAAGTTCCGCGTTCTCTCGCTGGAGTGGGGAAGACTGCAGCCTCCAACTCACCTGTTTCGACGATTTCTGGAGTGTTTGGCCCGGGAGTGGCGGGAAAGACCTCGAGCGGCTTCTGATTTGGCCATGGTGGGATCCCGTCTTGGAGCAGCTGCGGGTCTTCGAAGACGATCGAAATCGGCTTCTTGATGGCCTAGACGACTTGAGAGTTTTCTCAGGAGGTGGAGCGTCCGAAAGCGGCGGCGTGGATTTTTGAATGAGTTGTCGGAGCGTTCGAAGCGCACTTTGCAGCGTTTGGTCCCCGTGAAGTGGCCTCCATCGCATAAAATGCACTTGGGCGAGCAGTCCGGCGTTTGTTTGGATGAATGGGCAACGCCGCAGCGGGAAGATAGGTCAGTGTTCTCCTTGGGACAGACGTCGGCATGGTGTCCAGGCTTCCAACAGTTGAAGCAAGCTTCAACTTTTGCCTTGAAGGGGTAGCAAGAGTAAATGGTGCCGTAGAAGTTCAACTGACGCGGTACCTCCGCGGTGTCGATGAACGTGACTAAAATTTGGTCTTGCCGAGCTGCCGGGCGTCGGCGATAGTGAAGGACTTGCTCTGATTGTAGACAGCGTTGTAAAGAATGCCTCTTACGGCGTTGTCGGGGGCCGCGACATAAGCTTTCAGAGGGTACATCTGGTCGTTGAGGCGAAGTCCTTGCAGGTGAACAAACTGCTTCATACGATTTTCAGAAGGTGTGCTCAGCGTTAAAGAGTTGTTGTGCGGGTTGATGCGCAACTTGTTGATTCTGGCTTCGTGGTAGTCGACTACTGCTCCGGCACAGACCAGAGGCAGGAGTGCATCTCCATTGATTAGACGAAGATCCAAGCCCCCGCCCGGTCGGAAAACAACCTTGTAGTACAATGTCGGCAAGCGGGGAAGAGGAACATGCCTCTTCAGTTTGGGAGTGCAAGTCTTGCCTTTCGGCACAGAAGCAAGGTTGTCCGAACTTGTCGAGGCTCCAGCAGACGCGGACGCACCGCTGTCCGAGACTTGCTTCAGGTTGGGGTAGAGCTTGTTCCAGGCCCACATCGCACGGGTCCAACGAGGATCGTTATGAAATTCTTCCGGTAAAATATCTTTTCCTTATACACAAACTGCCATCTTGAAAGATGAAGCAGTCAAGGATTATGGGCGATGAGCAGCCGGCAGCGCTAGGCCTAACCGGCAAATGTAGGATCCCTTGGTGAGCTAGGCCTGACGAGACGCGCTCGGTACAAAGAAGAAATATTCAAAAGATTGGAAAATATGGACAGAGATTGTCCGAAAATGTCTGAAACTGTCGCGGAGCACCTTCACTGACAGATTTGATGGCGATCAGGTCACTCTAGGTCGTAATTCCGCCACAAAAGTTGAAAATCGCAAGAGCCGATGTGAAATACTTCCGCTGGCATCAAACGCTGGTGGCGAACCTGCTGCCTTAGAATAGCAGTGCCATTTATAGCATTGTGTAGATGTATTTAGCCAGACATTGAAAGGCTCGCACCTCGTTCAAAGACCGACAATGCCGAGTGTGAGGCATTGAGCAGGTTAGGCGAAAGTCGCGCCTTCAATAAAACGAACTCGAATGTATAATCCTGACTGTCATCGACGGGAACCTGTGTGCATGTAACAAACACGTGATCACCGCGATGTCTGCAAATAACACATGACGATCCAAGCGCCTTAATGACACCGATATTATCATATTTAGGGTGAGGCTTTCTGGTTTGAACTGAAAAAAGAAATGAAACGATGAAAGTGCACAGAATTCAGCTTCTGAATAGTTTGGTGTCAGACTTGGGTCTCTCAGAAAAAAAAATCGATTGTTATAATTTGCCTTCGGTTGATAGGGTATTTTTATACCTTAGAGAAAATACATGAGACCTATGCATTCGCGACCACAAGCACGCGCTTCGTTGGTGGTTTTTTGGGGTATACATTGGGCGGAAAGGCGATCGTACTCAGATACTTTATTCGCATTTCTGTTTATTTAACAAATTCATTTTTTTTTTCTTACAGATGTTGCAGTACGCTAACAGAGTATTTCTTTGGCTTTCAGATTACACTTGGGTATTAGTGACTTCAAGGGAGCATTTTTTTTTTTCACACATTTTCGCGGCCAAGTCGAGTGGAAGGTTGGCCGTTTTCATAGGATAATAAAGATGAAGTTAGCACTAACAGTTGGACGAAAGACAGAAGAAAGAAAACACACACGACGATTGACAAGCGCTACTATTAACTGTTTATTGGAGTGTAACACAAGGAATATAAAGGAAAATATGAGCATGCGCAGACAGTACAGGCACGCACGTCACGCAACTGCTATCGGTTAGGGCAAAAAAAGAATTAAGCTAGTCACGTTCAGCGTCATAAATTTGCAAATAAGTGTCACTCGCACACTGATCAGATAACGTTTTAACATGGAAGGCCTATAGTACCTATAGCACAAGCCGAGCTTTTACATCGGCGCTCCTTCCTAGAATCTTTGTATTATCAAATCGCGCCCTACCCGAGCTGACGCAGGAAGAAACATGCCGCACAAGGTTGGAGGTTCCGTCGTTATTCTCGCTATTTTTAGCATGCTCCCGTAGCCAGTCATTAATGCAGCGGCCAGTTTGGCCTAATTAATAATAATAATAATAATAATAATTGGTTCACAGGAAAGGCAGGGCGCTGTATCTGTCATACTTGTTGTGGACACCTGAACTACGCTGTTAGGGAAGGGAGGAAGGTTGGAGTAAAACTGGAAAGAGAGAAAGAGGAGCCGCGGTGGAGAACTGCGGATTAATTTCGACCACCTGGGGATCTTTACCGTGCACTGACATCGCACAGCACACGGATGCCTTTTCGTTTCGCCTCCATCGAAACGCAGCCGCTGGCGGTCGGGTTCAAACCTGGTACTCCGGCATAGTAGTCGGGCATCTTAACCACTCTGCCACCGCGGCGGGGCGCCCCATTGGCCTACATATGAAAACCCACATGAAATGGGTAGGCTGTATATACCACTCCTGTAGCGCAGTTGACATAGGAGATGCCAGCCTCTTTTCAAAGCCCCCCCCCCTCGCAAACGCCAGAAATGCATAACCACGGCCGCGGCTTGACTCCCGCTCCTCTCACCAGGGGCGCGGCGCGCTTTGTGACGTCATACCATCCGCTTAAAAACGGGGCCCCATCTCACGCCGTCGCCTTGCGCGGCGCATAGCCACGGCCGCGGCCTGACTCCCGCTCTTCTCGTCAAGCCCATGATATGCCGCCTCCAGCCTATACGCTTTCGGCAGGTTGCAAAGAGAAAGCATCAGCGAGCTACGGAGACAGAAGAAAAACGAGAAGAACGGCTTTTCAAGCGACGAGCTCAAGATGCAGCCAGGCGAAAACAACGCTCAGCGTCTTCGGCAGCAGAATCAACGGCAGAAGCAAGTGAGGAAGTTATAAGTTTGGCCGACAGTGTGGAATGTGCACCTCGTTGCAGCACTACTAGTTCGGAACGCAGCCCAAGAAACTCCGGAACAGCGGCAGCAGCGACTCGTGAAGGAACGTGCGTATCGAGAGAGGCAGAATGAAAAGCGAAGAAATTCTTATCTGTGCGTGTTTACCCATGTCAAACAAAGCAGAAACATGGCACAGCCAAGAGTATCACCATATACTAGCATAAGCATACCCAGAGCATCACCACAAGCAGTACAATAGCAGAACCCATGTATTGCTTCGCAATTACCATGCTTAACCAAGCTAAGCCACAGCCAATTTTTTATTTATTTCTCTATTTTCAATACTGCCGGTTTCATCTGAGACCAAGGCAGGTGGGCGTACAAAAATGGAACAATATGGCAAATACAGTGCATTCACAGATGCTGTAAAATATCTCAAACAAAAGTAAATACAAAATGGCAATCACTTTAGGAATTGTAAAACAAACACTACAACAATGATTGCATATCTAGTAGCCATGTGTGTCATCACAGTGTCAGTAAACGGGAAACAATAGAAAGAAAAAATCTATATTTCCTTCATGATAGCAATCCATCAAAGTGTTGCGAGGAGTTTGAATGGTTAAACAAAAGTATAATTGATTGCATGACATGAATTCTAGCTGCGACATGAACTGTAATAAAGATATATCACCCAGATGAGGCACTCATTTCCGAGCTAGAGACCCTCTCAAGTCGGGAGAAGTTATTTCAGTCTTTTAAGCTTAAGACGGCAGAATAAAAAAAAAAATGGCAGAGTTATCATACTGACGAACATTTTGATTTAAAAACGTCACTCTGCCACTCTTGTGCGAACGTTATGCAACTGCACTCGCTAAAAACATACATGCTGCTTGGACAACCTCGGGGGTAGCCAACCACAGCCCTATTTTCGGCCATGCCGAGCGATGGATGCCGACTATAGTTCCCTACTGTTTGCCTGGCTGAAAGCCTTTGACCAACTGTGTACCTGCAACTGCAGCTGTCCGAGTATACTGGATACCGAGCTCTGCCAGTCGTTCACCGACGATCGGCCGTTGATCAATTTCAGTTGGGTCACGGCCAACCGAGAACAGCGATGCCCATTATAGAGCACGGGTAAGGGCAGGCGTTGCAAGCGTCACTACGCTGGACTTTAATCTGTGGTTTCCCACGCAAGGCACTAGGCGGCGAGCAATGATCTGGAGTTTCGAATACGTACCCCAACTGTGCCTCATAAGCTGCTTGAATCACTGTGGAAGGTAATGTTCTCTCATCTAATGAGGGCTGCAAGAGTACAGAAAATAGACCCTCAAATATTTTAATGGCGAAAATTCTTCCATTTATCAACCAATGGACTCAGCCATCCCTCTATCCCATGATATCAAAAGGCTAAAACCTGCAAGCTAATAGACGTCCCCTGCGCCTTTCACCGTGTATTTCCGAGATAAACGCCAGTCAGCGCCTATTGGTTCTTGCTTCGTCCTGTGTAAGCGCTGTTTACACCATGATCATAGCGGAACCTATTCTAGAAAGGGTGCTACGTGCAAACACCGCGGGAACGCAATAACTTTTCGTGAATACCCCTTGATTTATTGGCTACTTTAATGCCAGCGCCGCGGCGCGCTGGCATCGAAACACCCTTTTGATTTAGGTTTTGTAGCGCCACCCTCATCATATTTCTGAACTGCTACTCTTTCAGTGCATTTGTACTGTGTAGATGGCGCTATCTAAATCATTCATTGCACCCGGCTTTGTTATTTTGTGGCCTTCGCTGTTGATATCTATTACAATTTTAATAAAAAAAAAAAAAAAGCCCAGGATTTTAAGTCACATTTGCTAGAGAAAAAAGAAAAACAAGTCGGGGAACATATCAACCGGACTCAAAGAGCTTGCACAACTGAAATCAGTATGACCGTGCATATTCCCCGAAAGTCGTAAAGGCCATAGGGCCTGGTGCGCGGCAGCTGCCGAAAAAGGCGGCTGTCTGGATCCGCAGCCGTGGGTAGCGCCGACGCTGTGTTTCGATTTCTTCCTATTTCCCCGTAAGAATAAAGAAATACACGCCGACTGAAACAAGAGCCTCTACTTACTGCTGTCTATGTCAGAGAAAGAACGCTATAGCAGACGACGGACCAGGAAGAGGAGGACACACATATGCGCTCACTAACAACTTTATTTTGGAAAACAGCCGATCCGCGTCTTATATACATACAAAGACTAAAAGTGCGCATGAGCACGGTTTTCAGAGCTCAAGCATCCAAGGAACGGCATCTGATATTGAACAGAAATTAACGTGTTGACATGGAAAGTGTGAGGTGGGGCAGATGCAAAGAACAGAACTGGGGCGCACATGAAGCCTAGATAAAACAATAATTGAAGGGAGCCAACAAACACCATGGCTAAAGGGAAAATGAAAGCATCAGACTAATAACAAAAACAACAACAGCGCGGGCATAAGCTCAGTCTAAAAGGCAAGGCTGTGAAAGTCAGCGAAGGTAAAGGCGCTAAAATAGGAAAAGGGATGGAAAACATGAGCAACAACTAAAAATTCGCTAAATGAAAACTAATCAGACAAAACCAAAAGGTGTGTGTCCTGCTCTTCCTGGTCCGTCGTCTGCTATAGCATTCTTTCTCTGACAACGAATAACCAACTCGCCCAGCAACATATGCTGTCTATGGTCATTTCCAACCTCATATTGCACCCATTGTTTTTCGTTTCGGTGGCTCATTTCCCATGTTCTTCTTTTTTCTTTTTTTTTTTTCAGGACTGCCCGCTAGGTTTTTGTCAAGCATGCACGACTGATCGTTTCTTTGTATCGAGCGCGCGGCACGCGAAAAGTAAACAAAAAACGGGGTAGTTTTTTTTGTTGTTGTTGTTGTTGTTACTTCTGGACCCAGCTGAAGCTTGGAAACAGCGCTCGGTAGGTCTTCGGACCACGGTGCTTCGGACACGACTCATGTTCTTCGGACACGACCCGTGTTGTAGAGATCGCGGAACCTTCCTGTCCAGCGGGCTTTTTTGTTTGTTTGTTTTTTTTTGTTTTTTTTTTTTTTTAATGATTTCCCAATGATAGTTTCCAGCTGTTCTCGGCGCTCGCGTTTGGGAAGACTAGCCTGACGTGGAAGCACGACACCGAAGCACATTGCAGGAGTGCGTGCTTTCTGACTTGCGACGCGTTCATGGCTGCCCACAAAGAGAAAACGTCCTTTCAAACTAACAGCTCGATTCACTGCTGTGTTTATGGGTGTCATAATAATTATAAAAATACCGCCGGGAAGCAACCGAAAATCAAGTTTTTTTCGGTTTCCTCGAAAATCATACGAGAGCGACCTGACTTATCGTTAACAGTGGCACCCAGCCTTGCAGATGAAACTGGCATCCGTGATATTGCATGGGTTTGCCAACAACTACATACAACAAAACCAAATTACATATGTGGTTAAGAGACGCCGAAAGGGCCGAATAAAACTCACCTCTAAGCGGACGTCGTAGAAGGCGGTTTTCATTTGGGCAACGCATTTTCCGAAGATGTCCGAGGGCCCCTCTGCACTTTAAAATTGTTTTTGTTATTGTTGTCCTCATAAAAATGGCGCATACCCGCAAGGGAGATTGGCCACGACCAGGCGGTGATTACAGTTTCTGAGATTCCATTCTGAGATTAGAATTCTGAAAAATGCCGGTTTGCTGACAGTGAGAGTTAAGAGTGATATGAGCTTGCTGAAATTTTAATTAGTGAGATTAATAAAATAATAATAACAACATACTAATAAATAAATGCATAATTAGGAATAAAGGTATATCAACAATAAAGGACAAAAGATCATACACGTGCTTGGCTTCGTACAGTTTCTGACCGCGCACCAAGCAGTTATTCTTAAAATAAGTGTGAACTTTCTCGATCGCCCGAAATCCACAGAGCAGCACGCGCTGCGGAGCTTGCTCAGCCATGCCTGTTTTTCCGCGCACAGCACTGCCCCAAGTCACCACTCGTTTCGACGCACCGAGTAGAAAATAAGAACTACGGCAGAACTGCCGAGCGCCGAAAAAGTACCCATGCCCCGACGCCTTAAGGCACATCTTCAGATACAACCTGTGCTCATCCCTTTCCATTTCCTTTCCACTGACCGACTGTGACCATGCTGTACTCGGATTTCACTTGTGGGGGGTCTAGCATGCCGTCTACCCAGTGCTGCGCATTGCACATTGGCTTAGTTTTTGTTTTATCTCCTTACTTTCAAAGTGCCATATTGCTCGGGTCCAGAATTTCTACTTCAAGGAGGGAAAAAAAAAAGAAAAAAAAAAGCCGCCAGCAGAAGCGCTCGCGCGCCGACGATGCGCTGCGCCCAAAGCGCCGCTGCGGCCGCCTGTGTTAGGCAAGGAGACACAATCTCCCCGGTACTAATCACAGCTTGTTTAGAGGAAGTATTCAGAGACTTGGAATGGGAGCAGTTAGGGATAAGGGTAGATGGAGAATACCTCAGTAATCTGCGATTTGCTGATGACATGGCCCTGCTAAGTAACTCAGGAGATGAACTGCAAAGAATGATTGATGACCTAGACAGGAAAAGTAGAAAGGTAGGCTTGAAAATCAATATGCAGAAGAATAATGTTCAACAGCCTCGGGAAGGAACAGCAGTTTACATTAGGTAGCGAAGTACTGGAAGTAGTAGGCGATTATGTCTACTTAGGACAGGTAGTAACCGCAGATCCGGACCATGAAAAGGAAATAACAAGAAGAATAGGATTGGGATGGAGCGCATTTGGCAAGCACTCGCAGATTATGACTAGCAGCTTACCGGTATCGCTCAAGAGGAAAGCATACAACAATTGCATCTTGCCTGTACTCACCTATGGGGCTGAAACGTGGAGGCTAACCAAGAGAGTTCTACTTAAGTTGAGGACAACCCAGAGGGCTATGGAACGAAAAATGGTAGGGGTAACATTAAGAGATAGGAAGCGTGCAGAGTGGGTCAGAGAAATTACTCAGGTTACCGACATTCTAGTGGAAATTAAGAAGAAGAAATGGGCATGGGCAGGACATGTAGTGCGAATAGAGTATAACCGATGGTCGCTTAGGGTAACAAACTGGATTCCAAGGGAAGGAAAGCGTAGCAGGGGGCGGCAGAAAGTTAGGTGGGCGGATGAGGTTAAGAAGTTCGCAGGGGTCAAGTGGATGCAGCTAGCACAGAACCGGATTAAGTGGAGAAATATGGGAAAGGCCTTCGCCCTGCAGTGGGTATAATCAGGCTGATGATGATGATGGTGATGATGATGATGATGATTATATTTACCCATTTTAGTCTTTCGTGATTTAAAAATGCGCGCCAATCCCTTCCTATGCCCTTTTTCGGCTCTACTTCCGGTTGCGTGACGTCACATCCTTGATGTCACACCCACTACGGCACCCTTTTCTCTCTTTCCGCTTTCGCTCCCACCTTCCTCCCTTCCCTTAAGGCGCGGTTCAAGTGTCCACAAAACAAGTGTGACAGATACTGCGCGTTTCCTTTCCTGTGAACCAGTTATTATAATTAATTACCTAATTAACTTATTGGCCTAATTATTTTTTCGGACACAATATTAGGTCACCCTCTATCGATTGACGCCGCTCATTGCCCCCTACCACTTCTCAATTAATCACAACTGCTGCGCCCACGATCTTGCGGACAGGTTCTGCGGACAGAAATCTATGAACATAGCGAAGTAATGCTTTCGCATTAAAAAGTTTCGTTCTAACACGTTTGAGAAGCGTAGACATCGGGTGCGTCCCAGTGCCCCCTAGTAGACGTCTACTTAGCCGCCTTTTTGGGGATGTGTTTCAATACTCGCGAAGCAGTTTCACGAAGACAGTGGTCGGGCTCTTTGCGAATGTCGGAGTATGCATATGCACGATCCTTCAATTGCGAGTTAATTGTTACATCAGTGCGCACGCTAGCTAGAGGCTAATTTAGCTGCATTTATGGTCGTGAGATTCCACTGCAGATTCTTGAATCGCGCTCTAAGAGGAAAGCGTGCGGTTGAGATTTTTGCATAAGAGTTAGATGCTTTTGTTATTCTTTTTTTAACTTGACGACGAGTTTCTTGAGTCTTGATATTATTGACAAATTCGTCGCTTTCTGGGCATCTCGCCGGGAGTCAAGACGGCTGCTGTACGGCACGCATGTGTTTCTATCTTGCTGTAGTAGCCGCGGCAACCTCTTCCGTGCATTTTCAGTTAATCTCGGAAGAACGAACTCGCCTGACGATGCCTTGTTGCGTATTGAGTTTAGTGTGCCTGTATATTATTAAAACGAGTTGCTGAATTTGGTTTTCTCGCCTAGTGACTGCAGACGACAGGTGTGACGGCACAAATTTTTCTTTTGTTGAAGCCGGTTATCACCTTTCGTCCGTAATCCTCTCAAGTTTACAGTCTTTTGCATGTTTTCATGCTTACGGATGTATGCATGAGACATCCGAGAAGCTTGTACACTTTAGCATCAGTAATAAAAAAAGTAAAAACGGACTAACATTCTCTTCCGTCAAGCCCAGTCGATAGTCTGCTACAAGTTAACCGATCAGTATAGTTGATCTGCGTTGTGGAGATTAAACATACGATATTATTGCTGCAAAAAAATCCGTGAGCCATTGAAAACGTGATTTTCACCTTTTAAAGAAAGCAAGGTCCCTTAATTGATCTCCTCAAGGTTATAATAGTTATTTGTCACGGCTCCGGAAGGGGTGCGAGACGCCTTCTCGAACCGAGGCAAAGGTAGTTGGAACTTTGACGCCCAGCGTTAGCCGGTTACGTTCAGCGTTGTGAATGAGAACAGAGCCACGAAGTCAATGATGGAAAAACAACTATATATTCTTAGTATTATACACAGGATGATACGACGCAAGCATTTACAGGCATTTAAAACAACACAGTTAAGGTAGCGTACATGAGAAAACTAGCAATTCAAATACATCAGTCAAAGTTCTCACTATCAAGATACATGCAAATTGAACACAGATGTTTAAAACAAGATAAGACGAGCGTAGAGAAAGTTCAGAAGAAACTAGGAAACGGGCATATTGTCCGACGAGCGCGGCGGCACTCCACTCACAAAGACGACGCAGATGGGGAGCTCTCGAAGGCGATGGTCCTTCCGGAGCCCTGGGGCGAAGTCTTCGTGGTGCGATGCGGCGGCGGTTCGGGGAGCCCGGAGTGCTTGGAGGCGAGAGGCGCACTGCCGTTGGGTCGGAGTCGGCTTCTTTTCTAGCCTTCGGTTGACAATGCGTAAGACACGCCCACACAACAGTTCCCTCCCCAAGTCAGGGTCCGTAGAACAAACACGCACAAGTGCACACGCAGGAAGGGGCACGTAGGCCCCGCAACTTCCACACTGCATGGCCGCCATGTTGCGGATGAAAAAACATAAGGAACAACCAAAACAACCAAAAAAGGATGCACGTCCGCCAACAACTTCGGCCCTGCTAGGGGTGACATTGTAAAACAAGCTGGGAGGACGTCCCCGCTCGCGCACTGCGAGGAGGTTTCTCTAACTGCGCGGAAACTACCCCGCGAGGAGAACGTGCACGTACGCGTGCTCTTGACATTACCGACAAGGCAGAGGCAAACAGAATACACTGACATATATCAATAAACTCTTCTAGAATATACTACATATGGTTAATTGCCATATTATGAAATATAAATGCGGCCACTTTTGTGACACGGCCCCCCACTTTCAGAATATTATAGAATAATATTCTAAAAACAAACAAAACGTGGCACGCAGGCCGATACAACTCATGGACATGCACTATACAATAAGTAACACATAACAAAACTGAAGTTCAGGTAACATAGAGGAACATAACCATTAATCCATAATGCATGCAAAATCATATGAACCGTACAGTCGGCTAAGGTAGTCCGCCCCGACGTTCTGGCACCCTCAATGTGTTGCACGCGAAGAACTCGGCTGTTCAATTGCCCTGTTTAGAAGGTGGTAGACTGGACCGACGATGCCAATGGCAATCCGATTGAAGGGGGTGTCAACAACTGGAGCCCTTCCCAGGGGCACGCGTGGAACTCTCCCCTTCGGTGTGGTACGCTGACAGACATCGCATGCTGCCACAAATCTCTTAACATCCGCCGAGATGCCAGGCCAGAAAAACTCTTCTAAAATCCGCTCTTTTGTTTTCTTTGCCCTCAGGTGTCCTGCCATTACGCCGTCATGCGCCGTCTTGAGCACCGTTTCTCGGTGTCGTTCGGGAGCGACTAGCTGTCGCACCTGCCGTCCGTCCTTCTGCGTGTAGCATCGGTACAAAAGACCGCCTTCCTTCTTGAACAAAATGCTGCTTTCACCATCCCGACACCTTAATTTCTTTCCGATTTGGGTGAAACACGATTGCAATGATGGATCTTTTTCTTGATCGGCCGCATAGCTTTCTCCGTCCCCTAATTGTCTTTCAGCGTCCGGAGTGCAAATATTCTGAAACTTCTGAGGCCCCATTGCGGTTTGAGCGCGAGTCACTACGGCAGCGGTGGCTTCGGCTACCAGATCCGTTTCCAAAGTGGTCCCTTCGACTCTCTCAACGGGATAATCAGGAGCCCTGGCACCTTCTATATTACCCAGGATCAGGTCATATATTGGATTCTGCATGCACAGTGCTACGAGATTTCCGCTGTAATATGGGGTCTGGACCTGCACCTGCGCTTCTGGGAGCCTTTTCACTGTGCCGTCCACCAGGTATACGGGATTACTCGTCCCCGTTAGCTGGTCATCAGCTACCAAATCTCTCCGGATAATCGCGGTGTTGCAACCGGTGTCACGCAACACAGTAATTGTCTTCCCGTCCAAGCTTCCCGCAACTACGGGTAATCCTTCCGCCAAAGACTTCTGTCCCGCCGTTCGTACCGCGCTGACAACTTGAATACGGCTACCATTTGTATTTGCAACGTGGCCGTCCCAAATGTTTCCTTCTGTTTCCCTAGGAGGGGAATACAAACAGGCTGCCTGGGTTTTGTCAGGCGCCCCTTGCCGACACACATTCGCTCTATGCCCTCTTCGGCCACATTTGAAGCAGTGGGGGACATGGTTGGCGGAGTCGCTGCTCCGGCAGTGCGCGGCATTGTGTCCCGCCCGGCCGCACAGATAACATCTCAACGCTCCCCTCTCGACGGCCTTCTTTTCGGCGCCTCCTGCTTTGTTCGCTTCCTCCCGGCTTTCTTTCCTTCCCCTCGCTAAATTGACACCGCCTTGCGCGTCCAGGAATTGATCAGCGAGGTTGATCATGTCTTGCAATTTTTCTGCCTTCCGTTCTTTTAAGTACAACGACATGCTGGCGTGACAACTGCTCAGAAATTGCTCTTTAATGAAAAGCTCACGCAGCGACTTGTACTCTAGGGGGATTTCGGACAGCTCCACCCAGCGGTCTAAGTAATGGCTTAGACGCGCTGCATATTGTGCGGCTGTCTCGCCGTCGGCTGGTTTGCCACCCCGGAATTTCTCACGGAAACCCTCGACTGTAAACCTGAAACGCTTCAAGAGCGCCGCCTTCACCTTCTTGTAATCGGAGGCGTCTTCCGGCGTGAGTCGCCCGAAAACGTTCAGCGCCTCCCCGCTTAGGCATGTGCTTAATGCCGTCGCCCATTGATCTTCAGGCCACTTCTGGCTACGGGCTATGCCCTCAAACCGCCTGATGTAAGCATCTAGGTCGTCCTTCTTCTCGTCAAATGAAACAAGCAACCTGCTGGGGTTAAGGCGGAAACTGGGTTCCGCTACTACGTCGCGACCATCAGCCCTTACTACGGAATCATCTCCCGCCTGGCGAAGCTCTAATCTTAGCTGAAGAAGCCTGGCTTCGAGTTCACCAGCCTCTTTTGCTGCCGCGCGTTCCTGTTCCGCGGTTTGTCTAGCGAGAGACCTTTCCTCCCTCTGCCTAGCTTGCTCATCCTCTATCCATTTTCTCAGTTCCACTCCTGAGAGACCTAACTGTCCACCTATGGATACTAATTTCTCTAGATCCATGTCACAAGTGCATAAAAACTACCAAAAAACCGAAAACTATCTATCAGCAATGCACACTTCTCAAATGTCACCCTTCGAGATCACTTCATGGTTCGAGGCTCGGTCTCCTTCCACAACGCTTACTTGTTACGTCAAAGTACCTGTCGCGGACGCCAGAATTTGTCACGGCTCCGGAAGGGGTGCGAGACGCCTTCTCGAACCGAGGCAAAGGTAGTTGGAACTTTGACGCCCAGCGTTAGCCGGTTACGTTCAGCGTTGTGAATGAGAACAGAGCCACGAAGTCAATGATGGAAAAACAACTATATATTCTTAGTATTATACACAGGATGATACGACGCAAGCATTTACAGGCATTTAAAACAACACAGTTAAGGTAGCGTACATGAGAAAACTAGCAATTCAAATACATCAGTCAAAGTTCTCACTATCAAGATACATGCAAATTGAACACAGATGTTTAAAACAAGATAAGACGAGCGTAGAGAAAGTTCAGAAGAAACTAGGAAACGGGCATATTGTCCGACGAGCGCGGCGGCACTCCACTCACAAAGACGACGCAGATGGGGAGCTCTCGAAGGCGATGGTCCTTCCGGAGCCCTGGGGCGAAGTCTTCGTGGTGCGATGCGGCGGCGGTTCGGGGAGCCCGGAGTGCTTGGAGGCGAGAGGCGCACTGCCGTTGGGTCGGAGTCGGCTTCTTTTCTAGCCTTCGGTTGACAATGCGTAAGACACGCCCACACAACAGTTCCCTCCCCAAGTCAGGGTCCGTAGAACAAACACGCACAAGTGCACACGCAGGAAGGGGCACGTAGGCCCCGCAACTTCCACACTGCATGGCCGCCATGTTGCGGATGAAAAAACATAAGGAACAACCAAAACAACCAAAAAAGGATGCACGTCCGCCAACAACTTCGGCCCTGCTAGGGGTGACATTGTAAAACAAGCTGGGAGGACGTCCCCGCTCGCGCACTGCGAGGAGGTTTCTCTAACTGCGCGGAAACTACCCCGCGAGGAGAACGTGCACGTACGCGTGCTCTTGACATTACCGACAAGGCAGAGGCAAACAGAATACACTGACATATATCAATAAACTCTTCTAGAATATACTACATATGGTTAATTGCCATATTATGAAATATAAATGCGGCCACTTTTGTGACATTATTCAAACGATTTAGTTCAAACTTTGCACCGCGAGGTGGCGCCAGGCGTAGACTGGTAGTCGCGTTCCATTAAGCGAACGTGTAGACGTCTACGATGACGTCTACGAAGCCGTCTTGGTCGTCTAAGAATTGGAACGCACCCTTCGCGTTCACTCCGCCGCCTCTATCCGACGAGCAGACATAATCGTAATGAGCGTGCCGGTGGGACGTGGCGCCACTAGTTCCGGAGCAGTGGCGCCTCCATACCAGCGCACTAGGCCCAGTTTTTCCACTCGAAACCTCAGCATTGCTAAATGCTGGTTACTTGAACAATTCAGAATTCTAGTGAGTTGTCTATATAAAAAAACACTCTTACTTTGATCAAGTATAACCTTTAATCTAAATGAGGCAGATCAATGATATTTTCTAGAAGAAAGCAAAATTCCATGATTTCCAAGTGTGCAAAAAATCGCCTTTGTAGAGCTTATATCCTAAATTTTATTATAGATTATATTTTCTGATTTCATACACCTTTCACAAAATGATTAAATATTTTCTCTAGGTGCAAGGGCTTTTTTTTTTTTTACACCTTTGCATTTTCTGAAACAAACTGAGCTCAAAAGAAGTTTTTGTTTTGTTTTTTACCTTCGTGATTTCCGTTACAATTTAACACCTTTGAAGCCACTGATCAACCACATGGGTCTCTTGAGAGAGTAAATAGACTTTCTGGAGATTTTTGAGCCATACTTATAAAGCAAACGAACGAGGTGCAACAGCTGACGTAAATATCGCCAGAAATGTCACCTGTTCACCGCCGCAGTGTGACCGCTGTCTTAATTTGGGACATATAAAATGAATGAAACATGGGGTGTATATTCCACTTGTGTAGAACGTGCACTGCCAAGAGAGGAGCAGGAAGAGCTGCATATCCCCCCCCCCCCTCCCTGTTTTTCCTTATTCCGGCTCTGAATTGAAAGCCGGCGCCATAACTCAGGCGGTGGAACATCGAATGCGAAATTCAGTCGTTCTGGGTTTGGATCCCATTGGCGGCCCGTGGTTGTTTTTCTTATACTTTCTAATGAATTATCTCCTTGATTATAATGTCACATACCTAGCACCGCGCGGCCTCCGCACTGGGCCCAGCGCAGACGGTGACAACATGGGCCGACGCCGCGTCGTCAGCTGCATGCATGTTCTGTGCATGAGCAGCATCAACCGCGGTTACGCGAAGCCGCGGTAATGTCGGCCAAACAGCCGTCATGCCGCTTACCCAGGTTACCGCAAACTTGGCTTTTCGTCGATCTCTGTTAGCGCTGCGGCTCTTTGGGTCGTGACAATATGTAGGGGACCACCCTGGAAGACTTCTTTTTTATCATTAAATAAAGTTGTTTCCATCCTATCATTGAATTCACATTGATCAAAACCAAAAAATATTTCCTATGCTTTCCTTGCTACCACTGGTGTTGGCTCCTTTTGAATGAATTCCCCCTCAGAGGTACACAGAATAGCTCTGTCAAAATATTTATGCTATAGTAGGATAGAACTTAAAAAACCGCACTTGCTAACTAATGGTACGCGGCGTATGTATTAATCCTCTGAACGGTAAACAATATAAGTTTTCGATATTTGACTCCACCAAACCTAGAAGCATCGATTTGTGTTCATGACTTGGTCTGGTCGTTAGCTTTTTGTTTAGGCAAATATAAAAGCTTTTACAACGGAATACTTTCTATCGCGGAGGAATTGCATGTGGCGTACTGCAAACTTTATTTGTATCCGGCTACAGCAAAATCTGACACAGCTTCCAGGAATGTCGTGCCATGGTTGTCTCTTGTCGGGCAGCGAAATATTCATTGCTGACATACTGCGATTGGGATTAAGTGTTTTCCCGATGCACTGATTCAAAATCAATGTTTGACAATGATGACATAAACAAAGCAAAAAAATTACAGCCGATTTGCTTAGTTAATAAAATGCAAAGTAGGTGCGTAGCACTGTTTATCCCTGCTATATTTTTGATGCATTTTACACTTTGTTATACTTAGGTTTTTTATGAACACGCTCGGCACGTTTGCTCATCCTTTGTGATTCTAGGTTCCTGCGCCGTTTAGCTGCAATATCAGTATCAGTAGAGTCGCGTTCCCATTGTCTTCGTAACCGTTGTACTTCAGCACGTAGAGCACGGCAAACCTGCGCCGCAGTGCCAGCAGGCACGGCTTCATCCATTGCGACACGAAGCAAACGCGCGGCGCAGCCGCGTCTTCAGCCTTGTTTACACCATGTTCAATCGTTCTTAATACAAATAAGCTAAAATAGGCACGATGTATTGCATCCTTCTTTGCAATGTACGGCTGTGAGCCTTAAAGGTCTGGGGTGGAATCAAAGGGAGAGAGAAAGAGAGATTTGAGGGGAATGTAGAGAATTAGCAAAACAGATGCTCCAGAGTTTCTGCATCAACACATTCCGAGCATGAAAGAAGATCTCCAGGACGAAGAAAGGTAATCCAAGAGCGTGAAAACGCGCTTGAAGGCGAGCGCCAGTTAAGGCGAGGAGGTAAGCACAAGCTGCTTCACGACGCGGCGAGCAGCTCGGAGCCGAGGTCCAGGGCGCACCGCGCGTAAACGTCTGCTGTCCGTGAAGCCTGAGGAGTGACTGATGCGAGGGGAGAGATGGCGAAGTTTAGGACGCGCGAGCGACACACGACTGCTCAGTCCGGAGTAACACACGCTAGTACAAGATTACACTATGAATGCCGCGACATCTACAACTGTGACACACCCCACTCTCACTTATTGGATCGGTGCGGCCGCTCCGCCCCCTTACTGTTAAGTCGCGTAATGCGGGCGTCGCCAATTTCTCTTTCCCTTCAAGGTCATGGCGAGGCGGACAGAGAGAGAAAAAGGCCGGATTCTGCTGCAACAGCGCGGCCGCTCCGTCTCCTCAATGCCGAGCTGTGCGATGCCAATTTCTCTTTCTCCACTTCAAATTCACGAAGAGAGAGAGAGAGCGGCTTCGGACAGACATCGGCGAAATCCGTGAATGCGGCTAGTAGTGTTACGCACTAAAAGAGCGCTAACTATGACCCGACCTATCTTAGCACTAAAGACCCCGCACCATTTCTCCAACTACTGCCTTCACCCCACTGCACCCAACTCCCCATGGTACGAGGACAAAAGACTGTATCCTACCCCCTTTCCTGCATAACCTTCGCTTCAGAGCCACATAAAGCTGGCCAGCAACCGAAGTGAAACCTACCGCTGGCCGCCGCTGGCGCCTCAGGAAGGGTATTTTTGCTGGTCGTGAAAGAGCAAACGAGCGACTGATTGGTGGCGTACTGGTGCAGACATAAGTAAACGGAGCATGATTTTTCGTTCAAATAACAATCATGCCTTCTGTATTGGAGATAACAAAAATAAATTTATCGGAGAGGAAGTGCAGTGGCGTTCAGTACCAGTTTACACACTGGTACTTAACGCCAGATGCCGGGCCTACCTTTTACACCAGAAGAGCCGAGCACCGGGCCGGCGGAAATCTTGTACCGATTGGAAACCGCGGTGGGTATCCGGCGGCACC
This sequence comes from Amblyomma maculatum, assembly GCF_055883805.1. NCBI lineage: Eukaryota > Metazoa > Arthropoda > Arachnida > Ixodida > Ixodidae > Amblyomma > Amblyomma maculatum. The sequence goes on from NC_139344.1 coordinate 187,882,823, forward strand.
GGGGATCGAACCTGGTACTTTTCGAATGTGAGGCGGATGCTCTTCTCGCCGGATACAGTTCCGCCATTGGACAACAATAACTCCGCCTCGCGCGGCAAAAGCTCATTATATGGCTTTTTTTTTTAACCAGCATTCTTGGTTGGCCGAAGACAGTGGAATGTGCAGGAGTGGGCTCAACGCTAAGAGAAGGCTCAGAATAAGATGAGTTACAGCTCGCCAAACAGTATCTCCCGGGCTTACATGGAATCTCCCAGACCGAGCACCTTCCCAGGAGCTAAGTCCCATAAATGGCGAACACCCACGCGGGTCCGCTCCTGCACCAATTTACATTTCGTCATCATCGAACTGCCAGAACGGATACTGTCAGCTCTCCCACCGCGCATGACGGACCTGTTCACTACTGCCACCGCGTTGGTCGTGTTGTGGGTCGCATCCACGTGCTCGGGCAGGCGGGGTCGCAACACCCGTGGTGCACTTCCATGACGTGCACCCCTGCCAGACGCCGTAGCGTCCCCGACTTCGGTAACTCTCTTCATGCCGCGCTCCAAGCAAGAGCCCGATTCTACCAAGTTTTGTTAAGCGTCTTGGCTTTGACGCCGGCCCCGTTGCTAAATTCTGCAGGATCTCCCTCCTACGTACCGGAAGCGCGAGTGGAGGCTTCATCATCCACTCCTCTGTTCTCATAGCGGTACTACTCACAGACTCTCAAAAGGTGCTTGCACCAGTTCTGCTTTCGCTTTGACTTCACTCTCTTAGCCTACCGAGACACCCGCCGGCCTCAGCGTTTTCCAGGACGTCCCTGATTTTCCCGTGGGGGAGTGGAGACAGTAACAGCACCCCCATGCATCTTCGCGGGCTGGGTTACACAGGGTTGCCCCAACCCCTGATGACTTTAGTCAGCGGGGGTTCCTCTGTGGCATCCTTGCATAGAGACTTAGCCGGCACAGCCCATCCCTGGACTACACCGGCGGGTGAACCCACTCTTATTATCCGCTACGTTGGAGTGGTCATCTCCAAATGGAGCGGCTTCCTCCTTGGATGACAGGGCGTCGGGAGCTCCCCAACCTTATCCCTAGTCCCGTTTCTCGATAGGGGCATCATCGGTAAAGGCTGCAGTTTTCAATGGGCCCCGAAGTAGCGGTCCATAAGCCCGAGAATCTATCCCACTTCACTGAGTTAGACTTCCTCAGAGTGCACCAATTTCCCAGGTTCCAGTCTACCGTCCGAGCATCCACCAACGTGGCCTCCTATGAACTGGATAACAGGAGCGCGCAACTCCTCTCAGCGTTATTTCTCAAGGGTTCATCGCCAAAGGTTGCACCTAGCTCGGAATACAGGAGGACGCTTGTCCCCCCCCCCCCCCCCCAGCGACCAACCAGAAGTCAATCCGCTTATCATCGAAAAAAACTTTTGTAGTTTGCTCGCTGGCACATTAATGTCACCAGGCTGACCTGTCCCTCTTCAACAGGCCACAGCTGAGTCCTCTCCGCCTCCGCGGAGGGCCCTTGTGGGCAAGTTCACCCCTGTTGTGGGCCTGTAAGTCTAGGCCACAGGGCGGCTGGAGCGGGACCACCACACGGGTGAACGTGCCCCCGAGAGCCCTCCCGCTTCAGTCACCCTGTGGTCTGGACTTACAGGCCCGCGCCAGACATGGGCCTGGCTATGGGAGGAAGACTTTAAGCAACACAACTTCCGTCCCTCACGTCAAAGCCTCTTGGCTGTTTCTTTGGGATCAGGTATTTTCGTCAACCATTTTTTTCTTTACGCAGCCGCGAAGTCTTCTCCGTATTACGAGTACTGTTGTGCCGGTGGGGTTATCACACAGTAGCCCACCGTCAACAGGGTTGTGCCAAGGAGTTGGTAACGCAGCGCTCGTCACCCGTTTCGTGAACGAGGGCTGTCAGCTCCCTGGGCGGTAGCGATGAATCCGAGTCGGCGTTGGTGAGATGAAGAAAAAGCTTTATACACTATTTACAGGCATTTAAACAACGAGTTCGGCTCTGGGACCGAAAGCTAACATAGCCGTACGCGACTGTTCTCGCGCAGCGACGGCCGGGGAGATTCCGCCGCGTCCGCACTCTCAGGGGGCGAACTGCTCCCGATGGACGCTAGTGACGAACTCACACTCGGAGTCTCGAACGGAAGCACTTGAGACTCCGTCACCGAGAACCGTTGACGCTCAAAATGGTCCAATCCGACGGCAGCACTTTCGCAGGGCCAATGGGAGAGCTAGCTGCGCTCTCGCTTCAAATATGCCGCGGGGCGAGAAGGGGTTCACCGTCAGGGCCACGGCGCCGTGCTGTCTGGAAGCTCAGCTCATGTTGAAACACGTCGCTTCTCTCCCATTGGCACGGCTCGCCTCCAGTGCACTGGTGCTTTGCAGAGAAGTATCCGTATTTTGTGAAGGAGGCGTTAGCCGAAGAAGTTTGGCGTCCGGCTGAATTTCTGGGCGGCTTTGGCCAGGCACAACAGTACGGGACGTTCATGTTGAGGTCAAAATGCGGGGAGGTAGAGTTGAACACACTGGATTTCGTGGCATTCTTCTTGGTAACATAAAGTAAGCGAACAAAATGCAGTCCTGAGGGCTTCCCATGCGAGCGAGGGACCGAATCCGGGCTTTTCTGTAGTCCAGCCCGGCCTTGCCGTATACCGGCAGCATATGCAGGCGACGCGTTCAAAGGCTTCTTTTGGCCGCTTTTGTGCATTCGCCGGTTATGCGAAAGAAGGAAAATCGTCAATCCAGCTCTATGAGATGAGCATCTTGTACCTTTTTCTGTTTATACTATGCAAGCGTCCTAAGAACTGTCAGAGGCAGAAGGCGTGGTTCGTGATTACTACAATATCGAAAACGTTAACGTAATACGAAGAAAATAGGTTGGCTCATGTAAGGCTTGACGACTGAAAGTGACTCAGGCTATGAGGGGCGCCGTAGTGGAAGACTCCGGATAATTTAGACTACATGTGGTTCTTTAAAGCTCACTTAAATCGCCCAGTTCGCGGTTATGTAGCATTTCGCCTCCACTAGAATGCGACCGCCGCAGCCGATGCCGAACTCGCGTCGTTCAGGTCAGCAGTGGAGCACCATGACCCTAAGCCACACCGGCGGCTGAAACTAGCAAAAAAGTCACAGGGAGCCGTGAAGGTACACGTTGCCGAGGACCAGAGAATAAGGTCGGCTTGTCGTTCCGATCACAGAGTCAGCGCGCCGCTCGTGCCAACCACCGCTTCGTCGTCGTCGGCACCAAACACGGCTGTCGCGCGGCGCTAGGCACGTGGCATTATCCCTCCCTCCCCCCCCCCCCCCCCGTGAAAGAAAACATCGTCCCGATGACAAGGTGAGAGGAGCACAAAAATAAAAAATTAGGCGTGAGGTGAACTGTACAATAACGCAAGGTTTCACTTGCAGGAAACGCTCAGTCACGCTAAAAGTACGGCTTTAAGCGCACCACATGCACAATTTCAGGGCGTCGAACACTGACGGTCACAGTTCCATCTGGAATGACTTCGTAACTAACGCTGTTTAAGCGGCGCAGGACTTTATAGGGTCCGAAATAGCGGTGGTGTAGTTTCTCGCTCAAGCCTTTGTGGCGCACGGGGATCCACACCCACACTTGGTCCCCTGGTTCGTAGCGGACTTCCCTGTGCCGAAGGTTATAGTGTCGAGCGTCGGTGGCATGCTGCTCCTTGATGTGCAAGCGGGCCAGCTGACGGGCTTGCTCGGCCTGTTCTGCGAAATGGGCGGCGTCGGGTTCGACCGCTTCTTCCCCGCACGGGAGCATCGCGTCCAACATCGTGCGGGCCTCTCTGCCATATACGAGACGGAACGGCGTAAACTTCGTGGTTTCCTGCGGCGCCGTATTGTAGGCGAAGGTGACATACGGCAGGATCTCGTCCCACATTTTATGCTCAACGTCGGTGTACATTGAGATCATGTCCGCCAAAGTTTTGTTTAGTCGTTCCGTTAATCCATTTGTCTGAGGGTGATACGCTGTTGTTGTGCGATGCTCGGTATGGCTGAGAGTTAAGGTGTCCCGCAGTAGCCGAGCTGTAAACGCCTTTCCTCGGTCAGTAATGATGGTCGACGGCGCACCGTGTCTGAGCACAATGTCGTTCATAAAGAATCGAGAAACTTCGCCGGCAGTACCTCGGGCAAGGGCCTTCGTTTCAGTGTAGCGTGTTAAGTAGTCTGTGGCGACTGCGATCCACTTGTGTCCGTTCGAGGATAAAGGAAATGGGCCGAAAAGGTCCATACCCACTTGCTCGAAGGGTGTGAGGGGTGGTTCAATAAATTGTAACGTATCGGATGGCTTGAGCGTGGGTTGTTTTCGCCGCTGGCATAGTCTACAAGTCTGTACGTAACGTCTAACGCTCAGAGAAAGATGTGGCCAGTAGTAGTTCTGCCGGACTCGGTTGAGGGTGCGTGTAAAGCCAAGATGCCCTGAAGTTGGTTCGTCGTGGCAGGCCAGGAGGATTTCGTGCCTTAGATCAGCCGGTATGACTAGCAGGTATGTTTTCGCACTCGACGTAGAATTCTTATAAAGCACCCCATTGCGGAGGCAATACGACGACAACCCCCGAGCAAGATAATGGGGTATTGTAGGATGCCCACCTTCAAGATGGTCAATAATCAGTCGCAGCTCGCCGTCGGCACGCTGTTTGGAGGCGATATCGGACGTAGTGACTGCTCCAAGGAAGCTATCGTCGTCGGTGGCATCTGACGAAGGAGGGCCGACGGGCGCGCGGGACAGGCTATCAGCATCGGTGTGCTTCCGGCCAGACTTATAACATCGAAATCGAACTCCTGCAGGCGCAATGCCCAACGTGCTAAGCGGCCACAAGGATCCTTTAAGTTTTTCAGCCAACACATGGAGTGATGGTCAGTGATGACACGAAACGGTCGGCCATAAAGGTACGGGCGGAACTTGGCAGAGGCCCATACTACCGCCAAACATTCTTTTTCAGTGGTGGAATAGTTACACTCAGCACAGGAAAGTGCACGGCTGGCGTAGGCAATTACTTTCTCGACCCCGTCTTGGTGCTGACCTAGAACGGCACCAAGGCCGACGTTGCTCGCATCCGTGTGTAACTCTGTGTCGGCATCATCGTCGAAAGGTGCCAGGATCGGGGGTGACTTGAGCCGGCGTCGTAACTCGTCGAAAGCCATCTGCTGCTCGGCGCCCCAGGAAAATGATGCGTCATCTCGAGTCAGGAGAGTCAGTGGGCTGGCCATCTGTGCAAAGTTTTTGATAAAGCGACGATAATAGGAGCACAGCCCCAAAAACCGTCGGACTGCTTTTTTGTGGGCGGGGACGGGAAAGGCAGCAACGGCAGCAAATTTCTCAGGGTCAGCTCGGATGCCATCAGCACTCACGATGTGCCCAAGAAACTTCAATTCGGTGAACCCGAAGTGGCACTTTTGAGGCTTGAGAGAAAGGTTGGCAGACCGGACAGCTTCGAGAACAGTTCTCAAGCGGCGCAGGTGTTCCGTGAACGTCGGTGAAAAAATTATCACGTCGTCGAGATAAACAAGGCATGTCAAGACCTGTGAGCACAGTGTCCATCATCCGCTGGAAGGTGGCAGGAGCACAGCAGAGCCCGAATGGGAGGACACGGAATTCATAGAGCCCATCTAATGTTACGAAGGCAGTTTTTTTCATGGTCCCTCTCATCAACTTCAATTTGCGAATAGCCACTCCTGCGGTCAATGGAGGAGAAGTACTTGGCTCGGCGAAGTCAGTCGAGAGAGTCGTCAATCCGTGGCAGCGGATAGACGTCCTTCTTTGTCATACTGTTAAGTTTCCGATAGTCAATGCAGAAACGAAGTGTTCCGTCTTTCTTTTTAACGAGGACTACAGGCGACGACCATGGGCTGCTTGAAGGTTGAATGACGCCATCGGCGAGCATCTCCTTGACTTGCTGTTGGATAGCGTCTCTCTCCCGAGGAGACACACGATAGGGCTGCTGATGGATGGGTCGAGTGCCTTCATGCGTGATAATGCGGTGTTTAATGACCGACGTTTGCTGCACTTTAGATGGAGACGTGAAGCACACACGAAACTCCAGCAATAGATCTTGGAGTTGCCTCTTTTCAACGGAAGAAAGGCTAGAATTGATGTCGACAGCGTGTACGGCATCATCCGGTTCAGTGCTAGGCGTAGCTTCCTCTGAAGCAAAACATTCGGCGACTTCGTGCAGATGATCGACGTAAGTGATAACAGTGCCACGGAACAGATGTCGATGTTCATTGGAGAAATTGGTGACAAGCACCTCCGTCTCTCTTCCACGAAGGAACAAAGACCTCTTGCCACAGAAACTCCCAAGGCGAGTGAGAGGGAGACATTAGGCTCAACAACCCGGAGGCCGTGATGTGGCTCGTCACAAGTGACTCTGGCGAGGATGCTGGCACGTGGTGGCACGGTGAGGCTATCATCGGCGACTCGCAGCGTGGAGTGGGACCCGCGGTACTCATGCCTTTCAGTGGCCAGTTTGGCGGAAAACGTCACCAAGCGGTTCGGTAGATCTATAGTGGCACCGTGCTCACGAAGGAAGTCGATGCCAAGAATAACATCACGAGAGCATTCGCGTAGAACAAGAAAAGTCGCAACAAATGTGCAGCCTCACACCGTAACCCGGGCTGTACACATACCCAGTGATGCAACCACATGTCCGCCTGCCGTCCGTATGTCTGGTCCGTTCCATGGCGTCATCACCTTTTTCAGTTTCCTTGTAAGCCGCCCGCTAAGGATAGAATAATCGGCTCCCGTATCAACTAAAGCGCTGACCTCCTTCGTGTCGACGATAATAGGGATGTCCAGGGAGACCCGGCCAAGACCAGGGCCTGTCGACGTCGGTTCGGAGTGAAGTGAGCGGTGTGGCGGCGGAAGCTGGACGGCGGTTGGGTGGTCGGCGTCGGGACAATTCAATGTCGACGGCAGGTCGGAGTGAAGCGAGCGGTGCGGCGACGGAAGCTGGGTGGCAGTTGTGTGGTCTGCGTCGGGGCGATTTAAGCGACACGGCGGTGATAACTGGTCGGCGATGCGGACGACGTCGGGGCGATCTGGTCTGTGCGGCGAAAACTGGACAGGAATTCGGCGTTCGACGTCGGGGCGAATCGAGCGGTGCGGCGGTGGAAGCTTTACGGCGAATCGCTGTGCGGCGGCCTCGCCCCCAAAGGTCGCCGGAGCTAGTTTTCCCGATGAGGGCTCGAGGAACCGTGGCGTCCAGCGGTATACCGTGGCCCAGAGGGCGAAGAGCGACGAGGCGACGGCGAGCGCGACTCGCGACGAGGAGAATGTGGCAGACTGGCGGGTGACGTACGTTGGCGGGTGACGTACTCGGCGATGTCCTGAGGCCGCTGACCAGGCCGTGGACGAGGGCTGTCGGGGGAAAATCCTCTAAGGCCCATCTGACGATAAGGGCACTGCCGGTAGAGGTGACCTGCCTCGCCACAGTGGTAGCAGAGAGGGCGGTTATCTGGAGCGTGCCAGAGATTAGTTTTCCGGGGCGCCTGGCGCCGATCTTCCCAAAGGGGCAGCGGTGCCGCAGCGTGCACAGCGACCTGAGGTTGCGTGTAAGGCGAAGGGGTAGGTAGCAGGGCTGGGCGGCGTGTGACATCAGCATAAGTCATCCGCTCGGTGGGGCCCGGGGGTGGTGGTGGAACGACTGTACTTGTTGGTGGCGTAAGTGCATTCTGGACCTCTTCACGGATGATGCTGGCCAGGGAAGCTGCGCCAGGAGCTCCATGAACTTTCTGGAGCTCCTCGCGAACCACGGTGCGAATGAGGTCGCGAAGGGAGCTCATATCTGCCCCGGGATTGTAGTCGGTTCGGTCAGACGGCGGTAGTGTGGATATGGAATTCAGCGGCCGACCGTACTGGCTGCATCGCTGCTGTAACAGTTTCTCCATGGTCACAGCTTCAGCCAGAAACGCCGCGACGGTGGTGGGCGGGTTCCGCACGAGGCCGGAAAAAAGCTGTTCTTTGACGCCGTGCATCAGATGCCGAACCTTCTTCTCCTCACTCATGGACGGGTCGGCGCGATGGCAAAGGCGCATGACGTCTTCAACGTACATTGCGACCCCCTCGTTCTGACGCTGAACTCGAGAGGTCAGGGCACGCTCGGCATTCTCTCGGCGGTCACTGTTGGCGTACGTACCGAGGAGCTGACTTCGGAAGGCCGGCCACGTAGAGAATGTGGCCTCGCGGTTCTCGAACCATGTCCGAGCAGCGTCTTCAAGGCTGAAGTAGACGTTCCGCATTTTCGCAGCGTCGTCCCAGCCGTTAAACGTCGCGACCCTTTCATAGTGAGCTAGCCAGTCCTCGGCGTCTTCAAACTGCTCACCGTGAAATGGTTTAGGGGGTACGTGGGGTCTGAAGGATGAGACAGGACGAAGGGGTGGAAGGGACAGTCATGGTACGGGCGGGCGGTGTCGTTGCCACAGCCAGAGTCTCTTCGTCAAGAGGGAAGGCCTCGGGGGACAAGCCTCGGAGCCGTCGGCTGGTACGATGAACCGGAGTGGTCATGAGAGGCGGCCGCGTAGGATCGTCCGCAGGAGAAGGGATCATCGATGGCACCTCCACCAGTGTCACGACTGAAGTCGCAGGGAGCCGTGAAGGTACACGTTGCCGAGGACCAGAGAATAAGGTCGGCTAGTCGTTCCGATCACAGAGTCACAGAGTCCAGCACCAGCGCGCCGCTCGTGCCAACCACCGCTTCGTCGTCGTCGGCACTAAACACGGCTGTCGCGCGGCGCTAGGCACGTGGCAATATTATAAGACATTCAAAAGCCACCGCTTTGGGTGACGATCACAAAACATGCTGCATTGAAAACAACTATGGAGTACTCTTATGCTCCGCCTTTAAGGGTAGGACGAGATAACATAGACTACAAGCCCACATGTTAAGGCCCGCTTTAACAAGCCATATGAACGTGTCAGCATGGGCTAGGGGTAACGTAGATGCACGGGTCCTGGCAGGATGTTTATGATAGCATACTCCCATACATGGAAGGGGTGGCTGGAGTTGGCAGCTGCCGCCAAACGTGACGTCAGACAATCTATGTCCAATCAGTGCGCGGCCAAGCCAACTATCAGCGGCCACCGGCATTCTGGTGATTTTTTGCTCACAACGCCGACAATGACGCCGGCGGTAGATCTTCTGCGGAAAGGGGGCTTAAACGCTATCATGCTAAAATTAATTTGGATATTTTGAGACGCCTCTGTAAAATCCGATGCTTAATCGGCGGCACCGATTAGCAGCCAGCAAAAGATTCAGCGCGTTTGCAGATCAATCGAGTAGCTACGAGCGCAATTACATTTCTTTTAAAAGAATATCTTACTGTGAAAGAGCACTTCAGTTACGCAGCACAAGCAAAAATGCTGGCGCTCGGTCTGTGGTTAAAGCAGCTGAGTGAGGCTCCGTAGGTGCATGGGTCAAATTAATTGTGGTTGTCATGATGTTGCAGTATAGCGCATGGTGGTAGCGCGAGTAAAGGAAGAGGAGAAGGAAGAAGTGCGTAGTGAGAAGAAGAAATTAGCTGGTGTTTAACCCGGTAGGTTGCGTAAGCAAAGCCGACGTAGCTTTTCTTGTTGTTGTTGTTGTTGTTGTTGTTGTTGTGCCCTCAGATAATGGCACATACCCACGAGAGGGATTTCTGTTCTGTCTTCTTTTTCTTCTTCTTCTTTCTTCTTCTTCTTCTTCTTCTTCTTCTTCTGCGGCAGGGCGTGGCTACCGACCGGGTTTACCCGACAGCTTAAAGAGGCGTCCCATCTGCGGTCGCTCTAAAGATGAAACGTGGCTACCGGCCGGGTTTACACGACGGGCTGAAACCTGGCGTAATATTGCTTACGCAATATAAAGTAAAATAGCGTTGGACCGTGTTCGCTCGTCTTCATCGTTCTGGCTCGGGGTTTTGGGTATTTGTTACCATCCCCGGGACCCAAGCGTCTGGAGCGGACCTCCACGCGTCGACACCACGCCCACAGCCACGTCTTCACAGAACCCACACCACATCCGGCGTCGCCGCGGACTGACAGGGTTCCAAAACCCCGATTGGAACCCTCGTCTGCCTCTGCACAAATAGACCGATCCTGGGCCCTTATTTTCATCACAATCAGGAAAGCCTGACAGGAATCAGGCAAACGTCATTTCCCGCCGTGCCAGATTCGGTGAAAATGGAACTAGAGAAGTTGGCTGCTATCAGGACCTAATTGGGATTGTCGGGCTTAGAACTTCGCACCTGGATCGAGAATGAACGAACAGCGCTGCTAGCTGAACGCGCAGCCGAACGAGAAGCAATTCGCGAAGCCGCAGAAAGGGAGAAGCAAGACACCGAAAATAAACATGCAGGAAGCAACTGAGAGAGAGAAAGAGGTATTGGAATTAAAGCTGCTCAGGCTACAGGATGGTGCCCGCACTAATGTGAATACTGATGCCGAGACCACGGGTGCGCCAAGCTCCTCCAGTTCTCTCAATCCTCAAAAATTACTTCCTCTGTTCGACGAAAGACGTGACGATCTTCATGCTTATCTGCAGCGATTAGAGCGTGGGGCTACCGGGCAGCAATGACCTCCAGAGAAATGGGCTGCAGCCGTTAGTGTGTGTCTAATTGGGGAAGCCCTTACAATCATCGGCCGTATGGCAGCGGAAGATTCGCTTGATTATTTAAAGGTTAAAAAGCCTTGCTGCAGCGGTTCCAGTTCACTGCATAAGGATTTCAGGAAAAATTTCGGCAAACACGGGCAGATGATGGTAAAACATGGAAGCTGCTGATTGCTCGTATCTTTAGCTACTTTGATCACTGGATATATATGGCTGAGGTCAACCGGACGTTTTAAGTGATAAGAGAATTAATGATAGTAGAGCAATTCCAGCGATGGTTGCCACCCAAAGCTCGCGTAGTCTTCCTCAAAGGACTGGGCTGCAAGACTAAATGATATCGCTGATATGACGGACAGCTTCATGGAAGCCACCCTTACCAACATCGGCAGAGTGGGGGTGAACTGAAGGACAGCGAGAGAAAGAAGCAACTACCATGGTGTATTCTGTGTCACAAGTTGGCGCATATTGTCACAAACTGTCGACTTGCTTCCAATGATGTGCCCAAGTGCAGTGCGTTTGGTCGATTTGGACACAACGCCAAAGACTGCCGAACGCGACAAAAGGAGAAATCTGCTTCGAGTGCCTTGCGAAATATGCCAAAGCGAGCTTCGGGACACGGCTTCAGAGCTCATCAGCGCGGCCAAGTCGAGTACTGCCACCGATCACGGAAAGGAAATTCTTTATTGTCAGTCGGAATGACGGTTGCTAAAGGCTGCGTGTTCTCTCACGAAGTCGACACCCTCAGAGACACAGGGAGCAATACCGTGATTGTTCGACAAGATTTGGTGCCTTTAGACTCGTTCAAGAGAGAAGCAGTAGCGTTTCGCTTTTAGATTGTGGGATTCGGGCTTGCTGCGGCTGCCCTTTGCGCGGCAGCCTCCCGCTTCCCTGTTGTTCTCCTCTTTCCCTTTCTCCCGCCTGAGGCGGCGGAGAGATGTCCGGACGAGTTGTCACTGTCGCTCGGCCACAGCTCCGCCCTGGCGTCCCAGTGGCTGTTCTCATTGGCGCATTTTGGCGGGAACACGACACCGCTTCGACGGCCGCGCTCGCGCGACCCTCTGAGCGGGGCCCAAGGAGAGACCCCTCCGAGACATCGCAAGGTGTGTACGCAACTGTTCTTGTCTGCCGGCCTTTGTCCGCGCAGACCAGTGTGTACTCGAGTTCGTCTGCTCCGGTTCGTACCTGAGAGCGCAACTCGAGCCTATCGATCGTGATCCAAAAATCCGCGACAGGCTTACCTTGCGGTGGTTGCCCACTCTCTCTCAAAGGAACCCTTTGGTCACTGCGAGAGAGAGATCACAGCACGCCCTTGCGTGCTTGCGGCGCGCACTCCGTGTTACTTCGTGCGCGCAGGGGAGCCTTGCTCCTCGCGCGCTCCCGGGACACGGTGACTGAGTATGTGTGTGTATGTGCGTTTCTATATATGTGTATGTGCGTGTGTGTGTGTGTGTGTGCCGCTGGAGGATGGCGTTTCAATAAACGTCTCCTTTGTGAAGTTGGAGGCTTGTGTCCTTGCAGCGAAGTGCTCTCCTCCCGGTGGAGGTTGAGTGCGCGCTGTGGTGTTTCAGTGTGCGCGTGGTGACGGCTGATCGGGGCTTCGTCTCGCGCGACGCTCGAACCCGCGGTGGTTGGTGGCCTATATCCACGTAGAAACCACAAGATGAACGAGTCAAGGTCTTACCCGAGGCTGTAATCTGGGTGCACACACCGTTTTTTATCGGAACAGTAATAGCCTTATGTATGGATGGACCTCTGTACCACCTCGTGCTTGGTAATATACTAGATATAAGGACGCTGCATGATCCGGATCCTGCATGGGAGTACACTGCCGCTGTTATAGAAGTTACCACTCAGCGAGCAGGGAGCACGTCTTCTTCAACCCAGTCACTACTTTCTGCAGTCGCAAAACACAGCAGAAACCACGTGTGTCACCGAAGAGGCACTTACTCGGATCTTATGAAGTCACTAAAAACGAGTTAATTGCTGAACAGCAGAATTACCGAAGCTTGAAAATCTTCTTTGCGAAAATTGGCCGAGAGTTTAGTTCCGGAAACGGGAATGTTTATTACTTTTCCGTGTAGAGTAACCTCTTATATCGTCATTTTACACTCTTTCCTGGAAGACACTTCAAGCCACTGGTGGTGCCGACTAAGTTGCGATTGATCATCCTCCACTTCGGTCACGAGAATATCATGGCTGGACACCAAGGGATTAGCCAGACCATTGTCCGAATAGTAGGAGATTTTTACTGAGCCGGGGATGCATGACAACGCCACCTGTTTCGTTAAATCATGCGATATATGCCAAAGGACGACACCCAAAGGCAAAGTAGGTGTAACCCCTTTGATCAACATGTCTCTGATTACGACACCGTTCCAACGGGTAGCATTTGATTTAATAGCTTCACTTTCCCCGATGTCAGAGAAAGGAAACTGTTACGTCCTTACTCTCGTTGACTTCGCTACACGTTACCCTGATGCCGTGGCACTTGCTATTGATGCTGCGAGCATCGCGGAAGCATTGTTGGAAATGTTTTCTCGAGTCGTCCTTCCACAAGAGATGGTCACAGATAAAGGCCGGAGTTTCACTTCGGAACTGATGCAAAAGGTGAGCCGCCTTATGTCCGTCAATCTCTTGCGAACAATGCCTTACCATGCTATGGCGAATGGCCTCGTAGAAAAGTTCAATAGAACTTTAAAAATTATGGTTAAACGAACGCGTCAAGAGCAGCATTGAGAATGGGACCGCTATTTAGCGCTAGCGTCGCTGCTTTTCGCTTATCGGGAGGTACCGCAAGCCATCTTGGGGTTTTCTCCTTTCGAGTTAATTTTACGGTCGTCACATGCGTGGGCCTTTGAGTGTTCTCAAAAATTGTGGACCTGTGAGAGTCTTTATGGGCAGGTTCGAACAACGTACACCTATTTTGTCGACCCTCGGAACAGGCTCGAGGAAACATGTAACCTTGACCACCACCACCTAGAAAAGCCCGCACAAAACAAAAGATTTACTAAGATAGCAAAAGTCGACCATGAAAGTTACAGACTGAAGACCAAGTGCTGATTCTTCTGCTGACTGATTCAAACAAACTATTCATGCAATGGTGAGGTCCCTTTGAAGTAGTGGGCGTGACGAACGAAGTAGATTACCTCATTGACGTGGGAAGTAAAGGGAAACTGTTCCATATTAACATGCTGAAAAAATATGATTAACGGCCTCTCAGTTTCTCCACCGCGTCTGTTGTGGTTGTACAAGGAAACACGTCAAACACTAACCCCCCCTGTCGCGAGGAAAGTGATTACGACGACTGCATCCCGCCGTTAAGCTTGACGCGCACACGGACTGCCGCTGACGTCAAAACATCACAAACTCTGGAAACTTCTCAGATTGAGGAAGTTCAACAGCTGTGTCAAGGATTCGAAGAAATATTTTCAGACCTTCCCGGAAAAACAGAGGATGTACAATGTTCCCTCGACTTAATCTTGGAAAAAATCCAGCCCATATTCCCCAATATCCCATTCTCCTCTTTCCACAAGAGTGTCGAGCCCGAAGTACAGGAGATGTTGCGTCTTGGCATTCGAGAAGTCGAAGTCCGCGTGCCATGCGCCAATTGTGTTTAGAAGCCAGACGATAACATACCATTGTGCATCGACTTCCGGGAGCTCAATAAGGTCCTGCAGTTCGACTGGAAGCCCATTCCGCGCATTGATATCGTCCTCGGCCTTGCAGGCCAGTAAACGTTTTTCTCCAAGTTCGATTTAAGGAGGGTTACTGGCAGGTCCTTATGGCTTCTGGAAGCAGGGAAAAACAACTTTTTCCAGTATTTCAGGACTATACCATTTCCGATACATGCATTTCGGCGTCAAAAAAGCACCAGCCATATTCGCAGGCCTCATGAGAGCTGTGTTAGGTGACGTCAGAAATATGTATCACAACTTCGACGATGTGTTAGTCTCAACTGACACGTGGCCTGAAAGGAATCTGTTACGTCCTTACTCTCGCTGACTTCGCTACACATTACCCAGATGCCTTTGAGAATACGCGATGTCTTTGAGAGAATACGCGATGCCTGTTTTACCATCAAGCCAAGCAAGTGCGAGACTGATGAGCGCACGATTTCTTTCCTTAGCCATCGCATTGGTGAGTCGAAAATGGAACCAGTGTTGAAAACGTTGGACAAGATCCTAGCTGCAAAGCGGCCATCTACTAAGAAGGCTGTACAGTCGTTGCTTGACCTCACCTACCGAAAATTCATCCAAGATTATACCTCTATCTCTAAGCCCTTGACCGAACTGACAAAAAAGGACCAGCCCAAGGTCGTCGCTTGGGGTTCAGCGCAGGAAGAAGCGTTCCAAACTCTCAAGAATACTTCAAACCCCCGATCTTTCACGACCATTTGTGTTGAGCACAGACGCTTCGAGCATCAGCTTGGGTGCAGTTTTGCTGCAAACAGGTGATGATGAAATACTGCATCCCGTGGCATACGCGATCCGCAGCTTACTACCGCGAGAGACACGCTATTCTACTATAGAGCGGTTGTGTCTAGCGTTAGTCTGGGCCGTTGGGAAATTTCACATTTACCTCTACGGCAAACCATTCATAATTCAACGTTACCATCAACCGCTTCAGTACTTGCAATCGGCTCGGCATGTGAACAATCGAGTTTTACGGTGGAGCCTAATGCTACAAGAATATTGTTTCAGCATCGAGTACATGAAGGGAACTGACAATGTGGGTGCTGACTATTTAAGTAGCGTGTGAACTTTGGACTGCATTCGTCAACCTTTTGTCGCTCATACCAGTGTCTTGGTGGTGTGTTACGTTACGTGCTGCTGCGCGAGTGACGTGTGCACTGACAGTCTGGACCTCCCTTTGCTAGGGACTAGAACACTTCCGCTGTAACTCTTCAAGAGGGGGGAGGGGAGGGGGTAGTGGCATGAAGTTGTAACATAGCGCATAGTGGTAGCGCGAGTAGAGAAAGAGAAGGAAGAAGTGCGGAATGAGAAGAAAAAGTAAAATAGCGTTGGAGCGTGTTCGCTCTTCTTCATCGTTCTGGCTCGGGGTTTTGTTTTTTTTTTGTGACCATCCCCGAGACCCAAGCGTCTGGAGCGGACCTCCACGCGTCGACACCAAGCCCACATCCACGTCTTCGCAGAACACCGGATCCGGCGTCGCCGCGGACTGACAGAGGAGTGGAACCCTCGCCTGCCTCTGAGCACGAGTAGACCGATCCTGGGCCCTTAATTCTATCCCAGAGGTATTGGCGTAATTCCGTCTTCTCAACGGTAGAGCCCCGCAACTTCTTTCTCCTCACTGGTTCATTCATTCATTCATTCATTCATTCATTCATTCATTCATAAACCTTTATTCATGAGGATGACCTGAGGCCTAGAGGAGAAGGGGGTGGGTTAGGTGAGGTTGAGGGCGCCAGACTCCGACATGAAGTCTAGCAGGGCATCAAGCTGAGCGGGTTAAACGGCGATAGTTACCGAGAGGTGTCTCTGAACGCAACCTAAAGGTAACATACACCCACTGAAGGCATGAAATGATTACGGTGAAGCTAATTGTTTTATGTTACCGTTGTCATCCCGTCACCTCGTGGTTGTGCCCACGGCTGGTTTTGCGGCTATCATGAATTAAAAACATGACATAATGCAACCTGAAGGGGAACAGCCCTCCGAAATAATCTTAGTAGCTTATTTTAACGTTTTGTTTAAAAAACAATCAGAAAAGTTACACTAACGGGATTCGAACAGATGTTTTATTCGCTCAGTGCACAGGTCAGTAGTGTCAATCCATTACGCTATTGATTTTTTCTTTCGCTATTATGCGCTATTGAAGCAACGAGTACGGCAGGCATTAAATGCGATCTTATTCATTTTTACCATATTTTCGCTATCTGTCGCCAGGTGACGCTGCTCAGAGTACCATACTATAACTCAAGAGGCAGTGCCCTACTTTTTGAGGCTAGATCAGGGTGCCTTAGAACACGCAGCTACAAAAAAGAAATTTAACAATGAAGATGACGCATGTGTATGTGGTAACTCAACAGAAATAATTGACCATATTGTCCTGGAATGTAATGGCACCATCCGGAAGGCGCAGTCACTCTTCCTGAAGCTCTGGGGTTTAGAGATACCAGTGGACGGGTGAATGAGCCTGCTGTGGAAGACAGCAAAAAACGATTGGAAGATTGGTGGCTTAAAAGCAGAAAAGTGACATAATGTTAGTAATGTAGAAAAAAAATTCAGTAAATAGAATTATGGTATAGTTAACCAATCTAAAACAATAATTAAGGTATAGAGGGAAAAATGACCATGTTAACAATTGCTACCACCCCGTTTCAAAGGGGACGCTCTTATATTCCATCCATTCCATCCATCTATACTAGGGAAAGGCATCGAGGCACCCTATACCCTGCCGTTGAGAGAACGGAATCTCGCGGGGGATTGTGCTTGTCTCTGACTTAATTTTTTCTTTCATTTTCTTAACATGTAACCGGGATGTTTTAACGCTTCGAACTTTTTTCCAGCATTCTTTTCCTCTCCCAGCAACCAGCAACGCCGAGTAATACAAAGGAACAGACTGAATAGCAGTTTCAACCTGAACAATATACAAGTATATCCAATCCTGCATAAAACTCATGTCCTTTTTCAATCGCGGTTACGTTCCAAGGGATGAACTTCGTCGGAGGAGAATCTGGACTTCCCCAGTTGCTCCACACTTGAAAACCAAGGCACGTCAAAAAGTTGCATCCGTTCGACGCTGCCGATCATTAAGGTCGAGCGTTAGCTCAGGATTCTTTCGAAACAATGGCAAATGCTATTGTGTCTGGACCAGTGAAGCCGATCTGTTCGTTTTGGCACGAGTTGGAAACCCAGCAGCGGAAATATTTTTTCACGGCGATGTTCACGGCGCTTTCGGTAGTGTTGTCGGCAATGTTGTCACGCCGCCTGGTGAATTAATGTACGGCGCAGACGAAGCTTCGTGAATTAGAATTTTGTTCTATTTTTTTTTTTAATTTATTTCCAGTAATATACAGGAAATGGGCCTCGGGCGAAAAGCTACAACGACAGCTTGAGAGATGCCCGAGGCCCAGTAACGGCAGAGCTACAGGACGCGTGACATTAAGGCGAAGATATACATATATAACATGAAAATTATGAAGCACAGAAAGAGCACATATATACAAATGAAACAGCAAGTTAAAAACCAGCACAGTAAATTAACGGTCCACAATAATGTAACAGTATGCACGAAATATGGCAAAACGTAATGAAAATGAAGTGGCTATTCTTGTAATAATGTTTAAGGCAAGGAACGGAAAGTACAGAGAGACATTGCGGAATTGATAAAATATAGCTTAATGTCCTTAATTGACGCGGTAATGATGTTTGGGTTGTGTATGCTATAACGGTTTAATATGCATGGCAAAGTAAAACGAAGGCTCTGGTTACCGTATAACGTCCTTGTTCGAGGAACATCCCATATTTGTTTACTTCTGGTGTGAAAGGGTTTTTCGTAAGGCTTAAGTCCAGATATATTCTTCAAGAAGTCAGTTAAGCATTGAGGTGACAATTTAAGGCAGTGAAGTAGACGATACTCAAACATGGTATGCACACGATGAATCCTATATTTCGGAAATAATGTTTCTGTGTGGGCAGTGTGGCATGCACCAGCGATCAGTCTAATTGCCTTCTTTTGGAGACCGAGTATAATGTTTAGATTTGTTTTGGATGTTGTACCCCAAACAAGGTGATAGTAGTTTATGTGTGATTGAATTATAGCGTGAT
Organism: Amblyomma maculatum; assembly: GCF_055883805.1. Classification (NCBI taxonomy): domain Eukaryota; kingdom Metazoa; phylum Arthropoda; class Arachnida; order Ixodida; family Ixodidae; genus Amblyomma; species Amblyomma maculatum. The sequence goes on from NC_139344.1 coordinate 187,901,212, forward strand.
GAATAAGGAGCTTATGCTTTAGGGAAAATTCGTTACGCAGTCTCGAGAGGAAACCAACAGATCTACTGAGCTTGCTTTCAATGGTACATTATATGGTCAGACCACCTCATGCGAGAGTCGAATACTACACCGAGTGATTTAAACTTGTCTACAATTTCAATAATGTGATTTTCTAGGTGCAGAGTATTGTTTACTGTAATATCCAGGCTAAGGGGACGAAAAAAGACTGTTTTGGTCTTGTTAGAGTTAACTACCAAACCATTAGCTGTGGACCATTTGTGGAGAGCACAAAGAACCAGATTTGCACTATTGATTAGTTCATCGGCAGAAGATCCCCTGAGAAAAAAACTTGTGTCGTCAGCGTACTGAATACAACTTGTATGATAGGCTATGCTCGGAAGGTCGTTAGCACAGACATTAAAGAGGAACGGTCCAAGGAGGCTACCTTGCGGGACACCACATTCAATGAAAAGGGAGCTAGACTTGTGATTATCGACCGAAACGACCTGCTGGCGCATGTTTAAATAAGAACGAAAGAGTTGTAGGGAAAGACCACGGACACTATAGCTTTCAAGTTTACAGAGTAGTATTTCATGATTGAGAAGGTCAAAAGCTTTTGTAAAGTCGATGAAAATACCAAGGGTCAAACTTTTAGCTTCGATATTATTTAAAATAATTTCCTTTTGCAAGAGTAAAGCAGATTCCATGGACTTGCCCTTTCGAAATCCAAACTGACTGGCACTTATTAAGGCGTGTTATCGTCTACGCCGCACATTAATTCAGTTCACTATAGCATGAGAGTGTGTTGCAGTTTTAATTGATGAAGACGACGATGTTTGTTGCACAGCGCAAGAGTGTATTGCAGTTTTACACGAGCCATGATAGGCTGCGGCGATGTCATAGTGCTCCCGTGCCTGGACCAGGGAAGAGCTGCTCTAATCGCTCTGGCGCGGATTCGAAATAGAGCCATGGCAATGTTTTCACAATGTCTTTTTTTTTTTTTTTACGATTATGTTCACGGCGCTTTTGGCAATATATTGTCATGGCCGCCTGGTCGATGAAGACGACGATGTTCACTGCACAGCTTGAGAGTGTGTTGCAGTTTTACTTGAGGCGTGGTCGAAGTGTGGTGTTGATGAGCATTTATACATGTTCTTTCTGATTGGGTTACACAGTGTCTGTGAAACACGCATGATGGTCTGACACTAAAACATGCATGATGGTCCGACATTGTGAATCTGTTGTTTCTGAGAGCACCAGAATGCAAACCCGCCCCCTAGAGTGAAACCGGTTTCGCCACGGCGAAGCGGCTGCAGCCGGAGAGCCGTTGAGGGGTTTTAGAGAGGCGCATGCGCAGTAGGCGAGAAGCAACAAGGGGAGAGTGCGCATGCGGCCTACCCGATGCGACCCGGCGCAGCCCTTGCGAAATGCAGGCACTGCAAGCACCAGCGTTATAGTGCTCTAGAATATTGGGCAGTGTGACGACCGGCCCAGGAGAGCGGGCCGCTTTTGCGATGACAAGAACCGACTCCCGCGAGAGGGCGCGATGTGCAACAGGGGTGCCACGTTCGCCACTCGGCGCGTAGCGGCCGCGGGATAGCGGGGGTACAGAGGAGGGGTGCGGTTCTCTTTGGAGCTATTTTCAGACGCTACGCAATTAGTGTGATAATTAATAAAGAGGCTACTTATTCCAGGTGCTTAAACTGATCCCTGCCATTCTTTTACGTCTATCTGGAGACATCGTGCACGCTTGGGTAGTCCTTCGAAGCAGCGCGCGATGTTTGAATCGCTATCTGAAACTCAACATTTTTTCCTGCGGACAGTTACAAATCGTCCAGATGAGCAATTTGTACTTAATGTTCGCAACGAAGCGTGGTGTTTTGCATTCGTTCTTCCCGTAAGGGAATAAAGGCTGCTACCCAGGAGCGCTATTAACACGCGGAGAAAAACAGTGTACATGCGAATCAAAGCCTGTGCTTTGTAAGGCCTCTATAGGAACACCTATTTTTTACAAACCTTATTTACGAACACCTGCTTAAATTTTGCAGCTTGCGCTTATTAATACATAACAACGTAATCTGTAAATATCTCTTTAATCGGTGTTCTTTATGTGCCCTAATCACCGCTTATAGAAATTACAAATACAGTGTGCGAGCAAAACACATTTATTCACTGCCGTACTAATTTAAAGCACTGTGGTAATTACCGGCAAAAAAAAAAAAAAAAAAAACAAGGTATGCGCGACTCAATCATTTATTCTTTGTGATTAACAATTACGTATATCGCGCACATTTGTTTGAGTGCCACTAACCAAAGGGTGAACCAGCTGCTTAGATGAAAAAAAAAAAAAATGTCAAGTACAGCTAGGGCATTCTTCAAATAAAATCGGAAAAATTAAACCTGTCACATACGTAATACGTTCATAGTGGGCACTTGAGTGCAGACGCTTTACTGGCATCAAATGGTACAGTGCAAGCAAAGAAAAATAAAAGCACTGATAATTGCGCGTCGAATTGGCAGGTATGATGCAGTTCTTGGCGCGCACCGAGAGAAAGTGGAAAAATGCGAAAAAGATGACGAGCACCTAATACGCAAGCAATTAATATAATGCCGAAATCAAATGCGGACATATAATGAGTGTTTATTCTTTGAGTGTGTGGTATGGGAAATATGAGTATACGACTGGATATACTTGCAACTACTGCTTACCGGACTATACATAATCGGGCTACTTGCCGCGGGTGCTCTTCGCAATACTAACCAGACTATAATTGTTAACAAGGTTGATATTACACGTGAAATACTTCCAAGGGAATTTAATTCTTTTCCCTTTGGGAACTCTTGTTGTGATTCGCTTACTTCGCAAAGAGCGAAGCCGCAAAAACACATTAAATTTCATTACTTCAAGTGGGAGCTTTTCTGGTGCTCCAAGTAGGTAAACTTTTTGAATCTTCACATTTTACAGGAAGTTTGCAAAATCTGAAGTGCAAAGCAGTCGAAAAGGACCGTGCATCCGAGCCAAATTTTTGAGTAAATTGCGACCTAGCTTCGAACCTATGGCGCTATTTTTGTTCGTGGTGAGAAACCGTGCCGGCCTCACAACCTCTTTTTCGCAGAAGGATATGGTCTAGCGGAAGCGAATTAAACGTACCCTATAGCCTCTGCGTCCTCTATTTTCCGTCGTTATTTCTTTTTCAAAGCTATTCATTTTTTTTATTTTGTATGTACATAAAACAGGACTAGAGCGCTCTTCTGGAGGCAATGACTTGCATATTACCGGTGGCTTGCGCACCCTAGAATGGAAACATTTTCTGGAACAATTGGGTCGTTGTTGAACTATAGCGCATTGAGATTAAATGTCTTAAGTATAGCGCACATCTCTGGGTATTTATAAAGCTACCCGTTACAACAATGTTTCAGCTTATGGAGAGAAAAGAAAATGGTGTGTTCTTAGATTAGTGTACAGTTTCACAAATTGATGTCTCTTAAATTTCGACCCTTATATCTTTATACGCGTTCGATTGCATCCTGTTTGTGCACTGCTTTCCTCTTCCCGGACCTTCATTTGGTTGTTAAGCTCGGTTGTTTCCTCTTTTTTATTGTTTTTAATATGCCTCCATTTTTCTTAGTCTTTAGCTGCCTGCTTTCTTCGTCGTGCGTTTGCCGTGCCGCACGAAAATTCTGAACCTTTGTTCCCATTCGCGGTCGCTCTTTTCACGGCGCTGCGTGCCTTCCACCAACCCCTTTCTCCCTCCCTGGTGGGCGACACGTTTCTTTTTATTTTCCTGTGCAACCTTTACCTCCCCCTTCCACTTTTCCTGGCCCACTGTGTTCCGTTATTCAGTAGCCAGTTGGCGTGGTGTCGTTCGTTTTTCATGTCCTTACTTTACTATATGTCTACCTCCATGCTAAAGTCAGCTTTATCCATGCGGGGTAGTCCACATTTAATTCATTCCAACTGAATGCCGACTTCTCTTGTGGCTTCAGTGACGTACTCTAGTCGGCATAGTTGGCGTGAAAAACAATGGAATATACCATTTTGGACTGTTTTGATAAGGGGGTTACTGTGACCAGTTTCAGTCAGCGCTAGAACGCACGTGTTGTATGTTTCACTTCTTCATACATCCTGCCGCCACACTGCCCTCTGTTCAAAACGACTACATTTCTGGATGTGAATTAAGCGATTTAGGAATGTTAAAGCAAGCTGTACGGCGAGTGAAGCGTGCTGTGCGAGTCGTACGCCAGCCCTCTCCAAGCTGTTTTCTTCGGATCCAACTCCTGTCATGTTACTTACCCGAGGTGTTGCCGACGGCCAAAATGGAAAATAAATTAGGTGATTGCTAACAGTACTGAGCACCGTTAACCGGCACATTTGTAAAATCTTGTCGCGAACAGCTCGAGACGACGCACAAGCAAACAAGAAGGTACAGTCCGCGCGGTATCCGCCCCGCAGCACAGCGCGCATACGCGGGGGGCCGGACGGCTGACACACCAGTTGCTGGTGGCGCCCTCTGCACTGCGGCGCCTCCGTCATCGCAAAAGCGGCCCCTCGTTCCCATGCATTTCGCGGCGCGGTCGACACACTGCCCAATCTTCTAGAGCACTATACCAGCGTCTTGCGCCGCTGGTGTGTGGGTCGGGGGTCGAGTTTTGGCCGACGAGACGTCGCCGTGCCGAGCGCGTACGCGCTACGTTGGAGTATAACCGCGCCTTCAGTGACGTGCTCTGCATTGCCTCTTGTATAGAACTTTGTTGACTTGGTATGTCCTACTATGCATTGTGTTGATCTGACGTAGATTTCCTAACAGGCTCCCAGAGCATAGCTGGGCTTTAGCGGCTCCTAAAGTCCCTTGATAATTTGAAAGTAGCGACACTCTCCTCCGCGCCGCGCTTTCCTCCTCGATTCTCCTCGCGCGGCGGCGGCGAGCGCTGCGCACGACACGCTTTTTCCCCCTGACGCCCGCCGGCCGGCCGCAGCAGTGAGTGAAGCGCGAGCTTTTGGGCCAGGTCTGCGCTCCAGGAGTGCACAAAATTTTTGAAAAATTGCGAGAAAAGCATTGAGAATGCCTATAGTAAAGTTCATGAATTGATTGGTTTCTTCTTAGAACTGTTTGAATGGGGAATACTGATAAACAAAGCTTTCAGGCGAGTTCTGTGCTACAGACGCTTTTTAAGTCTCATGATAAGGTTTTACTTTGTGCACTTAATCTAGTACTGCCTCTGACTTTGTGTTTGTTTTTTTTTTATAGCGTGAAATCTGTCACCGCGGTAAAACTTCAGAAAACGATCCAGGCTGGTGCTTTGAACTTCAAGATTAGAGAAGGTTAAAGCAGGACTTAGTCTATTTCGCTACTGTCAAGCTATCTCTCTAAGCATAGTATATGTCACGTGATCAACCATGATATTGGATTATTGGTTAATTGTACATGTATTTCAATCAATTACTGGGCCAAATTAATTGATATTTAGTAAATTGCAATTAAAATCTAAATTTTAGCTGCAACACAGAACCGTATACCGTTGGAAAGCTTAGGCCAAGCGTAATGGCACTGTGCTAGTTAGCGATCCGCGATAATCTGCGTTCATTAGTTAATTTTGTATAAAATCAAATTTTGAGCTGTTCCTTGCTGCTTCGAGGCAAGGAACAGGTTTGCCACGGCAGTCTTGATATGATGCTGATGGAGGAATGAAATAATTTTATGAGTACGTGGCCCCTCACTGACTTCGCGTGTGGTTAAAAGACAGCAGGGTACACTGGGAGAAGTGGTGGGCCCTATTGCCGATACACTGAAGTTCTGGGGCAAGCATGCTGTGGTCTCATGCGCTGTGTAAAAGAGCTTGATTTCATTGAACGCAACAATCAAATAAAAAAATTACAAGGTGCACATAGGTCTTCAACGTGCGGAAATGAGAAAGCATATAACTGCCAATTCATTAACTATCGCTATCCTATCTATCACTATATCTACTAATGCCAGAGACCTATCGTAACTGTCACTATCCGCAACGAACACTATCACCTCACTATCCGGGCCTATTAATATAATTTACTATTATTATCCGTAACAGTCACCGTCATTACTTATCACTATTCATAACCATCACTATTTAATCTGATGCCGTCCCATGACCCATTGATATACTTCAATTTTCATTGACTTACGTTGTCAGTCATATCTCTATTATCTTATAATATCTGACGAGACAACTATACATTGACTTTTAATTCTTATACTTTCTTGTTTTCTCATAAATGGAGGTGGGAAAAGAGCAAGCCACAGAAATAACTGACTAATATCAGCGCGAGGTTCATGTCTCTGTCGAGGAGGCTTCCTTTACTTCAGGACAGGTCGGTGAGAGAAAATTGATGGAACTGCGTTTGGTCTGTTCTTTTTTTCGAGTTCGTGTAATATTGGCGGCTCAAACTGGTCTTCAGTGAAATGTAGCTAGAACATAGAGCGATGAGATAATTACTCAGGCTAGGTGAAAAAAAAAAAATCTTGCACACAATTGAAATGAGTAATATGTTACAGTGTTAAGAATTGTTGCTCGCAAAATGTTCCCCTATTTTTACATAATAACTATAATCATTATTGATTGTTTAAGTTTCGTAAATACAGAAAATTGATGCAATGATTCCGGCTGATTTGACATTGATGGGATAATTTTTTTGCAATAAATGAATACGCGAAATCGCGCTTTTAGAGCTCCAGCTTTCAAAGCGAAGGTAACCTGCCAACGCCTAGTAGTCATGGTCAAAGTGAAGCGTGTGTGATCATATGGACACCTCCTGCACATTGGCCGTATCCCTGATAAAACGAACGCATATTTTTTAACCCACGCGTGCGTCGAAGCATGGCAAGACACATTCAAGAATTGAAAAAAAAATGCCATACGACCTAACTAGTGCAGATTACCCGCAATACCCCGGGTTTACTTGCCAAAGAGTTTTTCAGGGCCAGCATTCATTGCTCCCGAGTAACCGACGCACACTACAAGTAAAAGCTGGAAAGGCTAGCTCCTCTACAAGCCCTAATTTTGATTTTTAGTGAAGGAGGCCAGGGATCCTAGCATAATCGCGACAAATGCAATCGAGAGACTGTAATTTTCCAGTTATTTCTGACAGCAAAAAGCAGATTATAGCGCCCTGTTTCTGACTGTACAGAAGTCGAAGCGTGTTAAATGATGGAGCCTTGGAGCCTCGCAGAATATTCAGCATGCTGCAGAGGACAACCTTATTTTTATACAATGAACATGCTGCCGCCGCAAAAATATTGAGCAGCAAGCAGGAATAAAAAACGCAGCGTCAGGTGACGCGTTATTACGGGGAGTGAGAAAGGCACTCGACGTCGCAAACAACTCTGTTGTTTCTAGGAATAAACGTCTTTCGACTAATCTTGTGAATCCATTGACTCGTGCGCAAGCCGTCACGCTTGCCTTGAGATATCATGAATACCGCATAACCATCTTCAAGTCGCTTGCTGCAGTTGTACGCGCAACAGCACGGCATAGAGCTTGCACGCTGCAATAAAAGCACAGCGCGCAATATTCGCTCGCCGAGACTAGGGGAAAAATGGCGCGAAGGAAAAAGAAAACACAAGGAAAACGCCGGACGCGCGTCGGTTTCCAATGGCAACGGCAGGGAGACCAATCGTCGCTCAGGAAATCGGGCGGAGAGCCGGCCTTCAGCGAAGGGGCTCGCAAGGGGCGAGGGGGAGGCGAGGAGGTAGCGCGGCGGCGGCAAAGTTCAATCGTTGGCGTAACTTTCAAAGTATCAAGGGGTTTTAGCGGCTCCTGATGGGCAGCGCCATCTTTGACTGAAAAGCACAAACTGGGACGCTGCCGGCTCCAGCCAACACCTCCTAAAAAACCTTTCTCAAGCACGTGCACGCGCCCTGATGCGCCCGCGAGGCACATCGCGACATACCGCCTGCATTCCGTCTTGATGATTGGGCAACCTGCCGCGGATTGCCATGAAGGAAGCTTAAACGCGAGGAACTTTTTGTTCAAGTCTGCACTGTAGAACAAACGGCAGACAGCGATGAGTATCTATTGATAGTGAAATGCGCTTCCCACGTGAGCGAAACCAATGTAGGAAGTGCATCTCGGGGTAAGTCCGCTATGTAATTATATTGTCGTATATAATGTTGTTACATATATGCCGTTGAAGAAGACGACAATCGACAACAGACAGACAGAAGACGGAGCTGTAGCAGCGGTTGGTGCTAAGAACAAGGTTGGCGCTGCCGGAGCATTTACGCAAGTCATCAGCTGTGTTTTTTGGGCTAACCTTCTTGGCAGGTATCAATATCTATGTTTAAAATATGCAAAAGTATTATCAGCACTGTGAAATAAAGCGGGTTGACCATCGTTTGGGGCTGCAGCATGGGATCTATATATGGTTTTGTTTTTATATTACTATGTTACTAAAGCAAATTTTGCAGCCCAAGAATAAGCATGCAATCTGAAAGAGGTGTTCCTTCACAGCACTAGCAGACTAGTGCTCCGTGCGCTGAAGGCGACATAACCGGCTCGCTGGTTCGGGAGGCAGGTGAAATCGCCTAGTGAAAGCTGGTGTACTGTACAGACTTTGTCAAAAGTTTAGAGCCCAGGGGGGTCTACTTCTGTGCCATATTATGTGGCTCGTAATGCATTCCCAGGTTTCCAAACTTGCTGAAGGCAAGAAAATTTTTCGTCCTACCCTCTCCAATGGCTAGGAAATCCATGATTGTTAAAGTGTGAGCGACTCACCACTGGCGCCACCTACCGCTTACAGCTCCACCGAGGCCAAGCGGCCAACTCTAGTGGGGTGTGTGTGTGTGTGTGCTAGTGTCAGTTGAACGCGTTCTTTGGCGCGGAGACGTGATGCAGAGTAGTGGGGCACCATGCCTTGTTAATAAAGTTTGTCTCCATTACCTGAGCCCTGTTCAATGCCGGACGCCTCGTCCAACTTCCACCCAGCCTTTTCTCAGCCTTAAGTCCTCTCCCATGCCCTCACAACTGGCGCAGTCGACCTCGAGCCATGCCGGAAACGTCCTCATTCGCCCGCCTGACGAAGTAACCCGCCTTCCTCTTTGTCCCGTTCGCTTCTCCCGCCCGCCATATTGCCGCCTTGCCGCCCTATGAAACCTTTCGCCCTCTTCGCCTGAGACGTCTCGCCTCTTCGCTACTTGTGCTGCCCGGCCGATAGAGTGAGTAGCTCGCTCGCTCTGCTTGAACTCTTCGCGCTGCTCGTCTTTCGCCGCTTCGCTTGTTGTGCTGCACCGTGAATCGCCATGCCCCTCGTGAACTGGAACGAGGCCACGCCGGAGGACCTCACGGGCTTTACTGCAGATTACCTCCGTGAAGAGCTGGCTCGCCGAAATCTCGACGCTGCCGGATCGAAGAAAGACGTCATAAATCGCCTTCTCGCCGACATCGCCAACAGCCGCACAACGCCACCCTGTTTGCTTACCCCGGACTCTGCCGCAGCCACCCAGTGCCCCGACCTCGCGCCGCTTTCGACGAGTCTCGATGCAGCCCAAACAACAGCTAGAGTTGCTCACGGGTTTGCTCCAGCAACTTCTCCATGCGTCACAGCGCCCTGCGGCCCCGGTTCAAGTCACTACTCTGCCAGACCTGTCCGCTTCACTTTCAACATACAGTGGGGACGGCAGCATATCAGCGTCTCACTGGATTGAAGAGTTGGAGCGTACCCGAAACCTGGCTTCATGGGAACCGTCAACACTTCTCGCCGTCGTCCTGGGAAAACTTCGTGGAGCCGCATCTGATTGGAAATCCGTCATTGGCCGCCAATGCCCAACATGGGAGAGTTTCAGGCAGGCCTTGTCTTTCTAGAGCAGTTCAGTGACAAGGTCACGTTGCTGCAGTGGCAACAGGCAGTTACTTGTCGCATGCAATCGCATGAATAGAACCTTGTTAACTATTCTCTGGCGAAGTTCAAGCTAATATCTGGTTGCCCAGTCGCCCTTACCGACCGTCAGCGCATCAAGTATGCCCTTCAAGGCATGGCCGACGCAAATCTGGCTACCACCAGTGCTGCGCAACGTCCAGCCGCAGTCGCAGCTTATATGGAAATAGCTACTCAACTTGACCAGAAATTAAGCCATTTATCTCTTCGACTCACGCGCACAGAGAGTTCAGGTGCCAAGGTACCAATGCCCAGGCCACAAGCGCCACAACGCAGCACAGAGCGCATAAACTCCCAGTCTAGGTTGGACAGAATCGACCGGCCACAGCGCATTTCAGCTCTGCCGCAAGACCAACGAGATGCTCGCTACCACAATATCTCCACTAAGCACGGTGCCCCTGCCTACCGCCCTGGCCAGAACCTGGCGGACGCTGTGTGTTTTCAGTGCCGTCAAAAAGGACATCTTGCATCCAAGTGCCCATTAAAAATCCACTGCTTCAAAGTCTACCGTGTATCCTTCCGCAGCTCTTCACGGCAGCCCTTCTGAGACACTTGATGGATCACTGGTTATGTGTGCCCTTGTCAGTGCCATTATTGCCGGGATTGGTCAGGTCGACGAATTTCCTGACAGTGGATCTAAAGTAGCACTAATTTCACGCCCCCTAGTCAGCTCCTTGCTCCTCCTGCCCTGGACAAGAGCTCCCTTAGTTGTCGTCAGAGGGACATCAGTAACTCCTGCTGGTGCCGTCTGCTTGAAGATTTCTGTTGGGCCCATCACTGGTTTGGTTGAAGCAGCTGCCCTTGACAATAATCCCTTACCACTTATCTTGAGTGAAGTCTGGTTTTCTTCAAACCACGCACAGTTAGTATTTCAACCACCCATGCCTACTGAAATTCGCCATTCCCCAACAAACACAAGTGTGCTGTGTAGAGATGAGTCGCTTCGGAGCTAGCCGGATCTTCGGAGCCGCTCTTTTCAAAGAACGGGTGAGCCATTTGGCTCCGCAAAGTCAGAGCCGGATCCGCCGGAGCCGTCGGATCCGGAGCGGTCGGAGCCGGAGCGGTCGGAGTCATCAGAGCGGTCGGAGCCATCCGATCTTTCGAAGTGCTGGTTCTCTCATTCAGTGAACCTTTCCGTCACAGGCGGATACGACTTCCGCGTCATCTATTAGCGATGCAAGAAAGCAACCTCCTGTCCTTTCTCGCTGTCTTTTGAGCGGAGTGCGCCGTTCTTTTGGAGAGCGAGCGAGGTGGTTCTTTAGCATCTGTTCTATGGATGGAGATCCGCTAGATGGCTGGAAAGGGGGTTCTTTTGAAAAGCCGGTTCATTCTCGTTCAGTGAGCCTTGTCTATCTGAGCCGGGTGAGATTTTTCAAAACGCAAAGCGAAAAAGCAACTATACCGCCCTTCCTTGTCAGTGTCACAACCAAGCCATTGCCTTCGGATCTTCCCGCGGGTACCGCGGGCGCACTGCTGCTGCTGCCCGCACTTTTTTTTTTGTCTTGCAGTTTTGTGGTTTTGGTTCATGCCGACGAGTGGGGATCGGTACTCGTACTCGTCCGCTGTGTAAAGTGGTCCGCGGCAATCCCTTTGGCTCTGTATGCGTAATATGTGACCCCCGATGCCACTGAAGAGGGCAGTAAAGAAGCCTTAATTGGCAAAGAACGGCGCCGTCCATTGTCATGCTGCTGTTCGAACGATGTCTCACGACACTCGACGATCGTGCATTGTTCGCTGGTGCAACAACACCATTTGAAGACGAAGTCTTTCGTGTCTCAAAAGACAATCGAACGTGCAGTTTACTCGGCGCCAGGCCGACATGCCTTAATGATTACTCTTTTGGCAATAAAAGTTGTTTCTCTCTCTCTCTCTTTTGATGAAATAGCGCGTAGGACGAGGACGAATATAGAAGGGGACACATAGAGCACTGACTACAGCTATTATACATCTGATCGGGAGAAAATTGAAAGAAGTCAGTGGGAGGTAAGAAGAGGGAAATAATGGCCCTATGCCCGTCGGGCTCGTTGCACAACTGCCATTCGCGCCAAACACAAAGGTGCATCGCACCGACAGAAACACGACAGTTGCCGTTCTGCTATCCAATGCCTTACTGACGGCGCGCGAACAAGGTGAGGCGCCGAGAAGCCAGCGTGCCGAAGCACAGTGAAAAAAAAAGAGAGCGAGAGAGAAAATGCGAGCCAGCGTTTGTCCTCTAGGGATTTTTGTCGGTACGAATGTATCGGACTATTTAATAATTCTGGAGAAATAATAATACTATAAGAACGCGTAAAAAGAAAATCGGGCCTACGTGTCCGTCACGGCATTAAAGGCGAAATGTGTCACGTGAGGGCGAAAATTGATTTTACTTTTTATTACTATTAATAATATATATAAGAGATCCGGCGCCTCCTGAGCGACCCACTCACCTCTACAGATGTAAGTGAGCCAGTGAGCCGGTTCACTTAGTGAGCGGAGCCGCTCCGATCCGCTCACTAAAATGAACCGTCTTGCACATCTCTAGTGCTGTATTATGAACGACTGTTGCCTAGGATGTCAAATGCTGTTCTTCTCCAAGGATCAGCTTTTGACCACTGTGTGCCTGGCCACCACAGCTCAGCAGGTCTACAACGATTGCCTCTTCCCGGACCAGACCAGCCCTTGTGGGCAGAATTGTCTTGCCAAGAAGATGTTTCAATTGCGACCACCCCTCTGAAGGCAAGCAAGCTGCTTCCCCAACAGCTGAGGTTTGCATTGATCCATCCTTGCCCACCGCGCAGATTGGTAGCCACTTGCAAGTGCCTCAGAAACAAGAAATTACAAGCCTCCTGTCGAAACACGCTGAAGTATTCGCTCGTGGAGAGGATAACTTGGGTCTGTACGAAGGTGTGGAACATGCCATTGACCTTCTTCCTGATGCCGTGCTATACAGTCGCTCCCCTTACCGCTATTCTGCTGCAGACCGTCGTTTTCTAGAGGATCAAAACAAGCACACTTCTTCGCCAAGGCATCATTCTCCCAGCCTCAGGACCTTGGGCATTCCCTGCAGTGGTCGTTAGCAGAGGTACTAAGAAGCGCCTCTGTGTTAACTATGTGCCTCTAAACAAGATGACAGTGACTGTTGTTTAGCCCCTTCCACATGCGGATGACATCATGGATGATATTGCTGACTCGTTGTACTTTGCCTGCCTTGACCTCAAGTTTGCTTACTGGCAGATTCGTGTCCGTGAAGAAGACAGAGCAAAAACTGCTTTTATTACCCACCATGGCACTTTCATGTGGCCCGCATGCCATTTGGACTGAAGAGTGCACCTGCCACTTTCCAGCGTGCCATGCATCAAAATCGGCCACCCGAGTGCTTGAAAGAATACTCCCTCTCCCAGTGAGCGCCTCACGGCACATTTCGTTGCTTGACCAAAGGGACTTGGTCTAACTGAGAGGGGCCGGATGTGAGCAACTCATCACTGGCGCCACCTACCGCTTACAGCTCCACCGAGGCCAAGCGGTCAAGCCTAGTGTGGTGTATATGTGCAAGTGTCAGTCGAACGCATTCTTCGACGCGGAGACGTGAAGCTGAGTAGTGGGGCACCATGCCTCGTTAATAAAGTTTGTCCCCATTACCTGAGCCCTGTTCAATGCCAGACGCCTCGCCCAACTTCCGCCCAGCCTTTTCTAAGCCTTAAGTCCTCGTCCGTGCCCTCACAAAAGAAGTCATACTTAAAATGCGGCTTAAAAGCAAGCCCGCTGAGCTCTAAACCTTTGACACAGGCTGTACGATCGTCTTTTATTTCTTTTTTTAATGGTTGCGCTTCATTTATGAAATATTTGGTCTGCTCTCGTGAAACATGTGAGGCGAATGGGGTGCTCCTTGCGAGTCGTGTCGATCGAGCCATAGGCGCTTTTGTATTGCGCTTCCGACATATTTTTGTTATTGGCCACTTTGTGGAAACCTGTAAAAGCTTCTCAGCAAGGCATGTTTTCCAACAAAATAGCCTCGTTCCTCGATATTTTCTGGGTTCTAGAACTAAAAAGACAAGTGTCCCTTAGGGCATATTCACTAATGCGAGTCGATCGCGGACGTCGCACATTGGATATCTGTTGATTTGGTTGGTTTCAGAGCAGTCACAAAGCAGGGAGCGAATACAGAAAATCGGCAAAATAGTCACACGCGAGGAATGAGACGTCGGAGAATCCTCACCCTCTTCCTTTTCTTGGCGTGGTATTAAATCATTGTACTCTTTTATTACCTCTCCAAGCGGCCATCTTTGTCAACTGGCAACATTTCGTAGTTTACGGCGAGGGAGAAAATTGTCTCTTTTCGTTTCCACAAAAAAATGCGACATGTCTTAGAACGAGGTCATACAGTTGGAAAACAGGTTCGGAAACGCTTCCAAAGGAATCTGTAGTTTCACACGTGAGCCTCGTCTTTTAGCGCTTCGCCTGCTATAGTGGTTGCCCACGACACAATACTACTTAGTATTTCCGTTTTGCATCGGCGGAAGCGTTTCTGTATCGCCAAATAACCGCCAAGCGCAACTCTATGCAACTCTATCTATCGTGTACAGGAAGCTAGCAGGAGTGTCTGCTCCGGCGACGTCCGTGAGTTTCACATTTCGCCACCACGAGGGAAATGCGGCGCTGCCATCGCGCGGCGAAACTTTAGCTTGGGTTCCCTATAATCTGCCCAAAGTTCATGTACATAGAGCATTGTTCTAGTGTAGTAAACACCATGTAGAAGAAAAAATTAACAGCACTGCGCTTAAATCTGCTAAGACCAGAAATAGCGAAGGTCACTTTACAAGACTATTTTCACTAACTGTATCATCATTGTCATCCCTGCTATCGTCATCATCATAATCACTGTCGCTACTATCATCATTGCCGTTGTCACTGACTGCATCATCGTTGTCATGTCTGCTATTTTCCTCGCGCTAGACAAGGAGAATGACGATCGGCTTCTCACGAAGACGCTGTTCCAAGCGGTTGCGTTCCTCGATGTTCTCCGCACAAAGGCTTCAATCGACCTCTGGCTGAGGTATACTTCTCAGGCTACTATCAGCGGTAATGAATACCGTATTGTTTTGCCCTGTCTCCCAACTGGTAAGCTGGTCGCTGACTCCGTTTTCTTAGATGTGGGCCGCCGGGCACCCGTACCGGGCACAAGACTTCAGAGTCTCCCTTCGGAATGTTGTGGACCTCAAGGAAATTAGTTCAATTGGCCAATTTCAAATGTCCCACGTATGGATGGTCACCTGCAAATCGGCACAATCGAAAGAGAAACTGGTGGCTTGCGGTGATCTCGTCGTCAAAGGACGTCGCTGCGTCGTCGCGGACTCAGAACCAAAAGTGGTGAAATTGAAGTATCTGGGCCTTCCGGAGCGCTGGAAACCGCTTTCATACGTGAGGCACTACAGGCGTACGGGAAGGTGACTTCTATTTCAATGAAAAACTGGAAACTGGCGGAAATGGAAGATTTGAGAACGCTGAACCGGGATGTTGTGTCTCACACTGAAGGAGTCTGCGTTGGCGACGTCTCACATCTGCTTACTATTTGTGGAATACAGAGCCTTGTTTTAATACCAGGAAGACCTCCGCTATGCCTCTGATACAACCATGTTTGCCACATTCGTAGGCACTGCCGTACACCGCGCGGCAAATACTACCGGTGCTTCGGTCACACCGCAGAAGAGTGCGTCGTTACTTATGAGGATAAGCTGCGGCATCGTGCGCGGCTCCCCGACAACGCTCCAAGAGCATGTAATGGACGACACGGGAGTGCTTGACGCGGATTGTGTCCTTTCAGTCGCTATTGTGGGCACGACTTGCAGAGCTAGCACATCGGTTGTACCCCAGGGTAGCTCCAAGGAGAGTGAGGAGAAAGTGGAAGAACGTGAGACACCTCGAATCCGGCACACGGTGTGGAGCCAAGGCCGGCCTCGAGGGAGAGCGCACTTCGCTCTCCCTCGAGACCGGCCGTAGTGGAGCCTGCCACCTGCTCTAATTTCTAATCCCCCAAAGGTGCCGCTCCAGTTACTCCAGCCTCTTAGGTGAATGCTGAGGAACAGCTTGCAGGTCAGGCCTCTCAACCTCAACGGAAGCTGTCCCTCCTGTTGAAGAGCATTTTCATAAGCGCAGGGCGCAGTGCGCATCTGAACTCAAGTGATGGTTATCCGATGAGCGTGAAGCATCGTCGCCGCCGGCGCACATGGAAACACAAGGGGAAGTGCCAACGTTCGCGTTCCTGTAGTCATGGTGGAGGTCTGGAGGCGACGTCGTCGTCTCGGGACAGACAAATACAAGTCTAGTTAGCACTTGTGTGGTCACCATGGCGACCTCTGAGGAGCTGGTGTTTGCAACGCTAAATCTGCGAGGCCTTAGGTCTCAACAGAAGCTGGTGCAGCTTCACCGACTTTTCAGCAGCAGGCGGCTTGAATTTGTCACTATCCAGGAAACGAAGAGTGAGCAGGATACAGATAAGGCACTAGGGCCCTTTTTGTCTTAATACAATGGTATTGAGACGCATGCTGTTGGTTTGTCAGCAGGCTGCTTCTTATTTTTGCGAAAGGCTCTCTTTTTTTCTGTGTTATCTTACTATACCGACTCTAAAGAGCGGCTAATAAGCTGTGATTTTTTGCTCCACAGGAAACCATGGAGACTGATCAAATTTATGCGTCCAGTAGTTCAGCTGAGCGTGTCGATATGTATGAAGGCACCCCCCTAGACTGTGATAGGCACGTTGTGCTAATGGGAGACTTTCATTATGTATGTCACCTGAATGCTCGAGTGCAGAGACAGAAGTGGCGAAGTGTTGTTGTATGCTATAGTTGATGCAGGACTCATTGGTATACAGGGGCCTGATGTCATGCAACTACACTATTCCCCAATATCCAGCGTATTACTATGGTATTACAGACCGTTACTACGGCAATGCATGTACTTATTATCGGTTCCGCTAATATACTCCACCCCGACAAACAGGTACCGTTTGTAAACGTCATTCGGCTAAAATTGTGGCCATATGGGTATTGCTAGAAAGACGGGAGTGTTATCTGACGATTAGTTGGGTTCATGCGCGTACATTTACTAGTCTAAACGCACTCTAAATTTAAAAGACACCCTATATGCCAAGGTGCGCGGAAAAGGGGTATACAGGGAACGTTTCAGTCGGGAGACTATACTCATACGCATGCAGACGACCCAGTGGGGAACTACTCTAGACAGGGTGCTTTCAAACTTCGTCAATCGTGGTGGAAATCTGACGGTCGACAAAATTTGTTCCATCGCAAACTACTCAGTGACCACCGCACAGTGTCTGCATTATAGGTAAAAAGTTTGCTGTTGATGATGATGGTCAAGATGGTAAAGATGAAGAAGAAGATAGCGTTGAAAGTGATGATTGCACTGTTTGAAGACAATGGTACAATCATGTGTTTAAGACAATGTCAAGAAGATGAATAAAGAAATGTCAGATGTGCATAGAGTCATGGTACAAATCGTGTTTTAATCTCAAATGCTGTAATCATTAAAAAAAAAAAAAATCATGATCTAACACTTTTGCACTTCGATGTCTATCAGACGGTGGCGGCAATTGTTTCACATTTTGCTTCTTTTTCTTTCTTTTTTTACAGCGCGCGAGTTCAAGGCCAAAATGCGGCGCCAAATGAAACTGACAAATTTGAGCAGTAGAGCTAACACTAAAAAGAAACCACGAGGCATGCAAAGCGCACATCCGCTGAGTGCCGAAACCGAGACATACCAGAAAGGAAATACACGACCGCCTGTGGAGCAGCCGATAATAGGTTATTTGGCTTCCATCATTTGGGGCTCCTCCTTTACGCCGCCTTTGCATGCTAAAGATGCAATAGCAGTTTTGAAATAACAATTACTTCACAATTCAGACCCGTAAACTTAATGTTCATTTGTCAGCCTCCGAAATTCATTGACGTTACGGCACTCACACTTGCGAGCATTGGCTGTGGCGGCGACGCCTATATTTCGATTCTTGCTCCTCCCTACCATACAAGAGCTTTGTCTTCTGTAAGTGTGGCCCATTGGTGATCAGGAGCTGGTATTCCATTGACAAGCCACCTTCATTTTCTCCTCAGTGCCCCTTTAATGGGCATTATGTGGCCTCATAGTTGTTGTCCCGGCTGACCTGAACCGACCGATATACAAATTCCATGCGAAGCGCGCCGGTGATTCCAAGTAGCCTCCTTGTATAATTATAGACAATAGAATTCCGCACTGTTCTAGCTTTTTGTCTGCGCTTATAAATTTCTTAAAGTTAAATGAGCGTAAATGAGTTACTGCTAAGACTACGGAAGCAAATAAACAAGCACGTATTACAAAACCTTGGCAGGAGCTACAAGGTGAACACTACTGGGCACTGCACGCGGATTAAACGCCGGCAACGCGGTCGCAAGGCTGCAGCCGCCTATGTTACGCAAGAGCTACGAGCACCGTCGTTTACAAAAAAAAAAAAAAAAGTGAAAATAGAAATAAACCGAGCGGCTTACCGCCGCGCAATTTTCGTGCGAAGTATCGAGACGACTAAGGATATTTTTGTGATAAGGAGATTTGGGCGCACACTGCCAACTTCGTTCCCTTTCACAGAGCACGTAGCCTGAAGAATAAAGGCGAAACGCAAAAGGCGCCCGTGTGATGTGTGATGTCAGTGCGCGTTAGAAATATTCAGGCAGTCAAAGTAATACCGCAGCCCTCCATTACGGCGTCACTTCTTTCCCTACATCCTTCCCCCCTGCCTCACGTCTCATTACACCACAGGTGTAATAACCGTCATAATGTAGTATATATTTAACTTTAAACGTAAGGTCGACCGTCTGAACTTTGGCATTCGTAGTGTCTTGCTTCTGTAAGTGGGATTTGTTTTTTGTTATTGATGATTTTGACTTTAATTATTTGTCCTTGTATGAATATTTACTTGATTAAAAGGTTCAAAATTTCTTCTCGCTATTAGGTCCTCGATCGCCAAGGATTTGACTTGGGTGCCATTCTCTGAAAATGAACAAGTGCTTTCTTAGACATTGGTCGATGCAATGGAATGGCCGTGTATATGAAAGAAAAAACAATAGTGCAAGGATCCGGCGCCTCGTGCGCTAGTGCTCACCATGGCAACAGCCTGCTCTGCGCGCGAAAGCTCTGGCCGCCGCACGCGTCGTTCGATGGCGAAGGAGGAGGAGGAGATGCGAAGATTGCCGGTAAAGGTTACGTAGCCCGGGCGGAGAATATTTTCGGAGAAGCTGCTTTCTGTTGCGCCTGTTGCACTGCGCACTTTTGAAATTGAAATTGGGAAATCAAATATGCCGAAAATTGAAACTTACTTTCAAAGCACACTAACTACGCTGCGCCTACCCAGCAGCATAATGGTTTCTATTGCGTCCTGTAATATTAACATCCTGCAAACGAAGACACGGAACTAAATGTGCAGTGCGAAAAGAAAACTTTCTCGCGCTCTGATTTCCATGTCATGTCTAATTTGCGAAGTTCGCGAAAGATGTATAATGGAAACCAAGTCGTAGGAAAATAGCAACGTCTGATGTCAGCTTCACGCTCTGCCTACAAAAAACACTCCACCTACAGGTGCATATACCGGCAGAGATTAATTAACCTCAACTGTCTCTCGAGTTTCTGTTTAATCTTCTTGAATAGAGCGGCTATGAGAAAAATACTAAAGCCGCTCGCATTTGATTTTTTATTATTATTATTATTATTATTATTATTATTATTATTACTTGTCCCTCATATTCCACTTTTAATTACCGTGTCAGCGAAAGGGAATAACGGTCACATAGGCCGGATCAAGCGACCGCACGCCGGCAACCTCCACAGAAACGTCAACATCGAAATTCGTAAGCAGCGCAGCCGAGGGAGCAACCGGAGATCGATGGAGCTTTGCTGCTGTACCCCATCGAATCGTGCGGGCAGCAGTCGTGTCAAGTTCAAGTTTCAACCTGTTCGGAGCTATCTTTACGCCTTGCTCCTGGGAGAAACCAATCGATGACGCACGAGTCTGCCAGCGCTGCTCCTTCCCTGAATCCCTAAGCCCCAAGGAGAGGGAAAACTGCGTGGAAGTGACAGCGAAGAGGGAGCGGATAGAGAGCGAGTCAACCAGCCGAGCGGATTTGTCACCGCGTCGCTAGCGCCGCCACGTCGTGCGGCGGTCTGCGGAGGCAACAGTCTGGGCTGTCGCCCGCGGCTGATAAGCGAGGGCGCCGTTGAGGTTTCCAATGGCCACGCCGTGCCGTATTTCAAGGCGCATCGGCGGGGGAACGTTTCTGACGCTTCGCCGCCGTACAACTGGGCCGCAACTCGGCGACTGTCTGTCAACAGCCACTGACAACGCTTCGTAAGTGCCGTTCTCTACCTCGTCGGTTCGCGCCGACGTGCGCCCTCGCAGACAGCCGAGTGCACTGCTGCCGCCTCGCAGCAACGCGCGCGGAACAGTTGTCGTGCTCAGATGTCGCAGTGCCAGCAGCACGTTTTCTGACAGTTCGTGGACCTTCCTCAGATAAGTTCGTTTTGCGAGCAAGGGAAAGAAAATGCACGTGAAAGGTAATGATGTAAGGGAGCTTACTGTATGTTTTTATTTTGCAATTATCCTTTATTCACTTACTAGCAGGTAGTTAAGCGCACACGCAACATTGAAAGGGCGTGTTGAAGACGAGTTTTGTCGCATTTTATGCGCGCACTGTTACAGGTCTTCTCATAAAAACAAGGTGCGACCGCAGTCAGAAAGCAGTGCCCTTGTGATTTCCACTGGCGTGCCAAGTTTGCAGCAGACGACAGCCACCGCAGCTTGCAGCGCCCGAGCGTGCCAGCCGTACAGACGTTAAGCTGGCGAGAGAGAACGAGCGCCTGCGCAATGTAGAAAATCATCCGCCTTTTGGGTATTTGGTTATCGTTGAAAGCGATAAACCAGTGGTGAAGGGTTGAAATGTATCCGGTTTCCCGGAACGAGCCTGTCGCGCTAGCAGACGGCGCACTTGGCAGTTTGCTCCCTGTGGGGGCGCCGTTGTAGACAGCAAAGTGGGGGATCTTAAGGGGCACGGAGCTGCCTTAGGCATATGAAAACGCACGCGATATATTTAGAATCACCGTGCGCGGACCTCTGGTCTGTGCGCATTGCACACATCTGCGTTTTGCATTTTCGCTCTACTTTTTTTCCCCCCATGCTGAACTTAGTTTATTCCGTCAATGCCCTCAAACGCGCGGGGTGCGAATTTGAGCTCCACGTGCGCCCTTGCGGTATCGCGTTCGCAGAGCAACTGTCTACAGCAGATTTGCCCGCCACTTTCAGCGCGCCTGTAACGCGAAAATGCGTTGAATGTTTTGCCCGGCTAATTTTCCTTTCCTCACCTAGCTAAACCCCCTTTATGACGAAGAAACATCGAGGTAATGTTGACCAAGCAGGGTGTTTATTTTATTTTATTGTATTTTTTTTTTTTTTTTTGCGCTGGAGGGCGAGTAGGGCCGGGTTATGAAAAATGAAGACCCTAAAGCGCATGTAGCCTCCCTTCCCCCTCTCATGGCTGTCCCTCCCCACTTCCATACCACACCTCTGTAATATACCCAAGTTTCATTTTAACACCACCAGACTAAAGAAGACTGTGATTAAGGAGGGGTCAGCATGCTCTTGAGATTAAACGTCAAATAATTGCCAGGACCAGATTAAATACCCATTCTTCGACGTTATGCAGGGGCGCTAGCTCAGTTTCTCGTGTTTCAGGTGTCACTGCGATCCGCGACATTGCCACTAGCCTGGGAGTCTGCGCAAGTTTTACCGTTTTTCAAAAAAAGGCAGCGTTTTTTTCGAAATGTCAGAGTGCATAGTTGCTAACTACATCTCTGACTTTTTGAACAAACTTAACGTGTTATCATCATTTCAGCGCGGATTTAGAAAGAGATTTCCCACCCTCACTCAGCTTTTAATCTTCCTTGGAACCTGTAAAAGAAAAAAAAGAAAAAAGGTCTTTTTAGTTCACGTACGCCATCCATGGCAATCATCTTAGTGAAATCAATGAGTTCAAATATTTAGGAGTGACTGTAACAAATGATCTGGACTGGAAACACACACTGACCATATTTTCTTATCTGCAATCCGCAAACTTTGTTCACTACGTCATAAGCTTACAGGCGCGACTCATCCGGTTATACTGGCATATACTTCTCTGATCCATTCGAAACTAGAATATGTTTACATCATTTGGGGTCATTTTACTAAAAATAATAACGACACAAAAGAAAAAACTCAGCGCAGATGTAGTCCGATTTATTATAAAGTACGGTCGGACAAATTCCATACCTGCTCTTATGGTTTCCAACAACATTCATAAGTTCGAATCAAGACGCAAGTTCTTGCGCCTAAAGTTTTTGTGTCTGTTATTTAACTGTAAACTTGTTTCCAACCTCAATCCATATTTAAAGTCGCTCAATGCATGACAGACCCGAACGTTCTTATTCTTTTTTTTTTTAATACCTTACTTCGCAAGGACAAATTCCATACACTACTGCTTTTCCCTCAGACACAGATTGAATCAGTCCGCCCATTAACTGCTTTCAGCCTTTAAGCATGATAGAAGCACGTATCCTGAACAGTGTGCAACAGCCATATCATGTTTTGCTTTTCTTATTTTACTTATGCTTGCACTTTCACTGATTGAATTCCTTGCACCCTTTTACAAGTTTCCTAGTGTAGTTGTATAAGTTCTGCGGGCTCCATATTTCCCTTCTAAAGTAATGAATTTTACGTTTTGTGGTCATCATCATCATCAGCCTGACTATACCCACTGCAGGGCGAAGGCCTCTCCCATATTCCTCCAATTAACCTGGTCCTGTCCTAGCTGCATCCACTTGACCCCTGCGAATTTTTTAACCTCATCCGCCCACCTAACTTTCTGCCGCCCCCTGCTACGCTTTCCTTCCCTTGGAATCCAGTTTTTTCATACTACGCCCGTCCTGCTTGGGCTCAGGCCTGCAGTATTCTGCGAAAAAAGAAATATTAATTGTAAATTAATGCAATGTTGGTGCATTAGTTTTACACTACACAGGGCACAAACGCAGTCACTAACACTCAGCCGAGGAGATAACAAGGGACTAGCCCTGAACGCAGTGTGGCACAACTTATTTTCCTACCCCAAAGCGGCTTAAAAGGTGTGTTAGAACTGTGTATTGGCGGGATGCAGGGTGATGGTGGCAGTAGAAAACATTACCCTTCCTATCCCGTCTGTTCCCGTTACATTTTCTAGATGATGGTCACTCACACCCATCCTGTCGCACCGCCACGGGGCGGAGGAATTGACGTGAAACAATTAAAGCAGATATTTAGCATCCGCAGACGTGCTATATACAGGGTTTCCAAGCTAACTTTAGCCAAACGTTAAAAAACAAAGCATTTCGGGTAGGAAACCACTTGTATACAGCTGCCAGCCATATGGCGATAGGAATTTTTTTTTTCTTGTAATTAACTGCTTGGTAGTTAAGATAATTTTCTAATATACTAACTATTGCATTTAGACACTAAATGAATCTACAAAGTTGGAGAACACCTTCTGAAAACCCCATTCCATTTATTTCCGATAAAGAAAGCCTCAGTGTATCGTTTTTTCCAAGCTCTAAAGAAAGCCCGCGAAAGACAAAAAATATTACGTGACTAACGCATCCGTGCGCCACGATTGTGGTGCTTAGCTGCTGCGGTGACTCGACAGCCCAGCCTCAGCGGCAGGCCGATATGTCTGCGGTGTTTTCTTCGTCTGCTTCAGGCAGTCGGCGCACGTGATAGTGCAAGTTGCAGCGAGCTCATCAAGCTGGCTGCAACCATCGCAAACATATCAGCCTACCGCTGGGACTGGGCTGTCGGCTCTCTGCCGCTGCTAATTTCGTTCCCTCAAACCACGATTGAGAGCACCGCAATCGTGGCATACGAATGCGTTAGTCACGTGAGATATATATATATATATATATATATATATATATATATATATATATATATATATATAAGGGTGTGTTCAGTGTCCCGTTCGTTTTTCTGTGTGGTTCGTCAAAAATTTAGCGCTGTATTTCCTTTGGTTAAACACAATGTCACATCAACTAGCCCAGCAAGAGATACTGGTGTTCAGATAAGAACGATAATTGGGGTCCCATGACCATTTTTTGTTTTCAATGAAACTTTTATATGTGGTGGGCAAATGTCTCGACACAAAGGAATGAACCTATAGTTTTGCAAGATATGCAGTAGATGTCTGGGAAAAAAAATCGTACACCACTACTGAGAGGTGGAAAACGCCGTTTTTGCCATTTCAAAAAGTTGCAGGTTTGGAGCCCGATTGCATACACACTAAACATTTCTCGTCAATTATTTTCTAATGAATAAATGTGCGCAACTGCGGTAGCGGCGGGTCTCCGAGTCTCCCCATTTGTTATAACCGAGTGGTCCCAGGACCGTTGTCTCCGACACTGAAGAAAGAGGACTCATTCCAGCCAGCTTCACATATGGCACCCGCAAATAGTGATAGTGCACTTGAAGGGGGCACATGTGAAGCTTGACAATCATGGACGAGGAAACGGGTCCCCGTTCCCGACAGGTCCCTTTCTTGTGAGGCGACCTGCGTTTGTCGACCGATTTTCGTGATGCAGTGCAGGGGAATTTGCCGCTGCAGTCTTGACTGTTACGCAAGAGTAGTGGTCACATCTTTACCGCTGTTGATAGACGCGCTCTTCCCGCAAATGCGGAAATTAAACAGCAACTCTCAGGTCTTGTACTCCTCGCTAAATAAAAGTGTCGATCCTCCCCTAAAATAGGTTGCATTGTACCCTGGCAGGGCAAAACGTCAAGCGTGGAAGGAAATTAGCTGTGATTTAGCTTGTGGTTAAACCTGGAGTTACGCGAAAGCAATTTGCATGGCTACGCTTAGGTTCGGCTTCAATGTAAAGACATGACTTTTGCACATAGTAGTTTACTCTATTTTCAGCTTTATGTCGTATGGGAATCACTTCACGTATCAGCACCCCTTGCCTCTCGTCATTGGCCATTCTCATTCGGGTGTAGAAGACTTCTAGTGGTATGACATCGTCTCTACGTCGAACTCCGGGGCACACCACCGTCACAACGTTCGAAGGAACCATCTGTCTTAGCACCTCGCTGTTGTCGTTCGCCTCTACCAACTACCGAGTTATCGCTTTTTCTTTTTTTAATGCTTCTTCTTCTCCTTCTTCTTTCTCGCTTTCTTCTTTTTTCTTCTTCTTCCACGGTGCCTCGGTAACACGATGCCACGCCGACGGCTTGAAACCTATACCGCAGTGTAGCTTTCGCTACTAAAGAAAAAGGTGTTAAGTGCGTGAACTGGGCAGCGTTGTGAGGGATTGCATTGCCTGCGGCGCGGCCTGTGACCAAGGGGCATCATCTATTTGCGGCCTGAATACTAGTCGTGAGGTATGCTTCGCTGGCCCACCAGGTCCAGGGCGTGTGTCGACAGCCGAGTCAGGTGTCCGCCTTCCGCGCTGCGGCCGCGTGAGGGCAGCGCATACACAGCAGACATGTAGTACATCCTGCGGACGCGTGCGGTGGGGTAGCTTCGCCGCTTGTTAGTAGTCGAGGATCGAAGAGTTTATTTATTTATTTATTCAGGTTACCCCTACAGGCCCTCCAAAGGCATAGGGGGGGGGGGGGGGGATACAATTGTAAAAAACACGATGCAATTAGCAACAATTACAATAAGAACCATTAAATATAACATCAAAAGAGGAAAGAAAAGCAACACCAAATATTCTACACATTTCCGTCACAGCGAAGTAGCTCTTGAAAATTTTTTTATGTTAGTTTCTGTAGCGATGTGCGATGGCAAGTTATTCTATTCAATGATAGTACGAGGTGTGAATGAATTGGTATAAGATGATAAATGACACTTTGCGCGTTTAACTTTGAAGGCATGATCAAGTCGTGGAAAAATGACATCAGGTGACTGAAACAAATCACTGCGCAGTAATGGATGGTGATAGAGCTTATGGAAAAGTGTTAACCGAGCGTGTTTACGACAACATGATAAGTCTTCCAGTTCAGCACGTTGCTTTAATGCTGTGACGCTAGTGAAAGGTGAGTAGTCTGAAAAAATAAAACGCACAGCACGGTTCTGTAAGGATTCGATGTTGGTGATAACATAGGCTTGATCAGGGTCCCAAATAGCCGCAGTTGTGTAGCGACGTACAGCCAGGTGCCGTTACTCTACAATTGCTATCGCTAAAATCGCATTCGCAAATCGGCTGTCCCCAGGAATGCCTCGGCCAGGGGCACATGGTCATACTGGAGAGCTTAGAAAGCAGATTGGTAGTGTCAGCTATGAAGGAACAGAGAGAGAGAGAGAGAGAGATAGAATCCCTTTAATGGAAAACAGAGAATTTAGCCGGCGTTTAGATTTCGCTGGCATGCTACTCTGCGTAGGAAGGGGAATTGGGGATGAAAAGATGGGGGAAAAAAATGGTGAAGAAAGTAAAAAAAAAAAAATTAAGGGGGAGATAAAACGCGGCCATTAAATGCGTTGTAAGCCGCATCGTGGAGCAATGGTATAAAACGAAATGGTGGAATGCATTATCCGCCATCTGCTTAGAGTTCACAGCGTGGAAAATGTCTGAGGGTAACATGCAAGGTGAATTTATAGTTTGTCAAGGAATCCAATCTCTTTCAAATGTACGTAAATAAAAAGTTAATAGCGAGTCTCTGTTGCCTAGGGAAGGCTAAGGGTCCTAAAACACTGTTCATTGTCAAAGACACTGGGGAGAGCTTCTCCATGCTATGTTCATAGTACGTAAGCTCATCAGCGTACGCAGGACACTCAAGCAGGATATGTTCCACAGTTTCAATTGAGCCACAGTTGTCACAATTCGGACTGTTAATTTGTCCGAAACGGTATCGCGAGCCATCTGTGTATGTACAGTTCAGGTGAAGTCGGTGGTAAAGAGTTTCTAGTTGGCGAGGAAATTTCGGAGGGAGTCAAGATCTTAGATGTGTGTCAGTTGAGTATAGGTGTGGGCCAACTGAGTAAAGAAATTGTTAGTGATGTGTCGGCAAGCTCCAAAGTCGGTACTTTGCTTCGGAAGGAAGTGTTTTGGCCAGTTGGGATGCATCAGATTTCGTGAAGAAAGTCCGAAACCATATCTGATATTGGTGACCTTTTTTTCTTTTCTTTTTTTTTTTTTATGCTGGGACAGACGGCCACGAGCAATATTTAAAGGAATAAATGCCACGTTTGACGAAATTTGCTTTCTTTTTAATTCAAATTGGGCAAGCCCAGTTAATACAAACTTCAGATACAACGAATGGAATCCGTGTGACCGTCAAGTTCGGTGTACTGAGTGGGCTCGACTTAACTTATGTGTGGAAGGAGGGGATTTATACGTGTCATCACGGAACCGGCCCGCCACATCCAAATTTCATAAGTAGAAATAAATAGAACCTCGATTTTTGGTTACAGTGAGGGTAACAATGGGCACATGTACCTCAACCTCTGTGTTTATTAGCCATAGCTGCACTAGGTACTGTTAAGCATGCCACTGGTGGCTTGCAGCGACCACAACCGAAGCCCGCGCAGATTGCTTGGAAGAAAGCCGCCATGCGAATGGATCGGAACAGCGTCCAGTTGCGCTTCGTGTCCGTTTTAAATACCGCATCTAAAACAGCTTAGCGCCGAGCTTTTTTACCTTTCTCAGCGCAGGTAGCGAACACACCTTTTTCGGTTACGCGAAGTGCCTTTTTGTATGCCTTACGTGACCTCAGCGCTTTACCAACTAAGCTTTGATGTCATACATGCCCTCCGCTCAGCTGTTCAACTGAATCTGAAAGAAATGAATGGTTATCTAACGGGCATAAGGCAAATTGCACGTACGCGATAATATCCTTATATGCGCACCATTGCGAAGAAAAATAACGCGCAGCTTACTATTTATTCAGGTGAAGATTTCTTTGTTTTTAGTTGTGATCCTTCTAAATTGCAAACAAGTCAAAAGAGCATGAAACAACGCAGATCAGCTTCCTTTTGTCGGTACAAAAGAATATCGAATCCGAGATGCAAAGTGCGAGGCCGAACCCAAGTCACACCGTGGTTGGTTTGTACGTGGGGCATACTTACTTGAGAAATACTCGATCCACACGAGCAAATGGAATGCGTCCCTCTATTTTGTCCTACCCACTGTGTGACCCGTTCAGTTTCACAAATCCGGCCACACTAACGGCTTGCACCTATCTCGTCTCATTCACGCTGGCGGCTATGTTCTTCCATCTGGAAAAAACACTGGTTGCACTGCAATGCACAAGAAGGAATTTCGCAAGCGTGTCCAGGTGGTGCGCATCTGTTGCCTGCCTGTTATTTGTGAGCGAATGCCTTTTCCACATTTTTTTTTTTTTTCAAACACCTTTCGGTATGCCTGCGTCTGATGCCGATGACCTTGTTCCATCCCAGAGCAGGACCATTGATTCTGCACTTGTGCGTTTTGCCAGTGCACGGTCAGGGTCCTTCCATTAGCTTCCTCGTACTTACTAGGAAGAGGGGAAATGTGAGGTGTGTGCAACGCCGAACGGGTCTTCGCCGGTCCCCGAGTTGTCGGTGGTCAGTCGCATGTATGTACTGTACTAGCTGCCCGTGAAACTCGTCGTCGTCCCGAACCGGGTGACATCTATTGCAGAACTTCTGATAGTCTCCTGTGACTCGAAAATGCACATCAACATCTGCGCTGTTCAATAATAACTTCTTCGACAGCGAGCCGAGGGCAAAAAAAAATTTAAAAAAATACGGCTGAGTCGGAATGCCCTGTATTGTTAGTAATGAGGGGCAGAGGGGACTGATGCGACACTGCTTTGACTTCACACCTGTAGCACGACATATCAAACGCCGGTGAGAGCATTTACGAGCGATAAAATCGCCTAACATTGAGTAACTCTGAAAACAATGTGATCCGAAGACAATGTGATGCATATGACTGTAACAGAAATGATGGATATGTGAGGCGTGGTTTCTGATTGTGCCGCTCCTTCCAAGCAGTTAGCAGCATTTCTTGCGTCATTATTCATGTTTTTAAGCCAAATAATAATAATAATAGTAAATGCGCTGATAATAAGGTGTCTAGCAATATTTGATTATTAAGCCAGGTGTCGTACTTTGTTTCAGATTTGCTTGAAGAGGCGCGCGCACTACGCATACAAAAGACAGCTGTCCATTGTTCGTGCCACTTCCGGTTGTGTGACATATATCCTGAACGAATCGTATTAAATTATACGTAAAAAAAAAAATTATCCTTGTGCCTACGGCCGGCGAACGTGACAAAAGAAATGAAGAGATCGATATCACTTTATTTGCAGGGCAATTACCTTCAAGTTCGCCCAAAATATGCAGGTCATGATGCACAAGTAGCTCCTGAAGGCCCAAATTGCAGTCGATGAGCCATCGCACTGTCTGAGGACAATGGTTGCCGAGCAAAGGGAATAAAGGTGTTTTTACCCCGCTGAGGTGGCTCATCGGTCAGGGGCGCTTAGCCGCTAATCCCATAGACGCTGGTTCGATGCCGGCCGCTTTTAAAGCAATGGAGGCGAAAAATTGGCTGAGGATTAACCCCTGCTAGACCTAGTTAGGCGAAGCGAAAGCATGACTGCACTTTGTTTTGCTTATGCTTAGACATGGGCAGACATGGTTTTATAGCGATTAAATTGCCGAGACTATGGAGTCGTGGGCACCGTCAACAAGAAGGAACACGTGGTGCTCTATCTGCCGGCAAAGGTCAGGGCCAGAGGTCAAGATGGTGGTACACCATGAGTGGTGTATGGTGGTGTCATGATTAAGTTACACTGTGACCTCTGGCTTGTTGAAGGCCTTTGGCTGGACAGCCTGACCTTGGCTGATACATGACGTAGTGAAGATTTCGCTTACGACGTCACACAACCCGTCGCCATGTCGTCTGCCAGATGCACAAGTCTGTAGTGGCCATACTGAGACGTAAGCTCAGAAGGCCGACAACGCCGGCACCGGATTTTCAGAAGAACAAATCATTTAACGTTGTCACGTTTAAAGGAATGCAATGTAAAATAACGTTTACAGGAAAGGAAAGGCATGTACGCGCCTGTATACGGCAAACACCACTATATAGAACGGGATTTATTTTAGTTAAAATGGTGTGGGGCCAAAAGATTTTTACCTGTCGATAGTGCACGTGGTCCTGACACGGCTTCCACACAGAAAACATTACTTTGGACAAGGTGACTCAGCGAAGGGTAACCAGAGGCCCTTTTGTTTTGTTCGTTTTTTTTTTTTCTTTTTAAACTAAATCTCTCCTTTTGTAGAGACGGGGAGGAGTTGTGACCTTCTCACACCCACGCACACAAAAACAGGCAAGAAAAGTTTCATTCAACTCTGGCCTGCCTGGGGTGCTAGTGTGTCTAGCGTGGCCTCGAGTTACGTCTCGTAAAACCGGGTCTGGCGAGGGAGGGAGGCAGGTTGCGGGGAAATAGCCGCAGCTGTAGCTCTCGAAACGTATACAAGCGTCGCCGCTTTATTATGCTGGCGAGTGCACTTGCCGAGGCGAGCTGCAGAAAGAAACCCGAGACCGCTCTATGGTTGCTATCGCATTGTGTTTCCTAAGCTGTTCGTAACAAAAAAGATCGCGGCTCCCCTTTTTCCTCGTGCAATCTGTTTGTACGGCACAAACGCCTTAAAGGCGCCCGAGGCTTTTCATTATCTGCTAGCCCGTTGGCCCTCGGATATTGCGTGTCCTCGTTACGGCAGAACCCCATTCGGATTGCCTGTCGCGTCACAGGAGCCACAAAGCACTGCCCTACCGAAGTCTTCGTTATAGATCCTCAGTTGCAAGGCTTTCGAAGTGCTTCACACAGTTGCGCAGTTTTCTACAACCGCTTTAACAAAGTAATGTATGTGCGCTCATTGATGGTCGGCAGCTAGCACTAATGGCCGATTTCGTGCCACAACTGTGATGCCGTTGTTTGAGCAGCCTCTCCTAGCCCCTTGTTTATGGCGTCCTTCGCGAGCATTGAATGTCTTCTGCGGGTTAATTATAAGCGGTGGAAAAGAATCGCTCTCTCATTCATTCTTTTTCTTGACAGATACCTGGGACTCCACGCTGTCCAAAGACACTCGTCCAGCCCTGTATGGTGAGTGTAATGAGCGGACTCTTTTGCCCCGTCAAAGTGCACCCTCTCCCACAGGCAAGCAATATGAGTCGGCCCAAGTGAGGGCGCAGTACGCTCGCGTGGTTTCTTCCCCAGCGCTCACGTTCGGAGAAGACCGAAAAATACGTTCATTTCCCATTTATTTATTTATTATTTATTTATTTATTTATAATACCCTCAGGGTAAAGATATACGTTATAGATAGGAGGGACGGATACAGGTTATGTTATCAGTCAGGATACGCACAGCATTGGCGTGTCCTGACTTCCCATGACAAGCATTGGGAGGATATCCGTAAACTTTAATCTCGATGTGGCGTCAGTGAAGTACGCCAAACTCCCCACTTGTATTCGCCCAGACGGATGGGGAGATGGAAATGTGGCCGGCCCCATAGAAGGGTCTTCCTCGTCCCACCGCCCACTCTACACCGGACGCATTGGCTGCAGTGGGTGACGTTTAATTCGGAGCTTATTGCCTGTAAAGGGAAGGCCCCCTAGAAGGGGGCTTTTTCTGGCAAAACACACCTTCTCCAGACGCCGTTCGATCCAGCACATATACGCTCATGAGTGCTCGATTCGCAGTCGCTGCTACTGCTGCCCATGCCAAATTCGCTTAGCCACGTCCCATCATCACTACATCGTGAAATGCAGCCATCTTAATGAGTGGTTCCAACATGGACTAGGTGCATATTTTTCGTCGTCTGCTCAAGACTCCTCTTTCATGGCGTAGCACGGGACGCTCGTTTCACAGAATACGTTCACTTGCTGTTTCGTTTTTAATTTACATTAAAGTTGTTCGCGATCCATCATTAAGATGGCTGCATATATATATATATATATATATATATATATATATATATATATATATATATATATATATATATATATATATATATATATATATATATATATATATATATATATATATATATATATATATATATCGTAATTATTGGCATCTAACTTCGCCAAAAATGGACGACGGTTCCCTCGAGAGAGTTGAGTCGAGATGACAGGCCGGCTAGGCTGTATAAGGAGTTTCACGTAATTTAAACCAAGGTTTTTAGAAGAGCAGGTAACTACAGCTGGTGGGTGAAAACAACTACACATATTGTTTGGCTACATGTGGAATTTCTCATAGTTTTTTGTGCGCACTTTAATTATTGATTAACAAAGAATAATTATGAAAACTTGTTTTACAGATCAGTTTATAGGTCCAAGTACGTTCCATTAGTTTGTAAAAAGGGTTCAGAAACACATACACAAGCCATTGAGTTTTTCACCAACGTACCTCCTGCGTAGTCCTTTTTGCACAAATTTTGCGAAAGAATCATTCCGACCTGAGCTCCTCTCGCCTAGTGGCGCTGGCCCCGTCTCTGAGACGCTTCTTGGGACGCAATAACTGTCACCGTCACGTGAAAGCTTTTTTTATTGTGAGAGATTTAAGGGCGGTAGAAATTGCTGGCTTATGTAAAAGGTACCTGGGTGCAAACGTTTGAGCCAGTTGTTTTTCAAAGCGACCTACAAATTCTGAATTATTAAAACTTTAGCTAATTAGTGTTCTCAAAATTCTACTGTAGACTAGTATCCAAGAGAATCTAGCAAGGGTTGAATGGGAGCCTCAGCTGGCAAACCAACGTTTTGGTCGGGGCAATTGCCTTCCTACGGGCGGCGCGTCATCACTGGCAAGATGGGTTGCTTGGCTTCCGAAGAGGAAAATCGAGGGGAGTGGGTAAGAGACTAAGAGGAGCAGGGCAAGGAATGAAAGAATGTTTCCTTGGGGATGAAAACGGCGGTCCCGTAATCGGTACCACCGGTTTCAAGTTCACAGGAATGCATCCCCAAGGAAACAGTCATTCCTCTCCCTTTTGATCAGGAAATTCATCCCCGAGGAAACATTCCTTTATTCGCTTCCCTGCTGATCGAGAAATCCATCCACAAGGAAACATTATTTCACTATTTTTCTTGCTGATTGGTAAATCCATCCCCAAGGAAACATTCTTTCATTCCTCTCCCTGCTGACCGCGGGAAATCCATCCCCAAGAAAGCATTAATTCCTTTCACTGCTGATCGGGTAATGCATCCCCAAGAAAACTTACTTTCATTTATTTCACTACTGATCAGGAAATCCGTCCCCAAGGAATAATTAATTCCTCTTCCTGCTGATTGAGAAGTCCATCTCCAAAGAAACGTTCCTTCATTCTTTTCCCTGGTGATCGGTACCGCCGTTTCAAGCCCAAATAAATCCATCCCCAAGAAAACATTCATTCATCTCCCTGCTGATCGAAAGATCCATCCCAAAGAAAACATGCATTCCTTTCCCTTCTGACAGGGAAATCCATACCCAAGAAACACCCTTTCATTCATTTCCCTGCTGACGGGCACCACCTGCTTGAAGTTCACAGAAATTAATTCCCAAAATAAAATTATTTCAATCTTTGCCCTGCTTCTCTTTCCCCCCTCCCCTCTCCCGTTCTTTGGAAGCAAAAGCGTGATGACCGCGCTGTCCGATGACGAGTTCCCTTGTCAAAATGTTGGCTTGCGAATTGACGCTCCCCCTCAACCCTTGTTCGGTTCTCCTGGATACTGCAGACTAGGCCACACGACTCTTCACCGAGGCAACGGCGCCCGCATGTTTTCTAAAAGCTCGGTTGCATTTGGCTGGGGCACCAAGCCTTTCTCGAGTGCATTCTAAATAGTTGAGCTCCTCGCAGTTGGTTTTCTGTTTACTTGGAATGAGGGACTTTCTTTATCTGCGGTACACGCAATTAAATGGATCGATTTTTCTTTCTCAGCACAGCCGTTGAATTGCGACATCCGGTACGGCGAATTATGGACACATGTCATGATTGGGCTGTCCGATTGTGACAACATCAGTGAGGGCTTCTTTCTTTTCAAGAATTTTTGTGCTTTTTTAACATGTATCACCCTCCGCTTCGTGCCACATTCTTGTTTTATCACGTGTCTAAAGCCATAAAATCGAAACTGCGCTTGGACGGGGAAACCGATACGCTCTACTAGACGCTAATCCGGCGATCTAAGTGGGCCTAGGAAATGGGACGTTTTATGCGTTCTGTCCAAAAGTTATGATGGGAAAATAAAAAGGAAATTTGATGCTCCTGTTAAGTTCAACCTAACATACTGGACTAGCGAAAGACATGGGAACATGAGAAAAAGAAATACTTCTTTTTGTGTACTTCTTTTAATTGCGTTCCATGTCTTTCGCTGGTTCTATATAATAGATTCGTACCAACTGGCTCAAATGGTCGCCATGCTAATGTTAACTTCAGTTAGGTGTAGCAAAATTTGGCACTGGGACGAAGGCGACCTTATCGGAGAGCTTTGCGAGGAAAAGTAACGTCGACAGCCGTTTTGTGTAAACGTACACCGAAATGCTGGCCTGCTCCACCGTTGTTGCAGTCCGCCCCTTCGCAGTGCGACCGTCTATCCGCTGTAGAATACTTTGTCTACCCTTCTTACCAATTCCTGAGCCGCTAGGCACCGAACCGCGACGAGCAGCGCGCGCGAATAGATTATATGTCGTTATATACGGCACAGATGTGATTCGAAAGAAGTTCGTCCCCTGCAGTTTCTATATTGTTGTAGTGGCTGACAGAGGCCATGCCTAGAGGCATCACACTGCAGTGGTGGCTGGCGGCTCGAGAACTGGGTGGTGCTGCAAAACGTTTCTCCAGTGATGTGGACGCGACGCAAGCGAAGCATACAATCTCCTCTTGGCGCCGCCGAGACTGCATCCGTGTCGACTATCGTGGGGCTTCCTGCGCCACCGACGCCAGCCCGCGGAGGTCTGGAACATAGTTTCCCCAACCTCCTCCCCCATTTTTTTTTCTCAGCACTGAAACAACGTAACTTGGGCTCGAACGCGATCTTCCTTTCAGCCCACCGCTTCGCAATGCGAGCTCTGCTAATTGATGGCGATAGCAGGCGATGCCATACACATTGGGGGAGAGAGGGGAAGGAAGAGTTGTATACACGGTGTGCGCGCACCCGGTCAGCCGAATGGCGTGCACGCTGTTTGCCCAGCAGGCAAAACGGCGTCGCCAGGCTGCGCGTCACTTCCGAATCAGTAAACGTCAGCCAGCGACGGCGTGCAAACAGGGCTGCAAGTTATCTGCGCGACCTCCCCGAGTCGCCACTTGGCGATAACTCGGGCTTCTGGGTTTTATCTCCCGCGCTACTAGTTATGCGTGGGCACTTTGTCAGACCGGGAAGGGACGTTCGATTGTGCGCGCACACCTGGCCAAACAGCCAAGTCGACAGCTCCTCGGCTGTGTTTCGCTCGGATTTGGCGGCTCTTGTGAGTTGTGGCATTTCTTACATTTGGCCGCCGTAATCTTGCCTCTGGAATCGTTGCGAGTCGCCTGCCACCGAGAAGCACTGCTGACTTTTTCTGGCATCGTCCACCTGATCGGTCACATGCGAGTGCGCTCCTTTCCCTCTTTTTTTTTTCTTTTTCCTTTTTTTTTTTTAGCAACGGCTTCTCAGATTGTTTTTTTAGTTTTTATTCAAGCGCCGTGTGGTGGCGGAATGGGAGGGCAGTTTACGGCATTCACAAGCCTCTGGCAACCGAAGGCTCTTTCATGGAGGCCTGTCATTTACATGGCCCCGTTTTATTCTTATTTAAGACGTTACCGTCGCTGAAAAACAGCAGACATACGGGTCTGCTGGAATGTCGATAAACAACGTTCAGCTCAAACAATTTCCAGGATGCAGATGAGCAGGAAGCATCGCTTCGGCCGGCTGATTTATATTTTCAATTGGGGCAAAACGAAACTGAGAGGCAGTTTGTTTATAACTGCAGATAGCCGAGGTCCCCTTGAACTGGGGTGGCACTGCACGTGCACTCAGCTGTGCTGAACAAGATTCGTACACAAAGGACACAAACGAGAGACGGTCGCGTTAAATTTGCTATTGTTTAGTCGGTGAGTTAATCAATCAGTTCCACAGCTTCATACCCGATACTCGATCCTGTAGCCCCCCGCAAATACTCGCGAAAAGGCCTCCGAGCCGGAGCACTCCTGAATACGGACATGATCAATTGGCATTCGTTCACGCGCGGGGACTCCGCGAATAAGCGCGCACTGCTCTGTCATCGGCAGCTGCGCTCGTGGGCGCGCCGAGATATAGAGTACACAGCGTGCGCAGTACTACATATATCGCAAAGGTTTCAACCTCTGGCCCGAAGCTGTCCGCGCGTGTCAAGAGAGGCTGCGAGTCGGCCGCGTCACGCGTCGGCTGAATCACTCCGTCGTCGCGAGTCACAGGCAGGGCCTCTTGCAGCCGCGATAGACAAGCACATCCTGCTGTCGCGGCGTGGTTTCAGTCCCGGCCTTGGGGCTGCATTTCTATGGGAAGAGACGGTGCAGATTAGCGAGAGGGTTTGTTCGCTATTGTTCCTTTGGCTGTCTGTCGTGCTCCATCATTCGACGCTGCGTTGCACCGTTGAGCTCGGTTTCCGCGCTCACTTGTTATCTGGAAAGTAAAAAGGTTGTTTCATCACGGCAGCCTTATTTTGCGCCCAAGCACTACGTCAGACATGGGCCTTGAAGCTAACCGGAGCGGATACACGAAACGGTGCTGCAATGATCTGCTGCATTCCTCGATCCTCTGGCCAAATCAGCCCTTTAACGGAAAAACGAGTGGTCAAACCCTAAAATCCGGGAACATCGTACCGACGTCATGTAACAAGCACACATCCTGCCTTAAATTCTATCTTCGCTCCACTAATGCTTTGCAACAGCTTAGAGTAGCGTGAGATAGCTAACTGCTCTAACCGATATTGGTGCAGGCTCCAGAACAGGTACTACATACACAATTTTACACATGCGCAACTGCCTGTTTCTCACACCAAATGTGCGATGCATTTAGCGCGATGACAGGACAAGAGAAATGAACAACACGGGCGCTGCTCCCAACCACCTTATTGAAGTGATGCCAGAATTCCAACTATAGCCTACCAGTTAAGAACTCTTTTGAACCACTGCTCACGCTCTGTTCGCTCCCTCGTTCGCGGACTCGATGGACGATCGACCGACAGCCACTAGCTACGAAGGCGCTCATTGTAACGAGGTCTGTCTGCCTTCACTCGGCCATTTATGGCTTAGGAATGGCAGGCAAAACCAGAAACCGTGCACGTCTACTTTCTTTTGTCTCTATCCCTTCCAAGCCTGTAGCACCAAAGGTATCCAGACTTCATAATTTGCTTTCACACTAGGGAAAAATACGGGAAAAAATAGGAAGAAAAAAAAACATGGTCAGCGAGCTTGATGGGTGGCACTAGCCGGAAATCAAGCCATGCACCCAAATGGCGTACTGTAGGTAAGGTCTCGATTCCATACGCCATACTCTACACTCAAAGCGGGCCATCTATAGTTGCCAGCTCCTTCTGTATTGAGTGGCACTGTTTCGCTCATAACTCCTTCGGCGCATGCTCAGTCCTGAGACTTGACAAAAAAAAAAAAAAAAAAGAAGAAGAAGACTGAGTCACCAGTGGACAAAATTCGACCGCAGAATTTGACCCCACCTGCGACTCAATTACCCCAGTGTCAAGGCCAGGCGTAACAGCGAACGCACCGAATAATCCGCATGAAAAGGGGGTGTGAACAAAGAGCTGCCGTCGGTTCGGAGAACCCTCCTCGGCCGGCTGTGTCCCCTCTATTCTTCTGTCCGTGGCCACCCTTTTGTGACAGACGAGCGGCTTGAAAGAAACGCCCCGGTTAGAAACTTGACCCTGCCAATGCGTCGCGCGTTTCCAAGGCCGGAAAACGACAAAACGAACAGAATTGGTCTATTGTGCGGGTACACCGGAGCCCACCTTAGGAGTTGTTGCTCAGTTTACTTTGTACTCGACTGACGGAAATTCTGATGACGTCAGATAACGAACGGGTAACTGTTGAGCGTCAAGAATGAAACAGCCGACCTTGTTCAACACCACCTAAACGATGCTGTACTTGACAATTTTGACATTGAGGTAACGGACGATGACTATGACAAGAAGGCGCCAAATCTCCCAGCAACCACTTACGTTGCTGGCTACTGTGCCCATGCTGCATTCAAAAAGCTTTCGTGCACGGCTTGCAAAGAAAATTTACTGCTAGAAGATGGCATTGAAGTTGAAGGTGGAGAATTAGTCAAGGCCATGACCCGTCGTGGTCTCAAGTTTCCACAGCCTTCCATAGTAAATGCCGTTCTTACTGCAGAAATAGTTCTTGATAAACTGAGGAGCGAACAGCATGCAACACAATTCCATGCAATACCAAATCAAAAGGAGGCTCTTGGCACTCACACATGATGTGATAAATGACAGCGTTGACCTTGTTGTGTGTGAGAATGGGCACACTCCACAGTTGGTAATGCACTATGTGCTAAGTGCAGCAGCAAACACTCTTCTAAATAACCTTTGCAAAAGAAAAAATGATGAACGTATTGTTGAAAAAGAGCGAAAATTGAAGGCATTGAAGAACTGACTACTATATTTGCTTGTGACTGTTTTTGTTCATTATTTGTTGTTGTATTTTTATTGTTGATATTTGTGTTCTATTTCTATATACTGCAACTTCTTGCTGTTTGCTGAGCAATTTCTGGTTGTCTTCGCTTGTTGCATTCTATGATTCAGTGGTGTAACAGTTTTGATTACCTCCTACTGGCTCGTGTTTCTCTTCTGAAAATAAAATGCAATTTGAGAAAGTCCCTTGCATTGTTCATTTTAAATAAAAAAATAACGAACGTATCTTCATACATCCGCGCATTGATATAAAATCAGTAATAGTTTTTCGAAATGTAACTAGTTATACCTTCAAGGAAACAAGAACAAAAAAAAAAGCATTCAGTTAGGCTCTGCGCAAGCAAAACACGGTTGGAAAATGTAATTTTCCTTTCGAAGGGCATAATCAGCACGCGGATTTGAGTGGGAAAGCAATGCGGGCGCGTAAGCCGAACCTACACGGCCGTCGTAGTACGGTGACGTCACGAAACCGTGGAGAGGCCTTAAAAGTCTAAGTGGTATTGCCTTGTTTCGTCGTCGAGAGCACGGCTTCATCATGGATTGCCCTCCACAAAACTGGTGGCTTTTCGCACAACCCCGCGCCGTAATCGGCTGCGCCGAGGACTGGGTTACGTGCCACTGTTTTTGCAAGACTCCAGCTCCTTCGTGGCCTTGTCAGTCGTTTTGGAGCAAAGCACGAAGGTTTAGAAAACAAATTTCTTTGCGTTTTTCACGACAGTTACGATGCCGGAGCCGTTTTGTAAAGCCAATGCTTTGTCTCCGAGCGCTCGGCATTGTTGAAATGCTCAGTATCTGGGTTTGATGTATGTTCGTTCGCATATTACAAAATTAACATCACCGTGACTGGTGTGAGATGTCCTCGATCAAGCTTGGGATGGCTGTTTTTGGTTATTTTTTATTTATTTATTTGCCATTGGTGTGGCCGCGTGAGTTTGCAGTGGTCCGCACTGCGAATTGTCTGAAATTAGTATGCAGGACAGTTCTGACCTTTTCTTCGTCATTACCTTTACTGAGCCTAGGCGTCTGTCGAACGACTCGAGTGACGAGCTGGTTTTGCTCGCTCGTACGTGTGCGCGCACGTCTGCATGGCTTTCTTTTTTCTCGGAGTACTTTTCCGATGGGAATGTCGCGGCACAAGTTGCCAGACAAATGGGCGTCTGCTTAATCATTTTCAATACCGTGAAACGCACCCCGTGTGCAGTCAGCGCGTGTCTAAAGACGAGTGTCGTCAGAGTCCCGTGGCAGCCCCATTCCCTGTGCGCCACGCGGCATACACGCACGCCACGCGCGTACGCGTGTAGCACGCGCGCGGCTGAATGGCTACGTTTCTCTGCCTGAGGTCGGCTACTTGAGTTGACCAGCGCGCTGACCGGGATGATCACAAACATCGCGCGGGGATGTGGGTCTATCGTCACCAACCAGCCAGCACTTTGAGTCACCTGTGATGCGTGATAAAGAACAACGCAAACTTTCTCACTACTCGCCTACGCCGCGTTGGCGAAGTGGTGATACATTACAAAAACAAAAACACTTACAAAACAAAAAATGAAGGGGAGCAATAGCTGAGCAAACGCCGTTCACGTGGTCGCTAAGAGTGCATACTATTCCGAGGGTCGGTGAGCACTCGCCGCGTCATCTTTCGAAGCGGACAGCCTTCAGAACGAAGGGAAGCCATATAATTGTCTTCCCACGTCGCAATGTTGAACTGAATAAGGTAAATTAATTGCATTTTCAACGTTCACTGTGAATTCGATAGGGGCAGCCGTCCAACTGGTAACTTCGCTTTGTGCAGCTTCGAGCAAGCTATAGCAGCTTAGTTTGCGCATGCAGCCTTTTCTCTCTCCTTTCAACTCGTTGAGCTCTTTTGCTCGCAGAATTTCTGCACTTAATGCTCTTTGTTACAATCTGCACTCAGGTGAATAGAGCGGCATAAAAGCGCTTATGAGGACGTTCGCCGGAAAGCGACGCGTCGTTTAATGTTTCCTCAGTATACTTGCTATTTAAAGCTGCGGCATTGACTCGTGATACGTTTTCCGGCAGCACATCAGCGCTAGCAACGCGTCATTGCTGAAAAAAAAAAAAAAAAAAAAAAACGCAGCAAAAATTTGCGGTTTCGCTTGGCGGCCCGATCGGCGCTTGTAACATGCAAACGTTCCCGTATAAGTTCGTGGCACGAGCGAAACTCGAAAGGCTTTTCGCTCGTATTCCGGTTTTATTGCCGGCTTGCGCGACTCTAGTTGGCTGTCGCTTCTTCGGTACTCGCAATCGGCCAAACACTCCAGCGGCGGTCAATTACAGGGCGCTGTATGTGAAGCAAGACATGCTCTGCGAACGGATTCGATGAAAGAGAGCACTTAGCGAGCAGTCAGTAATGGTATATATATATATATATATATATATATATATATATATATATATATATATATATATATATATATATATATATATATATATACGACAGGTTTGACCCATTAGACCTGTCGAGAAGTCACAGCGCCCTGTGATAGCTCTTTTCAGGGTTGCCTCTGTAGGGTGATAAAATACATGGATTGCGCCGCCAAAAAAAAAAAAAAAAGAGCAGACATGCATAGATGGACTTTTTTTTTTTTTTTTTCAAAAATTGTACATTTCGATGTGCACGTAACAAAGTTGTGATTTATATCCTAAAAGCAGGGACCGTGAGTTTTCTCGAAGCCTGCAGTGTGCACTCGGGAATAGCGCGGAGCAATAAATTTCCTCGATAGATTTTCTCGGTTTGTTCGTAATAAACAAGCAAAAACGCTTCTAACACTCTGAGTGCCCTTATTTATTCACTTATAGTTGTGGGTTAGTGTGTCCCTCGAGGGCGTACACAAGAAACAGGGGGGGGGGGGGGGGGGAAATATTTCGACACCCGCTGAATGTCTTGATAAAGAAGGTACGATTAGAGTCGTGGCAGACGGGACCGGCTAATCAGTGACCGCGCAAAATAGCTGTCATGCAAGCCCCGCGGCGCTGCCTCGAACGGCTTCCGAAGAAGCCTTACCTCCGTTACTTGCCGCCGCGCTGATGTCAAGTCCGTGCGCACTGTTGTGGACACGCGTGAATCAGCGGCGCGTGAGCGCCACAAAGGCGCCTTCTCGGGAAGAGGCGCCTCATGCATCTGGTTTCCGGCCGAGCTCTCTGCGACTGGTGGCGCTGACGCGGAGGGGGCTTTAACGCAAAGGTGCTTTCCGCGCCAACGTGCGACCGCAGGGAGCTGCCACCGAAGGTCGCGCCTGCGGGCTGGCGTTGCCAGTGAGGCTAACCATGGAGGCTCACCTGCTTTCCCAGTTGAGCAAGAGATGCCAAAACTCCTTGCTAAGGAACAGTTTCACTTTATTCGTGCTGCGATGGGTGGCAGAAAATGGCACCGTGCATTCGCACATTGGTTCCATGGTCCATGATTGGTTCTCTCTCACCTTCTTGGGTCCATGAGGCGGGACGGACGGGCCGCAGTGGCTTGGCCAAGTTGCCTAAATGGCCGCCGAAGCCCTCTCTGCTGGCAGCCAGCGCGAAAAGGCCGCATGAAGCCTGGGCTGACGTGCGCGCGTGCATCCTCGGGGCTGCGATAACACTGCGCCCCGCTGTCTGAACACGCCACCGCGAGCCGTACGGGGCCGCTTTTCGTTTAAACGGGGATCGCTCTGTACGTCAGCTTCTGTAGAAAGGTCTTGTACGCTGAAGCTGTCACATACTCGCAATACATACACAGTCGTAGCTGCAATAGAAGTTGCGGTCCCGTCAGGGATTGCGTTCCGTCTAGTAGCACCGAGTGAACGTGCCGTGGACGATAAAACCCATACATTGCCCCTGAGCAAGGACAGCTTTGTTCGATATGGAAGCACTTAACAGGAGCTTCCACGCTGTGATATCGGTGCTTTATTTTTATGCTTGTTTTGTTTTACTCAAGTATGTCTTCATGTATTGCGCAACTTTTGCGCGGCAACCTTATCGGAAGCGCTTGTCGCCGTTTCCGGAGCCCAG
The DNA here is from genome assembly GCF_055883805.1 of Amblyomma maculatum. NCBI lineage: Eukaryota > Metazoa > Arthropoda > Arachnida > Ixodida > Ixodidae > Amblyomma > Amblyomma maculatum. The sequence continues at coordinate 187,943,829 of NC_139344.1, forward strand.
GAAGCGCGTGGCAAGCAGGCGGACCTTTGCTAGCAATTCGATGGAGAGCGCTGTGTGAGAACCGTTTCGCGCAGCAATCGCGCGTTTGCTTTCTTAATCCGTTAACGAGGGAATAAGCGAACGAAACGACAGAGGCTTAGTCCTGAAGGGACGTCTGGGCTCTTGCATTACTTTGTATCTAGCTGCCATTAAAGACGAATTCCTATCGGTGATACGGAAAAGCACGGCGATTTGAATTCAGATCCCAAGGCCTGACTGTACTATGGTGTCACGGCTCCTACTTATCTTGCGATTTGTCAGAAATGGGGGAGCGCTCCGGATCGCCGATGGGAATTCGCCATTGCATAAATTGCTCCGTAGCGAATTTATTTTGTGGCCCAAAATGGTACCGCTGCCCCATCAGATGATTAAAAAGGTCATATCTGCACGTGCGTTCAGCGTCTTCACGCAAAAAAAAAAAGAAAATAATAAAAAAGAAAGAGAAAGATAGCGCAACTGAAATGATGATGCATGCGTGCTTGTTACGGACAGCCGCCTCCATTATATCATCAGAAACGGCCTTCCCGCGTCGTGTCTGCGATTAAGCCTGACCGCAACAACCAGTGGAACGAGTCGCTGGAATTACTCGACCGCGAAAACGCCTTCCGCAGTGGTGACTATTGCAGGCTTCCGTCGGCTAGTACGGTTGAGTCACTGTTTCTGGCTCTGTCGGTGACACAGTGTCAGCTATAGCGACGGTGGTCCGGCAAAAAAAAAAAAAAAAAAAAAAAGTAGCTGTTCACACTCGCATACACGTACGTTGCCACGCCGGCGCTTGGTGATGGCATTGCTTTGTGACGGATGGTAGCCCAGAGCACGAATATACAAGCGCGTGAAAACAGAGGATGAAATGCAAGAAATTTATCCCCCTCACATTTTGTTGCGGGCGATGTGAGAAGGCTCAGTGGGCCGTATATTGACAGTCGCTTTGGCGCTCCGACTCTTCCAAAGATGGCGGGATCTGTACATCAATGGAGGCGAAATACAGAAGCGCCCGTGGGCTGTCACGGCCCGTGCGTCAGGACTTCAAACAATTTACAATGCGAGACGAAAAAAAAGCTCGCTGCTCCATTCATGATCAGAGAATCTTTTAGAAAACGACAAATTCACGCTGTTTGGCGTTTGTGCATTATGAAGCACACTATACATTTAGTGTACGCTTTCCGTTTGTCTGCGCACGCTGTCCTAAAACCCGTATATGCATGTCGAAACCGATAGGCTCGTGTCGAAGCCGATGATGCGTATTCGTCGTCCAATGTACACACTAGGGCCGAAGCATGCATTGTGCTAGGTTCAACTGTTTTTGGAACGCCTTGCAAAATTTTTTTCCCCTATTACACGTATACGCGACAAGGCGAACTTGTTTGTGCGTTTTTGTTTTTTTTCCTCGCGCGGAATACGCGTGTAATTTGTACGCGCTTTGTGCCACCGAGAATAAACTTGGCTATTCCGATCAGTGAGATGAATTCCGGACCTCTGGTCTGCGAGCAGGCTTCAAAAGCGACACGTCGAGAAAAATCCCACAATAGCAATTCGAGACTGTTGCTTATCTGCTTGAATGGCAGCGTCATCACTGACTTGCCAGTCTTATCACAGCTTGATCGCAATGAGGCACGCTGGAGTTCCTCACCTTGGCCCGTTCTTCACATATATCCAAACCCGATGGTGTGTGCGATAGCGCTGGGGCCCGAGTGTTAGTCTGGTATTACGAGGCATTTGCATGCTAACCTTGGCCGTATTAGTAAGGATGGAAATGACGAATTCTTAAGGACAGCTTGGGCCAAAGATTGCCATGAAATTTTTATATACTCACGTTGGGGGGGTCCAACATTCATTTGCCAAGTACCTCAGCCCACAGTTAAGTCGAACACCAGGCCAGGGGTATCACCGGTGGGTGCTACCGGAGATCAATCCCTGCCCCATCCGATGCTCACATACCACCCGCCGCTGAGGTGAAATTATGTGCATATGGTCTACCGTGCCATTCATTTGATCATCTCGATGTGAGGAAGCTGAGCGGGCGATTTGTATAACGAAACAATTGGCACTTAAGACTACTTACGTGTGAGAAGGCGAAAGAATTATAGTGCTTATGAGTTCTGGTTATGCGTAATATCTCTGTATATCCTCATGATTAATGACTATATTGAACGTTACGTTTCAGCATTCACGGCTAAACACGTTCTGCTGCATACGTTGTGGCACAGTACAACGACGAGATGACGGCACTCGAATTTAGTGCCATCCGAATTTTGTGTCACGCTGCCGGTCCACCAATCAGTGCGTGGTCATGTCAACTACCAGACTCATACTTCTAACGAGGACCGCTAAGTGTGCTGCCCGAGTTGGAAGCAGCGATATATATAAGGTGTCTGAATGTCCTATATGGGTAGCGGTAAATGGGGTACGCCTCAGTTCGCAGATGAGCCAACGTTTCGACAAGTGAACTTGTCTTCGTCTGGGCATGCCCAGACGAAGACAAGTCCACTTGTCGAAACGTTGGCTCATCTGCGACCTGAGGCGTACCCTATTTACCCTTGTTCAGTTCTTATTTTTTATACCGTGCAAACCATCTTCTTCCTTTCGTTCTACCTATATGGGTAGCGTAACGCGAAATTCAAGGGTCCGGTGCATGGGTTTGATTTCCATCGCAAACATGCTGCCCAAATTGGCAGCCCCCTTAAAAACGGTCATTACCTGTGCTCTCGTGACGTCAGACAAACAGCCGACCAATCAATGGCCTGCCAGGTCACTTGCCAACAACCTCCTTGCCAGAGGCATGCTGGAGTGGAGGACAGTTGACATAGTTCGTCAACGCAGCGTCAGTAGGGAGTTGCAAGCCGTAGAGCAATGCCATACAAATTTTTGAATCGAATTAAAATCTAAAGCTCAATATCGCGAGGACCTTTTTTCCGCCCACTCTGAAACTGGGGCACGCAGGAATCTCTGAGAAAACGGCATGTCCACTGCTGATGTGCTGCAGTTAACTGCCTGATGTGCCGTGCGTACACTTTCCTTCGCTCTGATGAATAACGACGGCGACAACGATGGTCGTTTTCCTTGCACTGAAGTGAAGAAGTGTTCTTGTGAGCTGAAAAGATAGGAAGGTCATGCGTTGAATCCCTCTGGCAGTCGAATGATTTCGAGGCTTTCGAAAGATCGCGCGTCACTTGCCCGGGGGCCTCATTGATGGCTTATGTGCTTGTTTATACACAGCGAAATCGCCCAATCCATGCACTGCTCATGTTGTTGTTGCTCCGCCCCAAGCTTGAAACGTCTGCCAAAGCTAAGCGTTGCCGTCTCATTTCGGTACGCACGTCGTCCAGGAAGCACCTCCCTGTCGAAGGCCGACTGAACGAGCAACGCCCGACCGACTTGTGGCCGACCGCGGGAATCACGCTAGAGAACACAACGAGATTGCCTCCGCGAGACGGGAAACGCCGCCGCCCGAATGCCAATGATCCCGACTTGCTCCATTACTGGGCAAGCAAAGCGCGCGAAACGCGACGCACGGACGCGTGACGCCGGCCGCCGATTGTGCTCGCGCCCAAGGGCCGTGCGTTTCCGCCGCCGCGGGCCGCAGGGATGCGTGCATAAGGAAACACGTTCCCTAAGCAAAACGGGAACTGTCGTCGCGACCTCCGTTATTTCTCTTCCCGTAGGAAGGGGCCATCTGGCACCGACGTGGCCACTTGTGCCCGCAAGGCCGCACCGGGCGTCTGCGCTCCGGGCGTCTTGAGCGATCGACTCATTCTTCGCAATTACCGCCGCGAGCGCGTGCAGGGTCGGCCGCTGCGCGCGCCCCGGTCGCGGGCCCCCCGCTGGGGCCATCTGCGGACCGACCGGGGTGATGTTGCCCCGAGGAGGAAGCACGATCAAGGGAGAAAGCTGTTGTCCGCGCGCTCAGGATGGCATGGTCGGCACGGCAGCTTTTCTGCTTTGGCTAGCTACTGAACTCCGTCATTGCGTACTTTCGTGCACACCACCCTTTCGCAAAAAAGCTACTCCCCCTCGTAGCTGACATTTTGATTCTGTCTTTTATCATCATGTCGAGCACGCACGTTTCGCAGTCTGTCGCAGGCACTGCTTCTTCATTTGTGTTGTATTGGTGTGAGCCTCTTTTGCAGGTGCAGTGTGTTCTCGAACCGTCAGTGCATTCTACTGCATAGACTCTGGCAAACCACTACACCACTGCTATTCCGTTTTTGACATTATTGTCGTCGCTTCTTGACCTTAGCAGCGAGTTAGATAGATACATGGATTTATTGAAAGGAAAAGACAGAGAGGTTGGCCAGAATAATTCAAATCTGGCCTGCTACTCTGCAGCGAGTTAGTTGCACATGATCATGAGGGGTTCTGACGTATGTGTGCTTTTTATCGAAGCAAACGGATTGTGTAAGCATCATCGTTATGTTTGAGGCGGGGATTGCGGGACCTTAAGTTACATTGCAGGCCGGAAAGTGAAGTGCTTTCAGCAGCCCTGCCCCGTAAGTATATGCAAGGTGTCCCAGCTAAAGCGAACCGAGAATTTAAACCAAGAAAATTGTCACAGGAATGAAATTAGTAAGCGCTTAGAATTGATAATAGTTTCCGGTCCATTTGCTTTCTTTCTTTCTTTCTTTCTTTCTTTCTTTCTTTCTTTCTTTCTTTCTTTCTTTCTTTCTTTCTTTCTTTCTTTCTTTCTTACATAATTCGTTTCTTCCGTCTTTCTAATTATGCTCTGTTTGCCAGCGTCGTCTACATCTATGCAGCTTGTAACAGCAAATGTGAATTCTTCAAGGCCATCTGCGCTCAGAGAGCTGCTACGGGCGGCATGGCTCGCTCCCGTGGTATTGTCAATCATCATCATCATCAGCCTGACTATATACCCACTGCAGGACGAAGGCCTCTCCCATCTTTCTCCACTTAACCCGGTTCTGTGCTAGCTGCATCCACTTGACCCTTGCGAACTTCTTAACCTCATCAGCCCACCTAACTTCCTGCCGCCCCCTGCTACGCTTTCTTTCCTTGGAATCCAACTTGTTACCCTAAGCGACCATATGTTACCCTCTCCTCGCACTACATGTCCTGCCCATGCCCGTTTCTTCTTCTTTATATCCACTGGAGAGTGTCATTAATTCGAGTTATTTCTCTGACCCACTATTTTTCGTTGCATAGCTCTCTGCGTTGTCCTCAACTTAAGTAGAACCTTTCCGTTAGCCTCCACGTTTCAGCCTCACTCAATCACTCACCTGCAATACTGCACGTCGCCTCTCTTACACACCTATAAGAAAAAAAAAAATTAAGAGGCATATTTTCACCATCGTGTTGGCGCCAGCGGAATCAGTTTCATTTGATTGAATAATGTATGAACCTCTCGAAATATACCAGAAGTTCTAGTTGGAAAGTCGTTAGGTGTGAGAATGAAACGCAAATGACATAATTCTGGTTAGATCGCTTTCTTATCAACCTGGTGCGCTCCAAGTCAGCGGCCCATAGGGAGCTCTTGCCGGGTGCGACTTGCTGACAGTTCGCGCTCCTTATGCAAACATTTCGCGCGCTTTGTTCAGATAATTTCGCAATAAACAGCGCGGCACAAAATTGCATCCTCCGCGGTTGCCTTTGGCGCCGTTCAGTCTAATTACGAGATTTGATTTTTTTTTTTTTTAACTGGTGCCCTATGCTGCCAACACGATATTGTAGGCTCGAAAATCGTCATTTTGTCGACAGGTAATCAATTAAGCCAAAAAATTTGGCCTGCTCCTGCTTGCTTTGTTTTATTTCTGCAACATGCATCACCATTGTTTTTTAGCCATATGGCTGCCTGTGCGCAAGCGGCCGCACCTTTGCGCGACTCCTCTACGTTCCAGTGCGTCCTGTTCGCCATTCGTGCGGGTCACCTCCACGTCTCGGACTTATTTGTCGGAAAGCCTGTCTCGAAAACAAGGCGACTTTACGAAGACGTATCTCGGGCTGACACGACGCGACTATCAAGTGAACAATGCACAGCGGCAGCTTTCCGGAAAATACCACGGGTCGTACTTGGCGTGCGCGAGCCAACAAAATATCAGCCCTATATACAGTCTTGCGACACAGTTTGGCGGGCTGAACCAAGACGCAGGCGATCGTAAACAAATAGATGAACGCGCAGAAATGAGTCGACGCAGTATAGTCGAGTATATCTAACACTTTGTTTCCAAGTGCAACGCGTACCGGCATTGTGTGCTCCGTGTCGGGACTGTCTCCTCTCTTTCCCGGAAAGTTTGACACAGTTGCTGGGCGCCGTTGTTAGCACGGGGCTCGCGTGTGCGCGTACATGGAGTGCGCGCGCTCCTTCCTGGCTGACCGAAGCAGGAGCGCGTAGCAAACAGGCACCTGTCGCTGACAAAAGCGTCGGAAGAGGCGAGCGCCCTTTGCGAGGCTGACTCGGCGCGCGCTTGGAGGTCTGACCGCACGGTCCTCTGCATGCGGCTTCGACATTGGTGTACTTTATTTGAAGACAAGAAATAGAAATGCAGGCAACAATGCAAAACCATTTAAAGTTAAGCCTACGTATGGTCCGCCTTGCGCGCGTATTCGTTTGCCAAGGGTATTTTTGGCGGAAGCAGAATCGTGCACCGCTGACATTGTGCTGCAAGACGGCACAGTTGCTTTGGCTAGATTGTACTTCTATTTTGGCCTCGTGTCATACTCCATATAGTGCGTGGTCAGACCGTGGGGAGCGGCTCCAAGCATCGCAATGCAAATCAAGTGTACTTCATATCCTGCGCTGGAGCAAAGCAGAATCGCGCCGTGTTTCGGTGTACAGCACAATAGGAAACGCGTTCCACAATACATGCTAACACGTTTCGCAACAGACTTCGACAAAAGATGTCAAAACAACAGAATGGGACAAAAGGTCAGGGCGAGGCTGATCTTGGTCTTTCCGACGAAAACATGTAATGCTACGCTTACGGCGTTCCCGGCAGGATGTCGACACTTCTCAGAATTTCGCGCTCTATCGAAAATCCAGCTGCTGCATGTAGCGGGGGAGACTGGAAGAAAGTGCCGGCAACGATTCCCGTTAGCCGCAACACCGCGAATCAACACAAGGGCGGGCAAAGAGGGGAAAACTGCCGTCCTTGAAAAGGGCAGCCCGAAAACGTAAGAACATGAGAATCTGTCCGCGTAATCCTTTTTCTCATCAGACCGATGGCGGCCGCCGGCAAAGCCGCTTTGGGAAAAGCTCAAATGGCCGATTGGGAACACGACTCCTCGGCGCGAAATGGGCTAAATGGGCACCCTTCTGCCGGTTGCGCAACGCGGATTTCGGGAAGAGCACGCTTGCCGCCACGTGGCTTGTGTAAGCGATTTCACGGCCACGCTGCGAGGCGTTTGCTTTTCGCTCACAATAGGCGAGATGGCGGACGTCGGCTGCACAAATCTGGTGCGGGCGACATTTTCTGCACCTGACGGATCAAATCCTGTCCAGCTGGTTTCAAAGTGAGGAGATCCAAGTAGTCTGGAAAGCGGTTTATTTGCGTCGGGTACCCTCCAATTCTCATGCGCTCGCATTTAAGAAGGGTTCCTTTTCCAATTCGTTATTTTCCTTTCACTGGTGAGTGCCCTCAAACCACTGGCGCCTGCTATGAGTGGCAGATGGGGGAAATAATAAGGAAAGAATCTTTTCTAAATTCTGCCAACTCTGTGTGTTTTGAGAAGGGGGTGATGTAGCAATCGACAAATGGTTCAAAACTAGTATAAATTCGCCTGAGGTACTTCGCTTATCGAACGGCACTCGTCTAAACTGGTTGTGTAGTCCTTGAAATGAATGAGGGCACAGCAGTGCAAGGCACACGTGCATTGCCGTATATCTACGCGCCGCAACGATGAAGGGGGTATCGCGGCCGTCGAATATACGACGCGGAAGTCGGCGTTGTACGCCGATCTCTGAGCAATAACCTCGGGCTACCTAGAAAATAGATAGCCGCCAAGGATCGTCCCTTCACTGACGTCATGGAGAAATTGATGACGTCAGAGTAGCACTTACGCCTTCATTTTCGCTGAGATTGAAACTTGTGTGCTTTTAAGGCATTCAAGTGTATTTCACATTGCTATTAACAAATCCAGGTCTGCAGGCGTGCTTTTATTTCGTTCTATATCTCATTGACTGTGCATGCAGTTATGCCATACCAGCGTCGTGGAAGCTAACAATCAGCGGACCAAATTTTCAACGCCATGCACGTATACTTTGCTCGCGCTTGAACAACCATGTCAGCGTCCAAAATCACATGGGAGCTTTCAGAATTCGCCCCTTGATTCGCTGACGCCGGCTGCCGCCTCACCCGTTTCCCCCTATTGAGATAGGGGGAAAAAAAGCGTTTGCTGATTTTCCCTGCTTCGAGAATTATTGCGAGTGCGATCTGCCGTGACACCGTGTATTCCGCGACTGCGTGGCGGGACAGCACTGGCCGCCAGGAAATGCTAAAAATGTCTACTGCACAAGGAGTTGGTGCTTTGTCCCTAGTGAGAGTGAGGGAGTCAAGAACCCAAAGTAGGGAAGACTGTCCTCCCGACGTCCGGGCCAATCGTAGCACCGTTCATTCGAGATGCCTCCTTTTCGTCGTCGTTCTGCCGTCACGTGGCGTTGCGCAACGCTCCACGCGCCGCCTGACGCAGACGTCATGGAGGCGCTCGAAGCTGAAATGTCGAAGCTCAAGGTGACCGACGCTGAAATGTCAGAGCTCAAGTTGAAAGACGAAGCAGATGATGGTGCAAGGTTCGCGATGCGCTCCCGATATATGTTTGCGCGCGAATAATTGCTCGTAGCTACGATCTCCGAGCGCATTTTGACAAATAGGTGCGAGTGGCTGCCTCTCACCCATTCCATAAGACAGCATGCGCTATCATTAGTCAAGAGCTAGTTTTTGCTAGCTGCATGCAGGATTGCGGTTAAAAAAAAAAAAAAAAAAAAAAAAAGTCACCGCGACAACGCAGCTCATTTCCGTGGGGCACAGTTCCCACCGGCGGTATATATCGCTTGGCTGGCCGTATTGCGTCGTGGGCGACGACGGATCCGGAACGAAGTTCATATATTGACAGCTTGCAGACGAGTGCAACATACCATCTTTAATCGATTCTAAGCACTTTTTTTTTTTTTCCACGATCGCTATTTTGAAAGGGAGGAGGGTGCTTAGAATCGAAAAAAAAAACAATACCCCCCCCTCCCCCCCCCCCCTCCCGTGTCCCCTTTGTTTTCGGGGCGATATCTTGACGAGACAGGTGCAAAAAAATGTTTGATTTTAAACTTGAAATATATCTTCGACAAACGCGATTTCAGTTCGCTTGAACTTCAAGCTGTGGCGGGCCTCTTCAACTCATTCTAACTTCTGTTACGGCCGTCAAACGATTGACACCAAGCGAAGCAACGCGGGCCACCGTTACCAGGTCCACGTGAAATCTTCACCGGACGTCGCTTCTGTAGCGAACTTCCTGCGTATCTCTTGCGTTCAGTTTCTGTTGCGCTGTAGGGCTTCAGAAAATGAGTTTTTCTTCGTTTCTAAAACTGATATGTCTCATCTTATTCACGGCTTCGAACTCCCCTTTTGTACTAAACCTCCCGACTGCGACAATTAAAAAATTAATTAGTGGGCTTCAGTTAATAAGCTGGTTTTTAGAGGCGTTTTGCAGCATCTTGTACGCGGCATACTGCTTGTTCCTGCAAATATTTTCTTTTCTGTTTTGAATTCACTATTTTTTTTTAATTACTTGAAAGCCTTCCCTGAAACACCAGGGTCATGCGCGGTTGACCGGGAGACTGCAACTAGCAATGGCGGCAGTTCCGGAAACCAGGCGCATGTGCAGATAGGTTGATTGGCCTATTCCAAGGAGACTGAAAGTTACCGCTTTTGCATGACACGTCCCCAGAGAAGTCGCACGCGGTACATCCGCACGCGTCCAGTCAGATGCCGCAAATACACTACTTGCTCGTTCTCGTGTGTATCTTGCTTGACACCGCACTGCAGTTGGATTTTTGTCTTGTTTTGTAACCAGAGCTTTGTATAATACGTACGCTGTCGTATAAATAGCCGTTAAGCTTAATTACCCGAGTGTTGAGATGAAGGCCAGACCCACCCAGGCAAAAACAGTGCAGAGACGATGGCAGCACGAAACTATAGGGCTAGCAAGTGCGCATTTTTATTGCGAGTGATGTGTTACAGTGTGCCTATATAATGCGTGATTTACTAGTTAAAGCATGGTTCACTGTATAAGGAATATTTATTTGTGGATTCAGGTTTGTTGAGGCCTTCCACCAAGCTGTGTAGCTCATAGCGAACGAGAATATTGTATTTACTCCGCTATACTAACATACCACAATATTTTTATGCCACGCTTCTCAGAACAGGTCGTGTATAAGAAATTAATTAGGAAGATGATAAGTTGTCTTTACCAAGAGTTTCGAATATAAAATAAGCATTACAATTGCAATGCATGCAGTGCGTTTGTTGCTGCAGCTGGTAGCGCTAACGTAAGGGGAATATGCGTAAGACTAGGGAATATCTGCCCCTAAGCGAAACCTCACTCCCGTGAAATTGTTTTGGATGCATATGAGCAGATCTTTAATGCTCGTTTCCTTATAACAAATGCATGCCTTAACCTTCCCATGAACCCGTTTTGTAGTAAAAGTGGGCATATCCTCACAGATCTATATCTCTGGTTTATTCTGTATAGCAAAAGATCATTGTAGTATAATAATAATAATAATAATAATAATAATAATAATAATAATAATAATAATAATAATAATAATAATAATAATAATAATAATAATAATAATAATAATAAGACCAAGGCTATAGATATACGCTCAAGCGGAACCGCAAAAAGTAGTGCGGTCTGCACCCATAAATACTTACCAAAGAAGGCTGATTTGCAATACTTCGCCCGTTATCAGCTTCAGCGAGCTATGCTGCAGTGGATGAACTCTATGCATGGGAGATTACGCACACTCTTTGAAAGTCGACGTTCGGGTGATGAATGGTGTTCCGAGACGACGGTGAATGGTTTAGAGTGTTCGCCGGTGAGTTGGAAAGTACCAAGATTGAGATCCACCTAATCCACCAATATCTACATAAAGGCTACGGCTTTGCGCTGAACCGCGAAAACGTGCGCTAGTTCTATGCACCGCCTGTACTCTGGGTCCAGCTTTAGGGCAGCCCACCAAAGGGCAGAAAATACAGATTGGCCAACGACATACAAACCGCTTGGTACTGCGAATGGCAACGGAACGAACGAAACCGTCTCCGTTGCCGAGGCCCTCGACCCTTGTTTCCGTCTGGTGCAGACGAGACGTGTCACTGCTATATGGTTTGCTTTATGAGGTTGAACGTTCCAATGCCACTCAGGGGGACGCCGTAGCGGAGGGCTCCGAATAATTCCTGCCAACCTGGGGTTCAATAATGCGCACTGACATCGCACTGAACACGGCCGCCTGTGCGTTTCTTCTGCATAGTAAAGCGGCCACCGCCGCAGGGATCAAACCCGCGTCCTCGGGATAGGGCGTACTGGTATACAGTGGCGTATCCGGAGACGGCTATATATATATTTTTTTTTATCAGGCCATTGTTCAAGTGCCATTTGTCGGATTTTTCATGTGGGCGATATTCGGCACATCTGTAACATTTCTTTTCAGTGTGCTGAGTCGATCACACTTGTCACGCGAGGCTGCGGAGCGAAATGAAGTCCTAACGCAACTGCTTTGTTAGGACCAATGCGGTTGGCATGACTTTACTGCTGTAGCGCTCTATCAGTAGAAGTACCTGCGGTAGACGTGCGGTCGACTACGTGTGCCGAACGGACGAGCGCTCCGCTTACACGTGCGCTCAGGTTTGGACCGACAGCACGGTGGCAACTGGATACCGAGCAGGTACAGGCGTAGCGGCCCACTGTACTGCAGTCGTATCGCGCCGATCCACTTACCGCCGCAAGTACCGTATCTCTCATGGCGTCGGTATGGAGGTTTGCGGTGTTCAGAAACAAAACTCCCTACAGTTGGTATGCTGCAAGTACTGGTCGCTGTACACGAGCCAAGTGCACAGTCATTGTTGCCTAGGAGACGGTGGCCAGCTGGCGCTCTACCGCTCCGAGTGTAGCTTGAACGCACTTGTTGCGAGACAGCAAATTTAAATGCTTATGTTCACTTGACATTAAACGTGCACGAGCTTCTGTTTCAGCGGGATGTCCGCTTCGTGCACAGCGTAGGCAACCTCCGTTTTCAGTCATACGGAGCGAATTTCCGAGTCGCCGAAAGGAACTTGCTTTTGTATCCTCGCGTGCGATATAAGGCTGTGCCATATATAAAGATTGATCATGTTTTATTCTGTCGTTGCCGCATATAAAATTACTCGAGTTTTTGCTACGTATAGGCGTGCGTGACTGGCATCCAGTGTTGCGCCTAAGAAAATTTAAAGGAAGTGGCATCGTTTCAAACAGGCCGCCTCCGACAGAGACCGTGGGTGAACGCTCTGCGCTTTCGCTGCACGCTGAAGCATGGGGCGACTTCTGAGCGGCAGTGTCAGTGGGATAGCAACAAAGATGCACTGCATAACCAGCATCCTGCGGAGATCATCTTCATTCGAGCAATAAAATCATTATCTCTCGAACGGTTTGCTAGGGTGGGTCAGTGGGTCGTTGGTATGCCAGAGATGCATGGTGAGGTGACCGCGGCGTTGCAAGCATGTGTACGCTGCACATCTGCTACGATCGTGGGGCAGTTGAACATTATGTACGGCGTGTAGCGTGTTGGAATAAGAAGCTCCTATGCGGGGTCGCGATTCTGTGTGTACCTTTCGAAGGATGTGTGCGTGCTCTGCGTTGATGTAAGTGCATGGTTTTGCAAGAGCTGTCTTAGCCTCCTTTTTATTCTCAATGTTCAGTGAGCTGGGAAGTCTTTGCTTCTGCCTCTTAACCCGATGCCTGATTTCGCCAGGGGATCAAAAAAAGTTTGATTTCGCGGACAATCGGTTGAGAACGCGCTCAGTCCTTACATGCCCGTTTATCCAGCATAGGTGGGGATGTGATTTAGATGCGGTTTTATGAATCTGTTCTGAATGGATGGCTCAGGGGGGCGGGGTTTCGGTTGTCGCCAATGCATGGTGCAGTGCTTCGGTGATTACACCCGTTTCAAGAGAGCTCCAGGAGGTCGCCGGAGGGTCCCGTACTCTTTAGGGTCGGTTTTGTGATGTCACGTGTCAAGATGAAGCATGCATAGGAATCCACTTGCGAGCGTGTCTGGGGATAGCGGTGATGTCGGTTAACTCGTCCTCGGCAAGGACCATTTGCGGGGGGTCGCGCTTTTCGGAATTTTGGGTAGCCTAGAATTTGGCGGCAGTGTGCATAATCGCCGCCATTACTGTAGGCCACATTGATGGGTTAAAGCGCCCTCTTTGGGCGCCCCGAGGTTTGTGGTTCGGAAGTGCCTGTTGCGCACTCCACGTGCGGAATGCACGTGCGTCCACGGCGGTGACATATTTCGTTTGCATTCCCGCCAGTGCGGCGACCTCGGCGGCACCTGTGCACACGGGGGCAACGCGGCGGCGGCAGTTGTACGGCCGTGCATTCCTGAGTAGGCGTTACGGAAGAGCCGGCGAGGGGGAAGCCCCCGAGCAAGTCCGGCGAGGAGGCTGCGCAACTGGGCCGCTCCTTTCTCCGAGGAGCGCACTTTCTCCAGCTGCGGAGGAGAGGTTGACGGCTCCGGTGTGGCGCTCTGCAGCTGCACGCCCGGATTCGACGACTCGCTGCATGAGGTCCGCGCGCAAACCCTTCCGCTGCGGACGGCTCGCGCCATGAGCGTGGACCTCGTGAGAGCCCTGCCCAACGGTGAGCTTCTTGAACTGTGAGGTACTCTCAAGGGCGCGGATCGCTCGAGGCGCGAGAACCGCGGTACCAAGTGCAGATAAGTGTTCCCTGTCGAGAGGCGTTTCTGGTCGCTCAATTTGCCTGCTCGCGCTCCGCCGACAGCCCTCTCATTGTTCCGGTCGTGCGCTGCACCGTCGCTGCAAACGGGGGCTGGATGCCGGTGTGAGTGGTAGTAGAAACGATTTAAGAGCTTCGTTGCGCGTCGATGCGACCGTCACAGCGCTATAGCTAAATCCTTGCTGCGTAGACAAACGATCTGCACGATCTTGGACTGGTCCTACTCGCGTCGCCTTGGCAAGACTACACTGACAGAGGACGAGCAGTCGGCGCGTGTCCTTTCCGGGGCAAAAGTTAAAACGGGGGAAACACGTAAGAAAGTTGCTGTTTGTTCTCAATTTTTCGCTTTTTCGTTTCGATCCGTGCTTGTGTCGTTCGCGGAGTGGCACGTGCGTTCTGTGCACGTGACTGCGCCTAGTTTTCCATGGTTGTTGCTCTGAGTACGGCGTTGTTTCCTTCCAGCTTCTTTGAGCACGCTCTCTCTCTCTCTCTCTCTCTCTCTGCGTTCCAAGCGCACGTGACATTTTCCTCGCACAGAGGTCTGTCTCAGCGGTGCCTGTTCTCACTGGACGCGTTTATTCTATTGAGGTGCCTTTATTTTTTCACTTGCTTGTGGTTCACGCTCAAGCAGTATATTTTAGTACACATTTTGAGGGTCAGTCTAATTGCTCCGGTGACACTGTCGTCGCTTCGTGTTGCGGCAACTTTTGCGTGACCCGTCAAGGCCGGCGACCATGTATGGAAGCGGTGTCTGGCTTCCGAGATACGCAGGTACCTTTCTGTCCGCGTTTCAGCTGATACATTTGACTCAGTTAAGAAACACAGGTACGTGAAAATAAGCAGCGTACAAGAAACGCCGACGAAGGACCAGCGCAGCCTGTGCATTTGTCCGCGCTGCTTGTGCGCTTGCATGTTTGTTAACATTGGCCGCCCGATTTGCACTCTCTTCACTCGGCCGTTTTGCCTACCCCGCGAACGGTCACTAGAAGATGCAGCAGCCACCAACGACCGTTGAAGTGGCAGCCCCTTCGTGTTTTTATTTGCTCCATTTCTCTCATTCCTTGGGGAGAACGCAAGACGTGTGAACGCGCCATACTAAATCCTATCCCGACGAATCTTCACTGTGCAGGTTAGATTTCGCTCGTCATCTGCGTGCACGTCTCGTTCGCTGTCTAACAACGCGCGCCCCAGTTGGCCAGTGCGCTCTGCGTCTTGCGAGGTATAGTGCGCGAAAACGCGCGCCTGCCAAGTGTGCGACGTTTGCCATTAATGGGGCTGAGGCGCGGACCCCAAGTTCAGGGTCACCTGGCGATGCCCCGCGCAGCAGCTGCGGCCGCGCGAAAGCCCACCGGAGCTCCTCCTTTCGCGTGTTCCATAAATGGCGTAGTTCGCAACGCGCATCTGCGGCGCAAACAATTGCGTAGCATCGTATGTAGCACACCCATCAATAACGGCGCGCGACGAGCTTTTTCTTTCGCCAACCAATGTGCGCGCACCAAGTGTCGCCTACCACGCGACGAACTTGTAACATTTATTTAACACACATAACGAAGTGGTTTCTTTTTTCTTGTTTAATTTTGTTGCTTTAATATTTGTGTGGGCATGCGGGCAGGTTCCCAGAATATGACGCTGCATGCAAGGAAAAAGGCAATGTGAAATGACACGGGCTGTAATACCCAAGAAAGGACTATAGCCGCCAGTTGTTTCCTTTTTTTTTTTTTTTTCTCGGCTGCGCCTTTGCTCGCGGCATCGTGCGCGTGTAGCCAGCAAGCTGTTTATAGTCGCAATATGCCTTTCCGCGGTCCGCGAGCCAATTTTCCAGCATCTCTCCGGTATATTTGGAAATTGCCTCGCTCTCAGATTTCATTAAAACAAGATGAAAGATATGCAATTTGATTTTGCAGCCTTATAAAAGATAAGTTGAAGGCTCGATTGCATCACCCGATTAACGCTAATTACATTACAAATTCAGAGAAGTGCGCTCCGCTTCGACACAAGTGCAGCGACGGCTTTCCTTCGCCGAACACTGCAGTGCACGCGTGCCTCGTTCTGCCGTTGAAATAGCCCGCCTGTGTCCATGCAGCATGCAGCGACGTGCGACAACGGTGCCTTGTAGACGTCCGTGTATGGGGTGCCGCGTGCCTCACTTGGACTGCGCTTTGGGTATGCTCCTTTTACGTTTTCGGACATAACTTGCTTTCTTGTTTTGCTTTTTTTTTTTTTGCGCGAGACAGAATTGTCAGGAAGTGACTCTTCTGTATACTGAATTGCCTAAGTTACAAAAATACGACAGCTTTATTCACTTCGTCTATTCTTTAGCCACCGATCTAATTCCAGCCTTGCTCTCATTACGATGCCAGGAAACGAGTCTGCGATGAGCTGCATTTGCTTTTGTTATGTGTTTTGTTATGTTTTGTTTTTTTGTTTCCCCGGCGTCAAGGCGTCCGGCAGCACCGCCCGGTCTCTGCGCGCGCTTTGCCACGGGAGGACGGCCGCCGGGATGTCACGTAGTATCAAGGTGGCCTCGAGCGCTTCGAAGTCGTGATGTCCGACGATATCCCGTGGTCAACGAGGACAGGTGTAACAACCAGTCGTGAATCGCACGTATGCGTGAGGATCCAGGGCGAAACGAGGTGACGATGGGTACGCAAAGGAAAGCGAACAAGGAGTGGCAAGTTTCAACATTTCGACGAGTGGACTCGCCTTCGTCTGCTCAAACGAGGACAAGTCCACTTGCAGAAGCGCTGCCTAGCGGACTGAGGCTTCCCCTCAACCCTTGCTCGCTTTCCTTTACCATATGCATATTTTGTGAAATCTCGCTCGAAATATTTTGGATTCCTTTCTCAAATTTCCAACTTCTACCCCAGAAAAGGAAATGCCGGAAAGAATTGTGCAATCTGCTAAGCAAAGACTACGCTGCGTTATTTCATTTTCAGTCGTGCTAAACCTGGATAGTGCCCCCTATATTCCGGAATGAAAGGTTGGTTACCGAAAAATTCCGTATCGCGGCGAACTAGGCTCTACTAGACTAGACCGGAACATGCGGGTCTGGTATCAACTTCATGGCTGTGTGGCCCGTCTTGTATAAAGCATTAAGTGGTTTATACCGGTCCGATATAACCCTCAAATCGGATCGACCAGTCAGGTATATGGAGCTCAAACCGGACAAACTACTTTAGGAGCAAGCACAATTTGGATCGCCCGGTCCATTATGAAGCTCAAGTCAGAAAAACAATTTCCGATTCGCAGCTAAACCGGACGGACCTGTTTGGTGTGGAGCTGGAACCGGACAGATAACTTGCGGTTCGGATTTCAAACTGGACAGGCCATTCAAGTTCGGAGCTCGAACCTGACGGACCGGTCGGTACGGAGCTGAAACTGGACAGATAATTTCAGGTTCGGAGCTTAAACCGGACCGATCGGTCCGGTATGGACCTCAGACCGGACAGGTCGTGTCCAGCTCGGACCTCAAACCGGACAGACCATGTCTGATTCACAGCTATATGCCAGCGTGCACATAAGCATCAAAAATATGCAGTATGCATTACGACTTTATTCTGGGGCACTCGCTTTTTTCTGCAAATGTCTCGAAGCTAGATGCCATTTAAAATACTTCCTAGCTCCCACGTAAGCTGATCGTATGCGGCGTTAATTACAAGCCAAAATCGCTACTGCTCGTCCGCTGTTGTGTTGCACGTTCATATCTGTGACTGAAGAAAAGCTTGGCAATGCGACCTGCAAGGAAGAGCGTAGCGTTTTACCAGCAACATGAACAATATGCTCGAACATAACTGAAACACATCGGCGGACAACTGATAGCTGCATGTCAGGAAACTTGATGCACGACGTACAGCTATGATGAATTCACTATCAACGGCCAAGTAGTGGAAAGAGGACTACAGAAATTGTAGCAAAGACCTGTATTTCGCAATTTCTTCCATTTCCCTTTATGTTGTTCTTAATATGACCCAGCCCGGCTGTCGTTCGTTCAATGTTTTTTTTAGTTTTCACACAGGGAAAAGGCTTAGTCGGAAGTGAGCTATTGGCGTCACTGCTCCGCTATACAAAGTTAAATGTAATATTGCGTGCATTATTGCGCCAGATATTTGTGTGTGTAGTAAGAATTACATGCGCCCTAAGACGATTACAAAGCACCCAGCACTGATAAATTAAGGTATTCTCAGATGTACCTGGAAACAAACAAAATAAAGCAAGGCGTAATAAAGTTGCAGGACATTGCTGACACCTGATAGCCAGGAAAAGATTCAGAATGATTAGACGGTTGTCGGCTGATTACGACCGCAATTTGTGCACTTGAGGAAAGATACAAAGTGCCAAAAGCGGAGTATGCTAGACAAGGGAGAACGAACGTATTGTTGTTGTCTGGTTGGTGGCGCAGAATATTGGTGAGTGTGCCATTGTGGGGCGCAAAAGTGCGGTGGTTTGAGTCCTCGCGGGACAAATTTTGTTCGTAATGGGTTTTTAACAGTACTCACGTTACTTTATAGCTGTAACCTTTTCCGAGCCTGTGTCCGCTTTTTCCTTCAGAAACCAGAGCCCTGTTCGTCCCGCTATTCGGTTTCGCGTATATATTGTTTAACGTAACTTGAACCAATGATTTAAAACAAGAGGAGCGCTGCAACTGGCTGAAACCAACGAAATTTTTTTTTCCTCCGTCATGTACAGGCCCGCAAAGTATCTTTATATTGCATGTAATTTGTAAATTAACTAAGATATTTGTTCAGCATTTATATTATTCACTTCAAGGCCAAGTGCCTTTAATTAAGTTGTAAAAAGTCTTCAGAACAAACCGACCCAGTTTTTTTTTTATTCAGCATATAAAGAAAGCCCGGGAAATGTGTATATATATATATATATATATATATATATATATATATATATATATGCCACGCGAATGCCGTCTTGCGGTACTGTATTGTAGCGCTGCCAAACGCGTTTTGAATGAGCGAAGCATGCGTGCACATGGCCATTTCGAAATGAGCGACCGACGCCACTGCGAGAGCATACTCTCGAAAGTACGTCACCACATTTTGCAGGGGCATGGAAAGCGTCAGAGACGATTAGCGATACGATATGGACGGGCCACCTACAGTCAACTCGAATGGAGCTCTTACCGAGCTATCACACCTACAAAGCAAAAAAAAAAAAAAAAAAAAAAAAAAAAAAAAAAAAAAAAGACAAAAGCGCTGAAATGCGTAATTCAAGGCATGCTTGGCTTTGTGTCATGGTGCAGCCTGTCGAAGCGAGCGGCGGCCGGTCATGTTTCATTCGTCGAAACTCTTCTGGGAGTGCCGCAATATGGTACGTACAGCACGAGTGCTGTCACGTGGAATTTTTTTCACATTTCGCGGGCTTTCCTGAAATGCCAAAAAGACGGCCACAGAAAGCGGTGGTACGCTGGAAGAAAAAAATTACAAAAAAATAAAAAAATAAAATAAAACTCGGATAAAATGTTTCCGAACCCCCTCCACAGCTTGATGAAACGTGACTGCCACCTTCCTCCTTCCTGTAAGGCGCGGTTCAGGTGTCCACAGAACATGGACAAATACTGCGCATTGCCTCTCCTTTAACAGATTATTATTATTATTATTATTATTATTATTATTATTATTATTATTATTATTATTATTATTATTATTATTATTATTATTTGCCCCCTATTACAGCTAAGGACACACGGCAGAAGTTGCGCGCATTTGCACCCTCTTATTTCCTGCACACTGCATGGTTCACCGCCTGCTATGCAGATACATGTATACATTTCGATGGTCACCGTTATGTTTCGGTTAACCTTGAGCACATTTTGATGTTGCTGACGCTAACCTACGTTCCTTCACTAATGCGTTCCAATTTGGTCGTCGGACACCGATATGAAGGTGTGCAGCTACATCAATCAGGCTTGCTAAATAAGTTATCGACTGCGCTGGAAGTTTGAACAAACAGTTCTACAGACAATTAAAATACTTCCTGGTGCGAAATTTGAGCGTAGCTTTTCAAGCCTTTTTGCAATATAGTGAGGCAAAGAATGTTATCGATAGACGTGTGTATGCGTGTAAGCATGTGCAGTTACAAAGCACTTCTCATTTTTCTCACGAGCCGACCGAACATAATTTTTTAGAAGAGAAAGAAGGGCCACGGAGCTCTGCGTCGATCGCCTCGTGGCTCTTCTTTCCTCTTCTCTTGTGAAATTCTCTTGTGACTCGTGACTCTCTTTCACTCGGTTACACCAACAACAACGGCTGCGAGGCGTAGCCGCCGAACGGGAGCATAAAAGACGCGGTCTAAAAAAAAACCTAGTGACTTAGGACCGCCTACGTGTACGAAGGCGAAAGCTCGCTCGTGCAGCGACGCCCGATTCGAAAACGCGCGCTGCTCCAGGTCACGTGGTGTAGGGAGGTGATTATATAAGGCATACGATTGAAGGCTCATAAGACGGCTCGAATGCCTATCGATTAACTAGACTATCAGGTGCATGTCAATTAGGCAGCGAAATGGTAGGACACCTCAATACGCTGCACGAATAACGGCTGCGGCACAGTTTTCGATACGATAGAGCTCAAACCCGGAGCCATCGTTAGCGACGCCTTAAATGTAGGCTGTGTACTTCCCGGTGTTTTTTTTTTTTTTTTTGAAAATTCTATGGATGTATTTCGTCGTTTATAATGTTTCTTTTGTTTGTTTGTTTGTTTTTGTCGCTATTTTTGGGCTAGTTGCGTGGTGCAAACCGTAAAACGTGGGATTGTCGGTTAAGAAAAAAAAATTCTCAAAGCACACAATATTATATAGACGCCAAAAAGCACAAATTTTATTGACCTCGGAGTAAACGCTATTTACGGTTAATTTTAATAGATACAAGCACACTTAGACTGTTATCAGCCGTGGAAGCACGCTCCTTAGTGTTAAGAGTAGGTAATTTTGAGAATGCTCTTTCAACATTAGCGTTTGATGTAGGAAAACCTAAAATGTCCAAAGACGCTTGAACTAATACTGTCCAGTGGTATGCATGTAGTTTCCAAAACAGAGAAGGGTCGAAAACAGCGCTCACCGTGTGTTGGCGGTAACTCTCCTTCTCCATTCATCATATTCCACTCGTCCCGCACTGAGTCTGTAGGTCTGTTCATATCGACTTAATTCCCCTCTCTCGCATCTATACTTTCCCGAAGAATGCTGTAGTGTCGTCTGAACGACTTCTTTTGGTTGGAAAATAAACATTGGGCAGAAGCTGAATTAATGATATCCGCAAGTAATCCATGCTACAGCAACGAAGATGCTAGCGGGTGCGTTTTGGCGTATTCGCTATAGCAAAAGAAGGCAGCTGGGGACGATCAGATATCTACAGACTTGTCGAAGGACGGTGGGGATATCGTGCTGTAAAAACTGGCCACCCTGTAGGTGATATCGACGGTATCGGAATACTACAAGAACGCTAACATCTCAATTCGTAAGAAAGGGGACGCTATAAGGACTTAAAAAATTAGAGAATATCAGCCTAATACCCGTTACGTATAAGGTATTTACTAATGTAATCACTAATAGAATTAGGGCAACCTTAGACTTTAATCAACCAAAGGATCAAGCAGAGCTTCGAAAAGGTACTCTACCATCGATCATATCTATATATACTGTCAACCAGATGGCAGGAAAATGCACATAATATAACCAGCCCCTACACATAGCATTCATCGCCTACGAGAAAGCATTTGACTGTCGCAACTTCAGCAGTCATGCAGACATGCGAAATCAGGGTGTAGATCTTAGCTGCATCTTACCATACTCACCTATGGGGCTTAAACATGAAGGCTAACGAAAAGTGGTCTACTTAAGCTAACGACAACTCAGAGAGGTATGGGACGGAAAATGGTAGATGTAACGTTGAGTGACAGGAGGCGCACTGAGTGGGTCAAATAACTCGGGTTAATGACACTGTAGTGGAGATCAAGGATAATAAATTGGTATGGGCAGAACATATAGTGCGGACAGAGGATAGCCAATGGTCTTTAACGGTAACAAATTGGGTTCGAATGGAAGGAAGGCTTAGCAAGAGGCGACAGAAAGTTAGGTGGGCGGATGAGGTTAAGAAGTTTGCGGGGGTCAAGTGGATGCAGCTAGCACAGAACCGGCTTAATGGGAGGAACATAGGAGTGGCCAGTTTGCCCTGCAGTGGATGAAGTCCGGCTGATGACGATGCATTTCCACGGCCGGCGCGGCCGAGCCTAGAGGGTCATCCCCCCTTTGCGCTGCTTTATTGAGTGCCTGCTGGTCCGTTTCTGTACTCTGCGGGGATGGGAATGTGCAGTTCTTCTTCAATAATTCGTCCTATATAAGCTAGCAGGAACTTACTGAAGACAGGTTCTTCGGTTTTAACCGATTTTCTAACTTTGTTACCGGTTAAGATGCCCGATTATTGTACCGCGGGTACCGGGTTCGGACCCGACAGCCGGCGGCTGCGTTTCGGTGCAGGTGAAACGGTGAGGCATCCGTGTGCTGAGCGATGTCAGCGCATTTGAAAGATCCCCAGGCGGCCGAAATTACTCCCTAGTCTTCCACTACGGCACCTGCTCTTTCTCTCTTTCCGCTTTCACTTCCGCATTCCTCCCTTCCCTTACGTCGCGGTTCAGGTGTACGCAGAATAAGTGACAGATAATGCGCCTTCCCTCTCTTGTAAGCGCATTAAAATTAATTAATTAAAATTGTTAAAGCTTCGCCAGGTATAGGAGGTATTCACGTTACGTTATCCGCAAGAGGCGCTAGGGGCCGGCGCGGCGTTCGCCATATGTGTGGTCGTGTGTGTGCAGGCGCACCAACCAGCCACAGTATTCAACTTGTTGTGATCCGTGGGATGCGCCTTTCGCGTCTTGTCGGAATTTCTCCGTACAGCAGCGAAAACCATGCGAGTGAAGTGGATACATCCCTGTACTCCGTGGAACAAGAAAAACAACGGTCTCGATAAAAGGTTCGACTTTGACAAAACATCGGCTCGTACGGGTGCGGTAACTTCGGCACATTAAAAGACCACTGCTTCGCGTTGAATTCCCTGACATCGAGGCGGGCTTTGTAAAGTGTGGTTTTAAGTTTTGCGACAGGTGTAGAAATTAAAACGTACAAATCCATGAAAGCGTTTTAATTTTTTTTTTTTTTTTTTTTTTTTTTTTTTTTTTTTTTTGACGAGCGGGCGAGGCCAAGAGCCACATTTGCGTGAAAGCGTCGATGGCCGGCGTGCCGTTTTTAGAGATGAGTAAATTGCGACGTTTCTGTTCGCTTACCTGTCACCTCTGCCAACTTGCAAGTGATGTGTTACAATTGTATCAAGGGTTATCGCTACACATCGCGAACCTAGGTTCCATGGTTTATCTGCATTTCAAGCAGAGCTACGTTGCCGACACGAAATTTGTAAAACATGCTCGCTGGGTGGGCCGTTTATGCTGTGAGCGCGTGAAAGTATTTGCGCGACCTTCTGTCACCCAAATTAAGCAACTGCATTGTTTCGCTTTACTGCTGGAACAGCGCCATGTGCAAGCTTCGATCGGCAGTTTGCCGACTACCGCCACTAGAAATGTGCGTTTTGCAGCCATGTCGGCTTTGAAATTGGGACATTTAACGCGGCGTTTCTGCAAGATGTGTTCTGCCTCAGGGGCAGCTACTCTTGCTGTCGAGCTGTTGCAACACCGAACAGGCAGTGCCATGTCCCGGAGCACGAAAATACCGCTGCAGGCTCCATGCGCACAAAGGGCTGCACAACGAAAAGTGTATGAAATATTTAACAACTTGATCACTTCCGATATATGGCGGAACCTGATACTGATGCCGCCGGCGACCTTCGACATGGCGGACGAGGCGTGGCGATGCTGACACTATCTATATCTGTAGTACGGCGTCAGTGAATACCCCCTATATCCGGTAGGAGAACCAAACTGCACTTGGTGAAACCTGCTCAAGCTGCGAACACTGAACCGGACAGGGATAAACCCGTTGGGCCCCGACTCTTAAACCATGTATGTATGTATGTATGTATGTATGCATGTATGTATGTATGTATGTATGTATGTATGTATGTATGTATGTATGTATGTATGTATGTATGTATGTATGTATGCATGTATGTATGTATGTATGTATGTATGTATGTATGTATGTATGTATGTATGTATGTATGTGTATGTATGTATGTATGTATGTATGTATGTATGTATGTATGTATGTATGTATGTATGTATGTATGTGTATGTATGTATGCATGTGTATGTATGTATGTATGTATGTATGTATGTATGTATGTATGTATGTATGTATGTATGTATGTATGTATGTATGTATGTATGTATGTATGTATGTATGTATGCACGTATGTATGTATGCATGTGTATGTATGTATGCATGCATGCATGCATGTATGTATGTATGTATGTATGTATGTATGTATGTATGTATGTATGTATGTATGTATGTATGTATGCACGTATGTATGTATGTATGTATGTATGTATGTATGTATGTATGTATGTATGTATGTATGTATGTATGTATGTATGTATGTATGTATGTATGCACGTATGTATGTATGTATGTATGCATGCATGTGTGTGTATATGTATGTATGTATGTATGTATGTATGTATGTATGTATGTATGTATGTATGTATGTATGTATGTATGTATGTATGTATGTGTATGTATGTATGCATGTGTATGTATGTATGTATGTATGTATGTATGTATGTATGTATGTATGCACGTATGTATGTATGTATGTATGCACGTATGTATGTATGCATGTGTATGTATGTATGTATGCATGCATGCATGTATGTATGTATGTATGTATGTATGTATGTATGTATGTATGTATGTATGTATGTATGTATGTATGTATGTATGTATGCACGTATGTATGTATGTATGTATGCATGCATGTGTGTGTATATGTATGTATGTATGTATGTATGCATGTATGTATGTATGTATGTATGTATGTATGTATGTATGTATGTATGTATGTATGTATGTATGTATGTATGTATAAAGATATTCGGCGCAAAGCGCGTGCCGGTATGATGCCTGTTTTCTCCACTACGTTCGGTTCATTGTACACAGAAGTTTGCAAGAAAAGCATTATAGGCAGCCATTTCACCATTCGGTAGCTCACATCAAGTCCAGCTTTCTGGGGAACCTTTTGATTATGCGACAATTGCGATATATTTTAAAGACACTCTTCCACACATATGTTTTGACGAGAATGGCCTGGAATTACTCTACCTAGTAAAAATGTACTTTTTGCTGTGCCCAAGGATGCGGGATCGAATCCATGTCGCGGCGGTCGCTTTTCGTATAGGAGGCGAAAAGCAAGGCATCTGTGGGCTGCGCGATGTCAGTGCAAGTTAAGAACCCCAGGTGGTCGAGATTACCGGAACCCTCCATTACGGAGTCTCTCATAGCCCGAGTCGCTTCGGGAGCCCCACAAACCAAACCAAAAGTGTGCTGTCAGCGTTTCTGCTGTGCACTTAGCTAAAACGGGAATAAAAAACCAACAGGCTTTGTTAAAAAAAAAAGTTGAGAGGCAGCTGTGGAATATGGTAGCACAAATGTACAAACATATTGTCACAGAAAGCCAATGAGCTTCGTTTCTGAAAGTAGTTAAGCTGTGGAATACTGTAGGACAGTTCTATGAACGCACTGACAGAAAGGGTCTAAGCTTCCGATGTGTCACAGTCTCACAAAATGTTGCTTCTGAATTTTGTCTCGCGCTCAGAAGAATAATTAAGATAGTCGTTGAAAACCAACGGGGTGTGTTTTTAAAAGTGCATTGCTAAAAACTAATAGCCTGCCGAAAGAGGATAGATTGATCTTTATGGTGATGTTATACAATATGGGAAAACTTGCGTTCAAAAACTCTTTCCTAGAATTGATAAAAAATTTCTGCGTATGCGTGTTGCCGAAAGAAGGCCCTCTGCCTGAATGCTTCCTCCATGCGCTGCTTTCGCGGAGGAATTGAACCATCAGTAACCGCCCTATGTTTTCAGTGGAAAAAAACAAAAAACTTAGAAAACAGAATAATCAATGACGCACTGGGACACAGAAAGTTACTGTCACGGACGCGATTGGTGGACGTCATCCGCCGACCCCCGCTTGTTTCGTCGGCACGCAGAAGGATGTTCTGGGCGAGTTGGTTCTTTCTGAATACGAGTGGAGTGCCTTTCTTTCTTCGTCCATGGTTTTTGTACACGCTGCAGTTTATTTGGGAGAGGAGGTCAGACAGGTCAGGATGTGCGCGATATAGTTTCTATTTCAATGGGCGCCTTTTATTGACATTGCTGCAGGGAGCCATGAAGCCCGTGTAAAGCTGCGAAGCTCGCGACCGTTCTCTGCCGGTGGTAATGACTTCCGTTCGACAACAATCGGATTTCGTTTTCCAGTGGCTGGCCGGGCTGGCTGACAGTTCCCAGCAGTGACCCGTGCCAAGGCGGCTAACATGGGGGATGCGAGACCCGGTTCTCTTGGCTTGCAACGACTCGAATGGGCCTGGCGAGATAGTCAGGTCTAGAGCGTCCAAGTGAGTGGACGTCTCGTGAAATGTACTGCAGACTCGGCGTAGGATGCGCGTGGCAGCTGGCTTCACGGCCTCCATTGTAGTCAGCCTGCGAAGAACAAGCACCTTTGCAGGACACCTCACAGCGTTTATAACGTAGGTGCACGGCTTGCCGTCAAACCTCGTGTTGGAGGGTTAGGAAGCTGAGCTCGGATCTTGTTGGCCATTTCGTGGTTGCAGCCAAGCGGCGGCCGAAGCAGGTCGAAAGCGCGCATCGATGCGGTTTACTGCGGCTTGCACATCCTGCGTTCGTTTCTCGGGCGTGACAGACAAGTGGGAAGCGGAAAAGGGGGTCACGCAGCTAGCAGAATAACCAGGCAACGCTCGAGAAAACAGGTCCGTGCGCGGAAATAACACCTCCGCGAAGAGATATAGCGCGGAAATCCGCCGTGTTTGGGCGCCGCTGCAGCGTTCGATGGAAGCTTCGCGGAAATTCTAAAGGATTCTCGTTGGTTCTGGTCTCCGGACTAGGTAGAGGGTGTTTGTATATATATATATATATATATATATATATATATATATATATATATATATATATATATATACGTGCACACACACACGCTCGCGTATACACGCAGTAGAATTAGAAACACATAACGCAAACATGGCTGCGTGTTCATTACTGTCGTTCCATTCGCTAAAGTTTGCTATATTCGGACTACGTACGCGGTTGCATCAGAGCTTTAGGAAGGTCTGTGCACATTGGCGCTTGCTTTCAAAGGGGCAGCGGCCGTGTCATGCGTGAGGCCCTCAGATGCATCCGCTGGAGATCACACGTTGCCCGGCCGCTTACTGCTTACCAAACATAAATGGCACAGATCGAGGAAACGCAGTTTACGCGCCCGAATATTTTGGCAAAGAAAGCTTCTCCGTCCAATGCGGCACGCAATATTATGTTTAGTTATTTGTTTCTTTATGAAAGAACCTACAGCGCCAAGGCAGTACAGAGAGCGGGGGGGGGGGGGGGGGGGGGGGCAGTAAGAAATGCATAGGCTACATATAGATATTACACCTCTGCGGCTTCTAGGCAGAGTAAACAGTATAGAGACCAAAAAGATTCAAACGAAATGTAAAGCATTTGAACATGCGCATTTGCAGCATTGAAAAAAAAAAAAAAAATCTTATTTGAGGCAGTATCCACGACTTCACTCCACCAGTGGTTGTAGGAAAGAAAAGCATCCGAAACAATTCAGTTTTCGCTGCCTATTCACGGACCTTAATATCATAGTCAACACGGCTGGAAATTTAAAATTTCTGCTGCAAATACTTTTGTAGCGAGAGCTACACTGCGCTAGGTGTTCAAGCCGTCGGCGTGGCATCAGTGGCACCGTGGCGCCGTATACCGCACGCTGTTGCCTAGCAACTGACACGTGGTATAGACCGAGAGCTGTGCCAGGACTTGGAGGAGGAAAGAAGAACAAGAAAACGACAGATAATTCGGAAATTGGTATAGAGGCGAACGAGAACAGCGAGTTGATAGGACAAAGTTCGTTCGAACGTTGTGACGGCGGCACATTAAATCCAGGTGTCCGCAGAAAAATTCGCTTCAACACGCGCGGCTTTCGCTCTATCACGAGGTTCAAGCCATGCTTTTAGCCTTCGACAAGAACAGTTGAATAATAAATAGCATGGAAAAGCTTCAAGCGAGATTTCATACGGCGCGTGTCAAGCAATTCGCAGATGGGTGCTTCTTTCGTACGAGATGTGTGCCGAAACCAGCGTGTGCGAGATACAAAACGAGGGGCAGTGTTTCGCACCCTCTCCAACACGTGTTATGTTAGAGATGTTTAGGACGCAGCTGCTGCGTATGGGCCTGCCGAAAATATTGTCTCTAGAGCTTTGTGCTTGCCTTTACCACGAACTCAGTGTCAGGCAAACGTATTTCGTGCTTGTTAGACTATGTGTTCAAAAGTATACTATCCAGATTATAAAAAGCAAAGGTGCCAAGAGTAGTATACAAAACCCAGTTTGTGTAAATAGGTTATCTGGCCAGGCAGACGCAAAATTTGTCATCGCAAGCTCAGTAATTAAATATAATTTATTACCACTGTATTCAGTGCAATTAGCATGCATGTCTCTGTTGATAACTTGTAGGCAGTGGCATTAAGCTACTACCCTAATCTGCAGACTTTTAATAGCGAGCGTGTACCCTGAGATGTGCACGTCTTTCTCAATGTGCACACATTGAGAAACCAGTCTAAATACGCACGCGAGACCGCAACATTCGGCACGAAACTCCTCCCTGGTATGAAGCAGTGTGTGCACGGATTGGGGCGAGGGTTCAAGCGATTGCTCATCTGGCCAAGAAGGAAGAGTTACGACCGTTGCCCGAAACTCACGTCCTCGCCAGGCACAGCGTCACACAGGGGAGGGGCTTCTTGCCGACTGGCGCGGCCTCGCATGCGTAATTAGGCTGGTTGGGCTCAGAGCTTACACGCGAATATCTCAGAAGACATGCGCCTGATTAATAATCTATAAAATAGGATATATTTGGAGTGACGCTGCCTATAACTTTTCCATAGAAACATTCGTGCCAGCTGCACTGAGAGCAAGTTAATAAATTTTAGTTACTCGGTTACCATGATAATTTTTCTCACAGTTTTTGTCCGCCTTCCCGCTTAACCTAGTTACACAAACGTCGTTTGTGTAACTACCCTTCGTATATATATAAAAAAAAAAAGCAATAAAACATCCGGACATTCTAGTTTTGAAAACCCTTCATAAGCGCGCTGTTGAGTTTGAACATTCGTTTGTTTATTTTTTTATTTTTCATAATGACAAACGGATTCGGTTATGGTAACGCCCTGCTTGAGGCGAGAAGAAACCAAAATAAATCAACGAATATGTCCCGACATCAGTACAACATTGTAGCTGCAAGCGCGCCGCACAGAGGTTTTAATATCGCGCGCCATATACTTAGATGGAATAAATTAATTTAGCCGCAGCTAACTTTTGATGATGGTTTACGGTGCCATCCTTAGCGCTTCAGCCCCGACTTGTTCATCTGAACATAGCATCTGTATAGGCAGTACCCTTGAGGGAAGGTCATAAGGTGCGCAGGTTGCGTTCTCCCTTCCGTTGTAAACGGCATGGAACAGTCCGACCTTTAACAAAGCAACTATACAAAGCAAGGTGTGATCTTCAGTGCGATGGCGACATTTCGGCATGCATAATAGAAAAGTTTCAGGCTTGAAATAGTGCAGTACTCTAAACATCTGTTGTCTCACCGCTTGAAATGTCTACGCAGAAATTTCAAGCCCACAGTAATTATACTTGCCCTTTTTACTGCATTGCTCTCATTTCACTTTCGCCTTGCCACAAATCCGCGTCCGCTATACTTAGATCGGTTACCGCTGTCACGGTAATGGCTAAAGTCTTTTTGCGAAAGTCCGCAACAGCGTGCTTGAGTGGTATCGTCGATGAATAATATTCAGACTTGACTTTCACCATAAGTATAGCGCTCATCATCCGCATTACCTCGCTTGTATTAATCGCTATAAAAATTTATAACGTTTCTGTTCCTCCTCGTCGAATTTTGCCGTGTAATAGAGATTATATTGCTTTGCATCGTCGCTGAAAAAAAAAAAAAAAAAAAAAGAAAAAAAAAAAAGAGAAGGAAATAGCGGCTAACTTAGGACCTTGTTTGCATCTGTCTTACTTCGCGATTCCCGTGTTACAGTAGAGCGGAGGGTTTTTCGCATGAAAACATTGGGAGCCTTACTGGTAAGGTCTTATAACTAGCAGCTATGTGACATAAATACTGGCGCAGTGGCGCTCCGTTCTGAGAATATTGTTTTCTTCGGGGAATTAGAGGAGTGAATTTTGCCTAAATGGGAAGTTTGAGCGAAAACAAGCTGCTATAGACAAAAAGAGCCAGAAGTAGGGAATATTGAATCTACTATAGGGAAATTTCAGGGACAACATAGAAAATCAGTGCACTATCGTGCGCATCCAGATCTAGGCGTTTAATTCGTTTTCACTAAAACGAAGCACATGATTACAAACTGTGCACTCGAGAATTATGCCATTAGCGGGTAACAGTTGTGTCAGCGACGTTCGGAAGGCAAACATTTTACCGAAGCTCGCAAATAAGAGCAAATTATTGATTGTGCAGGCAGAAATGAGATCGATCTATGATGGAGAGATCCTAGATTGTTTGAGCGCTGCAAAATAATGCAGATATAGAAAAGTATTATTTTATATTTTGCAATGCCAAACAATTCTTCAAGACGCCGTGATTGCTACCTTCGTACGGTTGGCGGAAAAATGTGAGAGGCAAAGCACATGCGCTGCAGTGTCGTACCTCAGTACGTTTAAAATAAAAGTAACTGAAGCAGAAATAATATTTGTGACTCTATAGTCTTTCTCAGTCAGCGCAAAACTTTCCGTCAAACAGCTAATTCGTCTACATTGCGGACAACTCTGGAAAGAGAGACGCACGGAGCATTCTTTTCCGTGGCACATAGTGGCAAGCAGGAAGGACTGATGAAGAAAAGGTGACACGGAGGAAGGGAAATGCTTGTCATTGTGAAAGGTGCACGAAAAGGCTTTCAACTTCTTCAGAGCTGTCACAGGAGTTTCAGGAATCGTACGCTCGCGAAATAACGACGTCAGCGGCATGGTACTTCGCAGATATTCCCTAGAGAGATGAAGACCATCTGCTCTGCTCCCAACACGGATCGTCGGCGTCCGTGCGTCAGCAAGCGATCTGCATGTGGGTGCCGGGGTGGTGCCGGAAGAGAAACCGGCGCGCCCTGCTTGGCACGCCGAAGCGATCCTTCAACGAGTGATGTCAAAAATGTGGTCCGTTATGTAAGTGACGTCATTTGTGGCAGTGTTGTTGTTTCCAATGACGTTGCCAGTAATAGTTCGCCGCAGCTAGTGCTCGAGGGTGTACGAAGATGCTTCCGAAATGAACGAGGCGGCCTGAAAGGAATTCCAGCTCAACAGGTGAAGGCTCAGCGTGCCCCGGAGCAACGGTACTCGCTCGTCTCCCACGCTTCGCCCTCGGACCGCTGAGTCAGAACGCACTCTCCCTTCGCAGCTGGCCCCTCTTTTCACGGGGAGACCAAGGGGGGAGAGCGCGCATTGAACGGGCCTCGTTGTTCCGACCCCCTCGGCGATGGGTGAACAGAGCCCGCTGTCTGGCGAGGAAGGACGGCTGTGCGGCCCCCGGCTGAAGCGTGGGCCGCAGGTAGAGGCGCGCGTAGGCTGGCAGCAGGGGTGGAGGCCGACTCGTTATCGCGCGGCACCGCGTTCCTCTCGGTGCCCCGCCACGCGTTTTGTATGTTTGTGCGGTGGCCCACGCGATTCCTGGCTCTCTGGGAACCCCGAACAGATGTTCATTCCGGTCATCTGTTTTTTCCCGAGCGCCTCCCTTCTTTGACGACCTCTTACCAGAGTTTTTTCTTTCTATGCCAGCCTACTACTTCTGGTGTTTTTAGGAGCGAGGTTCTCCCGTCGCTGCGTTTGAAAAGGTCGACAGTTAGGAGTCGTGCTGTCGCGGCATTCCTTGCGCTGAGTCATACTTGAGGTATCGCGATCTCGCTGCGCTAAAATGTAGACGGGCCAATGAGCATCTCCTCGAACCGCGTGGTGGTGCGGACTACTCACCAGTGGCATCGAGTGAGACTGCCTTCGGTTGTATAATTTCCATGAAGCCACATTGGCGATGAGCACAAGTCAGCTTTTCTTCCGGCGGTAGGCGACACGCCGACTGTAGCGTCAATTGCGGTGCAATGGTTAGCTCCGTTGATAGGCAGCATTCCAAATCTGCTATCAATAAGCGCAGCATGCCACACGGGGCAGAAACGTTGCGTAGTCCAGGAAGCGCCTGCGGCGTTCGAAGGGTGCGACGGCTGCCGTGTAATTGCGCGCTCCCGTCCACGCGTCTCGTGCCAAGCTGCGTGCTGGCCAGGAAATGGCCGGCTGGACAGAACCTTGGTGTCGCGGGCTGTGAATGAGCGGCACCACCTTGGGGCGACGACACGTTTTTCCGGCAGGCGAGGCGGCCTTCGCCGATCGGACGCGAAAGGCACCCGGAACGCTCTCGTGACCCGCAGATGGCGCGATCAGCGCTACCGTGCTGCACAAAAGGGTTCCTGGCCCCTCACGCATTCCCCGCGCTAAATCTGGCCCGCCGCGCGCCACTTGTGGGCGCTGTTTACCCGTCTCGCGCAGCCATGCCTTCCGGGCGCTTTTATGTCACGCCACACTACGTCGCTGCGCGATAAGCTTTTCCGCCTGCTATCGTGCGCCCGTTATCGCTGTGACACTCTAGGGGAAAGGCTCTATTTTTATCTGCCTCAGATGGGGCATGATGGAGGTGTAGCATTCTTAAGGCGGCGCGCAAGGACAGATGCCCCGCAAAGATGGCCTTGCGGCCATTCTCATCGCAGACTGTGTGATGAGCGAAAGTGCAGCCTTGTTGCGACATCCGCTAGCCTGGTATGGTTTTGCTTCCTTCGTATTTTTCCGCCCACAGTTACGCGAGCTTCTTCGCGGACGCTGAGCAGCCCAGCGGAGAACTTGTCTATTGCTTTTCGTTTCGTGCAAAATTCGAGAGGCTTAGATATGGACGCTCTATCGCTGGCAACTGAAATTTCAGCTCGACGAACGCGTGATCCGCCAGATGACTGCCTTTTGGATGACGCATTCTCTGCAGTGTCGAGACCGGTGCTTGCACATCTCAAGGGAAGCGACATGTTCGAATGTATTGCAAGGCGACACTGAGGTTTATTCCAGCCCCCAATGCGGTGATGAAGCGTCTAGGATGAAGGTGAAAAGGACCCCCACCAGTCGAATCAAGTGGACAAGATTCAGAGCTGTTAATGACGTGTGTGCCCGCTCCAGGCAGAGTGTACGCCTCAAAAGTTCGTCGAATGCGCACCTATGGTGAACTTATATGTGTCTTGCAGTTGGAAAGGATATCAGAGTGGAACCTACAAATCGCCATGTTCTTTCAGTAGCATAATCTTCGCACGGCAGGCAGGCCGAATCCCCTGAGCCTGTAACCGTCAATAAGGATGCCTCATGGAGAGCCCTAGAAGCAAACTTCTTGATGGATGCTCCTCTGACGTGGTCAAAGGCTGCCCATTGAGCGCGTATGTGAGGGCACAACCACGTTCACTGCTTAGGTTCATTTGCAGGGTGCATTTACGTCATAGTGCGCGGCACCGTGTAAAGTGAACGGCGCGATTCCGCGGTGTATCGTGACGTCACACCTTGGATCGACCAATCGCCTAGGCCGCCGGCCTTGACAAGGATGTGGCGCATAACTGCGGAAAGGTCAGCGAATGGTGAGGGAGCGGCGAAATGGAAAGCGTCCCGCGCCGCTGCTCCCCTCTGTCCAGATAAGCCCTACCGTCTCGGTGCAGCCGGATTAGCGGCCTGTTTTTCGCCTTGTGACGTTGATCCTGGCCTGGCCGCCGGTGGAGCGTCATCCGGCCGTGATGGAGTCGCGCCGGTGCGGCGCCGCAAACAAGGCGCGGCGCTGCTGCTTCCACCGGGCAGTAACCACTGCGACGGATGCTGCGCCGCTCCCACCCATCGGCGCTGCTTGCCAGAGCGCCAGCTGTCTTTTTTTCGCGTGAGGAGCTGTTTGTTTTGGAGTCGGTGGCGAACCTTGGATATCGACGAAGACTGCCTGGCGTCGTACGCTCGTCGCATTTTCAGACTACAAGCGCTGCCCACGTATACTGTACGTAGCTAAAAAAGCGACTGTACCCGACCCAGATTATTGCATCGGCCGGTGCCTTTCTTGCAACGGTGGACACGGTATGCAAAATCATTCGATGCCGTCTTTAGGCGCACGTGACCGGCGAGGACCGCATCGATATCCCGGCTGCGATCGACGCTGTTTGTCTCTCGTTGCGTCGTCGGCACTGTCTAGGAGCATGCCGCATTCCTGCAACTCGACACGCGGCTCCGACTGGCGACAGCGAAGAAACGAGAGCCGTCTCTCAAACAGCGCGAAAATGCGTGCTGCCACCGACGCATTGTTGTTGCGCGTTGGAAGTAAGGTGACCTGGGCGCGCGCGTTCTTCGCGTTGGCACGCACCGCGCTGTAACCACTCGTGGGAGCTTTCCGCTCGAATTACTGTTTGCCTGCAAGAAGCTGCAGCTCCACATTTTATTAATACTTTATTGCAACCGGAGGACTCGGAATTACCTTAAGCCTCGTTGATGAGCATCGATGAACCGCACAGTGCAAACAAAATGTTTGATAATCTGCATTGAAATCGCACAAAAGGGTCACCGTTATGCAGTGGGCCTGCCACTGTGCTGTCGCGAGCTACTTCCGCACCACAAAATAGTCTCTTGCAACGCCCATTAAGAGCGGCCAATGCCGGAGAGTCACTCGGCTGGCTTGCCGGCATTGGCAAAACAGGAAGCTACGACGCACACTGGAACGGGATCTATGGGAGGGGATTAGGGTTGGTTCCGCTTAAAGTCCCTTAATCAGTTTTTCTTTGAGTTCCGATGAGTTCGCGGCGCTCATGGGAACTCTGCCTGGATTTGATACGACGTTTGTAACCACGCAGAATTGCAAACTTTGTTTCTTAGCCAAGCTTCAATTCGTATCTAACCCAAACCGATTCTTTGAGTTGAACCGATGGAGCCCGTGCTGGAGGTAGCCATTCAAACTCGGCTGTCCAAATGCTGATGGCGCGCTGATCATTACGCCTCATCACCTCAGCTGGTCTTTAACAGCGCCGCAGGTCCGAACCAAAAGTAAACACGGACGGGTATCGCGGATCGAAGTCTCAGTGAGAGCTTACCACGAAGACCGCCGCATTATGTCGCGCAACAGGGGGTCGTGGCGCTGGTGTGCCAGTGCACATCTGGTGGTCTCGTGTACATCGCTGTCCCTACTTTGCGCGCACGGCCTTTATCGCGAACGTGACCGCTTGGCCCGTTGGCGAGCCGTCGTCCCATACGGCGCGCGCGCAGTCTCTCCTGCGTGGCATTGATCGGCGCCTGTTCCGCGTGTCGTCGCCTCTCAAGGTCACGTGCCGATCAATGCGGCCAGCATGAATGGGCCTGGGAGCCTGGCACACGTGCCCCACGCTGCACGTGCCTCCTCGCCGCTGACCTGCTCAGCTGCTCGGCCACATTGATTCCAGTGAGCCCCTGTCCGCCATTGCGTCGTTTACGCACTGCAACGAAGATGCAGTCGTTAGGCGCCTAGTAGAGCCAGCCTTCAAAAACCCTTTCTCTAGGCTGTTCATTCCATTCACTGAGGCCGGGTCAGGACTTTTACTTTTTCTAGCTGTGGCTTTGATTTTTGCTGTTATCGTTCTCAAGCGCTACCAGGTGTGGTTTTCGCGCCAGCTCTGAGGCATTCGTTTTTCGGAACTGTTTTCTCTTTGTTGAGCCTACCCTAGGTTCAGGTATCTAGGTAATACATCTAGTCGTGCGCTGTCAAACAAGCATGCGTCATACATTTCATAAATGTCAAGGTCGAAACGCCTGCGTGCCGTCAGTTGTGCCCAATATAATGCACTAACGAGTAAGAGCTAAGTAACCTGCAATTTTCTCACCCAAGTAAAACAACGCTCCTCGTTTCGCAGCTTTGTTCGTCGAACAGCTGGAGCCTATTTCTATATTTTATAGATTATTACTGCCATAGTTCGCCGCGCAGACATGATGAGCGGCCAAGTGGCTGAAAAAAGGATTTGCGAATGTTGCACTCAGGAAGACCAGCTGCGGAAAACATTTGCACGCACGGCACTTCTCCGCAATAAGTAACTATCCGACGGAAACTGTGTAGTTGACATGCCATGCGAGTATGCCTCCTGGAATATCTTGCAAACAGCTTCCGTTTCCTGCAAAGGCGTAGGCTTTGTGAAAACTCTCTCCGTAGCTTGCCCGGGGAGAGCATTTCCAAGGGCTCATGGAGGTGAGCACAACTGTGCAATTCGGTGGATGCCGTAATTCAAGATGCGTGAGCTGCGATCTCGTCTGGTTGAGCGACCGGGCGTCACCCACAGCGGGAGCCCCGCGCGGCGGAGCAGCGACACGCACGCACTCACGTGCCTGCTGCACGCGAGGGAAAGCGCGCGGAGAAAAAGGCCAAGTGTCAACGAACGTTGGGAGCGTGCGGTCAGCCGCCGGGCGAGGGGGCTGCCCGGGGACGCGCGCCCCTTTCCCGTGACCTTGGCGGCACGTGGGGGCGCTGGCGCCGGCCCCTCTAGTCCCCCGCACGACCGGCAGAGGCGCTGGCGATGGCGGCGGCGCCGCTCGTGCTGGAAGCTCGTCGGTGAAGCGCGCACATGCTGATGAGTCGGCGGGCGGCGCTTCGCTGGATACAGCCGTGCGCCACGGCTCTTCGCCCTACCAGCCAGGTGAGCACTCTGTGCACGTTCCTGCAGTGCGGCCGGCGACGCGTCGCCAGCGCTCCTTTCTTCGACCGGCGCGAACGAAAGCACCTTGGCGGATGACGTCACTGCGCGACGGGCCTAAAAATAACGGCCGTTCTGGCACTACATTGGCTCTGCAGCAGTGTGAGCCGCGGCGGCGTCCGCTTTATTTCCCCGGCGGGGCAGCCGGGCTGGCAGCGTAGCTCGGTGACGCGCAACAGGTCTTGCTTCGGTCGATGGCGGGAACTGCCTTTCACTGCGTGTTGCTCTCGTGGAATCCGAGCGCCTCGCTCGCTACGCGCGAACGTTGCACCAACTTCCGCTGTTTGCATTGTTGCGAAAATCGATCAGTGGCGATGCATGCGATTGATGGACTGTCATGAATGCTGTCGCTCCGTTTACGAGTGCAATGTGCAAGCTGTCAGCCGCAGTGCAGCCAGGCTTGGGCTTCACGAGCAGTGTTCGTGCCTTCAGCTTGCCATTTCTACCAAAGAATGCGTAGAATGCTTGCGTAAAATGCTTCTCTACCAGTTGGCGCCGTTTCCCACTGACCTTACTCAACGATTGCGAGTTTATACGAGAAAGAAAAAGAGGGTACAAGACGAAAGAGAAGGCGAAACGAGAGAGGAGGAGTGCGGCAGCTTTCCCCGTGGTGACTACTTGAGGCGTTGTGCAAAACCGGTACTCGTAACGCCAGCACGCTCCTTGTGTTTCCCCCCTGACTTGCAGGCCTCTTGGTTTGCTACGCGCCCTTGCAATTCCTCGCACATCTTGTTTTGCTGCGCGTCATTTGCTGCTGTGGCTGCATTCTTGTTTGTTTCGAACGCTTCCGCTCGTGAGCGGGCCTTGCGGTCGCCACAGCAGGCGTCACCGGTTGCCCACCGTGACGCGCGTCCCAAGGCTGCAAAAAGAACAAGAGGCACTTCGTGACCAGAGAGAAAGCTAGGCTTTGCAATCAATCACCGCTCCAGAGCCCGCGGACTCATTGTTGGGGGGAAAAAAAATGTCACCGTGCCTGGCCAGGACGCGTGTGCTGACTGCGACTAGTTGAAGCGAGCGACATGCTGAGCCGATTTAAATACGCGTTATGCGCAGTAGGTTCTTGCGGGTATTTCGCTTCTTGTGATAATCGCGCAGCTGTAACATTGTCGTCCAGTTAACGCCTTAAGGTGTCTGGTTTACATTACTCCGCGGTGCAGGAAAATCGTAACGCCTGTCCTGCTCTCCTTTCCCGTCTTTGTAGTCCGCTATCTTCTTGTCCGAAGTACTGTGTGCTGCTGACGGGCCCTGCAGTATACGCTATTAACGAGTAACGAAGTCTGGTAATTATGGGGCATTGTCCAGGGGTTAAATAAGACATCTGATGGCAGTGCTTCCAGCGAAGGATGCTGCCCCCCCCCCCCTTTTTTTTTTTTGGTAGCAAATTCGTGTAGAAACTACTCTTGCATCTTTCAAGTGCTAACATGCGGATATGTTGGTGAAATGAATTAGTCACGACGTTCGGCGCTCCTAGAACATGCGACTTCGGGATGCCACAGCGAGATGCTTTACCGTGTCGGAAATAAAGAAAAACGGCTCAAATGCACTGCGGTGAACAGCGTGCTGCCACGCCGGTCATTGCTGGCTGCGTGCGATTTGACTGCTCCGAATGACACTACTACTTTCTGAAGTAGGCTTTTGGATCTCGCCCTGGCTGCATTATTTCACCTTTCTCCCATACGATACATTTCTGACCTTACCGAACAAGAGTTTTGCGGGCCTGAGTTGTTTGTTACTCGAGCTGCTTCTATCCGTACCTTTGCACTGACCTCGTCGCGTGGCCGAGGCATGTGGCGCAAACAAAGCCAGCGCTACTCGCCAGAGCAGAGCTCATGGGAGAGGATGGCAAATAAAAAGCAGCACGTCTTGTTGACGTGCAGCTAGTGTTGCCAGGTGACTTAACTGCTGCTGCGCAGTTATAGCCAGATCAATTCAAACAGTTCGAGCTAATTACAGTCCTGCAAATAGTGGGGTGTGGCGGGGGCATTTCTGACGTGGGCTTCCTCAGAGGTAGCTGCTGCCAACGCACCTAGGGCGGTATAGAGTGACTTCGTCTTGTCCTGCATCCGCTAGGCGCCACCACCATCGGTTAGGGTGCCTCGCTAGCTGCTATCGAGGCGCCCTATCATCGGTTGTCGTGAAGCGCCACCACGTAGCGGCGTTTGTATTCACAGTGGGATAGCCTGCATGCATGCTAGGAAGTAGAGGGCACGCTGCAGTTTCGAGGGGCTTTCTGGAGCTCCGAAACGCTTGCTTTTCTAGTGGTATTGCAAACTCGCTTGCCAAACGATCAAGTGATTGTTATTTACGCTCTCTAGGATGACTGAAGCCTGATCATCTCAGAAAATGGATAAGCTGCTATGGTTTGCTATCATTCCGTGCGCAAGGCGCTGATTTGGTGATGTGTCGATGTTTAACTGAGACGTCCTAACGTGCTTGCGCGGAAACAAATTCGTTGGCTTAGCGAGCTTACCCTTGGTGCTCTCCATTCAAGTCAGGGGCATTGGCGTTTTTTCAATGGCAAAGAACAAAATGGCAGTGGCTTAGCTCAGCTATGCCAGGATATGCGTAGCGGGAGCTACACTTCGGTTAATCTACCATGGTTAATTGTGGCCAATGAAAGGCATTACAAGGCTTAGCAAGTCTAGAGCTCTTTATTTTCACATTTGCTCTTCTCCTTGTGACGTCTTGTCATGTTGTTGCTTCTCTATTTGGACGAAGACAATGCGATTATCAGTGAAGTAGCAGGCAGCCGTTTCAATGGCTCCGATACAGTAGTCCTAATGATGTCTGTGGTACACCAAGTCATTCGTGGTTCCCCACTGTTGCGTACGAGGATTTCTGGCAATGTCCAAGTCGAACACGTCTTTCATGGGAAGCCCCCGCCACGACGTTCAGTTCTTTGGAAACTCCACGGTTTGAAATGTAGGTGGCAACCACGTCTATATAGTTTCCTTGATTGAAGTATTTAGTGGCACGTACACTCCTTCAACCACCACTCCACTTTCTTCCAACTGGACTGCACAAGCCTCACCTTTGGTACGGTGGTCAAATGTTTGGCGGCGGTTCCTTCCCAAACGTCAATGCAGACTCCGGCGTTCTTGTTAGACTTAATTCGACTGGCGTAAGCAACCAGGCTAAAACCGGGGATTGAGACAGTTTGAGGCCCAGTTGCACGGCCAACCTCTGTAAAGGTCAACACGTCAGCCATATGGCAAATGAGTGATCTAACGTTGAGTAGGGCTATGGAAGAAACCGTGGCGGGGTTTGCCAGCAGCGATCATATGCCGTATCCAGGACCTGCTTGTTGAGGCACCTTCGACAAGTAAACCGTCTTGGCAAACATACGTCTCTTTATGTTTACATAGCCTTGTCCTCTTCTAAACTGCGCGGTAACTGCTTCAGCATCTCGTCAGTATCGAGTGGTACATTCACTACTGGTCCCTTTATGTCAAACTGTCCATTTATCTAGTTCACGAGTCTCCTGATCTGCACAAAGGGGATCCGTGGTGAAATCAAACGTTCAGCAACGTCGTTCAACACTGATAGGCCTGGTGGCATAGGCAGGTAACGATACCCGTTACTCACACTAATGCGTGATTTTCTCATTTATTAGAAAGTTCGTACACGTAGCACAAACACTGGATACGGGTTCTTCCTCGCCCCACTCAAGCACTGCTAAACTGAGAGTTTCACGCATGGCACTACTCACCGGTGCCAAGTTTTTCTTATGCCAGAGTCTCTCGCAGACATCGCACACATAGCCAAACGGATTGTTCGTAAAGTCGGCTTCGAACACTGAAACTTTCCGAAAATTTGCTCACATGATCCGTTTTGCGCTCAGTCTTGACGTCCTCGGAAAACGGCCTCCGACTCGGCTTGACCGTTGGTTACATGTCAGATGTCGTTCCTCTGCCAAAATTTTTTATCTTCGGTCGATGTAAACGAGAAACCGTTGTCACAGACGACCATCAAGAATGCCAAATTTAGCATCCATAGAACGCAGCTCCTGGATTACCGTAGCTGATGCTAAGTTTCGAGTCGTTATCGCCTCCTGGCGTCGCCGTTTGGCCAGTCGACGTTCTCGCTGCTCTGGCGTTCCAGGCCCTTCTGGCTTTACGTCGTTCACTGTCCCTTTTCAGGGCAGCTAGCTGAGCAGCTACGACTTCAGGTTCTGATGAGTCAAGCCTATCCAAACATCTACGCTGCCACTCCGCGTCATCCATGGTCATTCGGCTCAAATCGCTCTTCCGACATTCACAGCGAAATGGCGACGTCCTCGGAAGCCCGTTCCCCAATTGAAGCAAATACCTGTCGTTGTCGCCAAGGCGTAATTCCGTCTCCTCAACGGTTGGGTCCCACAACTTCTTTCTCCTCACTGGTTGCCTCTCAGCGAGTTAAACGGCGATAGTTACCGAAAGGTGTCTCTGAACGCAACCTAAAGGTAACATACACCCACTGAAGGCAGGAAATGATTACGGTGAAGGTGATTAGTGTTACCATTGTCATGCCATCACCTCGTGGCTCTGTTCAAGGCTGGTTTTGCGGCTGTTGAGAAATAAAAACACTACATATTGTAACCTAAAAAGGAACATTCCCCAGGAATGAGCTCGGTAGGTTATTGTAATGTTGCGTAAAAAAAATAAACGAAAAAATAAAAACTTGCTATTACACGATTCGAACAGATGCTTTAATCGCTTATTGCTGAGGTAAGCAGGATCAATCCATTGCGCCACTGAAGCAATGAATACGGCACGCTTTAAACCCGCTATTATTTCTTTTTACAATATGTCCGCTATCTGTCACCAGGTGACGCTGCTCAGAGGACCCTACCGTTGAGGGAACGGAATCACGCGTCGCCAAACATGTGGTAGCAAACCATAGCTAATTTTCCACCTTCGCGATGACGCAATAGCGGAAGCTACCAGCCAACATATAAATCCCCGCTTTAACCGAGCCGTGAATGCAATGGTCCTGGCAGGCTGATTGTGATATCACCCTCCCACATGAAAGGCCCGAGTTGGCAGCTCCTGCCAAACGTATTCTCAAGAAGCGCTACGTCCAGTTAGTGCTCGGCCATGTCAGCTACCGCCTCCCACGGCTTCTTCGCTCTTTGGACAGGCATGGCGAGAATGTGGCCAATGTAGCTCTCGCTACAAATTTATAGGAAAACGGCAGCACACTTCGAATGACGCAGCTTTCCTTTCAGTTTTCTACACTTCAACGTATGGCAGTTCGATTAAGGTGGACCCTTTCGCCAGTGCTTAAAACAACGTTTAGAGATTTTCCACATGAATTTGGTTTATCAGAATCGCTGATGTGGGAAAAATATGCCAGCAGTGTGAGTGGTGCAAGAATGTCGTTGCATTAACCGCATGCGCACGCAAATTCTTATCTGTTGACAAATGACTCATTAAGAAACTATTTATAACCTTGGTGCCTGAGGGGCTCCTGTGCTGGATGTCGCACAGCAGAACGAGCCAGCGAAGGACACGGAGAAACTTGCGAGCTGTCCACTGATGCGCACTCGTGGGCGGTGGAGTTACATCTGCAGGGTGCCTACACCAGTCTGTGACCTAAGCGATGCGGTGGCGCTTCTGTCACCAGGCTGGGTCTTCTGGGGGTGAAAAGAAGGCTAGTGTCCATAGGAATACATGGAACCAAACGTTTTCGAAGCAGTTTTCTCGCTCCACGTAGCGCCTGTGATGTGGCACTCAGTGCAGAG
This sequence comes from Amblyomma maculatum, assembly GCF_055883805.1. NCBI lineage: Eukaryota > Metazoa > Arthropoda > Arachnida > Ixodida > Ixodidae > Amblyomma > Amblyomma maculatum. The sequence continues at coordinate 187,986,529 of NC_139344.1, forward strand.
TAACCATGAACATCTTAGAACAGACTGTGAAATTACAGTCTCAGTACATAGTCAGAGTATTAAAAAAAAAAAAAAGAACACCGTGAAACACATGAGGGCATGGGTGGGCTCGCGACCTATGAAAAACACGCAATGAATTTTCAGGTTTCGGACATCACCAACAAATGCGGCCGATGGACAACAGCTAGCGAATGTTTTGAAGAAAACGTTTGACTAAGCATCCTACGTCGTTCTGAAGTCAATCAATTTTTAAAATGCCCCGATAAATGCTTAATATGAAGCCTGTCATATCACTGCAAAGCTCATTATCCGCTGGGTGCTTCTCGCAATCGCGCAAGCTTCTGGTGCAGTCTGACATGTTGCCGCGCAGGCTACGTTCCCTCTTAAATACTGCCTCTCAGTCGATACCAACGTTTTCGCTGAAGGCGGCTCTAATACAGCACGATAAATGAAGCACGCGCAGCAGCATGCGACCAAATTCTCAGAGTGCGGCATTGCGGTTTCGCATTTACAAAGGTCAAAAAGGGACAGCTCTCTTAACAATCACGGCTAACAACCATGACATATCAAACCATCCGCCTGAGTAGAATAGCCAACAAGCACCGAGTCAAGCTTGAACATGACCTGGGGCGGCTGGCTTTCGGGATTAGTCGGATGGTTTGCTCACTTCCCTACCTCTACCTCATAAAGGCGGAAGAGGAGAAGGTAGATGGACTAATACGACAAGCATGCAAGTCAGCCTTAAATCTCCCACAATGAGCTCCTTCAGTCAAGAAACTGAAGAGAAGTTGATTGCAACTCCTAAAATTGAAGATGCATGCTCATATACACACTATACACTATATCAATGATATACAAGCTGCAGGTCCGTCCTGCACAACGACCATTGCACTAATGCCATTCTAGAAAGCACACAACATGCACGTGTTAAGACTTCAACATCCCTCCCACAAAAAAGGTGGAGAAAAGGGAGGGAGGGATCTACTCACACAGGTCGCGTTGCAGTCTTCGCTCGAATCAAGCGTGTGGCCCGCGCCGCCGTCTGCTACAGTGCGGTTTCTTGACAGTGCTTACAGTACAGTGCTGTCAGCACTGTCAAGACACCGCACTGTAGCAGACGCCGACGTAGACCACGCTTGATTCGAGCACAGACAGCAACGCGACCTGTGTGAGCAGAGAGGTTTTGGTCGCCTGTTGCTGCGCGTGGTTATTCCTTCTCATTACATTTTTCGAGCTTTTTTTTTTTTTTTTAATGCAGTTTGAACTATATTTAGTATGAATGACACTATTCTTAAGCAAACATAGTGCATGCGCTAACATGTCGGGCTACACGAGAAGCGCGATTAGGGGGAGCACCCGACGGATAGTGAGCCTTTCGGCGGCATGTATGGCTTCAGAACGCGCATATATAACGGCGTTTTAAAAATAAACAGCCTTCGGAGCGACCGGCCGGCCCCCACTGGTGCTCTGCCGAAGGAGAGAAAAATACGGCAAGTTATGCTTACATGCATTTCTATAGGTAGCGCTCCAGACCCGTACCCTCATACGTTTCGTGGTGTTCTAAATACTCCGCATTTGAAATGACGTCTAGTACTTTCGCAATCTGTTATATCGTGCTTATGGTTACTTTGCAGCAAAGCAGACCATAGGCGCCATGTGAAATAAAAAAGAGTGCTTTGAAATAATTCGCTTCCACGTATTACATTGGGCGCTAAAGCCTACTTTTCACCTTCAGTCCGCGGCGGCGGCCGCTAGCACCCCTTTGTTTGTAAACACGGCTTCGTGCGCATATAGAGGGTCCTTAGCCGCCCGAGCGGCGGCGCGGGCGTCCGGAGTGGGTGAAGCGATGGAATTTCGCGCGTGCAGCAGAGTCGTGCAGTTCGTCACGGAGCTTCTTTCGGGCACCTCGCGGACAACGTTTTGTGGCTACAGAGCCAAAACGCACCTATTCACTGCGCAGCAAAATATAATCCCTTCAGAAATTTCACGGACCGTGCTCTGGAATATTACACCAATGCAGAATTATTCACATTATTAAATCAAGGTTGTACTAGAATACAGATTTGTAAAACGTTAATGTACAGCATTGTGACATCAGTACAATGCGCCTGGCAAATGCTGATAGCTGTGCCATCTGTCGGGAATCCTGTGAAGTGAGCATGGGCTGCGTCTGCAGCGTCAACTCGTCGGCTTCTGTACACTTTCGCAATGAGCTTCTTTTTTTTTTTTTTTTTTTTTTCGACAACGTACTTAGTCCGGGATATTCATTAACCGCGAATTTACGTTCTCTTAAGCCTTCGGTGGTGTAAAGAAATACATTTCTGCGTCGTTGGAAGCTTGAAAGCTATTATTTCAAGTAAAGGTGGAACTGAAACAGCAACTGCAACTTAAGCCAGATAGTTCAGAACTACTTTGTTTAGTAACATCGTGACGAAAGCTCGACCCACCTTTGTCTTGGCACAAAAATCTGTCCGCGACTGTAAATTGAGTAACGCTAACTGCGGTGTCGACTGCAACAGTGCTTATCGGATTTCACCGGGAACCAAAGAAAATGAGCAGAAACATCGATCTCAACTCGCTTGATCGACCTCTTGAGTAAGCGCTTATTTATATTCTTTCTGCGTGACAATTTTCACCGTGGACGTGTTTCTTGCGGTCTTGAAGCAACTGTAAAAGGTTGCCGTCGTGTTGCATGTCCCATTCAGAGTGAAACGAATCAGTATAATACCCCCTTTGTTTCCTGTGCCGCGCGTCGTTTGTCAGCAGCCTGTGGCGGAGGCACCGCTATGCTTTCCCTCGTGTCGTGGACATCGCTGGATTCAAAACGCTTAATGCATCCAGTCAGTATTTGGTCTCGAAAAGAAACCTGTCAGGGCACTGACCGGCCGAAACCCCGCTGCGTTTAGAAACTTAGGAGGCTCGCTCGCGATCGTCGGTAGCGGCCGGAATTTCGTCTGCAACGATCGGCAGTTTTCGGTCGCTTGTTGCCGTTTGAGAAGAGCGTTTTAATCAGACCAGTTGTGAAACTCCGATTCAAAAAGTGGCTAGCTTTAGTATGCATTTTTCGGGTGCTTATGAATTGTGGTGCCATCTAGAAATGGCCAATAAAATCTACCTGCCGTCATTATCATCTGAAGATTGCTTCTTTTTTCTATATTTCTCTTAGTTATTTTAATTACGGCTGTTTAATATTTTTGGCTACTGCATTTCTTTTGTAACTTGCGCGTTTGTAACTTACACTCAGTTCGCTTTAATGGCAGCAGGCGCACGCACCCACTATCCATAAACACCGAAATTTTACCAATCAAAGCCGCTTTTTTTTTTTTTTTTAAACATGGGTCTTGTAGGAAGTTTCACAACTGGTAGTATTAAGACCCCTGGTTTCAGAGCTCATTTCCATGTAGAGCTTTCTAGGCTGGTTTCAACGGCGACGCTATTCATCCAGTGCAGAGCACGTGACATTACGCCAGACTCCAGAAGAAGCTTATGCAGTTCAGAGAAACAACGGTTGCTAGAGCACCTCTTAAGAGTACGTCCAGCTTCCAACACATGCTTAACACGCCGTTTTAAAAAGGCAGCCTTGAATTCAGGTTGCATATTTTATAAACCTTCACCAAAGCACACAACTGCGAACGAACGGCTGCCTTCGTCAATGTATGTTGAAATGAGAAAAACGGTTCGTGAAATTTTGTTTCCGCACGTTTCTATGGGTCGCGCTCCCCTCTGGTGTCGACCGCCGGGGTTGGCTACCACGCGCGCGTATCAATATGCTCTAAAAATACAGCGCCTTTGAATTTGATGCTTTCGCAGTCTCTTTTAGGGTGTAATCGGCTTTCTTTCTTTTTTTTTTTTTTTTTTTGCACGAAAGGACGAAATCATAGCTGCATTGTGAAATCATAAAAAAAAAACAACAAAAAAAAAAAAAACAACGCTTTTTAGAGCTTAGCCATCCCATCCGGGACGCAGAAGTGGTCCAGCGCCGATGGTGGCGGCGCCTGGCGGCTGCACTAAGTGAAGAAGGGACAAAAATGGGCTGCATAAATGCATTCCGGCTGACCCACTGCAGAGCCTTGTACTGCTACTTCGCCTCATCCCATGCCCTCCGGGATAAGCTGACTTTCTGCCTACACGGCCGTGCATGCACTGTGTGCTTACCAATGGGCCACCGACAGAGACACTGCAGGCCTCTTCCATTCCTGGTCTAATCCACCTACTCTCTAGCCTCCTCTTGGAATCAATTCCGTGACCCATCGGCTGTCTTGCGTTCATATTACATGTAGTACCTGAGTAGGAAAGGAAACGATACGAGCTTTTGTCCTCACGCCTGCCGACCCCGTCTGTCCAACTTGCAAGGATGGTGGTTGTTGCGGGCATTGTGTGCCGATGAATCCCTCCGGGTGTCGGAAGAGACGTAAGGCATGGCGCTCGCCAATCGCGAATCTAACGTGCAAAGAATCGGCTGATCGCTGTAATGCTAGATTATATTATTCTGCATGCATTTTGTTCGCTGGCTGGCAGGCCGGTGGCATTCCTTCAGCCGGTGATTAAGGGTTAACCTTATCAGGAGGATTAGAATCTCCTAATCATTATTCAGGCTAATTACATTTACAAGGTTCGTTATTTCCTACTACCATTTTTGACGCTTTACCCCTATCTGAAACTAGCAGCCGTGACACGTTCAGGCTGGTGGTATAGAGTATAGGCAGCAGTGAGCTTTCACCTGGACACCTTTTCCTGATGCAGAAGGCGTGACTGCAGTTAGAACGAAAAACGCATGCTCCGTTTACTTATGTCCGCGCCTGTACCTAAGTTTTGCTCACCATAAAGATAAGGCTGTAGTCAGTCGCTCAACGTAGCTTCCGTACAAAAGCGATCGCCTCCATGCTGGAACAGAATGCACATTCTGTCCGGTGTTTCGGAATGGTAGGTCGACGCGTAAGCTGCCAGCGATAGCCAACGTCACTTTTTTTTTTTGTTCTCGTGATAAGGACGGCGTTTTGTTTTGCCGCTGTGAGGGAACATTAACCGACCGCTATAACAGGCTGCGCACTTTTCTGAAAGATTACGGGGCGAGGTGCTGCTGCATTGAATGCGCGCGCGTCTGGATATTCAGCGCTGCAGTTAACGTCGTAAATCGACATCGGCGACGGGGGACGCCGCAGTGGGCGGTTCCGGAAATTTAGGCCTCACGTGCACTATAGAGGAACTCGTCTTTTCGTGCGAACTGCGTCTGATAAACTTCGAATTATTGTCCCGTGTGGCCGATTGAGTTGATCTTCCTTCCTTCCCTCTTTTTTTTTTTTTTTTTTAATTCGCCGCGGCGAGTAGGATTGAAGCAGCATGCGCTCCGCGCCTTTCAGGCAATCGCGTGGCGATTTTGCAGCTCTGATGTCGGTCGAGTAATACACGGTGTGATCACGTGGACATAGTCCGCCCGCTTCGAGCTTTTTCTTTTAGGGGATATGCTCTGTTCTGGTTTTATAGAAATATTACTCGTCCAAAGCATTGATAGTGTTATTTGGTGGTTGTCTTCGCGGATTATACTAGTTCCGTTGGCACTACAGAGTGATGATGAGGCTGTGTCGCGAATAGTGTATGCGTATTTTGGGGCTCTGTTGTCTGCGGTTGAAACTGTTTATTCACGGAAACCGAAGCGCGATCGTAATTCTCTAGAACGCTCTTTTGTGCACCTTTAACTTGCACTGACATCGCACAGTGTACGGGCGCTTCGCCGTAATGGAAACGGGGCTGGAATCAAACCCGCGTCCTCGGGAGCTACCGCGGCAGTACGAAACGAGCTGACCAAGGAGTATGTCCATAACGAACGTGACGAGGCATGGATACCAGTGAAGGCGGCTGTCCGACTTGCAGACCTACATTGCAGATAAATGTCACCGACTTGGAAGCTTCGTATCCCCTTTCGCAGTCTCCACTGGTGAGCATTTGCTAGCCGCGTATTTTTCCGTTCGGACACGCGTGTGCGATGCAAGTTGAGCGCGGCTGCGCGTGTAACGTCGCGTTCCCTTCGCGCTCGGGCGACGCGGGATTCGCAGCGCATGCCCACCTCGCCTCGCGCGCCAGTTGATGCGCTGTTGTCGAGGCAACGGGCTCTATTGTCGCAGTCTGTGCTTCGTCGCACGCGCGGGAAAAAACAGGAAAGGTCGCCTACGTCAGCTTTTACGGTCTTCGCAGAGCAGGAGTTGCGGAAGCGGCCACATATGCGGGGCAGATCAGGCCTCCGACGATTGATTCTGCTTGCTTTCGCCAGCTCTTGTCGCTCACGGGTGCGATAAATTGAACGCCGCGTACAGGTTGTCCCTTGTAACCTAGTCAATATTAAAAACAAACAAAAGGCGGGTGTTATCTTTGTTAAACCGAGTATAGTGCGAAAGCACGCGGGAAGCTGCAGTTTCAGCTGTACATGTGGGGCCATCTGGGAGTCAACGCGCCAAGTAGTGAAAGCGCGCCGCGGTGGCTCAGTGGCTGCGCAACTCGAGTACCCATGTCCTATCCCGACCGGCTCTAATCCTCTCTGATGTCATTTTCGTTTTCCTTTTTCTTTAAGCGGTAGCTTATAAAGCTTTTTGGGTCGAAAAGCCGTCGTTGTCGTACTACTACTACTACTACTACTACTACTACTACTACTACTACTACTACAACTACTACTACTACTACTACTACTACTACTACTAGTACTACAGGTTCAGCATGTCGGAAATAAATGGGGCGCCGTAAAGAAATTGTATCATGGTAATTTGTGGTTGATGATTGGGCTGCGATAGGCGCTATGACGAATTAGTGAAATCATTGCAATTAGCGGACAAATGAAAGAAATACAAAAAAAATTTGAAAAAGGAAGCTCAAATGTTTCAAAAGTCTCGGAATGAAAAGCCGGTGCTTGGCTACGCTAAATAAGAAAATTTTGAGTAATTTATCAATAAGTGACATAATTGCTAAAAATGAAAAATTGGAAAATGGCGGTTCACACGTGTCAAATTCTCTAAATTAAAAGCCAGTGAATGCTTGATGACGTTCATTATGAAAATTTAGTGTGCAATTGATCAGTTAACTGAAGTAACAAAAAAAAAAGGAAGACAAAAATTCGCTCAAATGTGATCAATTGCTCAGAATGGGAAGCCAGTGCTTGCTGACGCTAAGCGTGGGTGTATCAAAGATAAACGAAAAATTAAAGCGCTAAAGTGACAAACCATCGTACGTGTGTGTCAAACGCTATCGCGCCATGCCCTTAACTGCAGAGCTGAAGTGTCCCCCTAATTTTTAAGCATGCAAGCTCTACAAGATGTCATGGTCAGTCATTGGTCAGTCATGGGTTAACTCCCATTTGGCTGGCGAACTTGAAAGACCCGTCGGGGAGACTCGAGCGTTGGATCCGCTATGCCGGACTTAGTTCGAGTTACCCGCGCTAGATCACGTGGTTGCGACTTCGCGAAACAGCTTTAGCCAATCAGCGCGACGGCACAAACAAGATCGGACAATATTCTTGGTCGATGGCGGAGAGCGTACAAGAGCTTCGCATAAAACGGTCATGAAAGACGCTTCGGACGCTAATTGAACCGGACGCATTATTTGGCACTAAGAATAACTAAGCATATTTTCCATTTCCCTATTGGCTGATTAGTTGCTGCTAACTATTCAACATTTTAAACATTGTTTTGCAGAGTCTGTGTGATGCGCAAAATTGTACACCATCTTCAGAAACCACTTGTTAAAATGCTTCCTGCACGAAAGCTCGCGAACTATGAAAAAGAACCAAGTGACGGGGGCTTTTTTCGCGGGCTTTCTGTGGAGCACAAGAAAAGCCTCCGCAAGACATTGCGTAGAAACAGTTTAACAAGTGCTTTCTGAAGATGCCACTGGAAATTGAGCGTATCCACTTGGGGTTTGCAGCCAATATTAAAACGTTGGGTAATAAACAATCGGTATTTTGAAGGAAAATAAAACTAGCCCGCGGTATACTCTAGGCTAATGCCAACGTCGTGCATCCAGTCCCATTCACGTCCCAAGTGTCTCCCATTTTTTAAAAATTTCGGCTCAAGTTACGCGGGACAACCTGCGTAGTGCACCTTGCAGGTGCGGCGCAAAAACCAGTCATATTTCGCGCCTCGGTTCCTGCCTTGCCGGCGTTTTTATCTTTGTTGCGATCGTGCCCCTGCGCGCACGTTGTCTGACCTCGCCGGCCGTAAGGCAGCTGTTGTAGCCAGTGCTGCTTGGTTAAAAGTAGCTCGTTTACTAGCTCCGTGGACTGTGACGCTCTTAGTCGCACCTGTTGAGTGCTCAAAGCCAGGTTAGTGGAAACTGCGGGAGATGTTCGGGTTAGAAACACTGCGGCTTCTATCATATGGCGCAGTCTTTCGGGAGCACTGCGCGCGCACTGCAAAGGACCCGCTGGCGTGTTTTTCACGAAGCTGCGGCAGGAGGACTACGAATTAAACTATACGGGACTTTTCTTTTTTTTTTTTTTAATACATATATACCCAACCTTGTCACCTTTTCGCTCGTCTTAGCGGCGCCGTGTGCTGAATGCTCACCCTTTATCCTGCGCTCGTGTGAAACACCTTGATGCCATTTTCGAGCATCGCTCGCGTTCATTGAAACCCGAAGCGTGGGCCATCCTGTGAGACCTTTCCCCTGATGGCGCTTGTTGCTCGTGAGCTGCTTGCACATCCGCGTCGCCTGTTACCTCCGGGCACTTCCCGGCAGAGCCACTGCTGCGTGACCGTTGGAGCGCTGCCACGCGTATTGTCTCTGCCGCGTCGCAGGGGATAATCGATCTGCTTCACTGTGGACCCAATTGTGGTTTTATTCGCTCGGTGTTGTCGTAAACCGGGCGGAAAAAGTCGCGGCACAAAGCCGAGCGCGGGGCGCGGTGAACGCGAGAGCCACTCGAGATGTTGACTGTGGCGTGCTTGTGACGCACGCAGCCAAGCTAATTATGCGCACCGTCTGCGAACGGCGCTCGCTAATGGGGCTTGTTTTGGAAACCGCGGCAGCGTGCTGCTGACCTCACACGCTGACTCGCGTTTTCCCTCCGCATCTCCTGCAGCCACTGGTTGCTTCAGTGTTGCCATTCTTCGCCGGTCGATCGGGCGCCATACGTGTCCGCGAGCGCCTTGAGAAATGCTCAGGTGGCGTTTCTTTTTTTCTTTTTTGCTGTTGTGAGGAAATTAATCGGGCAGTGCAAACGATAAAGACAGGATTTTACATGGGGGTGTACGTCTTTTACGAAAAGCGTATAATCGCAGGTCGCCAATGGCAAACCAACAGCGCCGTTGTTTTAGCCTTCAAGCGGTAAATGCATTGCTGTATTCTCCTTTTCATCTACGCTCCGCCGTGGTGGTTAATTTAGGGCGCTCGACTGCTGGGCCCGAGGACGCGGGATCGAATCCCGGCCTCGGCGGTCGCTTTTCGTATAAGAGGCGAAAAGCAAGGCGTCCGTGTGCTGTGCGATGTCAGTGCACGTTGAAGAACTCCAGGTAGTCGGAATTTCCGGAGTCCTCCACTACGGCGTCTCTCATAGCATGAGTCGCTTTGGGACGCTAAACCCCACAAACCGTAACCGTAAACCTTTTCATCTACGGTACACCGTTATTCATCAGCCCGTGTGAAGGCGTTGGCGAACCGCCCTCTTCCGCGATATGGAGATTTTATTCGGAAGAAGAAAAACCACCAATGCACGACTCGCTGTTTTCGCGGTCTAGACTCGTCGATTTCGGGCTCTCGAATGCCCCCTGGGCCGAAGCTATTCTCGGCTCTTGGCTGCTTATTTGCACTTCCAGTGGGGGCTTTGGCAGCCGGAGGCAGGCTGCCTATGCAGCTGCTTCGTTTTAAGCACACATGAAGTATGAGCTCGCTTACCCCATTGGAGCATGTTTTTCCGACCTTTCCGTTCATGACTGCACACGTGGTGCGCACAACGAGTGCCTGTATGCAGGACGCTTATGATTTCAACTCGTCGAAGCCCGCCTGTAGATTTTAAAATTGGGCCTTCCTTTGGAAGCGAAACGATGGGTGCCCGTGCGGTTTCTGTGCGCTAAGCCATCTCAGATCATTCCTCTACAGTTAGGCAGTGTCGTGCTTTGCACGGACAGTGGCTCGCACGGTGCGCGCATCTCACTCACATGAGATGGCCTGCGTGCACCCGTCGACACCGTGACCATCATATGCGAGATACCTTTAAAGTTGTTGGCACTGCCACGTATTTTTTCTTTCCGCGCCAACCTACGATCATGACAGCATCGTTTAGGACTCGTGCGATAAGTAAGCTGCTGATGTTCCACATTGTATATCGAGCTGCACTTCCCTTCCTGCATTATACTCTCAAACGAAAAAGCAGAAACGTAAACAGGCCCCGTCGGGATGGCTCAGTGCATGGTTAGTGCGCTTGGCTGTGCTGAACCGAGCGGCCTGGCAGCCGCGGAGGCTAGACGCAAGGTACCGATGTACTGTGCCATCTCAGTGCATAGGGAACTCCAGGTGGTCGGAATTAGCGGAATCCGGCCTCCACGACGGTCCCTATATATGCCGCTTTGGGACGCTATGCCCCATATAACATTGGCGCACGCTCCGCTTTGTCAGATATGACATTTTGTAGGCAGTGGAAACGCATTTTCTGGCGTGTGGGGGTTTATGAGGTTTACCGTGCCAAAGCGACTCACGCTATGAGGGGACTTTGTGATCCGGACTCCGTGCACTGACATCGCAGAGTACACTGACGCTTTTCGCCTTCATTGGAAATCGAACCGGCGTCAACCACTGAGCCACAGCGGCAGCTCGCCTGTATTAACGATTTCTGAATCCACCTTAGTGCTGTGAAAATAAACGGCGCGGTGTATATGATCAGCGCCGCCGCGCGCGCTGCAGTACGCCAAGCCGTTCGACGCATGTTGTGAGGCTCGCTCTGAAGTGTTTTTTTCGGAGGCCCCCGCTGGTGGCCAGACGCGTCCCCCTGGCGGCGCGAGTGAGCCTCCCGCAGCGCCGTCTCCGCGGTTGGTGCGTGTTTGTCGACAGTGCGTGACAAGCTGTGTGACGAGCGCACGCGCAGTGCGGAAACAATGCCCTCTCTCTGTGGGAGACATGCTTCGCTACTTTTCGTGCCGCTTCTTCCCGCCCATTATTCTCTGCTGAGAGGAGATAGGTGTCTGATGTGCTTTTGGACGAAACTATAGATTCTTGCCTTGTATACATACGAAGGAAAACTCGACAGCCCCGCGGTGGTCAGCTTCGACGAGCGTGCTGCGGCAGAGATGAGTGGCGTTGGTAGGTGACTATCCAGGTAGACGAAGGTGCCGAGCACGTGATGGGCGAAGGGCACAGCTGTTGCTTTCGCCCTGAGCGAGTCGTCGTGGAGCTTCTCGCGCTTCTCTGGCGTTTGTGCTGCCCGCTGTAAACCCTGCATCTGTCGCCTCAGCTGCGACTGAAGCGCACTATCGCATCGTAGACGCCAAGCAGTTGGACGCTTATCTGGGCAGGGCGGCGTACATGCTGCAGCGCTCGGCTCTGCCGAGGAGTACGCGCGGACGATAGCAGCGCTTTCAACAGGAGCTGATCTGCTACATAATGTTTGTAGATAAACGGATGCATGCTCGTCGAAAAGCCACGTCAGAAGGAACACTATCGGGTAAAGGTCGCCGGAGTAACAAGGTGCAAATGTGCCGGAAGCGCAACGTGCGATGATTCACTCTACACGGTTCTACGTGCAGCCACGCTAGAACTGTGTCTCGCCTACTTCTCATGCCACTGGTCCCGGCAGATTCTTTTGAAAGTTTTGCGGAAGTTACCGGACGTGCCCGTTGCGGTACGTAGGAGAGCCCATGCACTGCCGATTACGAGCAAGCTACAGTGTTGAGCTCTTCTCGGCGATGGACCCTGCTTTGTGGTTTGGCGGCGAAAGAAAAATAGAGGTACCTTGCCCGTCTATTAGCACCGCGGCCTTCCTGCTGCTAGGCAGCCACAGGTCATATAATACCACTTTCTAGAGCGAGAGCGCCGCTGTCTCTGCTCTTCAGCCTATTTGGTTTCGACGGTCGCCACGCATGATCAGGTGAGCCGGCAGGCGGCGTTTGAAGCATATACGCGGAGGATATATCTGCTGTAGAAGTTTCGGTGCGCCGAAAGTGTCGACTAAAGCGTGTTTTCTTTTTCTCATCAAACATTGGGCAGCGGAGCGCGTCGTCAATGTGAGGAACTTTTAAAGCAGAATCGGAGAGCTTCATTTGCATAATTGTTGTCGCAAGGATGACTGATATGCTGGCCGCTTAGCACCGCACACGAGGTAATTAGTTTTCCGCCGCGTTGCTCAAACGCGGATCTAAATTTGGCCTGCGTAGATAGGATCATAGAAGCCTTTTTATATATCCAAATGTCGCCGAAATCGGCTGTTTTTGCAAGCGAACTGCATCATAACAGTTCTGTGGGCGCAGCAATTAAGACCCCAGGACGCCCTTTTGCTTGGCATTGTCACCAGACAATGCCAAATAGCTTCCTTGGCCTGCACTTACCTAAAGGCCGTCCTCAAGACGTAGTTTGGAGTGAGGTTAATTGTATTTTTAACACCGGTGAAGAGGCTTTAGAAAATAATGACGAAAACAGTTTGGCTTCGCGTTACATTGGAGAAGCAGGGGTTAGTCCCGCTGGGGCGACCGGTAAGCCAACGCTGTCGGCGACACTTCCTTGAACCGGACTTCCGGTCTGCTCGCTATTAATAATCATTCTTCCTTGTCTGATAGCTGCCTAGCAGGGTTTCTTTCTTTTTCAGCTGCTGCTGCGCTTATTTGCGTCGTGCTCGCACATGGGCTTTGCTAGCGGGGTGATTGAAGCGGCAGCCGCGTTTTATCGAGATATTGCGGAGACGGCGAGTTTATCGTGAATACTGCCGCCGATTAGGCGTCTTCGCCACTGTTACTACGAGGGCCCCATTCATGCTGGCTGATAGAGAGGCATTGTTCTCGTATCTGCCTGTGCGCCTACCGCACGGGAAAGGGGGCAACGTCGGCTACATCGGAAGTGATGTTTGCGACATCCACGAGTGGGCTGCGCAGGGCTCGTTCCGCTGCGCAGCACAAACCATCGGCCCAATATTGGAATGTGTTGGCAGTGCACTGGCCGGACAATGGCAACGCAGTACCAAAACTGGGCCCGTGGTTTGTGCTACTAGGAGGGTGCGTACGTGGGCCTGAGGTTAAAGATGGCCGGTCCGCGCGGTGTGTAGCGGCGTCAAGAAAACTGACGTCGGAAATTCCGCGCGTTTCGCTGTAGGACGGAAGTGCGGCTTCCCGCGAATGGACCACATGCAGCGCAATGCTGTGCGACTTGTAGACGGCTTTCCCGGCAGCCCTAACGAGGCCCGTCGCGCATTGTGACTGCCAGAAGCATGCACGAGGTGTGCGACGATTCCGCGAGCCTCTTTCGCGAGTCACCATTCCTTTGTAGTGATATGGAGATTCGGCTAAGGGCTCCAGAGGTGCCTGCTTTTTGCATCGTCCTGGTCGCATCGCTTAGGGTGTGCAACGCTATTTCACTCCGCTGTCTGCAGCCCGTTACGAGATTTGCGAGCGCAGCTTGACTATGCTGTGGCGCTTTGGATGAACGCTGGGAGCCACCGCGCGCGCGAGAATTTCCCTGTCAGTGAGCAGTTTGGTAGACAGCGCAAGGACGGAGCAAGAAGCACAGGTAGGGCGCATATCTTTCTTTGATTGTCTTGCCCATCTTTCCGACTGACATATGCGGGCGTGTTGTTTAGTGAGCCTGGGCTCGGTGACAACATTCTGCGGCACTGCGATAGGTGTGCGAGAGAACAATTGTCACGTGTCGGCGAGGCAAGCCTTGTAAAAAAAAAAAAAGAAAATATTAGGGGGAGGAGGCTGGCGCGGTGTCCATTAGAAAGCTTCGTGTTGTGGTCTAGTATCCAATGCCTATTATGTCTGTGCCCGAATATTATTTTTTTTTTCTCCTTGCTTTGTGATAGTATTTATCTCGGCTATTCTTTCGTAGTATCGCTCCTATTTCGGCCGTTTAAAAATATCCGTTTGCTGCAGACTGGATGTCAGAGAAACAATCAGCATATAGTCCGCGGGAAACGGCGGCGGTGATTATTTTTAATGGCTTCCACTTAGCGGCGCTCACTGCCACTTTATGTGCGCATAATCCAAACCTGGGCGCCATTATCAGCATTTGCGATCGTTGCATTGTTGCTCGTTTGGATGTACTGCGCAGCATGAACGCTGCCGATAGCATATCGTGCTAGACCGCACTTTTTTTTTTTTCTCCAAATTTGCCATAGGTGTACTATATGACATCATGTGAAGAATTTCCTTGCAGGAAACGGAGAAGGCACCTGCTCCAATTTTTGTCGGTCAGCCACTTGGAGAAATCCTCTTCCCTTGTCGCCGTTAGACCCACTTGCTGTAGAATATGTGTCCTCGATGCCTTTCTCCCTGCACAAGTCCACCTCCTCCGATCTAGTTAGGTTATAAGGCCGGGAGAGTACAGGGTTTAACGAGGGCATGCGCACTTTTCTCTAAGATGGGGAAAGCGGAGGAGGCATCGATGGGGAGCCGAGTGGGGAGGGAATTAATGCTTGGAGCTTAGTGTGATAATTTCTCCACTTTTCTCTACTCTGCATCGTTTTGTGTCCACACTGTAAGAAGTGTGTGCGAAATTACAGGTGTTTTTGAAGAAAATGTTTGTTCCCGTACAAAGAATATATGTTATACGCTATGTACCGAAAGGCGTTCACGAAAAAGCAACAAAAACAAACAGTAATTCCCTGTTTTCCAGCCGAAACCTTTGTTGCAAGGCAAACGATTGGTGGTACATATGTCCTCTATTCAATTTCCTATCCCAAACTGATTCCTTTGAATAGTAGATGTATGCTAAATTTGAAGCGAAATATTCGCATGACAGCCACGAAGGCGCTGTCCGAAGAACGGTTACCTAACAATTTTGACACGAAAAGAGGCAACTAGTGGCGCCACCTTAAGGTCCGTTAGTGGTGCTTATGAGCACCTATTGAACCACAAGAGAAGGGAGGAGTGTCTTCCTGCTACAGTGATATGCATGCGCCGTCGTTCCACTCACCGTTTCGGTGGCTAGAACAACGGTCGTTGCAAGGCTAACTTTATGGG
Source organism: Amblyomma maculatum (assembly GCF_055883805.1). NCBI lineage: Eukaryota > Metazoa > Arthropoda > Arachnida > Ixodida > Ixodidae > Amblyomma > Amblyomma maculatum. The sequence continues at coordinate 188,001,672 of NC_139344.1, forward strand.
CGCCATTGAGTGTTGACAGTGTTGACGGACAGAGTTTCGCGTAATAGGGCTAGTAAACAAAAAAAGAAAAGGGGGGGGGGGGGTCCGTTTAATTACAGAAAGTGTAGCTTTACGTATTGTCTAGTTTTTTCACGTAGAAAAGTGTGCGAAATAACAGACAAAGAGAAATGTACATCGTAGACCTTTTGTGTTAGTTGCAACAGGAAACGTAGCAGTAAGAAAATTTCTGTACTTTTGACAAATATTTACAGTGCATAGTATCTGGATGCGTATCTTTGTTTTCTTATTGACTGCATGGGTCTCCGATTACACATAGTCTTTGTAGCACTTTTCAGGAGTCTATAGATGTGAGCTATATTATTTTTTGACGTCCATAGCATCGCGGATTGCGTAAAGTTCCATCACCAGCGGGTCCGTGTGTTCTGATACGTGTTCATCATGTACGTTTAGCTCTCTGTGTTGAGCTAGTAGTTGCCGTTCTACCGCCATTTTCTATAATCGACGCGGCCGTATATGCAATACAGGTTCCTGTGAGTGCATCAACCAGAGGTCGAGATGCTATAGCTTCTGTTCACGACGAAGCTTAGTGGTCTTGCTAGCCCGCGCGGGTCGCCGAACGGTGCCACCAATGCGCATGTGCTGTCGTTCGCGAACAACCGTGGCACACTTGTGTGTTTGAGAAACGGCACGCTTTGTTGGATTTTAACCGGAAAGGAAAGCATAGTTACAGCGAGGTTGAAAATTGATATTCAACTAGTCTCATTTGTAAGTTAATTACTGGTTAATAAATTGAGAGCCTCTGAGTGACTACACAAGACTGTCACATTAAATCAGCTGAGCAAGTCCATAACTCATCCGCCGAAAGAAATCTGACCTGACGTTCTGTAACAAACGCCGAAAAGACTGAGACGACCTAGTTATAGGACGGACGATAGGAGGCCTGGGTCGGAACTTCTTGTTCTGCTTCCAACGCGTTCAACAAAGGACCTGGCAGCGTGTCGAGAAAATTCTGATCGGCCTAGAGGGCCGCGAAGTCGCGTGCAATTTGAAATTAAAGCATGAATTGTGATTATAAGGTTGCAGCATGAGTCAGACGCCACAATGACGTGCATGAATGTAACCTACGTTATTTGCTCCGAATAGAAAACTAGGGTGACATGGGTATCGGAACACGGGGCGTTTGGGCTACTGCGATTCGGACAGGCTACCTCTAGGCCAACCTTCTTTAGACCAACTTAAAGGAAGCCTTGTGTGTCTTGTGCTAAAGAAAACTAAACGAACAGACAAAAGGAGTGTCTGCCAGCTGATTTTTGGTCCAGCTATGGGCAGCTCACCGTTAATGAAAGCCCCCCCCCCCCCCTTTTTTTTTTTTCAAGTAGAACTTGCTGTTACCATTCTTTTTTCTTTGCGATATTCAGATAGCTGAGCCACGCACGCCGCTGCTAGTCGTACCACTAACATTGGACGCCTAGACTAGAACACACAGAGCACCGAGCAAATCATAGAAGCTGGCACCGGCGGTGAGTTGACTACCCTCGCGGAATTTGTGCGAACCTTCGTGAAGCGCAAATACACGGCGTCTGACGTATTTCGGTACTGCCCTAGCGCACTTTTCTGGCATTCGATTTCCAACTCGCTGCGCGTGCAGGCGGCGGCTGTAGCAGGTTACGAAATACGGAAGCCGCTTCAAGTCTGGATTGAGTGATTTGCTCTTGATGGATGTGCACCTTCTAGTCGCTTTAGCGGGCCAGAGCCAGAGAAAGTGTTGGGTTCTGTGCTTGTTCCATGAACTTCCTAACCAGGTTGAACCTGGTGCTGTACCTGGTGCTGTAAAACAGGCACATTTGGGTCACATACAGACCCAGTGCCATCGTTATGTGTACGACACTGAAGTCCCTTCCATAATTTCCTCACGTCTTTGTGACGTCACTGTCTTGATTTGGAAGGTTAGCTGTTTAGGCGCGTGGAGAGTCTCGGCGAGTGGCTGCTCCCTCGGCTGTTGGAGCCACTTTTGTCGTCGGAGGCGCTCGTCGGCGGGGAGCAAACAGCAGCTCGTGGCCCGTTGCCAGCGGCTGTCATGCCCTCCTCGGGTGAGTGTGCGACACCAGCCGCTGCGCACAAGCGTCCGTATCTCCTCTTTGGGCGCAGCGCTGCTTCCTTAATTAGCTGCGCTTTCATTCCTCGAGCTCACCCCGGCTGTCTTCATGCTGCCCTGAAACGAAAGAACACAGTGGAAATGTGGAAATAATTCCGAAAGTTGACATTGCAGGCTCATCCATTGAGCAGTTGCGGCCTCCTCGTGAACCCCGTACGGGAATCTTCTGAGTGCTGTTTCCGACATGATCACTAACGACTAGGTAGCGGGACACTTTTCTTGGACCTCGAAGCGAAGAAGGTACGCACGGTATCGAGCTAACTTCCGACTCTAGGGTACGCAGATAGAAAGTCTTTAGGAAGCTTAGAACCAGGCGCGCGCGGCAGGTGCGGATAACCGGAAAACGTCGCAGTGGATAGGGGGAATGAACGCCGGATTCCGTCGCGCCGCATAGTAGATGGCGCTGCTGTGAGGTTCCTGATAGTGCCCGATAGATAGGGTGCCTATCGAGGCACTGTAGTGCCCGATTAGCGCGCTTTCTTAGTAGAGAATCGTGAAGAGAAAGCAACGCGAGAACACGATGGCGCGGTGCTACAAGAGAATTTCGTTCTGGCCTGCTTGCACCAAGGGTGGCGACTACGTGGATGTAGACGGGATGCTAGCTGTGGTTGTGCTCTCACTTGGGACCGGTTCGCATTTTTTTTTTAAAGACATTGCAAGTGCGCCTTTGTTTCCGCGCGACCAGGAGGGCCTTCCAAACTCTATAATTTCCTTGTAGGCAAATCTAATTCCACGAGAGGATAGACCCAACTGATTCGTTATGGTCCTCTGCATCTTCAGTTGCAAGAGCGCCTCTAGACCAATGCAGTGAAGCTTCGGTATTTCTAAAATTTCATGTTAACCCCTTTTCATGCTGCAACTTCCGTGAGGCGCTCTTGACAATATAGAGCATGGGCATTAGAATAATCAAACAAATAATCCTCTTAATCGGGATCATGATATACGGAATACGCTATCCGCAATCTGCGCCCGCACTCTCGCTTTGAAAATGGTGTTCACGGCTCCGAGACCTGAAGCAGTGCGCATTATCGCGGACTGCATTAAATTCCTTCTCGCTTTCTAGAGTACCGATCAAAACACGTTTCCGAATAAACTCTGTGCAAGCCCAATGATTGAAATGTACAAAAACGAGAAACCCTGATTCTTTAGAGAAAACCGCCGGGTTTACAAACGTCTCTTCAGCCGCGCGTACCGGATCCAGCGACTGCCGCCACGAGACAAGGACGACCACGCTGACGTACCGACATTTTCACGACTACAGGTTGGCAAGCGTGCACAACTTGCTGAAAGTGCCAAAGTTCGGCAACTGCGAGGCGCGATGAAGAACTGGTACTCAATACTTCTGCCTCGCGTGAGATTTATAATACCTTTGCGTTTAATTACTTTCCCCTTTGTGTTTTAAATACGTTTTAAGTAATTTGCGTTTAATTATCTTTCCCCTCAACAGATTACATTACTAATTTGTGTAATTATCGAAGTAAAAAAAAAAAGACAAAGTACAATCCCCAATGCTTTCCTTGGCCTCGCAGACTATTGGCTTCTTCCCTTCATGCATTACAGCGAGCACCCTCATTTTTCCCCTTCATTTATCTGCTTACGAGCAGATTTAATGTCATTCGAATCGAATGTCATTCGATGCATCGAATGTCATTCGGTTTCTTTCGGTACTACACGGTAAAATGTCATTCGCAAATGGTGGCAATTACGATCAGTTATAAAAAAATACTGCACTTAAGGAACATTAGTGCGCATAAAAGGCATTTGAAATCACTGTGTAACATTTTAACGCTGATCTAAACATTTCTTTACGATAATTCAAGCGAAAAACATTACGCTTGGCTGTGCTGTAGCACTTTAGCCATAAAAATCCAAGTCAAGTATTGAGTCACCCACCAATTCGCTAAATGTAAACACACAATATGGCTGAACAAAGCGGAGCGCGGATACACAGTGCGGAGACGCACGGAGACACGTAGAGCATGCAATTGACGTCTACACTATGAGAAGCTCAGTCACAACTTTAAATAGTTCCGAGATAAACATACGGGGAGATGCGGCTACCAAAGAATAGAGCCCAAAATGATCGAGCCTTGGCATATACGTCCGGCGGCGCAGCAACATCGTATCCCCGTCCCGTCGTAGCAGCATCGTTTGCACGACGTATTGTTGAGCGAAACGTCGAAAAACGTGCGCTCTCAGCTACACCGCGAACGAAGACGACAAATTCGCAGCGCATACAGCAGCGCTTACGAAAGCGGTGCCGCCCGCTGGCGCGGCGGACGACGGCACTCTCGCTGAGCGCTACTCCCTAGCCGTCGCTAGACCTAAATTGTTTCGCATCGAAGGCATATCCGACGGTGCTTTGTAATAGGTCAGCGCTAGAGTAAGTTGTCTCTCGCGAACTGCCTTTTTGCCGATCCCATTGTACCAGTAAAACAAAGATATAAATTTCGGTGATGCCTTAGCAGCGGATCCAGCGTAAACGATGAGCCGCGCGCCGCACCAGCCGCAGCTGGCTGTGTTAAGAAACTTGAAAGATCCGCAAGATGATTTTTTTTTTTTTTTTTTGCTATCGGCTTATTGTTTAAGTGAAGAACAGATTTTAGCACGCCCGTCTAGCGCTGGCGGAAGAGATCCTCCGTATCGTTGGCGCGGAGGGCTTGCGGGAGGTACGGCCTGCTCGGCGTGCGTGTTTGCTACAGCGGAGGAAGTAAAATGGGCATCATATTCGTGAGTGGTACTAAGTCCGTATGGCTAGCACAAAACGTTCATGGGCGAATTAAATCAGGATGGACTGGAAAGCGGTGAAGCAGAAGCACATCGCACTCGGACTGTCGTTGCATGCTTCCCGCTTACGCTCTCGGCAATCATCTTATTTCTTTGATTGTCTGTACAGTAAACAAACACGCATTGCTGTCCCGATGACATTAACACTAAAAAGGGCGCTAATAAAGCTCAAACGTCAATATGCCGAGGTGCAAAGCTGCTCTGCTATGCATGAAGCGTGCGAATGCACAGCCCACTCGGTACTGGCAACAATGGGCCGGCGCAAGGAATCTGGTTACAGAGTATTTTCCTCCTCTCCTGCTTGCTCTCGGTAAAACGGTCTATAGGCCACTGAGGCACGTTTATACGGCTTGGTTAAAGATGTATTCGGCTCGGCTGCGGCTCAAGGTTAAACGCGGCCCTTCCAGGGACTGCGCGGCGGGCTAAAACCTGGCGCAGTATTACTAACACAATAAAAAAAAAGTTCTCGTCGTACATTCACCGCCTTGCGGCGTGGACGTCAATCTTCGCTTCGGCGGTCAACGCGCCGAACAACCCCAAGCGTTCATCTCTCTATTATTGGCGTTCCCAAGGCTAGATCCAACATTTAAAATCTCAATGGAAGCCAGCTCTTCAATTGATCAAACGGTTCTCTAACAAGAGTGTTGGTGCAAGGATGGAGGTAGCGCGTCGTCTCACCGTCGCTGTCCAGTTCGGTAAGGTCCGCTACGATGCCGCTTCGAGTTGACCGCAGCAAACTGCAAGACATTTGGTACACTTTAAAATTGTGCCTGGGCTATAACCAGTCTATTTGTGCACACGCGCATCACACGGCTTCAGATTCGCACTAACCGTTAATGCACTTATTGCTACACATCGAGCCATACATGAAACTCATCTGCGAGACACATCCAGCGTATACATAGCCTCCTTACATCTTTGACGAAGGAAACTTCACCTTCCGGTATTGGACCGCCTTGCAGCACCGTGGACAGAAACTCGGGTAACGGATCCAAAAACCCTCCCAACTAGCACCAGTGAGCCTGGCAGAGAGATCACCGTCAACGCCAGGTACTCGATATACAAGACCAACACACTGGCTTCCGTATTTATACCGATGTTGCCCAAATTCCACGTAGACGACAGTTTCATCGCGTTTGCAACCACCGCCTGCTACCAGGAAGGTTTGCCACTGCACGCCAGTGGACCAAGGTCCTGGCACGCAACCGAATTTGAGTTAACAGCGATCGATGAAGCCCTTCAACTTTGCAGCAAACAAATCTATTTTACTGTTCACATCTACACACAGTCAAGATGTCAAAAAACTGAACGCCCGTTCTTAGAAGACTTCAGTGCAACACTGCATCAAACAGCACTGCCGCTACCTGCAGGAGACCTCCCAAGTCTCAGTACACATTCACTGGACATCCGGACATCACGAACAGGGGACCGGGAAAAGGACTACCCACGAGGCCGCTGGCGCGCAGTTAGAGGAAGACCGCCGACAGTACCTTGACGTGAGCCCGTTCAACTTGAACCACCCTTACTGTTCTCCCATCCCCATCATAACCTCTGTCATCAGGTGCCTTAAACATGAGCGGAGGAGGTTTTTGCGAGACCTTCTCCCCGACATCACTTATTCGATTGTTTCTGTCCTTTCTCGTCCGGAACAAGCCCTCGCTCAAAGTGCGAGCCGGTGCAGCGTACACACCGGACATCCGAGTCGATGGCGCCGAACCAGGATCGGCTGCCTCAACTGCCCTGCCGACTGTTGATTTGGATCACTCGATCTGGGCCTGTCCTGGCACGGCGAGCTTGCCCGCTACACCTCTGCTCACCACATCCAGACATGCAGACTGGGCAGCCCCCAGTACCGACGCTAAGCGCAAGCTCAGTGCCTTGTTGACTTTTCAGGGTCCAGCGCCCTTACCTAACCCACTACCTTCCCCCTTTGGCCTCGGGTCGTCCTTCCGAATAAAGATTTATGAATTAATTTTTCTGGTCGAGAGAGAGGTGAGTTTAAAGAGTTGTCGCTCCATGTCTAGGGTGACCAGGGTGCTCATCCCAGAGGCGCAGTGCAAAATGCGGCACTTAAATACAGCTAAAACGTGTTTCTGCGGTGGTGGAGTTGTTCTCTTTGTATCAAGCGGTCCCGGTGAAAGTGTCCTAGGCTAAACAGAAATAAAAAAAAATACCTCGAGCTATCTCCCACGTGGTGTGTCGATGCCAGCGACCTTTGCGCTGTGGCCAGGGTTCAACAGGGGCCTCGAAATTCGTGTGCACACCAAAATGACGCCTTGAAAGTTCATTTTTCAAGACAAGCTGAAAAGCAGTGAGCGTGCAATTTTGACGTCAACGCAAAAAGTGGTTGCCTAAGGTTCCGCGCCGCAAATTTGGAGCACATGACTGGTCGGCAGTTTCGAGTGAGAGATGCAGCATAACGCTGACGGGTCGAGAAGCGGTCCCCAGTTCTGCAGGCGGATGGTGGCCACTACGTTAGAACACTGCGCGGCCACGTTTCGACGAGGGAACAGAAGCGCAAAAGACGTCCGTGTTTTTTGCGATGTCACGTTACAGATTTCCGGGCTGTCTAAATTACTCCTTAGTCTACTACGACGCCTCTTTATTTTCCTCCTTTCTTCCTCGCTTGTATCACGTCACAGAAGAGGTAACCACCGCAAAACGAAACCATTACTGCGCCTCTCGTTTTCTCAAAGCCGTTCTAAGTGCGAAGCACTACTAGTCGCAATCACTGATTTCGCCGATGTCTGTCCGAAGCCGCTCACTCTCTTTTCATGAACTTGAAGTGGAGAAAGAAGTTGGCGCGGCTCAGCATTGAGGAGGTGGAGCGGCCACGCAGCTGCAGCAGAAGCCGCTTTCCCTCTTTCTGTCTCTCCGCGAACTTGAAGAGGAGAAAGAGAAGGTGGCGACACCCGCAAGGGGAGTCGGAGCTTTCGCACAGATGCACCCAGTGAGAGAGTGGGGCGTGTCACAGTGTCACCGGGCAGCGTTGTACAAACGTGTCTTACTCCGGACTGAGCTGTCGTGCGTCGCTCGCGCATCCTCAAACACTGCATCTCTCCCCTCGCATCAGTCACTCCTCAGCCTTCACGGACAGCAGACGTGCACGGGCGGTGCTCCCTCGACTTCGACTCGGAGCCGCTCGCCGCTTCGTGAAGCAGGTTGTGCTTATACCTCCTCGCCTTAACTGGCGCTCGCCTTCAAGTGCATTTCCCTGCTTTTGGATTACCTTTCTTCGTCCTGGAGACCTTCTTTCACTGCTCAGAATGTGTTGATGCCGAAACTCCGGAGCATCTGTTTTGCTCATGCCCTACATTCTCCTCAAATCTCTGTCTCTCTCCCTATGATCCCACCACAGACCTTTCGGGCACAGAGCAATGCATTCTAAAGAGGGATGCAATACATTGTGCCTAGTTTTGTTCATTTGTAATAAGAACCACTGAATATGATGCAACTAAAGCTGAGGACGCGGCTGCGCCGCGCGTTTGTTCGCGTCGCAATGGATGAAGCCGGGCCGTCTGGCACTGCGGAACAGGTTCGCCGTGATCGACGTGCTGAAGTACAACGGTTACGAAGACGGTGGGAAAGTGAATCTACTGATTCTGATATTGCAGCTAAACTGCGCAAAAACCTCGAAGCACAAGCAGGAATAAGCAGTGCTGCGCACCTACTTCGCATTTGACTATTTTTTTCTACGATTGGATACTGCACCCAAGCCTGGCTGGCCCTGTGCCTTCGCTGTCAGCAAGTACGGCCCCCTGGCGATGCTTTCTCACTGGCAGTAAACGTTTGCTCTGTAGTGAGGTTTCCACACCACGAGATGCATCGTGCGTGGTGTGCATATCTCTGGAGAGGGATATGCCCGGCTGGTGAAAAGGGGAAATGATTATGGCTTGTCGCAAAAAAATGACTGCATGCTTTCCTGTTGTTGCGATGAGAGTGAAATTCTTCATTGATACGTCTTTATTTCTGCATTGAATGATATAGGGTGGGGAGGGGACCGCTTTCCTCTTTTTCTCGAGTAAGGTTGCGCCGAGGTCAGTTCTGAAAAGAATCGACCAGGTACTTTTTAATTGAAGTAGTCTAGGAAAGCTCTGAGTGGGTCCGATGTGCGGTTTCGGATCGATCCACTCCTGCAGGGTGCCAGGTCGGTGCTCTTCTCTCCCGGTTCGTGTCGAAGTCCACAGGAGGAGGTGCTGAGCCGTGCCTTTGGCCGGACTTGGGAATGAGTGCATAGGTTGGCCACAAGGACCCTTGGGATTGACGGCGATATAGCCTCTCCGGGTTGGCCAATTGCTGGAGAACGTTGCGGGCGATGACATGTGTCTCATGTGTCTCAACCCTGTCTATAAGTGGTCACGTTGGATGTATGAAAGCGGCAGGAGCTGGAAACGAGAGTGGATACAGGCTAATGCGGGGAAATAGTTGATGCGCGCCTGCCTGATGTGCCTTTTTTGTTTCCAGCGATACCTTCATGTGCAGGAGTCCATTTGATAATTAGGGTGTAGCCCTACTCACTCAGGCGACATGCTTCCGCTCGAGTAACTTTGAGGGCGACTTTAGTCTTCCGTCTGCGCTGGTTTTTATTTGCATAAGCGTACGAGGCTCTCTGAGGTAAAGAAAGGTTTGGTTTGGTTTGTGAGGTCAATGGAAGCCAGCTCTGCGATCTTGCGTACGGTAAACATTCTGTGGCACTGCAGCACTTCTAGACAGGAAATGTGTTTTTGTAGTGGCCATCTGCTGGTGTTGAGAGCAGCCTCACGTATGCGCAGTTCGTGTACGGTTCGGCTAAACTAAAGGCAGATATGCGAATTGTCATCCGTAACGTGGCCGTCTAATGCTGATTGCGTGATGCGACTGAACCCAAGCTTGCTCGGCTTTAAGTGGCTGAGCAAGCTTGCAAATTTTAGGCTGCTGCAAACCCCAGTATTTGCATCGCACACGGTGTAATATACCACCGGGAGACACCACTAGTTTGGTGACTCCTAGGCCCGAGCCAACTTGCCCATTTTCGTTTGCTGAAGGTTTCAGACGTTCGTCATCGCGCAGAATGGAATGCGCTTAACATTTTCACCTTCCTTTGTCCGACCACATCGCGGGAAAATGGCTATCTGAACTGGGACATATGAATTGAGAAATAGTCTGACGCCAGTTCCTCAGGGCAAGTTCCTGTAACGAGAGGGGTCATCACCACAAACATCAGCCGGACTCTACTCACAGCAGGACGAAGGCCTTTCGCATAATAAGGTGAAATCCTTTCTAGGCTCATGGAACGAAATCCCGTGCGCGACAGTTGTGCGCGAGATCTGTCATATTCCCCGAGATTCCGCGACATGTGTTCTTGTCTAGCGTTCCTGCCATCTGCTGTCCCACACTTGAACGCACGCGACAGCAGCGATGGTGTGCCATCCAAACTCACACTTGCAGGAGAAAATGTGACAGATACTGCGCCTTTCCTTTTCTGTAAACCAATTATAATTGTGTGTAGCACTGCAACGAACACCCACAAGAGGCAAATGATGGGAGAGGAGGGTAGGCTTTTTTCTCCTCTTAAGAGACATCTAAGACACCCTCTTAATTTTATCTCCAATTAACCCGGACCTAGGCTAGCCGCATCCACTTGACCCCTGCAAACTTCCTAACCTCATCCGCCCGCCTAATTTTCTGCCGCCCCCTGCTACGCTTTCCTTCCCTTGGAATCAAATGTGTTACCTCTAACGACCATCGGTTGACCTTTCTTCGTCCTGCCCATGCCCATTTCTTCGCGATATCGACTAGAATATCATTAACTTGAGTTATTTCCCAGATCACATCGGCACGCTTCTCATCTCGGGACGTTAGTACCCACCATTTTCCGTTCCATAGCTCTCTGCGTTGTCCTCAACATAAGCCGAACCCTTTTCGTCATCCTCCATGTTTCAGTCCCATAGGTGAGTACCGGTAAGATGAAACTGCGATACTGGTCAGCTGCTAGCCATGACGTGCGACTACTTGCCAAATGCGCTCCATGCCAATCTCATTCTCCCGTTTATTTCCCTTTCGTGGTCTGGGTCTGTGGTTACTAACTATCCTAAGTAGACATATTCGCCTACCACTTCCAGTACTTCGCTGTCTATTGTAAATTGCTGTTGCTAGTTTATTGGACATTATATTCTGCATATTGATTTTTAGGCCTACCTTCCCGCTTTCACTGTCTAGGTCATTAATCATTCTTTGTAATTCATTCCACGAGTTACTTAGCTAGAGTAATTGAGCAGAAAATGAAATTAATTTGGGTGGAAATCGAGCTCCCGACCTTCGATAGCAAGATGGGCACGATGCCCATAGGCCTCGAAGGGTCGTTGGCTAAGTCGAATAAAGGTGGACGAAGTGAATGCGCGGCACTCTACTCTTCAGCGTTTGTAAAAAAGACTCTTTGCTAAAGGTCATTTTATTCTTTTATGAATGCGCGATAACCTCCCGAGATCTGTTGAAAGCGTTTTCTTATATCATTTTACGACATGCACTGCTGGGCATTGCGTTCTATTTGGTGTTCGAGCACAGCTCGTGCAGCTTTCCTTGCGCGTGTCCTTTGCTGTGGCCGCGTTTGTTTAGTTGGTGTGTGATTGGGGTGTCTGACTGGCTCTCCGCGTGTGCGTCTACAAGCACGTCAACACTTTGACGGCCCCAGTTCTTGCGTCCGCCAGACCTACCTCACCTGAAATATGGCACGCTAAACAAATGTTTGCACCGAGACGCCATGACAACAGGCGAGAAATATGAGGCTACTCATCGCAAGATATATGTTGCTGAGCGAGTTGGCTAATCATTTTCAGAGGAAGAACGTTAGCAGACGACGAACAAGGATGTGTGTCCGCCTCATCCTTGTCCGTCGTCTGCTAGCGCTCTTCCTGACAATGACTACATCATCGCTGTTGCCACATGGGCGCCTCCAGGTGGCCTAATGAGTGCACTGAGGTTTCGTGGCAGCCTTTGTGTTTTGCATATGCATGGAATCAGAACTTAGAACAGCAGGCCTGCATTCCTGCGCTGGGTCAATTCAAGTGTAACGTGAACTAGACGGCATTTTTTTTTTTTTTTTTTTTTAGAAATCCGCATGAAAATGTTTCGGCTAGTAATCTGTGTTGTGCAACTTGGTGCCAGCTCTTAAACGGCGGTTTATGCTGAGTGCGACTGGCAAAAGCGTTTGCGCATAGATGGAAGTTGGTGGTTACTAGGTGCCATGCACCACTAAGACGTCCCGTACTCGCTTCCTACGAGGAATTCTTGGATCAGAATCCGCTGCGCTCCGGCGGTTCTTTTTTCACCCTAGCGCGATAGATGCAAGCCACGCATTACAGGAGCAAGTAGGCTGAGTCACGCCATTTTCTCGGCGCAGGACGACTGGATGGCAGCACTAAAAAGTTGTGTCAGCCTGTTTTAATCGAGGAACGAACGGACGGCAACTTTCATTACGAGCGCGAGATCAGTGGGCCTTGCATGCTGGGCGCTTATGGCCGCCGGTGGATGCCGCTTGTGGCCCGTTCGTCCATCGGAGCAGTTAGGTGCGTGGCGCTGCCACTTGCAGAAATGTATTTTTAGGCCATATGAAGCAGATTTTCCCCACTCCGTGTTGCATAGTGATTCGATTAGACACACTCGGCTAACCTAGAACGGCTGTCTCGGCAAAGTAGCGCACAACGACTACACGCAAAGGTACACACAGAGTGCTATTAGCTCTTAAAAACTCGGGGCGTGCGCCCTCATTAGTGACGCACGCAGAGTGATGCCAAATGTCATGTGGTCTTGTAACGTCATCATAGCATAAGAACATATGTGATGGGTACCGTCGTCCCACTTGCCACCGAAGCGGCGACTGGGACAACGGCATGCGCAAGAGATAACCCCCGTGGGAGACTGCCACATACACACACGCACACACAGAAACAGAGAGACGCTGTAGTTCGTGCGTCGGGCTAGTTCTACTGTATGTAGTGTTTGACAGAATTTTTTAGCCACACTTTGAGACAATTTACTCGTCTTTCCGTTGACAGATAGAGGACCCGAAAGTGCCATGTCCCAAGGTCATACACAATTCATGAGACTAGCATCCATCCGGAAGTTGCACCATCGCCGTATTTGTTGTTGTCGGCTGTGGGCTGGTCAGCACGCGCACATGCGACTACACTATTGCAATCTCCGCTCCACAGGAACTCGACGCTCATTTTTCATACCTCACCGCCGGGAAAAATTCATTTTCATTATTTCACAAAATTACAGTGACTGTTACATGGAAAGCAAGCGTTGTAAGGGTCCTTAAATTTGTTTTTGTTTTTACCAATAGCCTCGTTCAGTTGTGAAGCGTGCATTGGAAATAATCGAGGGCTGCGTACAAATAATCGTATCATGGTAATTTGTGGTTCTGGTGATGGATGGTTGATTCGTGCGTGATAGGCGATGGCGAGTTAAATAAATCATTCCAAATAATTGATGAATAAAAAGAAATGAATGAATTGGATAAAGGGGAGTTCAAAGGTGTCAAATGCTCAGAATGAAAAGCCGATGCATGACGATGTGAATAGAAAATAAGATTATGTAATTGAGAATTGATTGAACTACTTGAAGAAATGAGAAATCAGAAAAAAGGGTTTCAAAGGTTTCAAAACGTTCACAATGAGAAGCCAATGCTTATGATCTAATAAAGAAATTTTAAAGTGTGTAATTAATTGATCACATAATTCAAATAAAGAAAAAAGGGGTTCAAAGGCGGTAAATTGCATAGAACGTAAAATTCGTTGCCTGATATACTAATAAAAAAATTTAGAAAGTGAAACTGACGGAATTATTTCTTCAAACAAGGAAAAACTGAAAAATTATGAAAAGGGGTCAAGCACACGTAATGAAAGGTCAATGCTTGATGATGATAAGGAAAAATTAAAGTGTACAAATGATCAGTTAAAACTTTCAATAACTGTATGAAATTAAAAAGTGCATTCACCGATGTCAAGCTGTTTTTGATACCTTTGAATTGCCTTTACTAATAACACAATATTTTCAATTGTTTTAATTAATGATTTGATCAATTGCACACTCCTAATTTTGTTAATTAGCACCGTCAAGCATTGACATTTCATCACGGGTATTTTGACACCTTTGAACCCTTTTTAAGATTTTTACTTTTTCAATTTCAGTTAATTAATCATTTACACACTTTAAATTTTCTTAATTGTCATCATCACGCGCTGGCTTTTCATTCCGAGCATTCTGACACTTTTCAACCCTCTTTTTTATTATTCATTTTTGAAAGATTTCAATTACTTAGTTTATCAATTACACACTCTAAATTTCCTTTCTTAGAATCATTAAGCATTGTCTTTTTGTTCTCAGAATTTTAGCACGTTTGAACCCCGGTCTTTTTTTTTTTTTTCAATTTTTCGCTTTCCCAGTTAAAAAATTATTTGATCAATTACACACTATTTTTTTAATTAGCATGATCAAGCATCGGATTTTTATTGCGACAAATCATGCCGAGTACTGGAGCCAGTATTGCTGCGTGAGTGCGCTTTTCTCTGGCCTCCTGACAACGGAAAACACAACTTGCGCGCCGTATCTCGACCGTATACCTTCTTCGGTCGATATGCTTTGCTATGGATATACGGCACCACCTCATATTTGCGTTTTTTTTTTTTTTTAATTTTTCTCGTTGGCTTTTCCGAATAAAACTCGGCTGATAGTAAGCGCTTCGTTGTGTACGCATTTCCCTGTGTCCCGTCCTTGCGCGCTGGCTCTTTGTAAAGAGACCGTTATCATAGCGCTAGCGCGACAACTGTGCCCGCAGTTTGCCGGCACTTTGTGTCATCTGCGCACGAGCAGCGGCGGTGCGTGGTACGTTAAACTGGGCTAAAAGGAGAGGGCGGGAATGTGATCCGAAATTAGGATGGTCTTGACCGAAATTGGACAGGACCAGCCTGCACTGGCGAGTCTTATTGCTAATAGCAGCAGCAGCAGCAGCCGAACAGCATGCCGAACTCACGGTAAACTTTTTAAGCAGGGATAATAATGTTTATTCAAGTTAGAAGGTTGGGATGAAAGGGGGGCCTTTCTTCTTGCTGTGGAGGTGGTGGCACGCTCCTTCGCTTGTCACGCGGCTTCGATGTGAGGTGACCCACCACGAGGGACTGTTTGCATTGACCTTTGTTTCGTTTACGGTGGGGCGTATTTGGGCTGTCAATGCGTTGATTAAATTATCATTCGTTGAAGACGTTAGAGCAGTTGTCATGCTGGCACGGAGAGTACCGTGGAAATAGCAAGGACGGCCAAGCTTGAAGGAACTTGAGAAATGAACTGTGAATTCAAGCGTCATTCCCGTAACTTTAGGCGGCATTGTGCCACCAACGCGGCAGTACTTGCGCGATCCTCTTCTTGGAAGGATTTTGAATAATGGGAGCATTTTCGGCGACGCGGCAAGTATCATGCTTACGCGAGAGAGAAAAAAAAAATACGTCCAAGAATTGCCAGGGATTCGAGAAAACTAAAGAAAAAAAAAAACCTTGATGAAGAGGACAGCGAAAAGCTGGGAATTTGCTCAATGCTGCTTTTTTTACAAAGGCCACATGCACTGCTGCTCAACATACGGGGTAGGCTGAATAATTAATTGTCGCCTTAGCCTCGGCTATTTTATGTATCGCTACCTTGGGCACGTTCCCTGTAAACACGCGGCGACTTTTCTCCTCAAAACAGCGTGCATTGTATGAAACTGAAGCATGCCGGCAGCTGTGTTGTCTCGCACAAGCGTGCTTGAAGGTCGGTTAGTCTGAGGGGCGTCTAAATGTCAGCGTTGCTTGGCCGTCAGTTTTAACAGTGAAACATACCTGCAGATTCGGCCAGAGCTGTTGTCTCGTCGCAGTTAGCAGTGTCGTACGACTCGCGCATTGTTCGGCCTTTGCACGTCAAAAATTGTACCTTGATGTTAGATTGGGAAAATGTTGGCGACCAGTTCCTTGCACGACGTAAGAGTACAGGGCCCGGGCGGCACCGGTAGCGCCGACAAAGTGGATAATATCGTGGTGTTGCTAGACTGTGTGTATAGTATTTAAGCACCGCCTGATAGTGTCAAATTTAATGGTTTTAATGATCAATGAGTCCCAAGTTCTTATCGAAATACGAAGAATTTGAAAGTATACGTCAGCTTTACAATAATCTATTGTGTATAAGCAATTTGGTGACATGGAAACCTGTATGTGGAATGCCATGAACCGCCCCTGGAATCGCGAAGTAAGGTACCTTCTTTGCGATGAGCACATAAGTACAATAAACTATATCCTTGAAAACAAATTGCCACTCTTTTCCGGAATGAGCCAAACTGCATACCGACCATAGGAATCACGGTAAACCAGATTGTGGGTTTGAAGGTTTTAAGGTTTTAAGGTTTATTAAAACGAAATACAAATCAATCATAAGTGCATAAAAAAGTTTGTACAGTAGGAGGTCCCGAAGTAAGACTGTCTGGGGGACCTCCCATCAGGAATACATGAGTATAAATACACAAGTGTGGCAGAGGATCTAGAAAAAGATATAATCAAATTGAAACCTATTATTAAAATTTCGGCAATGAATAAGTTACACAATAGTAAGCGGGCGTAAGTTTTCAAAAAAAAAAAGAAAGAAAAAAAAGCAATCAAAGGCATACATCAGGCAAAGCGCAAGAACATTATGAAAAACACAAAAAATATCAGACATGGAATGGGCAATGGATGGATGCAAAGATAATAAGAACGGAAGCGGAGACAGATAAGAATGTTCACAATGACAAACACTTTGACCGTTTGCTGTCGGAGTGGGGAACAGAAAATGCTATTAAGGTAACAACCTTAGGTACGGTATGAAGCTGAATTGTTTGATAAGAGATGTTTTTTTAGTAGAGTGTAGAAAGCGGGTTGCGAACGGGCTGATTTAACTGCTAGCGGTAATGAATTCCAAGTTTTCATAGCGGAGAAAAAAGTAGTTCGTTTTCCGTAATTTGTGTTTACTTTTGGTAGTAGCATATTACTTTGTTCAGAGAATCGAGTGTTGTTATTATTAGCGAGGAAAGATTCGGAGAAACAGAGAAGTTGACAATTATCATTGCGAGCGCGGTAAATTAGAAGACCTAACCTAAGATTAAGGAGTCATTTCAAGAGAAGAATGTTTAGGTCAAAGTAAAGGCGTGAAGCAGAGGCTGTGTATGGGCTGAATGATATAATTCGAAGCGCTTGGTTTTGAAGATGAGAAATACATGATAAATGGCATGAATAGGTATTACCCCATGATGATATGCAATAATTAAGATGACTGTTAATGAAGGCATAATATAGGGATAAGAGACCATGGCGTTGAAAAAAATTTCTAGTTTAATCATGGGAGTTTGGTCTTTCCCTAGATCATTGATTTCCGCACGAAAGTGGCGGGTGAAAATGCCTGTCTTACGTTGGATAGATACAAATAAAAAGGTTGCACCTTTGGCAATAACCCAAAGCGAGTTCTTGGAAGTTGAAGAAAAGTATAATCCTTTCTACACAGGTGGCTCCAAAACACACAACCACGTTCGTGCAGCTGCCGTGCAGAAGGGCTCTACGGGTCGTGACCTTTTTTGCCGAGTTCCAAGCCACGTTTGTATTGCAGGAAACGAGCTCGCTGACTACGTAGCAGGAAACTCGACTGCAGGCGATACCTGCGCGATAAAAATTCACCGCCTGGACTATAAAAAGAAAGTTGGACTCACACGCCTAACGGACAATTACTTAATTTGGGAGGACAACCGCCGGAATCCGAGCCGCTTTCAGTTTTCCATATTCTTTTAACATGTCCATTTTACGGGACACGTCGTCACAATCATGTTGGGAAATTTTGGGAATATCGCATACCATTCTATACTTCTCATTTGCTACGGGATTAGCCCACTTTACCGTTTTAATGACGTTGTGCACGATTTACACAGAATCGGTGTTTCAACGAATATATAAAGCTTCAATTGTTGTTTAGGGGAGCTTGTTCAAGAGGGTGTACTGTGGCATCGACAAGAGGGCGCCTTGGCCAAGCACATTAGGAGGGAGCTCCTCGCTCTCTTCCTCATGCCAATGCCCAGCTTCCATCCAAATGGCATATTTTTAACACACGTCACAACGCCGCTATAATTGCATGCCAATCGTTGATTGCAGCCATTTACACTGGATTCTTACGGTTGGTTTCGATGCACAGCGAGTCACATATTCCATCCCTTTTCACCTAATACCACTGAGTTAAACATTGCTTTGACGCTCTTTGGCCTTAGTCGCCCTTGCGCCATTAAACTCCCAGCTAATAAAATAATAATTGGTGTCGCTGAACTGAGTCTGTCAGCGGCTAGCTGAAGCAGTGATGTCCTATGCTGTAATAAAATTCCCTCATTTAAACCAAAACATCCCAATTTCAAACCTCCAGTAGCGTAAAAGCTAGGGACATTTTCAAGAAAGAAAACAAAAACAAAAACAAAAGGGCGGAATTTCGGGTTTTAATATTCCCTAAAGCTTGATAAAAAAAAAAAAAATTCTCTTTTTCGTAGACATTTTCTTCTAAAATTCCTAAACAAGGGATCATTTCCCGGGTGGAACATCACTGGGCAAAATGGACGGAACAAAAAGCCTGGCACACTCTAGAGCTCATAGATGACAACTCTATGCAATTAATGCACGTGGTGTCTGCTGTGCATAGCAAAGAAAAAAAGAAAGCAAAATCTCATAACTGACAAAAATGCATTGAAAGATTCCCGCTATTCGATCCGAATTCGTGATATCTACTGTGACTGGTTCGCACTCTTTTGAAGTAAACGGTGAAAGCCTAGATTCTGTAATCCGCGCCACAAGATGGGTTTCGGCGCACGATCGGCCGGGGATGATGACACGCGTATTTAGTTTTATTATAATTTTAAATTATAAAAACCTTGTTTACGATTAGAGTACTCTCTTTGTGATTAAGTGGGTATGCTGTCGATACAGGAGGTTCAAATCGTCCTATAGTGGGATAAAACTGACTAAAAAAAAAAAAAAAAAAGGGAACTACAGTTGCGAACGCTGGGCAATAGTTCCCGGCATGTGTTTTATTCCACTGAACAGTGAACGGAATCAGTTCTTAATGTTTGAATACACCAAAAACATTGATGTTCCCGGGCCTACTTTTTGAGCGTAATCAGGTGAATATTGCAGTAAAGCAATTTTGCTGAGTTATGGGACAGGGTAACATGATATGACACGTGCGATAATTTGCTTTTCCTTCAAAACTATAATCCTGGTCTGATGGTTAGCCTTTCATTTAGTTAACCGGAAAGGCATTAACAGCAGACTACGTTCTGTCATGGAGAAATTGTGCGTTGCGGGTACTGCAGCCTTGAGTCACACACACGCGCACAAGCACACAAAGTGTTGCCACCTACGCTGCGCGCATGTGCTTGATATTCTTCAGAGACGGTTTTGTCGAAGACCCATTTTCCAAGCATTTCACCGAGACGAGTGCCCATTACAAGATTTTCGGGGATCGAACACGCCACCTCCTGAATGAGTATTGAGCCACCGCTGAGAACGAGTAACATGACTGCGAAAGGCCTTGAAGCCTCCCGCGGGAGCTAGAAAAGTTTAAGCTTGCGACAAGTAATGGTGTTATGTCATTGCATAGTCATGTGGAGGATGTTGTACCATGAAATACTTGAATTGGAAGCAGGCGTGTACGGAATTTTCCGTCTGAGGTCTCCAGCCTAAACATGAAGGGGCCCGCATTGCCGTACCGCGCACGATATAGTGGCAGTTGCTCGCCGGCCACTGGTATACGAAAGTAGCCGTTCACCATAAAAGCGAGTCCCCCCCCCCCCCCCCCCCCCCCCTCCTTCCGCGCCTTTGTGGGTCACGTCTCGGGTGAATAAGCCGCTTTCTTTTGTATTCTATTGCGCACGCCTGTTGTTTGCTACAGACCCGGAGGGCACGCAACGGCTAGCTCTCCTGTTGTGTTCGCCGATGAGAGAGGCCTTTGTGCGTCGTCACGTTGTTTACAGAGACGTTTCTCCCTCTACCTATGGTTGCACTATTTGTCTTTCTAGCGAGAATGCGTAACGAGCAGAATTGATCTCGTTTTGTTTTTTAAACATCATCCCACACGGGAAAATGTGCAATGAGCGTTTCGGGGACGTATGTGTATCCTGAAGGAACAACAGTGCCGCTCTCCGGTTCGATGCGGCAAGTGTTTGCGAACCGTCGCGATCCGACTGCTTCTCACCGCCCATATGGCATAATGCCAATGTGCTGAAACGGCTGTGCGAAGCAATTTGGCAGTTTGCCGATCTTTGGCGATTGGGCCGCACTGTTTCTGGCGCTTCCGACCGACGCCAGAGCACAAGCTCGGGAACCGATCCTGCCTTGATTGAGTCTGTCGCTTCTGAGTCGCGTTTCTTGCTGCGCCCTTGTAGCACTTGTAGCAAGACTGGGAGATTTCGCCAACGAATGACCAGGCTGCTTGCGCAGCCTGTACTTTTCTTACTTTTTTTTTTTTATTCGTCCGAGTCGATGGCTGCTATGTGTCATTCGAATCCTTTGGCTCGACGGCCTACTCAGGAGCCCTATGGCCACTGCCTGGTGTGCCCTGATGCACGAGCCGGGAAGGTTCGGAACTGGCCTGCGCTGGCGTAGTGTTCGTATGTCGTAACCCATTTAAAGTATCATGGCCTGCATTAGAAACACGTGGCTTGTTTTTAGCCTCTCTGAAATGCAGTTGGTCTTTTGTGGCGGTGAGAATTTGTTTACGAACCTCCGTGTAAACGCATATCTCCGCTGAGGCGCCGATTTGAGTATTTTCGCACAGAAGGACGTATTCCCCCCGCTTGGCACGGGTAGTGATTTGGAGAGCACGCACACAGGAGTGAGACAACTGTGCCTTTTGCACCATACTGGCAGAAATGCTGTGCTGCGCCAAACGCATTGAATTAGCTCAATGCCCCAATGGCCAGGAGGCGAGTCTGACACGAGTTTTTGGTCAGCATGCTACAACTTTGTGGTTTCCGTAGGAGTTTGTGTTCTGAATATTTTGCAAATCGCGCCTGCTATTCGATTCGAATAACACTCTGCAATTATTCCAAGTATTCGACACATCTGAATATTTCGGAATCGCGGGTTCCAGACGATGCTCTCAGCTTGTCACATCAGTTAACTTGTTCTTCCCTTGTGGAACCGACAGGCGTTAGAGTGGACAGTAAAAAGTAAAGATAATAGTGCTCTGCATCAAGTGCGCGCGATAATGCTATTGCATGAAAGCATTGTGCTTTAGTTGCAGTCGAAAGCCGCTACCGCTCGCGCTAGCTGGTCAGAAAACGAGCTGCAGTAGCACGTCACATCTTCCGGCCAAGCACGCCGATGAAGAATGCGAACGAGCTGCGATCATATTCGACCAATGTAAAACTAGAGACGAAGTGAGCGCGGAAACATGTCTTGGAAGGAGAGCGGTCGGTTCGGGGCGACTGCTTTGACCCTGCACTATGTCATTGTGCTAAAATCCAGGAACTGGGGAGTTTAAGCCCCGCACCAAACAAGAAATGGGTCATAAAAAAAATTATAGCTAATTTGTGTGGGTAACTACTAGATTCGAAGAGCTAGTACTGCTCCGCCAGGTTAGGCTAAACTAAAGAGACCCATCTGGCGGTGCTTTAAAAGACACGCTCCCGCGCCCCTCTTGTGCCATGTGCGAGGCGCAGTTTTTTCTCCTCCGCGCTTCAAGGTCGCACAGAGAGCACTGGACAGGTAAGTAAACATCGGGGAATTGCGGGAGTAGTTACAGCTATAAAAACAAAAGGTTCCAAACAAGCCTCGTACCTGCTGCGCCCCTCTGCGTAGTTTCGTTTTCGTGCTTCCGGCCTACGACGGCATTTCGGTCACCCTGTTAGCCTATCAGCGTGGTGCAAAAGGTTTTCACGTCCCGCACGGAACGGCGGACGTTTGCATGCCAATGCTGCTAAAGCGATTTCCTTCGTAAGCAAAAAAAAAAAAAAAAAAAAAAAAAAAAAAAAAAAGAATAAAAAACAAACAAACAAACAAAAAAAAACTTCCATGTTCAGTCAACTATCATCCAGACTACCCTACAACGTTGTCAACGGGTGCATCAGTCCATGGTTTGAGTGCAGTCTTGGCACAGACGCACCCAGATGGGTACGAACACCACGCTTCAAGATCCCTAACGCCAGTAGAAACACGGTATGCCTAAATAAAAAAAAAAATTGAAGCCCTGACACTAACATGGTCAGCAGAACGCTTGGAAGAATATCTCAGTGGCCTCACGGCGACATTCCAGGCAGACCATCAGCATCTGGTCACCGTTCTGGCAAACGTGTTTCTGGATTTGCTGCCGCCACGCATTCAACGTTTTCGCATGCGCCTGATGTGCTTCGCCTATAGTCCTGTACTATTCTGGCTGGACTGAGCAAGTTGATTTGAAAATGACGGCTGCCTGTTATTTATTGGAAAGCATTTTGTTATTCACCAATCAGTGAGAAGGGGAATTCTCGCTCTTCTGCCCGAAGGGCACCAGGTAATCGAGCGCTGCAGAGCCTCAGTCTGCGTGGTGGCCTGGGTTATCTACTAAACTGCACCAAGTCGTCAAGAACGATTGAATCTGCAGCTTAAAACCTGCCAACAAAAATCCCGCTCCTGCCAATCTCTCTCTCTCCCTCCTTCCTGCGCTGCATGTGGTGGGCGTAGATCCCTTCCGAGGATGCGTGGATTACCGCTCTCGGCACGCGGAGATGTCACTCCTGGCTTCCTCGACGGCATACGCGCTCATTAACCACCTAAATAGATTTTCAGCTCCTCTGGACATTCCCGTGGCTCGGACGTATGTGTACAAATTCAGATTTCAACGGCGAGCACTGAAGGCCGCGTAGTTGTCTACTATGTCGGCCGCTTGCTGCAGGTTGGCCTCCATTTCTCTTGCCGAGCCGTTTTCAGCCCAGATGCGATGCCGTTGGCATACAGCGCGTGCTGGATGCCGTCGACCCTCGCCAGCTGAGCGGGAAGTCTCATCATTGCCAGATTGAGTAGGAGGGGCGAGAGGACCGCTCCCTGCGGGGTCCCTCGCGTGCCTAATTGGTATGGGCCATGTTGGGTGTCTGGACGTATGATTGTCGGTCAGTGAGAAACGCAAAAACATTACAAAGAGCGATTCACGGCTTCGATGGAGACACCTCAAAATTTACATCCAAACTTCGAGACCAATATCTCTGTACACAGCAGGACCCCCCCCCCCCCCCCCCCCCCAGGGGCCAGCGCGTGCTCATGCAGGCTCCGAGAACATGGAACTGGGCCAACCGTTCCAGCTTCATGACCTGAAGGCGGCCTTGTTAAAAATGAAACGAAGACCGGCACTGGGGCGGAATAAAATCACAAAGTACTTTCCAACCTACCCGATTCTGCATACTCTACACTTCTCTCTTACATCAGGTTCATTTGGCTCGTGGAAATACCCCTCTCAATTGATTATAAAACAGCTATGGTCACCTTCATTCCCAAAGCTGCTAACCAGAAACCTCCGTCCCATCTCCCTTGTACGGGAAAATTTACGGAGACGAGGTTGAGTGACAGGCTGTATGAGTTTCTGGAAAACAAAAATGTATTCGCAGGCACTATGTTCGGGTTCTGCTCACACCGGTGCGCATAGGAGCTTCAACGTGGCCGGGAAATTTTCAACTGGATCGAATATCGCCTCAGTGACAAGGTAGTACTCGCTGTGGATTTGTTGGGGGCCTCACCACCAAAATCAACCTCTCCCTTAACAGTGGACTCATACCTGAACACGACGAGATCCGAGTACTGGGGCTCGTTATTCACAAAATTCGCAGAGCTAACACAACATTGGCCAAAGTGCATAAGGTGAGGGACCAGGTGGGCCGCATGGTCCGCCGTGTTTCGAACAAGCACGGGGGGTTGAGATGCAAGTACGTCTTGCGGCAGGACATGCATTTGTAACCAGTCGAGACCTTTGTTCGGCTCCATACCTCCACCTGTGCAAATTTGGCGAGAATTCACTCCGAAGTCATTCTGCATAAAAAGCTTGCCCTCGACCTCCCGGTCAACACCTCCAACCAGCACCTATTTAGCCTGGGGATGGTGAAAACCCTTAATCAGCTGCGAGAGGCACACTTGATGAACCACTACGCGAGACTGTCCAAAACGCCGCCTCTTTGCCCGACTTCATA
Organism: Amblyomma maculatum; assembly: GCF_055883805.1. Taxonomy (NCBI): domain Eukaryota; kingdom Metazoa; phylum Arthropoda; class Arachnida; order Ixodida; family Ixodidae; genus Amblyomma; species Amblyomma maculatum. The sequence continues at coordinate 188,025,833 of NC_139344.1, forward strand.
TCCATCACTCAATACATACGGAACATCGCGTACATATCCCAGCACAGTGGAGATATGCCTTGCGTGTGCGCCCTCTTCTGGTCGACATGACACGAGAGGACCATAGCGGCAGACGCGGTGGGCGGCAGCCTTGGCTCGCCGCTACGGGCACAAACATGGTCTTCTACGTGGACGCCTGCGGCCCTCATCACGGGGGGTCGGTACGCGGCCTCTGTCGTCCTACCAAATAGTAAAAGTACTCAGTTTCCGTGCACACATTAAACACTCGGAAGAGGTTGACATCGCGCTAGCCGCTGCAGATCAGCACTCACGAGTCATGATCACAGACTCGAGGGGTGCCTGCCACAATGTCGAGCAGGGGTACATATCGTATTTTGCCTGCAAAAGTTTGCAAAACAGCGACGGTGCCCCCGCTCGCCAAACGATCTGGACTCCGGCTCACACTGGACTCGACGGGAACGAGACGGCCGTCGCCGGCGCGCCTTTCCGGGCACCATCTTCGTCCCTCAGTGATCCGGACACCAAACCCAATCCCTCCTACACTTTCAAAGAAATCATTCAATTCTACCAATCCGGCCATATATCCTAAGCCCTGCAAGGGCTTCGCAAAAGGCGGAAGAGTGCATTCTCCTCCGCCTTTACGCCGAAACTTTACTGTGCCCTACTCACACTTTGACCCCGTTTGCACGGGGAAATGCCCCACTGTGAGAAAGAGTGCTCATTTTCCACATGGTGTGGGCGTGTCAGAAAAACCCAAATCTTTCCCCCCTACCCAACCCCTCCCGTGAGGATTGTGAGGCTCCTACCTGACGGCCGGCCTTAGTCGAGCAGGCCTGGGCCGCGGCCGACGCCGATGGGCTCCAGTAACAGGGATCCCACCTAGTGGTTTTAAGAGGCGGGCCTTTATGGACCGCTCCTGTGCCCTCCCTGTACAAAACTAGAAATGTTTTTCATTTATTCATGGTCTCATGACAGTGGTCCTCAGTTTTCATTCGCGAATTTTTCGAAATTCGGTAAGGCGTACGGCTTTATCAACATCACGCGTATCCTTTACATCTGCAAGCCAACGGAAAGCATAGCGATCAGTGTAAATAATAAAAAAGAAGAGCATCACTATCTTGCGATATTGGCTTACAGGCACATGGTGGCCGACAGGTCCATCGAGATTGCTCGTGGGATGACAGCTGCGTACTCTCGCATCGCTGTTTCCCGCTTTTTTCGCCGTGGGGCATCGAGGAAAAAAAAAAAAAAACCGCAGACGAATGCAAAGCGAAAGAGCGACAAAGGAGCAATTTCAACTGTCGGCTCGCTGCTAAGAGCTAGAGACACTAGGATGTGTGCAAGACTTGGACTGCGGGGAAGAAGCACTGTAGCAAACCGACACCCCGCGATTCTGCTCGGTGGAGACAACACGCTGGTGGTGGTCTTTTATTTAACAATAAAGCGAGGTGCGGACATACATACTAGGTAAGCCGCGGGAACGTGCGCCGCAATCGGCGGATGCTGATTTCTCTGAAGCTACCGCAAAGTCGAGCAAAGTCGAACACCGCGTGCCTAAATACGACGATCGAGTCTGGCTGTTGGCTCAGCGCATAGCCAGCAGATAAAGACGGCGGAACGTAACGGCTGCGAGATGACCCAGGCTTCAAGGCCGGCAGTCACTCGCCACCTCACAGCACTCAAGCGGCATCTTCAGTTTTCGTCATTCGCTTGGGGCCCAGTGTGTTTTCGTCGGACTGTGTTCTCAACTAGCTGGGGGAGACATGGTATGACGCCATGTAGTGACATACTTAATGTTCTACGAATTGTCGGTTGTTATTGCTATGCAGAGAAGTTAATTATTACTTCTCTGGTACCCCATTTTTCTTATTAGTTGTGTGAGCCATATTCGGCCATTGATGATATGGGCGAAATAAACATTTTGGAATTTAACATCTATTTAGCATGGCTGCGCTTTCGAAAAACGGTTTATTTCCTTGTTTTAACTATGTTTTTGTAAACTGCGGTTCCTTTCTCAGGCTGTTGAACAGCAGTTTATAATACGTAGCGAAGCATTGGAAGTGGTAGGCGAGTATGTTCGCGGATCCGAACCACGAAAAGCAAATAACTAGGAGAGTAAGATTGGGATGGAGTGCATTTGGGGCAAGTGCTCACAAATTAGGATTACCAGCTTGCTAGTGTAAGGGATATCGCGTAGGTTAAAAAGATAGGAAGCGTGCCGAGTGGGTCAGGGAAATAACTCGAATTACTGACATTCTAGTGGAAATCAAGAAGTGGGCATGGGCAGGGCATGTAGTGCGAAGAGAGGACAACCGATGGTCGCTTAGGGTAACAAACTGCATTCCAAGGGAAGGAAAGCGTAGAAGCGGGCGACAGAAAGTTAGGTGGGCGGATGAGGTTAAGAAGTTCGCAGGGGTCAAGTGGATGCAGCTAGCGCAGGATAGGGCTAATTGGAAAAATATGGGAGAGGCCTTCGCACTGCAGGGGGTATATTCCGACTGATGATGTTTTTGTATTCACGTATGTTTGGAGTTATTCGAAAGTATTGGGTTCACAACCAAACATTCAAAGCTCGAACACCCCCAGAGTTCTCGCCCTTGATAGCCGAAAGCATTCCTTTCTGCATGCCTCCCGCTATCAGTGCGAAAGAACTATACTTCAAAGGCTACCTGAGCAAAATCTTGCCTTGTGGAGCAGCTGCATAGCAACGCTATCAGGCAAGCTTAGATACATGATAGTTAATGACCAGACTGACTTTTGACCTTGACGGCGACGTCGCCTCTGACACTACGGCAAGTCCCACGTAAGCCGCTGCAGTCGCGCTGTCAATCAGTAAAAACGTCTCATTCCAGCACAAAGCCAGGCGGCAGAAGACAAAAACCTTGGCAACGCCGTTTGGTGTTAGCTAAAATTCGGCGGTGCGCATCGGTACTGGGCGGCGAGGGGCATGGTTTTGGTCGAGCGCAGAAATTTGCGCCCACTACTTTCGTATGGCACTTGAAAATTTCACAGGCTTGATTTCCATGTATCCGGATTTCCATGTATCCGGACTGATAAACGCTTGTTGGTTGAAACCTGTTTTGTCCATCCAACCTCTATCCCCAGGAAATTCCGGGCAGGTTTTATGGGGGCTGCGTGCGCTGGCGGTAGCATTGGCTCCTGTCTAGACGTGGCTGATATTAAATGCCGCTGCCCTGGAGGCAAAGTGTGGTCGCTGAAAGCTTTATTGAGACTTGGTCTGCAGCTTCTTCATGTGCACTCATTTGTTGTGCAGCGGAGGTTGCATTAGCCATGCGCCTGAGGGCAGATACATGCTTTCTCCTTGCGTGAGATTGAAACCGAAAGTGAAAATCGCTGCAGCGACGTACCGCCGCCATTGTGCTGCATATCCACCGATGCTCTCCAGGTATACTATAGGTCAAGGCCTCGCATATCGCGGGAGACTTTCTGTGCCACTGCAGCAGAATTACCGACTTTGCTTACGTTGCAGCGGAGTGCGATATTTTTGCGGCGGCCTCTGTCAACCTACCAAGTCTGTCACGGTGAATAAACTGCTGTATTTTGAAGCAGAATCTTCGGAGCAAGCCTGCACACCTGCATCTCTTACAGAGCTCCCATTCTCGCGGCGTAGTTTCTTTTCGCGCCTAAGCTCTGGCGTTCGCCTCACTGAGGCAGGGAATCACAACAACAACAACAAAATTACGGGGCACACTTAAGCTCCGCCTTCGTAGGCTAGCACTCCACATAGAAAGCCTCGCTTTAACTAAGCGTGCCTAAAGGGTAACCTGAATGCAAGGGTCCTGGCAGACTGATTCCGATATCACCCTTCGATATATAAAAGGAGAAGCCTCCTGCCAAACGTAACACCAAGCAACCCTACATACAGTCAATGTGCGGCCATGTCAGCTGCCTCATGTTTGCGCTATGCTCGTGAGTTTTCGCTCACGACGCCGACGCTGGGTTTTGTGGTGAACCTCTGACGTTAAGGCCTCAAAGCTCCCGCGTCAGCATGAGTATTTTCCTGCAAGTGTCTCGAAGCTGTTGTTGATGCGATAAGGGAAAATGACTATGCAGCAGTTCAGTGAAGGCGATACCCTTGATCTCGTAAAGAAAGCATTGGTTGGGGCGCTTTACAGTGCCGGTGCTTGCCACCTGGCTTCGCGAGGAAAAGTGATGGTGCCACTTGCGTCGAAGCCTGAGCTGCCGCTCTTCGCGAACAGTGCGCCTCACCCGCAACATCGGACGTCATTCCGTCAACTTCCCTGCGCTGTTTAGCTTTTTATTGGTTTGTGTTCATTTTTGGATAGAGGCTGAGTGTGCATTTCAACGCAGGGCCGTGCGCGGCGGCCAGAGCCTCGATGCTGTCGCTGCGGCAGCCCGAATACCTGTCCCCGCTGTGCGGCGGCGGCCCCGAGCGAAAGGTGCGCAGCGCCTCGGAGGGGGGCCACGACTGGGCGCCCATGAGTGGTGCGCCGCCCGTCGAGGCGCCGCCGGCCGACGCCTGGTTCCGGCCGCCCGACTACTCGTCCTTCTACCCTCGCTTCCCCTTCCCGCTGGCGTACGGGGCCCCGCCGGCCTCGCTGCTGGCCGGCAGGCGGCCCTACCCGACGGAGCCGCCGCTGCCGCCGCCGGCGTTTCCGGCCCGGCGCCGGTCGCCGCCCAGCCCGCCGTACCGGCTGCCCAGCGGCAAGGAGGGCAGCCTCAAGCATCGCATCCTCCAGCCGCCGGCTAGCATCAACATCGTCGAGCCGCCGGCCTCGCTGCTGGCCGGCGCGCCACTGTCGGCGCCGCCCGTGCGTAGCCGGGCACCTGAGGGACCCCAGCTGGCCGTGCCTGCGAGCAGCAGCAGCAGCCAGGCGCCCGGTGCCCTACACTATCCGGCCTACTTCGTCAAAGGTTCCATCATTCAGCTCGGTAGTGGCTTGCTCAAAAAGGTCGAAGACCTGCGCACTGAAGATTTCGTGAGCAGTGCCAACCTGAGTCGCGACCTGCGCATCGACTCGAGCCGCGTGTTGCGCGTGGCCGAGGCTCCCTCTAAGGGTGATGGCGTCGCTCTGCTCAGCTTCTCCGTCGGCCAGAACCAAGTTCAGGTGTGTCCTCACAAGTACCACTGCGGGAAAATGATCTAGCTCCTTTGGATCTTTTCATTTGCTGAAGGCATCAGTTGCTGCCAGCTCATGGCTTTAGCTACATGGCCATCCTATACCCAGGGGCAGTGGTGGAGTAGCTAGCTGTTGGTCATTGTTTGTTTGCACATGCTTACTAGCCACTTCATGACAGTATTGAGAATATTGTGTGGTGTCATATTCCTGGTATGCAGGTGACAGTGGAAGCACCAGTGGAACATCCTTTCTTTGTCTTCAATCGGGGCTGGTCATCGTGTAATCCCGAGCGCTCACTGCAGCGCTACCAGCTTCAGTGCCATCGGCTGGCGGTTGGTGATGTCTGTATCTCACTGACGCACCGGGCTCGCCGGACAGGGCTGCCCCCGCGACCACCTCCTGCCGCCCCAGGGGCAGACCCGATGAACCCACTGAGCATCCGTGAGCCAGCCCCCCGCAAGCGTCGCTGGTCTGCCCCAGACCAGGTGGCTCCTGTGTCGGAGAGGACCACGTGATGCTCTCCTGTAGTGCTGTGATGACTTTGGGTTTTTTTCCCCGTGGCCTCCCTGCCGCATTCCTCTCCAGGACCAGTGGCCTCTTCCAGCTGGGAGCTGCACATCCAACCACTGTGTGACTTTGCTGTCTACTTACAGATTTGGGTATGCAATGGCTAGCTGAGGGCTCCCCAGTTATTGAGAACTGTGATGTCGGGCTCCCCATGCTCACCGAAGCGTTACATATACCCAAATAGGCGTTTAGACTGCCTGTCACCATGGGTTAGTCTCCAAGGCACAAATTGCGCTCTCGGAGACCCAAAGAACTCTCGGTTCCATAGCAGAGCCATATGTACACAAGATCTCTCAATCTGGGTAGAAAGACCTCCCAAAGAATATTTTTCCAAGTGAATAAGCTCATTTTTAGAGCTAACTGCCCCAGGAAATGTTACTGAAGGCCAGTTAAAAGGGAATTCTTGACAAGTTGTCTAAATCTAAGTCACCCAGAGAGCGTATAGCTCCCATCAATATTTGCAGATGCAAAATGAGAACGATCTCACTGCCTGTAGCAAGGCTTAAGGCAACTCCGAATTCAGATACTGAGGCTCTCTTGGAAGTAAGCAGCAGACTCCTTGCTGTCTGTAGAGACCATGCTGGCCATGGGTGTTGTGTTTTGGCGATCTCCAGCAATGTTTGCTACTTGTTTTTTGTTTGTTGTTTAATGCCTCCGTAATTGTTTGTGCTCCCTCACCAAACATGTTTGTTACTGCATTCGTTATATTGCCATTGTCTGTTTGGGTGCCTCTCCTTGCTCAGCCAGACATGCCATTCTGTAATGGGCAAAAGTCGTCAGCTCAAGCCCTTGCTGTCTTTGTGGCTGCTTATGTGAAGCCCATATTAGTGATGCCAAAAGGAAAGGACTTATGGCAAGTCCAAGTGTTCATATTAAACGCTTACACAGGGTCCTTGTTGACTGAAGCCAATTGAAATGCTAGTGAAATCTGCCCCTGCGAAAATCTTGTTGAAGGTAGGCCATAGCTCATGTGGGCACAGTCCTGTTTATAGTGCCTTCTTGCTGCTAGAGGAGCCCAGAAACAAGCACTGTCCGTTGCTTCCAAAAAAATCGCCACCATGCAGTGCATTCGGAGTAACCTGTACAAGGTGTGTTGTGTACTTCCTATAGGGCAGGGGCTGTCCCTTTGGACAGGTATGAGTTTCAGGGGCCGGTTTTACTGCACTCTCCAATGGGCAAGTGCGAATTTCCTACCGATGTGTTGCCCACACTGTTTGTAATGGCTGTTCTGTCCAATAAGGGCACCACCAAAGTTTTGAGACTCCTTCACTTGATCTCTTAACACCACCGGTCAACACCAAGTGGTAGAAGTGCGACACTAAAATGTTTTTTTCTTTTCTGATCATTGTCTCAAGGACAAGTGTTCTATACCAGTGCACATACTATAACTGTCAGTGTTGCTGGCTTACGTACCAAGATTAAACCAGTGTTTGTTTCTTTCTGATCTACGTTCTTTTCAGTGTGGGCCTAAGAGGCCTCTGGCACATGAATAAAGGTTTAGTCACAGACAACATAACGGTAAAGTCCACAGCAGCCTGTATACTTTACTTTCATGGGACTCAACCTTACCACTCTGCAGTGGCCAATGAAAATCCTGTCATCTGTAAAGACCCCCAAAGTAATGTTCATTGGTGTTTTTGGATATGCTACAAATAATATTTTGATAGAACCAATACATATTTGTGGTTCAGAAAGTATGTCACCAAAGCAACAAGCCCGATGCAAGTGGACTATGCTCACAATATCGCTCCACATATCACTTCGCCAACGGTAGAGGCAAGCCACCATGACGCGATTGCCTGAAACGAACTTCATGTGTTGTGCGACTCCTACTCTCATCAGTGAGTGAAAAAGAAAAGGCGAGGACTTTATCTGATTTCTACAGCAAAATTCCTCGCACATGACAATAATTCAAAGTTGTTGTAGATGGAGTTCTCTCAACTATACAACTACCACAAAATTCTCTTTAGTGCAACTTTAAGTGATTTGGTTCAAACGACTTCATACAGACATGGGACATTCAGCTGCTGAAACCAAAACAAACCATGTGAGAAAAGAAGCTCGATTTTGTACTTTTTTTCTGGGCACAGGCAAACGTCACAGGCTGATAGATGTTTTTTAATGCTTTTCAAAACATTCCAAAACAAGCACTAAGAAAAATTTTGTGCCACATCCCCTTTAGAATGCACCTAAAGGAATCGCTATCGAACTATAATAGGCTATGTCAGCTGCATGGTTGTCCAGACTACAAGCCTAATGTGACATCAGTTAACCCTGGGAAAGACTTGCGTACAGAAAAAGCGGAGGTGTAAAAGGTAGCCAAGTTGAGCATTGTCTTTTTTTTTTTCAAAACTAATTGCCCTCAAACTTCCAAGAAAATTCATGGCTGATGCACCTGCACTCAGTACATATGTTGGTAGTTCTGCAGTTTTTGCTGTTGGGGACTTCAGTGGTGCAGGTGGGCATCTTTCAGTGGTAAATGTATGTGGCTTGCGATATGCCAGCCAGATGTTCGAAGTCGCTGCTTTGAAGGGTAGCCCATTTTGCACACTTGTTGAGGTTTGGGATGTTCAGAAAATCAGTGGCGGTCGATCATGCGGCTGCCGTGACATCCGCAACATTCAGAGTTATTAGTGCCTATATGTCGCACGAGCCCTTCCATCGCTTCATTGCGTTGAAATGATTGCTAAGGAACAGCTAGGCTAAATTTTTTAGTTAACACTCAGATTATGTTGCTTTAGCACAAATGTGCCGTGAAAAAAACGGCACAGTGCATTTTCCTGCTTGTGCATCTTTTAGTGCCTTGCTACATAGCCATTAAAACCAGCCTATGCAGAAGTCCCAAATGAAGATAGATGGCTTATACTGTTCCTAATTATTCCCAATCAGGTGCTCAAACCTGGATTCTGTGCCCTAGTTAATTACCACTGATGAATTGAGAAGCAGAGGTGCTCATTTCAAAGTAACGTTCATTTAAGGGCTTTTTTGATAATCATGGCTTTGTAAACCATCAAAACAAAGTGACCACATGCCTGGTGCCTTAGCAGTTCCACAAGGTTCTGCAGTCGCACCCAAGTCTGGATATATCTAACTCAATACAATTATTGGCTTTATGAACACAGATTACCCCATTGAAGATTTTGCGTATAAAAAGGAAGTCACGCAGTATAACAAACCCCAAGTGCGCAGTAGAGCGATATATTGGCTGTGCTGTGCGGCCTTGGGTACCTCATGGCAGCGCCTGCACCGTCCATGCGCTTGACAAAGTGACTGTGGGTGTGCTTGGCGGTGGTCTATGAGCTGCCGCACTATTTTCATTCCACGTCGCGTCGTGGGGTCAAGCCAGCCGAACTGGTCTAGTGGCGGCGCCTCTTGGCTGTTGCGTTTCTCTGCCAGACGTTCGGGAAAAATTACTTTGAATACAATTGGCGATTACTCTACAGTGTAATAGCCACGGGATTAGACATTCAATAATAAATAGGCTGTGGCAGATCACTGCTTTGGTCTTGACGTGAAGCAGATTAGGCCTAACACCTAAGCGAGTGGTGCGCTGCCAGCACACCGGTGGCCAGCACGTCACCAGCGTGGGTGCAATGTATGTCTGCTTGTCAGTTGCTTTGATGTATTAAAAATTATGGGAGACAAAAGCTCCACATTTAAAGGTATGCGACACGACAGCATAGACTATACGACCCAACATATAAAGCTCTGCTTTAATCAAGCGACGTAAGCGTGCCTGCGTGGCCCACAGGTAACGGGTCTGACTCAATGCAATGGTTTTGGTAGGCCGATTCTGATACCATCCTCCCTTTAAAAGGAGAGGCCCAAGTTGGGAGCTCCTGTAACGTCAGGCAATCCTACGTTCAATCACTGCGCGGCCATGTCGACTGCCAGTGCCATGATCATGACTGTAAGGCGATAGCCTTTAATGGCTCATGCTCGCGGATCGTGTCCGTCCGTCCGCAACGCTTTCATTAAGTGGGGGGCGGTAGCTGACATGGCCGAGCACTAACTGAACATAGGGCTTCCTGGCATTACGTTTGGCAGGAGCTGCCAACTCGGGCCTCCTTTCATATGGGAGAGTGATCTCAGAATCGACCTGTCAGGACCTTTGCATTCACGTTACCCCTAGGCCAGACAGGCACGTTCATACGGCTCGGTTGAAGCAGGGGTTTATATGTTATATGTTGGGAGTGAAAACAGAGAGAAAGAGGTGCCGTAGTGGAGGGCTTCAGATCACTGCGCATAGAGGCTTTCGCTTCATCGCATTTAAGTGATCCAAAGTGCCCCCTTGAATATTTTCGCTCAACGCCGACGCCGGATTTGCTGGTGAACGGGGCCTTTATTGCTGTCGCGTTCAAATGATGTAGGTTTATCCTCATTCTATATTTACGCCAATACAGACATGGGCAGGACGGCAGCAGAGACCTCATGTAAACGGGGCAAAGAGGAGAACCAGATCGCGCGCAAGTCACAGCAGCAGCGTCGTCTTCGCCGAAGCGATCGCGCTTTGTCTTCGGGTGCTACACTGTCTCCCTTCCTAAAGAAGCATCGTCCCTACTTCCACACCCATCAATCTGAGTCCTAGGGGCACACCTCAAGGCGCGATACTTTCACTACTGCTTTTTAACCTCATTATGAAGGACCTTTCCAATAAGCTCAATAGCCTTCCGAGAGTTCGACATGCCATCTACGCGGACAATGTGACCATTTGCGAAATTCAAGGCAACCTCCAAGCGGCGACAGACTTGGTCAGTGCCTATGCCGCTTCTCGTGGTCTTACCTGTGCCCCTGCGAAATCGGAAATTCTTATTATTGACCGCCGGCGACATTCCCCTCGCACTGCCACCTCGCCCATTGAGATCATCCTGGATGGCCAAATGATAAAAGTGAAGCCGGAGATCAAGATCCTCTGCCTCGTTATCCGTAACGGCCGCTCCCATTCCTCTGCTCTCAATCATTTAATCAACACTACCGATCAAATTATACGAATGCTTCAACGGGTTAAAACATAGAAACTACGGCACTAGGGAGCTAGACGCACTGCAGCTGGCCAACGCATTCATTATCGCCGGCATTACGTACGGCACGCCATACCTTCCGCTTCGTAAGCAGGAGCTCAACCAGTTGAACACCCTTGTCAGAAAAGCGGTCAAGACAGCCCTGGGGCTTCCCCAATGCATGTCTACCGACCGCTTACTCCAACTTGGCGTTCATAACACCATTGAAGAGTTGCATGAAGCACATCGCCTGGCGCAACTTGTCCGCTTAGCAGCCTTGCCCACTGGAAGGCATGTCCTTCAAACTCTCAATATTTCTCCGCCCTATACCACCCAAAACCGCGAAGATCTGCCACAGAATATCAGCCGAGCAATTATCGTCAAACCTCTCCCCAAACACATGCATGCAGAATATCACCAAGACCGCCGACAGGCAAGAGCCACTCGCGTACCTCTCTCGAATATGGGACAGCCAATCGATACTCTGTACGTAGACGCTGCTGGCCCTGTTAACGGACACATGACCATTGCCATGACATCTCCAGCGGGCACTCTCCTCAACTATGCCTCTCTTCGCACCACCCAATCGAGTATTGCCGAAAAAGCAGCCGTCGCTCTGGCCGCCGCTACTAATGCGCAAGCTACCATCATGTCAGATTCCCGCACGGCCTGCCGTAACTATCTTCGCGGACGCATCGGTGCCGCCAGCCGCCGAATCCTCGTCGCTAACCCTCCGAAAAAGATCAGTGTGATCTGGATTCCGGGACACCAGTCGATGCCCGGCAATGAAGATGCCCATCGACATGCTCGCGAGCTCCTTACCCGAGCTTCCCCTCTCCCGGATTACACGTATGCCTCCCCGATCTTTACATGCACAGAACTGCTTGAACACTACAGGCTGTCTCCCCGTACATTACCACCCCCTTCTCCCACCCTGTCTACCCAAGAAGCAGCAATTTACCGCCGCCTGCAAACTAATACCTTTGTTACACCACTTCTCCTAAACCTCTGGTACCCATCCCTTTATTCCTCTGACTGCCCACATTGCGGTGAGTGGGCAACGCTCTACCACATGGTTTGGGCATGCCAAGTTACCCCTTCTCCAAGACCACTTCTCCACCCCTGCATGGAAGATTGGGAGGCCGGCCTGCAGGACCCCTGCCCGGAGCGCCAGCAATGGCTGGCTCGCCGCGCTATTGCTGCAGCCACGAACTACGGGACCCTGGACTGACGGTCCCCCCCGCTGATTAAATAAAGATGTTTTGTCCTCCTCCTCCCGATGTTAAACTTAAAAGAAAACATATTCGTAAATGCACGCATAGTATATGCACGTGTTATTTTGCGATGAATGATGTAGCGGAGAAAACAAAAAAGGGCCACCTTGTGATCACACGTAATATGGCTTAAGCCGGAGTACATGCACTACTTCAGGACGTGAAGTAAGGCGTGATGATGGTCGTCTTCCGCTGGGCAGCATCTCGTAGTCAACGTCATCAATGCGACGGGTATGCGGTCCAAAATATCCCTTTATAAGTTTTTCCGACAGACTTCGGTGACCCAGAAATTGTCACCGGGTCAAAAACCAACGTCACATCTCCGGAGATTGCAGCGATGAGCATCGGTACCGTGTTGGTGCTATAAATGGAGTCGTGCCAGACGGCGACACATGTCTCCTGGACTGTAGTATTAAGGCGAAAGCCTTTAATGCCTCATACGGCGTCCTGTCCCACTGTAGCTTTCAATCATCCTGACAGCCATGCCGGGCACATCAGAAACGTTCCTTCGTTCTTCTTGCCTAGAGTCATGCCAGCGCGGTTACCACGGAGACCGCCGCCGCTAGTTAGTGGTAGACAGTGACCGATAAAGGTAGTGGTAGTTATAGTGATTGATGATAATGACAGAGATGGCTATGACGCCATCACCTGGTCACATCCGGCGATATGCAATAATAGGATCTGACACATGATGACGTCACATCTGGTCATAACGTCATTAACGCATATGCGAAGCTGACCCCGACTGGCGTCCGATCCAGACATCCGTGCTGCGTCTTTCATTTGGCGCTTCCTTGAACGCCGCACTAAACAGCATACAGAAGACGCAGTAAAGCAGGAATCGGCGGCGTTTCAAATTAGTTTACAAGAATAAAAAACGCAGTATCTGCCACAATTATCCGCGGACACCTTAACCGCGCCTAAAGGGAAGGGAGGAAGGTGGGAGTGAAAAAAAAATAAAGCTAGAGGTGCCGTAGTGGAGGACTTCGGACTACCGCGCAATAGAGGTTTTCGACTCATCGCACTTCAGTGGTGTAAAGGGCCTCCTAGAATTTTTATAAGCGAATGTAACGTAAGGTAACACCTCGTCCCAGTTATGATGGTCGCCGTCCGCGTAACATGGTGACCGTATCGGCCATCGTTTTGTTCAGCATCTCCGTTAGCCCATAGTAGTTCTACGGTGGCTGGTATAGCTTAGACGCAGGATCTCTTGTAAAAGTTGTGTCAGAAATGCGGCACCCTGGTCAGTGATCGAAACTGCCGGTGCGCCATATCGCAGGACAATACACGAAAATTTTGGCTGCCTCCGTAGCCGTCGCAGACGGAACTGATCGGGACGTCGCATAGCGCGTGAGGTAGGCTGCCGCTATGATGTATTTGTTGCCGGACAGGGACGTGAAAAATGGGCCCAGAAAATTCATTCCGATCGTATGGAACGAAGACCCGATGGTTCGATCGGCTGAAGAAGGCCCATCGGACGTATGGGTGGCGCCTTCCGCCGTTGGCACTCGGGACAAGTTCTTGTGTACTTACGCATATAGTTGGCGAGTTTCGGCCAGTAATGCTTTTCCCGAATCTGTGGAAGTGTTTAGCACAAGATCATCATGGCAAGCTTCCGTGATCTCGCTGCGCAGATCTTCCGGTACAACAAGAAGCTACGATCTCTGGCAGCTGTCGGAGTTCTTTTTGTACATGACGCCGTTCCTAATTCTAAAAGTAGGTAGAACACGCAGGAAAAAATGAGGTACCACATCTTCGTCTCGTTTGTGGTGTGACGATCATCTCTCTGTCGAACCGCTATATCTGCCGCGTTTAAGACCGCGATAAAGCTGTCTGCGTCGTCATCATCGCCTCCTGGCGCTATCTGCACGGGGGCTAAGAATTTAGCGTCATGATGTTTTCGGCCGGATTTGTATACGATAGTGACTCCTGCAGTCGATGGCTCCATCGAGCAAGTTGGCGAGTCAGCATAAAGTGGTGCTCGGTGACCACACGAAAATGGCGGCCGTACAGATATGACCGGAACTTGGTCGTTGCCCAGATTACAGCGAGGCACTCCTTTTCTGTAGTAAAGTTGCCTTGGAAAGGGCTCGGCTAGCATACGCAATAACCCGCTCAGCGCCGTCCTGCAACTGCACAAGTACTGCTCCAACTCCTTTGTTGCTGCCGTCGGTGTGGAGTTCAGTGTCGGCATCTTGATCTAAGTGGCCTAGTAGGCTTGAAAGGCTTGCTATAGCTGGCCGAATCCTCACTTTTGCTCCTCGTTCCGCTCAGAGACGACGCTACCTTTTGTAAGGTATATAGATCAGCGGCGCGGCGATCTGGGCGAAGTTCTGAGCAAAACGTCTGAAGTAGGCGCAGGAATTCTTACACTTCTTACACTCTTTTTGTCCGACTACCGTGGGAACGATAAGGCCGCTGTTTTCTCAAGATCTGGCTTCACGCCTGCGTGGCTGACGATATGCCCAAGAAACTTAAATTCGCTGTGCGGGAACCGGCGTGTTGTAGGCTTGAGTGTGAGGCCGGCCTTCCGCAAATCCTGGAGGCGCACAAGATGGTCGGCAAAGGTGAGATGACATTATCTAAAGACGCAAAACACGTCTGGCGAGAGCAGTGTGCATGTCTCGTTGAAATGTTAAAGGTGCAACACATAAGCCAAACGGCATTTCCTTAAATTTATAGAGGCCATCCGGTGTTATCAACGCAGTTTTCTCCTGGTCTAGCTCATCCACTTAAATCTGCCAGTATACCACTCTTCAAATCGATCGACAAAAACAGGGGTCGTGACAGAGCCGATCGAGGGTCTCGTCGATTCGAGGACGTGGGTATACATACTTCTTTGTCACTTTATCGAGTGACAAAGCGACACAGAACCGAAGCGAAGACCATCACCATAGGTGCAGCCCACGGGCTGTTCTGAAGTTGTGGACGTGTCTTGTGTATTTAGATGATGATGTTCTCGTTTCAAGCACCTTTGTCGACCATCTCGCACCTCGAAGGGGCTGGATCACATCGTTAAGCATTTCACGCACTTGCTCCGGTATCGCTCTCTTGCAAGGAAACCTGGCACGGCGAATAGGATGTGTTGCGCCATCGACAACAATTGTGTTTTGCGACGGGCGTCTCATTGGCTCTTAATGTCGCGGCAAAACAATCTTATAGCGATGTAAGAGTTCGAGAAGATCGCGCGTCTGGGACCATTCAAGTTTTTTATCTAGGTTCAGTTGCAAGGCCTGTTTTTCTTGTGGTCCGGATGACAAGTCTTATTCAGGAAACGCAACAGCCTCGTGTATGTTGCTAATTTCTTCCATATAGGCTATATAACTAACTGTCCCTTTCATCAGGTGTTGCGGCTCGTTCCTGAAGTTCGTCACGATGATGTTGTCCCGCCCTTCTTTAACGTTTGCTTTCCCTCTCACAACGCCGATTCTCCTCGCAAGCAGCATTTTAGCACTTCTTTCCATGACGCCTTCGCCCCGTACAGATGTCTCGGCTCTAACAGGCAGAAAGACTATCGACAGCGGCGGCGAAATTACATCTTCGGAGTCGACTTTAAGCACAGCTCAATTTGGCGTATGATCGAGGCCTTGGCGATACAAAACGTGTCTGGAGTGTCAATTCGTTCTGTGCCCACGTCGATCACTGCGCTATAATCGCGAAGTCCGCTGCCAAAGTAACATCCTTAATGCAATGCTTTAAGATTACAAATTTCGGGGGGCACGTCTCACCATGAACTTTGATACGGGGCGGTGCACTTTCCCATAGTGTATACGAGGCGACCTCCTTCGGTTCGTATTGGAGGGACATACCTCTGGGTAGTCACTTTTCGCAGTCGGCGACAATTCTTCACTAAATACTGAATAATCGGCACCGGTCTCCATTAGAACGGCTACCTTGTGACCGCGTCGATTACTACTTTAACGTTACTGGAAACTGAAAAGCCGTTTATGTCCTCAAGGGAGCAATCGTTCTTCGTGCGACGTTTTAAAGTACATGGAGGTTCTTTCCTTCGGCCGACCAACGCCAACTCCAGGCGTCGCCGTAGTCAGTTTTCCCAACCAGGAAGAGGGCAGCGGCTCTCACAACGAAACCCACGAGGAGGGGAAGTTACGCGGTGACGTAAAACGCGATGTGTGTGGAACTTGCACCGGCGATACTCTTGGATCTCCTGCGGCTGTTCACCGTAACGGGGGTGCGGATCACGTCGGTTGAATCCTCGAATGCTGAGTTCTCGATACGGGCTGCGACGATATAGGTGGTTCGGCTCACCGCAGTAGCAACACAACGGCCGCCTGTTAGCGGTCCTCTAGATGTCGAACTTCCTTCTCCCTTGCAGCTTTGGGGGTGCTTCATACTGCTGCACGAATTCGCAGTGCCGTGGGCCAAGCTCCTCAGCCCGTGGGCACTGGCTAAGTACGGGAGGCGGTCGACGGGAAATAGCGGCATAGCCTACAGTCGGTTGCTGTCCAGAGCGGCAGCTGGTACAACTTCTGAAGCGAGTGCGGGTTACAGTTCTTTCCGGACGGCTGTAGCAATGGTTGCTGGGGAACGTTGCTCAGTAGCTGCATGGGAAAAACCTCTTGAGCTTTTCTCGTACGACTTTGCGAATGGTTTCGCGGACATCGGCGAGGCCAAATCCGCCTAGAACAATCGAGGCGAGGCATCTGGGAAGTTGCCCAGTCGCTGATAGTGGCTGTTCCTTGCGGCAAACGCGCGCTCTATGGTAGTCGTTACGGTGAAAAAACTGGCTACTGTAGTCTAGGTTTCGTATAAGGCCACCAAAGATCCCATTTCGTACGTCTGGCATCAAGGCGCGTGCCTTTTTCTCCTCTGTAGCTATGGTGTTGGCGCGAGCACTTAAGCGCGGCCGTCCTCGACGAAAATCCCCCCCCCCCCCCCGCATCGGGGGGATTCATGCTCTCTTCAGAGACCTGAATTAAGACGAGTTTGTAGCAGATCATCTGCATGCTGTCGTCAGTGCCTCTTCGCGAGCGTGTGTACCAGTTCGCTCTTGCAAGTCGCCCAAGATGTCAGCGAAGCATCGTGGTTCTCGAACCAGTATTTCGCTGGTGCCTCCAGTGAGGAGTATATGTTCTGCAGGCATTGATCAGGTGTCCACCCGTTGTGGCGAGCAACCCCTTCATAATGCTGGACCCAGTCTTCAACGTCATCCAGGCAATCGCCACAGAACGGGGCGACAGTCCTTGGTGTCACAGGCACATAGACTATCCGTATCGCAGTCGCATTGCCAGGCTGTTGCGAGTGGAAGGTCATGGTGAATTTATCCCGAGACATGTTCGTATCGGAGAGGAGGAGTCCGCATTCGGGCGCTTGGCCTTGCTGACGTCGGTTAGCGCGGATCCCAGGTGCTGCTGCGGACTCCGCGAAAATCCGGCGGCTAAGACTTAAGACTGGAACTGCGTGTTGGGGTGCTTAGCATGAGGTTCTTCACCACACCTCCATCAATGTCACGTCCTGAAGCTCAGAGGAACAGGATGGCAGCAGAGACCTCAGGCCAACAGATCAATGGGGAGAACCAGATCGCGCTCAAGTGTTGTTGTGGTCATTGTTGGCCTCTTTAAAAATGGCACGTACCCACCACGGGGGATTGGCCAAGGTGTGGTGTCATACACGAAGTCAATAGAGGGTTTACAAAAGTAAGTCTGGCAACCATGATCGGCACGCTGACCCGCGCTGGCAGCCATATTTTGATCGCTCCATCCGTTCGCTTTGGTTCGCTTCGTGTCCGTCCGTCAGCGCCCGCCGTTCTGTCCACGCTTTTCACGTTGTAACCTAGTGTGCTGTGCTTGGACCTCTTTTCTGTCCCTGGCGGTGTCTGTTAGCGATGTCAAGAAGCGTATTTTGACAGCCGAGGCATAGCGGGGCTCACCGGCCACGTTGCCGAGCGCAGTTACAAACTGCTCTACGAGTCGTGCATGGGCCCCTCGTCGATCCGCGCAGCTTCACCCCTATCCAGGCACAGTATCCAGAGTTTTGTAATGTGCATAATTTTTTTTTGTCTCTGTGCCTTTGCTGTTTACTTGAACGACTATGAGAGTCGATCGCGAGTCTGTTTGCTTGGTTTGCGCATCACCGTCGTTCATCCCACTGGTAGATACTTGTTGGTGAAACGAGCGCCGGATGCAATTTATTTTGAGATGAAATAATCTTGCGTAATTTGATGTAAGTTGGAATGGCGCTTAGCACTTTCCTGCCTATGCCGTCGACGCAGCAGTTGGCACGGGTCTCAAAAATAATCGAGGGCTGCGTAAAAAAAAAATGTGTCATGGTAATTTCTGCTTCCAGTGAGTGAAGATTGATTGGTGTGCGATAAGCGATGATGAGTTAACAAAATATTTGTAATTAATTGATAAATTGATGAAATAAAGCAACGAAAAAAAGACAAAAATGGAAATTGAGGGTTTAAAGGTGTCAAAATGCTGAGAATGAAAAACCAGTGCTTGGTGATGCTAATGAAGAAAATTTAGAATGTTTAATTGAATAATTGAAGAATGGTTCAAAGGTGCCAAATTACTCAGAATGGAAAGGCTATTGTTGCTGACCCTGAGTATTGGTGTATAAAAATATAAAACATTAAATAAAATAAAGAAGCAAATGATAGAAATATAGAATAAATAAAAGCTAAAAATTTAAAACGTGAAGAAAACATCGTGTGTGTGTGTGTGAGAGAGAGAAAGACGCTATCGCGTCATACCCTTAACGGCGGAGCTTAAGCGTCCCCTAATTTCTTATAACAATATTATACAATATAAATCTGACTTTGGTGAACACAGCCAGTTGCACCAAGCACAGACACTTCACAGTATATGTGAGTTGACTCTTCAAATTTCTTTTCCTTTCAGCTGAGTTCCTCTTCTTCCATGTTCCTCAAAGCTTCCCGTGACAGCGCTTTCATATGAGCTTAAGGCTTCAAATGTCTGCTATCTGACAGAGGGAATAAACAAGAAATCGGCATATTTACAAAATCAACTGCATTTCAGGTGGCTGTCAATTAGCAAACCATCAGGTGACTCGACAAAACACAGAAAAGTGAAGCGCACGCTTCGTTATTTTATCAGCCGCGCTGGCAAGTGGCACCGAATGCAAACCTGAGCTGCCCTCTGGACGCGGACCGGACTTCGCATGCATTATCACGTGATAACATCTTTCGAAACGGGCTGGACGGTCGCATATTACAACACACTAGTGGGAAGTCACCTTTTCCTGCTTTACTTAGAAGCCGCGGGTTTGGCAGCGCCTTTTGCAGCATGAAACACGCACCTCGGGCGCACTAGACAGCCGTATTGCTCTCTGCACCAAGCACTACCATTTCGTACGACTGTGAAAAGTAGTTTCGGTAATCATGCCCTTGTCTTAAAACAAATACACAATGGTAAAGACAACCTACGTACAAAAGGTTTCAAAGAACGTATTTGAACTATAGCGTTCGTAGTACATGCATTGCTCCTTCTCCCGTGACCTCCATCGAAGCTTATCCTTCAAGTTAACAAGGCTGCATAGCATGCAAAACAACCTTGCTGTTTTAGGTGATAGCACGTTCTGTGAGCTAGTTCCCAGTCAGAGGGACGTGCAGTAATGCTTAACATAACGCAAGTGACGATTGTAAAGCCGATTAGGATTGCAAACTAGCGGTCGCATACACGCGTATACCTTGTTTCTGTGCGCGCCTGCGACGGTGCGCTTGCTGCAGAAGGGTACGCAGCAACATGCTGGCATCATTCCGAATGGAGCTTGGCGCTAGCAGCGACTGCTGTGATGTTAAAAAATAAAACAATCGCTTGTGATCATTCCAATGTACCTTGTGGTGCAAGCACGGGTTTCACGAAGGCGCACGCTCACAGGGTACTCGATGGGAAGCGCGGGCGGACTGAACCATAGAGTTTCTTACTCTTACCTAGAGGGAAAACTGTGCTGCCGTCTATGGGAGTTTACAAGGAGTTTCCAGACGGCCAGTTCAGCCACCATGGACGCTCAAAGCATCATGGGCCGGAGAGCTACCGAGTGTAGAACTACAACTTTTGGCCAAACTAATGCAAAGATAAACGTTGTTTTACCGTAAATAATGCCCTAAGATTGAATATTGTGACTATAAATTGCAAAAAGAGAGAGAAACAGCATGATGTGTGAGATTTATCATATATAAGCGATGGCTCTTTCTCCCACTGGCTTAGTTTTGAGCAGCACAAATACCAATATTTCGCACTTAATAGGCAAACTTTGAAACATAAAAACGTTATGAAAACATTCATGGTTATGCAATCACTTAAGGAAGTTTTTAGGGGCATTTCGGGAAACAGAAACTATTTATTGGCGACGTCTGGTTTTGCGCCTTCGCTACTAGGCTTTCACGGTCTATGTACGCGCCTTCAGATGATGATGATGACAAAAAAGAAACATCGCAGTAACGCCCACTCCACGTACCTGAGAAAAACCGACTGTCCCGCAACAAGTAGCACATCGGCCCATGATTCTTAGCGCGTCCATGGTGGCTGAAGTGCAGCGCCCTCGGCTTTCCCTCTAGTTAGTGTAAGGAACTCTATGGATTGAACAAAGCATGGCCGCCGCGCACAGTTTCTGTCTCTTTCACTAGATGGCGCTAATTTTTGTAAAGCCTTAGGGTGCCTCGATGTCAGCGCAGTATCGAGGCATCCTATAAAGCCTCTATTACAGGCACAAACCTGTCGCAAAGTGAGAATATAAAGAATTATAACAATGAAGCTATATGAATTAATTGTGGTTATAGTATAATAACAATCATAATAATTATGATGCAAAAATAGCCTGGAAGAATTTAGAGAAGGGAATTTAGAGAAGGGCAGTGATCCCCTTCATGGATCACTGCCTTGTCGGGGCGGAGGGGCTTGCGAAACTCGATGAAGTCGTGAGCTCTGCTGTGTAGGGCCACCCAAGATAGACAGGTCACGGAAGAGAGTTCTGACAAAATGTGATTCACTGGAGAAGGTAATGGCAACTCACTCCAGTATTTCCTGCCAAGAAAACCCTATGACCAGTCACAATAGCATTAATGATATGGCGCCGGAAGATAAGCCCCCTAGGTTAGAAGGCGTCCCACATGTTACTGGGGATGAACAAAGTGCGATTCCTAGTAGCTCCAGGACGAATGAAGCGGCTGGGCTAAAGCCAAAAGGACGCTCAGTTGTGGATGTGTCGGGAAGCGACCGGAAAGTCCGATGTTGCAAGGAGATATATCACATAGCAACATGGAATGTAAGATCTATGACGCAAGGTAAACTGGATGTCGTCAAGCGAGAAATGGACAGATTGAACATTGATATCCTGGGTATCAGCGAGCTCAAGTGGACCGGAATGGGAGAATTTAATTCCGGCGACAATTATGTATTTTATTGTGGGCACGAATTCAGGAGAAGGAATGGGGTCGTTCTCATAGTAAAAAGAAGAATGGACAAAGCAGTGCTAGGGTACAACCCCAAAAACGACCGAATGATTTCACTTCTGATCCAAGATCACCATTTCAACATAACTGTTATCCAAGTCTATGCACCAACCACTACTGCTGAAGAAGCTGACGTTGAGAGATTTTATGCTGACCTGCAATGCCTTTTAGACCGCACTCCATCATCAGACGTCCTTTTTCTCATAGGAGACTGGAATGCTAAGGTGGGGAGTGAAGAAATATCCGGAATTACAGGCAAGTTCGGTCTTGGTGAGCCAAATGAAGCTGGGCAGAGGCTAGTATTGTTTTGTCAAGAAAACAACCTGACCATAGCGAATACTCATTTTCAACAGCACAAGAGGCGCCTGTACTCATGGACTTCACCGGACGGTCTGTACAGGAATCAGATTGATTATATTGTCACGCACTTCCCGCGGTCCTTACTGAAGGAAGATGAGGTTTGGCGGAATAAGCAGAAGAGGAGGAAGCTGGTTCAGTGTGTTATTCTCTAGCGCATCCTAAGATCTGTCTAAATAAACGTCGTAACAAGTGTGGTGGAGGTGCTGGGTACGGGAAATGGGATTCCGTGGTGGCGAGTCCCGAGAGAAATCGAAAGCCGCAGTATATTTGCCAGAACTTCCACTAAACTGTGACGGTCACTTGTTGGCAGGGATTTGTTAATCATGGTAAGAAATTTTGTCTCATCTTCTTCTGAGCATGCGGTAGGCTGGGAATTGTCTGTGCTGAGCACGGCCACTGATTTAAAAGTGTCTTCGTCAAAGTTGGCAAGTTTTAGACCACGTGGTAATACAACAGGTTCGTTAGAGCAGTTAGTCGTCCACAAAGAAGAATGGCCATTCATTACTGAGATGATGCAGCGGGGAATCAGAATACTTTTCTTCGCGCAGTTGAGGGTGAGTGGTTCAACCACAGCGTCGAACGCATCACTGGCACAGCTGGAACTAATAACTCGAATAAAGTCTGCTGACATTGCAGGAATGACTATGTCTTCCGAAACCGAAAGCGTGCTAGGATGGGTCCGCGAATTTTCACACAAAGCAGATTCAATTCGAGGGCTCACAGAAATGTCTCCATTGCGAAAGTCGAGAGTGGCCCCACATTGCTCCAGAAAATCGAGCCCAAGAATTACGTCATGCGTTGATCGAGTAAGTACTGCGAATTCAGTTCGGAATGTGTGGCCGGCGATAACAAGATTCACGGAACAGACTCCAAGTGGGTTAAGCGGTTCGCCACCAACACCACATAATTTTGTCGCACTATCCCAAGCAAACATAATTTTACGACCAAGGCAGTTTTTAAAAGCGAGACTTATAATAGAAATAGTTGCACCTATGTCCAACAACGCCATAGCACGTACACCGTCCACAAACACTTCAATTCGGTTTTTTAACATCGAAATGAGCAGAGGCATGGGTAAGCTAGAATCATTTGCGACCTCACCTCCATCGGCCGCACTCACTAGTTTCCCGGAAGTGGCGACCGTCGTCGGGGAGAAGGGGATTGTCGTAGGCGCCGAGATGGTGGTGTCAGGCTACGGTCAGAGGCCGGTGATTCGTTTCGGTTCAGCACCATTCTGCGTTCTTGTCGGCTAGCTGTTGTTCTGTACTCATTCCGGCCAGGTGTTCTTCTATATGAATCATCATTGTCAGCAGGAAGCCTTGTACGGGAGTTCACCCACTGTCGGCGATACTGCTGGTACGGACGACGGTTGCGGCAAAAGCGGGAAATGTGGCCGATCATTCCACAGGCATAACACACTGGCGGCTCACGTTCATTCGATGAATAAGGCTCATCGTCGCTTGTATTAAACGATTCATGCTCTGGATGTGGTCGACGAGGAGGACGAGAGTGCTCGCTGTTGTAGGTGTTGATGGTGAGAGGCTGGATGTTCGGGCGATGAGCAGCAGAGCATCGGGTGTCCGAAGGAGACGTAACAGGGGGAGCATAACAAGTAGAAGATGGGCTATTGTCTGACGAAGAGGTGCCACTCCATCTTTGCCGGAGGTGCCATCTTTGCCGGCAGAGATGGAGAAGCGCTATACAAGCAGTAAAAACAAGGCCTGGAGCCGATTTTTGGCACCGATCATCAGCTTCTTGTTGCCAAATTTAAGCTTCGATTGAGGAAAACGTAGAAAACTAGAAGGCCTTTCAGGTATGATCTGGATCAAATTCCATCAGAATATGCTGTGGAAGTGAGGAATTGATTTCAAGAATTAGATCTAGAAGACAGAGAGCCTGAAGGGATGTGGACTGATGTTCGTGATATAATACAAGAAATTGCTACTAAGGTAGTTTCAAAGCAAAAGAAATGCAAGAAAGCAAACTGGTTATCTGAAGAGACTTTGCAAATAGCTGAGGAAAGGAGGATGGCAAAAGTTATGGGGGAAAGAGAAAGATAAAAGGTTCTCAATGCGGATTTCCAGAAAATAGCAAAAAGAGGTAAGAATGCCTTCCTGAACATACAGTGCCAAGCAGTTGAGGACAACAGCCAATTGAGGCACACAAGAGCTCTGTATAAGACAATCAAAGATATCAAAGGAAGCTTCTGTGCTAAGCTGGGCGTGATAAAGGACAAACGAGGTAGGGACCTCACTGAAGCCTCAGAGATAAAGAAGAGGTGGCAAGAATACACCGAAGAAACTGTACAAGAAGGACCCGGATATGCAAACCCAACATAAGACGGTTGTGATTACTGACCTCGAGCCGGGCATCCTTAAGAGTGAAGTTGAATGGGCCTTAGCCAGCCTTGCTAAGAACAAAGCTAGCGGAATTGATGGCATTCCAGCTGAGTTGCTTCAAAACCTCAGTCATGACACTGTTAATATTCTGCATATATTATGTCAGAAGATTTGGACAACCCTGCAGTTGCCACAGGATTGGAGGAGGTCAGTTTACATCCCCATTCCAAAGAAAGGCAGTGCCAAAGATTGTTCCAAATACCGCACGATCGCGCTTATTTCGCATGCTATCAAGGTGATGTTGAAAGTCCTCCAAGGTAGGCTGCAGCAGTAAGTGGATCGGGAGCTTCCGGACGTGCAAGCTGGGTTTCGCAAGGGCAGAGGAACTGGAGACCAGATTGCCAACCTTCGCTGGATTATGGAAAAAGGAAGAGAGTTCCAGAAACCCATCTACTTCTGCTTTATAGATTATGCGAAAGTGTTTGACTGCATAGAGCACAGCAGATTGTGGCAAGCTCTCCAAGAGATGGGAGTTCCAATTCACCTCATCTGTCTCCTCAGGAACCTGTATGAAGGGCAAGAGACAACAGTCAGAACTGGGCGTGATCTTACTGATTGGATTCCGATTGAGAAAGGAGTGAGACAAGGCTGTATACTGTCGCCCTGCCTATTTAACCTATATGCTGAGTGCATCATGAGGAAGGCCGGTCTGGACGAGTCTTCAGCTGGAGTGAAGGTTGCTGGAAAACGTATCAACAACCTTAGATATGCGGATGATACCACTTCAATGGCAGAAAGCAAAGTGGAACTCAAGAGACTTCTGATGCGCGTACAAGAAGAGAGTGAGAAGTTTGGGCTTAAACTGAACCTTAAGAAGGCAAAGATCATGACGTCTTGCCCTATCAAGTCTTGGAGCATCAAGGGAAAAAAAAGTGGAAGCTGTGACAGATTTTCTCTTCTTGGGCTCCAAAATTACCCCGGAAGGAGACTGCAGCCATAAAATTAGGAGACGCCTGCTTCTGGGAAAGAGAGCCATGGCTAGCCTTGACCGCCTAGTAAAGAGCAGAGACATTAGTCTGCCAACCAAGATCCGTATAACTCGTGCTATGGTCTTTCCATTTGTGATGTATGGATGCGAGAATTGGACTGTGAAGAAGGCTGACCGCCGAAGAATTGACGCGTTTGAATTGTGGTGCTTGCGGAGGCTCTTGAGAGTTCCTTGGACGGCCAGAAGATCAAATCAGTCGATATTGTCGACCATAAACCCTGACTGCTCTTTGGAGGGTCAAATTCTAAAGTTAAAGCTCAACTACTTTGGTCATTTGATGAGAAGAGAGGAGTCGCTGGAGAAAGATTTTATGTTGGGAAAGGTTGAGGGTTACCGGAGAAGGGCTAGGCAGCGAACGCGATAGTTAGATGGCATCTTCGAGGCGCTGCAGATGAACTTATGTGGTATTAGTTTGTGGGGTTTAACGTCCCAAAGCGACTGAGGCTATGAGAGGCGCCGTAGTGGAGGACTGAAAGACCGGAAAGCGTGGCGTGATATGGTCCATAGGGTCACAAAGAGTCGGACACGACTGAACGACTGAACTGAACTGAACTAACAGGTTAAACTACCAGTTGCTATAATGTGGTCATGGATCATTCCAAAAATAGTGTCCACCGCAAATCCCTCGGCACGCACCGAACGACAGTAAAACGGGTAGTGACAAGGGAAGTCCTATCCTAGAGAAGGGGATCTCCAGGTATGTCATTCTCTGAAGTGTGAGCCGCCTTCATGAGAGGAAAGAATGTTCTATGGATTCCACTTCTTTGCGCAATGCACATGGGTTTGTTGGTGTCCACCTACATCTGCATAGATAACAATTCAAGTCCAAAATTCTGCTGCGCAACAGTGTCATTGTTATCTCACACTGCCTGGTTTTAAAGAAACGGATACTCCAATCATGTGACAAATTCTAATAATAAGTTCTTCGTTAAGCGTGGCTACACATTGGTTTGGCTTATTAAACTTTTCCTTGCCGGCTATCTATATCAGCAAGATAACACTCAGCCTGGCCTATTTTATTGCACTCATAATATGCAATAGTTACACAAGAACCCTCAGCCGTATTTTACTGAGGTAACATGACTAAAATTAGTTCAATGATTTTAGTGCTTCATTGTGCTGAAGTCAGTCAGGTGCTGGATCTGCAAGTTTGATAACTTCAAAATACCTTACAAGGTTTACCAAGATACTTTGTTGGGCGAGTTGGTACTTATTCATTATTAATATAAATTAATATAATTAATTAATATTAATATAAAAATTCGTGTTCGCGCTGTTTATATTAATAATGAACCTTACAAGGTGTCCAGACCTGCGTGACGGATCGCCATCCTACTCCATATACTATGCATAGCCCAACGCCATTACAAGATCAAATAGTAGAGAGTAGACTCTCAAAGCCGCGAAAATTCGTTTCTCTCCCTACCATGCTTTAACGAAGTCCCGCTATGTAGTAAAAAAAAAAAAAAGATGGTTTTCGCTGCAGGGGTAATGCTTATTTTTAAGACTCAATTTAGAGCATGTGGACCTGGGCCTACACAGTACAGGGTCGTCACCCGTAGGGTGAACACGCAAGCACGTGGCCGTCTTCAAAGCGTCATTACGTCCCACCGGAATAAGGCCATGCGAAGCACCACCATAATCAATTCCGGCTCCATATATAGCCGTACTGGACGCAATAGCGTTGCGAAGAGAGCAAGCACCTCTTCGATCCTGTGCATGGGCCTACACAGTGGTGGAGGGAACAGTGAGTCGTATATATATCACTGCTAAGTTTTTCCAGCCTGGCGCCTGTGGCAAGGAGTCGACGCACTCAGACCGGCGCGCACCTCGTCTATGGCGAGTCAGAGGCTAAGTCCTGGAGAAGCAGCTGATATCACCTTGCCTAGTCACGAATCACTAGGTGAGGCTCCGAGCGCAGCTGTGACGCCTTTCCACAGCATATCTCATGACGTGACGCCAGACGCCTCGGCTTCCGCGGCTGAAGGTCAAAGCCGTGCCAAACGACCTTGGTAGTTGCAGTACGAGGAGTACAGCTTCTGGTTATTGTTTTTTTTTTTCGAATTCGATATACTTGTGCGACTGTGTGTCATCACAGCAGTGGGGGCAGGGTGACATGAGCGGAGCCGGGATGTTTTGGAGGGGGCAAATGGCATAAGGGGTCATATTCAGTGTATTTTTAAAGCCCAGCTCTAAAGCGCCCGTTCTTGAATTGCGCGTCTTTGGCTTTGTTGTCAGTGTAACCAGTATTATAGGGTAGTCTGGAATATCCCTTTACACATCTGACCTTAAGCTTCATGGTCTTATTTGTTTACATCGTTAGTTTTTAAAGCCTTTACCATTTTCTTTCACTTCAGTCTTTCCCTTCATCCCCACATCTCTTCCCCGCTCAGAGTAAGTAGCAAGTTGGCGGATTTAAACGGATTTTTTTTTCATAAGGGGCTTCTCTTTTTGTGGCTTAGGTATTATATCCGGTGCAAGCCCATCTACGCACTTAAAAAGACAGCGGCAATTTACACACCAATGAGATTCACGCGGCACATAACGTGTGAGTTCAAGTTTTCTGTAGCATATATGCTACATCATTATGTTATCGCTTCTGTAAAAATGACAGATAGAATGCACGTTTTAGAATTAATGTGCTGTGACAATTCAATTAGTAAACCTCCGACTCTAATAAGTGCCAAGTCATGCAACCTGTCAACTACCCCCTTCTAGAGACATGCTTACGATTTTTCGAGGCTGTGAGCGAATTCAATCAGGGGGTGCGATTCGGTTGTGGAGTTTCTACTTGTCAACTACCATTTGTGAACGGCATGCTCGTAATCTTTCGAGACTGCGAAGCTTCAAACGAAGCGTGAAATCGTAGTGGTGAGTTCGGTTCCAATATCGCTGTTCCTAATTAAAAGAGCTGCCCAAGCTAGCAGGTCATTCCAAGTCGACCATGTCATCTTGTTTCGTGACGCACCACCCGTGGACCAATCAGAGCTCGCCTTGACACCTATGAGAGGCTTGATCGTGATATTTGGAGGATGCGAAGCTTCAAACGGAGTGTGAAATCATACTAGTGTGTTCGATTCCGATCTCGCCATTCCACACTAAATGCGCTGATTGAGATGGAGCTCATTCGAACTCGACCATACCATCTGATTTAGTGACAACACACAACCCTTCAACCGATCAGTGCCCCGCCTTGTTACCTGTCATATACATGTTAGTGTTTTTCGAGGCTGCAAGTCTTCAAACGGAGGGTGAAATCGTACTGATAGCAGTGTTCGATCCCTCTTTCGCCATCCTACACGAAACAAGCTGCCTGAGATGGCAAGGCATTCCAACTCGACCACGCCATCTGGTTTAGTGACAACGCACAACCCTTCAACCAATCAGTGCCCCGCCTTGTTACCTGTCATAGACATGCCCGTGTTTTTCGAGGCTGCGAAGCTTCAAACGGAGGGTGAAATCGTACTGATAGCAGTGTTCGATCCCTCTCTCGCCATCCTACACGAAACAAGCTGCCTGAGATGTCAAGGCATTCCAACTCGACCACGCCATCTGGTTTAGTGACAACGCACAACCTTCAACCAATCAGTGCCCCGCCTTGTTACCTGTCATAGACATGTTCGTGTTTTTCGAGGCTGCGAGTCTTCAAACGGAGGGTGAAATGTACTGATAGCAGTGTTAGATCCCTCTCTCGCCATCCTACACGAAACAAGCTGCCTGAGATAGCAAGGCGTTCCAACTCGACCACGCCATCTGGTTTAGTGACAACGCACAACCCTTCAACCAATCAGTGCCTCGCCTTGTTACCTGTCATAGACATGTTCGTGTTTTTCGAGGCTGCGAGTCTTCAAACGGAGGGTGAAATCGTACTGATAGCAGTGTTAGATCCCTCTCTCACCATCCTACACGAAACAAGCTGCCTGAGATGGCAAGGCATTCCAACTCGACCACGCCATCTGGTTTAGTGACAACGCACAACCCTTCAACCAATCAGTGCCCCGCCTTGTTACCTGTCATAGACATGTTCGTGTTTTTCGATGCTGCGAGGCTTTAAACGGAGGGTGAAATCATACTGGTAGCAGTGTTCGATTCCTCTCTCGCCAGCCTACATGAAACAAGCTGCCTGAGATGGCAAGGCATTCCAACTCGACCATGCCATCTGGTTTAGTGATAACGCACAACCCGTCAAACAATCAGCGCCCTGCATTGTCGCCTTTCGACCTTTTATTAATCCTCCCAAAATATGACAAAAATGTAAAATAACGAGAGAGGGAGCCCGGACCAGCAAAGCTTTGCCGGGCTTAATCCAATTTAAGATAGACGAAAAAGAGATAAACGCCCCCCCCAAAAAAAAAAACAAAACAAAAACAAAAACGTAATTCATGGGAAAAAACATGGATGTAAAAAACAATATATATACATTATCATAAGATGCAAAAGTAAACAAAGAACACAACTATCTATTTGCAACAAGCAGTTCTATGAAATGCAAAAAGGACAAAACAAGCAAACAAAAACGAGAGAAGAAAAGCACAAAAAGATGAAGATGTCCAGAACACACGTATTATCACCTGTCATAGGCACGCTTGTGAATTTTCGAGGCTGCAAGTTTTCAAACGGAAAGTGAAATCGTACTGGTGTGTTCGATTCCAATCTCGGCCGTCCACGCGGAACGAACTGCCCCAGACAATACACAGACGTCTCAAGGAAATCCCAGGGATCCCGATTATGGGAGATTGGGATGTCCTAGGGAAGTCCGCAGAAGTTCCAAATAAATCCCAAAACATACGAAATCAAAACTTCTCCAGGTCGCCCAAACAATATCACCGTGGGACATGTTTTGGGTAGGACATTGTTCAGAAGGTTTTTTTCGGCATATTGTTATTCTAGGGCCTACATTTTTGAGGAACCCTGTAAGGAGCATGCAATTATTTCCTCCAAAAATGCTTTTTTGTTTCCAGTTCTCCATTAAAAAATAATTCTTAGCTCGTGTTGGTGTTCTGAGCAAACTCAACATGCCATTTAATTTGCGTTGGGACCAAAGTAGGCACAATATTGATGCAAGGTTGAATTTGAACGAAAATATGGCCTCCATTCCGGAGCTGACCATTCTCAACATTATTTATTGTTAATTATTTTGTTTTGTCCAGCTCATGTTGAAATAATGGGCTCATTCAACACACGTATATCATCTTTGGATGAATAAAAATAAACGTGAACGGCCGGTACGCTGAAGCGATTTTCAGGGCGTTCAGCATTGCTGCAACCTGTAATTCAGCGTCATCTGCATGCCTAATCCCGGACTCGTTTGTTTTAGACACACAAGGAATGTTACAAATTACGTTATAATATATACATTTGAAACTCACAAACACTTAAAATCCTTACGCAGACATTAACAGGTTACAAAGCTTACAAAGCATAGCAGGCACAGTGAATTTTCGTTCTCCTTCTCGAAATAGGTTCTTCTTGGTGACTTGAAGACGTGGCAAATTGCACCACAGGTGCGCCCCGTCCAAGACAGTGATTAGAGACGACGAAATATGGATAATGACACTTGAAAGTTACAAAGAGATTACTGAAATTTATATACAAAACTTGGCAATATTTACAGCAAGGTTAGGCAAAAGATACATGGATCTGGCTAGCTCGGCCTAGCCGAAGATGTACACATCAAGCCATAGCTCAGAACATCAGACTGGTCTCTCGGGCTTGTCCAGCCCACATTTCAATTACGTCGAATCGCCACGAACTTCAACATGATTGGTTCGTGGCCACGTGCAACTTCAGCAGTGTGAGTGAAACCCTTTCCACACAACGAAAGAAAAAACACAAAACACAAAATGTCACATGCTGCCCACATTCTACCGTACCCCTTGCCGCGATCTCGCTAAGATCATCAAAGCAAATGAGCAGCGTCGTTAGCGGACCGCCGCCGTCTCGCACCCCCGCTCTTCCTAGAACTTGCAAAGCCCATGACCTCTGGCTTAGCGGCGGCGCGAAGAAAAGACGCTCGGTCATTCGGTCGTCCCGCGAATGCCTTCCCCTTTGTTCAACTTCCCCATCACTCTTCCACCGGCGCCGAATGACGCCCTTCTGTCTGGACGCGGCGTGTCTGTGAACGGACGTTTCAACCACGATGGCGGTGTCGTGTCGGCTCGTATGAAAAGCATACAGTAGGTACGCACAAAGCAGCTTAACCTCCCCCTTTGGGGACTCGATTGCCTGTCAGCCGCCCGGTAACACTCGTCACTCTAATGGCTTTCCCTGCTTCATCCGGTGATTCGCGGCGCTTTCTTGTCTGAACGCAGCTAGCATCAATTCATGCTACAAGCAAAACTACCACCCGGCACTGAGTACATAGCCGCTAATCCGGGGGCGCCTAGCGATACCTTACACGCCCCCTCCCAAGATTTTACAAGGGGCCCATATGACATCTTTAAAATTACGACCAACAAAGGGTATCGGCATACGTCACGAAACCCCCCTGAGTGTGGTGAAAGTAGCTCTAGAATTTAGCCACTGTTACAGCTTCACGCATGCACTCCAACGAAATCTTGCTGGGTGAGAAACAAAGATAGCATGCACACACACAAATACATGACACTTGTTCGAAGTCCAAGTTCGTGCGCGGCTTTCAGTTCACACTTCCACGCACGTACCCGTTCTGCTCGCGAACAGCATACACAACTCAAGTGCATGCAATAAAGGGAAACATCGGAAAATTCGGTTGCAGGCATGTCGACATCAAACACTGGCATCAAGGCATGCAGCACGTCCATCACGTGTTCCACACAGTTTCACAGTGCCCCCCACCTCACACCTCACTGAGCTTTGTCAGCATTAGACGTTTCCTCCCTTCCCTGCATTCCGGCGCAATCACCACTGTCTGTCTCCCAGTTTTCGTTTGGTAACCTGGACAGTGCGTCGGCGTTGCCGTGAGCGCTTCCCTTCCGGTGTTCCATCACCACATTATATATTTGCAGGGCAAGTGCCCAGCGTGTCAACTTTGCGCCCTGAGGTGTTGTCCGGGTGAGAAAAGAGAGGGGGTTAGGATCAGAATCACCGTAATCTGGGCACCGAACAGCCAGAGGTCGAAGTTTCCCAGCCACCAAATCATTGCGAGTTCCTCCCTCTATATACAGTTGACCATCACCTCTGGGTCTCCGTGAATCGACGACTCGCGAAAGCGATCGGTCACTCCAAGCCATGTTCCGCGCATTTAGCGAGACAGACTTTTGCTGCCACAGCTGAGGCATCTGCACAGTAAAAATGGCTTGCACGGCTCTGGCATCCTCAGGGCAACGGCTTCGCAGAGCGCCGTCTTGAGTATTTGGAACGCGCTTTCGGCGCCTTCAGTCCCTTAATAGCTGACAACTTGTCGGGATCGGGTGCATGGGTTCCCGACCCAACCACTTGGCCCAAACAACGGATTAATCCTCTCGCTACCTGGCACTTTTCCAATTATACCTTAAAGTTTGCGTTCTGCTGGCGCTCGGACCTCGTTTGGCATCCGTGGCAGCTGTTACAGTACTCACGCACGTCCTTTTTAATACCCGGCCAATAAAAACTGTACTTAATCCGAGCTTGCGTTTTTCGGACTCCTAGGTGTCCGCCCCAGCTAGCTTCATGTGCCAATTTTAGGACTTCTGGCCGCCGTGATTCGGGGAGCACAAGCTGCATAACTTGTTGTCTAAGCAGATTTTCCTTATGATAAAACAAGCCATCTACCTCTCCCATGCCTCCTCTCCCTTCTATACCTTTTTTGCAAGCATCTGTCAACATGGGGTCACTCATTCGCTCTTTCTGTAAAACTGCATATGCGCTGCTTTCTCCGGTTGTACTAAGAGCCGTGTCTTCAGTATCTCGAGCACCGCCTTTTGTTTCCTTACTTGTTACCGCCTTTACTTCCTGTGCGATAATGACCCCATAGGCTGCTTCTCCCTGCGCGCCTGGCACCGGTTCTGTCAGGTCGACTTTCATCTGGTCTGTGGCTTCCACCTTACTCGCTGCTACAACGCCTTTCAGATCACATTCAGCCCTAAGAGACTCCCAGGCTTCCTTCGAGAGTAAGCAATCTGCCCTCGACACAAGTTTGTCGGTCAGGGCGCACACCACCGGTACTGCCTCTTTAATGTCGGCGAAAATGCCCGAGTTGCGGTCTATCGTGAGGGGGACAATAGCAAGTTTGGCCTGCACCTTCTCCCCGAAAACCGATACCAACTCGATGGCTCCGTGTGGTTTAACCAACTCTAGGGATACTATACTTTCGCGCACTACTGTGATTTCGGCCCCAGTGTCGAGAATTGCGTTAATCCGTCGGTTCTGACAGGTCAAAGAAATCGGTTTCAGTTCGCCCATTGCCACATACTCCGTCCTGCTTCGCCACGCATGCCGAGAGGTTTTCCCCTTTTGTGTGTGGCGCCTTCTGCACAGTTGGTTCCCCGCCGTGTGGGCAGTCAGCCCTTATATGTCCCATTGAGCCGCACGAGAAGCACCCTTTGTACATCTGCTTTATGTCTGGCCACTGCTCGGTTCCTGTATCTCGCTTGGGGGGCCCGCGTCTCGCCTTCCTTCTTGCCCGCCAAAGCCTCCCGCGCCTCCCAGTTCACACTTTTTGACCGTGCTATTCTTTCCTTGGGCCTCTTCAAAAGTTTGTAAAAGTGACAAGCTCTAGTGCTTTCTTCCACCTGTCACCTTCTTGCAAGGTTACATAACGAAGGGCGTCTTCCGACAGGGTGTTTTTAGCTGGTCGGCCACTAGCAATTCGGCCAGCTCCTCAAACGTTCTGGCTCCTCTTGCATCTGCATAGAAGTTAAAATAGCTCTACAGGCGGGTTGCGAACGCTTTCCAGCCTTCATTGGGTAATGTTTTGGACCCCATGAATCTTCTGTGGTACTCTTCTGCAGAAAGTTTATACTCTTCCTAAACCACTTTCTTCAGAACCTCATACTCGCGATGCTGTGCCGGTGTCGAGCGCGTTGACAGCAACTGAACTTTTTACGCTACTAGCGGGAATACAACGTGGCCCCACAAGTCCCTTGGTACCGCGTAAGCCTCTAGCGTATGTTCGACCGACTCGAACCAGACCGGAACTTGTGCATCTGCTGGGAACTTCGGGATCGCACCTGATAGCCATTTTGAGTAGCGAGTGTCTTTTTTCTCTACAACAGCGGCATTCTTCGCCGCGCTTTCTTGCTTGCTTGCTAAAAATTTTGCTAGCTCCAGCTCAAGTTCGAGAGCTCGAATCCTCAGTTCCTCCCTTTTCACTTCCATAGCCGTCTGGCTATCGAGAATCTCAGTAACGGATAAACTGTCCTCAGTTACCACCGTCTCATCTGTAGCGCTCATTTTCCCCGCCTTTCGCCTGTCCGGGTTTGAATGTGCGAACCGGGTGTTCATGCACCCCTTGGAATCCTACACAGACAGTAATGCTTACGCCAAAATGAAGAGCAAAGAGGACTCACTCGCTTGTCGGAGCAGAAGCTGGCTACCGACCTTCGTCGCCTGTCCTTTATCCTTCCTACTGTCGTTGTCTCCAGCCTCCTTGTAGCTGATGATCAGGATCGCGATGTCTGCAACCGGTCCTTATGACGCGCCGCTGCAGCTCCCCTTCGGGATCTTTGTTTCAGCAGCCGGCCCTTTGACGCGCGCTGCCTGCTCCAGATCAAGCCCTTGGTGTCTGCAACCGGTCCTCTTGACACGCCCGGCTGTACGCTTCACCTCGGGAACTTGGTTTCAGCAGCCGGTCCTTTTGACGCGCCGCTGCGCTCTTCACCTCAGGATCTTAGTTTCAGCAGCCGGTCGTTTTGACTCGCTGCGGCTCGCCTCAGCCGCAGCCCCTAGCTGCCGCTGTCCTTGCTGCTGTTTCTCTTGTCTGCTCTCCTGGAATGCCGCTTCCCGCCTACGTCTGCGTTGCAGGTACGTCGTCGTCTTTCCCCAGTGCTCCCACAGGGTCCTCGTCGACTGCGCCAGTGAATTTTCGTTGTTCTTCTTGAAATAGGTTCTTCTTGGTGGCTTGAAGACGGGGCAAATTGCACCCCAGGTGCGCCCCGTCCAAGACGGAGATCAGAGACGACGAATATGGATAACGACACTTGAGAGTTACAAAGAGATTAACTGAAGTTTATATACAAAACTTGGCAATATTTACAGCAAGATTAGGCAAAAGATACATGGATCTGGCTAGCTCGGCCTAGCCGAAGATGTACACATCAAGCCATAGCTCAGAACATCAGACTGGTCTCTCGGGCTTGGTTTTAAGCCCTCCGTGTCCAGCCTACATTTCAATTACATCCAATCGCCACGAACTTCAACATGATTGGTTCGTGGCCACGTGCAACTTCAGCAGTGTGAGTGAAACCCTTTCCACACAAGGAAAGAAAAACACAAAACACAAAATGTCACATGCTGCCCAAATTCTACTGCACACCTTGCCGCGTTCTCGCGTTACGATCATCAAAGCAAATGAGCAGCGTCGTTAGCGGACCGCCACCGTCTCGCACCCCCGCTCTTCCTAGAACTTGCAAAGCCCGTGACCTCTGGCTTAGCGGCGGCGCGAAGAAACGACGCTCGGTCAATCGGTCGTCCCGCGAACGCCTTCCCCTTTGTTCAACTTCCCCATCACTCTTCCACCGGCGCCGAATGTCACCCTTCTGTCTGGACGCGGCGTGTCTCTGAACGGCCGTTGCAACCGCGACGGTGGTGTCGTGTCGGCTCGTATGGAAAGCATGCAGTAGGTACGCACAAAGCAGCTTAACCTCCCCCTTTGGAGACTCGATTGCCTGTCAGCCGCCCGATGACACTTGTCACTCTAATGGCTTTCCCTGCTTCATCCGGTGATTCGCGGCGCCTTCTTGTCTGCACGCAGCTAGCATCAATTCATGCTACCAGCAAAACTACCACGTGGCACTGAGTACATAGCCGCTAATCCGGGGGCGCCTAGCGATACCTTACAGGCGCCATCCTAAAAACACCGTGCATGTCTCAAGTACTTCTACCACTCCACAAGGATGTCCCGGTATGTGCAGGCCTGCATGGTCAACAATGTTTCTAATATTCTCGTCAACAGTCGTTTATTTTATTTACAGTACAATTAATCAGGGTCATATGCAACATTTTGTTGCATATGACCCTGAAAAATAAAGTGATTAGTTAGAGCTGTTCTGTGTTCCGCGGAAACGTTGAGCACCACGAAGTTGGCAATATATGCCTTTTATGGCACATATTGTGATGTCGGATCTTAACATCATACTTGTGTTTCATATCGGATCTTAACATTCATATCTTGGCAGGCTGCATGTAATGCAGCATATTAATTAACTGACATTATATATATTTTCCAAAGGAGCCAATTGCCATGTTTCAGCTAATGCAATTATAAGTTTACATTTGCTATTTATATGCTCTGAAAATCAGTTGAAATTTCCCGGACTATGTTGGACAAGCGCAACCGAATGTTTAGTTAGCAGTTGTTGAGTATCGTAGCAGGGGCGCTGCCAATTATTGCTAGCTACAATGACGAACGGTATGCCTTTTGTTTTTGGCATAATAGCCAAATTGTGCGGATCTCGTCCACTCGCTTTCATGCGACATGTTGCATGATCCCAGCCAATCGTCCTGGAAAATATTTAGGATGGTCATAAAGGAGAAGTAAACGGGGCATCCGACAGAGATCCTTTTGGATGTTAGAACATATCCAGAAGGGAGCTCGAGGGGATATCCCGCGGATTACTTAGGATTTGTGAAATGGGGATTTCAGCTGGACGCCCCTGGGAGTTGGCGTGTTGTCTGTGGCCTGAGATAGCAGTTCATTCCAACTCGACCATACCATCTGATTTATTGACAACGTACAACCTGTCATTCAATCAGTGCCCCGCATTGTTACCTGTCATAGGCATGCTCGTGTTTTTCGAGGCTGCGAGTATTCAAACGGAGAATGAAAGCGTACCGGTGTGTTCAATTTTAATCTCGCTTTTTCATGCAAAATGAGCTGCCTAAGATGACAGTACATTCTAACTCGACCATGCAATCTGGTTTAGTGACAACTCATAACCCGTCGACCAATCAGTTCCCCGTCTTGCCACCTGCCATGGGCACACTTGTGATTTTTCGAGGCTGCGAGTCTTCAAACGGAAAGTGAAATTGTACTTGTGTGTTCGATTCCTATCTCACCGTTCCGCACGAGACGAGCTGCCTGGACCAATCAAGGTGACGCACAAATGACTGCGTTCCCACCACATCCTTATAATATACTACAGGCGTAGGAACACAAGGATGGCGCGCACTACATGATTGTGCTCCC
Source organism: Amblyomma maculatum (assembly GCF_055883805.1). Taxonomy (NCBI): domain Eukaryota; kingdom Metazoa; phylum Arthropoda; class Arachnida; order Ixodida; family Ixodidae; genus Amblyomma; species Amblyomma maculatum. The sequence continues at coordinate 188,063,263 of NC_139344.1, forward strand.
TCCCCACCTGTGCCGCTGTTTGCTACACTAGCGGGGGAGCAGTCATGGACAGCTCGCTATCCTAACTGGGCTATATCGTCTTCGCCTTATATACTGCTGCAACAGCTTGTGAGATGGAGTCAGAGACCAGTGCTCGTGCGGACGTGGTACTGTTGCGCCCTAGAGTTAGTAAAATTGTTTACTTTCTCGAAAGCTTTTATGATGATTCTATGCCCATGTGACCACGGGCGTTCTAAGAATGTATGACGGACAGCTGGTCACGGATGATGTCCGATGGATGCCAAGTTCGATCCTGGATAAGAGCTGCGGTTGTCCCTGAGATAGCCCCGTGCAAAAAGGCGAGAAAGTGAACGCGCAGAGTACGTCAACGTCGGACATTTCAAAGTTCTGCGGGCGCCAAAATTGGGATGTAATTTTCCCAGGGACGACCACAGAATATCCCACACTGCATGTGACGTTCGACTGATATCCGCTAGTCCCTACTGTTCGTACGTGTGATCCCTGTTTCTGAGTGGAGGATCGAAAAACATGTTCCAGGTGTTCCGCTGATTGCAAGATTGCGTAAGTCGAAAAGAAATGGCAGTCCTGTCAAAATTGCAGAGCTCAATGATGCTAAGGAGGAACTATGCGTCAGGTTAAAGTCTGCCAAAGATTTTTACTATTCTGTTACATTGCCAAAATTAATGAAAACGAACCCTCGCAAATTTTGGAAATCGATACTACCCACTAACAGTACTTGCAACAGTTTTATAGTTAACGGCGTTCCTGTTTCAGATTCACTGACAATTGTTCTGCTTTTCATTCCTATTTTCATTCTGTACACTGGGTAACTCTATCGTTCCTTCTTTTAGCTGTGACCCTCCCATCGAAGATGTTGTCGTCTCTGGTACAGGTGTTCTCAATATGATCCTCCAATTAGATACTAAAAAGAGCTGTGGCACAGCTGACATACCTAACCCCTTCCTTGTGCGCTACTCACTTTGGACAAGCCGATATCTTACCACAATCTTCCGTAAATCATTATCCACCAGCACTGTTCCCCAATCCTGGAAGCTTGCCAAGGTCATTCCATTGTACAAATCCGGTAGTACTCAACTACTGCAAAACTACAGACCTATCTCCTTAACAGCCCATTCATGCAAGTTACTCGAACATGTTATTTTCAAACATATCATTGAATGTCTTGAAGCCCACAACATCCTAAACATTTACCAGCATGGTTTCCGTTTAGGCCTGAGCACCACTACCCAACTAATTGAATTTGCTCACGACATTTCTCAGTCATTAGATCTAGGTAGACAGGTCGACAGCATTTTTGTTGATTTATCCAAAGCTTTCGACACTGTCCCACACCCTAAACTCCTGCACAAACTGAACTCTGTTCTAAAAAAACCCTTCCCTGGTTGGTTGGATATCCAGTTTCTTAAATCAGCGTTCGCAGTCTGTACACTTTAATTCATCTATTGCCACCCCTGTTAGTGTTTCATCCGGCGTTCAGCAAGGTTCCGTTTTAGGCCCGCTTCTTTTCTTATTATATATTAACGACCTGTCATGTTGTGTATCTGTAAACATTCATCTTTACGCTGATGACTGCGTCTTATATCACGGCATTAATACACCACTTGACCATGAAATGCTTAACGACTCATTTGCTAATTTTTGTAGATGGTACAAGGAATGGCAAATGAATATTAATTTCCCTAAAACCGTTTCCATGTCCTTTTCTAGACGCCCATCTTCTTCACATTTCACGCACAGTTTTCACGATCATGATTTAGAACGAGTCACGGAATATAAATACCTCGGCCTTCATTTCTCTCATGACATCGCATGGTCCAAACACATGGACATCATATGTAACAAAGCTTTTAAACGTCTCGGATACCTCCATCGTACACTGCGTAAAGCCCCAAAGGATACCAAACTGCTCACATCACTTATCCGCCCCATTCTTGATTACGGCTGTATCGTATGGAACCCTTATACGAAATCCGATATCAAAAAATTAGAATCAGTTCAAAAGAAATCAGCACGCTTCATCTTTCACAACTACGGCCGATATTTTTCCCCTTCTTCCCATTATACAAATTTAGGTCTCACAGCCTTATCATCTCGCCGTCAAATAGAATGTTTGAAGTTTTTGCACATACTGGTTCACTATCAGCGCCTTGCTTCACTAAATAATTATTTGAACATTAGCAAGCCTTCCATAACTAGAAGTTCCTATAGCCTGAATCTCATCCCTTTCTTTTTCCGCACTGGGACATCCAAATACAGCTTCTTTCCTCTGACCATTGAACTCTGGAATTCGCTGCCTGGAAACGTCCGCTCGCTACCAATTGAAGAATTTTTGACAGCCATTGCTTCCTAGTGCCATTTTTTCCTTGATTTTATATGTTTGTATTTTCTTGATACACTTTTCTTTGTTTGCTCACTCCTGCGCAGTATGTACAAATAAATAAATAAATAAGTAAATAAAGCCAGATGGGTCATTCCGTTTTGTAGTTGACTACAGGAAGCTAAACAGTGTCACCAGAGTGGACCCGTATTTGATGCCAGATATCCAAGAGACCTTGTCACAGTTGGGATCGGCCAAGTTCGGTTGTGGCTTGGCCTCTGGCTTCTGGCAGATCGAGATGGATCCTTCTGATAAGGAAAAAACGGCGTTTAACACGACCAGTGGTTATCAATGAACGAGAATGTCCATGGGATTAGTAAACAGTCCTGCTGTCTGGCAGCGAACCGCCGACGTTGTGCTCGAAGGGTTGACTTGCCACATATGTCACGTGCACATGGATGACAATCATTTATAGCTCCACGGTCGAGCAGTACATGATAGATGTTGAGGCAGTGCTGAGGAAACTGAAAGGCGCCGGGCTGAATTTGAAGCTGAGAAAGTGCCATTTTTGAAGGCGAAAGTAAAGTACCTCGGGCATGTGGTGTCTGTCAACGGCGTGCAACCAATGAGGAGAAAGTTGAGGCGGTTCTTCGCTTCCCCAACCCAAGCGGTGTCAGACAAGTGCGAGAGTTTCTGAGCTTAGTAGGATATTATCGGCGTCACATTGCAAACTGCGCAGATGGATAAGCCACTGACATTGCTAACAGCAAAGCACACACATTTCACATGGACAGCCGAGGCGCAAGCTGCTTTCGAGAATCAGAAAAGAAAGCTCGTTGAAGCGCCAATACTCAAATACCCTGACTTTAGAAAAGAGTTTATCCTTCAAACCGATGCGTCACAGTGCACGGTTGGAGCACGCTCTTGTCGCAATGGTTAGAATAAAATGATCGTCCGGTGGCTTTCGCAAGTCGTCAGCTAAATAAGGCGGAACAAAATTATAGTGCGACAGAAAAAGAATGCTTGGCTGTTGTATAGGCGGTCCGCCTCATTCGCTGTTACTTGTATGGTTGCAAGTTTAAACTAGTGACAGACTGCCAACCGCTTAAGTGCCTTATGAACATCAGGGGTCCTAGTCATCCTAGTGTGACGACGGGTCCCTATCCCCAGTTCCCTTGGCTGCGACCTTCGGGCCAACTTTCAACACCCAGTTCAATGGCCCATTGATCAAACAGCTCATTACGGCCTCAACCGCTGTCGTGGTTCGATGTGCGCGTCACCCACAGGCTGGCATGCCCACTCCACGTTCTCCGTCGTCCGCAAAGAAGCGGCGGTCGCTGACAAAGAAACGTAGCTGCCTGAGTGGGACCACTTCCCACGAAAGGGGCAGCGGCCATACCTCCTTGATGAGCTGGCCGCTTGAGAAAGGAGCGCGGCGCCGCAGGTGAACTGGTGGCTTTCACGATAAAATGAATTATGGGCGCCGTGGAGACGGGGGAGAGAGGAAGACACTGGCGGGACGAAGAGTAAAGGAGGATTCCTGGTTTGAAGCGCCAGGGCAGTCGAGCAGGAGACATGACCGAGGAGGCAGAAGAAAAGTGAGGTTGATCTCGCAGAGGCACGCCGTCGACGACCTTGATGGGACGGAGAGGAAGCTGACCGCTCCCGTCTGAAGACAACAGTCCCGGGCTCCTGCGAGTCATCCGTTCCAGCCAAATTCCTCGACTGACCGCCGCCGACATGGGTGACATCAACATCCCCGGCAAGAGATCATCCGACAGGAGCGGTAAGCCACTCGCCGTTCTCCACCCCTTTGAAGAAATGCAATAAACATGATGTTGCAAAATCCCAACTTGTCTCTCTTTATCCGGATGGTGTCCAATGAGCAGATGGCGTCCAAGGAGCAGCTCTTGACAACCATAGGTGAACATTTAAGGAGGGAGGGATGTGGAAAACCAGTTTCCTCCCCCTTCGCCGCGACCGACCACCACCACCCCAACGAGCTTCATGGCAGCGCCGGCTGGGAGAGGAGGTAAATACCTCCCCTTGGGGGAAGGAGACCAGCGATGGGTGCGCCACCAAGACGTCTACGCGGGTTCCTGCGAGAAGACGACAGAGAGCTTCTGGATCCAGCCGGCAACGAGAGCGGTCGTCTCCCGCCGCCTCTCCCGGCAAATGCCGGGGGATAGCGGGCACGGAGTACGCTGCGCACACGGGAGGACCCGTCGTGCACGACCGCCCATTTTCTGGTTCCCAACGGCGAAGCGACCGGTAAATACCGCACGCTCTCGCCGCCTTCCGCGGCAAACGCCGTGGTATGGCTTTGTCCGAAGAATGCGGCGCGCACGGGAGATCCCGGCCGCCATATTCACGGCGCGTGCAAATGTCCGCCGCCGAAGTCGCACCCCCATTCCCCAGCCGGTGAGTCAAAAGCCCTTCTTACGTAGCCTTGCCCTTCCAAGGAAAACCTTGTTGATGTATAGCTAGCCGGCATGCTCTGTATTACTTGCAAGTGCAATAAATAGCATTGGAGTATTAACTATGTGTTGTCCCCGTCCTTTGTCCCTTTGTTCCCCCCCGCGGGTCGCTAGCGAAGACGCTGCACCTGCGGAGTAGGAGCGGGGCGGAAGACCGTCCCCCCTCATGTCGCCACAAGGCCGGGGTTCGATCCCGCATATCCTTGGGAACAGCACCTAATTAAAGCAAGTAGATTCACTGACATGCCCACACTGACTTTCCTTCTCTGCACAATCAATCTTTATAAATGAATAGACATTAATAGCCACATCAAGGTACTTCTTAACGCCCTGCGAAAATAACGCGGCAACAGTGCAAAGACGCAATATACAACCCCTCAGAAAACGTCAGGGTCGTTCTCGAATTCCCACGGCTACCGCTGCTGCTAAAATGAGCTGGTGCGTGAGGTAGTATAGCCTTTCTCTACAATTCACAGGCGCTTTCTTGTCCCAGAAAGGAACGTGAACTCATGCTACACCTCCGAGAAAAACGGTGGCCTAGGCTATGATGTGCACCTTATGTACAAAGCATCGTCTGTTCTTCCGCCAATAAACAACAGGGTCATTAGCTCTACTTCCTTGCAGAATGCTTCGACAATATAGATTACACTTGCATCAAAGCAGCCGTGTTTAAAAGTCAGCCGGCATTCTTACAGGGTCATTAGCTCTACTTCCTTGCAGAATGCTTCGACAATATAGATTACACCTGCATCAAAGCAGCGGTGTTTAAAAGTCAGCCGGCATTCTTACACAAGATGCACAGCAGCAGTCCGCACTGTGCGCCGATGCGTTCCGAACGCCAGCAATGACGGCCGTCCTAGTGGCGGCACCTATTAGGGAGAGTGGAACTACTCTCTATAAACGGTCGGTGTTTGTACCACGACCTACTGTATAATGGGCGACCTGCGCATCGCGCCACTCTCTATGGGAGCGCGCGGCCGAAGAAATACCACGTGACCGCTGTACCGAAACAGCCGGTAGATGCCGCCAAAGCTCGCCCCCAGAGTAAAGCCCCTTCCCAGAGCAGCGTTTCACGCGCTCCGGCTGTGCCTGCAAGCGAGCGGCGCAGATGTACCGCGGGAAGATATGTGGAACATTTCTCATGAGCGATAGCTGCGGCAAGATAAAGGCAGTGAAATGAGAGTGGCAATATTGGGAGTAAGAGCCCCGGAAACATCTTCGAAGCAGCCGTCGTCGTCCTTTCGACGTTTCTTCAGTTGGTGTGCGTCAGAGGTGTGCATTTGACCTCAAAAAGTGCAACCTCACTTCAACCTCAATAAAAATTTCCTGACCTCACTCAACCTCAACCTCACGCTTTGAGGTTGAGGTTTGACCAGGTGACCTCACCTCAATTTTTCTGATGCCACTACCGACCTCACTCAACCTCACCTCAAACTCAAACTGTGAGTTTGAGGTCGGTCGCTCGACCTCAAAAAAATAAAAAAAATAAAAGGTTTTTCACTTAAGAACACTAGCTATAAAACGTCATGGTACAAGTCCTGTGCGGTGACACGCCAGAATGACGACATAAATTTTAAACAACATTGAATATGATGAGGCTTACTTGTAAAGTAAAAAAATTTAAATGAACATTTACCAGCGGGGCTACTGATTCATAGCAGGCTGACCTAATAACGGCAGTATAATTGGTCAGTTTCAACTATTCAAATTTTATTTTTATTTGTTTTGATATGGTGACTTTTGACCTAATTCCCGCTGTAATGCTTATGTGTCCTTGGTGCTGCTGGATGCGAACTCCCGAAGGTCTGCAGTGAAACGTCGCACATATCTGTGACCGTCAAATAGTGTTTCCTCATGACAAGCAAGTCATAATTTCTTGGTGAAGACATTTTCCTGCGATTTGAAATCGAATCGGATGACAAAATCACAAACAATCTAATGTTTCTTCAGTGTAACGTCTCTGTTACAAAAAAAAAAAAAAAGTAGATCGACCACTTGCGTATATATGGAAGTTGTAGTACCATAAAATTCTTTTATCAAACTGACTTCTGACGTAGGACTTATCACAAGAGGCTGCAGAACAAAATGTTGCCATAATGCAGAGACGCTTAGTTACGAAAAGGTAAAGCGTGCTTGACTTTTGACATTGCGCTACTTTCGATAATCCTGACGAGTGGGTTGTGCTGTATAGAACAAACGCCGTGACAAATTATTGGAAAGATTACCCTCCCTTCTACTTATAATAACTAACGGTGAATTTTCAGCCCCAAAACATTCCTTTTATCATTGATGTAAATTAAAGAAATAATACGTTGGATTAGGGATAATTCGCACATTACCTTGAGATGCCGAGAGAAGCACAAAAGCTGGTTTCCTTGTCCACACAGTTTCTTGTCGCAGTGAATGCATTCCAAGTTTACAGTGCTTTTCGTTTCTTTTGCGTGGCTATTGTAACGGAAATGGCCTTCGATGTCTTCGTCAATTCGACAACTGCGCGCGCACACATCATCGTCGGTATATTTAGATTTTTTTGCTATATCTGCCATAACCACACCTGCCATAACCGCAACCATGTCATGCACCCTCGACGCCGAACGCAACAATGCGATAGACCTCGAAGAAGAAGAGCAGACCTCAGCTGGAAAGGGCGGAAACTTCCGTCATAAATTACAGCAAGTCGCCGACCACGGCATGGCTGCGTGTCTTCGCTTGAAAAAGACGGCCACGGTAAATGGCGAAGAACACAGCATGTCGTTTAGATGCTGCCTTTTTTTTTTTTTTGCCGATTTCGGGCGGCTCACCGACGCCGATTGGGGCGACTTCCAAGCAGGCGTTCCAGGAACGATTGGTGTCGATGAGGACATGGGGCTAAGACACCAGCTTCTAGTCGCGACGAGAGAACCACGCCCACTGGGAGAAGGAAGCGCTAACACTTAACCCATGCTACGGGAGTTGTTTCTTTTTTCTTCGGTTTCTTCGACTGCACAATATTCGTCAAGAGAGGAAAACTAGCGGGTGGTGAGCAGGGTGGCAACGCGTCTACAGGGAGGAAGAGCAGAGTTTGAACACTGACTAGCGTTTCCCTCCTGCGAAACGATGAGATGCCTGCATGGTCGACAAGCGACAGAAGTCCGCGCAGCCGCCGGGGCGTTCCGAGAAGCGAGAAGGGCCTGTCTTTATATTTCTTTAGACCAACAGGAATACGCCAGTCGGAGGCATAGCGCACAACCAAAAGCTAAAGAAGGAAAAAAAAAAGAAAGAAAAGAATGTTGCGAGAGGAAGAATCTGAGAATTGTCTTTTCTGATTTTTTTGTTTTGTTTTTTCTTAGGAGGAGGGGGGGGGGGGGGTGACGACTGGCCGTACCGCAGAAAAGCGGCCGGTTGTGAGTAAACGCGGGTGCACAGACGCGAGGGGGGGGGGGGGCACTGGTAAGTGACCACACAAAACGAAAACAAGAAGTGAGGAAAAATAGGGGTGATGCAAGTGTACTGAAAAACTAAAGAGAAGAGAAGACGCAGATCTTCACCCGCGCATTCACACGTTCAAGCACCGCGCACACAACTCGCTCTCTCGCCCACGCTGCCACTTTCCTTGTAACTCTCGGCCCCGTTGACAGAAAAGGAATTAAAAATACCTAAAACTCACAAACTCCCAGAGGCGCGCGTATGTGCAGTGGCTTACTTTCCAAGAAATGCCGAGGGGTTCCCGGGTCCGCGCTTTGTCCGCTAGTTGAGATCGGACACCGGCTGCGGAGCCGAAAGAGCAGAAGCCAGCTTACGAACAAAAGGCGCGCCCGCCACTTTGACTGCAAGCTGTAAAACGGAGGGGAGGCCCTCGATAAACAAACATGTAAATGAAAAAGGCGCAAGCTCACGTAGGGTATGAGAAAGGAATGACTGCAAGCAGTCGTCAGTCACATGTCTGTTCTTCAATGATTCTTCGAGAAGGGCACATTAAATTTATATTTTTATGTAAGGGTTAATTTAATGTCTAGTGACTAATAATAATAATAAAAGAGTGGATTGCACTGATATAACTACGATCTACCGTCCTATTGCTTTCTTTCCTTATACAATAGCAAAAGCAGATTTTATTTACTAAAATACAGTCTTCGTGGGGTGACTTCTCGTCAAGCCATTTATCTCTCGTCTCTTCTGCATCCTTGTTCTTTCCATATGCCTCTCTGAAAGCTCCTCTCTCGTGCCATCCTCCCCAAGCAATTCCTTGGTTGCTGGATCTTGCGCTTCCCTCTTTTCTACTATTCTAGCTTTTTTTTTTCCGAGAAGTCGACATACCCACGTAGGTCTGGAAATCCTTCGAGTTTGCGCAGACTTTTTTCACTTCCCAAACTCGCTCGGAATGGTGGCGGGATCTTGTTTCACCTTCTTTCGAGTCTGCAGCCGTCGTCCAACCCAACTCGTTTGCCGCGCTGCGCTTTACGCCCCCCCCCCCCCCCTCCCCTCCTTTTTTTCGTGTCGAACGCAAACGCACAGACGCAAACTGTTCGTTACGTGCGCGTTGGTAGCCAAAAGAGTGTACGCGACAGGCATTATGAAAGGTGTTTTTCCGGCTATTTTATCGCTGTGGGAAACAATAATTTCGACCTCACAAGCAGACCTCACTAAGTTACGACCTCACTCAACCTCAAACTCACGCATGAGGTTGAGGTCTCATTTGCTGACCTCACTCAAAAATATTTCAGGTGTTGACGACCTCACCTCAACCTCACCTCACTCCGTGAGGTTGAGGTCATTTTTAGGTTGAGGTTGACCTCATGAGGTCGAAACCTCATGAGGTTGCCCACCTCTGGTGTGCGTATAGTAGCCCAGTTGGAGCAGTCTCCCTCCCGTGTTCCTCCGTATCTGATATCTGCGCAGGCAGGCTGTGCAATTAAATATTTGCCGAATATGCGTGCTCGGCGTTTCCCCCTTCCGTTTCTCGTCATGCGCATAATAAGCTTGTGAACACAAACTGTAGTGAAAATGAACGGCGGCGCAACACACAGACAAGAAAGGGACACCACATCCGCACACTACCAACAATTTATTGAACGGAAAAGTGGCATTTACAGCTCAAGCATGGGACTCATCTCCTAATATTCGCTGCGAACCCAGCACGTGAAAGCCAGGCGGCAACGTCAGGATACCAAACAATACCTCTAACCCCGGCAGATAAACTAACAGAAACGGAAAAAAATTCGAAACGGAAGGCATGCCAACTCTTAGCAAAAGCAGTGTGGACCACTCGTAGCAACATGAGAAGCAAAGCAGTCCGGACACTAAAAAAACGATAGAAAAAAAAAAAACGAGAAAACAATCGTAGCAAAAGCAGAGTCAAAAAGGTGAAGCAAAAGCAGCCAGAAGGCTAAAAAACCCTAAACCGACAACAAAAGACGAACATAGCAAAAGCAGAGTCAAACAAAAGAGGCAAAAGCAGTCAGAAACCTAAACCATCACCAACAATTATAAAAGACTATCGTAGCAAAAGCAGAGTCAAACAAAAAAGAAGCAAAAGCATGCAGACAAAAACTTAAACCAACAACAACGAAAAACAAAAAAAAAAGACGATCGATGCAGCAAGTCAAACAAAAAAAGCAAACGCAGTCAGAAACCTAAACCAACAAGAACTCGTAGCTCAAGCAGAGTCAAACAAATGAAGCAAAGCAGTCAGAAACCTAAAAAAAATCGTAGCAAAAGGAATATAGTAAAAAAGGGAAGCAAAAGCGGCCCGAAACCTAAACACAACAACAAAAACGATCGTAGCAAAACCAGAGTCAAACAAAAGAAGTAAAATCAGTCAAACCTAAACAATAACAAGACGCTCCTAGCAAAGGCAGAGTCAAACGAACGAAGAAATGAATTAACAGCACACCTAACCACATAACGTTACGTTATATACTGACCGACTTTTAAGCCCTGAATTTTTTAGCGGCCTTCTGTTGTTTGGTTAGGTGTCGTTTGGCTCTGCCTTTGCTACGAGCGTCTTTTGCTATTGTTGTTTTAGGTTCGACCGATTTTGCGTCTTTTGTTTGACTCTGCTTTTGCTAAGATCATCTTTTGTTGTTGGTTTAGGTTTCTGACTGTTTTTGCTTCTTTTGTTTGACTTTGCTTTTGCTACGTTCGTCTTTTGTTGTTGATTTAGGTTTTTCTATGTTTCTGACTGCTTTTGATTCACCTTTTTTACTCTGCTTTTGCTACAATTGTTTTCTCGGTTTTTTTTCCCCCTTTTTTTTAGGGTCTGGACTGCTTCTCATGTCTTGCTTTTGCTAAGAGTTGGCCTGCCTTCCGTTTCGATTTTTTTTTTCGTTTCTATTAGTTTATCTGCTTGGGTTAGAAATATCTTGTCTGGTATCCTGATGCTGCCGCCTGGCTTCCTCGTGTTGGGTTCGCAGCGGTTATTTGGCAATAAGTGTCATGCTTGAGCTGCACGTATAAATATGCCACTTTTCCGCTCGCAAAATTGTTGGTCCTCCTGCTTAAAATGCAGGCTACACACTGTGCTCCTGTCGCTTGGAATCCAGGGCTGTTTCCCTGACACTGAAAAGCAAGTAGTGCCATAACAGAAATGTACTTTCCGGACATCACTGGAGGCAACGGAAGCTCTACTTTTACAGCCTCAGCAGTGATCGCAACCCTTTCCTTCTAAAATGATCTCGCTATCACAACGGACGCCGTCGCCCGGAATGCTCGAGTAAGGCGACCTTATAAGCATATCTAAAAGCTGGGGCAGCTTCATAGCTTAAGTTTGGCTTGCCGCGAGATGTTCTTGAGCCACTGATTTCGCACCTCTGTTACGCTGTTCGCCCGCTCGACTTGCAGAGCGGCACGCAACAGTAGACCATAGTGCGTAATGAAGCCGCAAACGCGTAGGCATCCGCCGCCACCCGCAGGCACAGGGCACGTCAAAACTGCCCCCGGTTAAGTTATTTAGTGCCTACTTAAAATAAACTCGCCGGCACCGAGCTTTGCGGCCGCTCCAGCCCGTATATCGACGGCCCACACGTTTTCAATCTTCGCGCTCCGTAGCCGGTCGACGCCACTCTCAACAGTGACGTCTTAGAGAACTAAAAAAAACAGCACAAGCAAAAGCAAACCTCCGGCGCTGGGGAGGCGGCGCACGCGCAGGTCGCCCATTATACAGTAGGTCGTGGTTTGTACAGTGTTTTAATCTTGTTTTGGGTTATGGGTGTGTTGTAGCGTCGGGCGGTTTCTGTTTGAATTTTTATTTTTTGCATACGTTAGTTTTACAAAGTATTGTCACCGTGATTAGCCGTTGTGACTAGCCTCGTGACGCGGTTTAGGTGGTAGTCGTGTGCGTGCAGTTCTGCGCCTCCCGGCCGGCCTTAGTTGTTGAGTGGGAATGCCGCCGAGAAAAGACGTGGCAGATAGGACCGCCGCTTCGGATGCCGGTGCATCCGGGAGTGAGGCAAGGAACGCGGCAGAGCCCGCACAGGTTCCCGATGATTCTTGCCTCAGCAGAGCGCGATTTCAGCCGCACAGCGACAGAAATGCTCGCCGCTCTCGTCGCAGAGCCACTGCGACGGGCTTCCAACGAGCTGGTCGCATTGCCGCATGGCCGGTGCGACGGGTGCGACCACTGCTATAGTGCCTAGAATATACAGTATACTGCTACCACTGCGATGAGGCCAGCCATCAGCCAATAGGATTCCGAGGCATACGTCACAGGAAACGACGGAGCGGAAGCAGTCGAAGCCGACGAAAGTTTCAAAAATAGTTTTTTGGCCTAAATGTAGGTTACATATAAATTAAAAGATATCGCACAATAAAATAAAGACAATAAAACATGTTTGACATTTATTTTCTGAAAGTAATTTCTTCGTAATCATCGGCCGCTCGCGCCGCACCGACATAAATCGTAGGGCTCTGTGAAACATGTGAAACGGGCTGCTGCGATTGCCGTCGCAACAACAGTGCGACCGGGCCGAATTTTGCCGTGTGCGTCGCAGCATGTGAAACATCGCAGCACATGACTGCAATGTTGTCTGTATTAACCCGTCAGCTCGGTTCGGTGGCTAGCGCCAACCAAGCCGCCGCTTCGGCGACAGTCTCGCGTCCGCGGATGAATGTAGAGGTTCTCTCCTTTTCCGGCTACACGAACGTGAAGCCAGTCCAGGAGTCTTACAAGAACTTGAAGACTATCAGACGGCATTGGGTTCCCCAGAGGACATGATGCTAGCGCAGGTAATTCCCGTAGCACTTGTTGAGAGCGCGACGCGGTGGAGACGCTGCCAGCCGGCCTTCTAGTCGTTGGCAGACTTCACAGATCGCTTCCGCGCCGAGTTCTTGCCGCCCGATTACGAGCGCCGGATGCTTGAGGAGCTCGCGTTGCGCACACAGCACCCAGAGGAGAGCCTCCTCAAGTATGTACGCGCAATGCAGGAGCTCTACAAGAGGGCAGATCCCGCGGCAACCGATCTTGATCAGGTTGCGCGTGCGATCAGGCAGTGCTATCCGCGCTTCAAGCCGTATTTGCGGGGACATTGTTTTGCAAAGCTCGAGGCCCTAGCACAGGAAGCGAAGGTAGTGCAGGCGAATTTACTCGCTGAAGTGCGCTACTAGCCACCTCCCAGGCCAGCCGAATCGCTAGAGCCGCGATGCGCCTGGGCCGGAGGCCAAGATTCCGCGCCGCGCGCCAGAAGCGCAGACGTAATGACCCCTACGCGTTCGAGCAGCGGCGCCGAGCTGGGCTGGTCAGCGATGTCCGCGTAGGCGCGGAGAGAGGGGAAAGACGTCCCCAACCGCTTCGTGGAACGCGGAATCCCCCCGACCGCTCGACAGGTGAACGATCGGCTTTGCTGAAATTGCAACTAGCCGGGCCAAGTGGCACGCGAGTGTCAAGCAAGGCGTATGCATGGAAACGCGGACCGCCGACGGCGATAATTGGTAAAGGGCCAACCACATGGAGCGAACTTTCTCTCAGAACTTCATGCGGCGCGCCGGAACGCCGACGCACCATCGCCGTGCCGAACCACATGCAGCGAAAAACTGGCGGCGTCGGCAGCGTCGGCGCCCGAGTCAGAAAACGCACGACCTGAGTCCGATTCAACAACGCACTTTTCTCACTAAATGACATTTCAAGAGCAACACATAAAATAGGCAGCGTCTCAAACTGCGCCCGACAGCGCTTGTATACTGCCTCCGAGTGTACGTCCGACGCCGTAGCAACAGCGTACTGCAGGCGCGTCTCTCTGAAGCAGGGTTTGAGCCAATGTTGAGCGGAACGTCGAAAAAGCTCCCGCTTCAACTGTATCATCAGAGTAGGCAAAATCGCAACGCTTACAGCACCTTATGGCGGGACCTTACCAAAGCAGTGCCGCCCGCTGGCGCGGCGGACGACAGTGCTCTGCCGTGCGCTGCTCCCTAGTCGTCGCTAGGCCTATTTTGTTTCGCATCGATGGTACAGTACTACATGAAACGGCGCTATGAAATTCCTTCATGCTATAGTGCTCATAGAACTGCCTAAATCTCAATCCTATTTTTTAACAATAAAAGCAAAATATGATTAACTTCGGCTCCACTTTATAGCGGAGGCGGCGTGCAAGCAGACCGGAGCAGCCGTGCCGCAACGGCAGCAGCTGGTTGTGAGCCGATCTTGCTTGCATCGCAGCTGTCACTTCTATATCAGCCATTCGGTACGGCTCAGCGATCCTCAGGAAGGACTCAGTATTGACTATTCGCTTATTATTTACGGGAACAACAGACTTAATGACACTTTTCTAAAGTTTTGCGTATCATCGGCGCGCACGACTTAGAGCTGCAGCCGGCGCGGAGCGGCAGCAAGTGCTGCCATCTCACGGTGGTCGCGCCCAAGAGCGGCCGTTCGCCGGCCGCCGGCGACAATATCTTGCCCGGCTTGATAGCCGGCGAACGGCCGCTGGGCGGCAGTTCGCAAGGTTTGCCGCTGGAAAATCGCCCGATGTGGGTACAGCAGCCTGTCGCCGTCGGCGGAAAATGGGAAGGGCACTCCCACGCCGCGTCACCGGGCGACCGCACCGGCGCCGCAGAGGCTTTTGTTCCCCTCGCCTGTAGAGCGCAAGGAGCGTTGTCGCACTCAAGCCCTTTCATGCTAGTGCGGTTAGCTGGTCAAAGCTACTCAGCACTCGTTGATACGAGCTCAGCGCTGTCACTGGTCGGTGACGACGTGTTCGAGGCCTGCCGTAGATGTAACATCCGTGTCAGGCGAGCCGAAACCTCTTTGAGCTTAGCAGCCGGGACGGCAAAAGAGGAGGGAGCAGTGCGTCTCGTGGTGCGCTTTGACGGCAGTGAGCGGAAGCATCGCTTCGTCTACCTGCCCGCCTTAGCCATACCAGTTGTTCTGGGAAGAGATTTTCTTTCGAACTCGACATAAGGGAGAACGGCTATCGCTACAGACCCTTCACCCCCCTCATTCCTTTTGTTAGCGCACAAGGCAACCGCCCAGCGGGTGAGCGTCCACGCTTGTGTGGCAGACGGTTTCCCCGCGACGCTGAAAGGCAGCCCATTAGAAGCAATTATCGCGTCCTTCTCAGCACCCGGTAGTCAGCGCCGAATGCTTGTGGAAACTTTACTCCCGTTTTCGGATTGCCTCACAGAAAAACCGGGCAGAACCGACTTGCTTCAGCACGAGATCGAAACGGGTGATGCGCGCCCTTTCAGATGTAACCCGCGGCCGTTAAGCGCGCATAAGAGACAGCTTCTCGACAGCGCCCTTGACGAGATGATTGATACCGGCGCGGTGAGACCCTCACAAAGTCCCTGGGCGCCCCCAGTGGTTCTAGCGTCAAAGAAATATGGTTCGGTCAGGCTGTGTGTTGATTATCGAAAGCTCAACTCACTGACGCCTACGGTTGCGTACCCTTTCCAGTCGATCGAGGCTGTAATGTACGCGTTAGGGAACGCAAGGTTCTTCACAGTCCTGGATGCAAGCAGAGGGTACCTGCAGATTGAGGTGGCGGAAGGTGACATTCAGAAAACCGCATTCACCTGCCACCGCGGGCTCTTCGAATTTACTCAACTCCCGTTTGGTTTGTTCAATGCCCCGAGCACGTTCATGCGATTGATGGACATCGTGCTTGGCGATGCAAAGTTCAACTACGCGATGGCGTACCTTTACAACGTCGTGATATTCTCACAGTCGTTTGAAGAGCACCTCATTCACCTGAATTCCGTTCTTGAAAGAATGAGACGTGCGGGTCTAGCGATGAACCCAAAGAAAGTGCAGTTGGTATCAAATATAGTGAACCTCTTGGGCTTTGTGATTGATGATGGCACTTTGCGACAGAATGATGACGAACTGCAGGCAATTCTGACCTACCCTTGCCCGACGGACATGAAAAGCTTGCAGCTGTTTTTGGGAATGGTTGCTTTCTACAGACAATTCATCCCTTGTTGTTCAGAGCTCTCAAGGCCATTGAACCTGCTGTTGTGTAAAGGCTTGAAGTGGGTCTGGCGCAAACAGAACGACGCATTTGTTGCCTTGGCTCGCGCGATGGCGAACACCGCTAGTTTGCGCCTCCCCGACCTGGATAAACAACTTGTCTTGCAGACAGATGATAGTGATGCCGGTGTAGGAGCTGTTTTGTTGCAGGAACAAGGGCAAGCTGCGCTCTGTCGCGTTCGCTAGCCGCATGCTCACATCGGCGGAGCGGAATTACTCCGTGACCGAAAAGGAATGCCTGGCGATAATGTTCGCAATGTCAAAGTTCGACATGTACCTAGACGGAGCGGTTTTCACCGTTCACCGACACTTTTGTGGTTAAAGAGGCTGAAAAACCCCGCAGGCAGACTCGCGAGATGGGCGCTGACGTTGCAAGGTTACGCGTACGCCATTGAGAACCGCCGGGGCAGCATGAATAAGGTGGCCGATGCTTTATCGCGCGCACCGTTGAAAGCTGGCGGAAGCGCTGCAGAGGCGCCGTCCAGCATTGCTGAAAGCGGCGTCGCCGCTATTGGAGAGGAGAGGGCGGACGCGAGTGTCGCGCCCTGCTTAGTTAAAGAGAGAGAAGAGGCGGACAGAGGCCCCGCGCTGTGCTGCGAGAGAGAGAAGGTGCTGCAGCTGGTGGTGGCGACTGCTCGCCTGCCAATAAGTGAGGCAGAAAGAAATCTGTCTTGGGGAGTAGCGGTCAGTGGCGAGGAGCTGATTGAGGCCCAGAAAGCAGACGGCCTATGCCAGCGGGTGCTGACAGAGCTTGCGGGTAGTGCAGCTTGCACCGGGAACGCTGAGGGCAAGTACGACGCGTATCTGCTGGGCGATGATGGCTTACTGCTCCGCTATATCTCCCAACTTGACGAGGAAGAGGCGATTGCATCCCCTTTCCGAGTCTTTGCCCCGAGAAAGTTGCGGAAACGATTCCTATGGAACTTTCATG
Source organism: Amblyomma maculatum (assembly GCF_055883805.1). NCBI lineage: Eukaryota > Metazoa > Arthropoda > Arachnida > Ixodida > Ixodidae > Amblyomma > Amblyomma maculatum. The sequence continues at coordinate 188,080,446 of NC_139344.1, forward strand.
ACTCAGCGCTGGCAGGTCATGGCAGCGGCAGTAAGACTTACAAGTTATGCCGTGTCGCGACCTGGCCAGGTATGAGAAATGATGTGCTGGGTTACGCCCGCACATGTCCTATTTGCCAGGTAGCCAAGCCTCGGGCGGGGAAGCCCGCTGGCATGATGGAGCCGGTAGTTAGCAACTATCCGTGGCGAATGGTCGTGTGCGATATCATGGGACCCCTCCCTTGCTTCGCGCGCGGAAACCAATATATCCTGGTAATAACGGACCACTATTCCAAGTGGGTTGAGGTATTCCCCCTTAGGAAGCTTGTGTCAGAACTGATTTGGGAGAAACTGTTGGAGACATTCACTCGTTTCGGTTTCCCTTCCGACCTGATTACAGACAATGCTTCGTATTTGACAAGCAAAGTCTTTGTGAATTCCTGTCGGGGCGCTTCAAATCCTCCACAGGAAAACGAGTCCCTACCACGCTGAGAGCAACATAACCGAGAGAGTGAATTGGAATGTTAAGAGTATGCTGGTCGCGATGAGCGAGCAGCACAGAGATGGGGACGCACGGCTGTCCTAACTGGCGTTCGCCGCTAGAACAACCGTGAACAGGTCGGTGGGTATGACACGATCGCTTTTCCGCTAGAGAATGCCCTACTTGATGCGGCGGGGCCCGCACCCCTCCCGCTTAAAGGGCCACTGTCCAGGGAAGGACCTTTTAAGCAAAGGAGCCCAGTGTTTCGATCAGGTACCGGAGATAGTCTGTGCAAAATGCTAGAGTGACACGCGCGCCGCAAAGCAACGAAAATAAAAATAAAAGCTCTCTCATGCTCTCCTTCGGGAAGCCAGCTTTCCAGTCTTCTGCGCTCGCCCTTCGAGCCACAGTTATGACGTGCTTGCCGAGAACGACGTCCATTGGTCCGTTTCGCTGACTGACGGGAGAAGCTAGGATGGGCGTACACCACTAATTGTGTACACCGCTCGCTGCTGCACGCTTTTCCCTCGCCCGTTTCGTTTTCGCGCACGCAGAGAGTACTACCACCCGGCTCCGAGTCCGTTCTGCGTGCTGCGCCGTTTCTACAGCCTTCCCTTCTTTCGCGCAACCTGAAACTTTCACTCCGACATGACCTTTCGTTTTCTCTCTCTTTTAGGAGAGAGGTTCGGCGTCTCGACGCAACGTCAACGAGACAGCAAAAGCGAAGAAAAAGGAAAGTCTCAAAGGCGGGGTCATGACGTACGCGAGTGACGTACTCCACAGGAAACCCCACCTCCCGCCAAACGCGGAGGAGGAAGGGGAATTTGGCTTACGGAGGCTAGACGACCGAGCAGGAGAGCGAAAAACCTCTGAGAGGGGAAGGAAGGAGAGGGAAGCGCAAAATCGGTTGATTACGGTGGCTGTAACTCCGTTATTAATTACTCTTTTCAAAAACTTCTTGCGGCCTTGCGTCGTGAGGACGAAGCCGCACAGCCACCGCGGAAAAAAAATGAATCGGAGGGTGGACAGTGGGCCTTTAAGCAGTACGCGGCAAAGCTCCGCGAGCGCCTTGAGGCAGCGCAGCGTGCGGCTCGTGAAAACCTCAATGTCGCTCGCATGCAGCAGACGGATCAGTACAACAAAAGTCGTCGTCACGTCGTTTTCAACACGGGCGACTTGGTACTGAAAAGAACGAACCCGCGGGTGGTGTATCCACACGACGGACCATGGACCTGTTTTGGTCCGCGGACCAAGCGTCACGTGACGTTCCACTTCCGGTTTATGAGGTCCGCGCCAGGTCCGCGGACCGGAGCGGGCGAAAATGGCTGGGCATTTTTCTCGGACCGCGGACCACGGACCTGGCGGCGTCTGTGAACGGAGGAGGCGCGTTTGCGCCCCCTTAAAGCGCGTGAGCTCGCCCACATCAACAAAGTGCACTTCGAGCATGTTTTGAAGAGCACCAAGTAACATAGGCAGTGAGTGGCCTACGACGGTGTTTTTATGCAGCCTTCGAGTACCGCGTACCACGGTACGTGCAGCACTACGTACTGCTGCCTCGTCACGTCCCGGACAAGTGTTTTACAGCGGCGTGTTTAGTGAGAAGTGTCAAAAAACATCGGGCCCCATGATACATCATGAAAGAGAAGTTCCCAAATGAACACGTGCGACGACAAATGCCGCGAGTTTGCCGGAGTAGTGCCGCCGCTAGCGCGGTGGACGACGGCGCACTGGCCCTAGTCGTCACTAGGCCTAGATTGTTTCGCATCGAAGCCACCGCGAACAGTGCTTTCGATTTGATCAGCACTGCTGTAAATGGCCTGCCCAGTGTAAAAAATAAAAAAAAGGATATGGCCATATATGAGCCAGGCCTTAGCAGCGGAGATAGCGTACAAGAAGGCCGGGTGAGCCAGCGCTGCACATGCGCGGCAGCTGTTATGCAGAAACTTGCTTGTTATCACAGTAATTCTCACGAAGTGGTCAGTTCGGATACGCCTTTATGTCAGGCTTGTTATTCTAAGAAAGACTATTTCACTACGCACGCTGGCGCAAGAGATATCCGCCGCTGCCGTAGCACGTCTCGACGCGGCGGTAGGACGATGCTTGAGCGCGCTATTGACGCCCGAGTCGGAAGCAGCTCCACGCACAGTGTTATAAATAATTAGGATATTTGTAACCGCAGCTTCGTTATGCAACGGTTTGCAGCAGTGGTGAGCTGCTATTCACGTTAACTGTGGCTAAGTTCGGTCCTCAGTTAAGACGTCCGCGTATAGTGGTCCTTATTGATCATCTTCATCTTTGCGTCTGGAATTAAACGGATTAAGTGGAATGCTGTCAACTCAGGTACGTTCTTGGGGCTGCACAGATGCGTCCATGCATGTTTATATGAAGCCCCTATAGATGAAGGCCGTACCTCAATATTGCCAAAATGCACGCCAAATTCGGCATTGTGAAATAACGTAAAAAAAAAAACTGAGGCAGTGTCCAACGAGCGCATCGCGAAACGGCGAGGTAAATAGCGTATACCTTTGGCCGGCCTCGTGGTCCGGCTTGTCGGCTGCTATTTTGGCCCGCCGTGTGGATGCTGTCGCGGGCCGGACCTAGCCAGACCATGCGCGATCGACACCACGTGACCGGTCCGCGGCCCAGTCCGTGGTCCGTCATGTGGATACAACGCAGCGCGTGGTTTCGCCGCGTCGCTAGCGCAAAAGTGGGCTGGACCGTTCGATGTTACGGCACGGACTACGCCGCTCACTTACCAGCTGCGGTTGTTGACGAGTGGTGAAACTGCCGGTCCGGTGCACGTCGCAGACTTGAAGGCTTACCACCTTCGCAAGGACGATAACTGCGAAGCAGTGGAAGCTCAAGGCGATGCAGCCATCTCCCCCAAAGTAAGGCGTACAGGTAGCAATCCGGTTCGCAACCGACACTATAGCCTTAGACCAAAGGAGTGCACTACTTCGTCTAACGTCATTGCTTCTTTCAGAATGCATTCTGATAAGATTTCGCAGCAGTCAGAGGTACACCGTCGATCGCTGGGGCGGGAAACCGCACCCGGTGCATGGTTCAAGGAGGGGCCCCCTCCCTAGTTTGTCGTGGTTTGTGGCCCATCATCATGACCAGCGCGGCCATGCTGACCATCTTCAAAGAGGCTGGATTCGGAGCCCGCTGCCCAGACCTGGAGTACGGGCCTCAGGGAGCCAGGTGTGCCCGGGGTGGAAACGTCTGCTGCAAAGAGGTCCCGGTGCATCCGACACGGCGCCACATGGAAAGGGGTCGACGGCGATGTGGGGAAGCAGCTCCGGGCGGCTGCCGGGCGTATCAGCGGCCGAGCCCCGCCGCGCTGTGACCCCGAGGAAGTGGCCGCTGCCGGAGAGGGACCAGCCGGAATAGTCCCGCCACGCCTGCTGCTTCCCTGCCGCCATACGGACTAGCTGAGATGATGGCATCCCGTCAGAGCCAGGCGACAGGCCTGCATATTGAACGCATACCCGGGCTCGGACATGGACTTGGCCCGGCTGTTGCCGGACTCCGGGTCGGAGGGAGATGTGGGGCCCCACTCCACTGACCTTTAAAGGGAGCGGCACGCCAGCCACAGTTGAAGCGCGCGCCGCTTCCCGGCAACCCCTTCCCTCAACTGCCGAGATCGGTCTCCGCGCTCCCACCCAATAAAGCGAGGCGCGCCGGCGTCTCGTGCGTCTCTTCATTCTCTTCTGGTTCTTGCTGCCCGCTCGCTGCCGGTTCTCCCGACGACGACCTCTGCCCCCGCATCTGCCTGGACGTACAGGGGGGGGGGGGGGGGGGGGGGGGGGGTCAAAAGTTCCCAAGCCACAGGGTCTGCTTCTGAGCAGTATGTCAGGCAGCTACGACGAGCCCAAATCTCAAAATACATGTGGAGGGTAGAAGAAGCATTATTCTAACCTCTGAGATCATTTATATCTTTAATGGGATTTCACGCGTCAGAATATGCTGACCAGAAGCAAGACCTGCGGCCTTGGAACTTTTGACCCCCCCCCCCCCCCCCCCCCTCTGTACCTCCTGAGTGAGATACTAATGTTTCTTCTACGACCCGCTGTGTGTGTGTGTCTTGCTTCTCCCTCGGGCAGAGGAATCGCCCACAAATCTTACGCCGTAGTAAAGTTCCCGCCGGCTGAGACCTTCGAAAAAGATTGCTGAAGATAAACCCAAGAAGAAACTGGCAGTCGTACATTACAGCAAGTTATTCTGTAGTTTCCAGCTCACATTTCTAGTGAAGTGACGTTCGATGGCGGATATCGTAAAAGGATCTCGTGCCAACATTTCCTCGCGCCAAAAGGATCTCGTACCTAAGGCCGGCACCAAAAAATCTCCTTACGACAGCAGCATAAAGAAAAGAAAACGTGAAGACTATTCGCCGTTTTCTTTCTCTTTTTTTTTTTTTTGAGGGCACACCGTCTATATGTTTTCCTTAACTTGGGCCATCGGGCACGAGCGAGATGCCCTAGACTTTTCTTTGCATGGGTGGCTTGCATAAAATACATGAGGCAGCCGACCATATGTAAATCCTGTTGCCGTTGTTACGACCAAGCATCCGCATTTGCGCGCTCTATTGTTCGCCTGTGGGCATGGAAAAGTTTTGTGAATATGTGGTGATGGTCCATTGGCTCTAAGTGAGCCTGTTTCCAGGAATCCTGTTTTGTAAGCATGTTTTGCTTTGTGGACAACCTGCAAATGCCAAATTGGCCCTGTCAAGAGAACGTCTGGAAAAACACAAAGAAACGTCCCCCTGCGGGAAATAGCAGGAAGTGCTTTCTTTTGTTCACCCTTCCAGTCGAGAAGTGCTATCCTCCAGTGATGAATGCCTCCTATCCAAAGGAGACGACAGAGTGACATGTCCGCTGACGTGCAGGACAAGAGAAGAGCATGACTCATACGGCCATTAAGTGATTTCCCGGGAATGCAGGAAAGATTTGCAATTGTCGAAAAGGGACCATGTTGGGAGCCCTATGCGGCGCCACGTGCACTCGGGTTTCTGAGAAGTAAAACCCCCAGAACCAGCCTGTGGTTTCTTTGCTGAAGAATAGAAATGTACCTCCTCTCCTCGCCGTTCCCAAGCTTTTCCCGCCAACAAGTGATCACGCCCAACGAATGAATGCCGGACCAGTCAGTGCTTCAGACCATCAGTGCAGTGATGTGTTCGATTGGATGCCGATACCTGAGGGGCGTGCCCTGGATTTGGTTGGTCAGCATCTTCAGAGAGGGGCTGGACATAGGGGGTTTTTAAGGACGCTGCAGAGCACGAAATGTCGCTCTGGGCCCTGGGTAAACGGCTCATCCAGTCGCTTCTCGCTATGAACTCTTAACGCTTGTCATTTTGCTGATGTACCCTTCTTCTTCATGTAAATATTCTTGTAAATACGTTTTCTCAAAGTGCCAGTAAACCTGCTTGTACATATTTTACCAACTTCGAAGATTCAGTCCTTCTTCAACCCGGAGTCTCTGCACGCTACCAAGTGAAGGCCGGGTCGCCATAGCCCCAGCGTCACGACAACTGGTGATCAGCGGTGGGATCTGAATCTACAAGCACAACGACTGGTGCCCAGCGTTGGGATCTGAATCTACAAGCCACAACATCTGGTGATTGGAGGTGGATCTGAAGCTACAAGCCACAACACCTTGTGATCGGAGGTGGCATCTCAAGCAACAAGCAGGAGCAACAATCGGCCAACAAGAAAGCAGCTCGGAACATCGATCGCATGTGTGGGTGAGTGCTTGGCTTTTCTTCTGATGTGGACCAGGTTCTAGAACAGGGTTAGATTTTAGAACTGGTAAAAAGTGTTGAAACGCCTTTAGGTTTGGTAGTTTGCACTGTTGTTTTGGAAGTAGCCGACACTCGGAGCGATCATGGACCTACAAAAGCTGCAGAAACCGGACCTGTTGCTATTGTGTGAGGAATTGGGAATTGATACAAGTGGTTTGGCACGAAAACCTTTGATTATAAAGGCAATCACAGATTTGGGAGCCGATGATGAGGAGCTCAGTGAAGCATGGAACCTCATCGGTCAAAAAAAGGAACAGCTCAGACAGCAGAAGGAGCGGGAAAAAGAGCAGAAAGAGCGGGAAAAAGAGGAAAAGAGGCGTGAGCGTGAACTTGAGAGGGAAAAAGAGGAAAGGGAGCGCGAACGTGAGTGGGAAAAAGAGGAAAAGAAGCGTGAAAGAGAAGCAAAAAAGCTGGACCAAGAAATTGAGCTCCGGAAATTAGAACTAGAGTTGAGCAAGAGGTCGGGCAATTGTCCCCAGCTAGCGGTACCTCTTCTCAACAAGGAGGCAGATTTCAAGATGTCAAAGTACATGCAGCCATATGTGATATCAGGGGATATCGGTCTGTATCTGGCTAACTTTGAGCGAACCTGCGAAAAACTGTCCTTCCAGCGAGACACTTGGTCTCAGAGATTATTGACGGTTCTGCCCTGCGAGGCAGCGGAGGTTGTCGCGCGGCTAAGCAAGGAGGACGCGGACAACTACGAGAAGGTCAAAGCTTGCCTTCTGAGAAAGTATAGGCTTAGCGCCGAGGCGTTCAGACAACGTTTTCGGAAAGCTACTAAGTCCAGGGACGAGAGTTACCCTGAATTCCTGTACAATTTAAGAGTTAATTTGGGCGAGTGGCTAAAGAGCACAGATTCCTACAGTGATAGGGACGCTGTAGTCGAGCAAATTCTTTTGGAGCAGTTTTATAACTGCCTCCCAGAAAAAGAAAGAAATTGGTTACAGGACCGAGGCGAAATTAAGTCGGCAACTGAAGCTGCCGAACTTATTGAGGAGTATGCTTCGCGCCGACAATTCAGCAACCCAGCAGTGGATAGGCCCCGCAATCCCAAGTTCAGTATGAAAAACCGTCAGGAAAGGCACTTTGCTAGAGTTGGAAACGAAGAAATGAAGGTTTCTTCAGGCAAATTCCCTAGAAAGGACGGCAGTGAGAAAAGTGGGGAAGTGACCAACGTGCAGAACACAAAGAATAAGCTTGAGGCTAGGAAGCCGCTCACATGCTTTAGGTGTAATGAGCAGGGTCACATTGCCGTCAACTGCCGGAAAGAAAAGATTGCTTTCTCGTATGTCAGGGACTGCGATGAAAATATGCAGCTTTTAGAACCCTACCTGCATGACCTAGTAGTCAACGGGAAGCCTTGCAAGGTACTGCGCGATTCGGCCGCAACGATGGATGTTGTCCATCCGGCGTATGTATCGCCTTCCGACTATACAGGACAGTGTGCATGGATCCGACAGGTAGTTGAGGAACAGAGTGTGTGCTTGCCGATCGCGAACGTGGTCATCGAGGGCCCTTTCGGCGAATTAACAACCGAGGCTGCCGTTTCAGGAAAGCTTCCTAAGTGCTATCCGTATTTGTTCTCCAACAAATCGGACATGCTGCTGCGAAAGAGGGGCATCCTTTTCGGAGACAGAGTTGTGCAAGCCTTAACACGTTCAAAGGCGCGAGAACTAGCTACACTGCTCATTCCAGAAAAATCCACAGCGGAGGAAACGGCAGTTAAAACAATGGTAAATGCGGAAGATAGCAGGTCAGAAAACTTTGAGAGCGAGGCATCTCAGATAAGTCAACTTGAAAGTGAGCTTGATGAGACGCGGAATGAGGACGTTCTTGAGAGTAACCTCTTGCCGCCAGTGTCTAGTAATCTCACGAGACTTTTAAGTGGAACCCGAGAGGACTTAGCTATAGAGCAAGCCAATGATCCCAATATACAGGAGATAAGGGAGCGCCACCGCGCCACTAAGACAGCAAACAATATTTCTTTCGAGATGAGAAAGGGAGTGCTGTATCGCTTATTCAAGGATAAGCGCGGAGTAGAGCGGGACCAATTAGTCGTTCCCCAAAAGTACCGCGGAGACTTACTGCGACTTTCCCATGGCAGCTCGTGGTCATGTCACCTTGGAATAAAGAAAACAAAGCAGAGGCTGTTGCAAGAATACTATTGGCCTGGATGTTTTAAGGACACGGAAAATTTTGTACGGTCATGCGACACGTGCCAGCGGGTTGGAAAGGCGCAAGATAAGTGGAAAGCTCCGATGGTGTTAGTACCAATCATTACCGAGCCGTTTCACCGGTTAGTAATAGATATAGTTGGGCCACTTCCTGTGACCGAGTCAGGGTACCGTTATATCCTCACTATGTTATGCCCAGCCACAAAGTTTCCAGAGGCTGTTCCGCTGCGCGAGGTGACGTCCGAGAGTGTAGTGGATTCGCTGCTGTCAGTGTTTGCACGAGTTGGATTCCCTTCCGAGGTACAAAGTGATCAGGGTAGCGTTTTCACGAGTGTCCTCACCACCTCATTTCTCGAGCGATGCGGCATTAAGGTAGTGCATAGCTCGATCCATCATCCGCAGAGCAACAGCGTAGAAAGATGGCACTCTGTTCTCAAACGAGTCCTGAGGGGACTGTGCTATGAAAACAAGCGCGAATGGGATACCTGCCTGCCTGCAGCGCTTTTCGCTTTGCGGTCAGTGCCGCACGAATCCACTGGATTTAGCCCAGCCGAGTTGGTGTACGGAAGGTCACTGCGCTCACCTTTGCGAATGGTGCGCGAAGCCTGGGAGGGGCGCGGAGAAGACCCAACAGTAGTAGAATTCATTCTGAACCTCTTGAATCGCTTACATAACACTAAGGAACTCGTTGAGGCCAGCATGAAGTCAGCCCAGGCTCGTTCCAAGGTGTACTATGATAAGTCAGCCCGTCAAAGGACGTTTTGTATCGGGGACCAGGTGATGTTGCTGAGAAGTTCAAGGCAGAATAAGCTCGAAGTACAGTGGGAAGGACCGGCTGAAGTCGTTGCAAAGCTTTCTAACACTAACTACGCAGTGAAAATTCCCGGTAGGCGTAAAGAAGTGCGCATTTATCATTGCAATCTTATGAAGCCTTATGTGCAGAGGGAAGCCGTGGTAAATCTAACGTTAAACCTTCCCGAGGAGATGGGGGACAACTTGATTTGCCTCAGCGGAAAAGGAAGCAACGCTCAGGAGCTTCTCAAAAAGACGGAGCAGAGAGGAGAACTAAAGAAATCCCAGCTGTCCGATCTGGGCGAGATAATAACAGAGTTTGAGGCCTGCTTCGTGGACAGGCCAGGCAGAACTGATTTGACTGAGCACGATATTGAGCTGACTTCAGACGTGCCAGTGCGATCAAGGTGCTACCGATTTTCTCCAAGGCAAAGAGAAATTCTGGATAGGGAAGTAACTCGCATGCTGGAATTGGGAGTAATAAAACCCTCGGAAAGCGATTATGCTTCGCCTATGATCTTAGTAGAAGCTCCAGGTAAAGACCCTAGGCCTGTGGTAGACTACCGAAAGCTAAATTCTCTCACCAGGGATCAAGTGTATCCTATTCCGAATATTGAGGAGAGAGTAGAACAGGTCAGTAGAGCGGCATATGTGACTACGCTGGACCTTACTCGAGGATACTGGCAAGTACCGCTCACTGAACGCGCCAGCAGATACGCGGCTTTCGTCACTCCGACGGGCGGCTACCAGCCAACAATGATGAGTTTCGGGCTCAAAAATGCTCCATTTTGTTTTTCCCGACTCATGGATAGGGTTTTAAAGGGGTGTGAAACATTCGCGGTGCCTTATTTAGACGACATTGCGGTTTTTTCCGACTCATGGGCGGACCATATGGTACATCTAAGAGCTGTACTGAGCCTTTTGCGTCAAGCTGGACTAACCGTAAAGGCCGAGAAATGTTGCCTGGCAAGGGCGACCGTGGACTACTTGGGTCACAATGTAGGTCAAGGTTTCAGGAAACCCAGCGAGATTAAGATTTCTGCGGTAGCAGACTACCCGCGGCCGAGCACGAAGACGGAAATTCGAGCATTCCTGGGTCTGACTGGGTACTACAATCACTACATCCCTAACTATTCAGCTTTGGCTAGCCCTCTGACCGACGCTCTCCGCAAGACAGAACCGACAAATGTAGTCTGGGACGAACAAAAGGAAGCCTCCTTCGTAAACCTGAAGGCTGTGCTGATTAGCCGTCCGGTATTGCGAGCTCCAGACTATGGCCGAGAATTCACGGTCCAGTGTGATGCCAGTGATCGAGGGTTAGGTGCTGTTCTCTGCCAGAGAGATGACGACGGTAATGAGCACCCCGTGCTCTACTTGAGCAGAAAACTGAGTTCTAGAGAGAGGGCTTATTGCGCGTCAGAGAAGGAATGCGCTTGCATTGTATGGGCCATTCAAAAATTGCAGTGCTATCTTGGAGGGGCCAAATTCACCGTAGAGACGGACCATTGTCCCCTGGCTTGGCTGCAAACTGCGACATCGAAGAACAGTCGCCTTCTTAGGTGGAGCTTGATTTTACAGCAGTACAATTTTGAAATAAGATACAAAAAGGGGAAGTTAAATGGGAATGCGGACGCGCTTAGCCGCTCTTTCTAAGCGGTCCGAGATGTTCCTCACCATGTATCCAAATTGATAATCAGGTTTTTTTTTTTTTTCGTGCGCTTGAATATAGATGACTATGTAAAGCAGCACGTTTGGTTTTCGAGGCATACGTGGGTCCTGAACGTCTTGAGAGTGGGCTTTTCTCGAACAACAATGGCAGTTTTCTTTTGACCTGGTCTCTTCAGACGGGAGCCGAGTGCTTGCTTCGACATGTGGTTGAGTTTCAGATAGCTCAAGCAATTTGGCCTACAACAATCAAGACAACGCGACATGCAACAGCGAGCTTCAAGCGTTCACGTGCAGGCCATTAAGTCGTCTCTTCATGCAGCAGCTGCGGCTGCTGCCCTCCGAGTCTCTTCTGGCGGGGGAGGAGGCTGTTACGACCAAGCATCCGCATTTGCGCGCTCTATTGTTCGCCTGTGGGCATGGAAAAGTTTTGTGAATATGTGGTGATGGTCCATTGGCTCTAAGTGAGCCTGTTTCCAGGAATCCTGTTTTGTAAGCATGTTTTGCTTTGTGGACAACCTGCAAATGCCAAATTGGCCCTGTCAAGAGAACGTCTGGAAAAACACAAAGAAACGTCCCCCTGCGGGAAATAGCAGGAAGTGCTTTCTTTTGTTCACCCTTCCAGTCGAGAAGTGCTATCCTCCAGTGATGAATGCCTCCTATCCAAAGGAGACGACAGAGTGACATGTCCGCTGACGTGCAGGACAAGAGAAGAGCATGACTCATACGGCCATTAAGTGATTTCCCGGGAATGCAGGAAAGATTTGCAATTGTCGAAAAGGGACCATGTTGGGAGCCCTATGCGGCGCCACGTGCACTCGGGTTTCTGAGAAGTAAAACCCCCAGAACCAGCCTGTGGTTTCTTTGCTGAAGAATAGAAATGTACCTCCTCTCCTCGCCGTTCCCAAGCTTTTCCCGCCAACAAGTGATCACGCCCAACGAATGAATGCCGGACCAGTCAGTGCTTCAGACCATCAGTGCAGTGATGTGTTCGATTGGATGCCGATACCTGAGGGGCGTGCCCTGGATTTGGTTGGTCAGCATCTTCAGAGAGGGGCTGGACATAGGGGGTTTTTAAGGACGCTGCAGAGCACGAAATGTCGCTCTGGGCCCTGGGTAAACGGCTCATCCAGTCGCTTCTCGCTATGAACTCTTAACGCTTGTCATTTTGCTGATGTACCCTTCTTCTTCATGTAAATATTCTTGTAAATACGTTTTCTCAAAGTGCCAGTAAACCTGCTTGTACATATTTTACCAACTTCGAAGATTCAGTCCTTCTTCAACCCGGAGTCTCTGCACGCTACCAAGTGAAGGCCGGGTCGCCATAGCCCCAGCGTCACGACACCGTCCATAAAACCACGTTTGTCTCACTATCGTGCGGCAGACGATAAGATCATCAGCGGCTTTCCTTGACCAAAAATGTGATGGGATGAGGATATTGCGCGCTTCGAATTCAACAATATGAAATAAGAACATCTACGAGCACAAAAAAAAAAAAAAAAAAAAAAACGAAGAGAGAGAGAGAGGTGGAACATACACCTCAAATTGTGACCCAATCCGAGCACAATTACGTCAGGAACATCATGAGTCGCTCGCCGTTTGTCCCATCAAAGCGCGCACTTGTTTGCAAGCTTCGAATTGTTAAGCGGCCGGGAAAACTCCATCAGTACATGATGTGTTCTAACGTAGCCGCACGAGTGTGCATCTCGCAAGAACCTCGTGAGCTATGTTTATCGCGGAACTAATAGAGAAAAGGCGAATGACTTTAGATATGCAAACGTTCCATTTATTGAGGAGGTATACCGTGCGGCGAAATCTCGCCAGGAAACGCTGAAACGTACCCCACAGTCTCCAAAATCTGCGTCATCCGATAGAAACACCTCTCACAACGCTCTGCCGCGAGGTTGTAATACACGTACACCAATTTCAATGCAGTCAAGCTTACCGGCCACGACAGTCCATCGAGTGGGCGCCTTGCAGCCCTTATTTTCCACGGGTCACCTAGCTGAGCCTGTAGGTATTACCGGACTATGTCATGGTTTCTTTTTTTTTTTTTTTTCGGATTTTCGGAGGACGTTTCTAACGTATTCCTGTCGTAAAATTTTGAAGCGACTGTGTTCAGGCCGCAGGCAAAACGTGCCAACGGCGTTGTCAACCAGTCAAACATCGCGCCCAACACCCTTTTAGATTCCGAAACCGAAACTTATGGCCATTTTTTCATCTCGGTGTCGGAGCACACCTGTTACGCACTGAGACTTTCAAAGCACGTTTTCTGTGACCCAAGATACCTTGAAACACCAAGGGTTTGTGGTCAAAATTTATGCCGTTTCAACACTGCACATTTTTTTTGTTAATTTTACAAAGGTTAGCCAGATTAGCGAGATCAGCGTCGTCTGCGCTCGCCTCACCACAGTGCTCCGTTACATGCTAAAACAAGTGTTAATTACTTTTAAGATTACAGGTGCCGCCACAGTCTTGTAGTCTTCAAAAGTGGTAAGGTCTTAAAGTCGAGTTTCATAGTTAAAATAAGGTTGAGTCTAGTAATTTGGTTCAACATGTCTTCAAGCATTCGTGGCATAATTGCTGTAACCCTGTAATTGGCGGTGGTTGTCGCGCGCTGTTAAAAAGTGATCAGTGATCAGCCTAATCAGCCAATGTGGAACAGTGTAAGCCAGCAGTGTTGGATTTTTTTGGACGGGCTTAGTCTTAATTGACTGTTCGAACGTTCTTTGCCACGAGATTAGTCTTAAGCGTCCAGAAATGGTCAAGATTGACTTACAGCTACGTGCTAATCTGGACAACATTACAGGTTTCACGCCGAGTCGTGACTGTGTGTGGCGCCTTAAGTTAAAATGCATGAATTGTGGAGAAGAAACGACTTCTTGGCAGACGGTCGAGGCGGCCAACAAAACTGCTATGAGGGGGAGACGTGCAAATGCCAACTTGGTCCTGAAGTGCAGGCTGTGCAGCAGGGAAAACAGCATCGATATTCTGAATGACAAGTTACAGACCTACAGCGCCGATAATGCATCCAGCTTTGCTACCGTTGCCGTATTCGAGTGCCGTGGAGCTGAACCAGTTGCGTTCGATGCCAGAGATGGCTTCAGCGCTGAAGCAACGGGAAGCGGAACTGTGTTTGTAGACGTCGAGTTCGAGGACAATCAGTGGGCTGATTATGATGAGAAAGGGGAACAAGCTGTTGGAATCTACGACCTGGAGTTCTGTTTCACGAAGATCAAGTGACAAGTTTGCCTCTGCTCGCCGTGGTATCCCTGTCCAGTCCCCTAATGCCGAGCAAGGAGCGCGGGCGGTGAGCCAAGAGAGACATCAGAGTTCGCATCTGAAAGAAACGTTGCATCGTTTTGTGTCCTTTTGTTTGTTTGTTCCTTTTTTTTTGAGAAATGTTACTGCTTTGTTGACTCTCATGCCGACTTTGAGATTGTCAGAAGTGGTGTACTGGTTTAAAAGTGAGAGTGTGTTGTGTGTCCATTAAAAAATTTTTTCTACTTTTTTTTTTTACTGCTACTGCATTTCTCACTGACATGCACATACTTCATTGCCATTGTACTCATTGTTCTTCACATAGCACATGGGGCGGCCATGCTTGATTTGCAGCTTGATCTTTGTGTAAAAATTCCTGATAAGTAGTTTAATGTTACTAATTACAATGCAGCATGCCCAAATATTTAAACATGCCCACATACAGCACCTCTTTGCATGCTTGCAGTCTGTGAAGGAATGACCAGATATTCACAGGAAGTGAGGAAAAACTCTGTAGGGGAAATTATAAGTGTTGATCAAATATTTAAGTAGGCCGTAGCATATATCAAGGATCTTGCTTCAGCTTGGTCATTGCATCATTGAATGGCTCAGCCAGCATTTACATCACAATCTGTGAGAAGGAAAGAAAAAAGAAAAAGTGGAAGAGGAAGGGAGACATACCAATGCCTTGAAGTGCCAGAAGAGTATGCTCTGTCTGCCTATCTGCAGCTGGCATAGAAATGTGTTCAGGGAAGAAGTTGCACATTAAAAGGAATGCCAGGAAAAACTGGACATAAGATAAGTTTGTACTGAAAGGTTTTGTCGTAGCATCAATCCATTGTGCAGCAAAGCAGTTCTCTGCAAAACGTGCATGTGTTTTCAAATCAACACTGTGACACAGCCGTTCTTTGTGCAGTGTTCAGGGTGGTGCCATACCATTTCGCTTCCCATTCTGCATCCATCTGCTGGTCAAGTTGAAGGCTAGTTTGCAATAAGGATTCGAACCAATGACATATGTACCTCTTATTGTATGCCATTACTTGTACAATTAAGTGTAGGTGTCCGCAGAGGAGTGAGACAGACACTGTACCTTCCTTTCCTTAAAAACCAACTTAAACAAAAAATATATATTAAAAATCTTGTAGAATGAAAAGGCAGTGTTAAAAGCACTATAACATTTACTCTAAAGGCAAAGCTTGAATTTCCCCCAAACAAACCCTGCCTAGCTTCTTGTACCTCAGTAGTAGCTTGTACTTGACCATAACTTTTTTGCAATGGGTGGAAGCTGCAAGTGCACTGCTTCAGTGCATTCATAAGCTGGTCACACAGGTCTGGGATCCATTGCCTTGTTTGCAGGGTCATAGCCAGTGGAGTTGTTTTGGTGTTGGAACACGGCACCGAAATTTTCCGATTGCTATATCCTTCTCCTGCTTTAGGATTTTTTTTTTTTCAACCAGCGACGTATAACGTCCACCCAAAAAAAATTTCTGGCTGTGTTACTACTTGTTTGCATAACTCCTAATTCATTGTCAGCAAGGTATAGGCGTGAAATTTTTTAAGGGGCTGAGGCTAAGTCTGATGGTTTATTGCTCTCAGTACTAGCACCGTTAAGGGGCACAAGGCCCCTTTACACGATGATGTCCCTGCTTGAAGTACAGACAGTTCTTAGCCAGCAACAGCTGTGGCCAGGAGAGACATTTCATGTGCACTCCTGGATGCCTACTGGTAAAATAAATTCCTGCAAAATCTTCTGCCATCATAATGTCACAATTTTGCATTTAAAAGAAATCGCTTCAGTGGAAGAGAAAGCCTCAAATTAAGGCAGTTTTTCTTTTACCTGTGCCGGCAAACAATGCTCTCCGAAGTTGCCTTACCGACTTCTGCGAGGGACACTGCCCAGCCTTGTCAATGGGGGTTAATATTCATCATTAGCTGGCTGGCACACATAGTACTTAGTAGGCATCCAGGAGGTGGTGGGCACACCGGCCTCTCCTGACGATAGCTGTTGCTGCAAAAATGAACACTCTGTGCTTAGAGGGGCAGGTTCACTTTGTAGAGGAACCATGTGCCCCTTTAGAAGTGATAATGTTGGGAGCAACAAAGCATCAAACTCTGTACTTTAATGACTTGCAAGTTCCAAGTACAACATATTTCAGATACAACACAGACACTTTGGCACAATACTTCTAGTAATTTGTTGACAATGGAGTGGGAGCTATGTAAACAAGACAATGGCACCTAGATTTGTATGACCAACTCGTGAATGCATTGAAGTGAACTTGTAGCTTCTATTCCACTGCAAAGGAGTTGAGGCCATGTATAGGCCACCACTATGGTACAGAAAGCTCAGCACGGCTCGTGCAACTTCATAGCAGGATTTTCCAGTTTGGACCAGAAGTATTTTTTTTGTGCTTGTTCTCGCTCTTTGATACATTATTTGGACTGCTGCCACTGCAACCAATCAGCCACATGCCTGCCATTAGCGAGTTCACAAAACTAGCATTGAGCATGCCACGTTGTAAAGCACCAGTGAGTCCAACAAATATTGCACTCTTTATGCAGTGTACATTTCAGGAAAATAAATGTAAGAAAAAAATTGTATCAGGCCCATTAGAATGGCTATGCTATGGGCTACACAGGCAACAGGTGTGCTATGCAGGAAAAGCGCAGCTATGTGTTAGAGAAGGCTTCCAAGTTTAGACACACACAAAATCAAAGCTGATGCATGGGTCGAGCATTTATCACTATCGAAAGAATCTCAAACAAGGCCAATGTCATCATCATCATCATCAGCCTGATTATACCCACTGCAGGGCGAAGGCCTCTCCCATATCTCTCCACTTAACCCGGTTCTGTGCTAGCTGCATCCACTTGACCCCTGCGAACTTCTTAATCTCATCCGCCCACCTAACTTTCTGCCGCCCCCTGCTACGCTTTCCTTCCCTTGGAATCCAGTTTGTTACCCTCAGCGACCATCGGTTATCCTCTCTTCGCACTACATGTCCTGCCCATGTCCATTTCTTCTTCATAATTTCCACTAGAATGTCGTTAACTTGAGTTATTTCTCTGACCCACTCTGCACGCTTTCTATCTCTTAATGCATGTAATGCATTAAGAGATAGAAAGCGTGCAGAGCGCTTTCATGCATTAAGCGCTTTCTATCTCTTAATGCATGCATGTAAGGCCAATGTAATGTGCAGCAACTGTTCGAGGAAGCCATTCATGCCTATCACACTTCACTTATTGACAGAATAGTAAGTTTCCAGCAACAAATAGGCATAAGGCAGCCATTTACATAGCGAATAGCACTTCAATGGAAAAAACAAGCAAAAAGAACACGGACAGAGAAAGAAGGCACACAAAGCGCTATGTGTAGCACCGTGTGTGGCTTCTTTCTCTGCCAGTGTCCTTTTAATGCGACAACGTTAAAGGCCCCGTTCACCGAAAAATCCGGCGCCAGCACCAGTATTGAGTGAAAGACGAGTATCACACTGTCAGGCAGTAGCTAGCGGTTTACATGGGTGCACACTGACTAGATGTAGGTTTGCCTAATGTTATGCTTGGCAGGAGCTGCCAACTGGAGCCTTTCCTTTCATATAGGAGGGTGATATCAGAAGGCTCTCATATCGTGACTAGCAACTTACTGATCTTGCTCAAAAGGAAAGTAGTGCATAACAGTTGCATCTTACCAGTACTCACCTATGGGGCTGAAACATGAAGGCTAACGAAAAAGGTTCTAGTTAAGTTGAGGACAACACAGAGGGCTATGGAATGGAAAATGGTACGTGTAACATCAAGAGAAAGGAAGCGTGCAGAGTGGTCAGAGAAATAACTCGAGTTACTGACATTTTAGTCGAAATCAAGGAGAAATGGGCATGAGCAGGACATGTAGTGCAAATACAGTATAATCGATAATCTGCAAAAGTAACCAACTAGATCCCAAGGGAAGGAAAGCGAAGCATAGGGTGGAAGAAAGTCAGGTGGGTGGATGAATTTGAGAAGTTTGCAGGGGTTAAGTGGATGCAGCTAGCACAGGACCAGGCTAATTGGAGGAAAATGGGAGAGGCTTCGCCTTGCAGTGGGTATATTGCAGCTGATGATGATGATGATCAGAATCAGCCTGCCAGGGCCCTCGTATTCACATTACCCTTAGGCCATGCAGGCATGTTCACATGGCCTGGTAGCCTATGCTATTATGTCATATTGCTACGAAGATGACAAAGCGGGCAGTGGCACGGGGCGAAGCGCTTGTGCCAGGCCCGCTGGCCATTAAAGCATATTTCATCGTCATGTCACCACGTCGTTCCGTTTCTGTTGTGTCGCCGTGTTCCATCGCTTGTCATGCCACCACATAACATTTGGTTGGAGGTGCAGTTCATCCCCATCCTCGCCTTGCACCGTCGAAGCCAACCGTACGCAGGGCCGATCTGCCAAAAGCCCATGGAGATTTCCGCCCAGCTCTTTTTGCTCAGACCCGACCAGCTGCTGTCCCCAGCCCTGACCACAACACACGACGACCAGGAAGAGCCCAAAGCCGACCCCACGACGAAGCGACCTCACGACCACTCGAGCGAAGACAGCAACCCCGCCCAAGCAGTTCGGCGTGTCCATGAGCCTTAGCCTTTGGCAAACGGTGAAGATTGAACTTGATGCTCCGGTGCAAGCATTCTTCCCATCTTCGCATTCATTGTGGTGTCCAGTGTTTCATGTCCCAATCCTGTATCTGTGTTCATCGTCATGTCATGCATTGGATTTCTAGCAATCGATCTGGACGATCGCTCGGTGGCCCCGGGTAATGCTACTAAGATGACGAAGCGGGCAGTGGCGCGGGGCGAAGCGCTCGCGCCAGGCCCACTGGCCATTAAAGCATATTTCATCGTCATGTCATCATGTCGTTCGTTTCTGCTGTGTCGCCGTGTTCCATCGCTTGTCATGCCACCACATAACAATATCCTTAAAGGAACACTAAAGAGAGAAAGGAAGTGGGTTTGCATCGATAGAATGCCAGTTCCCGATTACAAAAAGACCACTCTTACTGAAAACAGAGCTGTTATAAGGTAGTAAAGAAGAATAACAGAAATACAGGTACCGCCACCACAGCCAAACGGCCGAGGCTCGCAACTACAAATCACATGGCGCGCTAGGAATCCCGGAGGCTGACAAATGCGAATTATGTTGCATGTTTGAATGCGGTAGTACATTTTTTCTCAAACATGATAACAGGCTTTTATCATACGTGAACGACGGCGAAAAGACAACGTAAACGTTGCAAGGCAAATACAAAAATATACTTGGAGGCGCCACAGGCGCCCACTTCAGTTTTGGTTATGTTTCGGCTCAGGCATTTCTTGCGCACTCGGATAGTTTGTTTGAACCTACAGCGCCTGAATTACGAGCTTGGAGCAGCAGATGCGCCTTGATGGTTCCCATTTGAGCATTCGGAGGCACGAGCGAGCGAAATCCGCTACCGCCGACACGCTCCTTCGTTCACACTTCTGCGCCAACATATCGCCGCCGTTGCGGTTTCGACTGCGACCTGACCGCTCGACTGCAGCTACGTACGCCACGAAAAGCATACATATGCTAAGTACCAAAGGAAAACCGCATTATCATTCAATTGTTCACTAAATCATGGCACATCTGACCAACATATACTGCGTCAACAAGACCTTCAACGTGCTATTTGCAGGCGTCGTAAACAAAAGGCGCATACTTGCCGCTCATACCAAGGAGAGCGTCGATATATTGCGCTCGTCGCCCGGCGAAAAAAAGGACTTCGGGTAAAAAGTAAAAACTAAAAATAACAAAGCACCAGAAATACGTTACAAAAGATTAAAAAAAAAAAATCGATTTGTAAAAAAAAAAAACAAAAAAAAAAACGCCAGTAGTGGTAAGACTCGAACTCGCTACTACTTGCTACGTAACGTTCGGCGCTAACTGCTCGGCTACGCCGCGTCATATCTACTCCCCCTTTTGAATAAATAAATGTGTTGAACGAACGCCACAGGAACCTTAGAAATATTTCTAGTTTTTATGTTATGGCCCCATTTACAATAAGGTGTTTCCGCTGCCGGTCTAAAAATTACAATTTCTTGATCATCGGCGCATGCTGCCTGCTCTCACGTCTTGCAACTAATGTTCTGGATGCCTGTGCGCACTATATTGTGCACTGGATCCATTTTAACATGTGGAATTTCACAGCGCTGGCAAATGTAGTGGCGCCGGTACTTCGGTCATGTTCTGCTACCGTGGACGTAATTTTCGCTGAACACGGAGTTGTAGCACAAACCTTGAAGGAAAAAAGTGCGACGAAGCTTCAAAACTGACAAGCGCAACAGCGAGGACACTATTTTGCTGGTAACTAAATCTTATTTGTATGTAAACATGTCAGGAAGCGTTGCGATGACCGAAGGCTCGGTTTGTTTATACACAGTGCAAGAAGGAGCGCAAAAGCTTGAGAAACATGTAAAGTATTGTGCATTACAAGCGCTCTATGTTTTTTTTTTCTTCCTTTATGGGCCCATCCCTCGGTAAATTACTCTCTTCATCGTTTTATTTATTTCGGCTGAGGCCGTCATTGCGAGTACGCTGTTGCCATGTTGGCTCTTGAGGGATGCAACGCCGCGGGCCGCGCCGGCTCGCTAGCTATCACGAAATCTCCGCTTACGTCACAGTGTGCGTCACTCAACTCCGACTACGTAGTCGGAGGGCACAGTTTGAATTCTACCGGCGGGAACAAGAAAAAAACCTCAACTTGTTATCGCAATATCTCAGCAATTATTCGATTTTTTGCTGCCGGATATGCGGCGACAGTGTCACCAAATGTAGTTTATTAGATTTTCATACCATCTTTGGCTGTCTTTAGTGTCCCTTTAAAGATGGAGCTTCAAGATCCCCTATAATTTTTTGTGCTACGTTTCTTCCATTTAACTCATGAACCAACAAGCCCAAGCAGCTACCCTTTGGGTAACACTTGTTTCAAGAAACTGATATTTTGGCAGTCTTGTTTTTTTTTCCCAAAATGTTACATTTTTGTGTTACTGGTATGAAGAGGGTCACATGACTTGACTTTAGGTTTGCTTATCAAGTTTTTAAAGCCAATGCAAAGCACAAGGCCACTCATGATTGTACATTTTGGTAGTCCAAGTTGAAGAAAACTGCACTGAAAAACTGAAGCAGACCAAAAAGCAACTGTAAGTGTTAACTAGAATGTAAAGTCCCAGCCGCAATGTTATGGAGTACGTTTCGGCAGTCAAGTTCTTATCATACTTTACCTAACATCTTACCTAACAAGAAGTACTTTACACATATATGTTAGCAAGTGCCACTGGTGCACTTGCGCATAAACCCAAAACAGCATTGTACCTCGTCTATGCAGTGGGGAAAAGAATTTCAAACACCACAGCATGCTCCATAGTATTTTGGCCGTGCCTGTACGTCACAGCACACACAAGAAAAGCAGTGCACGACGCTCTAGAGGCTCATGATATATGGGGGTCAAGTCTTCAAAAGAGCATTTGCTTAACTGTGGCTGCAGATGACAATGGCACGTTACAGAGGATATCACACAGCAGCATGGTACATTTTGAACAATGTCTTTATTATGATATGATGACAAACTGTGATATTCACATGAATGGGGAAAAAATGAACGAGAACAGTGCTCAGAGGTAGTTAGTAGATCGGCCCTTCGCTCTGAGGGTCTTCTCAATTTAAAACTGGTGCAGGTCAGCACGCTGAAGGAATGCTTGCTTCCTGCACATAAAATAGTCTAGCTCATTTCACAATGCATCCACATCTTACTAAAACCAAGATTCTTGCCCAACTGTAAGGAAACAAACATGTCAGTTCGGACAAGGTGATGCACAGTAACAGCCATAGGTCAATTCAAGATTATCTAAAAATATAACATGTAATCATAATCTTGCTAACTTGACATAAATGACTATTTATTAGTAGGCCTAGTGCTTCCAAGAACTTTCATGAAAATATTAGTTGACATGCATTTCAATGAAGCTGCAGCAAGTCAACTAAGACGAACAGAAAAAGTGTCAACACTGGAAATTTAGCACTGTGGTAGGAGTAACAGGGTGAGAGTATTGCTTGTGATTTATGTTTGGAATTTGGAAGAGAAAACAAAACAAAAAACAACACAAAATATGCGACAGTTAGTGCCAAATGTTGTAGATGCCACAATGATATATGACACAGCTGTACTGCTGATATTCTGACATAGGACCGACACCATTCCAACTTTAGGTTGACCAATCATTTCGCCCTACCATATACGCCAGCAGTCCCGGCTAGCTCAGTTGGTAAGCGAACATTCCTGTGAGGTGGTTATCCATGGCTTGAACACCAGACCAGGACACATTTTCCTTGTTTCTGTGAAAGCTGTATGGCTTCAATTTGCAGGCAAGTCTACACTACCCGAGGGGTTTCTCCTAAACAATGAAAAGTAGAATATGAGGTGACATGGCCTGAAATATTGCAGAAGAGTCTTGCACCATCCAATATCAAAGGTGACTATGTACAGTGCTCTAATTCATTCCAGATGGAATCAGAAATCCAAATGAAAAACTGTGTTGGATAGTTCTTTAAGGTACTGCCACTTCAACAAAATGTGCTACCAGATTACAAGAACGAAAAGATCTTGCTTCAGGTTAATGAAATTGAGCCTGATACAGACTTTTCAGCAAAACTAAGAAAGAAAAGAAAGCAGCACTTTCTTGATGCTGACAAGTGCAGTGATGGGCCAGCCGCAGCCCTCCCATTGTCGTGGTATGCATCAGTGCTTTCATACTAGAGCACTTGCAAAAAATGCCCACAACAGTGTAAACACTAGCACAAGAATAATACAAGAGCATTCAAGGCATGTGCCAAGATGAGGATCACAATGCTCAACGAAGGATTGCTTTTCAAGTCATCCAGAATGCATTTTTTTCTTTGTTCTTCACATTTTCTGACACATACACCGATTGAAAAATTCTTCAAATTACTATATCCTCCCATTCTGATGCAACTCTCATGAGATCACGCACTTTGAACATTCGAATATCTACTGTATCAAAATATTTATCTTTAAAGGGAAAGAACACTCGCCAAAATATGTCAAAGGATTATGGTAGAGTTGAAAAGACCTTGCCTCATAGAGTACAGATCGAGCACTAAAATATCAGAGGCTTTACAATTTTAATTTGCCATTGAAAATCGCATTAAAAAAAACGAGGTGCTATCCAGCGAAGAAACCCTATTACTTTCAAGGTAATACCCCACGTGACTACATATATCAGCAAAATATCGCTGATTTTCGGATTTTCGTAAGTGCACACTTTCTTGTTACTTCTAGAAGTGCTTGTCATTATTTATTATATTTTGCGCTCTCTGCACTGAGTCATTCTAGCGGAAATTAAGAAGAAATGGACATGGGCAGAACATGTAGTGCGAAGAGAGGATAACCAATGGTCACTAAGGGTAACAAATTGGATTCCAAGGGAAGGAAAGCATAGCGGGGGGCGGCAGAAAGTTAGGTGGGCGGATGAGGTTAAGAAGTTCGCAGGGGTCAAGTGTATGCAGCTAGCACAGAACCGGGTTAATTGGAGAAATATGGGAGAGGCCTTCGCCCAACAGTGGGTATAGTCTGGCTGATGATGCTGATGCTGATGCACTGCGTCCTTAAATAAAACCACTCCTCATTTTGCACTGCGAGAGGCATGCTTTCAGGTTTTGCCACTAGATGGCACCACAGTGTTTGGAATTGCATGAATGAAGCGATTATAGTGCCCACTAAAACTTTCGTCGACGAGGCTTGCATTATTGTGCCGTAACAGCCTTTAGTGTGAAACTGAAAAAGAGTGTTCCTCAAAGCAAAAAAATATTTAATCACTGTCTGGCGAGTGAAATTTATATTTGTTTTCGGTACATCTTTTTTCTCGACCACCAGCCATCATCGTGGTCGCTGCTCATGGTTTCTAGCATCGGACTACATAAAGACAGCCGCATGCACTGATCGAAAAATTCTCGGCAAAAATTTTCAACACCGTTTCTACCAAATCCACTATGGAATCGAACATATTAAACATCAATATTTCCATTGCGCCGAAAAATATTTTAGACCTAAATTTTAGTATTTTGTCCCCTTAAAATCAGCTACTGGCCTCTTTAACTCCAATTTTTTTTTCGAGTGAACAATGTGACCTTGCGTACTGATTTTGATTTGAAAAACACACTGCTAAAGAATTTGGAATGGAAGGCCGGTCTGGACGAGTCTTCAGCTAGAGTGAAGATTGCTGGGAAACGTATCAACAACCTTAGATATGCGGATGATACCACTTTAATGGCAGAAAGTGAAGTGGAACTCAAGAGACTTCTGATGCGCGTACAAGAGAGTGAGAAGTTTGGGCTTAAACTGAACATTAAAAAGACAAAGATCATGGCATCTTGCCCCATCAAGTCCTGGAGCATCAAGGGACAACAAGTGGAAGCTGTGACAAATTTTCTCTTCTTGGGCTCCAAGATAACCCTGGAAGGAGACTGCAGCCATGAAATTAGGAGACGCCTACTTCTGGGAAAGAGAGTCATGGCTAGCCTTGACCGCCTAGTAAAGAGCAGAGACATTAGCCTGCCAACCAAGATCCGTATAACTCGTGCTATGTATGGTATTTCCAGTTGTGATGTATGGATGCGAGAGTTGTACTGTGAAGAAGGCTGACCGCCGAAGAATTGACGTGTTTGAATTGTGGTGCTGGCGGAGAATCTTGAGAGTTCCTTGGACGGCCAGAAGATCAAATCAGTCGATATTGTCGACCATAAACCCTGACTGCTCATTGGAGGGTCAAATTCTAAAGTTAAAGCTCAGCTACTTTGGTCATCTGATGAGAAGAGAGGAGTCGCTGGAGAAAGATTTCATGTAGGGAAAGGTTGAGGGTCACCGGAGAGGGGTAGGCAGCGAACGCGATGGTTAGATGGCATCCTCGAGGCGCTGCAGATGAAGTTATGTGATGTTAGGAAGATAGTGAGAGACCGGAAAGCGTGGCGTGATATGGTCCATAGGGTCACGAAGAGTCGGACACGACTGAACGACTGAACTGAACTGAACTGAAAGAATTTGAACCATAGAATTTCTATTTTGAAACTCAGCAGGACAAACATGAGAAGTATACAGCACTGAAACAATCTAAATCTCCATACCACAGGCACACGTGATCACAGGGAATATAACAGATCAATGCCTTAACACTGCTTCTTCATTTTAACCCACATTTGCTCCACCCACCTGCAGTGACACAAACCATAATGGTCATTAAAATTCTGAAGAAAAAATTACAGCTGCCAACCCTGCAGTTAAACCTTAGTCCCAACTAAGTTGGCAAAATTATAGAAAAACAATTTTTTTTTATAAATACCAATATACACATTATTTCACCACTGCCCTTTTTGTATACCCCTACCTTTATTGTACCTCGGTTACTTTGTTCTGCCTTTCACAGAAACTGCCAAAGCTTCGTTCCTTTTCTATAGTATACAGTACACTGATTCTGCTGCCTTGTCACTGTCAGCTGTATGTGGAGTGAGACTTGATCAAAATTTTTCATTGGCCTTTCCTGCCAATTAGAAGGGCGGAAAATAATGTTTTAAAAAATCTAAAATCGAATGCAGATTTCTGTTGTCATTTCTATTAACTTGACATCAGGCAGCCCATGCTTTTACGTTGACTGTTTCATAGCAGTATAAGATCAGCAAATACTATAGGAGGTATACCAATGATCGAAATGGGTGTCATTTGTCATGCCACTGAAGCAAAGTTCAAATCTCCTGAAATATAGCAAGAACCACTTGTGTACTTACGCAGCTTATCTCTACAAATGACTTCAAGTCTGCGTGACTGTATTTCTCAAAGTTACTCTAAAACAAGCCCCAAGGACAAAATCAAGTAAACAGACATGGGTCGGCAAATAAGAGTGTGGGAAAATGCTACAGTTACTTACCCGTCGTTGCCTCGATTGTATTCTGCAGATCCTCTGCAATGCCTTCACTCTGCTTGTAGCTGTCCCAGTCCAGTTTTGACTTTTCCTGCCTGTTAGAGAGCGGAGCTCTACACTGAAGCTTGTACTAGCTTGTACTACATCAGGGCACAATCAATCATGAACTACAAAAGCAAAAGCATGCCAAATTCTGGGCGCACCCCAACTAAATTTGGAAGTCACCATTGGGGTGGCCATAGTTTAATTACCCACTAGCCCACACCCTGACCCTTCTATGCTTCTACAACAAAGAACCTCATCAACGAAGCAGCTAAGAATGCATCAGGCCTCTCACTTTTCATATTACATGCAAGAAGAATAACAAAGTCTGTCCAAGCAGTAACACAGGTGGTATATAGTCGTCCCCCTTCCAAGGCACAAAAAGAAAGAAAAAAAACATTATGCTGGATGCAAATCTTGGACGATAATGAAAGGTTTTTTTCCCCCAAATAACCAGCCATATTGCATACTGTTTTCATTTCATGATCTCAGCAAATCAATAACTCAGCACCAATGCAATACCTTACCAGTACAGGTACCATCAAAAAGTAAATGGAAGGCAATGCTCGTCAAAAACGTCAATTTTAGTCGCCAATATTTTATGCATTGCTGAACAGATGTGTATTCAGTCTAAATGTGGTTCTATGAATTACATGGTGCACAACAAACCTCGACCATTTGGCTTTGGATTCAAGGAAATTCAATTTATATTCAACAAAGTTGCCTTCCTTTTGACAATGGATATACAAGACTCCAAGAAGTTATGAGTTGTAACCACTATCGTGTTGAAAACATTGTTGGTTCATGAAACGATGCCACAAAGTGCATGATAAAATGGCTTCGGTGACTACACAATGGCACTCATGGAGCCTCTGCGCAGTGCTGTCTAGAAAATGTTTTATGGTTTACAGACAGAACAAGGTGCAGAAGATGGGTAAAAAAAAGTCAAAGGAAACTGAGCAAGGGTTGAAAGGCAGCCAAGACAGAGTAAGCAAGGCTAAACACTGTAGGTCAGTTAAACAGGGTTAAGTCCAAACTGAATTTTACACTGATTACTTGCTCCTGGCTTTCATTTTATGATAAAAAAAGAAAAAAGAAAACAGCAAATTACAGGGTCAGCATACATAATGCGATTACGAGTACCAAAGTTAGAATGACCTATCATAAAAAAATCCTGACCATCAATAGTGTTAAACAATGAAATGTGTTCTGCATTCTAAACTGATCAGCATTCTTACTACGTAAAAGAGAAGGTCAACACTAACCAGTGTACTAATTTTTGCTTCTTGCTGAACAGCTGGTTCAGCACATTTCCTGCTCCACCTGGCTTCTTTTTTCTGAAGGGAAAAAAGGAAACAAGTTACTGATCATACAGTGCCTTTTCATTTTCTTTTTCTACTTTTGACTCGAACACACTGTGTGCACAGAAAGAAGCATAATGTTGTTGAACCTAAAGGGATATTTTTAACAGCTGTCAAAAAGCCACTTTTTGTTTTAAAAGAGACATGAGCACATTTGGTAAAAACTAGGGGGAGGGAGAAAGAAAGATGTAACCTGTGCGGGATGTCATACAAGGTGTCCTCCCAGTCACATCTGGCTACCCAGACGTGAAATGAGTATGAACACAAACATGATTTTCCTGGGAACCTTCCCTCTGTTTGAATTCAGAAAGTTGCCATGAGGCACTATGAGCACAGGTGGTCTCATTACAGCACCCCAGTGGCATGGCGCCCTATGCTAGGTGTCACCCTCGTTCTGATTACCCTCAGCTGCATGGATGCTCTGCGACAATGATGACAACAAACATGGTTCGCACAGAAGCGTTTGCCTTGAACAGCTAACACTGCAAAATACAAATGTGCCAGCAATAAATCTGGCCCGGCCCATTTAATTAAAGCTTTTTATTAGCATGTGAGACTACAATTTCTCCCTTTTTTGAAACTGATGAATTGTTATAAGCAGCGAGAGCATGGGATTTATTTCCATGCAAAACTTGACAGTTGACTACTGTATGGAATAATTACGCACATTTTACGACATCCACTAAGCACAGATGCATTTTCCTCTGCTTTTATGAGCAAGTCTTCTTTCACACAAGACATGTTCTCTCATTGCACCCCAGTGAGCAAAAACTACACCTACTCCCAGTGTGACGCTACACAAAATGCATGCACGCAGCACTCACCAAACTGTTTGACAGGAAAACATCACCAGCTTGAGGAACTTTTCTAAGCTCAGTTTTTAAGTATAAGTTTTTTGTATTTCTAGCTGGTTTCAGTTTCTTGCAGACTTAAAATTAATCTTTTTTTTTTTTTTGTTATATCGTCAACAGGCAAAATGCTTTCTTCAAAGATTGCAGTATAATAGTAAATAAACAGACATAATAACCCTACACACGACGCCCACAAAATATGCCATCATAAGAACATCTAAGCAGGACTGGCAGTAGTGTTATGCCACATTCAAATGCTGGGGAAATACAAATTTTGACCTAATGTGCACAGGTCTGCCACCCTGAACAAACTATAAAGGCTAAACAAAATTTAATTATTGGCTCTGCCACCTTGGACGGTACCACGGCTACCATAACTATGTTATTCTGGTACATGCATTAGTAAAGCATTGTTTAGTGCTTTTGACAAGCAGGAAACAAAGCATTACAGACTAGGAGCATAGCCAGAAATATTTTTCCAGGGGGTGTCATATGCACCAGTGAAAAAATAAGAGAAACAGCCTCTGCCCAAACAATATCAGAGTCATTTTTCTCCTTTAATAAAGCCAAAGGTTTCAAGTTTCATTGACTGCAATATCTACATAAAATAAAAAGTGCACACAGGACTACGAGGACTTGATTTGTAAAACACATATGCACTAATTCGGAGATTCAGAGCCTAGCAAAATTGTCTAACATTTGTAATATGTCCACTTTGTGTCGGTATCCACTGAGGGGTGAAGCAGATACTGCGCTTTTTTTCCCCTCAAAAAAACAAACCAACTGAAGACATTTAGTTTAGCTTAATTTGTTTAGCTTATAGGGTTAAGCAACTCAGGCTGAGAGATGCCATAGTGTGGAGGGCTCTGGAAATTTCAACCACCTGGGGTTCTTCAATGTGCACTGACATTGCACAGTACATGGGTACTTTGCAAATAACTGCGTAAATTGAAAATCTGTGTACTACATGAAACGAAACGTACGGTATCCTTCACACTTCTCGCCGAACACACAAGCTGTGCTATATGGGAAGGAAAGGCGGGAGTGAGAGAGAAAGAGGTACCGTAGTGGAGTGCTATGGGATCCAGGTGAGGCTGAGAACAAACACCTACCAAATAATCTATGGAAACAAGAGGATACCATAGGGAGTACAGAGATGTATTAGCCAGTTTAATCAGTATGTTATTACCAAATTCAATAATTTTTATTTTTATTTCTCTACAGTGTAGCAAGGAGAGATCCCAGCCCAGAAACATTTGGGGAAGAAATAAACAAATTTTACGGCAGCTGAAGAAACAATACTTGCTAGAGAAGCAAATTAGACGTACCATTTCTACCATTCATGGCCATACGCTAGAACACTGTGCATGCTACCATAGTCAATACACAATTCATGAGTCTCATTAGCGTCAGTTGACATTAATAAAACTTAATCACCAAAGCTAAATGCCATTCAGCTGAACTACAGTAGGGAACTGAGACTAGATCACTCTACCACCTTCACTGCTAATCTGACATCAATAGCAGAGCATGTCTGCATTTTTCAATCAGCAAGGTTCCCCTCGGTAACAAGATCAGAAGTATACAATTGGGTAATATGCATTATCTTGGAAAAGATAGAAGCTTCCATTCTCGTCAGCCACATACCCAGGCGGCAGAGGTGACTTGGACTGTCCAGCAACATCCTCCTGAGTCTTTGCAAATAAGCTTCCTTTGAGTCTACTGACACCTCCTTTTCAACCCTGAAATATCAAAACAAAGTGGTGCACTCATAAATGCGAAATTCTTGCAGGCAATTATACCTGTCGAGTCCAAACAAGCTACACATGAAGTAATTTCTCAACCTTTGTGTGCTACGTGGAAGTTACGTACGATTTGCGTTTGGATACATATAAAATTGTCAAATGTTTCGGTTTTATTACAGCCTCAAACAAGTAAATTACGGTATGCATGCACATTTCTGTACAGAGCCACTAATTTTAGGCATGGCACATGGTGTGGCAAACCCAAACATTTAGACTGTACAAAATATTGTCAAGACAAGCCCCAAGGAGCGTCGGCTTCCAGCACTGATATCAGGGTTCAGCCCCCAGCACGCCTCTCGAGCCAACGGTCACAACATCGTTGCTGTTCCCAAGCGCGGCGGCCGTGCGGTGCTAGGCACGTGGCATTATCCCCCCACCCCCCTCATGCACGCGAAAGGAAAACATCACCTCGATGACAAGGTGAGAAGAAAGAAATCGGTATGGCTGAGTTAAGGTGTCCTGCAGCAGCCGAGTTGTTAAAACCTTGCCTCGGTCAGTAATGATGGTCGACAGTGCACTGCGTCTAAGCACAATGTCGTTGATAAAAAAGTGAACAACTTCACCTTTATTTCAGTGTAGCGTGTCAAGTAGTCTGTGGCAGTCCATGGCGATTACGATCCCCTTGTGGCCGTTCGAGGATAAAGGAAATGGACCTAAAAGGTCCATACCCACTTTCTCGAATCATGTCAGGAGTGGCTTAATAGATTGCAACATGCCGGATGGCTTGAGCGCGGCCCAGGCAAAAAAATAACTATTGCATTCCAATTGGAAATCATCAATTGGAATCAATTGGAAATTCCCTAATGTGTTTTCGGCACTTTTGAAGAATACCGATTGGAAAATACCAACTGAGCTATTCCAATTGGCCAACACCAAATGGTCAGCCCCAACGGGTAGGCACCAAATGGACCATTCCAACTGACAGACACCCATTGGTCAGCTACAATTGTCAGGCACCAGATGATCCTACAATGACAGGAAGCAATTGTCAGGTGGTCTGATCAATTTATTAAGAAAGATTATAGATATAGAGTCTTATCATGGCATCCAGCTCAGTCCCTGGCAGGTCCCGGCTTGCTCACAAGGCATCCAGGTCC
Source organism: Amblyomma maculatum (assembly GCF_055883805.1). NCBI lineage: Eukaryota > Metazoa > Arthropoda > Arachnida > Ixodida > Ixodidae > Amblyomma > Amblyomma maculatum. The sequence continues at coordinate 188,111,734 of NC_139344.1, forward strand.
CTGGCGAAATTCCTGCAATTATCATTCAACAGCCTTACTACAGTGAAACATCAATATACAGCAGTGGCCAGGAACAAGATATATAGAGCACACAAAGTAAACCAATATACACAGCACTGAAATTTACTGCAAGCTTAATTTCATGCATGAACATGTTTTATACCTGGCAGGTTCACAGATAAAGCTGTAGGGAGATCCAATCGGACCGCTAGTTGGTGATTCATAAGGATTTACAGCCCAATGAACAGCTTCCACAATATTGCCTCAATCCTCTAGTGCACTCTTCCTGTTTAATATTAGTACTGAACACGAAAATAAATTGCTTTATCCTCACACCTAAAAAAAGGAAACAAGTTAAATAATTACTACTAGGGAACTACTTGTTTTTTGGGGAAAGCAGCGGACTATAACAACCAAATCCAAACAGTACATGAACTGATGTTACGATGCGAAGAAAAAAAAATAAGCTAAACAGTTCAGAAGGCAGTATCATACAGGCCATACCTAAATTAAAATACGGTAATAGCACGCGCTTTAATAATTTCAAGCACAGAAAAGGCAACCACTATCTGAAATTCTGTTTTCTTGTAGTGGGGCACAACCACTTTTAAGCTCGCGAGCTTGAGCGATTATCACATTGTACACGGCAGTTATGCATTAGGTGTTTGCGCTGCAGCTCAGACTGTCCCCACAGCCTGTAATAAGTAATATGAGAGTAGAGCGCGCCACTTGCGAAGACAAGCATGTTAAAAAAAAAAAAAAAAAACACCTTAATTCTTTGAAGACAGTCTGTTCAACCAACGCCTTGGATTACCAAAAACAAGGAGGTTGGTTATAAGCTTCGCAAAATTGCAAGAGTGGAACACGGTAGCACCTTCTTTATGGCACTCGACATCACGCACGGACGCCACTGCGCCGACTACGCCTGGTTATCGGAGTAACGAATTCCTTAACGCTCTCGTGTTAAAATGTGTCAGTAGATTCACTCCTATGTCACGCATACATATTCATATAATCTCCGCTGTGCAGATTTTTACGAAACGCGATCGCTGTACTCACTTCCAAATGCGGTCGCTTTCGCCGGGGTCGTCCGTCTTGATGTGTTATTGCCATGAACCACTGTTGCGTCAAAGGTGACAATCCTTTGACACTAGGAATTGGCACAACTGCGCAATCGATGACCTTGCAGCGCACACAGGTTGGTGAAGGTATCCGAGCATACTGCGCGCACTCGCACACACACGGAAAAAAACTGCTGCCGCGAGCCGAGCCGCGGAAGGCACCAAGCGCGGAAAGATAGTAGCCGCACCAAAGCTGGAGTTTGCTCCGCGACGCCAGCGCTCGGTTTCCAGCGGAGCGGAACTACAAAACCTACGCGCACCCGCGCCCGCGCAGCGCGCGGCTGTCTGCGGAGTCTGCGCAGCCCGCTCGCTCGGGAGCGCGTGCTACAGGCAGCCGCGCGTGCAAGCGGAGCGGGAGAAGGAGAGTGAGGACGAGGGGGGGATGGTCGTGCGTCTGTGCGTGCAAAGCCGGCGCTCTTTGCCAGTGGTGTTTCTTATTTTTGCTTTTTTCTGTGCCCCGGCTGACATAGAGGCTGGCTGGAGGCACGCTTTTTATCGGTGCTTTCGAAAGTGAGAAATTATGATTAATTGATCGCCGCGGACATTGTTTTCAAAGAGCGCTTGTTGGCAGGCTCAGACTAAAAAAAAAACACATGAACGCGAATTCGGTACTCGAAGGCAGAGGCAAGCGACAGGTATTTTGAAGGACTTGAGGCGGCACCTCTTGATGTCTCTTCCATGTTGTTCAGAGAATGAAGGGTCAAGCCTTCTCGTTGAGAATTGATACGCGTGTACACAGCGACGAGTGCTCCGGGCGCTGGTTGGGGAGCTTCCTTTCCATTTGTGACTGCTCACTTGAAAGGGGCCTATTCAACTCTTTGGGGACAGACGTTTTAGGCGATGCGAACTAGGGATTGCACAGCTATGCTGTGCAATCCCTATTTCAGTTATTTCCTCTAGCGAATGCGCAGTTTTGAGCTCTCAAAGCAGGATCGCGTATGAGGATAGAACGATTAACGTATGTGTTTTCCCTTTATAAGCGCCGAGTGATGGCATTAATGACATATATCCGTTTCTTGAGGCCGACTTGGTTCTGCGATGGCTGCTGCGGCACCGCCAGTTACAAACAGAGGTGCGAGATACGAGCGGTACGAGATACCTAAAAAAAAAAAAAAAACGACAACCATCGTTTCAATACGAAAGAGAGAAGAGCGAAAAACACTTTCACGAGTTTTGCGAAAAAGCGCGCCGTCACTTTTTCATTCCAGTTTTTTTTTCTTGCCTCCTTTGTTGGAGCGCGACGGCAGCCAGAATGCGGCCGGAGGAGGAGAGAAACAACCGAGTGCGCGCGGGCAAACACGTGCTGGAGAGCAGCGCGGAGCAGACGACAGCATGCTTTTAAAGGCCGCTGTACGGTTGCTTTTTTGACCCGCTCCGCACGCATTTTCTGCCTCAAGCGGACGTGGTGCGGAAAGGGTGTTGTACGATCGTTTTGCTGACTGCTGGTCAGCCGGACGGTTCCAGCGTCCCGATTGGCGCGTTCGGGCGTCGCCTTCCGTCCAATACCATCATACTCCAACTGCTGCGTGACCACCGCGGAGCTCTTTCGCGTCTTCATCTCTTTCTCTATGCCTTCCTTTCTAGCGTGCTGCATCTCGGCTGTGTCGGAATCGCCATGGCGTGGTTTCTGTCGAGGCTCTTGGTGTGGTCGATGGCTCTCGTCAGCTACCACATGAGTAGCAGTTCAGCAGAGCGCCTGACTACCTACATGGCCGCCAGTAGCGATTAGTTGGTCAGTTCATCGCCGCCGACGTAATCCACCAGCAGCAACGTAAAAGGCGTAAGCCTACAAAACGTCTTTTGAGAGATCGGCGTCGACTCGGCGAGTATTTTACGTTGGTGCGGGACATGAGGAGCGGAGACGGCACAGACTTCTTCCAGTACTTCCGCATGTCTGTGGAAAGGTAAGTAGTACATGTTCATATCATCCTTGCCTGTATTTCGTGAATTTCTTAGCGCAGTACGCCGGAGCAGGTAGTGTGCTCGCGTCAGGGATGCATGAGATGGGAAGTGCGTTTTCATCCGTCAGAGCATAGCGTGTGAAAACTTTATTACTAAGTTTGTTTTACTCATAACTATGAAAGAGACTGGGAATGCAAACGCGGTTACATTTGTGCATTATTAACCTCAACGAAGCGAACCAAAGGCGCGGAAGTGCTCGTCAATGAAAAAAATAAAGTATGGACATCAATTTCTTGCCTAGTTGGTTCTATTATTATTGTTTTTTTTGTGTGTTTTTTTGCCTCAGCTTCGCGGTAATTACCTAGGCTCACCCGATACGAAGGAGTACGGCCAACATCACGTTCATGAATTTCTCAGTCAGTAAAAAGCATGAACTAATTTTAATTTTACCCGTGGCCGCTGTAGCATATCGCCCTTGTTACTCAGCATACATGCATCTGCCGTGCTTTTTTGCGTACAGGAAACGTGGGGTTGTCTAACTCATTTTATTCAATAGACAAGTGTTTCATTATGCTGTTGTTATTGTGCAGGTTTGACAGTCTCCTAGAGTTAGTTAGACCTCTGATTGAGCCACTCAAAGCCTCAGTGGTCAGTTTGTCAGCTGGGGAGAAGCTGGCATTCACATTAAGGTAAGCGGTTTTTTTTTTTTTTCTTTTTTTTTTTTACAATCCAGTGACGTGTAAGTAGCATATACCATGTGCAGATGTATGCAATGCTGTCATCTGTTTAAGGTGCATCCACATTTTAAGCTCTTTAGTTATTGCACCGCATGTATGAAAAAAAAAATGTATTGTTTACTTGTAATTCACAGTGCACAGTGCCTCATGGGCTTTCTTGTTCTACTTGTGTGCATAGTCACAGCTGTACTAGTAAGCTTTTTAAGTGCTTATGGTTAGCTCCTGCATGTAATCATCCTTTCAGCATTTCAACATCTGCTCAGTCAAGAAGGCAATAATGTCATTTTGGATTATACTAACTTTTTATTGTGGCTGTAAACATTCCTTTACATTTGTGGTCAATTCTATATTGTCAAGTATTGCCATGTCTAGTACACCATGTGCTTTTCGTGAGATCTCCCAGTTTGTTTCTTGATTGCACATACCTTATTTTACAAACAATGCAAGACATCCATTGACCAGTGCTAAGTAGAAATGTGAAAATATGTTAGAATATTGTGAATATTTGCTTCACTGTTTAGCTTGCTGTCAGTATTTTGTAGTCAAGCGGTTCCAAAGCTGCTGAAGAGGAAATGCTGAACGCTGACAAAATTTCGCAGCAGAATAATGCTGCAGCAATTACAGTAATCAGCAAACACAGAAAAGTAGTCAGCTCTCCTGATTTATCTTATTATCTTAGGCTAAAAAAAAGGTATAAAAATTTCAGGCCACCATATCATGCTGAACTAATATTTAAGCATACTTCTAGCAGAATGTTGACCATGGCCTATTGACACAAAGGGCTCCCAGCTGCAAAAAAAACACGTAGACTTGCTTGAATTTTGATTTAGGTGTGATGATCCTAAGTAAATTACATCTCCATAGCTTGATTGCATGCCTTGAATGTCAGGGTCTATTAATGACTTTTTTTGCAAACATACTGCAATTTTTTATGCATGGCTCGTCCAACATCGAATATGTAGATACTGAATACAAGGAAAACAAAAGGCCATATATTTACATAGCATGTAAAGGGACTGTGTAAATCTAAAAAACAGTCCGATAATAAAATATCTCATTACAGTGCATTGCAAATTTGCGTTGTCGTAAGGGAGCAACAGGTCTTGATACTGTTATTTCAATTTAAGGTGGTGGAAAACTAATATTTATGGATTTTGAGTCCTCTGTTGGGGCTTACATGCATCCAGCACATTTACGTTACTTCCTTTTATAAGGTTTCACACTCAAATGTCCATACATTAATTTCCTTTGGATCCTCGTTGATCAGATATTTAGATGCCCAACCATATAGTGAGAATCTGCACTTTTATATTTACCAAGTGTAAAGCTGTATACATTTTGCTGGCTTTTTACAAGGCACATGATTCCATTTCTCGTGTATTAATATTGGCAGAGCATATCACATATACTGGGCCTAGCTCACATTCTCAAGCTTATGGATGGGTGAGATAATGTTAGTATTTGCATCAACCAAGCATTCAGTGAAGAACTGAATATATGTCATAATCTTTTGACTTCTATAATCTGAGTCGTTTGGGATGTTTAAACCCTACAAACCGAAACCAAACAGTACAAGTGAACAAGAGCTCAGTGGCCTGGCTCGGTACTGAGGAAACTCATTGCCAAAGTGCCTCTGACTTCAGGCATTGCAGCAAGTGTGTTCCGAGATTTGTTTGCATGTTCCCTTGTTTAGTTAACAGAAACATTAGTGGTGTGAATGCCAGTGGCACTGCACTTTGTGTTCAAAGTAGGCACAACCTATACGAAAGAAAAACACCACTGCCAAGCCTTGCATAGTCTCATTCTTCGACTACTGCTCCTTGCCCTCAAGGACTTTTATGACATCAGATCAGCTCTGAGATATGAAGCAAAGGGGGCAGGTGTAGTAAGACTCCGACTACGCCGATTCTTTTATTACAGCTAATGATTGGTTGCAGATGTAGTGATCTGCTGACTAATAGAATAATAATTCCAAAATTCTTCGTGCTTGTACTAAGTACTTCATTCTTAATCAAAGAGTGGTTCCATGCCTATGTATTGCCTGTTTGAGATTGTGCTTGCATTTCATGCTTTTCAACAATATGAACTAGTATCTCACCACCATATCAGCTCGGTGATGGACACTTACTCCTGAACTCAAGGATTTGTATTTGATCCAGGCTGTGGTGCCTACTTTTCAATTGAGGCAAAAAGCAAGGCGCCTGTGTACATTGCAATGTTAGCGCACTTTAACGAGCCTCAGGTAGTCAAAATTTTCGGACCCTCCTAACCTAACAGCATCCCTCATAACCTTGGTTCACTTTGCAACGTTAAAGCCGTAAACCAAATTATAAACTGCTTCACTGAATGACATCTGTGCCTAAAAGTTTGTTCCATGTACAAATAGTGCTTTGCATTGGTCCTACTCACTGGGTTTCCTATTTTTGCAGGTACCTGGCACACGGTTCCACGTTGAGGATAATAGCAAAGTCGTACAGGATCTCCGACTCTATAACAGGCCGTATTGTGAGGCAAACATGCATTGCCTTGCGGCAAGTTCTTCAGCCCTTGTATCTCCCAGAGCCAACCACAGCTGACTAGAGACGAATAGCTTTTGAATTTGAAGACCTTTGTAATTTTCCAAATTGTATTGGGGCAATTGATGGGAAGCACATTAAGATAGAGGCGCCTGCTAACTCTGGAACAATGTTCCACAACTACATGGGTGGCTTCAGCACAGTTCTACTTGCTGTATGTGATGCCAGATATCGATTCATTAAAGTAGGCATTGGGGAATGCGGTTCTCGTGGGGATGCTGGCCTCTTCAACAGCTGTGAACTGGGGAAGGAATTCAGAGCGGGCTCTTGGCCCATACCAGAACCAAGACTGCTCCCAGGCACCTCTGTAGAACTTCCTTATGTCATAGTTGGGGATGAGGCCTTCCCACTGTCTTCAAATCTCATGAGACCCTTCCCAGGAGCAAGCCTGAACTCAGAAAGGAGGATTTTTAACTATAGGCTATGTCGAGCAAGGCGTATCGTAGAGAATGCCTTTGGTATTTTGGCTAACCAGTGGAGGATCCTTCGTCAGGAAATCAGGGCCTCTACAAAAACGGTGGATACAATAGTATGGGCCACTGTGCTTTTGCATAACTACCTGAGGACACTTGATGATGAAGAGGACACCATTTTTCAGTATTGTTCCCCAGCAGATGTTGACAGGGTGGGAGAGGATGGGCGAGTAATTGATGGTGAATGGAGAGCTGATGAGCGCACAGGTCCTGTCTTTACACCTGTTCGCAGGTGCAGCAGCAACAGCTATGGAGCTCAGGCAAAGGCAGTGCGAGAAAAGCTCGTGCGGTACTTTCTCTCTCAAGCTGGACGTGTGTCATGGCAGGACAAAGTACTTGATGCTGGCATTGTACTTCCAAAATAGCAAGTTACATTTACCTTGAACGTGAACATGGTGTCGCCATTGTCGAATTCCGGCCTACATTTTATTCAATAGGCATTTTCAGGTTTGCTCGGTTAGCTCACGTTAAAGCTAGACAAAAGAATTGAGACCTGGCCCACAGCTTGCACTGCTGTGAGTGGTTTCCTGAAACTGGTTCATGTGCTGCATTTAGGAATTCAAGCAATTTCCGGTTTGCAGTGGCAGCACAGCGGTAGGACGCGACATGTGTTGACCATTTGTATGCGGGGTGAAAATCTCTTGAATGCCTAACAGTGCTGCTGTTCTGCTGCTGCTGCCAGGTTCTGGTCTGCATCTGGTTCAGCGGGCCCTCTCATAGCGGTCCGTTTGATCCAGGCCAGCTGGTGACTTTTCATGTATTGGCATGGCACCACAGCTCGCACTGCATTGTGAGTGGCTTCCTGCAACTGGTCCGTGTGCTGCATTTAGGAATTCAAGCAATTTCCGGCTTGCAGTGGCAGCCCAGCGCTAGGACGCGACATGTGTTGACTATTTGTATGCTGGGTGAAAATCTCTTGAATGCCTAACAGTGCTGCTGTTCTGCTGCCGCTGCCAGGTTCTGGTCTGCATCTGGTTCAGCGGGCCCTCTCATAGCGGTCTGTTTGATCCATGCCCAGACCAGCCAGTGACGTTTTATGTACTGGCTTCGCTTCAGAGCTCTCACTGTGCTGCGCTCGTGTAAATGTGTGGTCTTTGCCATTTATAGCAGCTTCTTCATTTATTTTTCTTTCATTCCTTTGCCTGTTCGTGCTTGTGGTTTTCTGTTTTTGTTCTATGTTTCTTTTCAGATGACTTCAGACTTGTCCAAAAGGCAGCTGTGAAGTTTACAGGGGCGTTGCAGCCTGCAGTGCAGTCATGTGCTTATCCTAACCGGATATATATATATATATATATATCCGGTTAGTGAACATATATACCCAAGCAAGTGGAGGGGAGGGGAGCCGTCGATGTAGCTTAGTTGGAAGAGCACTGAACGCGACATTCGGAGGTCGTGGGTTCGACTCCCACCATCGGCACGTTGTTTTTCCTTCCGCTTTGCATTTAATGCTCTTTATTCCAGTAATCAACACACGACAACATTCCCGTAAATGTCAACAGTGTGAATAATATTAAAAAAAAAGTTTGCCTTGCACTCTGAGACTGTTCGCTCCTTTAAATGCTATATATATATATGGTGATGAAGGAAGTTGTCAAGCAAATCGAGGACTGATATAGGTATATCTATATATATATAATATTGCATGCAAGCTAGACCATAAGCATTCATACAGCATATGTACACACATATACCGATTGTTATGTGGCGGTATATATAGTTACTGGCAAATAAGGAAATTATGTGCAGTTCACTACACACTGCGTGCTTCCTGCAGTATGTTCTAGCTGCTGACCCAAATTTGCTCCACGGGGCTCTTTGTGCTGCTGTATTAAAATGCTGGTGCGATTTACTGCCAGTCGAGAAGCATATATCTTTTATCACTTCCCACAGATAACAATATTAAATAAAACATCTCGTGTAATGTGTCTAACAGAAGCTAGAATGTTCTCTTAATGTTAACTAATGTACTTCAAAAAGAAGGTCTTAAAAATACTGTCATGTACCCCCCCCCCCCCTCTCTCTCTCTCTCACCATCTAGCCTATTAATTTTTATTTTTCTCCAGATAGCCCCCTTCTTACCCCAGATGGCTTCAATGCAAAGTCGCGCAGAACAGCTGGAGAGTTGTCCAGCGGAAGCGCGTTTTCTCCTCGGCGTGAAAAGGGCAGGGGATGAAAAAACCTTATGTGGTGACATGTTCAGCCTATCACATACAGAAGTTGTGCTCAGTCGTCTATCAAAGAAATATTTTTTTTTAGGCATATAGATGCGTATATCCAGCAGAAATAAAAACAAAGCAACAGAAAGGTATTTTCGAATTGACAGCTGAAGAAGGATGCTGTGAAAGTTCAAGATGTAAACGAAAGGGCAACAAAAACAATGGTCTAGCCCGAACTGGCCCAGATACAGCCGGGAAAGGTAGCAAGATATGGAGAGGGATCTACAGGTGAATAGCCTCAAGTGTGAACAAGTGCAAACTCTCTTTGTCCACCCCCCCCCCCCCCTCCCCCCTTTTCATGAGGAGGACAAAAAGTACAATATGGAACAGAGGTGTGAAAAGGAAATTGGCAGACCCAAGGACACTACCTGAAGAGCTAGCACACATGGGCAAACAGCTTATTCCCAACTGACTGATTACTTAGGTGCAGTTCATTTATGATACGTGCAAGCTAACTAAAGCATCAGAATTTCAGCAATATGTATAGCAATTCCTATGTGGGAATAGAGGCTGGATAGTTGCCAAGGCTTGCAATTAAGGTATATTTACATCACCTGCAGTTTGCCCCCTGTTGTTGCTGCATATTTGTTCCACAAGGCATTTGTGCTGCTTTATGAGAGCACTAGTTGTTGGGTAAATGCTTTATTTTCTGCTGAGAAATTACTGTGCAACTAAACACATTATTTTAATTCAAGAATTGCAGAAACAAAATCAAAGCATATTGTGTAATGTGTTTAAAACAGAAGCTGGCATGACATTAACAGAACTAAAGGAGAGCCTTGGAGTGTTTTATACACCAGTTGTCCTAGCTTTCAAAAAAAGCTTGTGTGCCTATAGCTAGCCCACTAGCTAGGCGCACCAGCTGTGGCTGTTGAGGGTTACCTGGCTCGAGTTTCATTATGCAGCATTCATTATGAACCCTTTAATGATTAAGACTATACAATTACCATTTCAACCATTGGCTTCAAGAAAAACTAGCATCAATAGAAAAGCAGTAAACTATCTTTAAAAAAAAAAAAAAAAAAAAGCTGACAGAAATGTGTGCACCCGGTGCTATTTATTTTGCACTTTCTTTTTCATGATCTTGAATGGGAACAAGCACAAAACGAAAACTTCTGCATAACAGCAATTCCACTTTCATGTCCCGAGATTGAAATGCTCTCCATGATGTTTTTCATGTGCCCTGCGTGAAAGATATGCATGAGCAGCTATTCAAATGATAGCTCTGGTTGGAGGTTAGTAAAGTTATGTAAATCGTACCTTGATGCAAACATTGCACGTAACTCTATTTCTAGACTACTTACAACTTTAGAATTGATGCTTTGTTCCTGAGGCGATAAGTAAAAATTGCAGACTATGTGTTTTTGCTAATAGGATGAATACGGCAAATGAAAAGCCACTGCAGGTATGGCAGACTAAAACCCCTCTATACTTAATTAGGACAGACAACTAAACAGTTTTCAGTTGCTTTCACTAGCCTAGGCCACTCTGTCGTATTTAAAGGCTTGATTGCATTTAAGCTTTCCTCTCGGGGTCACCTTCAAGTGAAACGGTCATGACACAGTGGTGGTCCTATGAGGCCGATTGGACGCTATGTTTCTACAAAGCCTTCAGGTGTTGACTGATTGAGGCATGAGATTTGCTGAAAAGTGTTTACAAAGCCCTTAATATTAAAATTTTCAGTCATATCTAGTTGCTACTGCAGGTTATCTATCCACTTCTTCAAGTGGATAACAAGTTCCGCTTTCCAGTTCCACTTTGAGCACAGATTTTAACAAATGCAAAAAAACCTTCCTTCCACTCTGTGCTCAATGGCCTAAAAAAATTCTTTCCATTGGTGCCTGTAAGCACAGAAATAAGGCTGCCATTTAAATTCATTTTCCAGGTACTATTGGTACAAGTTATTCTATTGTGGTAAATTGAATTCAGTTTATTTCTTCTAGATGTGCACACAATCTTGAAATGGTGACGCGGGTGAAAACTACTACTTGAATAGGACTGTGCACCAAATCTGCAGTTAATTTTTTAAGTCCTAATAAACCACAAAATGAAAAGCTGGCATAAAGAAAGACTAACTCTACAGAATAGTAAGCAATGTATGCAAACTGCAATAAAAAGAGGCAAAATACAGAAGCATCCTTAAGAAACTGCATGTAGACAGACGCATCTATATGCCTAAAAAAAAATATTTCTTTGATAGACGACTGAGCACAACTTCTGTATGTGATAGGCTGAACATGTCACCACAAGGTTTTTTCATCCCCTGCCCTTTTCACGCCGAGGAGAAAACGCGCTTCCGCTGGACAACTCTCCAGCTGTTCTGCGCGACTTTGCATTGAAGCCATCTGGGGTAAGAAGGGGGCTATCTGGAGAAAAATAAAAATTAATAGGCTAGATGGTGAGAGAGAGAGGGGGGGGGGGGGGGTACATGACAGTATTTTTAAGACCTTCTTTTTGAAGTACATTAGTTAACATTAAGAGAACATTCTAGCTTCTGTTAGACACATTACACGAGATGTTTTATTTAATATTGTTATCTGTGGGAAGTGATAAAAGATATATGCTTCTCGACTGGCAGTAAATCGCACCAGCATTTTAATACAGCAGCACAAAGAGCCCCGTGGAGCAAATTTGGGTCAGGAGCTAGAACATACTGCAGGAAGCACGCAGTGTGTAGTGAACTGCACATAATTTCCTTATTTGCCAGTAACTATATATACCGCCACATAACAATCGGTATATGTGTGTACATATGCTGTATGAATGCTTATGGTCTAGCTTGCATGCAATATTATATATATATAGATATACCTATATCAGTCCTCGATTTGCTTGACAACTTCCTTCATCACCATATATATATAGCATTTAAAGGAGCGAACAGTCTCAGAGTGCAAGGCAAACTTTTTTTTTTAATATTATTCATACTGTTGACATTTACGGGAATGTTGTCGTGTGTTGATTACTGGAATAAAGAGCATTAAATGCAAAGCGGAAGGAAAAACAACGTGCCGATGGTGGGAGTCAAACCCACGACCTCCGAATGTAGCGTTCAGTGCTCTTCCAACTAAGCTACATCGACGGCTCCCCTCCCCTCCACTTGCTTGGGTATATATGTTCACTAACCGGATATATATATATATATATATATATATCCGGTTAGGATAAGCACATGACTGCACTGCAGGCTGCAACGCCCCTGTAAACTTCACAGCTGCCTTTTGGACAAGTCTGAAGTCATCTGAAAAGAAACATAGAACAAAAACAGAAAACCACAAGCACGAACAGGCAAAGGAATGAAAGAAAAATAAATGAAGAAGCTGCTATAAATGGCAAAGACCACACATTTACACGAGCGCAGCACAGTGAGAGCTCTGAAGCGAAGCCAGTACATAAAACGTCACTGGCTGGTCTGGGCATGGATCAAACAGACCGCTATGAGAGGGCCCGCTGAACCAGATGCAGACCAGAACCTGGCAGCGGCAGCAGAACAGCAGCACTGTTAGGCATTCAAGAGATTTTCACCCAGCATACAAATGGTCAACACATGTCGTGTCCTAGCGCTGGGCTGCCACTGCAAGCCGGAAATTGCTTGAATTCCTAAATGCAGCACACGGACCAGTTGCAGGAAGCCACTCACAATGCAGTGCGAGCTGTGGTGCCATGCCAATACATGAAAAGTCACCAGCTGGCCTGGATCAAACGGACCGCTATGAGAGGGCCCGCTGAACCAGATGCAGACCAGAACCTGGCAGCAGCAGCAGAACAGCAGCACTGTTAGGCATTCAAGAGATTTTCACCCCGCATACAAATGGTCAACACATGTCGCGTCCTACCGCTGTGCTGCCACTGCAAACCGGAAATTGCTTGAATTCCTAAATGCAGCACATGAACCAGTTTCAGGAAACCACTCACAGCAGTGCAAGCTGTGGGCCAGGTCTCAATTCTTTTGTCTAGCTTTAACGTGAGCTAACCGAGCAAACCTGAAAATGCCTATTGAATAAAATGTAGGCCGGAATTCGACAATGGCTACACCATGTTCACGTTCAAGGTAAATGTAACTTGCTATTTTGGAAGTACAATGCCAGCATCAAGTACTTTGTCCTGCCATGACACACGTCCAGCTTGAGAGAGAAAGTACCGCACGAGCTTTTCTCGCACTGCCTTTGCCTGAGCTCCATAGCTGTTGCTGCTGCACCTGCGAACAGGTGTAAAGACAGGACCTGTGCGCTCATCAGCTCTCCATTCACCATCAATTACTCGCCCATCCTCTCCCACCCTGTCAACATCTGCTGGGGAACAATACTGAAAAATGGTGTCCTCTTCATCATCAAGTGTCCTCAGGTAGTTATGCAAAAGCACAGTGGCCCATACTATTGTATCCACCGTTTTTGTAGAGGCCCTGATTTCCTGACGAAGGATCCTCCACTGGTTAGCCAAAATACCAAAGGCATTCTCTACGATACGCCTTGCTCGACATAGCCTATAGTTAAAAATCCTCCTTTCTGAGTTCAGGCTTGCTCCTGGGAAGGGTCTCATGAGATTTGAAGACAGTGGGAAGGCCTCATCCCCAACTATGACATAAGGAAGTTCTACAGAGGTGCCTGGGAGCAGTCTTGGTTCTGGTATGGGCCAAGAGCCCGCTCTGAATTCCTTCCCCAGTTCACAGCTGTTGAAGAGGCCAGCATCCCCACGAGAACCGCATTCCCCAATGCCTACTTTAATGAATCGATATCTGGCATCACACACAGCAAGTAGAACTGTGCTGAAGCCACCCATGTAGTTGTGGAACATTGTTCCAGAGTTAGCAGGTGCCTCTATCTTAATGTGCTTCCCATCAATTGCCCCAATACAATTTGGAAAATTACAAAGGTCTTCAAATTCAAAAGCTATTCGTCTCTAGTCAGCTGTGGTTGGCTCTGGGAGATACAAGGGCTGAAGAACTTGCCGCAAGGCAATGCATGTTTGCCTCACAATACGGCCTGTTATAGAGTCGGAGATCCTGTACGACTTTGCTATTATCCTCAACGTGGAACCGTGTGCCAGGTACCTGCAAAAATAGGAAACCCAGTGAGTAGGACCAATGCAAAGCACTATTTGTACATGGAACAAACTTTTAGGCACAGATGTCATTCAGTGAAGCAGTTTATAATTTGGTTTACGGCTTTAACGTTGCAAAGTGAACCAAGGTTATGAGGGATGCTGTTAGGTTAGGAGGGTCCGAAAATTTTGACTACCTGGGGCTCGTTAAAGTGCGCTAACATTGCAATGTACACAGGCGCCTTGCTTTTTGCCTCAATTGAAAAGTAGGCACCACAGCCTGGATCAAATACAAATCCTTGAGTTCAGGAGTAAGTGTCCATCACCGAGCTGATATGGTGGTGAGATACTAGTTCATATTGTTGAAAAGCATGAAATGCAAGCACAATCTCAAACAGGCAATACATAGGCATGGAACCACTCTTTGATTAAGAATAGTACAAGCACGAAGAATTTTGGAATTATTATTCTATTAGTCAGCAGATCACTACATCTGCAACCAATCATTAGCTGTAATAAAAGAATCGGCGTAGTCGGAGTCTTACTACACCTGCCCCCTTTGCTTCATATCTCAGAGCTGATCTGATGTCATAAAAGTCCTTGAGGGCAAGGAGCAGTAGTCGAAGAATGAGACTATGCAAGGCTTGGCAGTGGTGTTTTTCTTTCGTATAGGTTGTGCCTACTTTGAACACAAAGTGCAGTGCCACTGGCATTCACACCACTAATGTTTCTGTTAACTAAACAAGGGAACATGCAAACAAATCTCGGAACACACTTGCTGCAATGCCTGAAGTCAGAGGCACTTTGGCAATGAGTTTCCTCAGTACCGAGCCAGGCCACTGAGCTCTTGTTCACTTGTACTGTTTGGTTTCGGTTTGTAGGGTTTAAACATCCCAAACGACTCAGATTATAGAAGTCAAAAGATTATGACATGTATTCAGTTCTTCACTGAATGCTTGGTTGATGCAAATACTAACATTATCTCACCCATCCATAAGCTTGAGAATGTGAGCTAGGCCCAGTATATGTGATATGCTCTGCCAATATTAATACACGAGAAATGGAATCATGTGCCTTGTAAAAAGCCAGCAAAATGTATACAGCTTTACACTTGGTAAATATAAAAGTGCAGATTCTCACTATATGGTTGGGCATCTAAATATCTGATCAACGAGGATCCAAAGGAAATTAATGTATGGACATTTGAGTGTGAAACCTTATAAAAGGAAGTAACGTAAATGTGCTGGATGCATGTAAGCCCCAACAGAGGACTCAAAATCCATAAATATTAGTTTTCCACCACCTTAAATTGAAATAACAGTATCAAGACCTGTTGCTCCCTTACGACAACGCAAATTTGCAATGCACTGTAATGAGATATTTTATTATCGGACTGTTTTTTAGATTTACACAGTCCCTTTACATGCTATGTAAATATATGGCCTTTTGTTTTCCTTGTATTCAGTATCTACATATTCGATGTTGGACGAGCCATGCATAAAAAATTGCAGTATGTTTGCAAAAAAAGTCATTAATAGACCCTGACATTCAAGGCATGCAATCAAGCTATGGAGATGTAATTTACTTAGGATCATCACACCTAAATCAAAATTCAAGCAAGTCTACGTGTTTTTTTTGCAGCTGGGAGCCCTTTGTGTCAATAGGCCATGGTCAACATTCTGCTAGAAGTATGCTTAAATATTAGTTCAGCATGATATGGTGGCCTGAAATTTTTATACCTTTTTTTTAGCCTAAGATAATAAGATAAATCAGGAGAGCTGACTACTTTTCTGTGTTTGCTGATTACTGTAATTGCTGCAGCATTATTCTGCTTCGAAATTTTGTCAGCGTTCAGCATTTCCTCTTCAGCAGCTTTGGAACCGCTTGACTACAAAATACTGACAGCAAGCTAAACAGTGAAGCAAATGTTCACAATATTCTAACATATTTTCACATTTCTACTTAGCACTGGTCAATGGATGTCTTGCATTGTTTGTAAAATAAGGTATGTGCAATCAAGAAACAAACTGGGAGATCTCACGAAAAGCACATGGTGTACTAGACATGGCAATACTTGACAATATAGAATTGACCACAAATGTAAAGGAATGTTTACAGCCACAATAAAAAGTTAGTATAATCCAAAATGACATTATTGCCTTCTTGACTGAGCAGATGTTGAAATGCTGAAAGGATGATTACATGCAGGAGCTAACCATAAGCACTTAAAAAGCTTACTAGTACAGCTGTGACTATGCACACAAGTAGAACAAGAAAGCCCATGAGGCACTGTGCACTGTGAATTACAAGTAAACAATACATTTTTTTTTCATACATGCGGTGCAATAACTAAAGAGCTTAAAATGTGGATGCACCTTAAACAGATGACAGCATTGCATACATCTGCACATGGTATATGCTACTTACACGTCACTGGATTGTAAAAAAAAAAAAAGAAAAAAAAAAAAAACCGCTTACCTTAATGTGAATGCCAGCTTCTCCCCAGCTGACAAACTGACCACTGAGGCTTTGAGTGGCTCAATCAGAGGTCTAACTAACTCTAGGAGACTGTCAAACCTGCACAATAACAACAGCATAATGAAACACTTGTCTATTGAATAAAATGAGTTAGACAACCCCACGTTTCCTGTACGCAAAAAAGCACGGCAGATGCATGTATGCCGAGTAACAAGGGCGATATGCTACAGCGGCCACGGGTAAAATTAAAATTAGTTCATGCTTTTTACTGACTGAGAAATTCATGAACGTGATGTTGGCCGTACTCCTTCGTATCGGGTGAGCCTAGGTAATTACCGCGAAGCTGAGGCAAAAAAACACACACAAAAAAAAAAACAATAATAATAGAACCAACTAGGCAAGAAATTGATGTCCATACTTTATTTTTTTCATTGACAAGCACTTCCGCGCCTTTGGTTCGCTTCGTTGAGGTTAATAATGCACAAATGTAACCGCGTTTGCATTCCCAGTCTCTTTCATAGTTATGAGTAAAACAAACTTAGTAATAAAGTTTTCACACGCTCTATGCTCTGACGGATGAAAACGCACTTCCCATCTCATGCATCCCTGACGCGAGCACACTACCTGCTCCGGCGTACTGCGCTAAGAAATTCACGAAATACAGGCAAGGATGATATGAACATGTACTACTTACCTTTCCACAGACATGCGGAAGTACTGGAAGAAGTCTGTGCCGTCTCCGCTCCTCATGTCCCGCACCAACGTAAAATACTCGCCGAGTCGACGCCGATCTCTCAAAAGACGTTTTGTAGGCTTACGCCTTTTACGTTGCTGCTGGTGGATTACGTCGGCGGCGATGAACTGACCAACTAATCGCTACTGGCGGCCATGTAGGTAGTCAGGCGCTCTGCTGAACTGCTACTCATGTGGTAGCTGACGAGAGCCATCGACCACACCAAAAGCCTCGACAGAAACCACGCCATGGCGATTCCGACACAGCCGAGATGCAGCACGCTAGAAAGGAAGACATAGAGAAAGAGATGAAGACGCGAAAGAGCTCCGCGGTGGTCACGCAGCAGTTGGAGTATGATGGTATTGGACGGAAGGCGACGCCCGAACGCGCCAATCGGGACGCTGGAACCGTCCGGCTGACCAGCAGTCAGCAAAACGATCGTACAATACCCTTTCCGCACCACGTCCGCTTGAGGCAGAAAACGTGCGGGCCGCATGCGTGCGGAGCGGGTCAAAAAAGCAACCGTACAGCGGCCTTTAAAGGAGTATAGACACCATTTTTTGAAGCGTCGGAAGGAATACGATTGCTTTCCTGGTTATACAAAGATGCTCCCCAAGCAATCCCAACCTCGCACTTTTGCGCGAAGATATTTTAATTTGATTTTAAAAACAAACCAGGCAAGTACTCCGTTTTTCAAAACCCATTGGCATCGACACCTCTGTGACGAAAACGTGTACATAGGTGAACAACATGACGTCATCAAACAACTGTGACGTGGAGTCGGCAAAGCAAAGAGCAGTGACGACGCACGGCCGGACTCGAACAGCGCCGCCGCCGCTTCTGCTCGCTTTAAGGCCCGTTCACACTTGCGACTAGCAGCGGTCGCGCGACCGTTTTGGTCGAAAAGCGACAGTCGCAAATGGTCGCATCGGTCGAAAAGCGACTGCCGCGGGCCGATCGGGCACTGCTCGAATTTTCAGTCGCGCGACTACTAGTCGCAAACCATTTCACCAATCAGCGAGGTCCCAGAGTACTCGACCGGGCACCTTCTGAATGCAATGAAAGAATACCCCTACCTTTTCAACAAATTGAACCCGGAATTCAAAGGCAGGGAGAAGGATATGGCCTTGGAGGAGATTGGAAAGATATTCGGACTATCCGGTAGGTACCATGAACTTTTGAGAAATGGGTTTTTCATGCAGGCGCAACATTTTATATTGACACCACGGTGATTGACACAGTCTATTCGTCGTTGGCGTTCTGCTGGAAACACGAGAGCGCGGCATGCGCACGGGCTCGCCTGAAAAAGTTGAAGTGTCTGGCAAGCGGCCGCTACCGACGTTCGCCCCAACTGTGCCTGACGAACGAGAAGGCGACAGTCGCAAGTGTGAACATAGGTAGTGGCGAGCTCCTCTCCTCTGGTCGCGCGACTGGTAGACGCGCGACCTCATCTAGTCGCAAGTGTGAATAGACCATTACTCGATGGCTTCTTCATTGGTGCATGTTACAATTACCTCACCGGTGTACGTATGGAGACTGCCTGCTAAACTCAGGCCCCAACAGCATGCCTGCACAAGTGCAGGGCTTACGGCAACGGTGCCTCTCGATGACGCGCCGGTTTCGCATCGAAGCGTCAGCGAAAGGCGCTTCGGAACGGGCTAACGCTGTAATAAACGTCGGAGTTTCGCGCCGCTTTACTGGCAAGCCCATCTTGTAAAATAATTTCTTGCTTTGAGCAGCGCCTTCAGTAGCGGAGCTAGCAGACATCTGGTGCGTCGCACCGGGCAGCCCAGCTGTAGGAAAAAAAAAGTTAGCTTGTATCACTGTAATTATTTCTACCAGGACCTCTGTATTGGCTGAATAATCCTCGCAATTTAATCGTGACTGATAGTCCTTTGTACAAATAGCTATGTAAGCGAATGAACAGCGATCTGCGATAGCTAGATTACCGATAGCGGATGCTATGAGGCATAACTTCGGAGTCGAGCGGGGCGGCCACGGCTTTACGCACCCAGATTGCCTTGACTGCGCCAGATGGCGCCACATGCTTGGACGGCGGCACGCAGGCCTGCCGCGTCGGGACCAATCAGCGCGTGAACAGGCGTGAGCACGGGAGCCATCGGGAGAGCTTACGGGTTACGGTGGCTGATCGCGTCATTACTAAAACATTTTTTTAGAACAGCTTGGCTCACAGCGTTGGCCAACCGAACTGATAAAGCAGCATCTTCACGGTTCCTTTGTTCAACATTCCTACCAGTTGACATTTCCTGCGTGTCAACCCACCAAGCTTTCGTGGCTGCTGCTGATTCCTGCTTCGTCGCTTGAGTCGCAGGCGAGCGGGTCGGGATTAAAGTGCCCGGCAATGTTAGTAACATCCACGCTATTGGGCGAAACAACGTCGCAGTACTAATTATGCTACGCTGAAGCGCTGCTCGACGACGATATTTTCTTGCACGTGCGACAGCAAGCAGACGAAAAACGCGACCCGAATGCGTCATCAGATTTTGTGCTTACGCGATCACCTACCTTGCCAGTAGGGGGCGCTCGTGTGGCGTTCTCGTATCTTTGACGTCATCGCGCGCTCGTGTCCGGAGAGATCGAAACCGAAACTGGCCCTGATAACAAATTAATTGATCTGTGCTGGTGCTTTTTGGGTAGCAGTCCCTCTGTTTTGGCCCACTGTGGATCGATTAAAGCAAAAATACCGGAACAGAAACTGTACGTGTCTATACTCCTTTAAAAGCATGCTGTCGTCTGCTCCGCGCTGCTCTCCAGCACGTGTTTGCCCGCGCGCAGTCGGTTGTTTCTCTCCTCCGCCGGCCGCATTCTGGCTGCCGTCGCGCTCCAACAAAGGGGGCAAGAAGAAAAAACTGGAATGAAAAAGTGACGGCGCGCTTTTTCGCAAAACTCGTGAAAGTGTTTTTCTCTCTTCTCTCTTTCGTATTGAAACGATGGTTGTCTTTTTTTTTTTTTTTTTTTTTTTAGGTATCTCGTACCGCTCGTATCTCGCACCTCTGTTTGTAACTGGCGGTGCCGCAGCAGCCATCGCAGAACCAAGTCGGCCTCACGAAACAGATATATGTCATTAATGTCATCACTCGGCGCTTATAAAGGGAAAACACATACGTTAATCGTTCTATCCTCATACGCGATCCTGCTTCGGGAGCTCAAAACTGCGCATTCGCTAGAGGAAATAACTGAACTAGGGATTGCACAGCATAGCTGTGCAATCCCTAGTTCGCATCGCCTAAAACGTCTGTCCCCAAAGAGTTGAATAGGCCCCTTTCAAGTGAGCAGTCACAAATGGAAAGGAAGCTCCCCAACCAGCGCCCGGAGCACTCGTCGCTGTGTACACGCGTATCAATTCTCAACGAGAAGGCTTGACCCTTCATTCTCTGAACAACATGGAAGAGACATCAAGAGGTGCCGCCTCAAGTCCTTCAAAATACCTGTCGCTTGCCTCTGCCTTCGAGTACCGAATTCGCGTTCATGTGTTTTTTTTTTTTTTTAGTCTGAGCCTGCCAACAAGCGCTCTTTGAAAACAATGTCCGCGGCGATCAATTAATCATAATTTCTCACTTTCGAAAGCACGGATAAAAAGCGTGCCTCCAGCCAGCCTCTATGTCAGCCGGGGCACAGAAAAAAGCAAAAATAAGAAACACCACTGGCAAAGAGCGCCGGCTTTGCACGCACAGACGCACGACCATCCCCCCCTCGTCCTCACTCTCCTTCTCCCGCTCCGCTTGCACGCGCGGCTGCCTGTAGCACGCGCTCCCGAGCGAGCGGGCTGCGCAGACTCCGCAGACAGCCGCGCGCTGCGCGGGCGCGGGTGCGCGTAGGTTTTGTAGTTCCGCTCCGCTGGAAACCGAGCGCTGGCGTCGCGGAGCAAACTCCAGCTTTGGTGCGGCTACTATCTTTCCGCGCTTGGTGCCTTCCGCGGCTCGGCTCGCGGCAGCAGTTTTTTTCCGTGTGTGTGCGAGTGCGCGCAGTATGCTCGGATACCTTCACCAACCTGTGTGCGCTGCAAGGTCATCGATTGCGCAGTTGTGCCAATTCCTAGTGTCAAAGGATTGTCACCTTTGACGCAACAGTGGTTCATGGCAATAACACATCAAGACGGACGACCCCGGCGAAAGCGACCGCATTTGGAAGTGAGTACAGCGATCGCGTTTCGTAAAAATCTGCACAGCGGAGATTATATGAATATGTATGCGTGACATAGGAGTGAATCTACTGACACATTTTAACACGAGAGCGTTAAGGAATTCGTTACTCCGATAACCAGGCGTAGTCGGCGCAGTGGCGTCCGTGCGTGTATGTCGAGTGCCATAAAGAAGGTGCTACCGTGTTCCACTCTTGCAATTTTGCGAAGCTTATAACCAACCTCCTTGTTTTTGGTAATCCAAGGCGTTGGTTGAACAGACTGTCTTCAAAGAATTAAGGTGTTTTTTTTTCTTTTTTTTTTTAACATGCTTGTCTTCGCAAGTGGCGCGCTCTACTCTCATATTACTTATTACAGGCTGTGGGGACAGTCTGAGCTGCAGCGCAAACACCTAATGCATAACTGCCGTGTACAATGTGATAATCGCTCAAGCTCGCGAGCTTGAAAGTGGTTGTGCCCCACTACAAGAAAACAGAATTTCAGATAGTGGTTGCCTTTTCTGTGCTTGGTTTGGTTTGGTTTGGTTTGTGGGGTTTAACGTCCCAAAGCAACTCAGGCTGTGAGAGACGCCGTAGTGGAGGACTCCGGAAATTTCGACCACCTGGGGTTCTTTAACGTGCACTGACATCGCACAGCACACGGGCGCCTTGCTTTTCGCCTCCATCGAAAAGCGGCCGCCGAGGCCGGGATTCGATCCCGCGTCCTTGGGAACAGTAGTCGAGCGCCGTAACCACTGCGCCACCCCGGCGGGTTTTTCTGTGCTTGAAATTATTAAAGCGCGTGTTATTAGCGTATTTTAATTTAGGTATGGCCTGTATGATACTGCCTTCTGAACTGTTTAGCTTATTTTTTTTTTTCTTCGCATCGTAACATCAGTTCATGTACTGTTTGGATTTGGTTGTTATAGTCCGCTGCTTTCCCCAAAAAACAAGTAGTTCCCTAGTAGTAATTATTTACCTTGTTTCCTTTTTTAGGTGTGAGGATAAAGCAATTTATTTTCGTGTTCAGTACTAATATTAAACAGGAAGAGTGCACTAGAGGATTGAGGCAATATTGTGGAAGCTGTTCATTGGGCTGTAAATCCTTATGAATCACCAACTAGCGGTCCGATTGGATCTCCCTACAGCTTTATCCGTGAACCTGCCAGGTATAAAACATGTTCATGCATGAAATTAAGCTTGCAGTAAATTTCAGTGCTGTGTATATTGGTTTACTTTGTGTGCTCTATATATCTTGTTCCTGGCCACTGCTGTATATTGATGTTTCACTGTAGTAAGGCTGTTGAATGATAATTGCAGGAATTTCGCCAGGGACCTGGATGCCTTGTGAGCAAGCCGGGACCTGCCAGGGACTGAGCTGGATGCCATGATAAGACTCTATATCTATAATCTTTCTTAATAAATTGATCAGACCACCTGACAATTGCTTCCTGTCATTGTAGGATCATCTGGTGCCTGACAATTGTAGCTGACCAATGGGTGTCTGTCAGTTGGAATGGTCCATTTGGTGCCTACCTGTTGGGGCTGACCATTTGGTGTTGGCCAATTGGAATAGCTCAGTTGGTATTTTCCAATCGGTATTCTTCAAAAGTGCCGAAAACACATTAGGGAATTTCCAATTGATTCCAATTGATGATTTCCAATTGGAATGCAATAGTTATTTTTTTGCCTGGGCCGCGCTCAAGCCATCCGGCATGTTGCAATCTATTAAGCCACTCCTGACATGATTCGAGAAAGTGGGTATGGACCTTTTAGGTCCATTTCCTTTATCCTCGAACGACCACAAGGGGATCGTAATAGCCATGGACTGCCACAGACTACTTGACACGCTACACTGAAATAAAGGTGAAGTTGTTCACTTTTTTATCAACGACATTGTGCTTAGACGCAGTCCACTGTCGACCATCATTACTGACCGAGGCAAGGTTTTAACAGCTCGGCTGCTGCAGGACACCTTAACTCAGCCATACCGATTTCTTTCTTCTCACCTTGTCATCGAGGTGATGTTTTCCTTTCGCGTGCATGAGGGGGGTGGGGGGATAATGCCACGTGCCTAGCACCGCACGGCCGCCGCGCTTGGGAACAGCGACGATGTTGTGACCGTTGGCTCGAGAGGCGTGCTGGGGGCTGAACCCTGATATCAGTGCTGGAAGCCGACGCTCCTTGGGGCTTGTCTTGACAATATTTTGTACAGTCTAAATGTTTGGGTTTGCCACACCATGTGCCATGCCTAAAATTAGTGGCTCTGTACAGAAATGTGCATGCATACCGTAATTTACTTGTTTGAGGTTGTAATAAAACCGAAACATTTGACAATTTTATATGTATCCAAACGCAAATCGTACGTAACTTCCACGTAGCACACAAAGGTTGAGAAATGACTTCATGTGTAGCTTGTTTGGACTCGACAGGTATAATTGCCTGCAAGAATTTCGCATTTATGAGTGCACCACTTTGTTTTGATATTTCAGGGTTGAAAAGGAGGTGTCAGTAGACTCAAAGGAAGCTTATTTGCAAAGACTCAGGAGGATGTTGCTGGACAGTCCAAGTCACCTCTGCCGCCTGGGTATGTGGCTGACGAGAATGGAAGCTTCTATCTTTTCCAAGATAATGCGTATTACCCAATTGTATACTTCTGATCTTGTTACCGAGGGGAACCTTGCTGATTGAAAAATGCAGACATGCTCTGCTATTGATGTCAGATTAGCAGTGAAGGTGGTAGAGTGATCTAGTCTCAGTTCCCTACTGTAGCTCAGCTGAATGGCATTTAGCTTTGGTGATTAAGTTTTATTAATGTCAACTGACGCTAATGAGACTCATGAATTGTGTATTGACTATGGTAGCATGCACAGTGTTCTAGCGTATGGCCATGAATGGTAGAAATGGTACGTCTAATTTGCTTCTCTAGCAAGTATTGTTTCTTCAGCTGCCGTAAAATTTGTTTATTTCTTCCCCAAATGTTTCTGGGCTGGGATCTCTCCTTGCTACACTGGAGAGAAATAAAAATAAAAATTATTGAATTTGGTAATAACATACTGATTAAACTGGCTGATGCATCTCTGTACTCCCTATGGTATCCTCTTGTTTCCATAGATTATTTGGTAGGTGTTTGTTCTCAGCCTCACCTGGATCCCATAGCACTCCACTACGGTACCTCTTTCTCTCTCACTCCCGCCTTTCCTTCCCATATAGCACAGCTTGTGTGTTCGGCGAGAAGTGTGAAGGATACCGTACGTTTCTTTTCATGTAGTACACAGATTTTCAATTTACGCAGTTATTTGCAAGGCACCCATGTACTGTGCAATGTCAGTTCACATTGAAGAACCCCAGGTGGTTGAAATTTCCAGAGCCCTCCACACTATGGCATCTCTCAGCCTGAGTTGCTTAACCCTATAAGCTAAACAAATTAAGCTAAACTAAATGTCTTCAGTTGGTTTGTTTTTTTTGGGGGGAAAAAAAGCGCAGTATCTGCTTCACCCCTCAGTGGATACCGACACAAAGTGGACATATTACAAATGTTAGACAATTTTGCTAGGCTCTGAATCTCCGAATTAGTGCATATGTGTTTTACAAATCAAGTCCTCGTAGTCCTGTGTGCACTTTTTATTTTATGTAGATATTGCAGTCAATGAAACTTGAAACCTTTGGCTTTATTAAAGGAGAAAAATGACTCTGATATTGTTTGGGCAGAGGCTGTTTCTCTTATTTTTTCACTGGTGCATATGACACCCCCTGGAAAAATATTTCTGGCTATGCTCCTAGTCTGTAATGCTTTGTTTCCTGCTTGTCAAAAGCACTAAACAATGCTTTACTAATGCATGTACCAGAATAACATAGTTATGGTAGCCGTGGTACCATCCAAGGTGGCAGAGCCAATAATTAAATTTTGTTTAGCCTTTATAGTTTGTTCAGGGTGGCAGACCTGTGCACATTAGGTCAAAATTTGTATTTCCCCAGCATTTGAATGTGGCATAACACTACTGCCAGTCCTGCTTAGATGTTCTTATGATGGCATATTTTGTGGGCATCGTGTGTAGGGTTATGTCTGTTTATTTACTATTATACTGCAATCTTTGAAGAAAGCATTTTGCCTGTTGACGATATAACAAAAAAAAAAAAAGATTAATTTTAAGTCTGCAAGAAACTGAAACCAGCTAGAAATACAAAAAACTTATACTTAAAAACTGAGCTTAGAAAAGTTCCTCAAGCTGGTGATGTTTTCCTGTCAAACAGTTTGGTGAGTGCTGCGTGAGTGCAGCACAGTTTGGTGAGTGCTTTATTGCTGGCACATTTGTATTTTGCAGTGTTAGCTGTTCAAGGCAAACGCTTCTGTGCGAACCATGTTTGTTGTCATCATTGTCGCAGAGCATCCATGCAGCTGAGGGTAATCAGAACGAGGGTGACACCTAGCATAGGGCGCCATGCCACTGGGGTGCTGTAATGAGACCACCTGTGCTCATAGTGCCTCATGGCAACTTTCTGAATTCAAACAGAGGGAAGGTTCCCAGGAAAATCATGTTTGTGTTCATACTCATTTCACGTCTGGGTAGCCAGATGTGACTGGGAGGACACCTTGTATGACATCCCGCACAGGTTACATCTTTCTTTCTCCCTCCCCCTAGTTGTTACCAAATGTGCTCATGTCTCTTTTAAAACAAAAAGTGGCTTTTTGACAGCTGTTAAAAATATCCCTTTAGGTTCAACAACATTATGCTTCTTTCTGTACACACAGTGTGTTCGAGTCAAAAGTAGAAAAAGAAAATGAAAAGGCACTGTATGATCAGTAACTTGTTTCCTTTTTTCCCTTCAGAAAAAAGAAGCCAGGTGGAGCAGGAAATGTGCTGAACCAGCTGTTCAGCAAGAAGCAGAAAATTAGTACACTGGTTAGTGTTGACCTTCTCTTTTACGTAGTAAGAATGCTGATCAGTTTAGAATGCAGAACACATTTCATTGTTTAACACTATTGATGGTCAGGATTTTTTTATGATAGGTCATTCTAACTTTGGTACTCGTAATCGCATTATGTATGCTGACCCTGTAATTTGCTGTTTTCTTTTTTCTTTTTAAATAAAATGAAAGCCAGGAGCAAGTAATGAGTGTAAAATTCAGTTTGGACTTAACCCTGTTTAACTGTCCTACAGTGTTTAGCCTTGCTTACTCTGTCTTGGCTGCCTTTCAACCCTTGCTCAGTTTCCTTTGACTTTTTTTTACCCATCTTCTGCACCTTGTTCTGTCTGTAAACCATAAAACATTTTCTAGACAGCACTGCGCAGAGGCTCCATGAGTGCCATTGTGTAGTCACCAAAGCCATTTTATCATGCACTTTGTGGCATCGTTTCATGAACCAACAATGTTTTCAACACGATAGTGGTTACAACTCATAACTTCTTGGAGTCTTGTATATCCATTGTCAAAAGGAAGGCAACTTTGTTGAATATAAATTGAATTTCCTTGAATCCAAAGCCAAATGGTCGAGGTTTGTTGTGCACCATGTAATTCATAGAACCACATTTAGACTGAATACACATCTGTTCAGCAATGCATAAAATATTGGCGACTAAAATTGACGTTTTTGACGAGCATTGCCTTCCATTTACTTTTTGATGGTACCTGTACTGGTAAGGTATTGCATTGGTGCTGAGTTATTGATTTGCTGAGATCATGAAATGAAAACAGTATGCAATATGGCTGGTTATTTGGGGGAAAAAAACCTTTCATTATCGTCCAAGATTTGCATCCAGCATAATGTTTTTTTTCTTTCTTTTTGTGCCTTGGAAGGGGGACGACTATATACCGCCTGTGTTACTGCTTGGACAGACTTTGTTATTCTTCTTGCATGTAATATGAAAAGTGAGAGGCCTGATGCATTCTTAGCTGCTTCGTTGATGAGGTTCTTTGTTGTAGAAGCATAGAAGGGTCAGGGTGTGGGCTAGTGGGTAATTAAACTATGGCCACCCCAATGGTGACTTCCAAATTTAGTTGGGGTGCGCCCAGAATTTGGCATGCTTTTGCTTTTGTAGTTCATGATTGATTGTGCCCTGATGTAGTACAAGCTAGTACAAGCTTCAGTGTAGAGCTCCGCTCTCTAACAGGCAGGAAAAGTCAAAACTGGACTGGGACAGCTACAAGCAGAGTGAAGGCATTGCAGAGGATCTGCAGAATACAATCGAGGCAACGACGGGTAAGTAACTGTAGCATTTTCCCACACTCTTATTTGCCGACCCATGTCTGTTTACTTGATTTTGTCCTTGGGGCTTGTTTTAGAGTAACTTTGAGAAATACAGTCACGCAGACTTGAAGTCATTTGTAGAGATAAGCTGCGTAAGTACACAAGTGGTTCTTGCTATATTTCAGGAGATTTGAACTTTGCTTCAGTGGCATGACAAATGACACCCATTTCGATCATTGGTATACCTCCTATAGTATTTGCTGATCTTATACTGCTATGAAACAGTCAACGTAAAAGCATGGGCTGCCTGATGTCAAGTTAATAGAAATGACAACAGAAATCTGCATTCGATTTTAGATTTTTTAAAACATTATTTTCCGTCCTTCTAATTGGCAGGAAAGGCCAATGAAAAATTTTGATCAAGTCTCACTCCACACACAGCTGACAGTGACAAGGCAGCAGAATCAGTGTACTGTATACTATAGAAAAGGAACGAAGCTTTGGCAGTTTCTGTGAAAGGCAGAACAAAGTAACCGAGGTACAATAAAGGTAGGGGTATACAAAAAGGGCAGTGGTGAAATAATGTGCATATTGGTATATATAAAAAAAAATTGTTTTTCTATAATTTTGCCAACTTAGTTGGGACTAAGGTTTAACTGCAGGGTTGGCAGCTGTAATTTTTTCTTCAGAATTTTAATGACCATTATGGTTTGTGTCACTGCAGGTGGGTGGAGCAAATGTGGGTTAAAATGAAGAAGCAGTGTTAAGGCATTGATCTGTTATATTCCCTGTGATCACGTGTGCCTGTGGTATGGAGATTTAGATTGTTTCAGTGCTGTATACTTCTCATGTTTGTCCTGCTGAGTTTCAAAATAGAAATTCTATGGTTCAAATTCTTTCAGTTCAGTTCAGTTCAGTCGTTCAGTCGTGTCCGACTCTTCGTGACCCTATGGACCATATCATGCCACGCTTTCCGGTCTCTCACTATCTTCCTAACATCACATAACTTCATCTGCAGCGCCTCGAGGATGCCATCTAACCATCGCGTTCGCTGCCTACCCCTTCTCCGGTGACCCTCAACCTTTCCCAACATAAAATCTTTCTCCAGCGACTCCTCTCTTCTCATCAGATGACCAAAGTAGCTGAGCTTTAACTTTAGAATTTGACCCTCCAATGAGCAGTCAGGGTTTATGGTCGACAATATCGACTGATTTGATCTTCTGGCCGTCCAAGGAACTCTCAAGATTCTCCGCCAGCACCACAATTCAAACACGTCAATTCTTCGGCGGTCAGCCTTCTTCAGAGTACAACTCTCGCATCCATACATCACAACTGGAAATACCATACATAGCACGAGTTATACGGATCTTGGTTGGCAGGCTAATGTCTCTGCTCTTTACTAGGCGGTCAAGGCTAGCCATGACTCTCTTTCCCAGAAGTAGGCGTCTCCTAATTTCATGGCTGCAGTCTCCTTCCAGGGTTATCTTGGAGCCCAAGAAGAGAAAATTTGTCACAGCTTCCACTTGTTGTCCCTTGATGCTCCAGGACTTGATGGGGCAAGATGCCATGATCTTTGTCTTTTTAATGTTCAGTTTAAGCCCAAACTTCTCACTCTCTTGTACGCACATCAGAAGTCTCTTGAGTTCCACTTCACTTTCTGCCATTAAAGTGGTATCATCCGCATATCTAAGGTTGTTGATACGTTTCCCAGCAATCTTCACTCTAGCTGAAGACTCGTCCAGACCGGCCTTCCATTCCAAATTCTTTAGCAGTGTGTTTTTCAAATCAAAATCAGTACGCAAGGTCACATTGTTCACTCGAAAAAAAAATTGGAGTTAAAGAGGCCAGTAGCTGATTTTAAGGGGACAAAATACTAAAATTTAGGTCTAAAATATTTTTCGGCGCAATGGAAATATTGATGTTTAATATGTTCGATTCCATAGTGGATTTGGCAGAAACGGTGTTGAAAATTTTTGCCGAGAATTTTTCGATCAGTGCATGCGGCTGTCTTTATGTAGTCCGATGCTAGAAACCATGAGCAGCGACCACGATGATGGCTGGTGGTCGAGAAAAAAATGTACCGAAAACAAATATAAATTTCACTCGCCAGACAGTGATTAAATATTTTTTTGCTTTGAGGAACACTCTTTTTCAGTTTCACACTAAAGGCTGTTACGGCACAATAATGCAAGCCTCGTCGACGAAAGTTTTAGTGGGCACTATAATCGCTTCATTCATGCAATTCCAAACACTGTGGTGCCATCTAGTGGCAAAACCTGAAAGCATGCCTCTCGCAGTGCAAAATGAGGAGTGGTTTTATTTAAGGACGCAGTGCATCAGCATCAGCATCATCAGCCAGACTATACCCACTGTTGGGCGAAGGCCTCTCCCATATTTCTCCAATTAACCCGGTTCTGTGCTAGCTGCATACACTTGACCCCTGCGAACTTCTTAACCTCATCCGCCCACCTAACTTTCTGCCGCCCCCCGCTATGCTTTCCTTCCCTTGGAATCCAATTTGTTACCCTTAGTGACCATTGGTTATCCTCTCTTCGCACTACATGTTCTGCCCATGTCCATTTCTTCTTAATTTCCGCTAGAATGACTCAGTGCAGAGAGCGCAAAATATAATAAATAATGACAAGCACTTCTAGAAGTAAC
Source organism: Amblyomma maculatum (assembly GCF_055883805.1). Classification (NCBI taxonomy): domain Eukaryota; kingdom Metazoa; phylum Arthropoda; class Arachnida; order Ixodida; family Ixodidae; genus Amblyomma; species Amblyomma maculatum. Next base: position 188,142,001 of record NC_139344.1, read on the forward strand.
AAGAAAGTGTGCACTTACGAAAATCCGAAAATCAGCGATATTTTGCTGATATATGTAGTCACGTGGGGTATTACCTTGAAAGTAATAGGGTTTCTTCGCTGGATAGCACCTCGTTTTTTTTAATGCGATTTTCAATGGCAAATTAAAATTGTAAAGCCTCTGATATTTTAGTGCTCGATCTGTACTCTATGAGGCAAGGTCTTTTCAACTCTACCATAATCCTTTGACATATTTTGGCGAGTGTTCTTTCCCTTTAAAGATAAATATTTTGATACAGTAGATATTCGAATGTTCAAAGTGCGTGTTCTCATGAGAGTTGCATCAGAATGGGAGGATATAGTAATTTGAAGAATTTTTCAATCGGTGTATGTGTCAGAAAATGTGAAGAACAAAGAAAAAAATGCATTCTGGATGACTTGAAAAGCAATCCTTCGTTGAGCATTGTGATCCTCATCTTGGCACATGCCTTGAATGCTCTTGTATTATTCTTGTGCTAGTGTTTACACTGTTGTGGGCATTTTTTGCAAGTGCTCTAGTATGAAAGCACTGATGCATACCACGACAATGGGAGGGCTGCGGCTGGCCCATCACTGCACTTGTCAGCATCAAGAAAGTGCTGCTTTCTTTTCTTTCTTAGTTTTGCTGAAAAGTCTGTATCAGGCTCAATTTCATTAACCTGAAGCAAGATCTTTTCGTTCTTGTAATCTGGTAGCACATTTTGTTGAAGTGGCAGTACCTTAAAGAACTATCCAACACAGTTTTTCATTTGGATTTCTGATTCCATCTGGAATGAATTAGAGCACTGTACATAGTCACCTTTGATATTGGATGGTGCAAGACTCTTCTGCAATATTTCAGGCCATGTCACCTCATATTCTACTTTTCATTGTTTAGGAGAAACCCCTCGGGTAGTGTAGACTTGCCTGCAAATTGAAGCCATACAGCTTTCACAGAAACAAGGAAAATGTGTCCTGGTCTGGTGTTCAAGCCATGGATAACCACCTCACAGGAATGTTCGCTTACCAACTGAGCTAGCCGGGACTGCTGGCGTATATGGTAGGGCGAAATGATTGGTCAACCTAAAGTTGGAATGGTGTCGGTCCTATGTCAGAATATCAGCAGTACAGCTGTGTCATATATCATTGTGGCATCTACAACATTTGGCACTAACTGTCGCATATTTTGTGTTGTTTTTTGTTTTGTTTTCTCTTCCAAATTCCAAACATAAATCACAAGCAATACTCTCACCCTGTTACTCCTACCACAGTGCTAAATTTCCAGTGTTGACACTTTTTCTGTTCGTCTTAGTTGACTTGCTGCAGCTTCATTGAAATGCATGTCAACTAATATTTTCATGAAAGTTCTTGGAAGCACTAGGCCTACTAATAAATAGTCATTTATGTCAAGTTAGCAAGATTATGATTACATGTTATATTTTTAGATAATCTTGAATTGACCTATGGCTGTTACTGTGCATCACCTTGTCCGAACTGACATGTTTGTTTCCTTACAGTTGGGCAAGAATCTTGGTTTTAGTAAGATGTGGATGCATTGTGAAATGAGCTAGACTATTTTATGTGCAGGAAGCAAGCATTCCTTCAGCGTGCTGACCTGCACCAGTTTTAAATTGAGAAGACCCTCAGAGCGAAGGGCCGATCTACTAACTACCTCTGAGCACTGTTCTCGTTCATTTTTTCCCCATTCATGTGAATATCACAGTTTGTCATCATATCATAATAAAGACATTGTTCAAAATGTACCATGCTGCTGTGTGATATCCTCTGTAACGTGCCATTGTCATCTGCAGCCACAGTTAAGCAAATGCTCTTTTGAAGACTTGACCCCCATATATCATGAGCCTCTAGAGCGTCGTGCACTGCTTTTCTTGTGTGTGCTGTGACGTACAGGCACGGCCAAAATACTATGGAGCATGCTGTGGTGTTTGAAATTCTTTTCCCCACTGCATAGACGAGGTACAATGCTGTTTTGGGTTTATGCGCAAGTGCACCAGTGGCACTTGCTAACATATATGTGTAAAGTACTTCTTGTTAGGTAAGATGTTAGGTAAAGTATGATAAGAACTTGACTGCCGAAACGTACTCCATAACATTGCGGCTGGGACTTTACATTCTAGTTAACACTTACAGTTGCTTTTTGGTCTGCTTCAGTTTTTCAGTGCAGTTTTCTTCAACTTGGAATACCAAAATGTACAATCATGAGTAGCCTTGTGCTTTGCATTGGCTTTAAAAACTTGATAAGCAAACCTAAAGTCAAGTCATGTGACGCTCTTCATACCAGTAACACAAAAATGTAACATTTTGGGAAAAAAAAAAACAAGACTGCCAAAATATCAGTTTCTTGGAACAAGTGTTACCCAAAGGGTAGCTGCTTGGGCTTGTTGGTTCATGAGTTAAATGGAAGAAACGTAGCACAAAAAATTATAGGGGACCTTGAAGCTCCATCTTTAAAGGGACACTAAAGACAGCCAAAGATGGTATGAAAATCTAATAAACTACATTTGGTGACACTGTCGCCGCATATCCGGCAGCAAAAAATCGAATAATTGCTGAGATATTGCGATAACAAGTTGAGGTTTTTTTCTTGTTCCCGCCGGTAGAATTCAAACTGTGCCCTCCGACTACGTAGTCGGAGTTGAGTGACGCACACTGTGACGTAAGCGGAGATTCCGTGATAGCTAGCGAGCCGGCGCGGCCCGCGGCGTTGCATCCCTCAAGAGCCAACATGGCAACAGCGTACTCGCAATGACGGCCTCAGCCGAAATAAATAAAACGATGAAGAGAGTAATTTACCGAGGGATGGGCCCATAAAGGAAGAAAAAAAAAACATAGAGCGCTTGTAATGCACAATACTTTACATGTTTCTCAAGCTTTTGCGCTCCTTCTTGCACTGTGTATAAACAAACCGAGCCTTCGGTCATCGCAACGCTTCCTGACATGTTTACATACAAATAAGATTTAGTTACCAGCAAAATAGTGTCCTCGCTGTTGCGCTTGTCAGTTTTGAAGCTTCGTCGCACTTTTTTCCTTCAAGGTTTGTGCTACAACTCCGTGTTCAGCGAAAATTACGTCCACGGTAGCAGAACATGACCGAAGTACCGGCGCCACTACATTTGCCAGCGCTGTGAAATTCCACATGTTAAAATGGATCCAGTGCACAATATAGTGCGCACAGGCATCCAGAACATTAGTTGCAAGACGTGAGAGCAGGCAGCATGCGCCGATGATCAAGAAATTGTAATTTTTAGACCGGCAGCGGAAACACCTTATTGTAAATGGGGCCATAACATAAAAACTAGAAATATTTCTAAGGTTCCTGTGGCGTTCGTTCAACACATTTATTTATTCAAAAGGGGGAGTAGATATGACGCGGCGTAGCCGAGCGGTTAGCGCCGAACGTTACGTAGCAAGTAGTAGCGAGTTCGAGTCTTACCACTACTGGCGTTTCTTTTTTTTGTTTTTTGTTTTTTACAAATCGATTTTTTTTTTTTAATCTTTTGTAACGTATTTCTGGTGCTTTGTTATTTTTAGTTTTTACTTTTTACCCGAAGTCCTTTTTTTCGCCAGGCGACGAGCGCAATATATCGACGCTCTCCTTGGTATGAGCGGCAAGTATGCGCCTTTTGTTTACGACGCCTGCAAATAGCACGTTGAAGGTCTTGTTGACGCAGTATATGTTGGTCAGATGTGCCATGATTTAGTGAACAATTGAATGATAATGCGGTTTTCCTTTGGTACTTAGCATATGTATGCTTTTCGTGGCGTACGTAGCTGCAGTCGAGCGGTCAGGTCGCAGTCGAAACCGCAACGGCGGCGATATGTTGGCGCAGAAGTGTGAACGAAGGAGCGTGTCGGCGGTAGCGGATTTCGCTCGCTCGTGCCTCCGAATGCTCAAATGGGAACCATCAAGGCGCATCTGCTGCTCCAAGCTCGTAATTCAGGCGCTGTAGGTTCAAACAAACTATCCGAGTGCGCAAGAAATGCCTGAGCCGAAACATAACCAAAACTGAAGTGGGCGCCTGTGGCGCCTCCAAGTATATTTTTGTATTTGCCTTGCAACGTTTACGTTGTCTTTTCGCCGTCGTTCACGTATGATAAAAGCCTGTTATCATGTTTGAGAAAAAATGTACTACCGCATTCAAACATGCAACGTAATTCGCATTTGTCAGCCTCCGGGATCCCTAGCGCGCCATGTGATTTGTAGTTGCGAGCCTCGGCCGTTTGGCTGTGGTGGCGGTACCTGTATTTCTGTTATTCTTCTTTACTACCTTATAACAGCTCTGTTTTCAGTAAGAGTGGTCTTTTTGTAATCGGGAACTGGCATTCTATCGATGCAAACCCACTTCCTTTCTCTCTTTAGTGTTCCTTTAAGGATATTGTTATGTGGTGGCATGACAAGCGATGGAACACGGCGACGCAGCAGAAACGAACGACATGATGACATGACGATGAAATATGCTTTAATGGCCAGTGGGCCTGGCGCGAGCGCTTCGCCCCGCGCCACTGCCCGCTTCGTCATCTTAGTAGCATTACCCGGGGCCACCGAGCGATCGTCCAGATCGATTGCTAGAAATCCAATGCATGACGTGACGATGAACACAGATACAGGATTGGGACATGAAACACTGGACACCACAATGAATGCGAAGATGGGAAGAATGCTTGCACCGGAGCATCAAGTTCAATCTTCACCGTTTGCCAAAGGCTAAGGCTCATGGACACGCCGAACGGCTTGGGCGGGGTTGCTGTCTTCGCTCGAGTGGTCGTGAGGTCGCTTCGTCGTGGGGTCGGCTTTGGGCTCTTCCTGGTCGTCGTGTGTTGTGGTCAGGGCTGGGGACAGCAGCTGGTCGGGTCTGAGCAAAAAGAGCTGGGCGGCAATCTCCATGGGCTTTTGGCAGATCGGCCCTGCGTACGGTTGGCTTCGACAGTGCAAGGCGAGGATGGGGATGAACTGCACCTCCAACCAAATGTTATGTGGTGGCATGACAAGCGATGGAACACGGCGACACAACAGAAACGGAACGACGTGGTGACATGACGATGAAATATGCTTTAATGGCCAGCGGGCCTGGCACAAGCGCTTCGCCCCGTGCCACTGCCCGCTTTGTCATCTTCGTAGCAATATGACATAATAGCATAGGCTACCAGGCCACATATAAAGCCCCGTTTTAACCAAGCCATGTGAACATGCCTGCATGGCCTAAGGGTAATGTGAATACGAGGGCCCTGGCAGGCTGATTCTGATCATCATCATCATCAGCTGCAATATACCCACTGCAAGGCGAAGCCTCTCCCATTTTCCTCCAATTAGCCTGGTCCTGTGCTAGCTGCATCCACTTAACCCCTGCAAACTTCTCAAATTCATCCACTCACCTGACTTTCTTCCACCCTATGCTTCGCTTTCCTTCCCTTGGGATCTAGTTGGTTACTTTTGCAGACTATCGATTATACTGTATTTGCACTACATGTCCTGCTCATGCCCATTTCTCCTTGATTTCGACTAAAATGTCAGTAACTCGAGTTATTTCTCTGACCACTCTGCACGCTTCCTTTCTCTTGATGTTACACGTACCATTTTCCATTAGATAGCCCTCTGTGTTGTCCTCAACTTAACTAGAACCTTTTTCGTTAGCCTTCATGTTTCAGCCCCATAGGTGAGTACTGTAAGATGCAACTGTTATGCACTACTTTCCTCTTGAGCAAGATCAGTAAGTTGCTAGTCATGATATGAGAGCCTTCTGATATCACCCTCCTATATGAAAGGAAAGGCTCCAGTTGGCAGCTCCTGCCAAGCATAACATTAGGCAAACCTACATCTAGTCAGTGTGCACCCATGTAAACCGCTAGCTACTGCCTGACAGTGTGATACTCGTCTTTCACTCAATACTGGTGCTGGCGCCGGATTTTTCGGTGAACGGGGCCTTTAACGTTGTCGCATTAAAAGGACACTGGCAGAGAAAGAAGCCACACACGGTGCTACACATAGCGCTTTGTGTGCCTTCTTTCTCTGTCCGTGTTCTTTTTGCTTGTTTTTTCCATTGAAGTGCTATTCGCTATGTAAATGGCTGCCTTATGCCTATTTGTTGCTGGAAACTTTCTATTCTGTCAATAAGTGAAGTGTGATAGGCATGAATGGCTTCCTCGAACAGTTGCTGCACATTACATTGGCCTTGTTTGAGATTCTTTCGATAGTGATAAATGCTCGACCCATGCATCAGCTTTGATTTTGTGTGTGTCTAAACTTGGAAGCCTTCTCTAACACATAGCTGCGCTTTTCCTGCATAGCACACCTGTTGCCTGTGTAGCCCATAGCATAGCCATTCTAATGGGCCTGATACAATTTTTTTCTTACATTTATTTTCCTGAAATGTACACTGCATAAAGAGTGCAATATTTGTTGGACTCACTGGTGCTTTACAACGTGGCATGCTCAATGCTAGTTTTGTGAACTCGCTAATGGCAGGCATGTGGCTGATTGGTTGCAGTGGCAGCAGTCCAAATAATGTATCAAAGAGCGAGAACAAGCACAAAAAAAATACTTCTGGTCCAAACTGGAAAATCCTGCTATGAAGTTGCACGAGCCGTGCTGAGCTTTCTGTACCATAGTGGTGGCCTATAGACAAGCGTCATGTTTGTAAACAAAGGTGGCGCTGCGATCGGCAACGACATGGGGTGTAGGCAAAAGCCTACACTGCGCAAAGCGACGCTGCCTTCGAAACCAGTTCGCGTGGTCGAATATATTGCAACGTAAGCTTCGCTTATACGTATAAATAGCTTGGTTTATGCCTGGAGAGTATTTCCGCACATTATCAGCCGATTACAGCTAGAATTACTTGGCGAAGAGCGCTGCATTGGCTTCCTTCTCCGTGGCCTCAACAGCGCGCGGCTGCGGTACGTAGGCGACGGCCGTGAGTGATTAAGTTAAATAAAAACGAGAAAGCGCAATGTATAAGAAAGACTAATAGTCAACCCTGTTCAACTCCCAGGCCTATTCCTAGCGCATGCAAGGAGGACGACAATATGAATGACTGGAAGTGTGTTTTTCATATGACGAATCTATTGACTGCCTTTCTGTAATTGCTTCAAGCACTCACTCTAAAGAACAATATTATCGGCAACTGTATATAGTAAACTAGAAATCACATTTCTAGCAAGTCATAGAATTTCGTATCTAAAAATAAGAACTCAATCTTTTAGATCTTTTTAACATGTTGGCAAAGTGCACTGCCAACTTGTTTTCGCCTGCCCGATAAAAAAGACGTTGACGTCTATCTCATTTACAGATGTAGCAAGGTCATTCACAGGTTAATATGTACATGAATGCCAGTACGAAAGCTCTCATTTTGTTCTCTTTGCTATAGGAGAGAAGCATGAGTGCAGATGAAACGTTCTCCACGATCGCTTGCAGCGAAATTTGCGTGATCTGTTGAGCTTTTTTTAATATACATGGAAATTGTTTATTCAAATGCGCATCATCTTATTCTGCTTATTTTGCACCCCTCATAGTCGATTCCTCTTTGGGACATTGAACTCCATGTACCATATATACTTAAATATCCTGTTCGATCAGAGCTAGATTGTACGTGGATATTTAATTCGTTCGTCATGATCTTATAATGACCTCCAAAAATAAAATTTAGAAATGAGAAATAATGCTGCGGGACTGCCCGGGTCATAACAATTATGTTTACTATAGAACCGGTGATGAAGAGACTGGTTGAAACTCGTGAAAGTACAAACAGAGAAAAGCTATATACTTTACAGGTCCGGGCCTGTTATAGCCAGCAATATCGTACTGGAGTGACCGCGCTCAAAGTAATTGCAATTACCTTCACAGCAGCGTTTGTGTCCTTTCTGTGTGAACATATGCACGGGCAGCACTGTAAGTGAATAGAACTCACAGTGCAGCTTCCCTGCGGGATCATACGCACACGGAATATATCGCGTCTGAACTTCTTACAACTTAATAACATATCAAAATGGGCACGAGCTGCAGGCGTTTGTTCTTGCGCTATTCGTCGTGTCGCCGAAAAGCAATCATGATAATTAAGGGTTGCAAACGAACTGATCTAGTTTCGGTGAAGAACTGCAACGCATATATATGTTAACCGCAAAGGCAATCCGTCACCGAAGAGTCTACTTGTCGCGCTCAATGCCGCTGCCCTTCGCTCTCATCTTTATTCTACCGCAAGAAACATGTTAAAGCAAGTGCCATTTTGCTTTTTGTGCCTCGTGGCGCAATAAACCGCACCACAGCTCGTAGAAATATTGGGAATTATGCCCGAAAACACAGCAAGCGCCGCGCATCCAATGCAGACGACCCGCGCTTTTGCCTACACCACGAAAGTCACTGCTGTCGCCAGCGCCACCGCATCTCCACTGACGTCACGGGCTGACGCTTGTCTATACATGGCCTCAACTCCTTTGCAGTGGAATAGAAGCTACAAGTTCACTTCAATGCATTCACGAGTTGGTCACACAAATCTAGGTGCCATTGTCTTGTTTACATAGCTCCCACTCCATTGTCAACAAATTACTAGAAGTATTGTGCCAAAGTGTCTGTGTTGTATCTGAAATATGTTGTACTTGGAACTTGCAAGTCATTAAAGTACAGAGTTTGATGCTTTGTTGCTCCCAACATTATCACTTCTAAAGGGGCACATGGTTCCTCTACAAAGTGAACCTGCCCCTCTAAGCACAGAGTGTTCATTTTTGCAGCAACAGCTATCGTCAGGAGAGGCCGGTGTGCCCACCACCTCCTGGATGCCTACTAAGTACTATGTGTGCCAGCCAGCTAATGATGAATATTAACCCCCATTGACAAGGCTGGGCAGTGTCCCTCGCAGAAGTCGGTAAGGCAACTTCGGAGAGCATTGTTTGCCGGCACAGGTAAAAGAAAAACTGCCTTAATTTGAGCTTTCTCTTCCACTGAAGCGATTTCTTTTAAATGCAAAATTGTGACATTATGATGGCAGAAGATTTTGCAGGAATTTATTTTACCAGTAGGCATCCAGGAGTGCACATGAAATGCCTCTCCTGGCCACAGCTGTTGCTGGCTAAGAACTGTCTGTACTTCAAGCAGGGACATCATCGTGTAAAGGGGCCTTGTGCCCCTTAACGGTGCTAGTACTGAGAGCAATAAACCATCAGACTTAGCCTCAGCCCCTTAAAAAATTTCACGCCTATACCTTGCTGACAATGAATTAGGAGTTATGCAAACAAGTAGTAACACAGCCAGAAATTTTTTTTGGGTGGACGTTATACGTCGCTGGTTGAAAAAAAAAAATCCTAAAGCAGGAGAAGGATATAGCAATCGGAAAATTTCGGTGGCGTGTTCCAACACCAAAACAACTCCACTGGCTATGACCCTGCAAACAAGGCAATGGATCCCAGACCTGTGTGACCAGCTTATGAATGCACTGAAGCAGTGCACTTGCAGCTTCCACCCATTGCAAAAAAGTTATGGTCAAGTACAAGCTACTACTGAGGTACAAGAAGCTAGGCAGGGTTTGTTTGGGGGAAATTCAAGCTTTGCCTTTAGAGTAAATGTTATAGTGCTTTTAACACTGCCTTTTCATTCTACAAGATTTTTAATATATATTTTTTGTTTAAGTTGGTTTTTAAGGAAAGGAAGGTACAGTATCTGTCTCACTCCTCTGCGGACACCTACACTTAATTGTACAAGTAATGGCATACAATAAGAGGTACATATGTCATTGGTTCGAATCCTTATTGCAAACTAGCCTTCAACTTGACCAGCAGATGGATGCAGAATGGGAAGCGAAATGGTATGGCACCACCCTGAACACTGCACAAAGAACGGCTGTGTCAGTGTTGATTTGAAAACACATGCACGTTTTGCAGACAACTGCTTTGCTGCACAATGGATTGATGCTACGACAAAACCTTTCAGTACAAACTTATCTTATGTCCAGTTTTTCCTAGCATTCCTTTTAATGTGCAACTTCTTCCCTGAACACATTTCTATGCCAGCTGCAGATAGGCAGACAGAGCATACTCTTCTGGCACTTCAAAGGCATTGGTATGTCTCCCTTCCTCTTCCACTTTTTCTTTTTTCTTTCCTTCTCACAGATTGTGATGTAAATGCTGGCTGAGCCATTCAATGATGCAATGACCAAGCTGAAGCAAGATCCTTGATATATGCTACGGCCTACTTAAATATTTGATCAACACTTATAATTTCCCCTACAGAGTTTTTCCTCACTTCCTGTGAATATCTGGTCATTCCTTCACAGACTGCAAGCATGCAAAGAGGTGCTGTATGTGGGCATGTTTAAATATTTGGGCATGCTGCATTGTAATTAGTAACATTAAACTACTTATCAGGAATTTTTACACAAAGATCAAGCTGCAAATCAAGCATGGCCGCCCCATGTGCTATGTGAAGAACAATGAGTACAATGGCAATGAAGTATGTGCATGTCAGTGAGAAATGCAGTAGCAGTAAAAAAAAAGTAGAAAAAATTTTTTAATGGACACACAACACACTCTCACTTTTAAACCAGTACACCACTTCTGACAATCTCAAAGTCGGCAGAGAGTCAACAAAGCAGTAACATTTCTCAAAAAAAAAAAGGAACAAACAAACAAAAGGACACAAAACGATGCAACGTTTCTTTCAGATGCGAACTCTGATGTCTCTCTTGGCTCACCGCCCGCGCTCCTTGCTCGGCATTAGGGGACTGGACAGGGATACCACGGCGAGCAGAGGCGGACTTGTCACTTGATCTTCGTGAAACAGAACTCCAGGTCGTAGATTCCAACAGCTTGTTCCCCTTTCTCATCATAATCAGCCCACTGATTGTCCTCGAACTCGACGTCTACAAACACAGTTCCGCTTCCCGTTGCTTCAGCGCTGAAGCCATCTCTGGCATCGAACGCAACTGGTTCAGCTCCACGGCACTCGAATACGGCAACGGTAGCAAAGCTGGATGCATTATCGGCGCTGTAGGTCTGTAACTTGTCATTCAGAATATCGATGCTGTTTTCCCTGCTGCACAGCCTGCACTTCAGGACCAAGTTGGCATTTGCACGTCTCCCCCTCATAGCAGTTTTGTTGGCCGCCTCGACCGTCTGCCAAGAAGTCGTTTCTTCTCCACAATTCATGCATTTTAACTTAAGGCGCCACACACAGTCACGACTCGGCGTGAAACCTGTAATGTTGTCCAGATTAGCACGTAGCTGTAAGTCAATCTTGACCATTTCTGGACGCTTAAGACTAATCTCGTGGCAAAGAACGTTCGAACAGTCAATTAAGACTAAGCCCGTCCAAAAAAATCCAACACCGCTGGCTTACACTGTTCCACATTGGCTGATTAGGCTGATCACTGATCACTTTTAACAGCGCGCGACAACCACCGCCAATTACAGGGTTACAGCAATTATGCCACGAATGCTTGAAGACATGTTGAACCAAATTACTAGACTCAACCTTATTTTAACTATGAAACTCGACTTTAAGACCTTACCACTTTTGAAGACTACAAGACTGTGGCGGCACCTGTAATCTTAAAAGTAATTAACACTTGTTTTAGCATGTAACGGAGCACTGTGGTGAGGCGAGTGCAGACGACGCTGATCTCGCTAATCTGGCTAACCTTTGTAAAATTAACAAAAAAAATGTGCAGTGTTGAAACGGCATAAATTTTGACCACAAACCCTTGGTGTTTCAAGGTATCTTGGGTCACAGAAAACGTGCTTTGAAAGTCTCAGTGCGTAACAGGTGTGCTCCGACACCGAGATGAAAAAAATGGCCATAAGTTTCGGTTTCGGAATCTAAAAGGGTGTTGGGCGCGATGTTTGACTGGTTGACAACGCCGTTGGCACGTTTTGCCTGCGGCCTGAACACAGTCGCTTCAAAAGTTTACGACAGGAATACGTTAAAAACGTCCTCCGAAAATCCGAAAAAAAAAAAAAAAAGAAAAAGAAACCATGACATAGTCCGGTAATACCTGCAGGCTCAGCTAGGTGACCCGTGGAAAATAAGGGCTGCAAGGCGCCCACTCGATGGACTGTCGTGGCCGGTAAGCTTGACTGCATTGAAATTGGTGTACGTGTATTACAACCTCGCGGCAGAGCGTTGTGAGAGGTGTTTCTATCGGATGACGCAGATTTTGGAGACTGTGGGGTACGTTTCAGCGTTTCCTGGCGAGATTTCGCCGCACGGTATACCTCCTCAATAAATGGAACGTTTGCATATCTAAAGTCATTCGCCTTTTCTCTATTAGTTCCGCGATAAACATAGCTCACGAGGTTCTTGCGAGATGCACACTCGTGCGGCTACGTTAGAACACATCATGTACTGATGGAGTTTTCCCGGCCGCTTAACAATTCGAAGCTTGCAAACAAGTGCGCGCTTTGATGGGACAAACGGCGAGCGACTCATGATGTTCCTGACGTAATTGTGCTCGGATTGGGTCACAATTTGAGGTGTATGTTCCACCTCTCTCTCTCTCTCTTCTTTTTTTTTTTTTTTGTGCTCGTAGATGTTCTTATTTCATATTGTTGAATTCGAAGCGCGCAATATCCTCATCTCATCACATTTTTGGTCAAGGAAAGCCGCTGATGATCTTATCGTCTGCCGCACGATAGTGAGACAAACGTGGTTTTATGGACGGCAACAGGATTTACATATGGTCGGCTGCCTCATGTACTTTATGCAAGCCACCCATGCAAAGAAAAGTCTAGGGCATCTCGCTCGTGCCCGATGGCCCAAGTTAAGGAAAACATATAGACGGTGTGCCCTCAAAAAAAAAAAAAAAAAAAGAGAAAGAAAACGGCGAATAGTCTTCACCTTTTCTTTTCTTTATGCTGCTGTCGTAAGGAGATTTTTTGGTGCCGGCCTTAGGTACGAGATCCTTTTGGCGCGAGGAAATGTTGGCACGAGATCCTTTTACGATATCCGCCATCGAACGTCACTTCACTAGAAATGTAAGCTGGAAACTACAGAATAACTTGCTGTAATGTACGACTGCCAGTTTCTTCTTGGGTTTATCTTCAGCAATCTTTTTCGAAGGTCTCAGCCGGCGGGAACCTTACTACGGCGTAAGATTTGTGGGCGATTCCTCTGCCCGAGGGAGAAGCAAGACACACACACACAGCGGGTCGTAGAAGAAACATCAGTATCTCACTCAGGAGGTACGGGGGGGGGGGGGGGTCAAAAGTTCCAAGGCCGCAGGTCTTGCTTCTGGTCAGCATATTCTGACGCGTGAAATCCTATTAAAGATATAAATGATCTCAGAGCTTAGAATAATGCTTCTTCTACCCTCCACATGTATTTTGAGATTTGGGCTCGTCGTAGCTGCCTGACATACTGCTCAGAAGCAGACCCTGTGGCTTGGGAACTTTTGACCCCCCCCCCCCCCCCCCCCCCCCCCCCCCCCCCCCTGTACGTCCAGGCAGATGCGGGGGCAGAGGTCGTCGTCGGGAGAACCGGCAGCGAGCGGGCAGCAAGAACCAGAAGAGAATGAAGAGACGCACGAGACGCCGGCGCGCCTCGCTTTATTGGGTGGGAGCGCGGAGACCGATCTCGGCAGTTGAGGGAAGGGGTTGCCGGGAAGCGGCGCGCGCTTCAACTGTGGCTGGCGTGCCGCTCCCTTTAAAGGTCAGTGGAGTGGGGCCCCACATCTCCCTCCGACCCGGAGTCCGGCAACAGCCGGGCCAAGTCCATGTCCGAGCCCGGGTCGGCGTTCAATATGCAGGCCTGTCGCCTGGCTCTGACGGGATGCCATCATCTCAGCTAGTCCGTATGGCGGCAGGGAAGCAGCAGGCGTGGCGGGACTATTCCGGCTGGTCCCTCTCCGGCAGCGGCCACTTCCTCGGGGTCACAGCGCGGCGGGGCTCGGCCGCTGATACGCCCGGCAGCCGCCCGGAGCTGCTTCCCCACATCGCCGTCGACCCCTTTCCATGTGGCGCCGTGTCGGATGCACCGGGACCTCTTTGCAGCAGACGTTTCCACCCCGGGCACACCTGGCTCCCTGAGGCCCGTACTCCAGGCCTGGGCAGCGGGCTCCGAATCCAGCCTCTTTGAAGATGGTCAGCATGGCCGCGCTGGTCATGATGATGGGCCACAAACCACGACAAACTAGGGAGGGGGCCCCTCCTTGAACCATGCACCGGGTGCGGTTTCCCGCCCCAGCGATCGACGGTGTACCTCTGACTGCTGCGAAATCTTATCAGAATGCATTCTGAAAGAAGCAATGACGTTAGACAAAGTAGTGCATTCCTTTGGTCTAAGGCTATAGTGTCGGTTGCGAACCGGATTGCTACCTGTACGCCTTACTTTGGGGGAGATGGCTGCATCGCCTTGAGCTTCCACTGCTTCGCAGTTATCGTCCTTGCGAAGGTGGTAAGCCTTCAAGTCTGCGACGTGCACCGGACCGGCAGTTTCACCACTCGTCAACAACCGCAGCTGGTAAGTGAGCGGCGTAGTCCGTGCCGTAACATCGAACGGTCCAGCCCACTTTTGCGCTAGCGACGCGGCGAAACCACGCGCTGCGTTGTATCCACATGACGGACCACGGACTGGGCCGCGGACCGGTCACGTGGTGTCGATCGCGCATGGTCTGGCTAGGTCCGGCCCGCGACAGCATCCACACGGCGGGCCAAAATAGCAGCCGACAAGCCGGACCACGAGGCCGGCCAAAGGTATACGCTATTTACCTCGCCGTTTCGCGATGCGCTCGTTGGACACTGCCTCAGTTTTTTTTTTTTTACGTTATTTCACAATGCCGAATTTGGCGTGCATTTTGGCAATATTGAGGTACGGCCTTCATCTATAGGGGCTTCATATAAACATGCATGGACGCATCTGTGCAGCCCCAAGAACGTACCTGAGTTGACAGCATTCCACTTAATCCGTTTAATTCCAGACGCAAAGATGAAGATGATCAATAAGGACCACTATACGCGGACGTCTTAACTGAGGACCGAACTTAGCCACAGTTAACGTGAATAGCAGCTCACCACTGCTGCAAACCGTTGCATAACGAAGCTGCGGTTACAAATATCCTAATTATTTATAACACTGTGCGTGGAGCTGCTTCCGACTCGGGCGTCAATAGCGCGCTCAAGCATCGTCCTACCGCCGCGTCGAGACGTGCTACGGCAGCGGCGGATATCTCTTGCGCCAGCGTGCGTAGTGAAATAGTCTTTCTTAGAATAACAAGCCTGACAGAAAGGCGTATCCGAACTGACCACTTCGTGAGAATTACTGTGATAACAAGCAAGTTTCTGCATAACAGCTGCCGCGCATGTGCAGCGCTGGCTCACCCGGCCTTCTTGTACGCTATCTCCGCTGCTAAGGCCTGGCTCATATATGGCCATATCCTTTTTTTTATTTTTTACACTGGGCAGGCCATTTACAGCAGTGCTGATCAAATCGAAAGCACTGTTCGCGGTGGCTTCGATGCGAAACAATCTAGGCCTAGTGACGACTAGGGCCAGTGCGCCGTCGTCCACCGCGCTAGCGGCGGCACTACTCCGGCAAACTCGCGGCATTTGTCGTCGCACGTGTTCATTTGGGAACTTCTCTTTCATGATGTATCATGGGGCCCGATGTTTTTTGACACTTCTCACTAAACACGCCGCTGTAAAACACTTGTCCGGGACGTGACGAGGCAGCAGTACGTAGTGCTGCACGTACCGTGGTACGCGGTACTCGAAGGCTGCATAAAAACACCGTCGTAGGCCACTCACTGCCTATGTTACTTGGTGCTCTTCAAAACATGCTCGAAGTGCACTTTGTTGATGTGGGCGAGCTCACGCGCTTTAAGGGGGCGCAAACGCGCCTCCTCCGTTCACAGACGCCGCCAGGTCCGTGGTCCGCGGTCCGAGAAAAATGCCCAGCCATTTTCGCCCGCTCCGGTCCGCGGACCTGGCGCGGACCTCATAAACCGGAAGTGGAACGTCACGTGACGCTTGGTCCGCGGACCAAAACAGGTCCATGGTCCGTCGTGTGGATACACCACCCGCGGGTTCGTTCTTTTCAGTACCAAGTCGCCCGTGTTGAAAACGACGTGACGACGACTTTTGTTGTACTGATCCGTCTGCTGAATGCGAGCGACATTGAGGTTTTCACGAGCCGCACGCTGCGCTGCCTCAAGGCGCTCGCGGAGCTTTGCCGCGTACTGCTTAAAGGCCCACTGTCCACCCTCCGGTTCATTTTTTTTCCGCGGTGGCTGTGCGGCTTCGTCCTCACGACGCAAGGCCGCAAGAAGTTTTTGAAAAGAGTAATTAATAACGGAGTTACAGCCACCGTAATCAACCGATTTTGCGCGTCCCTCTCCTTCCTTCCCCTCTCAGAGGTTTTTCGCTCTCCTGCTCGGTCGTCTAGCCTCCGTAAGCCAAATTCCCCTTCCTCCTCCGCGTTTGGCGGGAGGTGGGGTTTCCTGTGGAGTACGTCACTCGCGTACGTCATGACCCCGCCTTTGAGACTTTCCTTTTTCTTCGCTTTTGCTGTCTCGTTGACGTTGCGTCGAGTCGCCGAACCTCTCTCCTAAAAGAGAGAGAAAACGAAAGGTCATGTCGGAGTGAAAGTTTCAGGTTGCGCGAAAGAAGGGAAGGCTGTAGAAACGGCGCAGCACGCAGAACGGACTCGGAGCCGGGTGGTAGTACTCTCTGCGTGCGCGAAAACGAAACGGGCGAGGGAAAAGCGTGCAGCAGCGAGCGGTGTACACAATTAGTGGTGTACGCCCATCCTAGCTTCTCCCGTCAGTCAGCGAAACGGACCAATGGACGTCGTTCTCGGCAAGTACGTCATAACTGTGGCTCGAAGGGCGAGCGCAGAAGACTGGAAAGCTGGCTTCCCGAAGGAGAGCATGAGAGAGCTTTTATTTTTATTTTCGTTGCTTTGCGGCGCGCGTGTCACTCTAGCATTTTGCACAGACTATCTCCGGTACCTGATCGAAACACTGGGCTCCTTTGCTTAAAAGGTCCTTCCCTGGACAGTGGCCCTTTAAGCGGGAGGGGTGCGGGCCCCGCCGCATCAAGTAGGGCATTCTCTAGCGGAAAAGCGATCGTGTCATACCCACCGACCTGTTCACGGTTGTTCTAGCGGCGAACGCCAGTTAGGACAGCCGTGCGTCCCCATCTCTGTGCTGCTCGCTCATCGCGACCAGCATACTCTTAACATTCCAATTCACTCTCTCGGTTATGTTGCTCTCAGCGTGGTAGGGACTCGTTTTCCTGTGGAGGATTTGAAGCGCCCCGACAGGAATTCACAAAGACTTTGCTTGTGAAATACGAAGCATTGTCTGTAATCAGGTCGGAAGGGAAACCGAAATGAGTGAATGTCTCCAACAGTTTCTCCCAAATCAGTTCTGACACAAGCTTCCTAAGGGGGAATACCTCAACCCACTTGGAATAGTGGTCCGTTATTACCAGGATATATTAGTTTCCGCGCGCGAAGCAAGGGAGGGGTCCCATGATATCGCACACGACCATTCGCCACGGATAGTTGCTAACTACCGGCTCCATCATGCCAGCGGGCTTCCCCGCCCGAGGCTCAACGCCACAACTGTTACCACCGCGGAAGAGGTTGCCATCGCGTTAGCTCTGACCGACCCCTCCACTAAAGTAGTCGTTAGCGATTCCCAACAGGCAATTCGTAACTTCGATGCAGGTCGTATATCCCGACAGGCACACACTATCCTTCGATCTCTCCCCTTATGTCTACACCTCGTCTTCTCATATATGGACCCCAGCTCATGAGGCGCTCAGCGGGAACGCACAGGCGCATGCTCTAGCCCGAGAACTCAGCTACCGGGTGGAGCACCCTTCTCAGCCTGCCGCTTCCTCTGACACTCCCCAAGGTACTCATTCACGCCTTGTTACATACACGGACATCCTCCAGGATTATCGGCTCGAACGGTGTCTATACCCCCCTGCACACCGGGAACTATCCCAGCGCGAGGCCGTCCAGTGGTGCAAAATACAAACAGGAACCTTTCCCAACCCATGGCTATATAGCAAACTTTTCCCAAATCTTATTGCACCTAGCTGCAAACACTGCTCACAACCGGCCACATTCATTCACATGGTGTGGACATGTATACGACACAACGCAGACAATACCGCTACAGAGGATGCGTGGGAGTCCCTCCTGCGTACCACCGAGCTCGCCCAAGAGCGCCAGCTCATTTTGCGCGCATTGGAGGCCGCAGAGTCCCTGCTGACCTTCTCTAAGCAGTGCAACCAGTCTTTCGGCTGGTTCCCCTTCTTTGGGAGTAAATAAAGAGTTTATCATCATCATCATCATCGAGGGAGAGCGCGCTTACGCGCGCGCGCTCTCCCTCGAGACCGGCCGTGCTTGTGCTTACCTCCACGCCTTAACTGGCGCTCGCTTTAAAGCCCATTTCCCTCTCTTTCCTCTCTTTCTCTCCCTCTATGATCCCACCCCAGACTTTTCGGCCGCAGATCAGTGCATTGTAAAGAGGTACATTGTGCCTGTTTTCATTCATTTCAGAAGATGGTGCAAGGAAAGCTGAGGACGCGGTTGCTCCGCGCGTTTTCTTCGCGTCGCAATGGATAAAGCCGGGCCGTCAGGCACTGTGGCTCAGATTCGCCGCGCTTGACATGCTGAAGTTCTACGGTTAAACAGTGCTACGCACCTGAATTTGATTAACTATGCAAATCGGCCGTATTTTTTTTTTCGCCGCTGGCACTGTCGACAAGTCCGGACGTAAAGCTTGACGCATGGAGTAAGATGTGGCCAGTAATAGTTCTGTCGAACTCGATTTAGAGTGCGTGTAAAGCCAAGATGACCAGAATTGGCTCGTCGTGGCAGGCCAGGAGGATTTCGTGCCTTAGATCAACCGGTATGACCAGCAGGCAAGTTCTCGCATTGGAAGTAGAATTCTTATAAAGCACCCCATTGCGGAGCCAGAACGAGGACAGCTCCCGATCAAGGTACCGGGGTATTGTAGGGTACCCACCTTCGAGATGGTCGATGATCAGTCGCAGCTCGGCGTCGGCACGCTGTCTGGGAACGAGATCGGACGTACTGACTGCTCCGAGAATGCTATCGTCGTCGGTGGCATTTAACAGAAGAGGGTCGATGGGAGCGCGGAACAGGATGTCAGCATCGGCATGCTTTCGACCGGACTTATAAATAGCGCCGTAATCGAACTCCTGCAGGCGTAATGCCCAACGTGCTAAGCGGCCGCAGGGGTAAGTTTTTCAGCCAACAGAACGAATGATAGTGATGACACGAAACGGTCGACCATAAAAGTATGAGTTGAACTTGGAAGCGGCCCATACTACTGCCAAACATTCTTTTTCAGTGGTGCGAGGCGGATGCTCTACCACCTCGAGGCGGATGCTCTACCAGCATCCGCCTCGCATTCGGGAGGTACCGGGTTCGATCCCTGGTGCCGCCGGTTACCCACCGGTCTTTAAATGGGTACAAGCTTTCCCCTAACCTGGTGCTCGGCTCTTCTGGGGTGAAATGCTTGGGAAAAGGGGTCACGGCCCAAATAGTTGCGCCGATGTGGCAGTGATTCGTTCCGCCATCGGACAACAATAAGTCCGCCTTGCGCGGCAACAGCCCATTATGTGGCCCTTTTTTTTCAGCACGGCCTTTGCAGGCCATGGTTGTTCGAAACTAAGCCCCCGAGGGGGCACAGCAGGGTTAGCAGAGCCTCTTCCAAACGCACACCCCTAAAAGAGCCGGGCGCCGAGCCGGGGGACGCTTGTACCCAATTTTACCGGTGGGTGTCCGGCGGCGGGTTTCGAACTGACCACCTCCCGCAGCCGTGGCCTAGTGGTTAGAGCGCCCGTCTCGGCTGCGGGAGGTGGTCAGTTCGAAACCCACCGCCGGACACCCACCGGTAAAAATGGGTACAAGCGTCCCCCGGCCTGGTGCTCGGCTTTTACAGGGGTGTGCGTTTGGGAGAAGCTCCGTAAACCCCGCTGCGCGCCCCTCCTCCGCAGTGGGCCCAAACCCAGTTTCGAACCTCGCAGCCTGCAAAGGTGGTTCTGTTTGTCTTGCAAAGGTACTTCCTTTGACCCTCACCTGAAGTGCTCCCTTAGAGCCTCAGCTGCAGCAGTCTTCCAAGCGCACACCCCTGTGAGAGCCGGGTTTAATTTTAGTTAAACCCGCTAGGCGTAAGCAAAGCCGACGTTTGCGGAGCCTCTTCCAAGCGCACACCCCTGTGAGAGCCGGGTTTAATTTTAGTTAAACCCGCTAGGCGTAAGCAAAGCCGACGTAGCTTCTCTTTCTGTTCTTTTTTGCTAGGATTGCTTCTTTGCAAAATGGAAGAAAGAGCAGAAAGAGAAGCTACGTCAGCTTTGCTTACTCAACGCCCGAAAAATTCAAAAATAACACATGCACTGCATGCGGTGAAGTCTCGGACATCCTTCACATGATATGGAACTGCAAAGAGCAATTAGAGAAATATAAAGCTCGAGCGCTCAGCCAAGCGGAGTGGGAGGCAGAGCTGGCCCACACGTGTCTCTCACCAGGGCTCGGGAGGCAGCTCAAGACAATGGTATCCTGGACTGACGAAACCACCCACGCTATTCCGTTAAACAATTAAAGTTTACTCTCTCTCTCTCTTCTTCTTCTTTTTTCTTCTTTCTCTTTCTTTCTCTTTTTCTTCTTCTTTTCCTTCTTTTCTTTCTCTTTTTCTTCTGCTTCTTTTCCTTCTTTTTCTTCTGCGCCGCTGATGTTGACGGCACCGCCCCCACTCGGCAGCGGCGCACCTCCATCTGCGGCGCACCGTGGCTGCCGGCCGCGGCCACGCGAGGACTTTAGCTGGGAGCCCAGCGGTAGCCGCTCCTGTTACCATGGCGACGGCAGCGGCCGCGCACCATGGCCACCGGCCGCAGCACCCGACGGCTTGAGCTGGGAGTCCATCAGCAGCTGCTCTAAAAGTCACCGTGGCTACCGGCCGCGGCTATGCGAAGGGGCTGAGACCTGGAGTAGTATTGCTTACGCAATAAAAGTTGGGCTCAGTACGGGAAAGTGCGCGGCTGGCGTAGGCAATTACCTTGTCGACCCCGTCTTGGTGTTGAACGAGAACGGCCCCAAGGCCGACGTTGCTCTCATCCGTGTGTAGCTCCGTGTCGATATCTTCGTTGAAATGTGCCAGGATCGGGGGGGATTGGAGCCGGTGTCGTATCTTGTCGAAAACCATCTGCCACTCGGCCCCCCAGGAAAATGATGCGTCATTCCGAGTCAGGAGTGTCAGAGGGCTGGTCATCTGAGCAAAGTTTTTAATGAAGCGGCAATAATAGGAGTACAGCCCCCAAAACCGTCGGACTGCTTTTTTGTGGGCGGGGACGGGAAAGGCAGCAACTTTCTCAGGGTCAGCTCGGATGCCGTCAGTACTCACGATGTGCCCGAGAAACTTCAATTCGGTGAACCTGAAGTGGCACTTTTGAAGCTTGAGAGAAAGGTTAGTGGACCGCGAACAGCTTCGAGAACAGTTCTGTGACGGCGCAGATGTTCCGTGAACGTTGGCGAAAAGATTATCATGTCGCCGAGGTGAATAAGGCATGTCTGCCACTTCAGACCTATGAGCACAGTGTCTATCATCCACTGGAAGGTGGCAGGAGCGAAGCAGATCGAGTCTGAATGGGAGGACACGGAATTCATAGAGCCCATCTGGTGTGATGAAGGCGGTCTCTCGGTCCCTACCATCAACTTCGATTTGCCAATTACCACTCCTGAGATCAACCGAGGAGAAGTACTTGGCTCAGCAAAGCCGGTCGAGAGAGTCGTCGATCCGTGGCAGTGGACAGAGATCCTTTTTGTCATATTGTTAAGCTTCCGGTAGGCATGCAGAAGCGCCGTTCCATCTTTCTTTTTGGCGAGGACTACATGAGAAGAGCATGAACTGCTTGACAGTTGAATGACGCCGCCGGCAAGCATTTCCTTGACTTGCTGTTGGATACCGTCTATCTCCCGAGGAGACAAATGATAGGGCTGCTGATGGATAGGTCGAGTGACTTCATGCGTGATAATCCGGTGTTTAATGAGCGACGTTTGCGGCTCTTCAGACGAAGAGGTGAAGCACGCACCAAACTCCACCAATAGGTCTTGCAGCTGCCTCTTTTCAGCGGATGAAAGGCTAGGATTGATGTCGACAGCATGTACGACATCCGGTTCGGTGCTAGGTGTAGCTTCCTCGGAAGCAAAACATTCGGCGACGTCCTGCAGATTGTCGACGTAAGCAAGGGCAGTGTCACTGAATAGATGGCGATGTTCATTGGAGAAATTGAAGAACCTCCGTCTCACTGCCACGGAAGAAACAAAGGCCTCTTGCCACAGAAACCCCCAGGGTGAGTGAGAGGGAGACATTAGGCTCAACAACCCGAAACCGAGATGTGGCTCGTCGCAGGTAACTTTAGCGAGGATGCTGGCGCGTGGTGGTACTGTGAGGTTATCATCGGAGACTCGCAGCATGCAGTGGGACCCACGGTACACATGCTTTTCGGTGGCCAGTTTGGAGAGCGATTCGGGAGACCTATAGTGGCACCGTGCTCACGCAGGAAGTCGGTGCCAAGAATAACATCGCGAGAGTATTGGCGTAGAGTAAGAAAAGTTGCGCCAAATGTGCAACCTCGCATCGTAACCAGGGCCGTACACATACCCAGTGGTGCAACAACATGTCCGCCTGCCGTACGTATGTCTGGTCCATTCCATGACGTCACCACTTTTCTCAGTGTCCTTGGAAGCCGCCCGCTAAGGATAGAGTAATCGGCTTCCGTATCAACTGAAGCGTTGACCTCTTTCGTGTCGACGATAACAGGGATGTCCAGGGAGATCCGGCCCCAACCAGGGCGTGACAACGTCGGTTTGGAGTGAAGCGAACGGTGCGGCGGCGGAAGCTGGGCGGCAGTTGAGTGGTCGGCGTCGGGCCGGTTCAATCGGCGCAGCGGTGACAACTGTTCGGCGATGCGGACTACGTCAAGGCGATCTGGACTGTGCCGCGAAAACTGGACGGAAATTCAGCGTTCGAAGTCGGGACGAATCGAGCGGTGCCACGGTGGAAGCGTTGCAGCGAATCGGTGTGGGGAAGCCTCGCCCCCAAAAGGTCGACAGACCTAGTTTTCCCGACGAGGGCTGAGGAACCACGGTGTGCAGCGGTATAGCGTGGCCCAGAGGGCGAAGAGCGGCGTGGTGAAGGCGAGCGCGATTCACGGCGGAGTGAATGAGGACAACTACGCTGGCGGGTGACGTACTCGGCGATGACCTGAGGCCGCTGACCGGGCTGTGGGCGACGGCTGTCGGGAGAAAATCCTCTCAGGCCCATCTGGCGATAAGGGCACGCCGGTAGAGGTGACCTGCGTCGACACAGTGGTAGCAGAGAGGGCGCTGATTTGGAGCGCGCCAGAGATCAGTCTTCCGGGGCGCCTGGCGCCAATCTGCCCAGAGGGGCAGCGGCTGTGCAGCGTGCACAGCGACCATAGGTGGAGTGCAAGGCGAAGAGCTAGGAAGCGGGGTTGGGCGACGTGTGACATCAGCATGTCATCGGCTGGATGAGGCCCGGGGGCGGCGGTTGAAGACTGCACTGATCGGTGTCTTGAGTGCGTTCTCACAACACGTAGCCAAGAGCCGACCCGTCATTAGGATGTAATCACTTAAGGCTCCCAACACTGCATGAAGTTTTTCACCACCACCACCACCACCTGGACCTCCTCACGGATGACGCTGGACAGGGAAGCCGCACCAGAGGCAAATGTTTTGTGAAGTTGCTGCAGCTCCTCGCGGACCACGGTGCGAATGAGGTCGCGAAGCGAGGTCAGACCTGCCCCGGGATTGTAGTCGGTGTGGTCAGTTGGCGGTAGTGTGGATAGTGAATTCAATAGCCGAGCGTACTGGCTGCATCGCTGCTGTAGCAGCTTCTCCATAAGTACAGCGTCAGCCATAAACGCCGCGACGGTGGTGGGCGGGCTCCGCACAAGGCTTGAAAAATGCTGGTCTTTGGTCTTTGATGCTGCGCATCAGGTTCCGCACCTTCTTGTCTTCACTCATGTACGGGTCGGCGCGATGGAAAAGACGCGTGATGTCTTCAACGTACATTGCCACTCCCTCGTTCGTATGCTGGACTCGAGAGGTCGTACATACGGAGGAGCTGGCTTCGTTAGGCTGGCAACGTAGACAATGTGGCCTCGCGGTTCTCGAACTACGTCCGAGCAGCGCCTTCAAGGCTGAAGTAGACGTTCCGCATTTTGCAGCGTCGTCCAAGTCGTTGAACGTCGCGACCCGTTTGTAGTGAGCTAGTCAGTCCACAGCATCTTCGAACTACTCACCGTGAAATGGATTAGGGGTAGCCGGGGTCTGAAGGATGAAATAGGAGGTAGTGGTGGAAGGAACAGTCGTGGTAGGTGCGGACGGTGTCGTTGCCATAGCTAGGGTGGAAGCCAGGGGCTCTGCGTCCAGAGGGAAGGCCTCGGGGGGGCAAGCTTTGAAGCCGCCGGCTTGCACGATGAGCAGGAGCGGTCACGAGAGGCGGCCACGTTAGATCGTCCACAGGAGAATAGATAATCGATGCCTCCTCCACTAGTGCCACGACTCCAACCCCAAGGCGCCGTGAAAAAACGCGTAGGCGAAAACCCGAAAATCAGGTCGGTTTCCAGCACTGATATCAGAGTTCAGCCCCCAGCGCCTGTGGAGCCAACGGCCGCTTCGTCATCGCTCGTTGTCTCAAGCGCGGCGGCCGCGCGGTGCTAGGCACGTGGCAATATATTAACCATGGCTTGAACGACTCCACTTGTTTACGTCATTGCAAATCCGGACACAGCGATGTGTGAGAAAAGTGCCTGTGGCATGCAGGAAACCGCACGCGGCACATGGTTCAAGGAGGGGCCACTGGAACGGGGGGCACCCCCCTAGTTTGTCGTGGTTTGTGGCCCATCTTCATGACCAGCGCGGCCATGCTGACTGTCTTCAGAGTCTGGATTCGGAGCCCGCTACCCAGGCCTGGAGTATGGGCCTCAGGGAGCCAGGTGTGCCCGAGACGGAAACGCCTGCTGAAAAGGGGTCCCGAAGAATCCAGCACCGCGCCACATGGAAAGGGGTCGACAGCGACGTGGAGGAGCAGCTCCGGGCCGCTGCCGGGCGTATTCGCGATCAAGCCCAGCTGCGCTGTGACCCCGCGGAAGTGGCTGCTGCCGGACAGGGACCAGCTGGAACAGTCCCGCCTTGCCTGCTGTTTCCCTGCCGCCATACGGACCAGCTGAGATAGCATCCCTCCAGAGCCAGGCGACAGGCCTGCATATTGTACGCCGACTCGGGCTCGGACATGGACATGGCCCCGGGGAGGACGTTGAGGGGGGGGGGGGAGATGTAGGGACCTGCTTCACGTACGAGGCAGCGCAGCGCTCCAGCCACATTTGAAGGCCGCGTCACTTCCCGGCACTCCCTGTGCACTGCCCAATAGCCCCTCTCAGACCCTATAAAGCGAGGCGCGCGAGCGTCTCGCTCTCTCTTCACTCTTTGCTTCTGGTTCTTGCTATTCGCTCGCTGCCTGCTCTCCCGACGACGACCCCTGACCCCCCGAATCTGCATGGACGGACCCCCTGAGCGATATAAAGATGTTTCTTCCATGGCCCGCTGTGTGTGTGTCTTGCGTCTCCCTCGAGTAGAGGAATCGCCCACACGATGTGCACATTAGGAGTTCCAATTGCAAAATTCAAGTTCAAGAACATAAAAAAGTGCATGAAGGAAGAAAATTTGGGACACAACACAAAAATATACTGGTTTGGTTTGGTTTGTGGGGTTTAACGTCCCAAAGCGACTCAGGCTATGAGAGACGCCGTAGTGGAGGACTCCGGAAATTTCGACCGCCTGGGGTTTTTTAACGTGCACTGACATCACACAGCACACGGGCGCCTTGCTTTTCGCCTCCATCGAAAAACGGCCGCCGAGACCGGGATTCGATCCCGCGTCTTTGGGAACAGTAGTCGAGCGCCGTAACCACTGCGCCACCCCGGCGGGTCCCCTATTGCTGTTGACACCTATCAGAAGCTCCCCCCTCTCTCTCTTATCCTTATCATCTCATCCCATCAAGTAGACAGTATCTACAGTACCGTCACTGCCACCAGGCAAAGGGGCTTTTACAATGCATTCTGTTTTTATGACTAGATATCAAACTCTTTCAAATAGGGAAGTTTTGTCCTACCCATTGGAGAGGGTATAGGACAAAAAATCTAACCATCAAGAGATTCGGAACCCTAGATATGCATTACAAGCGGCACGACGTGGCTCAGAAGCAGACCCCCTGGGCTCTACACTTCTGACAAAGACTATACGTCAAACATCTTTAGCCACGGGTTAGCTGATATCACAACCATTGTAAACAGCGCTAGCAACTTGGTATATGACGACTGCCTTATGGGAGAAAAATATCGGCAAAAAGCACAATGAAACACCCATGGACTAAAATGGCTTTCTCGACACTCGCTCAGAATAAAAACGGCCTCAGTCCAAGTAACATAACCGCCGTACACTGGCTTTGTCAGGATTACAAGTGATGTGCATTGCGATTCGCCGCGAGATCGACCTAGAGGTGGCTCCATCGTCGGCTCCGATAGCGTGGATCGGCAGCCGGCGGCTCCCGTAGAAAAGCCCGCGACGCCTTTTGTTTCCAAGTTTACGGCGGCTTTGTTGGTGAAGAAAACTTACTCCAAATGCTGAGCGAATTACTGCTTCAATGTGTTCCAATTAAAAAAGAAAAGTGTAGAATTGGCCAGTGCTGTGGAAGAAGCGCGGACTGTAGGAAAACAAGGCACGAGACGAAACCACCCGCCTGTTTTACTGGCGCAAATAAAATGTAAATTGGTTTATAGGAAAGAAAAGGCGCAGTGTCTACCACACATTTCCGTGGACACCTGAATTGCTCAGTAAGGGAAGGGAAGGGAGGAAGGCGGGATTGACAGAAAAGAGAGATAAATAGGTGCCATAGGGAAGACTCCGAAAACTTTTCGACCAACTATGGATGTTTAACGTGCACTGATATCGCACTGCACCCGGACGCATTTGCATTTCATCTCTATCGAAACATGGCCGCGGGGGTCGGGTTTGAACCCGGGTGCTCAAGATCTTTAGCCGAGGTTCTGAACAATTGAGCCACCGCGGCGAGTTTCTGGCATCGTCTTGCACGCGTTTTGACTGCACCGCGTGTTCACGGGCCAGACATTTTTGTAGAGTTACTCTTGCCTGAATTATAGTTCTGTTTCTCTTTTCGCTTTTTCACCAGTGTAGGGAAATTTAGTGTCTGTAAAAGCAATTGCATGCACGTTGTGAAGTGCCACTGTGGTGACACGGTGCTACACTGAGAAGAAATTTACCATCCGAAATGTCGCCCACCTCTATTTTTATAATACGTAGCCGCTGCGTTTGTCGACTGGTGCACTCTTTACAGAAAATAGTTCCTCTGTCTTCAACAGGGGGCGCCACTATGACGGCCGTCATTTCTGGCCTTCGGAACGCGTCGGTGAACAGTTCGGACAGCTGCTGCGTAGCTTGTCTTAGAATGCCGACTGACTTTTAAACACCGCCGTTTTGGTGTGGGTACCCTCTGTCTTGTTGAAGCAATCTGCGGAGAAGTATACAGCTAATGAACCTGTGGTTTATTGGCGGGAATATAGACGACGCTTTCTGCATATGGTTCACGTCATGACCTGTGCCGCCGTTTTTCTTGGTGGTGCAGCGCGAGTTAATGATCCTTTCTGGGAGATGGGGGCGCCTGTGAGTTGTAGGGGAATGACTTCACAAACCTCGCGCACCGGCTCATTTCAACGCCGCAGTAGCTGCGGGGAAATGCTTGAACGACCATGGTGTTTTCACAGGAGTTATATATTGCGTCTTTGTACGGCTGCCAGGTTACTTTCGTAGCACATTAAAATGATCTTGGCGTGGCTATTAATGTCTGTGCATTCATAATGAATGCATTGTGCAGAGAATGAAGGTCACCGTGTGCACGCCTGTGAACCTGCTTACTTCAGACAAGCACTGCTTGCTGCTTTTATATAACTAAAGCACGGATCAAGGGTGAATTTTAGCATAACATTTCTATACCTCCGCTTGTTCGGGCTCGCTACATCTGCAGGTGCTGAACTCCCGTACATGCAGTTGCTTTCATCCGAGCGCAAGGGAACGTCGCTGAGCGCCCTTCGAGCAGCAGCGAATCTTTTCAAGCCAAGACGTTTACGGTCGGGGGATTATATCCGCGTCCAAATCTAGTAGTAAGTATTGTCCACAATGCTGAACGGTGAACATTCTTTGTGCGTCTCAACCAGCGTGGTCTGTTAGGCAAAAATATTGAAAAGAAAAGGTGATAGTCAGGCTGTAATATATTCAGTTTGACGGTAAACTGTCTTGTCCACAAAAAGCGTTTGAGAGGGAATGGACTAAAAATAACTCGCCAACGTCTGGCGGTTTTGTCGACACGTTCCAGAAAATGCAGGCATTCAGATGACGCAGTAAATGAGCTAGGTGATTAAATAAAACATTTTGTAGCACCTGCACATACCATGTGCAATCGCATGAAGTTTCTGTGCTATCTACCAGCTCGTTGTCCCCAGCAATAGCGGGTACGCAGCACCTTGCAGCAGGGCGTTAGCGAGCCGGAAGCCATAGAAGCCAGAAGGCCCGAAGCCCGGCAATGGCGGAAGGGTCACGTAAACAAATATGAGAGAGCCCATGCTCTCGCGTTGTAAAGCGTTTATAGTCTAGTTGTCCTAGCATCTTCCAACCCCACGCAGATGCAAGGTTCTTGCTCTGACCTTCTCTAAGAAAGGAAACACAGCCTGGTTCGGCCTCATCGTCCTTGACTCGAGGATTAAGCTATTTAAATGTAGCACTGACAGCGTACTGCTCGGAAGGCTTGCCATAGACTGCGAGTGCACATCAACTCTGGTTAGACAACGCTCCGAAATATTCCCCCAAAATGAAATCTTGCCGACGCTGAATTCTCGCCGCACAGGAAAGCTGACTGTTTACGTTTAGAGCGCCGGGTGGAGTGAGTTCGCCGAACAAGATATAACAAGGGAAGCGAGATGGTTAAGCCCGTATGAAAGTTAGCAGTACTATTCTATTCCCCTTCTCATAAACAACGAGTCTGCGCAGGAGAGTTTGCGCTGGCGTTTGCGCGGGATCATATTTTCTCTTCTGGCGGATCTGGTCCTCTAGGTCTGAACTGCATGGCTCCTCCCATTGATCTCTATTGCTCACCTCCCCTGTTACGAATGCGCAGGAGCCTTCAAGATTAACAGCAAAAGAGAAATTATATTAGTTTAAACTCCCGAAGCGATATCGGCTATGAGGGAGGATGTAGTCGCGGGCTTCGGTAACGTTGCACCTGAGATTGTTTAACGTGCTGTCGAATTGCACAGCACAGGAGCGCCTTGCGAAACGGCCAGGATCTAACCTGCGCCCTCGAACTCAGCAGTCGAAAAATGTTTAAAACCACTTATTGGGCGTGTTGGTATATCATGCTGTTTGTTCGTTTTCGCGCTGTGTGTGATTGTCAGTACTCGAGCCCCCCTACCACATGACACACGAAAGTTATTTATTTCAGAGTTACTGCCAGCCTTCAAGGAAGCCTTAGGATGGACATACGTATAAAAGAAACAGATACAGAGCAGAAAAAACGCGTCACAGATATAATCAGCCCGTTTGCACAGACACTAACAAGAATACACTGTGCTAAATGATCTGAACATTTAACCCCATTCAACCGAAATTCAACAGAACACCATTCAACAGAAAATGCGACAACCAGGCATGAAAGGAAAGTTTGCAGATAAAGAAAATGGTGAGGAAAAGCAGATATGTGAAACACCCGTACGCATATTGTTATAGATGATCAAACAGCAGCGATTCGCGCCAAGTGAAAAAGAATCTTGTTTCAAGTTCCTTGTGAAGGACTCGGTAGTCGGGAAGTTTCGGCAGGAAGTGCGTTCCACTATGTTCTGGGGAAAAAGGAGTTCTTAAAGGTATCGGTTTTGCAGCTATATTCTTTTTTTTTTTGTAATGGTTTCTGCGCGTAGTCCGCCAAGTACCTGGTTCGATATAAAGATTGTCGTCTATGCTAATCTTATTGTGATAAATAAGATACATACATGCATTTGAATCGTTCATGAAAGCGTCGTAACTGCAGAGAATTCAACTTAGCCTTTTTCGCAAGTGCTGTCGCTGATGTTCACCAGCTGTACGAGCCATATACAATTTCTTCTGATTTTCTCTGAATATTTTTGAGTTGATATTTTTAATATATGTACAGTGACAAAGCTTGCAGCCTAGACTGCTACAATGATCCACAAGGTAATGTGCCTCTGAGCGCTACTAAATAAACTGTGACATGAGGAAAAAGTGTGCGTACCCTCACAGCTTATATATATATATATATATATATATATATATATATATATATATATATATATATATATATATATATTAACATTGATACTAGGGTTTAACAATTTTGAGTTGAATGGTCAGCACTACGTGCAAATAAGCGGGACGTCTATGGGCATCAAAATTGAACCAAATTATGCCAATATATTTATGGCTGTCCTTGAGACGACGAATTTTCTTAACGGTCGTCAATACAAGCCAGTCTTTTACAAGAGGTCCATCGATGACATATTTTTGGTCTGGACACATGGAGAGGAAAAATTGTCTGAATTTATCGCCGCCTTCAACAATGCACATGCTCTCATTCTCCTCTTCGTATTGGGCCTCGACAATTTATTTTCTTGATGTCCAAGTTACTATCACAAGAAACAAACTTGGCACAACTGTTTACATGAAAACCGAGCTACACACATTAGTACTTGCACTTCCCGAGTAGTCACACACGGCACTCTAAAACCTTCATTCCGTACAGTCAGTCTTTACGCTTCCGTAGGATTTGCTCCAAAGAAGAGGATTTTAAGTCAAATTGTGCGCAACTCCGCGCGGATCTAACACGGCAGAAACACCCAATGTCAGTCATCGACGATTGAATCCAGAAAGCCTCAAAACATAACCGACGCCAACTCATAGACCACCAAAAGCAGGCAGCAACAGACACGTTAACTTTATTCCTACTTATTCATCATCTATTCCCAACTAACGCGGTTCTCAAAAAACACCGCAACATTCTCCTGCAAAGCGAAAGGATGAAGGAAGTGCTCCCCACTCCGCCGCGCGTTGTGTACAGGCGTGCACGGAACATTCGTGATATGATCACATCATCTACCTTTGGTAACCGCATGTTCAGCGGATCCGCGCCATGCAACGGGTGTATAGCACGCTTCCCCCTGTGGCGGTTTCCGCGTGTCGAAGCATAGCCTCCTCTATTTATGGTCGGAGGGCTATCTCCCCACAGTGCCGAAATCCCGTGAAGTGTGTCACACGTGTGTTTCCCCGTGCGTCGGCTCCCCCTGCTCACAATCCCCTCTCACACCCCACCCTTCTTGACGACAGATGAAAAAGCTGGGGATCAGATATACGCGTCGCGCGATACCGCTCCCCCCCTCCCCCCTCCCTTTCGCCGAATTTAATGGTTTTTAGCGGGTCTCTTGATAATGAGCTTGTCCGCGTTTCCTTCTTTTTCATCCTTTTTTGCTACTGGCCTTTTGTTCCCCATTCCTTGAGCGTTGACGCATGTACAGGTGGGTGCCGCTCCACGGGTTTTGTGCAAGGTTGTTGGAACGACGCATGGCGGCGTTTAAAGAGCCGACAAGTGTTCATTAAAATTGGCCGGCCTACGAGTGTTTGGGAGCACAATAAATGACTGCGTCGAAGGGGAGAGGCTTCTGCGAGTGCCGAAAGCGTCCCTCAATTGACTTGAAAAAAGTTGCATTTGAACAGCGGTGATAAATAACAGTGTTCGGGATAAAAGTGTTCTCCTTTCATTTGCATGCCGCGATGACATGACTCCCTACTAAGATGCAGAGAAAGGGTAATTAAGGTTGGTCCCACATACGATTATCCAGAGGATGGCAGGTCAAGCTCTTAAATTTACTTCATATTTTATATGCTTTCGCCTGATCTGCGGAAGCGATGCAATTACTCGCTCCCCCATCCGCACTCAAACGTTTTGAAGCGCACGTAATATTTTTGTTAGGGAAAGGTTGGTAAAGAATGAAGTAACGTCATGCGTAGTAGCAATTGTAGTCTCGTCGCTCAACACCTCATAAATTTTGTCTGTTTCAAAATTTTATTTTCAATTTTCCAATGTCAGTAAACTTGGCGCATTGAAAGCTTTTCCACTTTGCCGGTTTTTACGTACCTTAAGAAATTAGTGTTTTAGAGTTACAATAATTTTATATCGTCCGGTGCCAAACTCCAGGAGGCCGTTTTTATACACGGGAAGTTTTTCGTTCTTTTGGTATCGACCATTATTAGTACCCGACAACAAATATATAAAGTTTCCTTCTTCGTTAGCCTTTTGAAAGAGCTATCCAAGGTAAATCAGAAATTAAAAGCCGAAAGGCCGCCTTCAGACCCTACAGTGAATCTCACCTGCATGCGGTGATCATCCAGACTGAAATTCAATTTCTTTCCGAGTAGAGAAATTACAAGCAGGAAGCCAAGGGATACATAGCTCTATTTGTTTATTATTATTTATTTACAAAATACTGCGGACACTGAATCCAAGCAGGGTGGGTGAACAAGTCAATCAAGGCACAAAAGAAAACGCAACACTTCAAAAAAGACAACACAGTATAGCAACAATTGGTTAAAACTCATGGGACAATGGATTAACTAGCTGATTCCAATCTGTTACTGTGCGTGGAAAGAACGAAAATTTGTAAGTGTCTGTTCTAGCGAATATAGGGGTTAGGGAACTGGGATGGTGTTGACGAGTTTGTCTGGTTGGTGCCGGCGTTAAGTATAATGACGGACCCAAACCGAGTTTGTTATGTAATAACTGATAAATAAATTCTAATCTAAGCTTTCTTCTTCGATGTTCAAGTAGTTCAATTTTATTTGTCTCCATTAAAGTGGTTGGGGAGTCACATTGTAGCATGCGTTGACGACAAAGAAGCGCAGAAGTGTGAGAGGAAGAAGAAGTGTGCTGACCTCGAGCCTGAACTCTGACGCTGTTCGTAGAACCTTTGCCACGCCTTGGACCTCGGACGCAACTGTAAGGGTCGCTGTTTACGCGACATCTGGTGGAGGTGCCGGGTACGATTTTCATGAGCCGGACGCCCCCTACAAGCCCAGGACGCACCCCTAAGGTGGAGACCCCAGTACACCAGAGCAGCCGCCGACTGCAAGGTCTGCCTCCCGAGTGTGGTCCTCTCCCTGACCACAGACCAACAAGGAGCGTTTCTGTCAGCGCGATGAATCCCCCGGTATCAACAACTCCTGTCCTGCTCCACCACCAGCGGGATCCACCACATTTCCATGGCCTGCCCCATGAGGACGCTGAAGACTGGCTGGAGCAGTTCGACCGGGTGGTTGCCTTCAACGCCTGGAACGCTGACTCGAAGCTTCGCCATGTCTACTTCGCACTGGAGGATTCTGCGAGGACATGGTTCGAAAATCAAGAAGCCGGACTCCGAACGTGGGACACATTCAAGGCAGAATTCTTGCGTATGTTTACCAACACGCTTCGCAAGGAAAAAGCGCAACTGCTTTTAAATAGCCGCATACAACATCCGAATGAAACTGTTACGGCCTACGCCGAAGAGATGAAGCGACTCTTTCGACGCGCGGACCCAACCATGTCGGAAGAGAAAAAAGTGCGCCTTTTGATGCAAGGTGTTAAAGAGCAGTTGTTTGCAGGCCTGGTGGGAAGTCCACCAACAACTGTCGCCGAATTCATAAGTGAGGCG
Source organism: Amblyomma maculatum (assembly GCF_055883805.1). Lineage (NCBI taxonomy): Eukaryota > Metazoa > Arthropoda > Arachnida > Ixodida > Ixodidae > Amblyomma > Amblyomma maculatum. The sequence continues at coordinate 188,175,816 of NC_139344.1, forward strand.
TCTACCATCGAGAAGGCACTTGACATGCGCGCCCGGCAATACCAGCGCACTACAGTGTCTATGAACGCCGCAAGTGCAGGTGAAGCCATACAGTTTTCGTCAGAATCGTTGCGTGATACGATCCGGGCGATAGTCCGGGAAGAGGTGGCCAAATACCTGCGGATTCCTCCACAGCTACAGGTTGCCACAGGAAGTACAACAGGCGCTGGGTGTTCTCGCACCCGTCACCGTGCCCGCACCCGTCACCGGGCCCGCACCCGTCGCCGCGCCTGAACCCGTCGTAGCTACACCGCTGCCCCAGACCCTGAGCTACGCCGCGGTCACCAGCCGCTACCTGCCGCCTTCGACAGCATCCTACGAGCCTCGCGCAACGGTCGCCCATGTGTCTTCACGGCCGAGCGTACGCCGCCGAAGGACCGATATCTGGCGAACGCCCGATCACCAACCGTTGTGCTACCATTGCGGCGAAGCTGGACACCTGTGTCGCCGCTGCCCCTACAGGGAACTCGGCCTCCGTGGGTTTTCTTTTGATGCCCGTCGTCCGTTGCCTGGCCAGCAGCCACGCGAAATCGCAGAATACATTTCGCGTTCCAACACAGGCCCAAGCCGCCTCCGATCGCCGTCGCCTCGTCGTTACAGCTCTCCTGGACTCCAGGAGCAACTCCAAAGTCCCCATATGGGAAACTAGATGCAGCAGCCTCTGGAGGTGCGGCTGCTACAGTGCGAAAATTTCAAGATCCTCCACAGACCCACGACAGTTCTTCACTGCAAACTACAGTTCGTTACTTACGGCCACTAGCAGAATCGACGCCGCTACGAAATTCCGCTGATCCTCAACGTAACCACGACGCCGACATTCGCCCCACCACTCCTTCAGAGGATCGAAGTCGAGACCGAACCCCACGAAGCTGTCGCCGCCCGACACAACAAACTGCCGACCTGCAGATCTCCGTTGATGGCGTAGACGTCACTGCTCTAGTCGACACTGGCGCTGATTATTCAATTCTAAGTGCACACTTCGCCAAAGCTCTCAGAAAGGTCACAACATCATGGGGTGGCCCGCAAATACGCACAGCTGGCGGACATTTAATTATGCCCACGGGAGTGTGCACGTCGAGGATCACTGTTGTGGGCGATTCCTCTGCCCCAGGGATGCGCGCGACAAACACACAGTGGGCCATATAACAAACATCCTTTATTTTACAGGGATCGTCGAAGTCGGTGCAGGTCGTCGTCCGGGTGGCTGCGGGTCGTTTCCGCGGAGAGCGCCAGAAGCGAAGCAGGAACGAGAAGCCAGGGACCAAGAGGAGCGCGAGACGGCGGCGCGTGCCTTCTTTTATAGCCCCCTCGCGCGGGACCGGTTATCCCCGAACGAGCGGGGAGAGGGAAACAGGCCGCGCGCAGGGAGCATTGGGATAGTGGCACGGCCTTCGAATGCGCGGCGCGCCCGGGCCTTACGTATACGTGGTGCAGGGCCCCACATCTTCCCCCCCCCCCCCCCCTCAGCGTCCGACCCGGGCTACGCCAACACCCGGGCCATGTCCATGTCCCAGCCCGGGTCGGCGTAAAATAGGGAGGCTTGTCGCCTGGCTCTGGCGGGATGCCCTCTCAGCTGGTTCGTGTGACGGGAGAAGCAGAAGGCATGGCGGGACTGTTCCGACTAGTCCCTCTCCGGCAGCGGCCACATCCTCGGGGTCACAGCGCAGCTGGGCTCGGCCACGGATACGCCTGGCAGCGGCCCTGAGCTGCAGCTCTACATCGTTGACCCCTTTCCACGTGGCGCCGTGCTGGATGCATATTGCAGCAGGCGTTTCCGCCCCGGGCACACCTGGCTTCCTGAGGCCCGTACTCAAGGCCTGGGCAGCGGGCTCCAATCCAGACTCGTTGAAGACGGCCAGCATGGCCGCGCTGGTCACAATGATGGGTCACAAACCACTACAAACTAGGGGGGTACCCCCTGTTTATGTGGCCCCTCCTGGAACCATGCGCTGGGTGCGGTTTCCCGCCCCAGCGACGGTGGTTCATCTGGCTGCTGCAAAATCTTATCAGAATGCATTCTGAAAGAAGCAAAGACGTTAGACAAAGTAGTGCACTACCTTGGCCTTAGGTTATAGCGTCGGTTGCGAACCGGGTTGCTACCTGTACGCCTTACTTTGAGGGAGATCGCTGCATCGCTTTGAGCTTCCCCCGCTTCGCAGTTATCGTGCTTGCGAAGGTGGTAAGCTTTCAAGTCTGCGACCTGCACCGGACCAGCGGTTTTACCGCTCGCCAACAACCGCAGCTGGTAGGTGAGTGGCGTAGTCTGTGCCGTAACTTCGAACGGTCCAACCCACTTGTGCGCTAGCGACGCGGCGAAACCACGCGCTGCGTTACTAAGCGGGTGCGTTCTTTTTAGTACCAAGTAGCCCGTGTTGAAAACGACGTGACGACGACCTTTGTTGTTCTGATCCGCTTGCTCCATGCGCGCGACATCAACGTTTTCACGAGCCGCGCGCTGCGCTGCCTCAAGGCGCTCGCGGAGCTTTGCCGCGTACTGTGTAAGCGGAGGGGGCGCGGGCCCCGCCGCGTCAAGTAGGGCGTTCTCTAGCGGAAAAGCGATCTCTTTCCCAAAATTCAAGTAAGCAGGTGTCATACCCACCGACCTGTTCACGGTTGTTCTAGTGGCGAAAGCCAGTTCGGACAGCCGTGCGTCCCAATCTCTGTGCTGCTCGGTCGTCGCGACCAGCATACTCTTAACATTCCGATTCACTCTCTCGGTTATGTTGCTCTGAGCGTGGTAGGGACTCGTTTTCCTGTGGCGGATTTGAAGCGCCCGACAGGAATCAACAAAGACTTTGCTTGTGAAATACGAGGCATTGTCTGTAATCAGGTCGGAAGGGAAACCGAAACGAGTGAATGTCTCCAATAGTTTCTCCCAAATCCGTTCTGACACAAGCTTCCTAAGGGGGAAAACCTCAACCCACTTGGAATAGTGGTCCGTTATTACCAGGATATATTGGTGTCCGCGCGCGGAGCGAGGGAGGGGTCCCATGATATCGCACGCGACCACTTGCCACGGATAGTTGCTAACTACCGGCTTCATCATGCCAGCGGGTTTCCCCGCCCGAGGCTTGGCTACCTGGCAAACAGGACATGTACGGGCGTAACCCAGCACATCCTTTCTCATACCTGGCCAGGTCGCGACACGGCATAACTTGTCGTAAGTCTTACTGCCGCTGCCATGGCCTGCCAGCGCTGAGTCATGGAAGTACTGGAGGAATCGTTTCCGCAACTTCCTCGGGACCACGACTCGGAAGGGGGATGCAATCGCCTCTTCCTCGTCAAGTTGGGGGATGTAGCGGAGTAGTAAGCCATCATCGCCCAGCAGATACGCGTCGTACTTGCCCTCAGCGTTCCCGGTGCAAGCTGCACTACTCGCAAGCTCTGTCAGCACCCGCTGGCATAGACCGTCTGCTTTCTGGGCCTCAGTTAGCTCTTCCCTACTGACCGCTACTCCCAATGACAGATTTCTCTCTGCCTCGCTTCTTGGCAGGCGAGTAGTCGCCGCCACCAGCTGCTGCGCCTTCTTCCTCTCGCAGCACCGCGCGCCAACTCTGTCCGCCTCCTTTCTCTCTTTAACTACGCAGGGCGCGACACTCGCGTCCGCCCTCTCCTCCTCTCCACTAGCGGCGACGCCGCATTCAGCAAAGCTGGTCTGCGCCTCTTCTGCGCTTCTGCCAGCCTTCAACGGTGCGCGCGATAACGCATCGGCCACCTTATTCATGCTGCCCCGGCGGTACTCAATGGCGTACGCGTAACGTTGCAATGTCAGCGCCCATTTCGCGAGTCTGCCTGCGGGGTTTTCCAGCCTCTTTAACCACGAAAGTGCCTGGTGATCTGTCTGCACGGTGAAAACCGCTCCGTCTAGGCACATGTCGAACTTTGACAATGCGAACATTATCGCCAGGCATTCCTTTTCGGTCACGGAGTAATTCCGTTCCGCCGATGTGAGCGTGCGGCTAGCGAACGCGACAGGACGCAGCTTGCCCTCGTGTTCCTGCAACAAAACAGCTCCTACACCGGCATCACTAGCATCTGTCTGCAAGACAAACAGCTTGTTCAGGTCGGGGAGGCGCAAACTAGCGGTGTTCGCTATGGCGCGAGCCAAGGCAACAAAAGCGTCGTTCTGTTCCTTGCCCCAGACCCACTTCGAGCCTTTCCGCAACAGCTGGTTCAACGGCCTAGCGAGCTCTGAACAACTAGGGATGAATTGTCTGTAGAAGGCAACCATTCCCAAAAACCTCTGCAAGCTTTTCACGTCTGTCGGGCAGGGGTAGTTCAGAATTGCCTGCAGTTTGTCATCGTTCGGTCTCAAAGTGCCATCATCAACCACAAATCCCAAGAGGTTCACTCTCTTTGATGCCAACTGCACTTTCTTTGGGTTGATCGTTATACCCGCACGTCTCATTCTTTCAAGAACGGAATTCAGGTGAATGAGATGCTCTTCGAACGACTGTGAGAATATCACGACGTCGTCGAGGTACGCCATCGCGTAGTTGAACCTTGCATCGCCCAGCACGATGTCCATCAATCGCATGAACGTGCTCGGTGCATTAGACAAACCAAACGGGAGTCGAGTAAATTCGAAGAGCCCGCGGTGACAGGTGAATGCGGTTTTCTGAATGTCACCTTCCGCCACCTCAATCTGCAGGTACCCTCTGCTTGCATCCAGGACTGTGAAGAACCTTGCGTTCCCTAACGCGTACATTACAGCCTCGATCGACTGGAAAGGGTACGCAACCGTAGGCGTCAGTGAGTTGAGCTTTCGATAATCAACACACAGCCTGACCGAACCATATTTCTTTGACGCTAGAACCACTGGGGACGCCCAGGGACTTTGTGAGGGTCTCACCGCGCCGGTATCTATCATCTCGTCAAGGGCGCTGTCGAGAAGCTGTCTCTTATGCGCGCTTAACGGCCGCGGGTTACATCTGAAAGGGCGCGCATCACCCGTTTCGATCTCGTGCTGAAGCAAGTCGGTTCTGCCTGGTTTCTCTGTGAAGCAATCCGAAAACGGGAGTAAAGTTTCCACGAGCCTTCGGCGCTGACTACCGGTTCCTGAGAAGGACGCGATAATTGCTTCTAATGGGCTACCATTCAGTGTCGCGGGGGAGCCGTCTGCCACAAAAGCGTGGACGCTCGCTCGCTGAGCGACGCATTCCTGTTTGGGTGCGCTAGCAAAGGGAATGAGGGGGGTGAAGGAGCTGTAGCGATAGCCGTTCTCCCCCATCTCAAGCACAATGCCTTCGCTCGAAAGAAAACCTCTTCCCAGAATAACTGGTATGGCTAAGCCGGGCAGATAGACGAAGCAATGCCTCCGCTTCCTGCCGTCAAAACGCAGGACCAGACACACTGCTCCCTCCGCTTTTGTTGTCCCTGCTGCTAAGCTCAAAGGGGTTTCGGCTGGCCTGACACGGATGTTATATCTACGGCAGGCCTCGAAAACATCATCACCGACCAGTGACAGAGTTGAGCCCGTGTCAATGAGTGCCCAGTAGCTTTGACCAACTAACCGCACTAGCATAAAAGGGCTCGAGCGCGACAACATTCCTTGCGCTCTACAGGCGAGGGGGACAAAAGCCTCTGCGCCCCCGGGGCGGTCGTCCGGTGACGCGGCGTGGGAGTACATTTCCCATTTTCCGCCGTGGCTACCACGAAATTCTCCCGCCGACGGCGACAGGCTGGTGTTACCAATTATGGCCGCCGGCGGTCCGCGTTTCCCTGCATACGCCTTGCTTGACACTCTCGTGCCACGTGGCCCGGCTGGTTGCAATTCCAGCAAAGCCGATCGTTCACCTGCCGCGCGGTCGGGGGATGCCGCGTTCCACGAAGCGGCTGGGGACGTCTTTCCCCTCTCTCCGCGCCTGTGCGGACGTCGCTGGCGAGCCCAGCTCGACGCCGCTGCTCGAACGCGTACGGGTCAAGAGCGCGAGGAATCGCGGAGCCTTCCGCTGGCCTTTCCTGCCCTACCGTCATTACGTCTGCGCCTCTGGCGCGCGGCACGGAGTCTTGGCCTCCGGCCCAAGCGCATCGCGGCTCTAGCGATTCGGCTGGCCTGGGGGTGGCTGGTAGCGCAATTCAGCGAGTAAATCCGCCTGTACTACCTTCGCTTCCTGTGCTAGGGCCTCGAGGTTTGCAAAACCACGTCCCCGCAAATACGGCTTGAAGCGCAGATGGCATTGCCTCATCACGCGCGTGACCTGTTCTAGATCGGTTGCCGTGGGATCTGCCCTCTTGTAGAGCTCCTGCATTGCGCGTACATACTCGAGGAGGCTCTCCTCTGGGTGCTGTGTGCGCAACACTAGCTCCTCAAGCATCCGGCGTTCGTAATCGGGCGGCAAGAACTCGGCGCGGAAGCGATCTGTGAAGTCTGCCATCGACTGGAAGGCCGGCTGGCAGCGTCTCCACCACGCCGCGCTCTCAACAAGTGCGACGGGGATTACCTGCGCTAGCACCACGTCGTCTGGGGAACCCAGCGCCGTCTGATAATCCTCCAGTTCTTGCAAGAACTCGTGGACTGACTTCACGTCCGTGTAGCCGGAAAAGGAGGGAACCTCTGCATTTATCCGCGGACGCGAGACTGTCGCCGCAGCTGCGGCTTGGTTGGCGCTAGCCACCGAACCGAGCTGACGGGTGAACACCGACAACACTTCGTTCATCTGCCTCATCAGGGCGGCCGCATCGGTAACCTGCGCAGACTCTACCGCGTCCCTCACCTCACTTCCGGACGCACTGGCGTCCGAAGCGGCGGCCCTATCTGGCACGTCTCTTCTCGGAGGCATTGCACTCAACAACTAAGGCCGGCCGGGTGCCGCAGAACTGCTGCACGCCACGACTACCACATAGCCCGCGTCAGGAGGCTAGTCACAAAGGCTAAACACTTCATAAAACTAACATATGCACAAAAAAAATTAAAACACAAACCGCCCGACACTAAAAAGCACACACATAACCCAAAACAAAATTAAAACACTGTACAAACACTACTATACTACACTCCGCGTCATCTGCACACACGATAGCCCTAAACTCAAAATGGCGTCGCGCCTAACATACAAAGGACCGGCCCGTCGTGTTGCCGTGCGCTGCCACGTTGGCAGAAAAATCGTCTACATGGGTGCTAATTCAGCCCCACGTTGGGCGCCAGTTGTGGTCGATTCCTCTGCCCGAGGGATGCGCACGACAAACACACAGTGGGCCGTATAACAAACATCATTTATCTCACAGGGATCGTCGAAGTCGGTGCAGGTCGTCATCCGGGTGGCTGCGGGTCAGCGAAGCAGGAACGAGGAGCCAGGGACCAAGAGGAGCGCGAGACGGCGGCGCGTGCCTTCTTTTATAGCCCCCTCGCGCGGGACCGGTTATCCCCGAACGAGCGGGGAGAGGGAAACAGGCCGCTCGCAGGGAGCATTGGGATAGTGGCGCGGCCTTCGAATGCGCGGCGCGCACGGGCCTTACGCATACGTGGTGCAGGGCCCCACACTGTACAAGGGCAACCCTTTCTGGCGACGTTCATCGTATTGGCTCAGTGTTCCCGTGACGTCATCGTCGGTATGGACTTTTTAACCGAAAATGGCGCCATTATCGATCTGCAGAATAAGTCCGTAAGATTTTCAGTTTAGAATGCTATCGAATCCAACAGCATGCTCCCCGCTGCACTCCACATTATTGATGACCATGTTAGTGTGCCCCCACGTTCAAGCATCATGGTCTCCGTGGGTTCCCTCCCAATGCAAGATACAGAAGGTGTCGTCGAGACAAAACAGAAACTGCTTATTGAAAGAGGCATCGCCGTTGCCAGGGCAGTTGTTTTTGTTGAAAATGGCAAAGTTGATGTTCTTCTCACGAACTTAAGCAATGAATATCAGCATCTGAACAGAAGGACAACTGTCGCATATCTCGACGCCATAACTGACACTAGTTATGAATTTAATTTCACCAGCGCTTCAGCAACAGAACCCTCCGACAATACTGAGCCTCTGTACGATATAAACCCGGCCTTACCTCGAAAGTATCAAGAGAAACTACGGCACCTGCTCCGTCGCTACTCTAATGCATTTGCCAGATCATCACGCGTCGGTCGAACCCACCTTGCAAAGCACCGCGTCATTACAGCCGAAGCTGTTCGACCACTCCGCCAGTAGCCTTATCGAGTTTCCCCTAAAGAACGTACTGCCATCCGAGACCAAGTGAAAGAAATGCTCGATAACGATGTCATTCGCCCTTCCCGCAGCCCCTGCGCTGCACCTGTGGTACTTGTGAAGAAAAAAGATGGCACACTTCGTTTCTGCGTAGACTATCGCCGACTGAACAACGTTACGAAAAAAGATGTTTACCCTTTGCCCAGAATAGATGACGCCTTAGATCGTCTGTGCAACACAAGATACTTCTCCTCCATGGATCTCAAGTCTGGATACTGGCAGATAGAGGTCGATGAGAGGGACCGCGAAAAGACTGCTTTCATTACACCTGACGGGCTATACGAATTCCAGGTCATGCCCTTCGGCCTTTGCTCCGCGCCCGCACCCTTTCAGAGACTCATGGACAGCGTTCTTGGAGATCTGAAGTGGACGACATGTCTTGTATACTTGGACGACGTAATTGTATTTGTCCCGAATTTCGAGGAGCACCTCCGTCGCCTCGACGCAGTACTAGACGCCATCCAAACGTCGGGCCTTACTCTGAAAGCCGAAAAATGCCATTTTGCTTATGAAGAGCTGAAGTTTTTGGGCCATGTCGTGAACCAAGCGGGAGTTCTGCCGGATCCTGAAAAAACAGTTGCCATCGCCAATTTTCAGACGCCGCGGGACCAGAAAGAGGTGCGACGCTTTCTTGGGCTATGTGCATATTATCGACGTTTCGTGAAAAACTTTTCTAAAATAGCCGCCCCCCTTACACTTCTTAATAAGGCTGATATGCCGTTCACATGGGGCGACCAGCAAATGGACGCATTTCAGGAGCTTCAACGTCGCCTGCAGTCACCTCCAGTTCTAGCACATTTCGATGAAACCGCAGACACCGAACTCCACACGGATGCAAGCAATGTTGGTTTGGGCGCTGTCCTAGTACAGATACGGAATAGTGAACAACGTGTGATCGCCTACGCTAGTCGGGCTTTGTCTAGGGCTGAGACAAACTACTCTGCCACTGAAAAGGAATGCCTGGCCATCGTGTGGTCTATTTCGAAGTTTCGACCATACCTGTACGGCAGACCCTTCAAAGTGGTGACCGACCACCACGCGCTTTGTTGGCTGACAAGCCTTAAAGACCCTTCTGCGCGTCTCGCCAGGTGGAGCCTACGACTTCAAGAATACATCACTGTAACCTACAAGTCAGGTCGTAAGCATTTAGACGCTGGCTGCCTGTCTCGTGCTCCTGTACAACCAGCTTCGGACGCCTCAGGTGACGACGACGCATTTCTGAGTGCAATTAGTTCAGACAATTTTGCCGATGACCAACGGAATGATCCCGAACTTCACCAGGTAATCGACTTTCTTCAAGGTGCCGGCAGCATGGTCCCTAGCCCTTTCCGTCGTACTTTGTCTTCTCTGTGTCTCCGTTATGGCGTTCTCGTCAAGAAGAATTTTACAGCCAACAGTCGCCAATACCTCCTCGTTGTACCAGCAAGCTTAAGGGATGAGATTTTTCAAGCCTGCCACGACGAACCCACATCCGGCCACCTGGGAGTCACTCGAACGATATCCAGAATTAAAGAACGGTATTACTGGCCTCGTTTGTCAAGCGATGTAACGCATTATATTCGAACTTGCCGTGACTGCCAACGTCGAAAGGTTCCGCCTCTGAGGCCAGCCGGTCTTTTAAAGCCCATTACGCCACCGTCCAGACCATTCCAGCTAATAGGGATGGACTTGCTCGGACCGTTCCCTACTTCCACCTGTGGGAACAGGTGTATTATAGTAGCTACTGACTACCTGACCCGCTACGCAGAAACCGCTGCTCTTCCTTGTGCTACCGCTTTTGAAGTTGCGAAATTTTTCGTTCTTCAAATTGTCCTGAGACATGGCGCACCAGAAGTACTCATTACTGACAGAGGAGCTGCATTTTCTGCAGAGCTCATCCAGCATATCCTTGTTCTTAGTCGCACCAATCATCGTCGCGCGACTGCATACCACCCGCAAACAAACGGCCTGACAGAACGTTTGAACAAGACCATTGCCGATATGTTGTCAATGTATGTGGACGTCCATCACAAGACATGGGACGAAGTATTGCCGTATGTAACATTTGCATACAATACCGCCGTTCAGGAAACTACCAACATGACTCCATTCAGCCTAGTTTACGGCCGACAAGTGACGACCACGCTCGACGCCATGCTGCCCCACATAGACGAAAGTCCAAATGATGATGTCGCCTCTTTTCTACAGCGTGCCGAAGAGGACCGTAAACTTGCACGGGTGCGAATAGCAGCAGCAAGGCCGAGATGCACAACGCTACAACCTGCGGCGGCGGACTGCAGACTATCTGCCAGGTGACCTTGTCTGGGTTTGGTACCCCATTCGACGACGCGGACTCAGCGAAAAACTTTTGCGCCGTTATTTAGGCCCCTACCGCGTTCTTCGACGCGTTAGTGAACTGGACTATGAAGTCGTTCCGCGCACGAGGAACCAGAGCCCCGGCGTCCCAAGCGTTCTGAAGTGGTCCACGTGGTCAGCTTGAAGCCTTTTCATGCCAGATAGCAGCCCCTTTTACTCTGTCCCTCTTTCAATCTAGCATCGGGACGATGCTTTTTGCACGGGGGGGGGGGGGGGGGGGCTAATGTAGCATGCGTTGATGACAAAGAAGCGCAGAAGTGTGAGAGGAAGAAGAAGTGTGCTAACCTCGAGCCTGAACTCTGACGCTGTTCGTAGAACCTTTGCCACGCCTTGGACCTCGGACGCAACTGTAAGGGTCGCTGTTTACACGACAATATATATATATATATATATATATATATATATATATATATATATATATATATATATATATATATATATATATATATATATATATATATATATATATATATATATATATATATATATATATATATATATCCTTACAAAAATGCATGTTGGGTGTCTATAGAAATTCGGACCAGATGTGTCAACATACGCTGTTGAAACTCTATTGGTAAGCATCGAAATCTTTGAAGGTGCCGTGTTGACCCCATGTTGAGCTCTTTTGGAATAGTGGCCCATGTGTTTCTTAAGAGCGCTTTTCGAATTCGCGCCACTGAAATTCTGTTGATTTCAGGCTCAGATGCTTCAGAAACTCTGCAAGTGACGCTTTTTGATTTTCTCCTACCTTTCCACTCCTGAACAACAGAAAATAGTACATGACCATCGGTTTGCCAGGAGCAGACACGAGGTGATTTTCATTAATGCAAAAGTAGTACAGTACATCTCCTAGCTATGATAAGTCACTACATTTTATGTTCTGCCCGACCAATCAAAAATCCTGTCTGATCAGTGCTGGTTAATGATAAGCATAGTGAGGCTTAAAAGAACAAAACAGATCTTGATCTTTTAAGCCCCATTATACTTACTCACTCATTAACCTACACTAAACTGATTAAATTGTTGATTGGTCGATCAGAAAATAGAATGCGTTGACTGACCGCAGCAAGGATATGTGCTGTGCTACTTTTGCATTAATGTAAACCACCTCGTGCCTGCTCCTGGCTAACCGTTGATCACACACCATTTTCTGTTGTTCCGCAGCGGAAAGGGAACACAGAATAAAAATACGCGTTAATGAGAAAGGAAAATAAGGATTGCATCTTTAGTGAACCCATAACATGAGCTGGGTTGTTTATTTGCTTTATTTCAATTCATGTGCAAGGTATGACGCCAGGCTGTTCTTTGCGTAAAACGCTGATACGTGCGGGAACTCCTCGCATGTGATGCTGAAATAAACAATGGGAATCATAATTAAGTTGCGGTATATACTAACCTAAAAATAAAGCAGACATTTGTGCGCTGCTCCACGTCATAGCTCAAGAAATTTTTTGTCTAAAATGAGTTGTCACTGTCTTTCACTGCTTAGATGGCATCGACCGCTGCTGCCTCCAAAGATCCAATTGTGAATATAAATAGCAAAGAGCAGGTCGCAAGCATTACTACCCAGAAAACTTCAAGCAAAATTACCAACTATAGGCACTGAAATAAGTGGAAACAAAAAACACTGCAAAAATGGTGGAGCTGCACAGATTCAGATAACCCACAATGTGTGACAGAGGCATATTATGATCTCGATAATGTGTCCGTCTCAGCGCGAGTAACGTATCGAAAGAGTACAGCACTATGCCGAACAATCTGTCAAAAACGGTCACCGTGTAAAAGAAAGAAAGAAAATGTCGCCACCCCAACTGGCGTTCCATCAGCCCCAGCGTCCGCGTTAGAGGCAAGCCTCGTTCTCTCTCTCTCTCCCCCTCCTTTTTTTCCGACGAGGCTGGCTTGCCTGCTAGAAATATTTACATGCGCGCTTCCCCTTGTAGCACACATTGTACAAGACTGGCACAAACACCGAAAAGGAAAAAGCAAAACACTCACCAAAGTGCAGACGCTCCGCCCGCGCCGGCTTTTCGCCTAGAATCCAAAACGCCTGCGACTGTTGAACATTTTTTCTAGGTGCAAAAGATTTTGCACAATTTTGCTTTTCCCGAGACAAGTAGAGCTGAAAAGCCGTTTCTTACCTTTGTGTTTTCCTTTACAGCTTAAACATCGTTGCAGCTATTTATAAACCAAATGCACCACTAGAAAGGAGAGGAAATAAACTTTACAAATATATCAAAGTCATATTTATAAACTAAACGAGTGAGGCGCAGTAGGCGTATGAATATCACCAAAAATGTCGTCTCTTCCCCGCTGGAGTGGGACCGCCACCTTAAACACGTCCTCCTTGCGCAGAAGCTGCCGCCCAAGAGCGGAGTCCTCCGAAGACAGACTTAAATGCTTACGTTCGCGCTCCAATTTGAACAAAACGATCTTCGTGATAATTACCAGCGAAAACTACATACGGTGCTTCGCTCACAGTGCAAGATGCGACCACGAGGGCGGGAAAACGCCAACTGAACTGGCACATCGCCGCACTCAGCGTACCCGCGTCTGCGTGTAAAGAAAACGGGGCGCAGAAGAACAGCTTCGGTGAAAAGCCGCCGCCCCCGCTGCGCGACTGCCGAAGCCAAGGTCATCTCCGTGAAGACAAACCACGGAGAAGGCAGAGAGCCGAGACCAAGCGGGAGCAACCCGTCCCTCCCCCCTCCCCCCCTTTTTTCCCCCTCAGCCGACAGGAAGCGACCCTCGACCCTTCCGGACATGCTGGCGCAGTTCGCGGGGCACGGGGGAAGTGGGGTACGGACAGGAGCAAGGCGGCGGCCGAATGCTTCTTTGAAAAGAAGAGTCGCCGATAGAAGACGCATGCAATCTTGTTTTTTTCTTCTTTTTTTTTCATACGCGAATGTTTTTGCTATGGGTGTTAACTCTATAGTATCCGTGGGATCAATCCGTGATCATTAGAACCCCTCAATGTTTAAAGTGACTTCATTTTAGCATGGTGTCCACTTTAAGAAAGGAAAGAAAAGAAAAAAAAAAATAACAGTAAAACTCTCCAAAGACATAGAGCGGTGGAGGATTCCAATGCAGACTACACCTCATTTTGCGGCAATAAGCTACGGTCAAAAACATCTAGGCTTGGGCAGAATGTCTGACCCTGAAGCATATAGTGAACTTTGCGACTGGTTTAAAAAAGCTCTGTCCTGCCAATAGAGTTTCTTACCTTACCTAGAGGGAAAGCTGTGCTGCCGTCTATGGGAGTTTACATGGAGTTTCCAGACGGCCAGTTCAGCCACCATGGGCGCTCAAAGCATCATGGGCCGGAGAGCTACCGAGTGCAGAACTACAACTTTCGGCTAAAAGTAATGCAAAGATAAACGTTGTTCTACCGTAAATAATGTCCTAAGATTGAATATTGTGACTATAAATTGCAAAAAGAGAGAGAAACAGAATGCCAGTGTGAGATTTATCCAATATAAGCGATGGCCCTTTCTCCTATTGGCTTAGTTTTGAGCAGCACAAATACCAATATTTCGCAGTTAATAGGCACACTTTGAAACAAAAAAATGTTATGAAAATAATTATCGTTGTGCAATCACTTAAGGAAGTTTTTAGTGGCATTTCGGGAAACAAAAACCATTTATTGGCGACGTCTGCTTTTGCGCCTTCGCTACTATGGCTTTCGCGGTCTATGTACGCACCTTCAGATGATGATGATAAGAAAAAAGAAACATTGCAGTAACGCCACTCCACGTACCCGAGAAAAACCGACTGTCCCGCAACAAGTAGCACACCGGCCCATGATTCTTAGCGCGCCCATGGTGGCTGAAGTGCAGCGCCCTCAGCTTTCCCTCTAGTTAGTGTAAGGAACTCTATGGTCCTGCCCTACATAGTAGGTTCAATCTAGGATTCTGTTTGTTAGTATGATGCCTCACTGAACTTGTTTTATGATAAATATAAAATATGTCCTACCACTAAAGTTACCTTCTGCGACATACAAAAGCTGATCCATTACGGATTCTGATTGACATTCAACGATGTATTTGCAATATTAGTGGAGCCTTTGCCATCATGAAGTTTTAGGGCATATTTTCACTGTGTTGTTGCGAAGCTTGAGCTAAGTGTGCACCGTTAATATGCACTTTTATATAACATGAACGAGCACGCAACTGCATGCTGCTCTTATATTTCCCTTTGCAGAATGTGGCCAATAGTTGATTACAAGTGAGATAAAAAATGCATAACGAAATTGTCACATCATGGTCTTATCATTGGTGCCTAAAACTACTTAAAAACACGGGTCAGCATGAAAAGTATACGCCGATTCTTCGCGAACGTTGAAAACTGACAACAAAAAGCATATAGAAAAAATAGCACAAAAAGTCTATTGGGTAGAACACAATGAAAATTATGTTGGCCCTGTAAAGTTTGCACTCAGCTGGGGTTGAATGTCTATCGAAATTCAGTACATTCAAAAGGCGGTCAATAGTCCGACAATAGAGTTTCAAAACTCATTTTTGTAAGGAGATCTTGAATATTTATTGAAGATAAACCTGACAGCTCTTCTCTGTATTCTTTCTAGATTTTTTACATTAGATTTAGCATATGGGTCCCACACTATGAATGCATATTCGAGTTTAGGTCTAATTAATGAAGAATAACAAAGGAGCTTAATGTTAGAAGGAGCTTTTTTTAGTTTGTCTTAAGCAGCACAATTTCCTAAATGCAGCAGAGCAGATATTGTTCATGTGCAAGTTCCACGATAGATTGCTACTTATGGTTACTCCTAGGTATTTGTAGTTGGATACTTGTTGAAGAGGGAGAGAGCCTAATTTATATGTGTAGCTATGACGTATGGTTTTTCGGGTTATCGGCATATAAACACTTTTATCAGCATTCAGAATCATGCCCCATCGGTCGCACCATTTGAAAACGTTGTTCGAGGCACTGTCCAGGTCACATTGATCTTCCCTATTTGTAACTTCTCCGTATAGAATACAATCGTCAGCAAACAATCGAATATGCACTGGTGGGTTAACAACTTCAACAATATCATTGGCATACAAAAGGAAAAGCAGAGGGCCCAGAACGCTTCCTTGGGGAACACCGGATGAAACTGGGAGAGAGCCCGAACGTTGTCCCCCCACATCAACAAACTGTTTGCGGTCTTTTAAGTATGCAGTAATCCATGTTACTAAAATATCAGGAATGCCAATTTCTTTCATTTTAAAAATTAGTTTATCATGAGGAACTTTGTAAAATGCCTTGCTAAAATTCAAAAGTATTGCATCGATTTGGCCTTTATTATCTACACAGGAAGCAAATGAATTTATTACTGTAATTAGCTGTGTTACCGTCGAGAGTCCTTTTCTGAACCCGTGCTGGAAGCTAGTTGGCACGCGATTTTTTTCTAAAAATTCGTTCATACAATGTGCAACTATATATGTTCTAATAGTTTACAGCATGGGGATGATATGGGACGGTAGTTCTGCAAGAGAAGACGATCTCCTTTTTTATAAACAGGAACAATTCGGGCTGTCTTCCAGTCATCGGGTATTTTTCCTAATGCCATTGAAGCGCGAAAAAGTATTACGAGGAATTGAGCCAGAGTTTCGGCATAGCGTCGCAGAAATGCGTTTGGAATGTTGTCAGGGCCACATGATGTTTTGGTTTTGAAGTTCAGCAACATGGAAAGGACACCAGGATAAGTAATAAAATTCACTTCGGCGGGGTAATACACTCGGCTATGGTCGGTACCTGTGCTCGGGGCAGAAAGTACACTTTGAAAATAACTATTAAAATGTTCAGTAATAGCCTTTGGATCACATAACGTAGTGTTGACCACCAAAATTTTGTGTGACTGCTTTATTTTTTCACTGATGTAATTCCAAAACTTACTTGGCTCGGTTTTTATAAAGTTTTGAAGGGATGTGTTGAAGAAATAGTCTTTTGAATCACGTAAGGCACGTGCTAGATTGTCCAGTAATTCCTTTAGCACATCAGGATCTGCGCGTTTTTTCTTGTGCCTTCGCCTCATTTGAATTACACTGCGTGTCATCCATGGGGTTTCCTTTCTTTCTTTTTTGTACCTGTTAGGTACAAAAGTATTGATACAATACAGATTTTTTTGAAACTGTCCCAGAGTGCGCAGACATCGGCGTCATCGAAATCAACAAGGGAAGTTTCGAGATGTTCAATAATAGACGCGTCATTGGCACGCGAATAATCTTCAAAGTAACGTGAAGATAAGTGTTTCTTTTTTGTTTGCCGTACTAGAGGAAAAGAAGCACTAACCAAGTGGTGCACGGCCAGACAGGCCTTGTTCCACAGAAACCGTAAAATTCACGATGTCGCGAGGGACGAACAGCAAATCTAACAATGAATCCGTGGGACCGACAATACGGGTTGGTTCATGAACTATTTGCGTCAGGTTGTGGGTAAGCATTATTTTAAACAATATGCTGGCTTGCTTTGTGCAAGCACCGAGACACTTAAGAAGTTCCCAATCCACACCTGGTAAGTTGAAGTCACCCATCAATAAAATGTTACTGTTTTGGTACTGTAAGAGATGATTTTCTAGTTTAGCTAAGTAGTCAGTTCCAGACCTAGGGGGTCTATAAACAGCATATAAAACAGTTTTGTCCCCAACAGGAGAGTTTCACACACAGGCATTCAATATCATGTTCGTCATCTTGCAAAACAGCTTCAATTTGTTTCTTAATTAGGACAGCCACTCCACCACCCCTAGATTCCCTGTCTTTTCGAAATACAGTATAAGAGGGAGGGAAAACGTCCTCATCATTCACATCACTGTGAAGCCATGTCTCAGTAATCACTGCAACGTGCGGATCATGGTGTAATAGCGCTAATTCGAACAAGTCTGTCTTATTAACTAAACTACGCGCATTGATGTTTATTATGCGCAAACGTTTGTTCTGATCTTGCACTTCTCGTCATGCTTTGTCCTGCTGATCTATTCTCTTATCCTGGTACACTATCTTAACGCGTTTATTTTGTGATTTATCCCAGAAAAACATATCTTTATCCACTTTTAGCTTGTCGTGAATAAGGGTGACCTTTTTTTTTTTTTATCCCTCTCTTCTTTCGCGCTATCCCAAAGTAGTTTTCGTGTCAGCAGCGTAGACTGGGAATAATCATTCTGAATTGATATTCCTGAGCCTTTTAGCTTTGTAACATTTTCCATTACTATTGTCTTTTTTTCTGCAAAATTCTGTAAATAGAGAATACCAGGACGTTTGTCGTTCCGACGCCCCAACCTATGAATGCGCCCGATATATTGGCAACTGACTTGAAGCTTGTCCTCGAAAACTTCTTTGATTATTTTATCTTTCAGCGTATATAGCTTCTGCTTCGTTAGGTTCCTCAGTAATACCGTGAATGATGAGGTTGGACCGTCTGCTTCGATCTTCGAGATCGGTAAGTTTTTTTGCTTGAAAACACATTACATTCTCTATTGATTTCAAAGTTGTGTGTATTTCCTGCGGCTGCTCGGTGAAGGATGATGTTTCGTTCAGCTTTTTCTCCATTGTTTGTATTAGGCTGTACAGATCACTTACCATATTTACAGTCTTAACTAGCTCTGCTTTCATTTCACTGATTTCAGCTTGAAGAGACAACTGGCCATTTAAAATTCGTTCAATAACTTCCTTTTGAGTCGGGCCAGGATTCGTTTCGGTGTCGCCACAAAGGATCAACTTTTTTTTTTATTTGCAAGCAATAAAACATTCATATGCCAAGGCAAGACAACGGCGGGGGCACGGCAAGACCACGATACCTCGGCAATCGCTACGAATGGTGCTCGAATAGCTACCAACCTGCAGAACGTAGAAGAGCGTCCTCGTAAGCAACATGTTGGGCCCATCAGGTCCGCCGTGCCCACTGAAGGTGAATTCTTGTGTCGCTGCTCTTATACTCGTGAGCGCTGATGACGTCACGGTGCGATGGATGAATGCAGTCGCTGGTAGAACAGTGTCATCAAATGACGATACCGAGTCCGATGCGTTGTCGATGTGAAGTTGACTTCCATCGCAGCCACAGATGTCATCGGGCCACACGTGCCCAGTTCGTAACGCGGCGGAACCCAGGATAACCTGCAGAACGTAGAAGAGCGTCCTCGTAAGCAACATGTTGGGCCCAGGCCCGCCGTGCCCACTCTTGTGTTTGTTTGTGGGGTTAAACGTCCCAAAGCGACTCAGGCGGATACATAGCTCTACTAGCACCACCTCCTTCAACATTCGCGCGCAGATCTCCCCTGCTGTTCCACCATTTTTCTTCCAAAGTTCAAGAGCTGTTGCACAGAAATAGGGCCCCCGAATCACAATTACCTGCCTCCGCCTCTGGTGCGCGGCATGCAGAGCGAAATGTATCGGTATGATGCTGGCAGCATGCGTGCTGTATGGAACAACACTCTGTAAGATTGCTATACTGTGATTTGTGTGCCACGCCCTACCTACCCCTCCTTCTCAACCTACCCATCCACTCCCAACCCTCTCCGATGTTCCAAGGAGTGAGGAGGGGGGCGTCGTCAAGAGGGGTTGTCGGCAGTGGGAGAAGGACAAAGGGATTCTGAAACCGCGGGGACTCGAAGACGGGGTAGATAACGCATTGGCAATACTGCATGGGAATAGCGACCTGGGCTTCGACACTGTCTTGTTTCTGTCTTGTTTCGTGCACACCCCCAATAAGATGGCTGTTTAAAATAATTTTCTGAGCTATGGCCTTCCTCTATGTTTTTGTTTTTGTCAACCACTATATATCGATGTGTGGCGCTAGATTTGAGATTGATCTCCGTTTAACTTCGTAATGTAGCCGAATACTGTTCCACTGAGTGATGTTTGTGCTTTAAATGTATCTTGTCCATTTTTATCCAAGCCTTTGCTATTATTTTTATGTAACACTTTACAATCCTCTAGAGCTTGCTTTGCATTTCTCCTCTTTCAAGCTTTTCTAGCGTGCCCTCTGTTAGTAATAGACAGTTCAGTTGTTGTAACAGTGGCATGCTCACTTATTCGTGTTTTTTGCACTGACATTTCCTTGTATAACAAGCCTTACCATATGGTTTTAATCCGTAAACCACCCTTGCTTCGTGCATCACGTGTGGCAGCATCTGGAGCCACTTTGGATGCTTTTATCCTTTGTGCTTTTGTCTTCACGCCGCGATGGACCACACTGGTGACGGGGCCGAAGGCGACGCGGTCGCTCCATGGTCACTCACAAATGGCGCGTCCACTCTTCCTTCTTCGTAGAATGCTGAACCACCCCCACCCCCTCCTTTTCCTTTTTATCTTTTCCTTTCATCCTTCTCGTCTTTTTTTTTTTTTTTTTTAAGAGGAAACGCGCTACCCCGGGCGTTTCCCCTCTCTCCCCGGTCTCCTGGTGTGCGTGTGTATACTGTTTGTTGTCGCCGCGGCAGGTAACATCTCTGCCTCACCCGTTTCCTTCCTCCTTTTCACCCTCTCTGTGTATAACCTCCTGTATGTCATTCTTGCAAAAGACCGGACCCCGGTCGAAACAAATCCACTGTTATGAACCCACGATTCCCAACATCGGCGCGTTGTTTTTCCTTCCGCCTTGCATTTAATGTTCTTTATCCCAATAATCACAATAAGACAAATTCATGTAAATGCCAACAGTATAAACATTAAAAAAATCCAACGTTTGCCTTGCACTCGTAGACTGCTCGCTCCTTTAAAAAATTATACAGGCTGTTCAAAATTACACTTTACTGATTATTTAAAAAAAAAAGCAAAATGCTGTACGCTCATGCCGTTTTTGTACATTGGTAATTTGGCCAGGCAGGCACAAATTGGGATATTAATTGTTCCTGTAAACTTAGTAATTAACTAAAATTCAATAATTAGCTTTTTATTGGCTGAAGTTAGCGTGTATATTGTAATAGGGCGTTTATTGACGCTCAGATGGAGAGCTGTGAGGACAGAACCTTGCAACGGCGAGCCCAGCGTACTTCTTTGTCTTCGTCGCACAACGCACAGGTGCATGTCGATGGCTGAAGTGCTGACTATCACAGTACATTCCCCCCCCCCCCCCCCCCCGGGTAAAAAATGGAGCCATCCTGGCGACTTATGGCGCGGAAAGCACAGCGGGGTCATAGAATGGCTTCAATCGGTTCACGTGAACTGTTTCACGACCACGGCGACGCAAGTCCGCAGAGGGCGTGACGGGCTCAACTACGTAGTTGACTGCAGATGTTTGCTGGAGGACCCTATATGGCCCGTGGTAGGGAGCAAGAAACTTCTTTGAAAAGCCAGGGGTTGTGGAGGGCACCCAGAGCCACACCAGTGTGTTCGGGAGATATGACGAAGCTTCGCCGGTATCACGGAGGTATTTTTGTTGCCACTGATTTTCTGTTGTGAGAGAGCGGGCGAGCTGACGGCATTCTTCTGCGTACGTGACGGCATCGGATAGCGGGGAAGATTCGGAAACGTCAGGGCGGTAGGGAAAAAGTGTGTCCATAGTACAGGGTGGCTCGCGCCCGTAAAAGAGAAAGAATGGAGAGAATCCAGTAGTGGCCTCTGTCGCGGTGTTATATGCGTAAGTAACAAACGGTAGAACTTGGTCCCAATTTGAATGGTCGGTGTTCACGTACATAGCCAGCATGTCACCGAGAGTGCGGTTGAAACGTTCTGTCAGTCCATTCGTCTGAGGGTGGTACGAGGTAGCGGTGCGGTGTATGATGCGGCATTCTTTCAGGAGAGCCTCAAGAGCGTCTGATAAGAAAACGCGTCCGCGGTCACTGAGCAGTTCGCGAGGGGCACCATGGCGAAGAACCAGGTTTTTCAGAATAAAGGCAACCACGTCGCGTGCGGAAGCAGAGGGCAATGATGATGTCTCAGTGTAGCGGGTTAGATGATCCACTGCCACGATAATCCAGCGGTTGCCAGCTGAAGTTGTAGGAAGGGGACCGTATAGATCTATGCCGACACGATCAAACGGACGGGCAGGACAGGGCAACGGCTGCAATGAAGCAGGGGACTTGAGAGGAGTTTTTCGGCGTTGGCAAGACTGGCAAGAGCGGACAAAATGGCGGACAAAGCGGTACATTCCACGCCAGAAGAAGCGTAGACGCAAGCGCGTGTAGGTTTTCAACACTCCGCCGTGGGCGCACTGGGGTTCAGTATGGAAAGCAGCACAAATTTCGGCGCGGAGATGACGGGGGATGACTAAAAGCCACTTCCTTCCGTCGTGAAGATAATTGCGGCGATAGAGCAGCCCGTCACGAATTGAAAAATGGTGAGCTTGGCGGGCAAGCGCCCGAGACAAACGACCTGGAGAGTGACTTGAAAGAAAGTCCAGAAGTGTAGATATCCAAGGGTCGCGCCGCTGTTCCGTGGCCATGTCGATAGTGGCAAGCGAAGACAAATCGTAGGCGCAGATCTCATCAGACAACGAAGAGGGAGGCAGCGGTGAGCGCGAAAGAGCGTCCGCGTCAGTATGCTTGAGGCCTGAGCGATATATGACACGAATGTCATACTCTTGGAGGCGAAGAGCCCAGCGAGCAAGGCGGCCGGACGGGTCCTTGAGGGACGCCAGCCAGCACAGAGCGTGATGATCAGTGACCACATAAAATGGTCGGCCATAGACATACGGACGGAATTTGCCGATGGCCCAAATAATGGCCAAGCATTCTCTTTCCGTAACAGAATAATTGGACTCTGCCTTGGTCAAGGTGCGGCTTGCGTACGCCACCACATAGTCTCGGATACCAGGTTTGCGTTGGGTGAGAACGGCGCCTATCCCAATACCGCTAGCGTCAGTGTGAATCTCAGTTGGCGCATTCGGGTCGAAGTGGCGGAGGATGGGAGGCGAAACTAAAAGACGGCGTAAAGTGTTGAAGGCGTCATCACAAGCAGGTGTCCATGCGCAGAGGTCGGAGCTGCCGGAGAGGAGCTGGATGAGAGGAGCAATAATAGAGGCGAAATTTAAGATGAAGCGGCGAAAGTAGGAGCACAGGCCGATGAAACTTCGTAGCTGCTTCAGTGATTTTGGGCGTGGGAATTCGGCAACTGCACGAAGTTTGGTGGGATCGGGAAGAATGCCATCCTTAGAAACGACATGACCTAGAATTGTTAGTCGGCGAGCAGCAAAGCGGCACTTCTTCAGATTCAGTTGGAGGCCGGCGGTAGCGAGACAAGTGAGAACGTCCTTCAGTCGGAGCAGGTGGGATTGAAAATCGGTAGAAAAGACTACGATATCATCGAGATAGCAAAGACAGGTTCGCCACTTGAATCCACGAAGCACAGTGTCCATGAGGCGTTCAAATGTGGCCGGGGCATTGCAAAGCCCAAAGGGCATGACGTTGAATTCATATAATCCATCTGGTGTGATGAAGGCAGTTTTAGAGCGGTCAGCGTCAGCCATTGGCACCTGCCAGTAGCCAGATCGTAAATCCAACGAGGAGAAAAACTCGGCGCCCTGCAAGCAGTCTAGTGCGTCATCGATGCGTGGCAGAGGATAGACGTCCTTGCGCGTGATCTTGTTGAGCCGGCGGTAGTCGACACAAAACCGGAAGGAGCCATCTTTCTTAGGTACCAACACAACTGGAGACGCCCAGGGACTGTGGGAGGGCCGAATGACACCACGACGGAGCATGTCGTCCACATGATCAGCAATTACTTGGCGCTCCGAAGCCGACACGCGATAGGGGCGCTGGCGCAAAGGTGCAGTTTTACCGGTGTCGATGGTGTGCTCTACGACAGACGTGCGGCCCAAGTCAGTTTGAGGAAAGTCGAATGAAGAAGCGAAGTTCTGCAAGAGGGCGACAAGTTGATCACGTTGCGCAAGTGGAAGATCAGCATCAATAGCATGTTGGAAAACGTCGGAGGGCGTCGAAGCGGCCGCAACATCGCAAGAGCACAGACTAACGTCGAAGGAGGGGGTTGAGTCAGCAAGAGTGGTGATATGACTGGGATCAAGCTCTTCAAGACGTCCAATGCATTCGCCACGGAGCAGGACTGCTGGGCAAGAAAATGGGTTCGAGGCGTAAAGTGCACTCTTGCCGTCTTGAATTTCGAGAACTGCGAACGGAAAAAGGAGGCAGGGATGACGGGAGGTGGCTTCGGAAGGTGTAAAAATCGCAGTCAAAGGAGTTACCCACTCACAAGACAGTGGTACGAGGGCAGCAGAGAACGGAGGAATGTCGGTGTCATGGGCGACGAGTTTTGCAGTGCGGGGAGGGGTATCACAGAAGGGGGCATCACAGAGGGGGGCGAAGGCAATTTGCGCACGAGCACAGTCAATAACGGCTTGATGAGTCGATAGAAAATCGTATCCGAGGATGATATCATGCGAGCAGTTCGGCAGAACAATAAACTCGATGGGGTACAAGACGTCTTGAATGAGCACACGGGCTGTGCAAGATGCGGAGGGGTGAATGTGCTGTGATGAGGCGGTGCGGAGCGAAAAGTCGGAAATCGGAGTGGTCACTTTGCGAATTCGACGGCAGAGCGCTTCACTGATGACGGAGACGGCTGCACCGGTATCGACGAGAGCGAGAACTGTGGCGCCTTCTACAGAAACTTTGATAACATTAGCGGGACGGCATGGAGGACTTGAGGAATTCGAAACAAGCGCAGTTCTTGCCCCCGGAACTGCGACTGTTAGTTTCCCTCAACGGTGCTGGTAGAACGTCGCAGCATTGGAGAAAGCGATCGGCGCCGAGGAGAATGTGATCGACGAGTGGTATAGGTTTGGCGACCTTGTGGGACAAATTGAGAACCGGGCGGAATCATTTGCGAGCGTGAGTCGGTATCGTACGGGTAAAGTCGAATGTCAGGCTGTGAAGGTTGGAGGCGCTGGCGACAAAGGCGCGCAACATGGCCCGGCCGACCGCAGGCATAGCAAATCGGAAGGTTGTCCGTAGTACGCCAAGGTTTCATAGGATGTGGGCGGAACCTTGAGGGTGGGGCTTGAAACGAAGGCTCAGCATGCGGCGGTGAACGGTAGGCAGGGACCTGCACATAGGAGCCAGACGTGGGCGAAGGTGGTAGCCTAGCCGTTACTTGGGCATACGTGAGAGGTGCCGTCACAGGCGGCACCACGGGGTTGGACGGCAAGACATCAGCGACGTGTTCTTGCACGACACGGCGTATAGCAGGGGCCAAAGATGGAGCCAGTTCAGGAACGAGGCGGCCCGAGTCTTGAAAATGGGGAAGGAGTGAGATCTGACGTGCGACCTCTTCACGAATAAAATCTTTGATCTTTTGATTCAGCGGGCTCCCTTCAGGAGTTGGCGAACCACCCAGGGCTAATGCGGATACGCCTTCGTCGCACACACTGGAGCGGCGCCTAGAAGCGCGCCGCTTGCGGAGCTCGTCGTAGCTCTGGCAAAGCTTCACGAGTTCACTAACGCTGGTGGGATCTTTCGCTACCAGCATCTGGAAGGCGTCCTCAGAAATGCCCTCGAGGATATAGCGGATTTTGTTTGCTTCCGGCATGGCCGGGTCGACTCGTTTGCAGAGATCAACGACGTCTTCTATATAGCTGGTAAAGGTCTCATCAGCGCGCTGAACACGATCGTGTAAACGTTGTTCGGCACGAAGCTTACGCACTGCCGGGCGGCCGAACACTTCCGCGAAATTCTTTTTAAATGTCGACCAAGATGACAGGTCAGCCTCATGGTTGCGAAACCAGAGGTTCGCCACGTCCGTCAGATAGAATATGACGTTACTGAGCTTGTATGAGTCATCCCACTTGTTGTAGCTGCTTACTCTTTCATACGATGACAGCCAGTCGTCGACATCTTGATCGGCCGTGCCGCTGAACAGGCAAGGGTCACGCTGGCGCACGACGCCAGCACACATGATCGTGGGTGGAATGGCCGGCAGCGTCGAAGTGGACTCGTCTTGCATGGCGGTCGTAGAGGGTAGTGTACGGCTTCGCAGTTCCAGTTTGGGTGGGATCGTTTCCGGCACCTCCGCCAATTGTAATAGGGCGTTTATTGACGCTCAGATGGAGAGCTGTGAGGACAGGACCTTGCAACGGCGAGCCCAGCGTACTTCTTCTTTGTCTTCGTCGCACAACGCACAGGTGCATGTCGATGGCTGAAGTGCTATCACAGTACAATATTTATATTGAGAACTTGGAAGTAAATGCTTTTTAGGGCTATTCCATTTTGTAGAATTTTATTAACGCACCTGTGTCCTGAGATGCGCGCGTCTAAAATTTCGTCCCAGTTCGTCTAATTACGCATGCGAGACGGTGGCTCTCGGCGTGAAGCACCTCCCGTGTGTGACGCAGCTGTTGCGTATGCCTGTAAGAGTAGCAAGCGGCGATGCGGATCACTTTTTATTCTCGGCCAGCGTTTCTTTCTTTGAGCGCGAAAGCGATGAATCGCAGTGCTAGCGGACTAAAGAGAGCGATAATTTTATAACTTAGCACCTAGGATTGGTGCCGCCGTATAAACATGGATGAGATAAAATGGGCCATGATATGCTGCTTTTATTCCCGATAGCAGCGCTAGTGCAAGCCACATTGTTAGGCAGATGTGAAATCCCTTATCACTGTTAGAACTGATTCCGCATTCATGATCCACGTCGCCGATCGCTACACACTCTTGTAAGGCAGTGCCATACCAAACAGCTGCGTCATACGTGGGAGGTGCTTCACGCCGAGAGCCGCTGTCTCGCATGCGTAATTAGATGAACTGGGACGAAATTTTAGACGTGCGCATCTCAGGACACAGGCGCGTTACTAAAATTCTACAAAATGGAATAGCCCTAAAAAGCATTTGCCTCCAAGTTCTCAATATAAATATACACGCTAACTTCAGCCAATAAAAAGCTAATTATTGAATTTTAGTTAATTACTAAGTTTACAGGAACAATTAATATCCCAATTTGTGTCCGCCAGGCCGCATTACCAATGTACAAAAACGGCATAAATACGGCATTTTGCTTTTTTTTTTTAAATAATCAGTAAAGTCTAATTTTGAACACCTTGTATAAATATATATACAGTCGTGCCTCGTTATTATGTACACTGGTTTCCGACCAAAACTGTCCATAAAGCCAGTCATCCATAATAACGAGTCATGAATAAAAACAAAAAGGATTTTATTGAGAAAAGAGAACTGTAATTAACGACTGCTTTTTTACATAACGGTGCGCACTGGACTCAAAATTTCACAGAACACCGGCAATTTTGAGTGCATTATCCTTGCCATTGTTGTCTTCGAAAAATTGGAGTGTAGTCTGAAGCGACTCAATTACCATGACACCCGTGACGTTGGGCTTTGTGTTGGTCGAACTTTCGAGCACGAACTCCTCACTGGCCGATGAATCAGCGTCTGATTCTCTACTCACCACCACTTCCAAAATGGCCTCTTCACTGAGCAAAGTAGCCGCTAAGTAGCTGCTTGAGACTCTCCCGAGGCGAGGAAACAGCTGAGCTGTCGATACTAGTCCCTCGCAGCTTGGATTGAAGGAGATGGCTTTTGCCGCTTATATTCACAGATTTCTTCGCGCCTGCGTTCAGCTCTATTCTTTTGCGTTTAACTCCTGCCATGCCAAAAGCCAGACTCAAGTTGAGGGTTACAGGCTCCTGATGCGGTGCACTTTTTTGCCTAGTTAACCTTTCTGCCTTTTCGTTTTTCTGATTCTTTCTTTTTTTGCCTTGCACTGTTTCTGTAAGGAAGCAAGGGAGTCAAGTTGGCAAGCTGATATGCAGTGGGTTATCGAACATCCCATCTTCTTGGCGCCGCTTTTATGTGTTCCCATAAAACAAACACTGCAAGCTGAAGTATAGTTTAGAACGACGGCTAGCTGACTACGAAGAGCTCAGCCCTTGTCAAGGCCGCATCGTTGACTCAAAGCGAAGCCGACATACGGACCGCCTAGTGTGCATAGTTTGGCAGTTCGGCAGCGCAACAGGGACGAAAACCAGGAGCATGAGAGAGAAGCGCGTCCAGGACGGGACGCCCGGTCCCGGTTGCGTGTTCGTACGTCGCCTTTCTTTTGTCGCTCTACTTTGTGAGTTTGTCTTAGCTCTCACCGAAAAGCGTTAACGGCTTCATGGAACACACATTGCGCTCTGGGAAAGAAAACTTCAGTTCCCACCGCCACTGTAGGCACTTGTCTTTCTTCCTGTCATTTCTTTCTTACGCTTTTACCGGCCTCTCTGTTCATGTTCAGCAGAATTTATTGCAACCACATGTTGCTGTTTTCCCGACTGCGGCGGCACTTCCGTGCACCCAGAAATCTCCTGGTTCCCCCCTTCCGGGTCTTTCTTACGCTGACGCTCGGTTTGCTGTGTACGTTTAGAGTCCCTAGAAGTATTTGCTAGTCTGCCGTCCGAGCGGGGTTCCCTATGGAACCGGTTGGCCGCTTCCCGGATGAAAGCGCAGGGGGCGCTGTACGCATTCGGAGCGTGGTCGCGTTGTGTACGTGGTGCTGTGGCGGTTGTGCCGCACTGCGAATCTGCGGCGCGCTTATCCGCTGGTGCCGTGACAAGGCTCGTGCACCACGTGCGCTTTTTTTCGCTCGCGGGCCGGAATGCGCGCAAATTAGCTAGCATGTGTGCAAGTGTGCCTTTTTTTATGGATATGTGATCGCGTCATGTCCAGAAAACGGGGTAAGCGTGATAGCAAGTCTTTCTTGCCCGGGTGCAAGACCGGGTAGCGCTCGTGCAAGGTGAAATGTTCTCTCTTCAGGACACCGAAAGACGCAGGGAAGAGGCAAGAGTGGGAGCGCAACATCAAGCGCGGCTGCAAACACAATAACATTGTTTATTGTCTCAGCTAGGACATAAAGGAATATGCAAAACGAAAATTAAAAGGCGTAATAAATGAAAGAAAATAGACTGGCTGTGTTCTAATAAAATTCAAGAGAGAACGATGATAAGGCCCTTGCGTGCAAGCAATGTACGAAGATGGGTTGCTCGGTGATAGGCCCACTGCCGTCAGATGCCGATATTGACGGTTTCAGTGGCGGGCAAACCCACAAGTTGTGAATATCTTCCTCATTATTTTGTGAGATGCAGACTGGAAATCCTGGACGTTGATATAAATATCGGTATATATAAATATCGGATGATCCGGATCGGGGTTACCCTCACATTACTGTAACACGAATAAGCTAGTGTCGAAGTTTGTGAGCGACCCTTCAAACTCTGCTTTATTGAGCGAAGTTTTAAGACAGGTAAAGGTAATTGAGATTCCACGGGATGTTACGCAACTCACGAAGGATGCCATCTCAACGCTGTTTCCTGACACTCCAAAATACTTGTTGAAACCCCTGCCTCTCAAGAGAAAGGAGCGCAACTTGTACGAGCAAAAACAGTCAGCAGGGAGACCTGCAGAGAAAAAAAAAAAAAGTGCACTGATCCTGAAGCATCAGTGGAGCCAGTTGAAGAATACAGCGGCGGTGGATCGTGTGACGTGAGCCTGCTCCAGGAATGCAGAAAGCTGCATGCCACCGCCACTGGGGACAAATGTCGATCTTTCTGATGTTGAACAATGAACATTCGCATAGTGCCACTCAAGCGAGGACGAATCTCCGGAGGCAATTGCCATCGGCGAGTTCTGTTCCATCGCAGTGGTGAAGCTGCCATGAATGCTGCTGTGTGCATTCGAGGAAACAAAGTCAAGGAGATATATCTGTAAAGTCGACAGAAGAGGTAATTAATCTTATTCAGGACATTGCGAAACTCAGCTTGTGTCCTGGCAGCGGATTGAAGCCTATTACCAAGACCTTTCCCACCTACAATGGGCGTTGCTCAATTTGCGACGAACTGTACCATTATTTCTGATGCAACATGCATAAAGCCTGCAAATACTTGCGAAAGTTAACTCAGAACACCCTGTCAAGAAGAAGAAAAAATTAAGAAACAGACTTCTATGTCTCGAGCAGTTTGTCGTACGAAGGACAAGGTGGCAAAGCTGGTAAAAGCTCTTGGTGAAATGAAAAATGAAAATGAACACCTTCAAGGACAGAGTTTGAAAGAAGTGTTAGTGCCCTTCCTCTCAACTAACAGCTGGCTGTTAAAATATGTTTTAGAGGTTGCAAAACGGAAGTCAACAAAAGTGATGGCATATTCTGATGAGTGGCTACTAGACTTCCTAAGTACCAAAGAATGCCTATCAGCAGTTTGCCTGAAGCGCGGTGCGATTTGAAGGGCTCAGGTTCCCATCTTGCGTGCTTTAATTGTGCATGCATCCGAAAGTTTCTAGTTCTACATACGTGTTATAACTTAGCTAAACGTCCGAAGAAGTTAAGATGAAACTATAGCGTGAATGAAAACGCCGCCGACAGCGCACTGTTGCTCGCACACATGGTCCTTGGAGCCTAGAATGTGCGTCTAGTATAGTTCTCCATGCAAGCGCAATTATTTGCACAAAATCCTCAGAAGTCTTCATTACACTACGGCACGGCGGTAGCTTCAGCAGGATAATAGGGTATAAAAAGCAGCTTCGTTTCTACATCGGCTCAGGGGCATGCGCGCAAAACTTCGCTCACGAAAAAAAAAAAAAGTCGCATCCGTGGATATGCCAACAACTCGGCTGCGAATTCAATATTACGACTAAACTGAAATCAAAGACTAAAGAGGGGCATCGCATGTGCAAGGCACCTGACAATGAGCATGCAGCGAATGCATTTCGAAGCGCACGGGCGCGCGCGTCGTCTGCTCCGTCAGCAGTGGCGCACTCCGGTTCACCGCAGCGCCACCGCGGCCGTATCGGCTGTCGCGTAGGTTCGCGGGCGGCGCGCCCTTCTTTAACTTGCATTCGGACTCCTCTGCTTTTTTTTTTTTCTTCAAGCACTGTCCATTAACGAGACAAATATACATGGGCCCAAGTGGGGCGCGTGCATTCTTCCCCTGTCCATTGTCCGGACAGCGAGTTTCCATATTAACGAGGCATAAATACGTTGAAAATGTTTCGTCCCCAGAAAAACTGTCCATAACTCGGGTCGTCCATATTAACGGGGCACGACTATATATATATATATATATATATATATATATATATATATATATATATATATATATATATATATATATATATATATATATATATATATATATATATATATATATATATATATATATATATATCCCTAAACAGATTACATTACTAATTTCTGTGATTATCCAAGTAAACATTAAAAAAAAGACATAAAGTACCATCCCCAACGCTTTCCTTGGCCTCGCCGACTGTTGGCTTCTTTCCATTATGTACTGTCACCCGCAAAAGTTTGCGGGATCTCCAGCGCGTGGCTGAGCGGCGGGAAACTGCATTCCTGCGCCATCTGCCGTCAAAGAGCACGGCGTCGAGGCTCACGGAAATGGCGCGCCAGGGCCGCTTTGCGCATGCCTGTCCTTTCTTCGCTATCAAGCATGTCTCGTCACTAGCTTCCCCGTGACAACGTTGCGCGTCGAGCAAAACACACCGGCTTGCTTCGTCGTTCATCTTACCCGCCAAAGCAGACACGCGACGATGATGACGCGGCGCATCAGCGGCTGCCGCGAGTGGCAAAAGCGCATCACGGGGAAGCTAGTGACGAGACATGCTTGATAGCGAAGAAAGGACAGGCATGCGCAAAGCGCCCCTGGCGCGCCATTTCCGTGAGCCTCGACGCCGTGCTCTTTGACGGCAGATGGCGCAGGAATGCAGTTTACCGCCGCTCAGCCACGCGCTGGAGATCCCGCAAACTTTTGCGGGTGACATTACATATATGTTTATATAAGTGCCGCTGCGCTGCTCGAGCTCGCTGGTGTGTGCCTAAACGAACTGTGTTTTTGTGCTGTTCTCCATGCAGCTTACAGATGGCCATATTCCCTGTTGAACCCTCAGTAAAGACTCTTTCACTTGGTAGAGGTGCAGGGTTTCCTTCCGCCCTGGAGCTCCGCAGCCTCACACTACCGACAACTACCGATATATACTATGTATATATGTATGTGTGTATGTATGTGTCGTAAGTGTGTGTGTGTGTGTGTCTGTGTGTGCGTGTGCGTGTGCGTGTGTGTGTGTGTGCGTGTGCGTGTGCGTGTGCGTGTGTGTGTGTGTGTGTGTGTGTGTGTGTGTGTGTGTGTGTGTGTGTGTGTGTGTGTGTGTGTGTGTGTGTGTGTGTGTGTGCAAAAATTCTTCATACTGCTTCGTGTATGAGTACTATCTTTTAGTCAACGTATCGTCAAGAGCCCTGACTTTTTCAAGGCAGGGCTCCTGCCGAAACGTCGCCTAAAAAAATAAAACTTAAACCCAGTGGCGCCGTGCTCTACGAGAAATGGCGAAGAGGAGCTGGTCGCACTTGCGCGTGTGTGCCGCTTCCAACGTTTCCCTGGGGTTAAACCGCTTGCAGTTCTGTGCTTTCGTGTCTCGCCTCACAGAGTACATGACATGCTGGTGGAGATGTTGGGTGAAAACGGTCGCCCATGCAAGATATACCACCCGGAAGACGTCGCGCCAGTCCTGTACTAATTGACACGCCTGTGCATCGCTTCAGCCGACACCTCCAGGGCCTATCTCCAGAGCTTCAGCCCCTAGTGCACCTGCAAGCCGCCGGCCGGCGTCTCGTCGGCTGGTAACTATACTTTGCAGACCCCGCGAGTCCCGAAGTCTTTCCTCGGTGGCGTTTTTGAAAATGTGGAGGACTGGTTCCTTCATTTCGAACGTGTCACTGCTTTTAACCAATGGGACGACGCTGTCAAACTATGGGAACGCATACTTCAGTCTGGATGAAGGCGCTCGTATCTGGTTCGAAAAACGCGAGCAAATTCTGACCTCATGGCAAGAATTCCATCGCCAAGTGCTCGAGGCGTACACCAGCGCAGATCGCCGCAAATGTGCTGAGCGGACCCTCCCCTCTCGCATTGAGATGCCAAACGAGAGTGTCCAGACATATTTATTTATAGTACCCTCAGGGTAAAAATACATTGTAGAAGGGAGGGGCGAACAAAAACATTGAAGAACGAACGAAATAAAAAAAAGCATAGAATAATACCAGAAGTACAATATGAATGAGTTTGGCAAACGTACCAAACTAAAAGTATTAAACATTGTATGAACTAATACAAAGAAAACACAAAACCTAAAAGAGCAATAATAAACAGCCAATTGATAAAAAGGGCGGGTAAATGGGACTGAGTACATTAAAAATGCGAACAGCAATAACGTCATTCAGGAGGAGCTTACCGAGTTATTTAACGTATTTTTAGAAAGGGCGGGGTCTTTAATATTAACTAGTTATGCTGCCAAATTATTCATTTCAGATGAATTTTTGGGCAGAAATGAATTGGCGAAAGTAATCGTTCTGCAAGACGAAATGTGAACTTTGTGTCGGTGGTCATGGCGAGCAGAAAAAAAAAATAAAACAAAAAAAAAACATGACGGTGGGTGAAACCAAGATGATCGGAGTGCCGCGTTGTGATAAAAAAAAATTGTAAAAGAGACAGATGTGCGCTATCTTCCTGCGGATTATGAGAGGTTGAATGTTTGAGCTGCTTTTATTTGTGTGACACTGGCAGTGCGGTTATAGTTGGCGAGTATAAACGGGCTGATCGATTTTGTATAGCTTCTAATGCTTCAGGTAATGTAGTGTGATGTGTGGGCCCCATATTGATGAAGCGTGTTCTAACTGTGGTCAAACAAATGTTTTGTAAAGTTGCATTTTTAGCGAAGATGGTGCCAGGAAAAAATTACGCTTCAGGTAACGTATAGTTTTATTAGCCTTGGATGTGATGGCTTCTATGTGTGGTTTCCAGGACGTTGTGTTAGTTATGTGAACATCAAGGTAGCGATATGATTTTACGGATTCTAAAGTTAAATTGTTGCATACGTATGTTGGACACGGAGTGTTACAGCGGGAAATGCGCATTGAGTCACATTTTTTAAAGTTAAGTTCTATTTGCCATGTACGGCACCAGTTAATCACATTATTCAGGTGAGTTTGAAGCAGACCAAATTCTGTCGTGTTAAGACCGTTGGTTATTTTGCGGTATATTACGCAATCATCTGCAAACAAGCATAACTGGGAAGAAATTACACCGGGCAAGTCGTTTATGTAGATCAAAAACAAGAGAGGGCCGATAACTGATTCTTGAGGCACCCCAGATTTGACGGATGCAAGTGTGGAATCAGTGTCGTTAGCAGTAACAAACTGCACACGGTTAGAAAGAAAGGCATGGATGGATCCACTCATATACAGTTGGGTCAATGTTAATGCATCGGAGCTTATGTAGTAAAAAACTGTGGTTAACCTTGTCAAATGCTTCAGAAAAATCGAGGAAGATGCAGCCAATTAGGAAATCTGAATCCAGAAGCATGTGCACGTCATGGGTAAATGAGAAAAGTTGTGTATCACATAAGAATGATTGTCGGGATTCGTGTTGAAATGGCGAAAAAAAATATTCGTACCTTCTAGAAAGTTGTGAGTAAATATTAGATGCTCCATAATTTTGCAGGGCACGGAGGTAAGTGATATTAGTATGTAGTTGTATGAACCATACATAGATGGAGACTATCTTTCCGGTCTTCCAGTCTTTGGGTAATGATGAAGGATTGTGAGATTGAGTAAAAATGCGCTGGAGAATTACGGAGTTTAGTTTTAGTTTGGTGATGACACATTTGCGGGATCAAATACGATGGGGTTCATTGCATGATAGTTAGACTGTGGATGTGCAGTAAACTGATTGCTTGGCGAGTTCTTTGAAAACGATTCAATGAAGGCGTTATTGAGCATTGAAGCACTTTGATGCCTGGGCAGCTAATCACCAGATGTTGATTTCAATGATGTAATTTGTGTTTTTTGCTACCTAACTGTGTTCCAGAAAATTTTGGAGTTAGCTTTTAGCATATGTGGAAGATATGACACGCATATTCAGGCGAGCTGACCCCGTCATGTCCGAAGACAAAAAAGTGCGGAATGTAAGGCGGGGCGTCAAAAAGCAGTTGTTCGCAGGCCTTTTGCGCAACCCACCGTCGACTGTCACTGGATTCCTTACCGAAGCCACCACAATGGAAAGGGTACTGCAACAACGTGCAGCGACCTACGACGGACCTTTCCATGCAGCTGCAGTCACGGGAGCGTTTCCATCTTTTGAACGACATCCTGATTCTTTGTGCGAGCTGATTCGCAGCGTCGTGCGCGAAGAACTGAGCAAGTTCTGCAGCCCATCGCAGCCGTCGCCAGCTTCCATTTCTACCATTGTGCGTGGGGATTTCACCGATATGCACTGTCGTGACGCTGGGACTAAGTTGACCCGGCCTTCATTTGGTAGCTTGCAGAGACTCCGGGTTCATGAAGGATTAAATCTTCGAAGTTGGTAAAATATATACAAGCGGGTTTATTGGCACTTTGAGAAAACTTATTTACATGAAAAAAAAAAAGTATTTCAGCAAAATGGCAAGCGTTAAAAGTTCGTAGCGAGAAGCGTCTGGATGAGCTGTTTACCCAGGGCTCAGAGCGTCATTTCGTGCTCTGCAACGTCCTTAAATCCCCCTATGTCCAGCCCCTCCCTGAAGATGCTGACCAATCAGTTCTAGGGCATACCCCTCAGATATCGGCAACCAATCGATCACATCCCTGCACTGACGGTCTGATGCACTGACTGGTCCAGTATTGTTTCGTCGGGCGTGGTCACTTGTTGGCGGGTAGAGCTTGGGAACGGCGAGGAGGTAAATTTCGATTCTTCTGCAAAGATTCGATATGGTGGTTCCGGCAAGTGGATTTCCTTCTCAGAAACCCAAGTGTACGTGCGCGCCACGAATACTGCTCCTAGCATTGTCCCTTTCCGGCAATTGCAACTATTTCCTGCATTCCTGGGAAATCCTCTAATGGCCGTAATCCACATGCTCCTTTCTTCTCCTGTACGTCAACGGACGTGTCAATCCGATCGTCTCCTTTGGACAATAGGCATTCTTCACTTGACAATAGCGCCTCTCGACGGGAAGGGTGAACAGTTGAACAAAAGCACTTCCGGCTATTTCTCACAGGGCGACGTTTCTTTGTATTTTTCTTGCCGTTCCCTTGACAGGGCCAACTTGGCAGTTGCAGGGTCACGACAAAGCAAAGCATGCTCACACAAAAAGATTCATGGAAACAGGCTCACTTAGAGCCCTTACACCAACAGCACATATCAATACCATGCCCACGGGCGAACAATAGTGCGCGCAAGCGCGGACCATGCTCGGTCACAACAGCACCCACCATCGCAGTCGGAAGCTTACACCTATGTGGAAGTTCTGCTGCCCCTTCACCACTGCCTATTTTCGCGCCTTCAACAGTCCCTTGGCTTCATGGCTTCAGTGCATCAACTCTCCTCGGTTTGGCCAACGACCGGAGCAGCGTTCCTCATTCCCTCCGCAGCGTCAGTACTGCCCCGTCGCCAAGGCGCTCTTCTCCTTCCCCTCACGGCTCCTCGCGAGCGGAGCAGGGCCGTTCGCCTGGCCCTCGCCAGGAAAACTGAAAACAGCGACCTTCGGGGGCGAGGTCGCTAGTAGTCGCTGCGTTGAAGACCTCCCCATAGAGACCTCCCGTCGTCGCCGCATCAGTCCAATCGAGAACTGCTGGTAGCGTCGTCCAAGGAAGAGAATCGCGTTTCTTTGGACATCCCTGTCATTTTAGACGGTCTTTTCGATGGAGGCGAGAAGCAAGGCGCCCGTGTGCTGTGCGATGTCAGTGCACGTTAAAGAACCCCAGGTGGTCGAAATTTCCGGAGTCCTCCACTACGGCGTCTCTCATAGCCTGAGCTGCTTTGGGACGTCAAACCCCGCAAACCAACCAATCATTTTAGACGGTCGCACCACCGTCAGTGCATTAGTGGACACCGGTGCTGACTATTCGATTTTGAGCGGCCGCATGACGACTACTTTAAGAAAAATGCTCACTGCTTGGCCCTCCGAACCGCCGGCGGTCATCTCGCGTGCAGATTAACAAAAGCACGTTCGTCGTCAGTTGTGTCGTTTTGGGTGACTGCTCCTGCGATCATATCCTCGGCATGACTTTCTGCGGGAGTACGGTGCAGTTATCGACCTGCGGAATCGTCCCGTTTTCGATGGGGCACACTGCCGAACCTGACAGTCCCCTTCGCGTGTCCGTCGAGGGCGCTGCCGCCACCAAGTATAGCTTTCTGGTTGAAGTTACCTGATGACCTGCAAACCGGCGATGCAATGGCGAACACTCCTGCTAGGTCAAGGAATCGGCGCTGTTCGCAGATTACTGTCTCTTCACACTGGCCGGGCTGCACTTCTTGTCACCAATTTTTTCCAATGAACACTTCTTCCCAGGAACTGCTATTTATTTCGCCGGCCCTGTTGCCGACGCTCCGGTCCCTTTTGCATCCGCGGCAGTCGCAATTTACAAACCCTCCCTTGAAAACGTTGATATCAACTGCCACTTGTCCCAGGAATAACGTCGCGCCTCAGAACAACTGTTGCTGGATTTTAAGCACTGCTTTTCTTCCTGCTTCAAAGTTCGTCAAACGCCCATAATGCAGCACGCATCATACCTATGACGACGCTCGCCCTATAAGACAATAGCCTTATCCTAGCTGTGTCTGCCAAAGAACGGGAACTGATACAAGCACAAGTTCAGGAGATGCGTTATGACGGTGTTGTGCAACCTTCCCAAAGTCCGTGGTCATCCCCAGTCGTCCTTGTAAAAAAAGAAAAAAAAAGGACGGCATCCTTCGGTTCTGTGTCGACTATCGCAGTTTGAATAGTGTGACAAAAAAGACGCCTACCCGTTGCCGCGCATCGATGACTCACTGGACAGATTGAAACGCGCTAAGTATTTTTATCTATTGATTTGAAAAGCAGCTATTGGCAAATCAAAGTAGACGAAATAGATCGAGAAAAAACCGCATTTGTCACTCCAGGTGGCCTATATAAATTCAAAGTACTCCCATTTGGATTGCGCTCTGCCCCAGCTATATTATAATGGATGATGGACACCGTCCTCACTAGCCTCAAGTAGCAGGCCTATCCCGTGTACTTGGACGACGCGTTGTTTTTTTTTGTTGTTGTTTTTTTTTTCAAAAACATTTGAACACCTTCAACGCCTTAGAGCTGTCATGGAAGCCCTGCGTTCTGCAGACCTCACGCTGAAGCCCCAGAAATGCCACTTCGGCTACACAGAGCTCAAGTTTCTTGGTCATGTGAGCAATGACGAGGCGCGCCCGGACCCCGATAAGACTGCTGCCGTCGTAAGATTTCCCGTTCCATCTAACAAGAAAGCTGTTAAGCGCTTTCTGGGTCTGCGCGCGTATTATCGACGGTTCATTGCGGACATTTATGAGATTTCGGAACCGATGACGCGCCTCACGAGGAAGGGCACCTCCTTTGTGTGGAGTTTTGAGCAGCAAATAGCCTTCTCTTTGCTTCGCGAGCGCCTTCGAACCCCCCTTGTTCTGGCGCACTTCGATGAAGAGGCTGACACTGAGGTGTACACTAACGCCAGCAGCATCGGTTTTGGCGCGGTCCTCGCTCAGTATCAAGATGGGATTGAAAGAGTAATAATAGCCTATGCTATCCGCAGTTTTTCTCGTGCCGAGACAAATTACTCAACGTCGGAAAAGGAATGCCTTGCAGTAGTGTGGGCCACCGTGAAGTTTCGCCCTTACCTTTACAGCCGCCCATTTAAAGTCGTCACAGGCCATCACTGCTTATGCTGGTTGGCAAATCTGCGGGACCTATCTGGACGACTTGCACGCTGTAGTCTACGACTTCA
Organism: Amblyomma maculatum; assembly: GCF_055883805.1. Lineage (NCBI taxonomy): Eukaryota > Metazoa > Arthropoda > Arachnida > Ixodida > Ixodidae > Amblyomma > Amblyomma maculatum. The sequence goes on from NC_139344.1 coordinate 188,214,109, forward strand.
GGACTTCAGGATTTCGACATTACTATCATTTGCAAGTCAGGCCACAAACACAAAGACGCCGACACGCTCTTGCGCGCACCTGTTGAAACTGACGATGCCGCACCCGATGGCAGCGGCTTTCTTGGTTCCCTAAACGCATCCGAGCTCAGCGGCCGGCAGCGAGCTGATCCATACATTAACCCTCTCATTGACTATTTTGAAGGACGTAATACGACTCTCCATCGACGCCTCTCTCGACGCCTTGGCTCCTGTATGCGACACGGTGTCTTGTATAAGAGCCCTCAGAGCCAAGAAGGAGTTTCTACTGGTAATCCCATTCGAGCTCAATAAGGAAATCCTTCTCGCATGTTATGATGAACCCACGTCTGGCCATTTGGGTTTCTCACAGACGCACGCTCGAACGCGCAACATGTATTACTGGCCAATACTCTCTGCCGCTGTGAAACGCAATGTAAGAAGCTGCCGTGAATGCTGCAGCGCCGGAAGACACCTCCCCTTAAGCCTGCTGGATTTCTCAAGCCCGTCAGAGTCCCGCGTATTCCCTTCGACCAAATAGAAATGGATCTCCTCGTCCCTTTTCCTTTGTTGCAGGCGAGGAACAAGTGGATAATAGTCGATGGAAATGGATAATACGCCCCGCAGGGGTGGCGCAGTGGTTACGGTGCTCGACCACTGTTCCCAAGGACGCGGGATCGAATCCCGGCCTCGGCGGCCGCTTTTCGATGGAGGCGAAAAGCAAGGCGCCCGTGTGCTGTGCGATGTCAGTGCACGTTAAAGAACCCCAGGTGGTCGAAATGTCCGGAGTCCTCCACTACGGCGTCTCTCATAGCCTGAGTCGCTTTGGGACGTTAAAACCCACAAACCAAACCAAACCAAATGGATAATAGTAACTTAAAGATTGAACAAGACGATTGCAGACATGCTGTCAATGTACGTAGATGTGGAGCACAAGACTTGGGACGAGATACTGCCATATGTTACCTTTGCTTACAATACGGTCCTGCAGAAAACAACGCGCTTCACGCCATTTCGACTTGTATACGGACGCGAAGTTCATGCTTGATCATGCTTGATGCCATGCTTCCATGTCCAGAAGATGACCAGCTCGCCCCAGACGCCCAGTAACATGCCCTCCACGCTGAGGAAGCCCGCCAGCTCGCCCACGTGCACATCGGACGGGCAGCAAAGCTGTGACGCGCGCCGCTACAACCTCCGCCACCGAAGCGTTATCAACCTGGCGGTGAACTTGTTTCAGAAGGGTGACTGTTCATGGCCCTACGGAGCTGGGACGGTAGGTCAACGCCGCTTGCGGCGGGGGCTGGCCAGCCACCAAATGTTTATCTGTTGTGGGCCGCCATTGCACCCGCCACCGCTTAGGTGGTGGACGACGGCTGTTGCGGCGCGCGTCTTTCTCTCCCTCTTTTTTTCTTTACTTTCTCTCTTCTGTACGCACGAGGCAGCGGAGGTGGCTCAGCTACAGAGCCGGTAACAGGCCCGTGCATTTTCTTTTCCTTCTTCCTACAGCCACAACAACATCAACCTGGTGACCAAGTCTGGGTGTAGACATCAGTCCGCCACCAAGGCTTGTCTAAACTCATTTCGCCTTACTTCGGGCCTTATCGAGTGCTACGCGGAGTCAGTGAAGTCACTTATGAAATCATCCCAGATGGCACTGCCCAACAGAAACGTCGACAGTAGAAGTAGTACAATCGAACATTGTGCGCATTATGCGGCTTAAGCCATTCTATCAACGTTAACGTACTGCTGCCGGTGGAACGTTGTTTTGTTCTCGCACTCTTGTTTTTCGTATTGTTTTCCGCGCTTTTTTTATTTTCGGAAGGGGGAAGCAATGCCAGCTAGCACTGACAGGTGGCGTCGCGCTGAACGAGAAAGGCCAATGAGCTGGTCGCGTTTGCGCGTGTGTGCCCCTTCCAATTTGTTCCCCTGGGCTAAAGCCCTGGCTTGCAGTTCAGTGCTTTCGTGTCTCCCACTCGTCACAGAGCACAACGTTAACGTTATATATATATGTACAAGTGAAAAATTGCTTCATACTGTTTCCAAGTTTATTTGTAGGCGACGTTTCGGCAGGAGCCCTGTCGACTACAAATAAACTTGGAAACAGTATGAAGCAATTTTTCACTTGTATGTAACCTCTAGCAACCAAGTACGTCTATTTACTTATGCTATATATATATATATATATATATATATATATATATATATATATATATATATACTATATATATATATATGTGTGTGTGTGTGTGTGTGTGTGTGTGTGTGTGTGTGTGTGTGTGTGTGTGTGTGTGTGTGTGTGTGTGTGTGTGTGTGTGTGTGTGTGTGTGTGTGTGTGTGTGTGTGTGTGTGTGTGTGTGTGTGTGTGTGTGTGTGTGTGTGTGTGTGTGTGTGTGTGTGTGTGTGTGTGTGTGTGTGTGTGTGTGTGTGTGTGTGTGTGTGTGTGTGTGTGTGTGTGTGTGTGTGTGTGTGTGTGTGTGTGTGTGTGTGTGTGTGTGTGTGTGAGGGTGGCGCTGGTGAACACTCTCAAAGTTGATATACAGACTACATTAATACCCAAGAACGTAGCAGGGGGTCAGCGGCCGATGTAGCTCAGTTGGAAGAGCACCGGACGCGATATTCGGATGTCGGGGGTTCGGTCCCCACCGTCGGCACGTTGTTTTTTCTTCTACTTTGTGTTTAATTATCTTTCCCCTAAGCAGATTACATTAGTAATTTCTGTGATTATCCAAATAACAATTTAAAAAAAGACAAAATACAATCCCCGATGCTTTCCTTGGCCTCGCCGACTGTTATCTTCTTTCCTTCATGTATTATAAAGAGCACCCTCATTTCCCCTTCATTTATCTGCTTGTAGCTTACGGGGGTCTCGGTTCTGGAAGTCTTGAAGCCATAGGTAGCGTAAGAGGGTTCTAGCACAGCTTTCGCCCTCGCTCGTGATCACGTTCTACGTGACGCTGGTGGTAACACAGGACGTTCCACGTCCGCCGCTATGGTTGAGGATGGCGCTGGCGAACACTCTCAAAGTTCGTATAGACAAGCGTCAGCCCGTGACGTCAGTGGAGATGCGGCGGCGCTGGCGACAGCAGTGACTTTCGTGGTGTAGGCAAAAGCCCGAATCGTCTGCATTGGATGCGCGGCGCTTGCTGCGTTTTCGGGAATAATTCCCGATATTTCTGCAAGCTGTGGTGCGGTTGATTGCGCCAAGAGGCACAAAAAACAAAATGGCACTTGTTTTAACATGTTTCTCGCGGTCGAATAAAGATGAGAGCGAAGGGCAGCCGCGTTGAGCGCGACAAGTAGACTTCGGTGACGGATTACCTTCGCGGCTAACGTGCGTTGCACTTCTGCACTGCAACTAGATGAGTTCGTTTGCAACCCTTAATTGTCGTGATTACTTTTCGGCGGCACGACGAAGAGCGCAATAACAATAAACGCCTGCAGCTCGTGCCCGTTTTGATATACTATCAAGTCATAAAAAGTTTAGACGCGATATTCCGTGTGCGTATGATCCCGCAGGGAAGCTGCACTAGTTCCATTAACCTCCAGTATTGCCGGTGCATATATTCACACAGAAAAAGACACAAAACCTGCTGCGAAATGGTAACTGCAATTACCTTGAGCGGTCACTCGAGCGCGATATTGCCGATATTACAGGCCCGCGGACTTAATTCTAAAGTAGCTTTTTTTTTTCTTTTTTACTTTCGCGAGTTTCGAGTGACTCTTCATCACCGGTTCTATAGTAACATCGTTATGATCCAGGCAGTCCCGCAGCATTATTTCTCATAGTCCTAAATTTTCTTTTTGAAGGTCATTATGATCCTGACGAATGTACGAATTAAATATCCACGCGCAACCTAGCTCTGGTCAAGCAGGATGTTTAAGTATATATGGTACATGGAGTTTAATGTCCCAAAGTGAAATCGGCTATAAGGGGTGTAAAATAAGCATAATAGATGACGCGAGTCCGAATAAAAAATTTCCAAGTATATTCAAGAACATCAGCAGGTTGCGCAAATTTCGCTGCAAGCGATCGTGCAGAACATTAGTTTGCATCTGCGCTCATGCTTCTCTCCTAGAGAGCAAAGAGGAAAAAAAAAATGAGAGCATTCTCGCAGGCCTTCATGTATATATTAAACTGTGAATGACCTTGGCTACGCATGTAAGATGAGACAGATGTCAAATGTCTTTTTTATCGAGCAGGCGAGGTTGCCAGCGCACTATGCGCGCGAACATGTTACAATTACTAAACGATTGAGTTCTTATTAAAATATGAAATTCTATGACTTAAGTTTTCGGTAAAGTGAGCTAAATATGTAATTTCTAGATATGTATAGTTGCCGATAATAATGTTCCTTAAGTGAAAGTGCTTGAAGCAGCTAGAAAGGCGCGCAGTCAAAAGAGTCGGCATTTGAAAACACACTTCGTCAATCACATCGTCGTACTCCTTGCATGCGCTATAGGCCCGGGAGCTGAGCAATGTTGACGATTAGTCTTTCTTGTACATTGCGCTTTCTCGTTTTCATCATCATCATCAGCCTGATTATACCCACTGCAGGGCGAAGGCCTCTCCCTTATTTCTCCACTTAACCCGGTTTTGTGCTAGCTGCATCCACTTGACCCTTGCGAACTTCTTAATCTCATCCGCCCACCTAACTTTCTGCCGCCCCCTGCTACGCTTTCCTTCCCTTGGAATCCAGTTTGTTACCCTAAGTGACCATCGATTATCCTCCCTTCGCATTACATGTCCTGCCCATGCCCATTTCTTCTTCTTAATTTCCACTAGAATGTCGGTAACTTGAGTTATTTCTCTGACCCACTCTTTATCATAGGAGGTTGCGGCCAATTACTGCACCAGGGTGGCCAACTCCTGTTCTGGTGAGGGAGTGCGTTGCCGGAGGTGTTCACCGGCATCAGGTCGCACTCCAAACCTGTTTATGCAATTCCATCGACACGCGGAATTTTTTTTTTCTTTCTTTCATCCGGTGGAGAATTGCGCGGCACCGGGATTTGAACCCCGGTCCTCTTGCATGCGAGGCGGATGTTCTACCGCTACGCCACCGCTGCACCTTTGCGGTGCAGCGTTCGTTTTAATTTAACTTATTCAACACTGCAGTCGCCTACGCACCGTAGCCGCGCGCTGTTGAGGCCACGGATAAGGAAGCCAATGCAGCGCTCTTCGCCAGGTAATTCCAGCAGTAATCGGCTGATAACGTGTTGAAATACTCTCCAGGCATACACCAAACTATTTCTAAGCAGAAGCGAAGCTTACGCTTCAGAATATTCGCACGCGCGAACTGATTTCGAAGGCAGCGTTGCTTGGCGCAGTGTAGGCACGCTGCGTTTTTGCCTACACCCCATGTCGCTGCCGATCGCAGCGCCACCTTTGTTTACAAACATGACGCTTGTCTATACAGACAACATTATTACCCAAGAACGTAGCAAGGCGGACAGCGGCCGATGTAGCTCAGTTGGAAGAGCCCCGGACGCGATATTCGGAGGTCGTGGGTTTGGTCCCTACCGTCGGCACGTTGTTTTTTCTTCTACTTTGTGTTTAATTATCTTTCCCATAAGCAGATTACATTACTAATTTCTGCGATTATCCAAGTAAAAATTAAAATAAAAGACATAAAATACAATCCCCGATGCTTTTCTTGGCCTCGCCGATTGTTGGCTTCTTTCCTATATATATATATATATATATTATATATATATTGTTTAAAAATCAGTAAAGTCTAATTTTGGACACCCTGTATATATATATATATATATATATATATATATATATATATATATATATATATATATATATATATATATATACAGGGTGTCCAAAATTAGACTTTACTGATTTTTAAACAATCAGTTTGCGGGGGCAATTAATACCCCAATTTGTGTCCGCCTGGCCACATTACTAATGTACAAAAACGGCTTTAGCGTATGCAACTTTGCTTTTTGTTTAAAAATCAGTAAAGTCTAATTTTGGACACCCTGTATATATATATATATATATATATATATATATATATATATATATATATATATATATATATATATATTGGGGTATTAATTGCCCCCGCAAACTCATTAATTAACTAAAATTCAATAATTAACTTTTTATTGGCTGAAGTTAGCGTATATATTAATATTGAGAACTTGGAGGCGAATGCTTTTTAGGGCTATTCCATTTTGTAGAATTTTAGTAACGCGCCTGTGTCCTGAGATGCGCACGTCTAAAATTTCGTCTCAGTTCGTCTAATTACGCATGCCAGACAGCGGCTCTCAGCGTGAAGCACCTCCCACGTGCCACGCAGCTGTTGCGTATTGCACTCAGCCTTGCTTATCTGCCTGTCCATGTGGCTTGCACTAGCGCTGCTATAGGGAATAAAAACAGCATATCACGGCCAATTTTATCTCATCCATGTTTATCTCATCCAGTTATCGATCGCTCTAGTCCGCTAGCACAGTGATTCATCGCTTTTGCGCGCCAAGAAAGAAACGCTGGCCGGGAACAAAAAGTGATCCGCGTCGCCGCTCGCTACACACTCTTGCAAGGCAGTGCCATACGCAACAGCTGCGTCACACGTGGGAGGTGCTTCAAGCCGAGAGCCGCCGTCTCGCATGCGTAATTAGACGAACTGGGACGAAATTTTAGACGCGCGCACCTCAGGACACAGTCGCGTTACTAAAATTCTACAAAATGGAATAGCCCTAGAAAGCATTTGCCTCCAAGTTCTCAATATAAATATACACGCTAACTTCAGCCAATAAAAAGTTAATTACTGAATTTTAGTTATTTACTGAGTTTACGGGGCAATTAATACCCCAATTTGTGTCCGCCTGGCCGCATTTAGTTCAGTTCAGTCGTTCAGTCGTGTCCGACTCTTCGTGACCCTATGGACCATGTCACGCCACGCTTTCCGGTCTCTCACTATCTTCCTAACATCACATAACTTCATCTGCAGTGCCTCGAGGATGCCATCTAACCACCGCGTTCGCTGCCTACCCCTTCTCCGGCGACCCTCAACCTTTCCCAACATCAAATCTTTCTCCAGCGACTCCTCTCTTCTCATCAGATGACCAAAGTAGCTGAGCTTTAACTTTAGAATTTGACCTTCCAATGAGAAGTCAGGGTTTATGGTCGACAATATCGACTGATTTGATCTTCTGGCAGTCCAAGGAACTCTCAAGAGTCTTCGCCAGTACCACAATTCAAACGCGTCAATTCTTCGGAGGTCAGCCTTTTTCACGGTCCAACTCTCGCATCCATACATCACAACTGGAAAGACCATAGCACGAGTTATAGGGATATTGGTTGGCAGACTAATGTCTCTGCTCTTTACTAGGCGGTCAAGGCTAACCATTGCTCTCTTTCCCAGAAGCAGGCGTCTCCTAATTTCATGGCTGCAGTTTCCTTCTGAGGTAATCTTGAAGCCCAAGAACAGGAAATCTGTCACAGCTTCCACTTCTTGTCCATTGATGCTCCAGGACTTGATAGGGCAAGACGCCATAATCTTTGTCTTTTTAATGTTCAGTTTAAGCCCAAACTTCTCACTCTCTTCTTGTACGCGCATCAGAAGACTCTTGAGTTCCACTTCACTTTCTGCCATTAAAGTGGTATCATCCGCATATCTAAGGTTGTTGATACGTTTTCCAGCAGTCTTCACTCCAGCTGAAGACTCGTCCAGACCGGCCTTCCTCATGATGCACTCTGCGTATAGGTTAAATAGGTAGGGCGACAGTATGCAGCCTTGACTCGCTCCTTTCTTTATCGGAAACCAATCAGTAAGACCATGCCCAGTTCTGACTGTGGCCTCTTGCCCTTGATACAGGTTCCTGAGGAGACAGATGAGGTGAATTGGACCTCCCATCTCTTGGAGAGCTTGCCACAGTCTGCTGTGATCTACGCAGTCAAACGCTTTCGCATACTCAATAAAGCAGAAGTAGATGGGTTTCTGGAACTCTCTTGCTTTTTCCATGATCCAGCGAAGGTTGGCAATCTGGTCTTCAGTTCCTCTGCCCTTGCCAAACCCAGCTTGCACGTCTGGAAGCTCCCGATCCACATACTGCTGCAGCCTACCTTGGAGGAATTTCAACATTACCTTGATAGCATGCGAAATAAGCGCGATCGTGCGGTAGTTGGAACAATCTTTGGCACTGCCTTTCTTTGGAATGGGGATGCAAACTGACCTCCTCCAATCCTGTGGCCACTGCAGGGTTGTCCAAATCTTCTGACATAATGTATGCAGAATGTTAACAGCGTCATGGTTGAGGTTTTGAAGCAACTCAGCTGGAATGCCATCAATTCCGCTAGCTTTGTTCTTAGCAAGGCTGGCTAAGGCCCATTCAACTTCACTCTTAAAGGCCCACTGTCCAACCTCCGGTCGAAAATATTTTCTTCCCCGGTGACTGTGAGACTTCGCCCCTGGAACGCAAGGCCGCAAAATGTTTTTGAAAAGAGTAACTAATAACGCAGTTACAGCCACCGCAATCACCCGATTCTATCCTGCCTCTCTCCTTCCGTTCCCTCGCAAAGGTTTTTCACTCTCCTGCCCGAGGTCGTCTAGCCTCCGCAATACAAATTCCCCTTCCTCCTCTGCGTTTGGCGGGAGTTGGGGCGTGGCTCTCCGCGAGCGCGAAAAAAAAAAAACGGTCGAGGGAGCGCGCGCCGCTGGATTCAGTCTGGCCGTGGCGAGGGAAAAGCGCGCTGCGAGCGGTAGACACCCATCCTTCTCCCGTCAGTCAGCGAGACGGACCAATGGACGTCGTTCCCGATACGTACGTCATTATCGGGCCAGCGCAGGAAGCGGTGAAGCTGGCTTCTCAAAGGAGAGCATGAGGGAGCTTTGAATTGTATTTTCGATGCTTTGCGGCGCGCGTGTCGCTGTAGAATTTTGCACAGACTATCTCCGGTACCTGATCGAAACACTGGGCTCTTTTTCTTAAAAGGGCCTTCCCTGGACAGTGGCCCTTTAAGGATGCCCGGCTCGAGATCAGTAATCACAACCGTCTTATGTTGGGTTTGCATATTCGGGTCCTTCTTGTACAGTTCTTTTTGTGTATTCCGGCCACCTCTTCTTTATCTCTGAGGCTTCAGTGAGGTCCTTTCCTCGTTTGTCCTTTGTCACGCCCAGCTTAGCAAAGAAGCTTCCTTTGATATCTTTGATTGTCTTGTACAGAGCTCTTGTGTTCCTTAATTGACTGTTGTCCTCTACTGCTTGGCACTGTATGTTCAGGAAAGTATTCTTATCTCTCCTTGCTATTTTCTGAAAATCCGCATTGAGAACCGTGTATCTCTCTCGTTCCCCCATAACCTTTGCCATCCTCCTTTCCTCAGCTATTTGCAAAGCCTCTTCAGATAACCAGTTTGCTTTCTTGCATTTCTTTTGCTTTGGAACTACCTTAGTAGCAACTTCTTGTATTATATCACGAACATCAGTCCACATCTCTTCAGGCTCTCTGTCTTCTAGATCTTATTCTTGAAATTGATTCCTCACTTCCACAGCATATTCTAATGGAATTTGATTCAGATCATACCTGAAAGGCCTTCTAGTTTTCTGCGTTTTCCTCAATCGGAGCCTAATTTTGGCAACAAGAAGCTGATGATCGGTGGCACAATCGGCCCCAGGCCTTGTTTTTACTGCTTGTATAGCGCTTCTCCATCTCTGCCGGCAAAGAATATAATCGATATGATTCCTGTACAGACCATCCGGTGAAGTCCATGTGTACAGGCGCCTCTTGTGCTGTTGAAAATGAGTATGCGCTATGGTCAGGTTGTTTTCTTGACAAAACTCTACTAGCCTCTGCCCAGCTTCATTTGGCTCTCCAAGACCGAACTTGCCTATAATTACGGATATGTCTTCACTCCCGACCTTAGCATTCCAGTCTCCTATGAGAACAACGACGTCTGATGATGGGGTGCGGTCTAAAAGGCATTGTAGGTCCGCATAAAATCTCTCAACGTCAGCTTCTTCAGCAGTAGCGGTCGGTGCATAGACTTGGATAATTGTTATGTTGAAAGGGTGACCTTGGATCCGAAGTGAAATCATTCGGTCGTTTTTGGGGTTGTACCCTAGCACTGCTTTGCCCATTCTTCTGTTTACTATGAGAGCGACCCCATTCCTTCTCTTGGATTCGTGCCCACAATAAAAGACATAACGGTCGCCGGAGTTAAATTCGCCCATTCCGGTCCACTTGAGCTCGCTGATACCCAAGATATCAATGTTCAATCTGTCCATTTCTCGCTTGACGACATGCAGTTTACCTTGCGTCATAGATCTTACATTCCATGTTGCGATGTGATATATCTCCTTGCAACATGGGACTTTCCGGTCGCTTCCCGACACATCCACAACTGAGCGTCCTTTTGGCTTTAGCCCAGCCGCTTCATTCGTCCTGGAGCTACTAGGAATCGCCCTTTGTTCGTCCCCAGTAACATGTGGGACGCCTTCCAACCTGGGGGGCTCATCTTACGGCGCCATATCATAAATGGTATTGTGACTGGCCATAGGGTTTTATTGGCAGGAAATACTGGAGTGGGTTGCCATTACCTTCTCCAGTGAATCACATTTTGTCAGAACTCTCTGCCGTGACCTGTCTATCTTGGGTGGCCCTACACAGCAGAGCTCACGACTTCATCGAGTTTCGCAAGCCCCTCCGCCACGACAAGGCAGTGATCCATGAAGAAGCTGGCCGCATTACTAATGTACAAAAACGGCATGAGCGTACGGCATTTTGCTCTTTCTTAAATAATCAGTAAAGTCTAGCTTTGAACACGCTGTATATATATACCGATGTAGCTCAGTTGGAAGAGCACCAGACGCGTTATTCGGAGGTCGTGGGTTCGGATCTCACCATCGGCACGTTGTTTTTTCTTCTACTTTGTGTCTAATTATCTTTCCCCTAAACAGATTACATTACTAATTTCTGTGATTATCCAAGTAAACATTAAAAAAAAGACACAAGGTACCATCCCCAACGCTTTCCTTGGCCTCGCCGACTGTTTGCTTCTTTCCTTCATGTATTATAACGAGCACCCTCATTTCCCCTGGACTGATCTGCTTGTAGCTTACGGGGGTCTCGGTTCTGGCAGTCTTGAAGCCATAGGTAGCGAAGAGGGTTCTAGCACAGCTTTCGCCCTCGCTCTTGATCACGTTCTACGTGGCGCTGGCGGTAACAAAGGAGGTCCCATGTCCGCCGCTATGGCTGAGGGTGGCGCTGGTGAACTCTCAAGGTTCGTATACAGACAACATAAATACCCAAGAAAGTAGCAGGGGGGGACAGCGGCCGATGTAGCTCAGTTGGAAGAGCACCGGACGCGTTATTCGGAGGTCGTGGGTTCGGATCCCACCATCGGCTCGTTGTTTTTTCTTCTACTTTGTGTCTAATTATCTTTCCCCTAAACAGATTACATTGCTAATTTATGTGATTATCCAAGTAAACATTAAAAAAAAGACACAAGGTACCATCCCCAACGCTTTCCTTGGCCTCGCCGACTGTTTGCTTCTTTCCTTCATGTATTATAACGAGCACCCTCATTTCCCCTGGACTGATCTGCTTGTAGCTTACGGGGGTCTCGGTTCTGGCAGTCTTGAAGCCATAGGTAGCAAAGAGGGTTCTAGCACAGCTTTCGCCCTCGCTCGTGATCACGTTCTACGTGACGCTGGCGGTAACAAAGGACGTCCCACGTCCGCCGCTATGGCTGAGGGTGGCGCTGGTGAACACTCTCAAAGTTCGTATACAGACAACATAAATACCCAAGAAAGTAGCAGGGGGGACAGCGGCCGATGTAGCTCAGTTGGAAGAGCACCGGACGCGTTATTCGGAGGTCGTGGGTTCGGATCCCACCATCGGCACGTTGTTTTTTCTTCTACTTTGTGTCTAATTATCTTTCCCCTAAACAGATTACATTACTAATTTCTGTGATTATCCAAGTAAACATTAAAAAAAAAGGCATAAGGTACCATCCCCAACGCTTTCCTTGGCCTCGCCGACTGTTTGCTTCTTTCCTTCATGTATTATAACGAGCACCCTCATTTCCCCTGGACTGATCTGCTTGTAGCTTACGGGGGTCTCGGTTCTGGCAGTCTTGAAGCCATAGGTAGCAAAGAGGGTTCTAGCACAGCTTTCGCCCTCGCTCTTGATCACGTTCTACGTGACGCTGGCGGTAACAAAGGACGTCCCACGTCCGCCGCTATGGCTGAGGGTGGCGCTGGTGAACACTCTCAAAGTTCGTATACAGACAACATAAATACCCAAGAAAGTAGCAGGGGGGACAGCGGCCGATGTAGCTCAGTTGGAAGAGCACCGGACGCGTTATTCGGAGGTCGTGGGTTCGGATCCCACCATCGGCACGTTGTTTTTTCTTCTACTTTGTGTCTAATTATCTTTCCCCTAAACAGATTACATTACTAATTTCTGTGATTATCCAAGTAAACATTAAAAAAAAAGACATAAGGTACCATCCCCAACGCTTTCCTTGGCCTCGCCGACTGTTTGCTTCTTTCCTTCATATATATATATATATATATATATATATATACATAGTCCCCAATGCTTTCCTTGGCCTCGCCGACTGTTGGCTTCTTTCCTTCATATATATATATATATATATATATATATATATATATATATATATATATATATATATATATATATATATATATATTCAGTGTACAGTACATTTTACAAAATGCTAGTGTACAAAATGGAAATTGGTCTATAAGATGTAAGAAGTGACCTGTTCTCCGTTTTCGGTATTGGTGTGATTTTTGTGAGAAAGATTTTTTTAAATATAAGTGACAAATATTTGGAGCACCATTCTGCGTATCTGAAAAGAAAGGTATTTGGTATTCCATCAATTCCTTCCAGTCTTTCAGTATCAATATTCAGCAAGGAGGATAAAACGCCTTCTTCAGATATACATACATTACTAATAGGGGGACCGGCATCAGTTGGGCTTGGACAACCACAGCAACACCCATGAGGGCCCCCTTTAGGGATCAAGTGGGCAAGCCCAAATTAGGCTTGCCCATGATTTTTCGATCTTGGCTTCATATGGCGTGGAAAGGGCTAACTGAGTACATAATTCCCACATCTGGCCCTCAAGGGTCCCGCTAGGGGAATTTTAGGGCCGAAAGAAAATTTGGGCTTTGCGTAGAAAACGCCTGGGCTAATCAGGGCTGCCCCCTCAAAAGCTCGATAGGTCCCGCATGGGCCGCGGTAGGGCTAAATACGGGTATGCCCCCACATTGCCTACATAAGATCCTTGGGGGGGGGGGGGTACTTGAGGGAAGGTCAGGCGGAAATGTGGGCTTCATGCAGAAAATTCCTGGGCTGCCCCAAATGAGGCTGCCCACCAAAAACCTAGATAATTTCCGCATGGCATGTAGCGGGGCATGAAAGTGCTCCTTCGCGCTTCTGCCCGCTTCGGTCTCTTGCGAGGCACTTTAGGGCAGATCTGATACAAATGTGGGCCTCAAGCAAATAGAAGACGGGCTATCCCGAACGGGGCTGCCCACTCTAAAGCCAAATAGGTCCTGCATGGTTTGTGGCCAGGCTGAAAAGTGGGAATGTCCCCATGCTGCCCACACGGGTATTGGGGTACTTGCGGGCAAATGCAAAATATGTTCGTAATCCATGCGGTAAAAACAAGATCAACCCAATCGGGGCGGCCCATGAAAGGCCGCAGTGGGCCCCAAATTGGCCGTAGGTGGGCTTACCGAACTGAAACGTCTCCGCCGTATCTTTAACGCACCATTTTATTTACATAATTCATGTTATACCGGGAGCTAATTGCCTCTTCTGGAGGTTTTAGATAGATGCCATGAATAAAGACTATCCATTTTTACTCTAAAAACTACGTTAATTATGCAATATTGGCAGAAAATATGCAGCAGTAACTGTTCCGCTTTACGAGTATGTATTGAACTACCTCCAGAATTTTCTTGCGCCATTATTCTACACACAACACTAACATAAATATTCAGACCAACATTTTGGGGGCGATGTGGGGCAGCCCACATTGTTGTTGTGCAGGGAATAAATTTCTCTTATGTTACTGAGTGTTGAATACAAGGTAAAGAAATAGTGTTCGATGTTTCACACTTGATTAATGGAACTTGGGCAGCCCCGAAAATTCCAGAATCAACCCATGAGGGCAGCACGTGGGCCAGCCCGAAACGGACTGGCCTGCGCAAAGCCCGCGCCAGTACAATTCAGGTATTAGAGTGATTAATCAACTTAAAATTAAAACCTTGATCAATGGGGTGGCACCGCGTGCACAAACGTCGGACTCATTAGTGATTCTGGTATGCTGCCCACATTCGGCTATCTGGGCTGAATGTGGCAGCCCTATTTGGCAGCCCACAGGGATACAGATTGGAACCGATCACGGCAAAATTGGGAAGCCCTCAGGGGGCCCCTCTGGGGTATACGTGTTGCAAATCCCGCATGGAGCCCGTATGAACTGCCCCCACGGGCCCGAGAGGGCCCCCACGTCATAGCCCACTTTGTGCTACTTGGGGATTCACAACCCTCGCCCCCATTATAACGGCCGCGCGTAATTAACACACGATATTACGCGCGCTGTTAGAGAGGTTGGCGGAGGAGAGTGCACACTGGCCACCCCCCACCGCCACCCAGAGTCCTGCGGCGACGCTGTCGCGGCTTCCCTCTTCCCTCCCAGCGTAACCGGGAGACCTCCTTTCCCCGGTCCGAGTCGACGAACGCGTCTGTCGCAACTCGTCGTACAATGTCGTGGTACAATTGCGCAGGCAGTTTTAAGTGGATGTAATGCGGCGCCTAAATGCACTACCAGCGAACATTGCTTTTTCACAAAGGTACTTGTCCACATCACGTACTCTGTTTTGGTTTGTAAGGTTTAACGTCCCACAGCGACTTGGGCTATGAGAGACGCCGTAGTGGAGGGCTCCGGAAATATCGACCACCTGGGGTTCTTTAACGCGCACTGACATCGCACAGTAAACCGGCGTCTTAATTTCTTTTCGCCTCCACCGAAAAGCGGCCGGGATTCAATCCCGCGTCCCAGTCAAGCGCCGTATACCTACTGAGCCATCACTGTGGGGCTCACTCTGTTCAGGTTTGTCGGAGGGAAAAAAAAAAATCTGAATTTCATTGCGCTTCATAGCTTTACGGACTATTTCTTTCATTTCAAACACTGTTCTTGCACTGTCTTTTCATGGCTACCTCGCTAGAGTTTACATACAAACTATTGCTATTCCCCTGGTTTAAGAGATATTTACAAGTATTGCTATTTCACCGTAAGGGCTTCTGCAATATTGATTCTAATGCTTGGTAAGCTTCTGACTTGTTATTCGTGCGCCTTTCATCTAGTTTGATTGCACACCCTATATTTAGATTTTGCTTCTTTTGGCCGGTTTTCTTTTCTGGTTAGACAGCTCAACTACCTCACTACCAAGTATTTCTTTTTCTGGGTTATTTTGTAAGCTGAAAGGCCATTCTATTAATATAGACCCTATTTACTATAAGATTTTCTGGGCGACAGGAGGCTCCTGCATGGCAACCCTGTACCGCCTCCCACCACTGCTATAGTGCTCTAGAAGATACCACTGCTATGGGTCTGGTGCGAGGCTCGAAACTAAAAGGCCGAAAAGTGCTCGCAGGCCCAAAAGATGTCGCATATGCCATGGGACTCATTGCGACGTCCTCGAACAATAGACAAATTAAATTGACTTGCGTGACATTTTTTTTTTTTAGCACAATCGTCATTAGGTTTTTGAGCTGCACTATGCGCATCGGTTTAATATTTAATTCAAGTTCCGAATTAGGTGCTATTCTCTCACTGCCTAAAAGACGTAACGAATGGACAACTTTCTCCACCCTGCCTACAACTTCCTTCTCCACAGCCTAATTAACTATACAGCCAGTTAATCTCCTTGGCTATCACCTAATAGTACCTCATCGACAGCATGATAGGAACTCGGGAGTTTATGCCTTACCATTCCGCCTAATTCTTACGAGATAACTTTCTTGCACTTTCCACATTTACCTGATCACGAACAGCAGCTGTGAATGTTGTCGCACTCTGTTCTTATGCAGTTTTATTATGTTGGCATATTTCCTTTAGCAATCATATTTTTACTGATCCTTCGTTTTTGAGTATGCTCCACAGAAGCTCCCTGTCTCTGTTGTACGCAACTCATGTCTAGAAATTCTGTTCCCTCAACAGTAGGGTCCAACAACTTCTTTCTCCTCCCTGGTCGTGCGTCAGCTGATTAAAGGGTGATTTCGGCTCAAAACGTTTTCTTAACGCTACGTAAAAGGTAACACACATCCATGGAAAGCATAAGATGATTTCGGTGCAGCTAATTGCATTGCGTAATTGTTGCCGCATCGTAACGGACGATGTTGCCTCCTGGCTGTGTTCACTCTTCCGCTGCTTAGATTCAAAGGCATTCCATAATGCAACCTAAAAGGTAACACACCCACAAGGAATGTGGTTTAGATACTTGTTGTAAAATATTGCTACGAAGATGACGAAGCGGGCAATTGCGCGGGGCGGAACGCTCGCGCCAGGCCCGCTGGCCATTAAAGCATATTTCATCGTCATGTCATCACGTTGTTCTGTTTCTGTTGTGTCGCCGTGTTCCATTGTTTGTCATGCCACCACGTAACATTTGGTTGGAGGTGCGGTTCATCCCCATCCTCGCCTTGCGCCGTCGAAGCCAACCATACGCCGGGTCCATCGACCGAGAGCCCCGTGGAGATCGCCGCCCAGCTTTACCCCAGCCCTCTGTGCTCAGACCCGACTAGCCGCTCTCCCCAGCCTCGTCCCCAGTCCTGAACACAACACATGACGACCAGGAAGAGCCCAAAGTCGACCCGACCGACCCCACGACGAAGCGACCTCACGACCACTCGAGCGAAGACAGCACCCCCGACCAAGCCGTTCGGCGTGTCCATGAGCCTTGGCCTTCGGCAAACGGTGAAGATTGGACCTGATGCTCCGGGGCAAGCATTCATCCCATATTCGCATTCATTGTGGTGTCAAGCGTTTCATGTCCATCCTGTGTCTGTGTTCATCGTCACTTCATGCAATGGATTTCTAGCAATCGATCGGGACTATCGCTCGGTGGCCCCGGGTAGTGCTACTAAGATGACGAAGCGGGCAGTGGCGCGGGGAGGAGCGCTCGCGCCAGGCCCGCTGGCCATTAAAGCATATTTCATCGTCATGTCATGACGTTGTTCTGTTTCTGTTGTGTCGCCGTGTTCCATTGCTTGTCATGCCACCATGTAACAATATCAAAAAAAGTAAAAAAAAAAAAAGAAGATATGACAAATGGGAATTGAACCATTGTTTTCGGCGTTCAAAAATGTAGCGCAAATACATTGCGCCACAGCAGAGACAGGAGGGGGACATTTTAATTGGTATTCTTATTCGCTTTGAATTCGGGAATACAGTAGACTACGTGAGAGATGAATTGCAAGCGACCATCAAAATTGTTTGTCTTAGCACGAGTGCTTCAGAAATGATGTGTGAGCACACATGTGTCTTCTTGAATTAGAACTAATGAAAGAAATTGCCTTGTAAGATAAAATAATTGCAGCCTTAGCATATATTGCACCATTAATGGTGTTCTTCACCAACAATTAGACATCATGCACTCTCCACTGTCACCCAGTATCTTTTGTGCTTGTCGTGGAAATCGGATGGCTGCCACGAAAGCAGACATATTTCGCTTAACTTCCCGAGGAATCTTTCGGCACCCTCACACTGTTAAAAAATTGCACCAAAGTGTCCAGGCAAGCATCAGATGCATCGCAAACTCGCCATCCTCCAACGCACCAGCAACCCACGCTCTTTTTAAAATAGCTGTCGAGCTATTTCCGTCTTCAAAAGCCGGCCGGCGCAAACTTCGGTCAACACGTCGGCCAATTCTCACGACGCTCGAGCGGCTTTTTCCGAATGCCTATCCGACTGACAAAACTACAATATGGCGCACACAGAGCGCACGAAAATAAAACAATGCTAACCACGAGGCTACGCGAGGCGCGGTCAAAGTGACGCTGCACCGATGTCACAATGACGCGATCACGAGATCCTAACTAGGAAACGACAGTGCATCGTTTTCTTCACTCTCAGCTGCAAGGTTGCATTGCTGTCTTTCTTTTTTGCCGTCCGGTTACGCTCCGCTTCCTCCCACGAGTAGGTGCATGCTAAAGCCAGGGCAACGAATCAGCGCTTGCCCAGCGTCTTCGCCGGTAGGGAAGGGCGAACAAACGCATGAGCGCCAAACGGGCGTCTCCACAAGGTGTGCAGGGATCCTGGAAGGTCAGAGGATAGCGACCTGAACGTAATGCGGGGGCACAGCTGGCGTGAGGGGAGCAGCGGCAGCTTCGCAGAAGCACATCTCGATGTTTGCTAACCGCTTTTATGCTTTCCTTCCTTGGAAACGCTGCGCTGACGCTAAAGTATATACAGCTGCGCGATCATCCGCGAGATGTGATATCAACTTGGCGCATTCGGAGTGTTTTTTGCATTGTCGTTTGGAAAAAAATGTCCACACACGTCATCTTATCTGAGAATTCATCTTAACGGGAGTCCAGTGCCTAGCTAGGAATGTCAAATTCTAGTCCCCCTTCAGTTTCTGTCTTGTGATGCTCCTTCATTCGGAGACGCCCTCATCGTCGCACGTATTTCGCAGCATGGTCATCCTCCCCTAATTTTTTATTTTGTATAGCGCCCGCATTCGTCATGGCACGTTGGCAGGAAGGAAGCATTTGATTGGCTATGTTTGTCCGCCCCTTGGTCACAATAAAATGGTGCGAGTTTCAGCATGCTTGAATTAGGGGGACCCTCAAGCTTTGCCTTGAGAGTAGACGCAACAGTGCCTTCAAACCCCCCCCCCCCCCCCTCCATTCCATCATTTTCATATTTTTAAGTTTTGCTGGGGAAAGGAAGGCGCAGGGTATGTCTCTCTTCCGTGGACGATTCGAGTCCGGCTGTCATGACTCCAAGCCCACGAGATGAACGATGAACAAAAGGCGACTTTAAGCATTATTAAGGCGAAAGCCTTTTCAGGCCATGGAACGAAATCCTGTGCGCGAGATGTGCGCTGGATCTGTCACTTTTCAATCATCCTAATGACGTCATCAGAAAAATAATTCTGTCTCCACCGGGAACTGAACCTCCATTCATCGGATCCCCAGTCGCCCGCTTTAACCAACTGCGCCACGCCCGGGATTTTACTTTTGTTTTGTTTTCGTGGAACGCACATCACAATTCTTCTTGTCTACCGTGAGGATGATAGTAGCGATGACAATGACGCTGCAATTAGTGACAATGATGACAGTAGCAATAATAATAACGGTGCATTTATAGTTGACGATAATCAGATAAAACGTGATGCAGACGTGTGCAGCAGCAACGCTCCGGATTTCGCATTTCTGCAGTGTAGATTCCAGCTCTCGGAATTTTTTTTTTTTACAGTCATGGCACAAAACAGAACTGTCTTCGCACAGCGACGGCCCAGGGAGATTCCGCCACGTCCGCTCCAGGCGAGCAGCACCTGCACTCGACAGACGCTCTCGACGGTCTCTCCCTCCAAGCGGCAGCGCGCTCCTTGTATAGGCCAGAAAACCGTTGCCACTTGAACTGTCCAACCCGGAGGCAGCAGTTGACGGCGGCTGCCGGCGCATAAGCGCCATGTTGTTATTCAGGCAGGTTCGCAGAGTTGCCACTTGGCCAATTCGCCAAATTGGTAGAGTTACAGGAACTCTACAAATTGGCGAATTTCAGAGGCCCGTAGCGACCGAATATTGAACTGGGAATTTTTCCAAACGCGATGAAAAAGGCTAGAATTACTGTGGTGCACAAAGGGGGTGATGTAAATGTCGTGAATAATTATCGGCCAATATCTATCCTCTCGATTTTTTCAAAAGGACTGGAAAAGGTTATTTTTCATAGATTTAATAGATTCTTGGAGAAAAATAATGTAATAACTGACTGCCAGTATGGGTTTAGGAAGGGACGATCGACGGAAATAGCCCTGCTTTCGCTAAAAGAACAGATAGTTCAAAATATAGATGCTGGTCTTTTTACTCTAGGTCTGTTCATCGATTTCAGCAAAGCATTTGACTCCGTTAATCATAGTATTTTACATAGTATTTTGACAGGTAAGCTGTCACAATACGGAATAAGGGGACAGCCCCTAAATTTAATTGCGTCATATCTGAAAGACAAGAGTCCAATGCGTCCGCATAAATAATATTGAGTCATCTTTATTGCCTCTACATTGTGGAGTACCGCAGAGTAGTATCCTCGGCCCGCTATTATTCAACTTATACATAAATGATATAGTACACATTACCAAGTCAGCTAACTGGTTTATATATGCTGATGATAGTAGCCTCCTCTTTGCCGGTAAAGATCCAAATGACTTGGTTATTCAGTGCAACGAAACTCTTAATAAACTTGCATGGTGGTCCCATTCAAACCGCATTGTAATTAATCCTACAAAGACAAAATGTTTACTGTTTAGGCCCCGCAATAAAACATTCACACTTCAAAATTCAATCAGCTTTATGAATGATCGCATCACAATAATAGATGAGCACAAGGTTTTGGGCATTACACTAAACTAAGCTAGGATCACCACATTAACAATATGTGCAAAAAGCTCTCAGTGGTAGCAGGCACTCTGTCCTGCTGCAGAAATATACATCCAGAACAAGTTAAACTGCAGTTATATCATGCTCTATTTGCAACTCACGTAAACTACTGTACTCTTGTTTGGAGCACAACAACAAAACGGCATATTAATAAAATCAACGTGCTTCAGAAAAAAGTCTTGCGCTATGTTGCGAACGTTGGCATAGACACAACTACAAAAGACATATTTCCGAAGTATGACATTATCCGAATCACACACAGTTATGAATTTAAATTTTTAAACCAACTCTACTTCTCTTATGCAGAATCTGTCAATTTTATTAAGCTTGTTGCATCATTACAACCCCGGATAACGGATGTATGCATTAGAAACCTTCCTGGTTAGTTCCCAATTTCCGCACTCAATACAAACTTCAGTCATTAAAACATAATTTACCATCCCTTCTCAACAAATACCCTAAACAGGCGTTTTCATCTGAGAAAGAACTAAAAATATTCTTTGTAATCTGTGCTAAAATAATACGCGTCACTTTCATCTTCTCGAACTTTCTGTTTCGGTTTATGTGCCTTGTCTCGGTAAGACGATGTAGTTGTTAGTTTTAGTTTGTGATGTGCTTCTGCATTACAACAGTTTCTATTTCATATGCATCTGCGTTTGGCACTAACTAGTACATATTTTTGCGGTTTTGAGAGTGGATTGCTTTTATTATTGTTTATGTAAACTGAAAACTGCGTCGACTCCTGTCTTGTACTTTGGCCCCTGGGCCGTCCTCAAGTTGCTGAGTGCAACTTTTAGCCCAGGGGCCATTCAGAGTCGCTTTGTAACTGCTCTGAAAAATAAATGAATTGAATTGAATTATTACTGGCGACATGGCAAATTTTTGGCGATTTAGAATAAGGTCTAGGGATGTGGATTCTAAGCTTAATGTCTTCCCAACTAACGGACCATGGGACAGTAGAATGCCCTTGTGGGATCACATATGTATCATGAATGCTTCGGCTCCATGCACTCAGCCAACTCAGCGGCACTGTTTCTGCGAACTCTTGCAGCGCCGTACGTTTGGCTGGGACGTGTTCGACACGAGTGCCACCGTGGCTTCCTCGCGGTGGAGCGCGGTAAAATGCATTCGTGCAGCGAATGCTGACAGATGCACTTCTCAGTGCAGCAGTATTTCACGACGGAAAGCAAACTTTGACAAAGATTGAGATAAAAAAAAAAATAGAGACGATCATGTCAATGGCACATTTGAAGGAAATGTTGAATGCGATAGCAATCGCAGTACAATTTATTCGTACTGCAGTATCATAAAATTCCGCGAGCATGCATGCGCTGTTGTGCCTCGTTACCATTTATTTGTGTGAAGGTGTACGACAACTTCCGAGACCTGCCGATAGTCCAAGGCCCCGTGAGAAAAAAAGCAGAAAGGTTAACGGCACGAATGTCTCTCACATTCGTCTTCACATAGGGGCGTTCTACAAATGCCGCGCTTCACATACGCTACTTCCTGCGCACCGACGCGTTCGCCTCGAACAGCAGCAGTGCGCCTCAGCTACAATGTACATATCACCTCAGCCAAAGAAACGTACCATCAAACGCTCTCTCTGCATTATACCATTATACTTTATCTTTTGCTTCATCTTCTTGCACGTTACCTGCAATAGACACATTTAAAGAAAATCGCCTTCGATGTCTGGAATAAGGGTGCAAAGGGAAACAAATGCAGGACGTGACATTCGCGAGAAATCAGCTGGCAAAAATGCTCTTGGTGGCGGCATTAAACTGGCGCCACCGTCGGCGGTGCAGTTGACACGTTCGTTTGATAACATAGAGTTAATACAAAGACTCTAGAGGGCACCGTGCTAGAGGCATAGAGTTAATACAAAGACTCTAGAGGGAAAGCTGCCCGTTCAGCCAATGCATTCAAGTTGTGACCGCGTGATTGCAGCCATCATCACACTGTTTAATGGTTGCCAGATGATTTTTACTTGCTAAATCGGGCACATGAAGATGGTTTGAAGCTGGCAACGTAGATCGTGGGAAGATGGTGGCGTGCAGTTAACTGGCGGATACTGTACTACTAGAGTAGGTGCTGTAAACAACGGCAGAATCGTCGCGTCTGGAGCATTTCTGGTGGTATGTTGCGTCGCGTACCTATTGTAACATCACATAGGTGCCCTGCCTCTTCCGAGTTGTTACCGTAAGGCGGGCTATCCCCGCGACTGTTACGCGCTTCGCATGCATTTCGTCTGTCGAGGACACATGCATCTCCTCTGTGCCCGAACACCTGAAAACACGTCTGATATTTGCTTTGGCATAAGGCGCGGCGACCACAGTATATAAAAAAAAAAAAAAACAGTGACGAATTTCATAGCAACGGCCCTTCTTGGTCTATCCCCGGATGGCTAGTGCTGCATACACTAAATGTCAAAGGGTGCTCGTGTGTGTTAATTACTGTTGATTTGCCTTGTGTGCGTATTTTTTATTTTGTTTCCTTTTATAAATGTCAAAGGCTTCTTGACTCCTGTGGATCGTGTGCATTTTTTTACCTTGCGTTTCGCATAGGATGAAGTTGACGTATCTTTTCTGGCGCGGGACGATGTCGCCATGGTGGTGAGATAATCATCTCACCACAGCATCATCTCCAGCCATTTTAACAGCTTTTTGTTCTTCAGTATACGGAGTAGCAGTTATGAGAAATCAGAAATGCGCTAAATAATATTTTCTTTATTACCGCATGTATTAGCGATGCAAAACATTACTCTAAAACAAATTTAGATGCCACTGAAAACACTCGATCATTCACCTTTTAAAATTAGTATAATGTGTCCCCTAGCAGGCTGTGGAAATGGCGATAAGAAAGCCGAATATACTTAAAAATAAACAGGATCGTAATGGTTTTTGTGCATCTCATGGCAAGACATGCACACAGCGGTAAGGCATGTCACTGAAGACCTTTTATTCGAGTTGCAGCCCGAAGTTAGGGACTGAGCATTTTAGTCATCTCATAGCGTGCACTTTCACAGCCATGTAGCAGTAAACGAGATCATGTAAGTATATCATAATAATGATTCATTCGTGGAATGCCATGATGCATATATGGGCCTGCCAAAGCCAACAGAAGGCTTGTAGGGCAGTTTTTAGCAGCGTAAGACAAGTCTGAGCATACATGACTGTCAGCTGACATGAAAAAAAAAAAGTAAAACTTAAGATTAAGCAGGAAAAAAAGAAAGAGAACAAGAGGGGAAAAAATCAAGCATACAAATTTAATCTAGCATAACTTGACTTGCTTAAAAGAAAACTGTAGTTGGCACAGGTATTATTATGAACACCTGTTATGAAATTTGCAAATATAAATTGTGGCACGTCTACTCATACGTGAAGCGATATGCCGGATCCTTTTATAGCTGTTGCCCAGCATAGAGCGCAGGAAAGCGCCATCGCGATGCATGAAAGAGCAAGTACCTGTTTGCTATAAACTTCTGGTTGTTTCAAGTGTCTGACCTCGAGGAGCTCGAAAACTGAAATTTGAAACCGAAACTCAAAGGGCGTCTGCTACGTCTGCTCGCAAACATGGTTTCCAATCGTTCCATCATTTCTTTACGACCAAGAAGGTGTCTGAAAGATCATATAATGTGCTTGAAACTTGAAAACAATGTATAGAAATTTTCTACAGTTGTGTTATCTGCAGCGGTTTTTTAAATTTTTGTTCGAATCTTTATTCATTTTTGACGCAGTGAGCAGAAACTGTGCTGGCCACAATGATGAATTTGATGATGGCGACGAACCACCGTGGGAAGCTCGTTTCCCTGCCCAGCTTTCCCTCTAGTCTTTCCCACTGGTACAGTTAGGGTGTCTAGTACAGTCCCACTCCCACTGGTTCGTCGCCATCATCAAATTTGTAATTGTGGCCAGCACAGTTTCTGCTCACTGCGTCAAAAATGAATAAAGGTACGAACAACAGTTTTGAAAATCGCTGCAGATAACACAACTGTAGAAAATTTTTATACATTGTTTTCAAGTTCCAAGCACATTATATGATCTTTCAGGTACCTTCTTGGTCGTAAAGGGATGATGTAGAACGATTGGAAACCATGTTTGCGAGCAGACGTAGCAGACGCCCTTTGAGTGTCGGCTTCAAATTACAGTTTTCGAGCGCCTCGAGGTCAGACACTTGAAACAACGAGAAGTTTATAGCAAACAGGTGCTTGCTCTTTCATGCATCGCGATGGCGCCTTCCAGCGCTGTATGCAAGGCAACAGCTATAAAAGGATCCGGCATATCGCTTCACGTGTAAGTAGACGCGCAACATTTTATATTTGCAAATTTCATAATAGGTGTTCATAATAATACCTGTGTCAACTAGAGTTTTCTTTCAAGCAAGTCAAGTTATGCTAGATTAGATTTGTATGCTTGATTTTTTCCCCTCTTTCTTTTTTCCTGTTTAATCTTAAGTTTTACATTATTTTTTTTTATGTCAGCTGACAGGCATGTATGCTCAGACTTGTCTTAATCTGCTAAAAACTGCCCTACAAGCCTTCTGTTGGCAGGCCCATATATGCATCATGGCATTCCACGAATGAATCATTATTATGATATACTTGCATGATCTACATGGCTGTGAAACTGCACACTATGAGATGACTAAAATGCTCAGTCCATAACTTCGGGTTGAACTCGAATAAAAGGTCTTCAGTGATAGGCCTTACCGCTGTGTGCATGTCTTGCCATGAGATGCACAAAAACCATTATGATCCTGTTTATTTTTAGGTATATTCAGCTTCCTTACTGCCATTTCCCCAGCCTGCTAGGGGACACATTATGTTAATTTTAAAAGGTGAATGATCGAGTGTTTTCAGTGGCATCTAAATTTGTTTTAGAGTAATGTTTTGCATCGCTAATACATGCGGTAATAAAGAAAATATTATTTAGCGCATTTCTGATTTCTCATAACTGCTACTCCGTATACTGAAGAACAAACAGCTGTTAAAATGGCTGGAGATGATGCTGTGGTGAGATGATTATCTCACCACCATGGCGACATCGTCCCGCGCCAGAAAAGATACGTCAACTTCATCCTATGCGAAACGCAAGGTAAAAAAATGCACAAGATCCACAGGAGTCAAGAAGCCTTTGACATTTATAAAAGGAAACAAATAAAAAATACGCACACAAGGCAAATCAACAGTAAACACACACGAGCACCCTTTGACATTTAGTGTATGCAGCACTAGCCATCCGGGGATAGACCAAGAAGGGCCGTTGCTATGAAATTCGTCACTGTTTTTTTTTTGTTTTAATATACTGTGGTCGCCGTCTTGCGCCAAAGCAAATTTCTGACGTGTTTTCAGATGATCGAGCATGCAGTCGAAATGCATGCGAAGCGCGTAACAATCGCAGGGATAGCCCGCCTTATGATAACAACTCGGAAGAGGCAGGACACCTATGTGATGTTACAATAGGTACGCGACGCAACATACCACCAGAAACGCTCTAGACGCGACGATTCTGCCGTTGTTTACAGCACCTACTCTACAGTTATGCCCCCATAGCACAGTAGCCGCCAGTTAACTGCACGCCGCAATCTTCCCACGATCTACGTTGCCAGCTTCAAACCATCTTCATTTGCCCGATTTAGCAAGTAAAAGCATCTGGCAAACATTAAACAGTGTGATGATGGAGGCAATCACGCGGTCACCACTCGAATGCATTCGCTGAACGGGCAGCTTTCCCTCTAGAGTCTTTGTATTAATTCTATGTTTGATAAACGGCCTAGTACACAATTTGGATTTATTATAACTGTTTTTACTAGATTCAGGTACAAATAAAGTCTGCAAACAAACGCCACACAATTTCCCCGTTGCAAAAATTAATTCGCTGTTACGACCGTGCATCATTCGCACTTGCGCGCTCTATTGTTCGCCTGTGGGCATGGATAAGTGCTGTGGATATGTGGTATTGGTACAATGGCTCTAAGTGAGCCTGTTTCCAGGAATCCTGTTTTGTAAGCCTGTTTTGCTTTGTGGACACCCTGCAAATGCCAAATTGACCCTGTCAAGAGAACGTCTAGAAAAACACAAAGAAATGTCCCCTGCGGGAAATTGCCGGAAGTGCTTTCGTTCAATTGTTCACCCTTCCAGTCGAGAAGCGCCATCGTCCAGTAAGGAATGCCTACTATCTAAAGGAGACGACAGAGTGACATATGTCCGCTGACTTGCAGGACAAGAAAGGAGCATGACGCATACGGCCATTAGATGATTTCCCGGGAATGCAGGAAAGATTTGCAATTGCCGGAAAGGGACAATGCTGGAAGCAGTAAGCGGCGCGCACGTGCACTTGGGTTTCTGAGAAGTAAATCCACTTGCCGGAACCAGCCTATCGATTCTTGGCTGAAGAATAGAAATGTACCTCCTCGCCGTTCCCAAGCTTTTCCCGCCAACAAGTGACCAGGCCCAACGACACAATGCCGGGCCAGTCAGTGCTTCAGACCATCAGTGCAGTGATGTGTTCGATTGGATGCCGATATCTGAGGGGCGTGCCCTGGATTTGGTTGGTCAGCATCTTCAGAGAGGGGCTGGACATAGGGGGTTTTAAGGACGCTGCAGAGCACGAAATGTAGCTCTGAGCCCTGGGTAAACGGCTCATCCAGTCGCTTCTCGCTATGAACTCTTAACGCTTGTCATTTTGCTGGTGTACCCTTCTTTTTCTTGTAAATAATCTTGTAAATAAGTTTTCTCAAAGTGCCATTAAACCTGCTTGTACATATTTCCCCAACTTCGAAGATTCAATCCTTCTTCAACCCGGAGTCTCTGCACGCTACCAAGTGAAGGCCGGGTCGACTTAGTCCCAGCGTCACGACAACTGGTGGCAGCGGTGGGATCTGGATCTACAAGCTACAACATCTGGTGATTGGAGGTGGATCTGAATCTACAAGCCACAACATCTGGTGATTGGAGTTGGATCAGAATCTATGAATCTACAAGCGACATCTGGTGATTGGAGGTGGGATCTGGATCTACAAGCTACAACATCTGGTGATTGGAGGTGGATCTGAACTACAAGCCACAACATCTGGTGATTGGAGTTGGATCAGAATCTACAAGCCACAACATCTGGTGATCGGATGTGGCATCTGAAGCTACAAGCCACAACATTTGGTGATCGGAGGTGGCATCTCAAGCAACAAGCAGGCGCAACAATCGGCCAACAAGAGCGCAGCTCGGAACATCGATCGCATGTGTGGGTGAGTGCTTGGCTTTTCTTCTGATGTGGACCAGGTTCTAGAACAGGGTTAGATTTTAGAACTGGTAAAAAGTGTTGAAACGCCTTTAGGTTTGGTAGTTTGCACTGTTGTTTTGGAAGTAGCCGACACTCGGAGCGATCATGGACCTACAAAAGCTGCAGAAACCGGACCTGTTGCTATTGTGTGAGGAATTGGGAATTGATACAAGTGGTTTGGCACGAAAACCCTTGATTATAAAGGCAATCACTGATCTGGGAACCGATGATGAGGAGCTCAGTGAAGCATGGAACCTCATCGGTCAAAAAAAGGAACAGCTCAGACAGCAGAAAGAGCGGGAAAAAGAGGAAAAGGCGCGTGAACTTGAGAGGGAAAAAGAGGAAAAGAAGCATGAAATTGAAAGAGAAGCAAAAAAGCTGGAGCTAGAAATTGAGCTCCGGAAATTAGAACTAGAGTTGAGCAAGAGGTCGGGCAATTGTCCCCAGCTAGCGGTACCTCTTCTCAACAAGGAGGCAGATTTCAAGATGTCAAAGTACATGCAGCCATATGTGATATCAGGGGATATCGGTCTGTATCTGGCTAACTTTGAGCGAACCTGCAAAAAACTGTCCTTCCAGCGAGACACTTGGTCTCAGAGATTATTGACGGTTCTGCCCTGCGAGGCAGCGGAGGTTGTCGCGCGGCTAAGCAAGGAGGACGCGGACAACTACGAGAAGGTCAAAGCTTGCCTTCTGAGAAAGTATAGGCTTAGCGCCGAGGCGTTCAGACAACGTTTTCGGAACGCTACTAAGTCCAGGGATGAGAGTTACCCTGAATTCCTGTATAATTTAAGAGTCAATTTGGGCGAGTGGCTAAAGAGCACTGATTCCTACAGTGATAGGGACGCTGTAGTCGAGCGAATTCTTTTGGAGCAGTTTTATACCTGCCTCCCAGAAAAAGAAAGAAATTGGTTACAGGACCGAGGCGACATTAAGTCGGCAACTGAAGCTGCCGAACTCATTGAGGAGTATGCTTCGCGCCGACAATTCAGCAACCCAGCAGTGGATAGGCCCCGCAATCCCAAGTTGAGTGTGAATAACCGTCAGAAAAGGCACTTTGCTAGATTTGCAAACGAAGAAAGGAAGGCTTCTTCAGACAAACGCCCTAGAAAGGACGGCAGTGAGAAAAGTGGGGAAGTGACCAACGCGCAGAACACAAAGAACAAGCTTGGGGCTAGGAAGCCGCTCACATGCTTTAGGTGTAATGAGCAGGGTCACATTGCCGTCAACTGCCGGAAAGAAAAGATTGCTTTCTCGTATGTCAGGGACTGCGATGAAGATATGCAGCTTTTGGAACCCTACCTGCATGACCTAGTAGTCAACGGGAAGCCTTGCAGGGTACTGCGCGATTCGGCCGCAACGATGGATGTTGTCCATCCGGCGTATGTGTCGCCTTCCGACTATACAGGACAGTGTGCATGGATCCGCCAGGTAGTGGAGGAACAGAGTGTGTGCTTGCCAATCGCGAACGTGGTCATCGAGGGCCCTTTCGGCGAGTTAACAACCGAGGCTGCCGTTTCAGGAAAGCTTCCTAAGTGCTATCCGTATTTGTTTTCCAACAAATCGGACATGCTACTGCGAAAGAGGGGGCATCCTTTTCGGAGACAGAGTTGTGCAAGCCTTAACACGTTCAAAGGCGCGAGAACTAGCTACACTGCTCATTCCAGAAAGAGCCACAGCGGAGGAAACGGCAGTTAAAACAGTGGTCGATGCGGAAGATAGCAGGTCAGAAAACTTTGAGAGCGAGGCATCTCAAATAAGTCAACTTGAAAGTGAGCTTGATGAGACGCGGAATGAGGTCGTTCTTGAGAATAACCTCTTGCCGCCAGTGTCTAGTAATCTCAAGAGACTTTTAAGTGGAACCCGAGAGGACTTAGCTATGGAGCAAGCCAATGATCCTAAGATACAGGAGCTTCTCAAAAGGATGGAGCAGATAGGAGAACTAAAGAAATCTCAGCTGTCCGATCTGGGCGAGATAATAACAGAGTTTGAGGCCTGCTTCGTGGACAGGCCAGGCAGGACTGATTTGACTGAGCACGATATTGAGCTGACTTCAGACGTGCCAGTGCGATCAAGGTGCTACCGATTCTCTCCAAGGCAAAGAGAAATTCTGGATAGGGAAGTAACTCGCATGCTGGAATTGGGAGTAATAAAACCCTCGGAAAGCGATTATGCTTCGCCTATGATCTTAGTAGAAGCTCCAGGTAAAGACCCTAGGCCTGTGGTAGACTACCGAAAGCTAAATTCTCTCACCAGGGATCAAGTGTATCCTATTCCGAATATTGATGAGAGAGTAGAACAGGTCGGTACACTGTAAAAAAAATTTCGCCGATTTACGTAGAAACATGGAGGTAATTTATTGCCGAGCTGTTTCCGTATTTCATGTAACGGACGTTCCTAATATAACGTAAAACCGTAAAACGGACTCTGTTAATTGTTTACAGAATCTCTGTTTCCTGATTACAGCATAATGTTTATTTCTGCATTATAAGGTTTCCGTTTTCTAAATACAGCATTGAGTTCATTTCTGCTTTACAGAATTTCTGTTTTTTCATACAGCATCAAGTCCATTTTTGTATTATAGGATTTCTGTTTTCTGAATACAGCATTTAGTTCATTTCTGCTTTACAGAATTTATGCCTTCTGAATACAGCATCAAGTCCATTTCTGCATGACCGAATTTTCCTTTTTCTAATTACGTTAAGCAACCTGTTACACAGACCTTCTTTTGCAATTATGAAGCTGTCTGCTTTCTTAGTCACGCGCACAATCAACAAAAAATGAAATCTGTTCTTTTACCGACAATACAGCATCGGCTGGTAAAGCTTGTACCAGCCGATGGGATATGATTGTTGATTTCTTTTTAGGATAATGTTGGTGTTCTTTCAGCATGCAGTTGAAGTGAGAGTAGCGTCGGTGACCACATGTGAATTTTACGATTTATCTAGTGAAGAAACATGCACGCATGCAAATTGTGTAGGACTTTGTATGCAAATATATTTAACACCCATTCAATGGAACACGTACATACGGTTTATTTCCCTTCGTACATTAAACTGCCTTCGGGGCATGCATCCTCTTTTGTAATCTGCCATTCTGTCTGAGATCCTCTGAAAAGCACAAAAAAAAAAATAGTTTGTCAGAACCGTTAGATTCTAGGCACTAGAAAAAGATGGAGAATTGGTTTGGTTTGGTTTGTGGAGTTTAACGTCCCAAAGCGACTCAGGCTACGAGAGCCGCCGTAGTGGGAGACTCCGGAAATTTAGACCACCTGAGGTTCTTTAACGTGCACTGACATAGCACAACACACGGGCGCCTTACTTTTCACCTTAAACGAAAAGACGCAAAATGTTGTTTTCAGCACTTCTAAGGCAGTGATAAAATTAACACCTGAGTTTCTAGAATTCGACACAAGAAATAAAATGAATTATGAAAAATGTATGAACCAAACTGCAGCGGAGGTGACCCCGCCGGGGTGGTGCAGTGGTAAGACGCCCGACTACTGTGCCGGAGTACCCGGGTTCGAAACTAACATGCAAAGAAGGGATGTCAGACATATAAAAACCTTTTACTGATAATTTGCACGCTTAGATAGGGTAAAGGACTTGAGTTTAAACTTTAAAAAAAAAACTGAGTGACTATCAGTGATCCTAAATGTACCACTGTACAAGGGCAAAATTATTGCAGAAGTCAGAACCATTTTTGGTAGGTAAGCTGTTTCAGTTTTTCCATGAGCAAACTTTCGACAAATGGGACGCTGGCATTTGAATGTTACCCCTGGACGTTCATTTTTCTCTGCACTCAATATTGGGAACCAAGTGGCACATGTTTCGAATGTATTACTACATGCTAAATCTGCCATGCCTTTTACTTTGTCTATGTAAAAAAGGTAAAATATTTGTTGAAAGTCATGCACGAGATGAAATGGGAAAACAGCTTAAGTGATACGGAAACGCAGAATTTTCAATTATTACACTGTTTCCAGGATCATGGTTAAAGACACACACACACACACACACACACACAGATATATATATATATATATATATATATATATATATATATATATATATATATATATATATATATATATATATATATATATATATAAACAGGATGTCACACAACTTTCCCGATTATCTATTTTATTCCAACAGTTTCGGACGGTGGACCGTCCTTCTTCAAGGTAGAATTGAGTATCGTACTCAATTCGTACTCAAGAAGGACGGTCCACCGTCCGAAACTGTTGGAATAAAATAGATAATCGGGAAAGTTGTGTGACATCCTGTTTGAATTTAACTCTGGCCCATTAGAACAAGCAATCCATGTCTATATATATATATATATATATATATATATATATATATATATATATATATATATATATATATATATATTTAAATGAGGAGGCATCAGTTGTTTTTAACGTAGCAAGAATTCATCAAAAAAGATCAAGAGAGCCATGAAGGCATGCAGTCAAGAACAACCATGAGAAAATTGACATACATGCTTAGTGCATCAGGAGATGGAACGAAGCTTCTGCGCCAACTTCATAACTGTCGAATGGACGCTGGTGAGTGACTTCTTTCCGCCTCGCCACTTGCTCCCTGACAAGGGACAGATGAAAAATATTTGCCTGTAAAACAGAAATGACTTGTTTTAGTTATGTTTGTTTTACCAAAGAATACATTGTAACATGCTTGTTATGTTTGTTGCTTAGTATTTCATAAACCGTATGAAACACTGAATAGTTGGCTAAGTAGTTCTGCTAGAATATTCAAAGGCGAACAAACGTTTTCAGTGCAACTATTTAACATTCATGCAATTCTCGAACAGTGATGTGTATCGCTGATTGCCTACTACTATTCCAAAAACTTCGGCTGCAGAAAAAGGTGAAATAGTGGCTAAACAACCTGTAAAAATTCTTTTAGTTATTTACATATATCTGGATATAAGTAAATAAAATCGTAATGTACAGTGGCATAGATTCACGTATTCTGCAATACCCCCAACAAAAGGGAATTGCAAACGCGCACAAAGTCACAGGTGTATATTTTGTTGGAGCTACGAGAGGATGCACACTAATAGAGCTTAAATTATGTGCAAAAATATTTCGTAGATTTTTCTTACAGTAAGGAACAGATCTGGCCATCACATCGGTGCATGTCAGTAACGTGTCTATTAAAAAGCCCTTGGGCTAGGTGTTTAGAAGGCTCTTGACGAAAGTGACAAGGGCACGTTGTGCGGCCTAGTCCCGCGAGGCAAGCAAAATGCGCCATGGTGGGGTTCGAGGCAAAGAATAAGTGGAAGACTAGAAGTCTGTATGGCGTTGTGTGAGGCAATGTTCTATATCTGCTTATATATGTGAACAGCTAGGGCACTGTGACATGGAAGAGTGTTTGTACAAATAAAGTTTGGCTGCTGTGTGAAGACCGAATTGCTGAAGGATGCACTTTTCACAGATCGATAAGGGTGGGCGTCCTAAGTGGCAAGTTAGCTGAGTCAAATCACTGGTGCGTGCATTATTCATAGCCTATCGCTTTGTACACCGTCTGCATTCACCCTCGGTGGACTCGTCCATAGGAGCCTCAGCACCCGTTTTACAATAGAGCAGGCAAGCTAGTAGTAAGCCAGCTCATAGAAGTGCACAGAAATTATGTTTTCTTGCGTGCACCACTGCTGAATTTGACAAGATAGGGAATAGTAGTTTCTTAATGAAAAAGTTGAGTACTGGAAACAAGACTAGAAAAGTAGCGTTACATGCATTAGTATATACAGCACATAATTATAAATCAGTTCTAAAAGCAACAAGAAAAGTAAGGCCAGGAGGAAAGATATTTTCAAATGGTCCTTTAAAGGCACTCTCCTGAAATGCTTCGCCTCAACAAGTAAAATAAACGAAGAATCAAGTGTTAAATGGAGAAATGACATTCATCCCATATATACGATACAACCAGAAAAAAAAAAAAACGATAAGAGCCTCACCTCCGGATAAATTCCAGCGTCGTTGCCGCTGGCTCTGCATACTCAAGATTAAGGACTTATTACAGCACGAAAAGCAGGCAAGCTGCCTCACTGAATGATGCTGGCTCTATAAATACAGCCTCCTGTTCACAAAACACGCACTGCTTTCCATATATGGTACCTGAAATAGAATAAACATTTTTGTTTTGCTTCTAATACAACACAGTGCCAGTGCTTTATTTAAAGTAGCCTAAAAAGTGAAGGCATCATACGCACTGGTGCTGTCAATATGAAAGGAGCAGGTAATTTGCAAAAAAAAAAAAAAAATTAAGACAGTTTTTTGGTTAATTTTTAATAACATAAATATTGACTTCAGTATTGTAAGCCATAAAAAATGCTAGTAACAAAAAAAAGAAAGATGTGCCTGTCGCGCAAAATTATATAGTAATCATTATTTGAATACTCGAAGTGGCAACTTTGTCCCATTCTTTTTCGGAAGTCTATGCCTTCAAATGGCCATTTTGACTTAAATAGGAACACATAGTGATCTTGCATAATGCTCGCATATCTACAGTGTACAAGAACATATACCCATACTCATTGGTTAGATATATGACAATATCTCGTAACCTATGAAGACAGCTTCCCAACATTTAAACCGTAATTTAATTTGATTAGTTAGCCTTTTTGTGAATGAAGAGCTAAGCAATCCAGGAAAAGGCATGGATCACTACAATTAGTCCAACCACACAATCTGCTGCCGCATCCATATGTACAGAGCATGATAATAAATACCGTCATCAAGCTTACCGAGTACAAATATAACTGGCGTGGACGGCTAATCGGAGATCCTGGATGTAATGCTCGTGCCTTCCTGATAAGAGACGGGAGTAAAATCAAATTCATGTGGTAACGAACAAGAACAGTTTATAGTGCTCCAAAACAATGATAATTGACTAACTTTATAGCCATGTTTCTTTACTCAGCCGATGCACCGAATCCTTTTGTTTCTAGGAACATATACGCGGCAAACAATTCAGCTGCGGATATTCCGACAGTCACCTGCAGATTTAACTTCAATGGTGCAGCTCTCTTTTCCATACTACAGATGCTAAGCATTTCAACCAAAATAAAACGGCGGTGACAGGTGTACCTTTTCTTTTTACAACTAAGAAGTTTCCTTTCTTTGATGGGTTCCACGCTCCTATTCCGTATAGCCATAAGCGTCAGTCTTGCAAGTAGAGGAGAGTG
This sequence comes from Amblyomma maculatum, assembly GCF_055883805.1. NCBI lineage: Eukaryota > Metazoa > Arthropoda > Arachnida > Ixodida > Ixodidae > Amblyomma > Amblyomma maculatum. The sequence goes on from NC_139344.1 coordinate 188,249,268, forward strand.
GTGCCAGCATATGGTAGCTACCGAACCTAACAAGCATACTGAAAAGACGTAAGGGAAGTCAAACTGCAATAATCAAGGCTTCTAATAATTATAGTTCTTTCTTCTTTCTTTCATATAGTTCCAAGTTTCAATGAATAAGGCCAAGAAGGCTGTTAGGTTATACCTGACACCACAATAGTTTCACATTAATTTACAATCTCCAAAATGGATTGCTCAGGATTCACTACTGAGGTACAGTGGGGTTTATAACTCACTTAAAAGATACGGTAGAGAGCACGAGGGTCGTCCTTGAAGTATGTGGCAAGGAGATGCATTACCACATCTTCCTCAGCTCTGATGTTGCTTTTTGTTTCTTCGAGCTGCCGCTCTGCACGCAGGTACATGATTTCCTTAGAAGGTGCACTGTCAAGGTACTTCACAAGGAGTGGAGCGCATATTGCAATACTCTCCTGCAATGTGGCCTAGAATAAATTGAAACATTTTTTTTTTTTCATCATTGGCAAGCAAAGATTATTGGTAGGCTTCAATGGAAAAAAGCAAATGTTTGCTTTGACATGTATGCAGAAATTTAAATTTGCAGAAAGAAATACTGCAGTATGCTACCAATTTTCTACGGCTATCACAGTATCACCATTGAATGTGATTCGGGTCTGGCAGTCCTAAACCAAAGAAACAAATTATCGGGGAAAAAAAATAAACATTTAAAAGTTCTCATAAAACGATGCCCATTTACATCTTACTGATTAAATTTAGCTGCAGATCTTCACCACCCTAGGATTTCCACAACTTTCGCTGCTCTGCACAAGGTCTGTGCTTGTAATGCTCAAATTTTTCATTCGCAAAAGCAAGATCTTTCACAGCATAGCTTGGTTTCCTCACATATCAGTCAGCAGAACTGAATATTCACAACTCCAACTTGTACACTGCAGCCATTCTCCTTATCTTATCTGAACATCTTTCCCAAGAAAGTTATGTGCGTGACTGTAGAAGAATGGTCTGTGAAATAACAATGGCCATTCTTCTTTCACTTGGGCTGTGGTATGCACAGGGTTAGCCGAGTTGATGAACACCCGTTGGTAAAAATATGTTTCTTTCATGTACGCCATTGCAAGCGGCACGTCTATATCTCTGAATGTTTTCCTTCCTTCCTTTTTCAAAAAAATCAAATTTTTCATGGTCATTTTCGGCAATTGGCTTTTGAACAGGCTGCCAGTTCTGACAGCCATAGCTGCTGCTTTTACTTTTCTTAACTTGTTTTTTGGTCTGCTGCAGTGCCTGTGTTTCACGATGCTAATTTTCTACTCTGTTCTCTATTTGAAATGGTTCACAATATGTGACACAAGCTTCATCCGTAATGACTCGTATCTCCCGCAGGATGGCACAGTACACAGGAAGGCAATGTTTTCTGTTTCAGCATGGTTTCTGTGGTGCCTGAAGACATGGCTTTTGAAGGTTCGGTAGTTCTTGAACGTAGCACCGCACGGACTGATTGGACATAAGGCTCCACCGAGTACACTACTATGATAAGAAAAATGTTCAAAGTAGGCCAGCCATGTAGAAAAGCTCTGCGCACATCTCGGGCATCTGTTCATCTTTCAGCACCATCCGGTAATAACGCTATAATAAAAAATAAGTTGTCATATAATTTACAAACAAGCTGTCATACGAAGACCACCCCGCGCACAACCCTCTGAACAATAAGCACCATGTCTTGTCACCTGCCAAATCCACGCCTGTGATTTTTCGCTGACAATTAGCCGAATTTTCTGCTAATCGGCAACTTTAACGCTATCGCATTAATATTGCGTACTGCGGTCGAACAGCTCCAGTTGAAAACAAACTTCCACGGTACAAACGAGCGGCTTATAGTTCGCGATTGACAAGTGGTTTATGCCTCCTTAAATCTGATCACCGCAGCTGACCAAAATACAAGCCAAGGTGCTGCTGTGTGCTGCTTAAGTACCGCTCAACACCGGACGTTTGTTTAGTCGGACAGTGCTATAAAATAGTTTCGATATGGTCCGAGTAGTTCCTCTGTCTGGACTCATCATGCGGAGAAGCGAAAATCATGAGCAATGCGAATAAACAAGTTTGTAAAGAGAGCGCGCCCTGTATCGAAATTGTTCACTGAATAAAACGTTTGCACTGCCTGAATGGCGCCTTTGCAAAGCGCGCAGCACTGCTCTTAGACACCCGTACGAAGCCAGTCACGAGTTGCATCTCAAAGACAATTGTAAGAGGCAAACACGTTGTCTTTTTTTGCTCGTCGGTGATCCAGAAGTATTCGCAAGCGCACAAGATGGCTGGGTCGTCAAAGATAAAAAGTTGCAATGCAGTATCGCAGTCCAGACGTTCAGCTCCACACGTCCACGCCCTGTGCTCACTTGAAAAAGGCGCGAGAATGCAGTGCGCCACCGCTACGGCGCATGCGTCATTGCCCTAGCGACGAGGGGACGAAGCAGTCGTCGGCGCGGGCGCGGGCGGCTTTTTGCAGCAGACGGTGCGGAGTAAGCGCGAAGGCGTGAGAACGTTGTTTTCCGCTGGGAGATGACACGTACAAGGCGTGATTAAAAAAAAAATGGCTTACATCGAATCGACCAACACGGCGACAACCGAAGAGCCTGGGAACGCCGACTTCTAGAGCAGTTTTCTATTTGTTTTTATAGTAAATGGCGCAGTACCCAAGGTCCATGTACAGTACTTCTCACTTGTCGGTGGGCGCAGCGCCGGGAGGGAAGAGGTGAACGAAAGAATGAAAAAAAAAAAAAGTGCGCCAGCGGAGGTTTCGATTTCAACTTACACTGAGACCGCATAGCAGACAGGCGCACCTGTATTTTGACTCCATTGCAATACCGCCGCCGCGGCCGCGATGAAAGCGCTTCTCCGATCACCGGCCGAGAGCGCTTTGCTTTGCGCGTTAGGTGATGCTGCTGTGTGTACTATGCTTGACAGCAGCAGCATCCGGCCAGAGGAGAAACGATGCGCGGCTTAGGAATGTTGCTCTTGTGCAGGTGGTTCGAGAAACCCAGCCCGGCGGGAAGGCGTGGGAGCATGTACAGTGTGCATGCTTGGGGATCTTCCATACTTGGGCATGCGGGCGTCGCAGTGGCGTGAACTCCTCCTTCATCCATGCCCGGTTCACGGATTTTCAATACGTATTGAATAAAATGGAATCGCCTGAAATTCGATTCACGGATGTTCAATACTTATTGAGTAAAACGGAAGTGTCTGAAATGCTTATAAGGACATTCTCCTTCATCCGTGCGCCAATTCTCGGATGTTCAATACGTATTGACGAAAACAGAACCGTTTGGCGTTCTTTTAAGGAGGTTGTCTGCGTAAAATTACGTTTTCTTTTTTTTTACAGTGTAGAGCGGCATATGTGACTACGCTGGACCTTACTCGAGGATACTGGCAAGTACCGCTCACTGAACGCGCCAGCAGATGCGCGGCTTTCGTCACTCCGACGGGCAGCTACCAGCCAACAATGATGAGTTTCGGGCTCAAAAATGCTCCATTTTGTTTTTCCCGACTCATGGATAGGGTTTTAAAGGGGTGTGAAACATTCGCGGTGCCTTATTTAGACGACATTGCGGTTTTTCCGACTCATGGGCGGACCATATGGTACATCTAAGAGCTGTACTGAGCCTTTTGCGTCAAGCTGGACTAACCGTAAAGGCCGAGAAATGTTGCCTGGCAAGGGCGACCGTGGACTACTTGGGTCACAATGTAGGTCAAGGTTTCAGGAAACCCAGCGAGATTAAGATTTCTGCGGTAGCAGACTACCCGCGGCCGAGCACGAAGACGGAAATTCGAGCATTCCTGGATCTGACTGGGTACTACAATCACTACATCCCTAACTATTCAGCTTTGGCTAGCCCTCTGACCGACGCTCTCCGCAAGACAGAACCGACAAATGTAGTCTGGGACGAACAAAAGGAAGCCTCCTTCGTAAACCTGAAGGCTGTGCTGATTAGCCGTCCGGTATTGTGAGCTCCAGACTATGGCCGAGAATTCACGGTCCAGTGTGATGCCAGTGATCGAGGGTTAGGTGCTGTTCTCTGCCAGAGAGATGACGACGGTAATGAGCACCCCGTGCTCTACCTGAGCAGAAAACTGAGTTCTAGAGAGAGGGCTTATTGCGCGTCAGAGAAAGAGTGCGCTTGCATTGTATGGGTCATTCAAAAATTGCAGTGCTATCTTGGAGGGGCCAAATTCACCGTAGAGACGGACCATTGTCCCCTGGCTTGGCTGCAAACTGCGACATCGAAGAACAGTCGCCTTCTTAGGTGGAGCTTGATTTTACAGCAGTGCAATTTTGAAATAAGATACAAAAAGGGGACGTTAAATGGGAATGCGGACGCGCTTAGCCGCTGTTTCTAAGCGGTCCGAGGTGTTCCTCGCCATGTATCCAAATTGATACTCAGGTTCTTTTTTTTTTTTTCGTGCGCTTGAATATATGTGACTATGTAAAGCAGCACGTTTGGTTTTCGAGGCATACGTGGGTCCTGAACGTCTTGAGAGTGGGCTTTTCTCGAACAACAATGGCAGTTTTCTTTTAACCTGGTCTCTTCAGACGGGAGCCGAGTGCTTGCTTGGACATGTGGTTGAGTTTCAGACAGCTCGAGCAATTTGGCCTACGACAATCAAGACAACGCGACAAGCAACAGCGAGCTTCAAGCGTTCATGTGCAGGCCATTAAGTCGTCTCTTCATGCAGCAGCTGCGACTGCTGCCCTCCGAGACTCTTCTGGCGGGGGAGGAGGCTGTTACGACCGTGCATCATCCGCACTTGCGCGCTCTATTGTTCGCCTGTGGGCATGGATAAGTGCTGTGGATATGTGGTGTTGGTACAATGGCTCTAAGTGAGCCTGTTTCCAGGAATCCTGTTTTGTAAGCCTGTTTTGCTTTGTGGACACCCTGCAAATGCCAAATTGACCCTGTCAAGAGAACATCTAGAAAAACACAAAGAAATGTCCCCCTGCGGGAAATTGCCGGAAGTGCTTTCGTTCAATTGTTCACCCTTCCAGTCGAGAAGCGCCATCGTCCAGTGAGGAATGCCTACTATCTAAAGGAGACGACAGAGTGACATGTCCGCTAACTTGCAGGACAAGAAAGGAGCATGACGCATACGGCCATTAGATGATTTCCCGGGAATGCAGGAAAGATTTGCAATTGCCGGAAAGGGACAATGCTGGAAGCAGTAAGCGGCGCGCACGTGCACTTGGGTTTCTGAGAAGTAAATCCACTTGCCGGAACCAGCCTATCGATTCTTGGCTGAAGAATAGAAATGTACCTCCTCGCCGTTCCCAAGCTTTTCCCGCCAACAAGTGACCAGGCCCAACGACACAATGCCGGGTCAGTCAGTGCTTCAGACCATCAGTGCAGTGATGTGTTCGATTGGATGCCGATATCTGAGGGGCGTGCCCTGGATTTGGTTGGTCAGCATCTTCAGAGAGGGGCTGGACATAGGGGGTTTTAAGGACGCTGCAGAGCACGAAATGTAGCTCTGAGCCCTGGGTAAACGGCTCATCCAGTCGCTTCTCGCTATGAACTCTTAACGCTTGTCATTTTGCTGGTGTACCCTTCTTTTTCTTGTAAATAATCTTGTAAATAAGTTTTCTCAAAGTGCCATTAAACCTGCTTGTACATATTTCACCAACTTCGAAGATTCAATCTTTCTTCAACCCGGAGTCTCTGCACGCTACCAAGTGAAGGCCGGGTCGACTTAGTCCCAGCGTCACGACATCGCTGTTTAACTTTTTCTGGCTACCTAAATACATGAACTCAGGATTTTCAATACACCTGGCTTGTTTGACATAGCCAAATATCAAAAGCTGATTTCGCTTACCGTTCAGCGGAGTAATACACATGCCGCATACAATTGTCCACAGTTAGCAACAGCTATAACTTTACATTTATAGTGCGGTGACAGGTGAAATTTCAATAAAATATGGCTACTTTTGGCGACATTGACCCAAACTCAGTGGCAACCTTGGCAGGTTGGCCAGTGGGTGTATCCAAGGAGGATATATAAAACTTATACATCCTCCTTGGTGTATTCTAGGCACTATTATTATAGTGCCTAGAATATATTGGCTAGTGTGTCGACCGAGGCCTCCCGGGTGGCACCATGAGCGATGAATGCCGGCGGCCGCCGCCAGGAGCGCTGCAAACTGGGTGGGTATAAAAACCCTTGATACTTTGAAAGTTACGCCAACGATTGAACTTTGCCGCCGCCGCGCTACCTCCTCGCCTCCCCCTCGCCCCTTTCGCGCCCCTTCGCTGAAGGCCGGCTCTCCGCCCGATTTCCTGAGCGACGATTGGTCTCCCTGCCGTTGCCCTTGGAAACCGACGCGGGTCCGGCGTTTTCCTTGTGTTTTCTTTTTCCTTCGCGCCATTTTTCTCCTAGTCTCGGCGAGCGAATATTTAGCGCTGGGCTTTTATTGCGCTTGCAAGCTCTATGCCGTGCTGTTGCCCGTACAACTGCAGCAAGCGGCCTGAAGATGGTTATGCGGTATTCATGATATCTCAAGGCAAGCGTGACGGCTTGCGAACGAGTCAATGGATTCACAAGATTAGTCGAACGACGTTTATTCCTAGGAAGAACAGAGTTGTTTGCGACGTCGGGTGCCTTTCTCACTCCCCGTAATAACGCGTCACCTGACGCTGCGTTTTTTATTCCTGCTTGCTCCTCAATATTTTTGCTGCGGCAGCATGTTCATTGTATAAAAATAAGGTTGTCCTCTGCAGCATGCTGATATTCTGCGAGGCTCCAAGGCTCCATCATTTAACACGCTTCGACTTCTGTACAGTCAGAAACAGGGCGCTATAATCTGCTTTTTGCTGTCAGAGATAACTGGAAAATTACAGTCTCTCGATTGCATTTGTCTCGATTATGCTAGGATCCCTGGCCTCCTTCACTAAAAATCAAAATTCGGGCTTGTAGAGGAGCTAGCCTTTCCAGCTTGTACTTGTAGTGTGCGTCGGTTACTCGGGAGCAATTAATGCTGGCCCTGAAAAACTCTTTGGCAAGTAAACTCGAGGTATTGCGGGTAATCTGCACTAGTTAGGTCGTACGGCAATTTTTTTTTTCAATTCTTGAATGTGTTGCCATGCTTTGACGCACGCGTGGGTTAAAAGATATGCGTTCGTTTTATCATGGATACGGCCAATGTGCAGGAGGTGTTCATATGATCACACACGCTTCACTTTGACCATGACTACTAGGCGTTGGCAGGTTACCTTCGCTTTGAAAGCTGGAGCTCTAAAACCGCGATTCCGCGCATTCATTTATTGCGAGAAAAGTTATCCCATCGATGTCAAATCAGCCGGAATCATTGCATCAATTTTCTGTATTTACGAAACTTAAACAATCAATAATGATTATAGTTATGATGTAAAAATAGGGGAACATTTTGCGAGCAACAATTCTTAACACTAACATATTACTCATTTCAATTGTATGCAAGATTTTTTTTTCACCTAGCCTGTGTGATTAACTCATCGCTCTATGTTCTAACTACATTTCACTGAAGACCAGTTTGAGCCGCCGATATTACACGAACTCGAAAAAAAAACAGGCCAAACGCAGTTCCATCAATTTTCTCTCACCGACCTTGTAAAGGAAGCCTCCTCGACAGAGACATGAACCTCGCTCTGATAGTAGTCAGTTATTTCTGTGGCTTGCTCTTTTCCCACCTCCATTTATGAGAAAACAAGAAAGTATAAGAATTAAAAGTCAATGTATAGTTGTCTCGTCAGATATTATGAGATAATAGAGATATGACTGACAACGTAAGTCAATGAAAATTGAAGTATATCAATGGGTCATGGGGCGGCATCAGATTAAATAGTGATTGTTATGAATAGTGATAGGTAATGATGGTGATTGCTACGGATAATAATAGTAAATGATAGTAATAGGCCCGGATAGGGAGGTGATAGTGTTCGTTGCGGATAGTGACAGTTACGATAGGTCTCTGGCATTAGTAGATATAGTGATAGATAGGATAGCGATAGTTAATGAATTGGCAGTTATATGCTTTCTCATTTCCGCACGTTGAAGACCTATGTGCACCTTGTAATTTTTTTTATTTGATTGTTGCGTTCAATGAAATCAAGCTCTTTTACATAGCGCATGAGACCACAGCATGCTTGCCCCAGAACTTCAGTGTGTCGGCCATAGGGCCCACCAATTCTCCTAGTGTACCCTGCTGTCTTTTAACCACACGCGAAGTCAGTGAGGGGCCGCGTACTCATGAAATTATTTAATTCATCCATCAGCATCATATCAAGACTGCCGTGGCAAACCTGTTCCTTGCCTCGAAGCAGCAAGGAACAGCTCAAAATTTCGTTTTATACAAAATTAACTAATTAACGCAGATTATCGCGGATCGTTAACTAGCACAGTGCCATTACACTTGGCCTAAGTTTTCCAACGGTATACGGTTCGATGTTGCAGCTAAAATTTAAATTTAATTGCAATTTACTAAATATCAATTAATCTGGCTCAGTAATTGATCGAAATACATGTACAATTAACCAATAATCCAATATCATGGTTGATCACGTGACATATACTATGCTTAGAGAGATAGCTTGACAGTATAGCGAAATAGACAGTCCTGCTTTGACCTTCTCTGATCTTGAAGTTCAAAGCACCAGCCTGGATCGTTTTCCGAAGTTTTACCGCGGTGACAGATTTCACGCTCTAAAAAAACAAACACAAAGTCAGAGGCAGTACTAGATTAGGTGCACAAAGTAAAACCTTATCATCAGACTTAAAAAGTGTCTGCAGCACAGAACTCGCCTGAAAGCTTTGCTTATCAGTAGTCCCCATTCAAACAGTTCTAAGAAGAAACCAATCAATTCATGAACTTTACTTTCGGCATTCTCAATGCTTTTCTCGCAATTTTTCAAAAATTTTGTGCACTCCTGAAGCGCAGACCTGGACCAAAAGCTCGCGCTTCACTCACTGCTGTGGCCGGCCGGCGGGCGTCAAGGAGAAAAAGCGTGTCGTGCGCAGCGCTCGCCGCCGCCGCGCGAGGAGAATCGAGGAGGAAAGCGCGGCGCGGAGGAGAGTGTCGCTACTTTCAAATTATCAAGGGATTTTAGGTGGGTATAAAGCCCCTCAATGGGCTTTAGGCTTTCTCTATGCTTTAGGTGGGTACCAGCCGCGCTGTCTGCTGCCTACTGCGCTCTCACATCTTCGGCAATAGGGCTGCTTGCACTGCATTTCAGCTCTCATTGAGTCGCAACAGACCTCAGCTATAACTGAAGCCGCTGACTACAAGTTTCAGGGTGTGTGTTTTGTCTTGGACTGGAAGCGGCGCACGTATTTAACGCTTCTTGCTTGCGAAGGCTTCTGCGAAGTTTGAGCATCTTAGTCCCGGACATCCCGTGCTCACAAAGGGAAACCCAGAATTTCTATTCTAACAACAATTAAAGCATAGGCATTTATTTATATAAAATATATTTGTAATCTCTGGAACAAAGTGAAATGCTTCATTTTTATTGGCACATGGTTCTTTCTGCGCACTGTACACTTGCTGACAAGTAAACAAGTACGCGCAGTTTTATTTATATATTGTATATGCGAACAACACAGGAAACAAAGTCACGCAACACTCCTTTTATGTATATGTAATAACAAACACAGACACATGTGGCAGAATTGCATGAACAGCAGAGCACAAACGAGGAGGAGGAAAAACATTTATTATGTAAACTTCCTTTTCTTCCTGACTGGAGCCCTCAGTCCAGGGCTCCATGTGCCGCCTCAATCCTGCAGGCCCGCCAGAACAGCTGTCGCTGGTCTTGCGGGTTGTTGCAAATAAAACGGTCTCAGAAAGAATACAAATCAGTCCATAAGCCCATGGGCCACGGCAATCCTCTCGGCCCGCTCGATTAGCCGGCGTTGTTCGGCCAGCTCCGTGCGGGACAAGGCATTTTCCCAAGATGAGAGGGTGGGGTGAGGTACAGGTGGAATGCCGCCGGGTGGCTTTGGGCAGGCCCAAACAGAATGGTATAGTGTAGGTCGGCGTTGTTGGCAGGTGGGGCATTTATCTGGGTAGCGGGTGGGGAAGAGCAAATGTTTGTGGTACAAATTTGTATACGTGTGAGTCTGCGGGTGTCGCCATGCCACAGCTTCGGCCTTGGTGAGTGTTGGGTGCGGCGGTGGCAGAGTTCTTCTTTGTGTGCGGTAATATAGTGCAATGTGGGTGTAAGACTGTGGAACTGTGCTGGCGTCCTCTGTGTCTACTTCCCCCTCCGCTTCCGTCGACAGCGCCCGGAAGGTTGCTGCTCGGGCAAGCGCGTGCGCACTCTCGTTGCCAGGAAGGGAGGATCGAGTGACCAGGAGTCCAAACAATTTTAACAATGGGAAAGGTATGATAGCTTATAGGTGAGAGCACGCGTGAAGCCTCGAAAGATAATGTATTCTTCGCGAAGGCGCGACACGCAGCTTGTGAATCTGTGATTATTGTGTATGTCGGAGTGGTGGGATGTTTGTAACATGTGTCCATGTGGTGTATGAAGGTGAGTGCTACCGCTATGGCAGTCTCCTCAGCCGTCGTGCTCGAGTTCCTGCCACGAACGGAGCCCGTAATCTTAATTGAGCCGTTGGCGTCCGTAACAGCTAGTGCCATAGCGTCTGTGCCCGATGGATATCTCGCCGCGTCGACATATAAAACAGTTTGGACACCTCTGTACTGGCGCAGGAGTGCCTTGACTCTAGCGGTCCTACGACCAGTGTGGAGTGCGGGGTCCATATTCTTTGGAACTGGCGCGACCCTGATCTTAGCTGCCAGTTTGGGCGAGATGGCATGGTACCTCTGTTGCAGCGGTGTTGTCGGCTCCGGGTAGCCTAGTCTACGGAGAACAGTCCGGCCCACTCTAGTGTCTCGAAGGCGCGTGAGTTGGTCATTCCTTTGGGCTTCTATCAGCTCTTCTGCGGTATTGTGGCGGCCAAGCTGAAGCAGGCGATGCGTCGAGGTGTACGGGGGAAGTCCGAGGGCTGTCTTTACTGCCGATCGTAGAAAGATGTTCAGATGATTGAGTTCAGTTCGATTGAACTTGTGGTAAGGGGCGTGAAACGTCATACGGCTGATTAATAGCACCTGCACGATTCGCATGGTATCCCTTTCCTTGAGCCCCCCCACGTCTGTTGAAAATACGGCGGATCAAGTGCGCCACCTGCGCGAATTGCTTCTTCAGCAGCTGTATAGTGTAGGTCGCTCTGCCGTTGCTCTGCAGATACAGGCCCAGTACCCTTAGTCGATCCACTCTAGGGATGGGAATTCCTTCGAGATGCAAGTCGATTTCCCGGTCGACTACTTGGGTCCTCGCTCGAGCACGAATCACAAGCAGTTCTGATTTCTCAGCCGCGCATGTAAGCCTGCGCTCAGTTGTGTACTGCTGTGGATATGCAAAATTACTTCGACGTCGGCCAACACTGGGTGCAAAAGTCGGGCCGCCATCTTTGTTAGGTCAAGCGCCGGCTGGTACGGAGCATATTGCATTGCCGCACGTATCACCTTGCAGCCGGACAGTCCCTGAGTAGCGTGCGACGTTGACATGGCAGAACAACGGCGTTTCCCAAATTCTGACCATGCGATGTGGAAAAACGACTTGGAAGCCCTTCCACATTTGTCTGAGGGCACGTTAGCAGGCTTATGTGCGTCGGCAGGTCCGTCGAAGCCTATACATTGCCTTCATCGGTGTCGACTAACATTTGCGACTCAAGGTATGTATGCATGATATGAGCTACAATTTTTAGCCAGCATTGCTCCTAGCCAGAAGCCATTTGCGCGAATGTGGGCTACTTCTGACGCCCTAGTGACACCCCCGTACGACCGTGTGCTCCGCGTTTCGAGATAGACGTACGCCAGTTTAGTCTGAGTTTAAGCGGCAAGAACGGCAAAAAAAAAAAAAAAAAAGGCAAACAATGTATTCCATAGTTCCTTAAGCAAGCTGCGCGTCGTGCTCGCAGCTACACACCAAACTTGGTGGGACATCGCGTCGTGGCCGCGGCTCAGCTGACATGCTGCAGTCAGTATTATGCGCGAGTGTAAAAAGCACGGGAAACAATACTTTGTACGCCAGACTTCACCCATTATTCTTTCCTCGGATGAGCGTTCGTACTATCTTTGTGTCTGCTCTGCAATGTGTATGGCGATAAACCAGCTTCTCGTTGGCATTCTTCCCATTCATTAACGCATGCCTTGTGCCGCAGATGTAAAAGCAATGCGTTGCTTCGCCGTGGCTTGCACGGACTTTTTTTACGTCACCTGCATACTTATAGCGGACACATACAAGAGTAGGACTGTGGCTGAGCTGTAGTAGGAGGGACAATAATTTGCACGAATCGTATGAAGGACATAGCACGAAGCAGGGTTATCATGCAGTTCATGTTTATTAACTGATATCTTATTTACTGATAAAATGTTCATTACACAAAGGTTACAGAGGGATTTTAAGTTGTTGTCCAGTGGACATAAGAAGTAAGTCATTCTGTGTACTTAAAATATTTTTTTTTACAGACTTGGCATCGTCTACGCGAGAGCGACATGCTTTAGAAGCCAGAAAAAAACAGGCCGGCCTTACAAGGTTCATCTGGCATTTCAGTTGAACAGTTCTACAGTCACTGACACAACATGTGAATGTGCTGCTGGGACAAGCGGATCGTGCAGCCATATTCTTGCTGCCCTGCGGCTCATGATTTTGTTAAAAAAAAAAGGATTTAAAGAAGCACCACCAGAGCTGTCATGCACAGAGCTCCCTCAGCAATGGAGGCGCCCTCGACAACATAACATCAGGCCAATGAGTGTGCTCGACGTCGATTGGAGGAGCCCTCGTGAAGATGGCACCCTTCTACCAACACCTGCAAAAGTGTATGATGCACGAGCTAAGAAGTTAGAGGAGCAGCAGCAACTGGACAGTTTTCACAAGTTGGGTGAAAGTCTCCGTCGACTTGGAAATGATGAATTTGCAGCTGCCCTGTGCACCGCAAAGGGACCTTTTAAGGATACCAAACTAGGGATGGCACCTCCTGGCTCAGCACTGTCCTACCAGCAAAAAAAGCTGCCTGCAGGCTTCAAGACATGGAAAAATATTCCAGATGGAAGTGGAGTATTCCTATTAGTCCCAGAATTATTCCTGTTCGACCAAGCTGTGCCGCATACATTTGTCGACAGATTCAGTGCAGATGAATGGAGTATATTGAGGGTGAGTGGAGCTTAAAGTACCTCACCTCACTTCCCCCTAGTGCAGTATTGTTAACTGTAACCCTGTAATATGGCAGGCTTATATACTGCAAGCATTCACAGCACTGCACTCTTTAATAGCTGTATAGTCTACTTGTAGAGATGCAACCCTGTAGAAACAGCACGGTTTAATCCTGCATGAAGACAGTGTACTCAGCCACAGTGAGAACACTAAGGACATATATCATGGAACTTATTTCAAGTTGATGGGGTAACAAAATATGGTATGATTTTAATTATTTAAAGATAGAGTAGGACGTGCGAAAGCTGTTTGCCCATCGATGGAAGTTGATGGAGACAATGTAGAATGCACAGAGTGAGTGTGTTTCAGTTTAACATGCGGGCTGATCAGCCGTAGTGATAGCTACGACGTTGAATAATTGTTTCCCATGAGAAATTCCTGGGATCGAAATGTTCTGCTTTGACAAGTTTTTTTTTTTTTTTCCCCGAGCTTGGCAGATGAAAACCATAACATTCTTGGTTGAGTTTGCCCGCGTGTAGTTTTCACACTAAAATGTGGCTCTCAACAGCCAGCTGCTGGAACTTGTCGCTTTATGCTTTGTTCTATTTGTTTATTGCAGGAAATGCAAGTATCCCCTGAGGATGCCAGGCGACTAGAGCTCAATTCAAGGCAACAAGCACGAAGTGAATGCTGGAAGGAGGGCCGGTTGAACAGGTTAACTGCGTCGTGCTTTGGGAGAGTACTCAAAAGGGACCAGTGGACGGACAAGGGCCTGCGGAATCTTATTGAACCGAAGGACTTGTCCCGTGTACGTGCTATTCAGTATGGACAAAGGAATGAAAGTGCGGCCTCAGACCGGTATTGTGTCACCATGTGGAACCTAGGACATCATGTTACACTGCAGCACTGCGGCTTGGTAGTACACCCAGAATGCCCATGGCTAGGCGCTAGCCCCGACAGGCTTGTGTATGACCCAGAAGAACAAACATACGGGGTCCTTGAGGTCAAGTGTCCATACTCTTTAAAGGACAGCGAGCCAGAGCAAGCTAGGTCGGCAGAGTTCTGCATGACATTTACTGAAAATGATGTACCAAGTCTAAAAAGAGACCATGAATACTACGCCCAAGTACTTGGCCAAATGGCTCTGACAGAATGCAAGTGGGGGGACTTTGTTGTCTGTTCGGAAAAGTGGATTGTCATAGAGCGCATTTGCTTTGATGAAGCAGAGTGGACACGCATGAAGGCAAAGCTGGATAGCTTCTTTTTCAGTCATATGCTGCAATATGTTGTAAGTAGGAGGAGCCTTTAATTTTCGCATGCAGGCTAAACAAGTTATCAGCCGGACTGTAGCCACACAGGGCAAAGGCCTCTTTCTTCGCGTTTGTTTTCTGAACCATTCGGCACGCTTCCTGTCTTTTTCTGAACCATTCTGCACGCTAACATTAAGAGACAGCAGTCTCTTAATGTTACACTTTAAAGTAGCGGTGCGCTAACAGAATACAAAAAGACAGCACAAAACACAAGGGCAAACTTGCTGCATTTTCATCTTCACCTACATGAATGAGGATGAGACAAAAAACTGGGAACGAAAGTACAACCAAAAGCTAAAGCACCTAACCCTCCTTTTCTGATCCGATAAAAACAATAATCATGTTGTGTCAGGCACCAAAACAAGTTGGTGGCCTGTGCTGAAGGAGTGGTTTACAAGATTCCACTCTCTTGCGGTAAGGCCTATGTGGGTCAGACTGGCAAGTGTGTGAATGGGAGGTTGCGACAGCACAGTACGAATGTCTCGTAAGACGTGGAAATATAAATATCTTCCGATAATTTCACATATGGCTCCTCTAAACCACGATTTCACAATGCCTGCCAAGGTTTCAACGGTGTCAAGTGCTTTTTTGTAATCTATGTATAAAGATTGATTATATTACAAGCAATTTTCTATCACCTGATTGATAGTGTGGGTATAATTCATTGTACAGTAGCGTTTACGAAATCCTGCCTGATCTCAAATGTGAATATACATAATACTTAGAGTTGTTTTGCCTCCGTATTCAAATGCTCTGAATATGAGAATACAAAACGTGCAGTGAAAATCCACAGTACAGACCACAATATCACAATGAAAAAATTATGAGAAAAAAAGCCCATATCACTAGTCTTTGCAACGCCAGAAATATGAACACAATAAAGAGCAAAAAACTATAGCAACGCACATTAACAGAAATGAATCTTCTCACCATTACATACAAAACATGAAAATATAAGTAGCGTTCCAGCATGACCTATTACCTTCCATACATGACCTCTATGCAGTTAAATGCAATGTTAATCACAATTTCTGATATGCAGTCCAGTGGAACACAATAGCTAATCTAGACGAAGTGCACAAACTTTCATGATAATGGGTACAGTTGCATGTTAATCCTGATATTTCGTTCTTCATATTCTATTTTGTTATCGACATTAATGAACAGGACAGTCGAGCATACAACAACACAAGCTGCATAGAGTGAACTGGTTGTACAAAGCTCGCAAAAAAGAAATAAAGCAATACAAAAGACAGGGTGGAGCACTGCCTCTAGTTTCATAATAAATGCTCCATCAAGCATGGCACTCATGCAACATTTAATGGTTTTGTCATCCAATCAACTATGTAAAGAATTCATCATCCTCTGAATGACACGGTGCAGGAATGGAACTTTGCACGAGTTGGTCATTCTGTGCATGTGGCTGCAAACACAACAAACACCAAGTAGCTGACACTGCTGGATATGCAGCGGTGCATCATATAACCTCATGTGGAGTCATCAAACGCCCACAAAACATCTGTATTGCTTTGACGCTGAATTAGAGCAGTTTGGAAATTCGTGAGGATAGCCGCTACTGTCCAAATCTGATTAATAACTGGTGCCAGAGTAAGTGGAATCGGTCGGTCAAAAATATGGTACCCTTTGATCCGCTGTATTCTCCGCTCCACATGTATCCTGAGTGAAGCAATCTCTTTAGTTTCTTGCACCTGGCCTTTTGAGAATGTTCCACCTCTTAGAAATGGGGGTATGTTTAGCTTCACACCCTTGCTTTCCAAGAGATCCTCAATAACGAATCCCTTGTCTGCCATCACACCATCATTCTCTTCAAAGTCCAGCTCTAGAAACCCACTCCTTACGACACACTCCCTGTCTGAAGTGGACCCTGTGAAAAGCTCAGAAACAAATGTTACAAGTCCATTAGGAGAAACGCCTATCAGCCCTTTAAATGTGTTTGAGGACTTGTATGAGGAGTAGGTGCTTGACTGAAGTGAGAGAGATGATGGCACCTCACAACGGATCTCAGTAGCATCCAAGATTACCCTTGTTGATGCATAATCCCCAACAAATACAACTGGCATGTAGTCATCGACCACTTTCCTAGATGCCCACAATGGCAAAGTGCCCAATTTACCATAAAGGAAATTCAGCCATGATGTGCATATCCTAGACACTGTTGACTGCGTAATGCCAAACCTATGTGCAAGGTCAGTCTCAAACAATCCCAGGCGCAACCTAACCAAAACCAAGAAAAGCTGGTTCTCAGTGCTGAGCTTTCTCTTGCGGCCCCTTGTTGCAGAGGATCCCTCGGCACGCAACACATTGCAGCCACCATCGCCAGCCTCCAGGAATACAAGGAGGGATGTGAAGTGCTCATAGCTCGGCAGCCCGGTATAGAACTGAAGAGCTTCATCTGATTGCTTGAACCGGTCAATACAAAAAGGAGATGTTCTTTCTTTTTCTACATTGAGCTGCTGAGTCACGCTATCTTTTTCTGATCGCAGCTCTTGAATTTCAGCCCTTGCTGATTGCAGCTGCTCTCTCAGATGGCTGCATTCATCACGAAGTTTTCTGATATCCTTGTCTTGTCTGTCAATCACAGCGACCAGATGTTCAACTTTTTCATGGTGCGCATGATCTGCACCAGCATGCTCAGACATATCTCCAGTCTGCACATCCATGTTGCCGTCGCTAGAATCAGGTGGAGTCTGCTGTGGTGCATTTGGCGTTAAATCTTGCACCGGCAGCACTTGATCCTGCAGCTTGGCGGCTTGCCTGGCTGGCAGTGCTGCACGCTGCTTCGGGGGCTTCCGCTGCTTGCGCTGTTTGGCAAAGCTAAACACAGAAGGTACTGCTGTGTCTCTGAGGATGTTGTGACCACTAGCCACTCCAGGAATGTAGTCACACACTCGAAAGTGTTTCGAGCATACTTTCGTATACTCAGACACTTTAAAATTCGGGCCTTCATCTCTCTTGATCGCGATGATCCACTTCTTGCGAAGCGCGATATCCTTGGGGAAACGGTGAAAAGACACCTATAAAAAAAAAACACGAACAACTGTTACTTAACCTAAATCTTGAGGTAACATGATGACCTAAAGTTCCTTTAGCTACAATGAATAACAAATAACTTGTTAGGAGCTGCTTTGATTCCAGTCACCACATGAAACTTGCTTACTTTGAAAAAGTCAGGGAGCACCTGTGAACAACTGTGTATTGATGCTAACATCGGACACGCACTCCCGGTCAGTGGCATAGAGTCTCAGGTGACTGCGGCCTGAGTGATATCAACTTGTCATTAATATAAAGTCATGAGCAGACTTGTCTAAAGCCCTGCAGTAACCAGCAAAGTGAAATCATAGCATAGCTGCAGTGCTAAAGGCACTGTGTTTCCGCCTTTCTTGCCTGTCTTATACAGCCTCGCTAGAGCAGAGCCCGAGCTTCAAAACTAGTAGCCTTTGCTCCTCAGTGGACCGCTCGAACGCTATAGACAAGCCTGCTCACGCCGCTTAGGCAATATTCGTTGCACGATTTTACAATGATGTCTGCACCTGTGCAGAACGTACACAAATGAATGTAAGCTTATTTGCGTGTGTTACCAGCTTTCGCCACGAAGTAATGCTGGACGTATTTAAGCGCGATCGCGGGCACACAGCAGTTCGAAGCAGCCCACAATCTTCAACGCGACCGGATGCAGAAATAATCGAGCCCTAGCGTTTGGTTCCGTGTGCGGCTCTTGCAGCTGTTTCTACAGCCAGAGGCGCTTCTTCTACAGCTAACCAGCGGAGCACTCGAACGGAACGCTCTAGACAAGCCTGCATGTTCACGTCGCTTAGGCAAGGTTCGTTGCACGATTATTTTCGATAATGTCCGCACTTGTGGAGAACATACACAAATGAACGTAAGCTTTTATTTATGCGTGTTACCAGCTTTCGCCACGGAAGATTTCTGGACGTATGAAGTTGATTCGCGGCCACATCGCGCATCGGAGCCGCCAACAATCTTCGACGCGACCGGGTGCAGAGATAATCGCTAGCGTTTGGTTCTGCATGCGGCACAAATCAGCCGTTTATACAGCTAAGCCCTGCTAAGTTGCTTGCTGCATCAAGCCTGAGAACTAATCGCGGCACCGTGGGAAACGCGAGATGGACGCACTCTGCATCCTGCGCGATAACTAAGCGCCGAGGAGGTTATCAAACGGCGCAGTCATTGAGTTTCGCTACAAACACCGGCTAGCATAAAACTAGCTTAGTTTACACACCTTGGCTCATGCGCCAAGAACAATTGCGGTAGCTCTTCAGACGCGGCCATTTCATCACGGAGCAACAACCGCAACATCGAGCAGCACGTACCTTTTTTCCGTCGCTATCGATGATTCCTCGCTGTTTACATAGCGGAACGCAGCAGTGCGACGGCATCGTCCAGCGAGCAAAGAGAATTAAAAATCGTGTAGAACACAAATATGCTCCGAACAAGCAGCACGCTGTACCAAGATACACTGCGTCGACGGCGACTGCTGGCTGGCGGCTGCCGTCGGCTACGTTCCTTGACCCAACAAACATGGCTGACATGGTTACTTTTGCTATAACTAGATGGCGCTACCTATTTTGCATATCAGGCTGTCTTGGATGTGGCCGTCAGAGCCTTTGGTGATCCATAACGTGATGTCGTCAGCATAGAGTGCATGATGCAGATCAGGAATTCTTGACAACAGCGGAGGAAGTCCTGCCATCGCCACGTTGAACTATGTGGGCGACAACACCGAACCCTGTGGGGTGCCCCGACCAGTGAGACGTATCGGTTCAGAGCGTACGTCTCCGATACCCAGGGTAGCAGTTCGACCCATGAGGAAAGCCCTAACGTAATCATAAGTTCGTTGACCACAATGTGAACTCGCTAGTCCCTCCAAGATGGCATCGTGCGACACGTTGTCAAAGGCCCCCTTCAGGTCTAAGGCCAGGACAGCACGGGCCTGGGTCCTGCCGGGATGATCGATCACTTCCTCTTTAAGCTGAAGATGAACATCCTGAGTAGAGAGATGCGGCCGGAACCCGAACATGGTGTCAGGAAAGAAGATGTTGGTTTCCAAGTGTGGGTGCAGCCGCCGGAGCACTACATGCTCCATAAGTTTCCCAACACACGACGTCAAGGATATGGGTCGAAGATTCTGAAGGGCGAGCTGCTTGCCTGGTTTCGGAATTAAATTTATGTCAGCATGACGCCATTCTTGCGGGAGTGTACCGGTCTTCCATACGTCATTATAATAACTGGTCAAGGCAGTTATTGATTCGTCGTCAAGGTTCTGGAGCATCTTATATGTAATACCGTCCGCCCCAGGGCAGTGCTCCTTCTCAGGCTCGCGAGTACTGCTCGAACCTCTGATTCCGTGATGTCCTCGTCCAGGGGTGAATACTCATTTTGATGAGGGTAGACTCTATATTGCGGTCTGGGACCCGTCAGTATATAGCGCGCCTCCAGGGCATGCAGCAGTGCAGTGCTATCTTTCGCTTCCTTATGGAGGAGTTTGCCAACCGCTTTAGAGGTTTCCTCTCTGGTTTTGGATGGGTCGACAAGGCCTCGGAGGAGTGACCACGTTTTGGCCGTTCCGAGTGTTCCCATGCAGCCTTGTGCAGAGCCTGTGCCAGTTGGAACTCGTGAGCTCTTCCGCATAGCGCTCTGCCGCAATTGTAATTTCCGCTATACGTTTCCGTAGCTTGCGATTGTGTCGCTGCTTCCGCCATCTTCGGACAAGTCCTCTTCGAGCTTCCCACAGATGGAGGAGGTGCGGGTCGATCTCAGGTGCCTTTTCTGTGGCCTTCACTACGGAGGTGGCGTTCTTTAAATCCATCTGAAGCTGTCTCACCCATTCAGCCAAAGGGAGTCGCTCGCCTTCTTTCAAAGCAATTCTTTGTTTTCGGAAGGCGTCCCAGTCCGTGAGGCGCAGCTGACGACCAGACACGCGGCCCACTCGCACTTGCATCGCCGTCTCAAGGATAAAATGGTCACTGCCCAGAGACGCTTCTAGGTTGGTCCACGGGCACGGATGTTGCGTGCGAACTAGTGTCAGGTCCGGGCTAGTGTCCCGGTTCACACTGTTGCCCATACGGGTGGGATGGTCGGTTTCAGTCAAGAGTCAGTTGAGTGCGGGCAATAGCTAGGGCCAACTTACGGCCCTTGGGAGTTTCGGTTTTGTGGCCCCACGAAGGATGGGACGCGTTGAAATCACCCATAATTAGTAAAGAGTTCTCACGTGGCTTCACAATCTTAAGGGCGTCATGAAAGAGCTCTTCAAATACGTCCCTCTTGCCCTTTTTGGGAGGACTGTACACATTCAACACAAATACACTGCCATGGCCTCTTTCTCTAGGCAGGAGCTCGAGCAAAACGTGTGAAATGTGTGAGTGTTGTGTCATTGAGCAATCAATCGCGGTCATATCATTGTTAACCAAAATGGCTACGCGTGGTGTTTCGTAGGGATCCAATATTTGTTGCGTGAATGTTGAATATCCTGTGAGTGTTGGTGTGCAGTTCGTTTCTTGGAGGGCGATAACATCTGGTTTGCGTCCGCGAGACTCTACGAGTTGCTGCAGACCTGCCTTTTTCTGACGAAAGCCTCTGGAATTCCACTGCCATGCAACCATGGTAGAAGCCGGCGGTGCACTTTTTGACTGTCGTTTGTGCTTAAGGTGTCCCGCCATAATTAGTTCGGGCGCGAACCCGGGCTACCTTATCCTTTAAAACTGAGCACGTTCCGTGGCCAGCAGGATGGTTCGAAATTTGCCCGGCTTCACGGCATGCGGCGCAACAAACAACGGAGTCCCGCACACGTATACTGCAAGATGTGACGCGGTGAGGTCCAGCACAGCGTGTGCAGACAGACAAACGCAGCCGGGTCCACTTCAATTATATGTGCATAAGTTCCGCCTTTTTCTTTATACGATACACGCACCTAATTACAAGTGGCAGGGTCCAGCTGCAGCGATTGGTTCCGGCGGTTTAGGGCAGCAATCAGGTCGTCCGCGCTAACGCCCGCGTCCACTCCGGCAAGTTTCACATGAGGATTTCTCTGCTGCGGCACTCGAACAGCTATCGAAGTGCGGGTCACCTCAGTACGGTTGATCGCCTCCTTAATGCGTTCGAGGTCTGAGCGATCTTTGGAAACGACTTTGACCCCGCGCCGAGTGCGTCGCAAAGTGACGGCTCCGATGCCTTCAGCCTCAGGATCGATGTTAGCCTTGAGCACGGTATCCACATCATGGCCTGCAGAGTGGGAGGGCTGGATGGGTGACAAAAACATGACGTGATCAGGACTGGGGATCACAGAGGACAAGGTGCCAAAAGAGTCAATAGGACCAGCAGACGGAGTTACAGGGACGCTGCTGGCGGCATCCGAAGTATCCTGAGTAGGCTGCTCGCGCACCACGGACGCAAAGGATCGAGGAGCCGCTGTTCTACTTCGGAGGGCCCGCAAATCTTCCACAGCCTCCGTGAGCCGCACTCGTTGCTCCGCAGCCAATGATTTGAGGGCCTCAACTTCGCGGTCTCTTTCGCGTAAAGTGGCGAAAAGGACATCTGAACGTCCACGCTCGCCAACTGCAACAGCGAAGAACCTTGATGATTCTCGGTATAGCTCGCTGACGGCCGTGATAAGCTCTGCACGAACAGTGGCCTGTACTTTGTGCAGTGGGTTCAGGATCGTTGCTATTATACCCTCGTGGAGGGCCACGGCCTTCGCAGAACTGCCGAGTTGAATACGGTCCGGGAGAACAGACGCCGAGTCCGGAGAAGACTGATGTGTGTTACCGGCAAGTGCATCATCCGATAGAGCCCGCAGCTCAGAGTTCAGGGAAGAATGAGCGTCGTGATGATGCGCCTGCAGTTGTCCAGGTGGTAGAGGACCGTCCCGAGAGCCAGAGCTCCCCGCCAGGGCTAGGCCACCAGAGGCGTCTGCAGGGCTTGGTGACCGGCCGTGGATTTCGTTCGAGGCGGCCATGCTAGGCCTCGCTGGTAAGAGGCCCTGTGGCCTGCGGCCACCGGGGACGAGCTGCCCTTCAAAGAAGCTAGGGCTGTGCCAGGGTGAGCCCTACAAAAGGTCCTTGTTCAGCGACAAAAGTCGCTCAAGGCGAATAATAAGTTAAACACAGCGAATAAATCCAGTCACTTCAGGAACAGACAGCGGGCTACCTGCTTCTTCTTCCTCCTCCACGATTACTCCTTTACTTACAGCGGCTAAGGTAACGTACTACATCGCGGCCTGTGATTGCACACAAGGTTTTGCCGAAGTCACCATCTTTTGAATGAATAAGCTGACGAAGCTTTTTTTTTTTTTTTCTCTCAGATACACAATATGCACGAGACGCGGCCGGTTCATCGCGAGGAAGCTCGTTGGTAATGCCGCGCTTACGGTGAAACATGCGCCTAATATATAACTGCATCCATATGACATGTGTAGCGCAAAAGGGCAATCGAGGGACACAGAAAAGGTACACAACACAGGTGCTGTCTGTAGCGCCTGATTGTGTACATCTATTTGTGCTGCACACGTCATGGAGCACCGTTACCAACTCGCCCATCAGTTTCCATCCTTGTGAATATAACTGCATGCTCTAAAAATGTTTCTCGCCAACAAAAGCAGTTGCCGTTTACCTTCCGTCATTTCTATCGATGCTTCGTTCCCATTGTACAGAATGCGTACTTACGCAGCATCAGATAGCGCAGTAATACGTACGCTCCTTGTCCTAGAGGTAGCCCCGTTTGCCAAAAAAGCAAGTCTTCTCTGTGCACCACCGCTTTCTCTTTGGCATTTTTCTCTGCAGTTTAGTGAGAGGCACTGGGGAAACAACAATCGGGAACCGCGCTTCACCACTGGCGACACAGTAAAAAAAGAAGGGGTACAGGCGAGCACAGAACGCGCGCACAAAACGCGGAAAAAAGAAAAAAAAAACGAAGTGTCTAAAGGTACGTCCGACGTATCCATTCGATTCTCGTAAAGATACGGCGGACGTCGATATACAGGCTCATGGCTATACGCACGTCGAACGCGGCCACATTCCGCTTGCTACGCGTGAATGAATCTTATCCTCTACGATATCAGCTAGCCGCGACTCTCGATGAGGTGCTACGAAGAGTGCATCCGTTCTAACATAGATCACGGTCTTCACTTAGGGTTGTGTACGGCAAGCATCGCTGTCACGCACATAGCTGCAGGCGATGCTACGTACTGCACCCGCTCCACCAGCTGGCATCGAGATACGCACATTCACGAGCAGCTTTCGCTTCGCACTAAACTATTACCTCGATCTGCCCGTAATGTAAGCGAGCTACTCCTGGCATTTACGCTGTCTTAGGTCCTGCATCGACCTCCGAAGATCTAGCGCCGGCACAACACACACACACCTCGCCGTGCAGAACATTCGGCAGTCCAAAGTATGTATGTGAAATGGCATTATGCTCGTTCCTCACATGCAGACCGAGGAAACAGGATGTTTCTAGCTAAATTCTTCGTTTAAATTCTACCTCAGAGCCGTGGCAGAAGACATGCCGAATTTACTAGAGGCCTGCGCTGCTACTGCGGCGAGCTGCACATCGACTCGTCGAGGCGAAGACCTACTGCACCGCACCGCAAGAGTGCACAACCGGAAAGCCGGAAGCGCGAATGATCCGAATTCCCTGTGAACAGCAATGTTCTTTGGTATTTAGGGGAAGACTAAAGTGCTTAGCCTGCATCTTTTTCTTGTCGTTGAATTTTGCGTACATGTAGTTTAAACCCCCGCATGCTCGAGGTTAGCATGACCCGACTGAACGGCCGCGCAGCTTTGAAACGATCGGGATCGATATGCATGCATCGCCGGACTTGGGTACGCGGTAGAAAATGTGCGCTGCACATTTCGTTGCAGAAGCTGACTCTTGGAATTTTGCAGAGTGCGCCATGCAAGTGATCGTTGCTACAACCACGCATCCATGTTCCAACGGCTGGCCTACCCCGAGGCGCATAAATGTTCAACCGTGGACGTATCAATGATCGAAGAGAGGACAGATTTTCACAATATTGGGCGCGAAATCGATAGCTACCAGTGCTCAGTGTTAGAGAAATTCTGCCTTGATCATGCGCAATTCAGTGTTTCAGGTGTGGTCAGTAGCTGTAAGTTTGAACAGTTCGCCTGTCAAGTCAGCGGCGCCAGCGATGGACCGGCGGAGCGATTTTCCACGCTACACCGCTGTCTTGCTAGAAAGCCTACCTAGGCGGCGTTTGACATTCAGCTGCTTTTTGTGGGCCCCGTAATTGAACGCAACGCCTTCAGAAACGCGTTCAATGTTCAAAAATGTATTCTCTTCAACAGTTTCACTCCAGGCTGTCAAAGCAGGCGGACGTTGATAAAACAGTTGAGCACTCCAGTCTTTAGAAATCTGTAGAATCGCCTTCAGTTTGTAAAATTATTGGAATAGGTCACTTTCCGATCGCTGGGACATAGACCCTCATGACAGCGCTTTCACGTGAATAAGGACCACACCAGACCGAAAGCTTGTCTCATATAACACAGCTAACCAAGGTATACCTTACAGCATTGTGTTGATTTTTATGGTGCATAAGCGACTAATGCTGCCATGCACCAAGAACAAGGTTTAATGTACTTATTTGTGTGTAAAGACTAAAATGTTCTTTAGGATGTAGCTTGTTTAGGAACATTTTAAGAAACCAAAAGTGCAGGAAATTTGCACGTCTCTCCTAGGATTACAGTTGAGAAGAGCGTGTTGTCGGGCTAGTTGGTTCTGCATAGTATATAAGAGAAATGCGCAACAACTTAAACAGGACACTTATTCTCTTATTTATTTCCTAGGATCATGCTGGGATGGAAAGGGATCTGTTGCAAAATTGTACAAAATGTTTCCTCTTATTTTCTCGACTCTGGCGCACGTGTAAAATATGGTTTATTGTTAGTTCATCTCCACACTCCTTGCATATTGGTTTTTCCTCTTTCATAAGTATGAAGCTGTGTGTGAGGTGTGGGTATGTGTTTTGTGAAGATGACCTAAAATGGCCTCCATGTTGTGTTTTTGATTACTGCATGATTTCCATTCCTTAATGACAGGTTTGACAAGTATAGTTTGTAGTTTATTTCAATGTTTCAAAAATCCTGCCATTTCACTCTCACCTTTCTTTGTACAAGCTTCTTGGTATCTTCATGCAGCATATTCACCCTCTGTAATTTAGCATTGCGTCAAGGTAACCTGGTTATTTCTTTTCATCACCTTTCAAGACAACTGTCCCGATTTCATAAAGTGTAGGGTTTCTGACGACAGGAATTCCTTGGAAGTCATAGAAATAAATGAGATCCACAATCATGAGCTGTCTAGGGTATGCATATACATGTCCATCGCTCAGTGGAATGGTGTCAGTACGCTGTTAGAACAGGTCTTGTGGTAACAACAACCATTGTCTGAGGTGGTCCTTTAATGGGCATTGAAATGCTATGTAACTACAGGTACTGATAGAACTCTTGATCACGTTATGTGATGATGCGATCCTTGCATGCATATAGGTATACATTTCAGAATCTGCAGTGCAACACTTGACCATTTGCCAGCAGTTTGTGTGAAAATGTATTTTTCATGCATGTTAACCAGTATTTAACAGATGACCCCTGTGCACAAGCCAAAAGTGCCACGAGCCAAATGTCACGAGGCCACACGACATGGCAGGAGGTGTTAAGTCAAGCTTACAAAGTTATATTTGAAATATGTTCTAGGACGTTTCAGCTCCAATTAAGAAAGGTTGAGGCTTACAGAGGTCTATGCCAGGTTGTCTATCACCTAACAGGGCAGCCTACGACCGTATGCTAATGAGTATATCTGAGATAACAGAGACATGAATTAAGGAATTAGTAATTATGTTTGTAGCAAAGGGCATGTAAATTAACGGGAATCCACAGTGGGATCTGCAGACAAGAACCATTAACGCTGGCACACCATACCCTTACAGGTGGAGATTAGGAGTCTCCCTAATTTTTTTTCTGCTCAAAGCTTGTCATTTCCTTCATTCTTCCAGATGAGGAAGATGTGAAAATGATAGCATCGAAAATTCCAGAGACCATCGTTAACAAGCATGCTGATCCCAACAGCGTAAAAAGGAATTTCAGAAAAGATGGGTGACTAGTAATGCTGGCAACAGTTGAAGCTAAGTGGAAAGGCATGAAATTGAAATGCAACATATGCAGAGATATGTTGCGAGACGACCAGTCTGTGGTGTGCGACATCTGTCTCCGTTAGTTTCATCAAGTGATTGGCCAAAGCAGATGGGGCTTGTGGTTTTGTGATGAGTGCAGTGTAGTAGCATAGATGCAACCTTGCCCATTAATAATTGGAGTGGAGTAAGTGCATTGTTTTTTTGTAAGATGTTCATGGTTTCCATGCAAACATTATGAGAATTTTTTTCCTAGAGAATGTTTGCTGAAATGTGAATATAATGTGCAATAAAACTAGTGTTTTCTTGCTATTTACTTTTCCTTGTATACATTAGTTCTGTGAAGAAAACCACAGGCTAGAAGGAAATGTAATGGCATGCACTTTGATACTTGGCCCCATTGTGCTGGCCCAGTAGTTAGTGCTTGGTTGCTGAACCCAAAGATGCAGATTTGATTCCAGCCAGAGCAGGAGCATTTCAATAGAGGCGAAACAATAGGCCGTCATGCACCGTGCGGTGTCAGTGCATGTAAAAGAACCCCAGGTGGTCGAAATTATACCGGAGCCCTCAACTATCGTGTTCCTCATAGCCGTAGTTATTTTGGGATGCTAAACCAGATATATATCACATCATACTCTGAGTAAGATGCTATTCATGGTCAGTTAATCATACACTAAACGATCAATTTTTTTCTGCATGGTACAGCAGCTGTTGTACAATTCTACTTTAGCCTTCATGAAGAATATCACACTGGCTCCACATGGCCTTCTGTTGACCCTTGATATGCGTCACAATCACACACCCGAGTATGTATTTGTCTAAGGGCACCTATGCATGCAAGGAGGGGACCGTTACTTTCCATTTGTCCGAACTGATATGCACGATCCACATCATTTCTGTAATTCAACTGCCTGCTATTTGAACTGTCCAGCATTGATGCAAGTTTCAAAGAACTGCAATTAGCAAATTAATCCAAGCAGGAAACCATGCCAAGAACTGCTTTGGTTTCATCTTTAACAACTGTTTGAGAACTAAAATTAGCCAAATGTTGCAAAACATAGATGAGAGGTTACAAAATCTAAAAAACAATGCAGCCTACCTGTGGCATGTAGGGTTTCACATCCTAAAGTGACATATGTAGCTATGAAACATACCGTAGTGGAGAGCCCCAGACTAATTTGACTGCCCAGGCTTTGTACTTTGCGTTGACATCTTGCAGGAAACAGAAGCATTTGCATTTCACCTGCACCAAAGTGCGACTGCCATCACTGGCATTAAAC
This sequence comes from Amblyomma maculatum, assembly GCF_055883805.1. Classification (NCBI taxonomy): domain Eukaryota; kingdom Metazoa; phylum Arthropoda; class Arachnida; order Ixodida; family Ixodidae; genus Amblyomma; species Amblyomma maculatum. The sequence continues at coordinate 188,277,265 of NC_139344.1, forward strand.
ATCACGACCTTGGGGCAAGTAGCCGAACGTGCCACTAAGATGTCACAGCATCTACGTACATGCTATACACGTCAACCTTTCTAGCATTAAAGCTGTCACATGCATAGCAGATATTCATGTTCAGCTTTGGACTGACAAGTTTAAAAGTGTACTATTTGTGTTTGTCTTGCATGAAAAACAAAGGAAACTAAGGAAAAAAGAAAAAAAAAAAGAACATATGTTGAAAAAGCACTAGTCATTAACACATAAAGCATATTCGTTCCTTTATTAATTATAAAGTGGCCTTCAACAATAGCACAAAGCCTGAACATTTAGGAAGGTGCTGTGCCAGGCAGCTATTTTACAGAAACCTGAACCATTTCACCTGTAGTAATGCGCATCCCGGCGGTGTGGGCTGGGCACTTATTTTTCGGTCCACTAGCTCCAACATGCGAAAACTGCATCATGTGCATTCCCATTTTCCGAGTTTTGAGCTCTGTAGTGCAGGCTAACAAACTGTCGATGACTTATTTTCGTCTGATTGTTGCACAGCGCGTGTAAATAAATTACCACTGCACCTAATAAACACTGACATGCACGTGCAACATCGCCGATCATAAACGGACACACTGATGTCCGTCCGGACATCGGCGCACTCATCACAGCACTCTTCGTAGTCTCACACAGCACTCTAGTAGGACGTAATCCGTACATCACAGCATCTCACGGTAAGCACAAACCACACCTCCAACAAACACGAATGACGCGATGCTTGGGCTAGAGACACGCCGGCGGCACCCAGCTTTTTCAGCGACTACGTAGAACTTGCAGCATCAAACCTCAATGCGAGCAGAAAGCGATGCGTTACGTGACGCATCTCATCACAGATAGAAGTGAGGAAACTTTGAAGAATCAAAACTACATAACTACATAACGACCGTCGTAGACGTTAATGCACATGATAACGAGGACCAAATGAGCGGGCGTGCGGGCCGCGGGCTGGCCGTCAACACCGCGATTACATGCGCTTTCGACCCTGCCGCGGTCCAACTCACGTAAACCTATCATCATGCCATCAAGTAGTATATCACCCATTCTAGGCACTATTCTTGCCACTGTACTATTCTTTGTAATTTCACATTTCACGCATGCAGTAGTACATACTTCCTAAACCTCGCACGTACACCTCATACCAACTTCGATTTGGCTACATATGGCTACCATGTTGTTGCTACAACCACATCTGGGGATCTCGGATCCGTCCGGCTTTCCCGACGGATCCCCATATCGGAGAAAAATGCGTTGGGTCCGTCGGAAGAACCCTACCGATCGGGTCCGTCCGCCGTACCTCTGAAAAATATTTCCCGGATCCGTCCGTCGTATCCCGTACCGTACGTACCTTTAGCCACAGCCAAAAAAAAAAAAAAAAACCCGATGCAATCGTCGCCGAGCAGGTAGAAGTGCGGAACGATTCGCATGAGCAAACACCTACACCGTAAATGAACTGCTGCACCTTCGTGAAAGCAAAAGACGCGCGGAAGCAGGTTTAACACGCACGCACAACACCAACAGATTGCCGTATTCTGAAGCGAGAAAACTCCGTCGTCTGCTCAGGTGGTACAATGGATGGATGGAATATAGGAGCGTCTTCTTTGAAACGGGGTGGTAGCAGTAGCTATCATGCTCATTTTTCTCCCTATATCTTAATTATTGATTTAGGATGGTTAACTAAACCATCATTCTATTTAAATTTTGTTCCTACATTACTAACATTATGTCACTTCTCTGCTTTTAAGCCACCAATCTTCCAGTCGTTTTTTGCTAGTTTCCACCGCCGGTTTATTCACCCGGCCACTGGTATCTCTAAACCCCAGAGCTTCAGGAACAGTGATTGCGCCTGCACCAACTTCCGGATGGATACCATTCATTCGAGTATAATATGGGCAATTGTTTCACTGGAGTTTCCACATACAGCACATGCGTCATCTCCATTGTTAAATTTCTTTTTTCTAAGGCACCCTGATCTAGCTTCAAAAAGTAGGGCACTGCCTCTTGAGTTATCAAAGAAATCTTCCTTCCTGATCTGCATTTTCCACTTTGGTATAATTCCACACTCTGTTTCTTTTCCATCGAATGTATCCAATTTTTACCTTCAGTGTTTTCACCTGTTGCATAATGCTCTTTATTTCTCCGTCCTTGTTAATTACTAGCATACTTACTAGTTAGTTTCCTAGTTCTTTTCCTCCATTGTGAGTCAACGTTTTAGGTACAGGTATGTAAATACTTTAGCTGCCAATCTGTTACTGTCCAATTTCCTCAGGCGTTCCTCATATAATATTTTACTCTGAGCTTCCCGCACTTCGAAAGATGCCCAGCCCATATCTCCCTGTACCGCCTCATTTGTAGTTTTGCCGTGGGCACCCAGCGCTAATCGTCCAACCGATATCTGATTTGTTTCTAATGTCGACTGTACCTCTGATTTTAGGCACAAAACCGCATTTCCGAAAGTAAGTCCGGGCACCATAATTCCTTTCCAAATACCCCTCAAAACCTCATACCAATTGTATCCCCACAATGCCTTATGCTTCATTATCCCGGCATTCCTTCGCCCTTTGGCCTTAAGTGATTGCTCATGCTTTCCAATGTATGCCAATCCTTCGTTTACCCATACCCCCAGATATTTATATTCTGCTACTTTAGGTATTTCAAGACCTTGTATTTTAAGACCCTGATCAGTTGAGCCGTTGAAAATCATCAGACCCGACTTAAACTGTGCTGAAACCGAAGCCTAGAGCGTCCCCTTCGTCTCCGCAATACTTAACTAGAGTTTGCAATTCTTCCAGACTCTCAGCTAGCAGCACAATATCGTCTGCATACATCAAACCGGGGAGGCGTTGCTCTACCACACCTTTCCACCTAATCTATATGACAGGTTAAAACCTAGGTTACTGTCTTGTATCCTCCGTTCCAGGTTTATCATCCCTGCTTACGTTGTCGTACGCTCCGTTTATGTCCAGGAAGGCCAAATACAAAGGTCTATTTTCCACTCTAGATATTTCGATGCATTGGGTAAGCACGAGCAGGCTATCATCTAAGCGCCTACCATTTCTAAAGCCGTTCTGAAGTTTTCCAAGTATCTTGTTACTTTCAACTCATGCTTGCACCTTTAATTTCACTGCCTGCATGGCTAACCTTTACATAACAGATGTTATGGTAATCGGCCTGTAGGATTTTATGTGCATCCTGTCTCCTTTCCCTTTATAAATCAAATTCATTTTACTCTGCCGCCAGCTGTCCGGAATTTGCTTATTCGTTATGACTGTTTCCAGAGCTTTTAACAATGTTTCCTTACTTTTTGGACCGAGTTCATTAATCAGCTTGATCGGAATTCCATCTATTCCTGTAGATGTGTTTTTAGGAATATTTTTTTCTGCCTTTTTCCAGTTTAGATTGGTCAGTTCTAGGCTGCTTTGTATTCTGCTACCTTGTGTTGCTTCCTGATTTGCGGCGATTACCCTATCGTCGCTCTTAAATGACTCGGCTATAACTGATGTAATGTAGTTCACTGTGTTATCTCCCTTTAAACAATTTCCCTCGTTATCTTGAATCCGATCCTGCTTTCTTTGATTCTTCTTCCCTAGCCAGCTTACATGGTTCCAGAATTTTCTTGCTCCACCTCTAGAGGCATCGTGTATATCAGCCATCCAGCGATCGGTGGACTGTCTTATTTTACTTTGGACAAGGGCCTGCACCTGAAGTTTCTTTTGTCGATATGATTCCCATTTTTGGTTGATTTCCTCCTGAGATACCTGTGCTTTCTTTGCCATTCGGTGTTCCCTTGAAGCAGCCCGTCGTTGTTCAATAGCTTCCCTGATTTCCTTATTCCACCAGCTCCGTGGTTTCCTCTTTCCATTCCAGCGGTTTGCTACTTTAACCTCCTGAATTTTCCTCCTTATGAGTAGTGCTACCTGTTCATAATCCCAGTCTTCCATGGGGCTTTTCTCTATTGCTTCCTCTATGTCTGCTGCTATCTGCGCTATTTGATCGTCGTTTAATTTTGCGTTTACGTTTTGTCTAAGTTCCATTTCTCTTTTCATCAAGGGCCCCATCTGCAGACTAATACGTTTATGATCACTTCCCAGACTACACTCCCCTTCTTCGTCTATTTCCATTTTTGTGACCTTGCTATAAATTTCCTGCGACATTAGACAATAGTCAATGGTCGTCTGCCTGTTGCGGAATTCCCACGTGATTTGGCCTTCACATTTTGTTTCTCTATTTACTATAACTAGATTGTGTCGCTCACAGAAATCTAGCATTAGCTTGCCGTTACAATCCGTGTATCCATCCAGATCGTCGATGTGGCCTTCATGTCCCCCAGTAGAATAATATTGGCCGTTTCCAAACTGGCTTATACCGTCACTGAGACATTCAACAAGATCCCTGTTTCTTGCCTGCATTGATGTCCTGTTCCTAAATAAACTACCCCTAGCCATGTCCTTATGCCGGCAATTGTTCCTGAAACCCAGATATGCTCTTTACAAGATGATTTAATTCTTTGCCAATTTGTTCCCTGGTGTATCAACATACCTACCCCTCCACCCTTTTTTTCCGTTGTCGTTCTGTTGCACCCTTCCCAGACGTAGCCTTCTATAAACGGCGGATCTTCTAGATCCCTGAGATGAGTCTCGCAAAGAGCGTACACACCTATTTTGTCATCCTTCAACTGCTGTTCTATCTCTAGCCATTTCGCTCTTTTTCTACCTCCTTGCATGTTTATGTAGCTGATCCTAGTGTTGAATTTCTTTTTTTGTACTTTTCTTTCTCGACCTACTGTTTGCCATTTTTGGGGGCTCAGCCTTCATTATTACACTCTCTTCTGCTTCACTTCTAACTACCTCTGTGCACGGAGTCCTCGCGGACCCCCTAAAAAAGCTACAGCCCTGCCTGCCAGGCACCAGCCGATCTCTGCTCCCACCCTTCTGTTAAAATGAATGCCATCTCGCTGAAAAGCCCTACCAAAACCTGCTTTATATACCTCCCTGTTTACCTCAACCACTTCGAAACGCTTCTCCAGGCTTAACTTTCTTATGTCCTGGTTAACTGTCACCACGTCCTTTTCCATCTTTCCGTTCAATCCTAGCACCTCTGGTACTGTGCATACAACTATCTGCGTCTGCTGTGCTATCTCCCTGATCTCGTCAACTCCCTTAGCTAAACTTTCCACCACTCCTGCAGAGTCACCAATTAGGACATCGTTTAGCCCCGTGGCTACTATTACCATACTGTGCTCTGTGGAATTCTTCAACAGCCTATTTTTACTCTCTTTTAGCACTGCCCTCATTGTTCTCCATGGGAAGGCTCTAACCAACACTCTCTTATCACCCCTTTCATGTCCCAAGATATCTCGCTTGCACCTGTTCATGTTAGAATCTCTGGTGATAAGCACCTGGGCCTTCTCTCTCCCTCTCCCAACTGTTGGCTCCTGCTTTCGGTTATCTGTGTCCTATCTCTGGGATTTTCATTCTTCCTTACTTCTTCCGGCGTCTTAGCTGCTTCTAAATAACTTTGACGGTTCGGATCCGCCTGACCTACTTTGCTTATGCCTTCCATGCCAGTGCTGGCCCCTGCCACGTGGCCCGCATTGGAATGTTCATCCTCGTTGGTTCCAAGGATAAAGTCTGCCCCTTTTTTTTTCAATTTGAGTAAGCTGTCCAAGCAGTTTCTGATTTTCCGCTCTTAGCAAACGTACTTCATTTTCTAAATCATGCACACGAGACACTAAACTGCCCCTTTCTTGATCAAATCTATCTAGACGCGCACTCAGTACGCAACACCGACACAAAAGGTCGCTGCCTTCCGCTTCACCTACAGAGTCAAAACGCGTTTCCTTGAGATTAACCTGCGCCTCACACTTAGTACACTTTACATTCTTTTGATTGCACATCTTAAGCGCTCATCGACTGAACTATATCTATTACGAATTCTCAGAATATACAGATTGCCAAAAGAAGACACAAGAAACGACTAGCAAACACGCGTTAAAAACCAATTCTGCGAATGCCAATAGCCTAGAAAAAAATATTTATCTAAACAAGATAGCTAAATAATGAACGCCACGAAAACCTAGCTGCCGGCACAAAAAACTAGGCCGCTAGGACCAAGAGCTAAAATCTATTCTTTTGGCTGCACCTAACCTAACTACTAGCTGAAAACGAAATAAAGTTAATAAAAGAAAGAACTCATCTATTTGACGCTTCGGAAGCTCCCGCTGTCGCCAGTCCGTCCGTTTCCAGTAGCCACGTGCAATCGGAGGAGCGATGGAACACGCGTCCGCACCACACGGCTGTCAACTGTACCCTCCCAACAAGCAGCGCCCTCTGCCGCTAACGATTGGCTTTCATTGCAAATAGCGCCATCCTCGCCCATAGGGATGCGCGGGCGCTCGTCACACTAGCCAGTATATTCTAGGCACTGTACTATTATAGAGGCTGTAGCCTAAACAGTGGGGCTACTATAGTGAACTAGTATTCTAGTTCACTATAGGGGCTACCTTACATACTTACAGTATGGTGTACTTACAGTACGCCGCTGCTACCGCTGCCTTGCGGCGCAGCGGCAGGACTTGTCAAGGGGCGTTAGCCGGAGGAGTTTGCGTCCCGGTGATTTGTAATCCGAGCAAAATGACGCTTTCGCTGCCATCCGTTCGGCTCCTGTCTTCAGCCGCTAGAACAGTTGCACCAACCTCGGCTGGAACCCCAATTATAATATTACTTATACTCACTTGGGTTATTCGGTCCCAGCGAGGTGGAATACCAAGTTGCACCCCGAGAAGTGGAGCTTACGCTCTAAAACACTTCATGGAACCCGCGAGAGATCAACTTCGATGCCACTGCATATTAGACGCGCTGCGGCAGTGCCAAGGCCGGATGCTTTTTATGGCTATAAGATTTGATCATGCCCTACCATCAAGGAGGTTATCCCAGCCACTAAAGCCACCAATCACAGATTGCGCCGATCTTTGTTTTTAAGTCAGCCTGACCTTGGAAACCGAGCTTCGAGCCAAAACCGAACTTAAACCCAGTACTAGAGCACCAAATTCTCATCTGGCCTAACCAAGCCAAATCGCCTGCAATATTTTTTATCCAGAAAGCCGACATGGTTCCAGAATTTTCTAGACCCATCATTATTTGTATCATAATCAAACACTAGCCATTCGGAAGCCAGTAGACTGTTTATGACATCTTGGACTAAAATTTGTTAGTTTCTTTCGCTGATAACATTACCATTTTTATTCTATTTACAATCATCTAGCATCAGGTAGCTCCACCAGGAAGAGTGGGCATTAAAATAATTCTGGTAACTGTTCTAAATATTCCAAGTCACAAAATGTTACCTTCAGATTTGGCTAGAGATAAATGGAGCATACAGTGATCTGCTCCGAAATGCAGAATGGTGGTTGCAGCTTACTTGGTTTTCCGTTTGACTTTGCGAGCGACACCACTTTCAGACATCTTCAGAGAGCCCTGTTTGGTTTCTCTCGGATGTAGTGAGAAACTGCACCCTTATTCAATAGACTTGAGGTCTGAAGTAGCTTTCTTGCAGCTACAGGAAAAATTTTAAAATATGCTTTATATGGCTACGGTTTTTGAGAACTCGTTAAAATTCCAACATATAAGGAATGCCATTTTTATGGCTTTTTGGCCACAGTAGTAGGAGGTCAGCTTTCTCATTTTAAGGAGCCTGCTATTTGGGCTCTGTGCACACACTCAAGGGAGCCCAGCTACACTGTGAAGTGGGCAGGCTGCAGGTTGTTTCATCCCTTCACCAAAGGTAGTGGCAGCCCATGAAGAAGCTGCAGGAGTATGCATTTCAGACTGTCCTTGTGCGAGGATGCCTCTGGGTTATCGACTTGGGGGTGGGCAGGCCCTTTTTCAGAGATGACAGGGTGGATTTTACTGTTCCTGGATGGGATGTAGATGGTCCCGATAGAGGCCCATTAAACACGGTTTTAGAGGGGCCAAAGAACAGTGTGGAGCATCACTCTATGCATCACATAGACGCAGTTTGTTTTTGCAGTGTACAATGTACAGTCTTATACAGCCCAAGATATTCGCTTCTGTGCACTGTAACACGGCTGCCGACAGCAATACTGGAATATGAATGTAAGCTAGAGGAGAATGAGGGCGAGATTTGTCATCTACAAGATTTCGAACGCTAGAGTTGCTTTAGGAGCCTCGTTACTATGCTTAGAACGAAACCCCGTGAGCCATATACTTTTGACAAAGACTGTACCTTGAGTTTTTTTAAAGGTTCAACGCACCCAAGTGACTCCAGCTACGAGGGGTGCTATGGTGGAGGGCTCCGGATATTTCTACCACCTGGGGTTCTTTGACATGAACTGACATCGCACAACACATGGGGCGCCTTGCTTTCCACCTCCATTGAAAAGCGGCCGCCGCTACCAGGATTTGATTCTGTAATTTCGGGTTCAGCAGTTGAGCGCCTTAACCATTGATACACTGCAGTGGGGCCCGTGCAAAAGTGAAACCGCTGTTGCCCTTCTTTGAATAATATATTTTCCTTAGTCTTTATGGTAGTACTTTCTTTCATTTCCAGGTGGATCCCTTCACAATTTATGCAAATTAATATAGCTGAGCATCACAATCCTTTGAAGCACGTTTAGACCAAGTCTGGTGGCCGTAGCAAGTAAGCCATGACTCTACTTCTGGCATTTGAAACATCTGCAGAGTTTTGCGTGCATAAGCGTACATAAATTTTCATGCCCCCGACCTCCATCGAATCAAGCAGTGTATTGAACGTCGCGACAAGGTGTTTGAAAGGTGTTTCCTTATTGTCTACCTGGATTTTAATTCTATGAACACTAACTATATGTTAGCAGTTAACAACAGGTGAGACAAAAGAGTATGGCCTGCTGATGTAAAATTAAGTATAATACAGACCACTAATTACCTTCAGCAATGTGTAATACTTGACGGAGTATCAGACAGACAATAAACAGCAATGCATATCATTTATACACACATATTCACAGCAACAGAAATGACATGCTGAACCACTTACAGCATGAGTCTTCAAAAACAAAGTGATGATAAATTACTAAGAAAAAAAAACAAACTGGCTGACAGTATCACATGCAAATGAGTCACCACTTGCCATTAGGAATGCCAGACCACACCACTTGTTTCAATGCACTTTGGTCCGAGACCATTTCACCAAGCAAGGTGGATAGGTCTGACAGTTTTGTCTCCTGGATCAAGTGTTGTAGCAGCTGATCAAGTTCCTATGACAGCTACCCTGAGCCAGTTGTGGAAAGCAGACACTTGAAACTTGGCACTGCTACTTTCAGCACTGTCATGGCTCTAAATCCTCTTCGGGTTCATCATGCTCGATATCTGTAGCACTCAGAACTTCTGCGCTAGCTAGAATATGAATTTGAGGGCTCTGTTCCATTTGTGCAAGTTGCTCAGGAGTCGCTTGTACAACCTGGATGTCCCCGTGCTCCGTGCGGATGATCTGTGTGGGAGATATACCAACCAAAGCATTTTACACAATGCTATAACAACTCAAACATTTGTAAAAGCAGCACAGCTTATAATCTTTTTTCTAAGTGGCCTCCTTCCAGGACCTGACAAATGAAGTGACACAGATGAATATTCCCGACAAATGAAAAATGCCCACAGGGACCACTGAAAGCAGAGCTACAAAGAGGTGACTACTTACTGATGTTTATGCGATAAAAGAAAATTACGGGATGATAAGGCCCCCATCTTGAGAGACAATTCTGCAAAAGTACTTGGATTTACCATTGCCGATTACTATGATGCTTTTGCTCTAGTGAATGCTTGTACTCTAAACCGCAGCTTCAAACAAAAAAATTTTTGTTTGTAGCATGAAGACAGGGGAGGTAGGCTGAGGGTGGCAGTTTCATGGGTGGTAGCCTGCTACCTAGGGGGCTGGGGTAGGGTGCCTGGTGTGTGGTGCATCTAGAGGGCGACTTTCCCACTAAGTTTCTGAATTCAACTTTAACTGCTACGTGGACCCCAGTAGGTGGAGGTAGGTGGTGGTCCTGGACGGTGTCTCTGGAGGGTGAAGGTGGTCAAGGGTGGACTGAGAAGGTGGATCAAGGTTGGCAGTGGGTGGATGGTCAACTCCCAAGATAGAAGGGTAGGGTGGCAAGTTCGCTAGCAGATGTTGTTTCTGGAGGGAAACTGGCTTCACTCTCAGAAGCTATAGACATCGTCATTTTCGCATCACGCTTACTCATTACAAAAAAAAAAGTGTAGCAGAAAAGGAAATACACATACCAGTACCACTGCAATGCATAGCAATGCAACACACACTTTCTCTCTTTCTGATTTGACTGAAAAACACAATACTGAAAGTAACACCTCTGCGCGAGATATTCCCTAATATGCTTGTTTAACCCCAACCCACAATTTTGCTAAAACTGATACAGTAAAACCTCGTTACAAGAGACACTCAAGGGAATCCAAAAAGGTGTCTCTTGTAACCAAAAATTCCTATCAATTCGTATGTGTGGCAGTTTAGATTCCCTTATCTAAATTCTGTTCCGTGTCAGTGTCTTGTTTTGTTGCAATATGTCAGGAACCAAGGAGTGCCTCCTTTTGACTGGGAAGTCAAATTGTCCTTATTGTTTCAGCCACTGTCATCACATTCCTGTGTGACTGAAACAACAGGGACATTTTGACTTCCCAGTCAAGAGGAGGCACTCCTTCTCGGTTCCTGATGTATTGCAACCAAAAAAAGGACACTGATATAGAACAGAATTTAGATTAAAAAATCTAAACTGCTGCACATACGAGTTGGTACGAGTCAGCTGCGTTGCATGAGTGTACCTGGGTTAACTGTATCTGTTATAAATAGTGAAGAAATTACTTTAGGGACCTGCAAAAGTTGTCTTTAGTAAAAGAGTGTCTCTTGTAACCATGTCTCTTGTATGATGTTAACATGGCAAACATAGGAAAACCAACCAAACCATTTTCAAGTGTCTCTTACAACCTAGTGTCTCTTGTAACCATGTCTCTTGTAACAAGATTTTATTGTATCTATTGCAAAGCTTTTAGTCTATTCATGCACACAGATTCATATTTTTCTTCACTGTTACACAGGGCCAGTCGATCATCAAACAAACTCCCTGACTCGGTTGTTACCATAAATAATCCTTAAAAAATTTCACTCTGCAGTCACAGATCATTCTGCAATTTTTGTGATTTACCTGCTTTGCTGTCACTGTTATACGTCTGTGGGCACTGACCTTAAGTGTTTCTAGCTGTCATTTGTGTCGAGCTAAAAGCCATCTCGTCTCAAATATTATGCCCGTCTCTACTAGTTTTATATCCTCTTTTTGTAATGCCATTTCAGGTTTTAAGAATATAACAATAAATAATGATGATGAACGACAGCTGGGCTAGCCTGCACCATAATATGTCACAACACTGAGCAGGCATTTTATAAAATACCAAGAAGATGGAAGTTCTGCAGGGTACAACTGGTTCCTAAAGGGGGCGGTGACATCCAGTCACCTGCTGACTACTGACCTATCTCAGTGGCATCTTCCTTCAATAGGTGCACACGCACGCACGTGTACACACCCACGCGAACACGCACAGGGAGTGTCCCAGCTATGATGGACCGAGATTTTCAAGAAAACCTAACCCAGTGTTTTTCACAAATGAAATCAAGTGCATGTTGTTAGAAGTCATGTAGTGTACCCATCGGTATTTTTTTCTTTCGACCCATTTGAATAATTGACATTAACTAATGAACTTTTAAAATATCACTTTAACGCTTAGGCGTGTATAAGAAAGTTGTCGAGCGCTGTGAAATAGACTGTCTCAGGTTTTTTAGACGAGGTAGCCTTAGCATAACCCTTTTTGTCAGGCAAAAATGAAAGCCTGCTAAATGTTTTAAAGATATCACATGACACCAGGCAAATTAACCCTTTCTTAGCTGCTCACGACAGAGCTTCGGGTTGCTGCTGGTCATGAGATAAGTGTCAAGGACTGCTGACAGTGCACTTATTGGTGCATCAACTGCAGTCATGATGCTTATCTCCGAGCTAGCGGTAACGCAAAGCTCTGTTGTGGGCATCAAGAAGGCGCAAATTGGGCAGCGCTGTACTCAGCTGCGTATGAGAGCTCTGTAACTGCAGCATGTTTGGGCATACAGAGCGCATTGTCACGAGGTATGTTCTAAACTTCAGGGGCTTTCATTTTTGCCAAATAAAAAAAGCTATAGTAAGGTTACCTCGTCAAAAACACCTGCACTGGACTACTTTTGTGGTGCTCAATAACTTTCCTATTTGTACTTAAGTGTCTAGAGCGATATTTAAAAGTAATTACTATTTTTTTATCATTTTTTATATTTAATGTTAAGTAATTATTCAGGTAGGCAGAATGAAAAAGATACCAGGGGGTAGGTACTTTACATGACCTTTAACAATACTCATTTGACTTCAGGTAGAAAGAACGCTTAGGTTCACAATGACTTCACAAATATAAAAGTCCTTGGAGAACTTGAAATGGGCTTTTGAACTGGCTAATGCCTGAACCTGTTGATGGTCTCTAGGCCTGGGAAGCAGCGACACAAGAGAACAGATCCCTCCTGCTCCTAGATGTTTTTCAGGCATGCACACAGTCACTATTGCTCATAACACACTCTCCAGAGTGTTGAAAAAGTTCACACTACCAATAAAATGCTTGCACCTCCTATAAGAAATGTGCAGGGGGAACCTACCGGCCATACAAGGGGATGATGCAGCACCAATGGTGGAGGTGCAACAGTTTTTAAGGTAGCCTAATATCCTTCCTACTTGTTATATTGCATGTGTTCCCAATGGCAGAGTAACTTAATACAAATCACCTGGAGTTCAACCTCACATACATGTAGGATGTTACTAAAAAATTGCAAACTTTGCTCCAGGAGCAGCGTGCTACAAGGAAGTTGATTTTTAATCTTATATAATGGCACGAAGAATTATGTTGTTGTTACTAAACCTTTTTGTCTTAAATATTGATGCAATTATCTTAATTTCAGACAAGATTTTAAGCTCTAGACCATTAGGTGTTTTCCCCACAGTGCATCCAATTCGGCCAAATTTTGAAAACAGCAAAAAAAGGGACAACTTTGGTCCTAATTAAAAAAAAAATCAAGAACTCTCAACACCTCAGAATCATTAGGGACTAAGAAGGTGTTGCATTATATTGTATAAAATTATAAAAATTAATATAGAACTTACAGCTTGAAATGAAAGTTATCAATATTTAACCCTACATTCTGGCACCATCCAATATGCTTTTGGCGCTGAAACATTTTCTGCGTATTACGCTGACATTGTTCTTTATTGCTGCAAAATGCTGTAGCTCTGGAGTTCTTTGTTCATTCTCCATATTACTCCGAAATTGGTCAAAATTCAAAAAAAAAAAAAGAAAATGGACATTTTTTTATTCGAATTTAAAAACACCAGCATATTCGATTTTTATTTAAACCACTTAAAAGCAATACTCAGTTCTTTGTAAATATCACACAGTAAAAAGTATTGCATAATGTAGAATAAAAATATATAAATAAATATACAACTAAGCGCATGGTTTTGTTCTATAGAATTGCTAAGGCCTTCCTCTAAGCACTAGGCGTCGGAAATTCAATTCATTATTTATTCTGTTACATTTTACCTCATGCAATATCCAAAACCATCTCAGTGCCCATGAATACGTTTTCTGCTTGTTGCCAGCATTGATGATTTACCTAACCTGCAAAGCCTCGGGTTTCACGTTTAACTTGAGATGTTGTAGGTTGTGGGTGGCAAGTTCCCTTTGACTTGCCTCGCATCACCTAGCCTAGGTAGCTCTGTCGACAAGCACATTCGCCATCTCAGCTCAATCGTGCCGCAGGTATTAAGACGTATATAATTTCACTAAAGCTGCCAGGCTGCAAAGTAGTCTACTTATAATAGTATGTAAGTGCACTTGAGAAAAATTGACTTCAGAAAACACATTAATGTCAATTTTTATCACGACCAATATATGAAATAATAAAATTAAGAGCTGGATTGAATACCACTGCACAGCTAAAAAAAACTGATTACAGGATAGAGTGAAGGCTAAACCATCACTTGTGTTCTCCCATGAAATGACAAGAAATAGCTAAATTATTCCATGTTTCTTTTTTTTTTTAAATTGGAACTAAAGTTGTCCCTTTTTTGCTGTTTTCGAAATTTGGACGAATTTGATGCACTGTGGAGAAAACATCTAACGGTCTAGAGCCTAAAATCTTGTCTGAAATTAAGATAATTGCATCAATATTTAAGACAAAAAGTTTTAGCGACAACAACGTAATTCTTCGTGCCATAATATAGGATTGAAAATCGACTTTCTTGAAGCACGCTGCTTCTGAAACAAAGTGCGATTTTTTTAGTAAAACAAAAGTGGCAAGGAAAAATATTTTCAATACCTTTCCTTGAATTAAAAGTTGCTTAGATTTATTTAGTAAAAAATAATAAACGACAAAATTTTAGTGGGCAAGCAGCAGGGCTCCAAACTTGCAACTTTTTGAAATGGCACGAACGGAGTTTTCCACCTCTAGTGATAATATGATTTTATTTCCGAGAAAACTACTGCATACCTTGCAAAACTAAGGTTCATTCCTGTGTGTTGAGACATTTGCCCACCAAACATAAAAATTTCATTGAAAACAAAAAAAGGTCATGGGACCTCAATTACAGTTCTTATCTGAATTGTCTGGCTTGCAACGTATATATAGTTCATATAATTCAGCAATAATGGATGGACATGGCCCAGCACTGTCACTATGCAGTGATGTGATCTATTTGACTACGCGGAGACACAGCAGAATGGGCAAGCACACACACATAACTGCGTCATATTCAAGACCAACAGGCATCACCTATGTGAGCATGAAACAAAGCTCCAGGCAGGAGTGACACAACAGTGGGCCTACCTCAAAAGCTCTCGCTCATTTCTTGGTGGTCTGTGCACTCTAGAAGCTTGTGGCTGCAGCCACTGACTTTTGGAAATGCAATGCTATGGTTCTCCTTGCTGCCATGACGAACTCTAAATACCCGCCAACGGAAGCCTGGATGTGCAGCCGTTGGCGTAGACAGATGCGTTTTCAATGCAGCTATCCACAGTAATGTTGGGCTGTCCACCATTTAATTTAAGCTCGTGAGGCCAAAGCCGCACTGTTATTCAAGCAATGATCCAGCACACTAGCCAACTGAAGAGCTGCCTCTGCACCAAATACACAAAGTGGACAAGATGTCTCGAAGAGATACGCGAAGGCCACAAGGTGGCTCTGACAATGGCCCTCAAACCTTCCTGTAGCCTAAAGGTGTGCATCCAGATAAAAGAAGCTGAGAGTGAGCTTGAGACAAGCCGCATCCAGCAAGAAAGCCGTCCCTAAGTTTTCACCGCATGAGCAAGGATTAATCAGAAAAGAAAGCACAAAAAGCAACATGGCCGAAAATGTTCTCGTGTTAGGTGAGAGCCAGCATGCTGATGAGCAGACAGCTCCATGTCAAATAATTGCGTAGATTCGATAAAAAGAGTCACCAATAAACCAGACCTCTGAGAAGGCTATCTGGCATATTTAAGTGATGTGTTTGCATCTCCTGCCACCGCTTCCGACTATGAAAGCCATGACAGATGCTGCAACTATAGTGATGGCAATCAGACTGTGGCCAAGTGCGTGACACAAATAATGTCAACGATGCTGGCAAGTCAAATGAGAGGATAAAATGCCTTGAGCGCTGGCAGCGAGACTGGTTCGCCCAGTGAACACTGATGACGACTGAAACAATATGAACAATGCACCCACGCTGTATTCTGAATCTTATCCTTTTGGTCCGATCTAGGCTTGTGATCATTCATTATGTAGGGCTTAAAAGGTTAGATGAGACTTTCAAACCTTGAAAAATTCGGTTTTACAAAAATCAAGTATCTGTTTGTATGACTTGTTTTATGTGCTCTGTCTAGTTGCCACTATTGATATCTACAGGGGTGTTCTTTGAACCCAGGCACCTTAGTGGAGCCATGGTTGAGCAGCACTATCTTTGGCTTGGCTGAACACTTGTTCCTTCATCTTCAAAACTGGCCCCTTAGGTCGATCCTACATGCAGAAACAAATATAAAAAAGTGAATGTTTCAAGGTCTCGCCATTCAACTGCTCATGATGGCACTGGTCTCCTCAGCGGTTGCCTCTATCAACCAGCGAAGTAAGGATGAGAGCCTATGTCATGGTATCTTGTCTAGCACTTCAATAGAAATGCTTGCTCAACTCGCAATATAATGTTTAGGGTTAAACTTTCTGCAATACTCAAGATTTCAATGACTGACACTCATTTGAAAAGAAGTACAAACTGGTGCACAAAAATATCGGCAAGCAAAAGCCATCAATTACCAAGAAAGGTAAGAAAAGAAGACCTAGTAGCAAGCTACTGTGAGTGAATTTATTGCAGAGGGTATTATTGGAGTATATTCGAGCATTTAAGGCTCTGTCGATATCGCGAATGCGAAAAGTGGCTCGATCGGCGATGAAAACTGCACGGAGGATGTCATGAAAGCGCAGTCAACTGCTGTTGTTACTGCCCAACAATCTACTACAAGCAAATGAAATGTATGCGGAGAAAGGAGTCACCATAAACACACCAGGCAAAATGCTAGATAGCCAATTAATGCTGCATTTATAACAGGTGTAGAGAAGTCCTGTGGAGAAGTCAAAATGGGGTTCAACTATGAATGTCTTTTTTCTCAAACTTCTTTTCTGGACAGTTGCTCCCCAACATGTGAAGCTGATTTCTTCAGGACTGTTTGGTCTAGTCTGACTCCATTTGTTTCGCTGCACTCAAGAACCACATCAAATACATTGACAAACTTATATTCTGAAGCTGATGCTTTGTAAATTCTCAGTATGATATTTTGCTTACAGTTTACATGTCTATGCTAACTACAGCGCTAAAATTGACAGTAAAAAATTTTGTGTCAGGGGGGGGGGGGATTAAGGATAGCTATGACATGTGTATGTTCATGATGAATATACGTGGGCACAAATGATTACGGAGACACAGAAAAAGAAGACACAGGACAAGGCACTTGTACCGTATCTTCTCTTCTGTGTCTCTGTGATCGTTTGCACCCACTTATTCATTATAAACAGCCTAGAACTCTCCATTCTGCCATAACGTGTAGCCAATATTGAAAAGTCCAGTGGGTTTCGAAGCAGTCTTTTACCACCTTTTGGATAGCCTGCAGGTTTCAAGGTATAGAACAAAAGAAAAAAAAAAAGTATTTGTAGAGGAAATGTTGGGATATAATGCTGAAATTCTGTGCATTTAAGTTTGGAAGTGCTGGCATTACTAATGAGGAAAAACAGTTTTGCGAAATCTATCAAAAAATAAAGTTTGTGTTGAAATCCAAGTCGCCCTTTCAGCCACATAGGTATCAATGACCCTTGCTGTATATTGCAAGCTTTTCCCAAGACATGTCATCAAGAACTATGGCTATTGCCATCATAACACTGCAGCTTGTGCAAAACCAGCACAAACTGCAAGCCCTTGTGGATAAATAAAAATGATACCACAGACTAAAAGGAAATCACCGCCTGAACAAAAGAGAGGAGGAGAGGGGGCAAGGAGCCTGTACCTACAACTGTATAACAACAGGAAACAAGCTCAAAACATAACATGCTTCAATTTGCCGCCCTGTCTGACTGGTGCAACAAGATGGCATCTATAGTATGCAAACCTGGCAGTTCTCACCTGTGGCTGCAAGTTGGCTATGTCACGCAGGGTATCTTCAGAGAGAAGTGCCAGTTGCTCGGTAGGCTCCTCCACTCTCTGAGCTACACCAGAACTTATCCCTCTGTAAAAAAGAAACACAATGTAGCGGCCAAATGTAGAGATGTGGATGTATGGTCATCAGTCATTCGGCTGGATAACACACCAAACAGAAGCCTACCGTCCTGCCAAAACAGCTGTGCAAGAAGTGTCGCTGGTTCTAAAGGACCGGGAGAAGAACACATGCAGGTGATTACTATATTCAACCTGTAAAGTTTCAAAGATTAAAAAATAAAATATGTGAGGTAGGCCAGGGAAACCAGTTGCATGCAACTGCCAGCCGCTTTGCGCACCACAGGCATATTTTTGTTTTGCAATTACTTAACTAATTGTTAATTTTTCTAATTTACTAAATAATGACTTTAGACCGTAAATGTGAATTGCAAAGCTGGAGAGCACCTTCAGAAACCCTCATTCCATTAACTGCGATAAAGAAAGCGTCATGTGTATCTTTTTTTCCACGCTCGAAAGAAAGCCCGCGAAATACAAATAAAATCACGTGACTAGCGCATTCACACGCAGCAGTTGTGGTGCTCTCAGTAGTGGTTTGAGTGAACGAAATCACCTGCTGCCGGGCCTCATCGGCCCTGTTGCAGTGGTAGGCTGATATGCTTGCGATGGTTTCTTCGCCTGCGTCAGCCAGCCAGCGCATGTGACGGTGCATGTAGCAGCGAGCGCGGCGAGCTGTCATTACAGAGATTCTAACAAGGCCTTTGCATCACCTTCTCTCCCATCAGCGAACGTCACGACAAGCGGATGAGCGATAAAGGATCAGCCACTGAATCTGCGCATACAGGCTTGGGTAAAGGGGCACGACATCATCATGTGACTCGATTCAGATTCGCGCTCGCACCTTCATTTGCTGGTACTTTATCGCCATCCGCCTGTCGTGACGTAGGCTGCTGGGGTGCGCAGGCCAAGATTTATTTATTTATTTCAGAAATACTGCCAGCCTTCACAGAAGGCCTTAGGCAAGAGTGAGATTACATGCATTGTTAAAGAATAAAACACACAGCAGAAAGGAAAAACCAGCTTAACAAGAGAAAAACCTAAGAAATAAAAAATCATCCCGGTGTCGACCTGCCACCAAAAAATGGATTAAAAGACTCACACATCAACACGCTGTTCGTACAGTGAAAGTGACCACCAGAAAAAAAAACGATTTAAAAAAACAGATACAATTAAAGCAGACATATGAAACCACATGCGCAAGGAAATGGTAAGAGCAATACAGGAGCAAAATACCCAAACCGATAAACAACGGCAAACGACATGTACGAGAAACGCCAACAGTAATAAAGAAGCACAACACGTGAATATATCAAGAACAATTTTTCAATTTTGATAGCAGAGACTAGACGGTCGCGCATTCTGTAATATCAGCAGGAAGTGCATTCCACTCGCTGACTGTTCTTGGGAAGAATTTTTAAACACGTTCGTTTTGCAGGTGTATTCTTTCATTTTTTTAGAATGATTTGCACGCGTATTGCGCCGAATAACAGGTTTGATATATAGCTTCTGGTTTATTCCTAGCTTAGAATGGTAGAGAAGATGCATGTACTTCAGTCGTTCATGAAAGCGACGTAACTGCAGAGGATCTAAATTAGCTTTTTGCACTAGAGCAGTTGCTGGTGTGCCAACTGTACGAACTATAAACAAACCTTGCCGATTTTTTTTTATGTTTTCGAGTTTGTTAATATTCATCTTATTTGGGATTTGCGGCCAGTACGTGTACACTCACACCCGTTTATCATCTTTTGTAGTGAACGACCGGCCAGCGCACCTGCTACCAGCGACATCGCCTGGGAACGGTGACGGGTCTTCGTCGACACGTGGCGGACTCATCACCACCGATACGCCTTGAACATCGTCTTTGGATCACGTGCGGGACATCACTGACGCCTGGTGGACGAAGAAACCTATAAAACGCGCTTACACCGACACTCCTGTGGGATTTGCGGCCAGTACGTGTACACTCACACCCGTTTATCATCTTTTGTAGTGAACGACCGGCCAGCGCACCTGCGCAGCTACCAGCGACATCGCCTGGGAACGGTGACGGGTCTTCGTCGACACGTGGCGGACTCATCACCACCGATACGCCTTGAACATCGTCTTTGGATCACGTGTGGGACATCACTGACGCCTGGTGGACGAAGAAACCTATAAAACGCGCTTACACCGACACTCCTGTGGGATTTGTGGCCAGTACGTGTACACTCACACCCGTTTATCATCTTTTGTAGGTGAGTGAGGAGCCTAGTGCCTGCTTTCTAAGTCACCAATATTGTGCCGCAGATCCCCTTGAAGCGTCGATTGTGCAGTGTGATTCTGGTTCTGTCTCACGTAAATAGACCTGGATTTGCAATGGGAGTAGATCTGGTCACATACCGAATACGAATAGGCCGTTTTTGCCCGAAGCAACGGCACAATGATGAAGAAAGATCGCAGAATTGGGCAACCGCTGTTCTTCTTAACCACTGGTGCCCTCGAAGCAGAGTTGTTATTGTTTTATTTTGTCTTGCTAAACTTTTACTATGCTGTGGTGATGTGGAAACCAATCCGGGCCCCGAAAAGTATGGCCAAATTCTCGAAGCCCTGAAAGAAGCCGCTGCCTCGCGAGATAAATTTG
This sequence comes from Amblyomma maculatum, assembly GCF_055883805.1. NCBI lineage: Eukaryota > Metazoa > Arthropoda > Arachnida > Ixodida > Ixodidae > Amblyomma > Amblyomma maculatum. The sequence continues at coordinate 188,297,772 of NC_139344.1, forward strand.
AAAGGGATCTTCAGGCCAAGATAAAAGATATTTCTACAGGAATCACTGACATCAAAAAGCGCCTTTCAAAGGTGGAATCCGCCTTGGAGGGCCTTGAAAATAACGAAAAAGTAGCTGAAGTTCAAAGCTCAATAGATGACCTTAAAATGGAATGCACGCGCCAGCAAAAGGGCCAGGAAGTTCTGGCTGACTTTTTGGATGACATGAACAATCGGTCCCGACGGAAAAATTTAATTTTCAATGGTCTACGGGAAAAAGACAAAGAGAGCTACGAAACATCAGAGGCAGTCGTGGTTGATTTCTGTAAAGCTAATCTTGGTGTTGATATCTCCGATATCGAGCGTGCCCATAGAATTGGCAGCCAAAGAAAAGAACATCCCAGGCCACTGATTGTTAGGTTTGCTAGTTTTAAAACTAAAATCAAAATTTTGGCAAACGCTTTTAAGCTAAAAGACGTAACTGATAAGGTATGGATAGAAGAGGACTTCTCACCTCGTGTCCAATTCGTGCGAAAACAGCTCCGTGATTTCGCTCGCGAAAATCGCAAAGAAAAGGAAAAAATGCGCCTTTCATTTGACAAACTTTTCTTGGGCAAGAAAAAGTATTGCTATGATTCCGCTAATGGCTGCATTCGTCAGATATCAGCACAGGTAGAGGAGCCATGACGGCAGAATGCTTCGCCACATCAAAACACCCAAGCCGCATTTTCATTACTGTACGGGAACTTTCGAAGCATTTTGAATAAGCAGGATGATGTAGTAACCCTCACACACACTTGCGCTGCGGATGCAATTGTAGGCACTGAGACATGGCTTACCCCAGATATAGAAGACAAGGAAATCTTGCTCTCAAAAGAATTTTTCTTGTATCGAAAAGACCGCCAACTCAGAAGAGGTGGCGGCGTTCTAATCGGCGTACGGAAAAAAATCAGCACAAAAGTTATTGATATTGATAGCCCATTGGAAATTTTATTTGTTGCCTGTTACCTGCCAGCCACTACGCTCGTGATTGGTGCCTGTTACAGACCTCCTGACTATTCTCTGAACTTCGCTGACGAACTGTGTGACGTATTATCACATGTGCAATACCAGTATGCAAATGCAGCGATTTTGTTAGCCGGTGATTTCAACTTTCCTCATTTGCTGTGGCAGGATACTCCGACATTAGACGAGCGCCTCCCGAATGAATGTAAAGACTTTCTTAACTTATTATCACTGTTTCAATTGACACAGACTGTTCTGACTCCGACGCGCGCAGATGCTATCTTAGATTTAGTTCTTACAACACATCCCGAAAGTATTAGTACGCAAGTGCATCAGCGACCATCATGCAATTCACTGTTTATTCAGGTCTTGTACACCAAAAAAACTGTACGCGAAAAGATTATTTATGATTATGCTAATGCTGATTGCGATGGCCTGAAGAGCGAGTTTGAAATGTTTTGTCATTCCTTTTTGCAAAACTATAAATATTGTACTGTCTCTAAAAACTGGACTACATTTAGAGACGAACTCAAAAGACTACAAGAAAAATATATAAAAAAAAGTGCATTCACATTACAAATGATCAGCCATGGTTCTCAAGAGATATAAAACGTTCCCTAAATAAAAAGAAACGGTTGTACAGCAAAGCCTCACGTAGTCAGACTGACGCTGACTGGTCAGAATATTTAGATTTTGCAAAGGTATGCAAACAAGAAATTGAGAAGGCCAAAGACAACTTTTATAACACTGATATGCCAAACTTTTTGCGTACCAATCCACAAAAATTTTGGAGGGTCATTTCACCTGCGTCTTCGAGGGAACTTCCGAACCTTAAACATGATTCTGGTATTTATTTAGAGCCCGAGGAAGTTGCATGCGAACTCAATGATTACTTTTGTAGTGTTTATCAGGACGAGTCAACCACATGTTCACCTAGCTTAAGTCCTCATACTACAAACCTCATGCCTGGCATTACCATAAACACAGGAGGTGTCCTTAAAGCGATTGAACGGTTGCCATCGTCCTGCAACCCTGGGCCTGATAATATCACTGCTAAGCTGCTAAAGATTACAAAACTCAATTCAGCACAAATTCTTGCTTGCATTTTTCAGCAATCGCTTGATGAAGCACACGTTCCAGATGACTGGAAAATTGCCTACGTAGTTCCCATGTATAAGACAGGTGATAGGAATAATAAAACTAATTATAGGCCCATATCTCTTACATCTATAGCGTGCAAATTACTTGAGCATATTCTATCTTCCCAAATGATAAATTTTCTCATCAGTGAGGACATACTTTTTGCTAACCAGCATGGTTTTCAGCGTGAGCGGTCGTGTGAAACCCAGCTCTTTGAGCTAACTACAGACATCCACTACAGTTTACACAATTTAGAACAGATAGATGCCATATTTATTGATTTCGAAAAAGCCTTTGATCGCGTAGCACATAAACGATTATTACTTAAAATAAGGCACATTAACATTAATAGCACAGTGGTTAATTGGGTTGAGGAATATTTAAGCAATAGGCGACAGGTCGTTAAAATAGAGCATGCTCTATCTTCATTTCAGGTAATAAAATCCGGTGTACCCCAGGGTTCCGTCTTGGGGCCCACATTATTCCTGATCTACATAAATGATATCTCTCTTAACATTACTTCTTCGCTCAGATTGTTTGCAGATGATTGCGTTATTTATCGCTCTGTGACTAACCTCACCGAATGTTTACAACTAGAAAATGACCTACAATGCCTAACCAAATGGTGCTCTGAATGGCAGATGACTATTAATATTAAAAAAACTAAACTTGTTTGTTTCACAACACGTAATCAAGCAATTTACTACACTTACACGATTGATAACCTAGCCATTGAGAACACACCCAGTCACAAGTACTTAGGAGTATACCTGTCAGCCAACCTGTCTTGGAACACGCACATTGACTACATATTAGGGAACTCTTACAAAACCCTGGGTTTCATGCGACGGTCATTACGTCATTGCAACAAAGACACTAAACTTCTTGTTTATAACACAATCATACGGCCGAAACTCGAATATGCCTTGATTATCTGGAATCCTCATCAATCATACCTAATAGCTAAACTTGAATCTCTGCAAAACAAAGCTGCGCGTTTTATTGCATGCAATTATTCCTCGTATTCTAGCATTTCTTTAATTAAGCGAGAGTTAGGTCTCCGGCTTTTAGAGATTAGGCGAAAAATTAATCGCCTAATATTTTTCCACAAGCTTTACTATAACCCTTCAAATTACAGCATCGAGAAAATAAACCCGGCCACTCAAATCTTTCCTCGCCGCGACCATGATCACAAAGTGGAACCTTCTTTTGCGCGAACAAATTTGTTACAATATTCATTCCTTCATCTCTCAATTAGTGAATGGAACGATCTAAATAAAAATATTGTTTGCCTCACGAACCATGAAAAATTTAGAGAAGCCTTGGAAACGATGTTCCCTGCTTAGTCGGAAATGCTCAATAAATTGAGAACTGCCCCTGTTTTACGTTTTTACGCTCGTTTATTTTTGTTTTTCTCTGATTTGTGCTCGTGTTGCCATTAATTACGTATGTAATATTGTTTGTAATTGTTTATTAGTTCTGTATATCACTTTTTCTCATTTTTTCTTGTTAGCATGTGATGACACTATGAAACGTTTTAACAATGTTTTTATGACTTCTCCCCCCCTACGTAATGCCCACTTGGGCCTTTAGGGTAATAAAATGAAATGAAATGAAATGAAAAGTATAAGGATCCCATACTGCTGAAGCGTATTCAAGAAGTGGCCTGATAAATGTTTTGTAAGCTAGAAGTTTTATTTCTTGAGTAGACTGGCATAGGGTTCTTCGCAAGTAACCAAGTTTTTGCATCGCCCTTTTTTCAATGTAACACACATGTTCATTCCATCTGAGATCAGAGGTTAGAATTACACCTAAATATTTATAACCTTTAACGGATGCTAGGAGGTGACTATTAATGGAGTAGGGAAAGGTTAGGGGCTTCCTTTTACAAGTGATTGTCATTGCTGTTTTCTTCTTATTTATTTTCCTTTGCCATGTTGTGCACCAGTTTTTTATGTTAGCTAGCGATAAATTTAACTCAGACTGGTCATTTGGATGTTTAATTTCATTGTAAATAATGCAGTCATCAGCGAAAAGTTTTATTTTCACGGACACATTGCTGATGATATCGTTAATACTAAAAAGAAAAGAGGCCCCAGAACAGACCCCTGCAGAACGCCCGACCGGACCGGCCCATAACTGGAACACGCACCTTCAATCGACACGCACTGGTGCCGCGACGAAAGATACGCCGCTATCCAGGAAAGCAATGTGTCATTTCCAAGTATTGGTTGCAGTTTTAATAACAGCTTTTGGTATGAAACGCAGTCAAACGCTTTCTCAAAATCTAAAAAGATAATATCTATTTGGCTCTGTCTATCTATAGCTGCTGCAAAATCATGTACTGCCTCAAGTAGTTGTGTGACCGTTGATACCCCCCTGCGGAAACCGTGCTGCCGAGGATCTATGTAATTGTGTTTTTAAAGATAAGTGGATGTGTGTTTAAAGATGACATGTTCCATAATTTTTCCGCATGTGCACAAAAGTGAAATTGGTCTGTAAGACGAAAGAAGTGATTTGTTTTCTTATTTGGGTATCAGTGTGATTTTAGCATAATTCCAATCGTTAGGAAGTGCTGCTTCTGACAGAGATTTCCTAAATATGAGCGATAGATACTTAGTGCACCATTCTGCATACCTGAAAAGAAAGGCATTGGGTATCCCATCAATTCCCTGCGACTTCTTAATATCAATATCAAGTAAGAGCGATAGAATGCATTCTTCAGATATACATATATTATTTATTGGAGGGTTCGTGTTATTGACTGTGAACTGCGGTATCTTGCCATCGTCATCTGTATACAGTCAAACCCGGATATATCGAATTTTGGTTATATCGAACTCACGGAATATCCCCTTGAAAATCCCATGTAAAAGTATAGGAAAGCCGCGTCATATATCGAACTCAATTTCACCGGTCGTTCGATATATCGAACTCCGCACCACGGACTGGAAAGTGTGCTTTCCCCAAAGACAATCGCATCACCCTCGGCCGTTTGCTCCGTTACGTTTAAAAGCCATGCACGTAAGGAATGAGAGGGGACAGTTCGGCTAGGGCAGCGCTGCGCCCTATCCCCAAAGGCGCGCGCATCTGCGGTTATCGTTTCCCGCGCGCCAGCACGTGACGTTTGCAAGCCATGTGCGTGAATGAACCAGAGAGAACCGGTGGGAACGAGAGGGGGAAAACGCGATAGAGCGAAGCGTAAGGGTGTGCCCATTCTTTTGCCGAGCTATCTCTCTCCTTCCTCTTTCCCGGCCTTCGTTCGTAGTAGCAAGCACTACGCATGCGCCAAGCCAGCTCAGCCCGTTTTCAGGCAGAACGTCGGACGCTTTCTCCAGCGTGTGTTGCAAACCCTCTGCACTGCGCGCGGCGGCTGACTGGCTATGGCGCCTGCGGAAGTTAAGAAGCGGCAGATTTTTTTTTTTTTTTTTTTTTTTGCGAGAGTCGTTTGTTTTTATCGTTTTGCTGTACGCGCGGCGTAGCGTAAGATATGGCGTTACGAAGCGGCGGTTTTTTTTTTTTTTTTTTTTTTTTTTTTTTTTTTTTTTTTTTTTTTTTTTTTGCGGGAGTCGTTTATCCTTTCATGTATGAATCAACGAAAGCACGCGGCCAGCTGCGATCATGACCCCGGCTTTTAGCATTCTTCGCTTCAAACAGCGTTTGCAGCTACTTTATCACGCTTTCCAATGATTTTGTGGCAGTAGACTACGCCCGCCCCAAGCGCGGCGTGATAAATCGAACTAGGCTTGCGCAATCAAGCCATCACGGGCAGTCTGCCAAGTTCGCTCCCCGCCGCAGCGCCGCGACTTTATCGCTGCGCAGCATCTTGGCACGCTGCCAAGAAATGAGCTGCGGATAAGACGACCGAAACGGAGTGCGACATATGCAAGCGATAACGCTGGCGATTTCTGCCGCGGCGACACAGAAACCTTGTTTTGAGCTGCCGCGGTGGCTCAACGCAAAACATTGCCTAAACGTTGCCTGTATGTATGAACTTCCACACAACGTAATGCGACAAAATCTCACATTGCTGCGACGTTGCAAGACATACGTTGCCCTGACGTTTAGAGTTTACGTCATCATAACGTTTATAGGCATACACAGCACTGACGTTGGGTGTACACATCTCACCAACGTTTTGATAACATTGCTATTGCAACATTTATAAACAGGCCGAGTTAGATATTACTGGCGAAACTAATAAAGCTGCAAAAGTGAAATGCGAAATTCCTGGTTGGACAAGAATATATGCTCAAGTGATAAATGGCAGCTTTATAACATGGAAACAATTTTAGATAGTAATTATTTTCCAACAAATCATCAGATCACAACGGTCAAAAATATCACAAACTATACTTTTATTAATTTACAATACTGTTGAGAGCCCAACAGACAGTGAAAATTATATCATGGACATGAGTGCAAACAAACACCGTGTTGTGGGAATGGTTTTGTCATTGTCAGAGAGTACCAAGCAAAGGTATGGTTTTTACAATGGGAGCGCACAAAAAATAGCATCTGCATTTTTCTTGACCGGTAAGCACACACATTTTGTACCAATTTCATTGATGCTCCACGTACTCAGACCCCGTGAAAGTCCTCGGGCTCTGTAAACACCTATGTCAACAGACCACAGCGTTGCATCATGAAAGTAACATCGGCATAGTGCTGCCCGCAAATAAGGACGTCACCTTCAGCTGCTATAAAATTTCTTATTAGGACAAAATTTCCACCCGTTATCCTCACACAGCTGTTTTTTGGCTTTGTAGAAAACACTTTTTTCCCAATCGTAGTCTTACTGAATCGCTGCCCCCGGAATGTTTCAGGGACTAGTCCATTCATGTGAATATTGGACAGCTTGATGCCATCACTTCTAGGAGTCACTGGTTGCTTGAACTGCTTTAGTTCAGCTGCTCGCATAAAAATTTGTTCCGTAAGAAGGGCATGGCCTCTGGCCAGTCGCTTCAGCTTTCCTAGAAAAGCTTCAAAAGGAAAGGCTGAAAATATGGCAATGTGGCAAAACCGTCGCACATCATCTTCCAGATGCGAGAGGCTATGTATGCTAACATTTTAGATGCCACTGCCATAAAGCTTACCTGCCTCTGTAACGAAGCTAAGTAGCAGCTGCTCAGCATATTCACACAAAGTCATACAAAGATCGGGTGAGGCCAGTATTGTGATGGTAGAACTTAGCTTCAAAAAGTGCGTGTAAAATGGATGAGCAAGGTGTTGCTTCAGAACAAAGGGGCCAAAGTAAACAAGGAAGTTTCTATACTCGGATGCCTTCCAAAATTCTAGAACACTCAGGGTCCTTGGAATGCGCTGAAGCTCCTGTGGAGTGTTGACAGCCAAAGTAACTAAGTTCTCAGAAATGGCCCTACGTGCACTCAAAGGCAGCATTGACACTGATGGGGCAGTTGATGTCCAATACTGCACTAGAAGTCTTTTCATAACTCTTAAGCAAACCAAACGCATATAGTCTAGTGGGAACCAGTCTGATGCCCAGCTTGAGCAATGGTGATGTGCAATTGTGATGATCAGGCTGTGTCGTGTTGAAGTTTTCACCTGTACGCGGAGGGGCCAACACATCAGGAAATATACCTTTCCTATGCTCTACAGAGTACATGCCTTTTTGCATGTACTTTTCACATGCATAGTATGCTGCATGTCTCTTGGTACATTTAAGGAATGCCTGCGCAGGCATGTCGCAAACAAATGCATGAACAATCACTAGGGAACACAGCTTCACCATGGTGCAGTCCAAGCTCTAAAAGTGAACACTCTCGGGTTTTGAGTCCCCCATGTAGAGAGCTGCAAGGAAAGGTTCATTTCGCGAGCTTTCTTCGGCCCGCACAACCACAGGCCAGAACTGTTTCGACGAACTCCTAGATAAGGGCACACCATCGACGTTCATCGTCAGGGAAATCACTGAAGCGCTCACTGATATGGCTCCACTTTCTAGTTGCTGAATGAGGTTTCCAGTGACGCCAAAAAAGCAGTAAGTGCCACTTCCCATGCTGGTGACTACTGGCATGAGGCGTCCGCAGCAGTGTTCTGGCATCAGAAGGGAGGTCTGGGTGGTGCGGCTGCAGAATTTTCAGAAGCTTAGTGATGTGGGCGGCAAAAATGTTGTTATCTACAGCCCATGAACGAAGTGGGTCGTGCAAAGCCGGAGCTAAATCCACCTCACTCTCGCTTGACGAAAAATCGCGGAGCTCACTGCTGCATGAATACTGCTGTAGAATTTGTTCTTGAGACTCGGCAACTTCGCCAGTTGGCGGTGGATCAACGGGGCACAATGGAGAAGCCAATTCTTCATCGTCATTGCTATGATAACTGGACTCACTGCTGTGAAACACCACCCTCTCAAAATGTTCCTCGGCAGTAGCTAAGTTTCAGCTTCTAAGGGACTGATGTACAGTAGGGCTATCAGATTGGCAAAGTGCTGCTATTTTGGTTGCCCTGCGTCAGAATTTCTGTCTTCTTCCAACATCAATGACACACCACTATGTCCTCTCCATCGCCGATAGACACAGCTTTACTCGCAAACACGAGCGGTACGCATCATGGTGCACTGAAGGTCATCGACGAATGAGCAGTACGATCACTTGCTTCAGCTACGCACAAGTATCGGGGTTATAACAGCGCAAAGCTGATACAACATGATAAGGCGTGTTCAGGAGAAAAAGCCACTTTTCCGCGCTGCTACACAAGCATTACCCATGAGATGTGAACACACACTGGCTGGGCTTGAGCTTGGCTCGACTACACCTCGTTTGTGTGCCATACATTGCTTGTCTTGGCCAACGAAAGCGTTTATGTAATAAATAACCATAAATAAACAATTTTTTGCAAATAAAAAAACTTTCACGCAGTAAATTACTAAGCTTGAACATTAGCATAAATTAACAAATATTTATTTCATATTATTTTGCTGCGTTCAGGCAGTTCAGGCTTGGTTCAGGCGGCACCACATTCAATATGGCGGGACAAAAGAAACACGACGGCATGGCTCTTGTGGGGCTTTATGGAGCTTTTTTGCACGTTATGCCTTGTCTTGCCACTTGCCTGTGCTCGTGTGCATTTTGACTTTGAGTGCCTTCGTGCAGACTTCGCAGCCGCATTTCACGTGCGAACTCAATCTTCCGACTGCATGCACTGTTCATCGCTCACAGGTGAGTTGCTATTGCTTTGGTGACCTCCCTTTTAGCTTGTAGGCATATCTCAGACTGCCGCATCTGGAACCACATTGGATGCGCCACGCGTTTTCTGTTTATTCCTTGCTGCTTTGTTAATCATGAATTTCTTTGTCATTAACGACTGGCCATGCATTTTCGCAGCAGAACAGTGCTGCGCTGCCCCGCATCACAGATGTTCAGCAGAGCTGCTTGTGTTCTGATCAGGAGACAAATGCTGAAATTATTTTGCCTCTTTGGCGGTGTGGTCACCGTGACAGTGTCACGCTAACGCCTAAGTTGTCACGCCCGTGGCAAGAGCCGCATCATTAGGTCTGTGTGACCGATTAGTGTCATTAATCGTTTGCTCGAAGTGTGACTTGAAAATTCATCTAGTTTGATAGCCCACAGGCCGCCGGTTGGGGCCACCAGCCAGCCATCTCGCTAACTAACTTGCTCAGTGTATGTATGCGCCCTTTGCCATTCCGGTTTAGCATTTTGGCGCTTTGTGTGTGTGTGTGTGTGTGTGTGTGTGTGTGTGTGTGTGTGTGTGTGTGTGTGTGTGTGTGTGTGTGTGTGTGTGTGTGTGTGTGTGTGTGTGTGTGTGTGTGTGTGTGTGTGTGTGTGTGTGTGTGTGTGTGTGTGTGTGTGTGTGTGTGTGTGTGTGTGTGTGTGTGTGTGTGTGTGTGTGTGTGTGTGTGTGTGTGTGTGTGTGTGTGTGTGTGTGTGTGTGTGTGTGTGTGTGTGTGTGTGTGTGTGTGTGTGTGTGTGTGTGTGTGTGTGTGTGTGTGTGTGTGTGTGTGTGTGTGTGTGTGTGTGTGTGTGTGTGTGTGTGTGTGTGTGTGTGTGTGTGTGTGTGTGTGTGTGTGTGTGTGTGTGTGTGTGTGTGTGTGTGTGTGTGTGTCATCTGCGTGGACTGAACATAGTTGGAAGTTAAGTATGCTGAAATTCTTCGCCACGACTGTGTTGCGCTGTTTTTACTTTAGAGGTCAGCAGTAAATTTTTGTTGATGAAAATTTCTTGCACATGCCGAGTAGGAGATAGTGTTTGCAGCGATTTAATTTCCTGAAACGCCAGCAATAAGTGTGCAAAGAAAACTAGTTTCAATGACATGCATCGCGCTCAGCTGCTGGCAAAATACACACTGACCATAAATTGACCCTCATTGATTGGAAACTTGAGCAGTGAAGTGCAACTCATTAGTGTCTCTTCAACAGAGGCACTTAGAAAATAATGCCTTTGACTTGGCACTAGTGCTTGTTATGCTAACTGCGCTATATTCTTGCAGGATGTTCTACATCGTCGAATTCAGCAGTGCGGACGGAGTTGCTGCCGTCCCCAAAATTCTGGGTGTAGAATGGGGAAGCATTATGGCTGCCATACCGAACCCCGTCTCGTTGCCCAAGCACTATAAAAGACTGCGAGGAGCCTGGAAAAGAATGGATTGCACACAAATGCCGAATCTTAGGCGAGACTAGTACGTCATTTTTTTTTGTCACAAGATAGTATTGCGATTATAGGGTACTGTTGGAGCTTTAGGTTCTTGGTTGTGGCAGTGTACAAAGGCAACGATGCACATAAGTTAAGCACTGCCAGAGGGGAGAACTTTTGAGCCAAAATGGTGAAATAATCACACATCATCTTAATTCAATGACTCTTATCAGTAATCGTGTTTGTTGCTCATTGGCTCAAGGTTCCTGTTATAGTGATATTGTTATGCTCTTATTTCAGTAATATTGTTGCTAAGCAGTTGTGAACGTTGCCTTTTCACGGGTCTGCTTACTATTTTAATTCAGTTTCCCTTTAGCAGTGTCATTCAATCTTTCTACACTGAACTCTTTGCTTGCAGCAACATATGCTGACGCAAAAAGAAGAGAGAAGAAAGCTGAAGAGGTGTCAGATTTGACAGCTGATGAGGAACGGCTGACAAAAAGGCCGAGAAAGCCCACCAAGAAGACGTTGTATGGAAGTACGAGTCCAGTTTTGCTGCTAAAATGTTTTTGCCTGATATGTTTACACTTTCTATATTAATCATGCATATTCCATTTGCTTTGCTGCTATATTTGTGAATGTTACTTTAGCAAGCCACTATTGAAATAACTGAATTGAAACGTTTTTAACTGCAGTGTCGGATGAAGACGGCAGCAACGTCCCAACAAAAAAAAAAGGAAACAGAAGGCTCTTTTTGTTTGTGAGGAAAGTGAAAGCGATGAAAGCTGCGATAATCATCGCCTACCATCTACAGTTCCTACACAACAAGCCAAGCAACTACCATTCGTTGGCCGTCCTCCACCGAGACCAGCACAAGCAGAAAGCGGCATCCAAGGTAAAAACTTGCCTTGTGCCTGTAGTGGGTGTTGTAAGCAACATTTTACTGTGCAGTGCATGTTATAGCTCTATATTTGTGGTTTTATTCTAGCACAAATATATATTTGGCTAGTTTTTAAATTCTGGCCAGCAGTCCATTTTTGCTGCTGCGTTCTAATGTATTTTCTAATTTTTTTTTCTTTTGCTCATTTAAGGGCTTCTGAAGAACCTTGTGCAAAAGGTGTGGATTCATTGAGTCGTATAATAGATTGAGATGCACAATTCAATGTATTCATAAGCGTGTTCACAGTTCATAACAGATGTAATGGGTTTTGTTAATTTGTAGTAAATATAAGTGTGTGTCTAGGTTTACTGCCCTAAGTCTGTGATATTGTTTTGTTTGCGCAGTGGCCCTCCGGCAGTCTTGCCTGTTGGGCAAGGAAGTGGACATGAGACATGACATTGGCGACCATTTTCGCTACGCACCAGCACGCTGCAAAAAAAGCGGTAGGTCTGTTATGCTGTGTACGGAAGCTGGACTATCATTTAGTCTACTTGTGCATCAAGCTGTGCAAAAACTGGACTTGTCACAGTCACTTAGCTTACCAGCATATCATATGGAACAGCATAGGCAAAACCTATGGGACATAAAAGTAAACTTCTAGGATATAGTGTAAGGCCATCACTGTTGCATCAGCTGTAATTTTGATGGTTTTAAAAGCGGAAATTCAGTGGGTGTCCTGGTGTTCTTTATTTTTGTACTATCTGTCCAATAAATATTGGCACGCTCCACACACAAGTAATTCTGGTCCTGCAAATTTAGTTTTAGATGTCTGATTACTTTGTAAGTGCTGTCTTGAATTTTGGCTGAATAATAATCTTTTTTGTGTTTTTGTTCTTTTAATTTAGTGGCCGAATTCATGGAATGGATGACCTGGCAGCTATGTGATTGCTTGTCTCTTCATGGAATTGCTGACTCAACAGATGTACAATCATGCCAAATAAATTGTGTAAATGATCTCACATGTGCACCTGACGTAATTTTTGCACTGGCTGTGTCATTCAAGTGACCGGTCAGCAGTCAGCAGACCACGATTACTGCGTAACTGCCTTTTGGTGTGTGCCTTGTCGACATATAAGCATACATTAGTCACTTCAGGAAGGCAGAACGCACTCATGCACAATTCATCAGCTATGGCTGCACCTTGTCTAGTAGGAACAGATGGTGCGGGTTATGTAGCTTTTGCCTAGAAGCTCCTTGAGGAAGGTACCGCATGAATTGTTTAGAATACATTAAGGCAATGTACAGGCAACGTTTCTTTCGTCATTTTTTGTTGGTATAACGTTGAAATAACATAACGTCAACGTTTTCAGAACGTTGTAGAAACATTAGTGCATAACGTTATCTGGTGATCAAAAATAGTGACATTAGCAACAATCAGGCAACGTTGCTCTCTGACATTTGTGGCCATTCAGATAACGTTCCAGTGACATTTTGCGTTACCTGGGTAGGTTCGTACGGCGCAGTTCCAAGTTGGAAATTTTTTGCTCTGTCGCTGCCATAGAGTTTCTTACTCTTACCTAGAGGGAAAGCTGTGCTGCCGTCTATGGGCGTTTACATGGAGTTTCCAGACGGCCAGTTCAGCCCCCATGGGCGCTCAAAGCATCATGGGCCGGTGAGCTACCGAGTGTAGAACTACAACTTTTGGCCAAAACTAATGCAAAGATAAACGTTGTTCTGCCGTAAATAATGCCCTAAGATTGAATATTGTGACTATAAATTATAAAGAGAGAGAGAAACAGCATGTCAGAGTGATATTTATCCAATATAAGCGATGGCTCTTTCTCCTATTGGCTTAGTTTTGAGCAGCACAAATACCAATATTTCGCACTTAATACGCAAACTTTGAAATAAAAAAACGTTATGAAAATATTTATGGTTGTGCAATCACTTAAGAAAGTTTTTAGTGGCATTTTGGGAAACAAAAACCATTTATTGGCGACGTCTGCTTTTGAGCCTTCGCTACTATGGCTTTCGCGGTCTATGTACGCACCTTCAAATGATGATGATGACGAAAAAGAAACATCGCAGTAACGCCACTCCACGTACCCGAGAAAAACCGACTGTCCCGCAACAAGTAGCACACCGGCCCATGATTCTTAGCGCGCCCATGGTGGCTGAAGTGCAGCGCCCTCAGCTTTCCCTCTAGTTAGTGTAAGGAACTCTATGGTCGCTGCCGCTCGTCGCTGAGATCGCTTAACGCTTGCATGTGAGCTAGCTGGCCTTAACGCTTTTTTTTTTTTCCAAATTCTCGAGTGCAAAAGTAGAGGGTGGGTTCATTATGCGAGTGAGTTGATTACGCGACAAATACAGTATCGTTTTTTCGCATCCTAAGTGCCGTCCCAAGTCGATTTCTGTATATCGAATTGTCGATATATCGAACTATTTCGCGATCCCCTTCGAGTTCGATATATCCGGGTTTGACTGTATATGGAGCAGAAAAACTTATTAAAAGAATTCGCTATTTGATATTTGTCAGTGACAGTTACATCTGCAATGGACATAGCAGAGAATGGGTCTTTTCTAGATGAAAAATGTCGCCAAAACTTAGCAGGATGAAAGAAGAAAGTTTTTCATTGTTATATTGTGGTAGTTATATTTCGCTATTTTTATTGAACTCTTGAGCTGTTGGCGCATGCCAGTAAGTTTCAGAACGTCGGCCCAGAGGGGCACTGCCGGATTTTTTTCTCATCTTTTTCGTTTTCCGTTTTAGACGTACAATTTCTTTAGTGATTCAGGGATCAGTGTTGTGTACCAATTTGCAACTACGTGGCACATACTCATTCACACATTTCAATGCAAGATTTTTAAACATTAACCATAAACTGTTGACACAGCATGAATCAGACTCCTAACAAGATGTGAAATATGCAAAGGAGCTATCTAGAGTGTCCAAAACACCAACGGCATCAGCACGTGTGAAGTTCGGAAATACACGCTTTTCTTTCTTGCAATTCGTAATGACGTTAAGATGCAAGTTTAGGCATACCATCTTATGATCCGATATGCCGTCCATAACCTGCAGTTTTGGTTCACGACAAAGCAATTCACCCGATACAAAAAATAAATCTAAAATAGAGGCGGTACCATTTTGAATATGTGTAGGCTGCCCGACTAGCTGGATTAAGTCATGGAAAAGAATGATATCGACAAACGGCTCTGCAAAAGTTGACAAAGCTTCAGGAAAATCTTTAGTCCAATCGATTGATGGAATATTAAAATCGCCCCCTAAAGGTAAGTTATTGGAATATTTTGAGCACTCGCATAAAAAGCAATTCATTTCATCAAAGAAAGTAGTGTCAGTGCTGGGAGGCCTATAAAATGCTCCTATAGTTAGATTAAGCTCCTTCAAGCAGATTTTAATAACAACGGACTAAATACCAGATATGTCAGGCAGCCTAATTGCGTGCAATGTATCTTTTGACATTATGGCAACTCCGCCGCCTCTAGAACTTCTATCTTTTCGATAGATTCGGTAGCCGGGTGGCGTCACTTCGAAGTCGCTGATTTCAGCGTGTAACCATGTTTCGGTTATGATCATCAGGTTTGTGCGCTAATAAAATACCCTCAATATCCTCCGATTTATTAAGTATACTCCGTGCATTGAGGTTCAGACATTGAAAAGATTCCTAAGCACTTGTATCGATTCATTGCTGCCCTTCTGACGCATGTTTTCTTGGCTCAGGGCGTTTCCCTGCGGGTATCCTCTTATTTGTAGCGTCGTCCCATGCAAAGAACTCATTATTAACCTTAATTTTGTCATAGACTAACTTAACCTTCCTTCCAGATTTCCTAATTTCGGACGTGGTCTCCCACAGTTTCTTTCCTTTTTTGCCTAGTTGCCACTGAAAAGTCTTCAGAAATTGAAGTACCCATATCTTTCAGTTTATAACAGTTCTGCAGTACGCTTATTTTTTCGTGATGGTCGATAAGCTTTAGAATTATAGGACGCGGTCGTTCTTGCCGTTTGCGGCCAATACAGTGCATTCTTTCTGTGGACGACACGGCTATGCCTTATTTATCTTTGAACACACCTTCAACTACTTCTGAGGCAAGTTCCTGGGGTGTTTCATCGGGTTCTTCAGTAATGCCATAAACGAGAATATTATTCCGTCGGGAGCAATCTTCCAAGTCAGTGAGCTTGTTTTGAAAGTTGCGAATGCTCCTTTCAATATCAGAGACCATAGCACTGACTTCTGTTATCGCTTTTGAGGTAGCTTCAAACTTTTCAATTTTTGTCTCAATTTCGGCCAGTCTTTTCTGTATGTTCTTTTGTCCTTCTAGTATTTCAGTTAGCTGTTCCTGGATGGTGGGACCTGAGTTGGATTCTATGTCCCCACAAAGCATCAGTAAGGATAAGAGAAAATTTCACGCGGCATAACAAATCGCAACATTTGGTGGGCATGTCAGCTGGATAAAACAACGGTTGCTGGTTTTAACAGTAGAGGTTTCGTTACTAACCTGCGTGAAAAGAAGCGGGTTCGACATGACGCTGCCAAATGTCCAGATAACGTGCTCACCGAAGAAGTTCCGCGGAAGCGGGCTTTTTATATATGCGATTGTTGATGTAGATGGCGCTGGACGCAATGGTGCCCAACAGTCATCGTAGTTCGGCTGCTGTTGTGCGCAGGCTCCATTGGCGGTGGTGTTCGTCGCTGCAATGATGTACTTTTTCCCATCTTGCGACGCGCTGGACTTGGCTGTCGTGGCAAGCAGAAACAACTGCGTGAAAAAAAGAAGCGGGTTTGACATGACGCTGCCAGATGTTCAGCCAACGTGCCCACTGAAGAAGTTCCGCGGAAGCTGGCTTCTTATATATGCGATTGTTGATGTAGATGGTGATGGACACAATGGTGGCCAACGGTCGTCGTAGTTCGGCTGCTGTTGTGCGCAGGCTCCATTGGCGGTGGCGTTCGTCGCTGCAATGATGTACGCTTTCTCATCTTGTGACGCACTGGACTTGGCTGTTGTGGCGAGCAGAAACAGCTGCATGAAAAGAAGAAGCGGGTTTGACATGATGCTGCCAGATGTCCAGCCAATGTGCCCACTGATCTCGGTGGCGACGGGTGAGCTCGAGCTCGCTCCAAACATCGCCAACATTTCAGCCTGCCGCTGCAACGGGACCATCGGGTCACGGCCGCAGCTGATTTCGTTCGCTCAAACCACGACTGAGAGCACCACAATCGTGGCGCTCAAATGCGCTAGTCACGTGGTATTATTATTGCGAAGCAATACTACTTTAGCTACCACCTCAGCCCGTCCCATGCCGCGGCCACATAGCCACGCTCAACCTTTCGCGTGACCTCGCTGCGTGACATCATACCATCTGTGTAAAAACGGGGCCCCATCTCAAGCCGTCGCTTTGTGCGGCGCATAGCCACGGCCGTGGCCTGACTCCCACTCCTCTCACCAGGGGCGCTGCGCGCTATGTGACGTCATACCATCTGCTTCAAAACGGGGCCCATCTCACGCCGTCGCCTTGCGTGGCGCATAGCCACGGCCGCGGCCTGACTCCCACTCCTCTCACCAGGGGCGCTGCGCGCTATGTGACGTCATACCATCTGCTTCAAAACGGGGCCCCATCTCACGCCGTTGCCTTGCGCGGCGCATAGCCACGGCCGCGGCCTGACTCCCGCTCTTCTCGTCAAGCCCATGAGATGCCGCCTCCAGCCTATACGCTTTGGCAGGTTGCAAAGAGAAGGCATCAGCGAGCTACGGAGACAGAAGGAGAACGAGAAGAACGGCTTTCCAAGCGACGAGCTCAAGATGCAGCCAGGAGAAAAAAATGCTCAGCGTCTTCGGCAGCAGAATCAACGGCAGAAGCAAGTGAGGAAGTTATAAGTTTGGCCGACAGTGTGGAATGTGCATCTCGTTCTAGCACTACTAGTTCGGAATGCCGGAACGCAGCCAAACGGGAGCGACGTGCACACGGCGCGCGAATTCTTTGGTCGGGACAGTAGGACTCTGCTCACTCGCCGTCCCGGCGGGCTGTGGCGTTTAGCTTCTTTGTGTTTTAAGGCGAAACCCTTTAATGGCTCATGCTGTGTGAACAAAATGTGTCCTGCTTTTGCGGCATTCTGACTGGGTGTAACGTGTGTGTGTCGTCATTCTTGTCTGTGCGTGTTTACCCATGCCAAACATAGCAGAAACATGGCACAGCCAAGAGTATCACCATAGCCATACTAGCATAAGCATAACCAGAGCATCACCACAAGCGGTACAATAGCAGAACCCACGTATTGCTTCGCAATTACCAGGCTTAACCAAGCTAAGCCACAGCCAATTTTTTTTGTATTTCACGGGCTTTCTTTTGAGCCTGGAAAAAAAGATACACGTGGGACTTTCTTTATCGCAATAAATGGAATGGGGTTTTCTGAAGGTGCTCTACAACTTTCCAATTCACATTTTTGGTCTAAGGTGAATATTTAGTATGTTAGCAAAATTAATGTAATTAGCTAATTAAGTAATTGCTAAACAAAAATTTGCCTGTGGTGCACAAGGCGGCTGGCAGTTGTATGCAACTGGTTTCACTGACCTACCTCAAATATATTATTTTGTAACCCTTGGTTCAAGTTAGCTGGGACACCCGGTATATACAGGGTGTCCAAGCTAACTTTAGGCAAGGGTTAAAAAATGTAACGTTTGAGATAGGCCAGAGAAACCACCTGTATACAGCTGCCAGCCAACTGGTGCACCACAGGCAATTTTTTGTTTTGCAATTAACTAATTAGTAATTAAGATAATTTTAAGATAACAAATGTGATTTGCAGATTTGGAGAGCATCTTCTAAAACCCCCATTCTACCTATTTCCGATAAAGAAAGCTTCACGTGTATCGTTTTTCCGAGCCTTAAAGAAAGCCCGCGAAATACAAAAAATATCACGTGACTGGCGCATTCGTGTGCCACGATTGTGCTGCTCTCAACCTGGCTTTCAATGAACAAAATCAGCTGCGGTATTGGCTCCACGACCCCGTTGAGCGGCAGGCCAATATGTCCGCGGTGGTTCTTCGTCCGCTTCACACAGTCGGCGCGCGTGACGATGCAAGTCGCAACGAGCTCACCGCGTCGGCTGCAACTAACGCCAACATATCAGCCTGCCACTGGGACTGGGCTGTCGAGTCACGACCGCAGCTGATATCGTTCCCTCGGGTTACGATTGAGAGCACCACAATCGTGGCGCACGAATGCGCCAGTCACGTGATATTTTTTTGCATTTCGCGGGCTTTCTTTAAGGCTTGGAAAAACGATACACGTGAAACTTCCTTTATCGGAAATAGATAGAATGGGGGTTTAGAAGATGCTCGCCAACTCTGCAAATCCCATCTGTTGTCTAAAGGCAATTGTTAGTAAATTAGAAAAATTATCTTATTTACTAATTAGTTAATTGCAAAACAAAAAATTGCCTATGGTGCACCAGATGGCTGGCAGCTGTACACAGGTGGTTTCTCTGGCCTATCTAAAATGTTTCATTTTTTAACGCTTAGCTAAAGTTAGCTTGGACACCCTGTATATATGACCCACAGGTATAAACAGAGCCAGAAGACTTCCAAGAATGTCTTTTTTTTTTTTTTTTTGCCAACATATGCATCATGCTAAGCAATGTGCTTTTCAGATAGACAGAATATTGAATAAAAATTCTAAAACTTGGACAATGTCCTACAATGTTAAAATAAGAGCACCTCAATCATTCAAAATGCACATTTACTTTAATTGCTCTAGTTGACACAGTCATTTTAAGAAAACAAACATTGCAGGCTTATTTTCCCGGTTCATTACAGAAAATACTGCTTGAAAAACTGTGTTTACATGGAGCACAGCGCAAGCATGTCATTTCAAAAGTGAAGTTCGAACAACACTTTCTTCGACTGTGCACTGAACATTACAACCTGTTGACCAGTTGCTACATGCTAACTGCATAAAATGGTCCATCAACAAGAAATATGATAAGGTGCTCCCTTCAGTTTATCCTTAAAGTGACCACACAGAGCCTGAAGAGTGCATTCAAGCACCAATACTAACAGAAACAAAGGGGGGCTAAAAACTGAGCAGCAACAAAAAATGCCATGCAAATATTAATAGGAAGTAGTGCAGATAGTTTAAATAGTCACTGCTTATAATTCATGAACAGATATAAACGAGGCATTTTTAAAAATCTTTTGCCAGCTGTCTGCCACCTGATGTTAACTGAAATTAAACACCACTTGAAATGAAATGCATGAAAACAATTGCCACTTTCTGAGGCTGGCCTCCTATCACCTGCTGCAGCAACCATGCTTCTTTAAACCATGCTACAGGCTGCTTGGCCCAGAGCATCATAGCAATAGTAGCCTGTGGCACATGGAAAACAAATTTGCTGTGTACACACCCGTAAAGGGGGGCTAAAAACTGAGCAGCAACAAAAAATGCCATGCAAATATTAATAGGAAGTAGTGCAGATAGTTTAAATAGTCACTGCTTATAATTCATGAACAGATATAAACGAGGCATTTTTAAAAATCTTTTGCCAGCTGTCTGCCACCTGATGTTAACTGAAATTAAACACCACTTGAAATGAAATGCATGAAAACAATTGCCACTTTCTGAGGCTGGCCTCCTATCACCTGCTGCAGCAACCATGCTTCTTTAAACCATGCTACAGGCTGCTTGGCCCAGAGCATCATAGCAATAGTAGCCTGTGGCACATGGAAAACAAATTTGCTGTGTACACACCCGTAAAGAATAGCATCATATCAAAGAAAAGCCAAATTTACAACAAATTATATGCAGAAAACCTTATGTTAACAGTTACGATTTACTGTACTTACCCATCTATGACAAAAATAACCTAAGAACAATGTCAAAATTGTATTATTACTGTGAAATGGTGAGAAAGAGGAGATAACTCTGCTGCTAATAAAGTAAGCCACACTTCAGGAACATTCTAGATATTGAATGCCATCGACCCATTGTTAGTCATGCTATCTGCAAAATGAATGTACGAAAAGCAAAAGCTCTACTTAAAAGCATTTTTATAAATGTAAATGTGGTACCTGTCACGAAAAGCCTTGACAGCAAGGGACATTCCTCGATTCTTGCGCCGGAAGGCTGTGCGGCATTTGGAGTCAATATTTTGCTTGATCCGGTGCCAGTCTTGGTCGGTAATGTTAAAGTGATGCACTAGGTGACCTGAAAATCCATTTTGACTTTTTCAACAAAAATAGATAAATCTGATAAAAGAATATGCAAATGAAATTTGTGCATAAAAGTGGAGGCAAAATAGCTGTCCATGCAGTCAAGTGGTTAACAGCAGCAAGGCTAATAAGAGAATTTTACATTTCTGTGCATGCACACCACACAGGCACTGTAAAACTGTCATAAATGTGTGAGGTCTTCACCTCACAGACAGCTTAAAGCCAAATGCACTAGCTCCATAAAGCCGAAAACAAATGCTACCAACAGTGGCACCGGGCCATTTTTCTTTTATACAGCTTCTGTATTATGTTCATGCAAATGCTAACCAATGTTAGCTTAGGGGAAATTGAATAGCAGTAGCCCCAAAGGCAAAATGTGCGAAAAAAAAAGAAAAAAAAACCCAAAAAAAGGGCACGAACAAAGGGAGAGACCGAGAGAAGATGATTGACTTTCATGTTTATTCCCAACGCCTATAATTAAGCACTTAAAATTTAAGCTTGGTAAGCATGTACAGTCACGGACAAAAGTTTGTGGGATGCGAGTTAGCAGATAATTCATTCCTGTGTTGCACTGCAGGTCTGTCAGCTGTAATTTTTCTGGAGGATGGAGCACACTTGGCCCCTTCTCCTTCAAGCTTTTTGTTCAGCTCTTTAGCTCAATTACACACAAATTTTTTTCTGCAAACCCACATCCCACAAACTTTTGTCCACAACTGTAAAGCAAAGGCTAGAAGCTGCTTCATTGATTTTTTCTTTCACAAAATATGGTGAAAGAAATAAAACCATATTAACTTTATCAAAAAGAATGCTCTACCCGAAGCCATTTACCAGAAGACTGCAATATACACAATAAAACTGAGCTAGGAAAAAGCAAACATAACAGGCACGTACATTTTATTGCAAAGATGCGAAGTGGGTCTAGCTGTCGCTTTCCATGACGACCTGTCCCCGAGATGTTGGAGCTCGCCTGAACTTCTCGGTCAAACAGAAAGTCCAGCAGTGTTAGTGCCATTTTTTCTGGGGTGTTGCATGTCCGGTTCACCATCTCCAAGTCCCTGTGCAGAGAAACTTCATTGTCTGCTGTCATTTGAGTGCTCAAGTAGAAGCCCAACAAATATATTGTAAGAAAAATTGAAAAAAGACAAAACATACCCTTTTGAATTGCAGTGACATTACAGTCAAACAGATGCCTGTACAGACTACACTACAAATGGTTACATTGAAGAGAGAAGAAAAACATGGAGATATACAAATTCACTATCCATGAATTGTGTGGGGTGCAGCAATACATTACTAAACAGAGCCAAAACAGGCTAAAGACCAGATAAACAGTCAACTGTCCTTCCCACAGGAAAGGTCCTCCTATTAACTGCGAGTGCCCAAACAATTCTGGCCACGATTGCATAGGCAAACAATGCAAATCAAATTTTGTTTCAACAATTACAAATTGCAGATATTTCCTTAAAAAAAAAAAAAAATGAAGCCAGAAACATCATTGCATATGCTTGTGATTGAGTTACAGACAAACTGTGTAACATGCAGGAGAGCCCTCTTTAGAAAACTCAAGCGTCATTTGAACCCGCTGAAGTATAGGGTAATAGAGGCCCAAGTATTTGCACCTTGCAACTTGAATTTAAAAATAGCAGTCAAGTGGGTCCAAGTAAATGAGTGGGAGCTACTTGGCTTAAGAGGAGTGAGATATGCTGCCAGTACTAATCAATGATGGCATCAAGGGAAGGAGAGGAGTGGTAGCCACCACATCAAACATTTGCAGGCCACAGAAAATCTGTCGAGTGCTTTGCCCTGATGAGTCGATTGTTTCAAAATAGTGCAGCTAGCATTAGATCCCATTCAATGGTTGTCCACATTTTATTCATTCTTTCTATATGTGGCAATGGCACAGAACCTTCATCTCTACCTAATGAGTTAACCCCCCCTTCTCACACACCTCTCCACCACGAACATCCTGGCACAGTCGTTGGTACTAATGCACTCACCAGAACTTCAGCTCCCCTCACTTGTACGCTAACCCCAGAAAATAGCAGACAAAAATAACAAAAAGATATTCCCAAAAGTAGGCTGCATGTCTCATAAGGGGACGCAAAGAATATAATCACTGTCTTCTAATATAGTACTATGCCTGGTAGTATGGTAAAACAGCAAGCTTCGTTTTCTGTCAGCTTTAAATATTGACCTCATTTCCTCGTCGGTTATCAACCAAAAAGCAAAGGCATTTTCGGCTACTGCGCACGCACTTAACCCAGGCACTGCTGAAGGGAATCCATTAATTAAGTCCTGAGATTATGTCAGGTACAATATATATATATATATATATATATTTTTTTTTTTCCTAAACTAACATCACTCACTAGAACTTCAAGGATAGCATTTGTCAAGCAGGGTGATAAATTTCTCCATTGTTATTACATCTAGTATATGCCCAAGCATATTGATCGATGGCCTCAGTGAATCTGACCACATAAATTGTCGTATTATAGCTATGCGTATTGATATCATCATGCCTTCAAGATTGATGCACCAGAGAAGGGATTGCACACGAGTGTAATAGACTCAAACTGCATGTTCTCAAGGCTGCTTAGAATGACAGCAACTGTGGCTATCACGGGCCGTATACAAGGTCAGACGGTATGTTGTACTAAGCAACTATAGATGTTTTGATATCTATAGCTTACTTAAAACATTGGCTATCTTGATAAACATGCAAACACACAAAAAATCGACATGTGCTTGTTCATTTAAAAGCAAAGCTAAATGAGATGCGATATTTTTATTGTAAAATAAAATATTTTTCCTTAGTTCTTAGAGTTTGAGCACTAGAATAAAAATGTGATTTACCGTAAGCTCAATATCACACATTTCACAAACAGGTTTTTCTTGTTTTGTCAGTAAGAAGTCAGGTGTATGTGAGTGTGCATGTCCTATGCATAGCTGACATAAAATTGCTTCAACAAAGCATTCCTGATGTTCGACATGACTTGCATTCTTTTAAGGTGGGTTTTACGAAATGCAGCTTGTTTACTTCACCTTTCTAAGCAGCCCACTATTTAGCTGCTCTCGATCACAATGAAAAACTCTATTTTTTAAATTTTTTTTTTTGCTGTGGTCCTAAGTTATCTGTAACGTCACTGTAGTTATTTAAAAGTCCTCGACAGTTCCAATGAACTAGGAATGCCATGTTTAAAAGTTGTTGGGGATAAAGTTAAATACATATATAGGTTGGCCATTTTTGGATCTGTTATTGGGATTTTATCTCTTCTTTTAGGATCAAGGGAGCTTTGCCAACACTATGGCGGGGGAAAAAGAGAAGTTGCGTCCATCACACCCTCGTCCCTCTGTGAGTAGAGGCCTTGCAGTGACCTGGAGGTCTGCTGAGCCTGCTTTGGAGGTCCCTGTGCCAGGCTCGCTGTGCGTGGCCAAGGCAGGTGCTTAAGACCACTGTAATACTAAGCCCTGTTACACCACAACGAAACATGCAAGATTCTGCGCCAACGATAGTTGTTTTCGTGCTTCGCGAAATGTCAATTTTTCTGCTACCCATAGTGCCACAATTTCTTTTTCCTTTTTCCAGACTGGGCAAGACTGTGAGTAAGGTGGATGGCTGCCTTCACAATTTACATAAAGGTGTGCTTCTGCTTCCCAGTTCTCAGAAAATTGGTCAGGAGAGGCACATTTTGCATATAGAAGTTGGCCTCGGCTAATCTGGGAGCTGTGACCATACTTCTGGCATTTAAACCATCTAAGTGGGTTTGGAATGTACGGCCTGAGTTTTACCTTTGTGTAGCCTACCTACATGGACTCTGGGAGAGTTCTTGACGAAAAGGTGAGGACAACGTGCTTTGTTTGAATTTCTTTGTTTTCATGTCTGATCTTGAACCTGCAGACTTTTGTCACATTATTCCCCTTTAAAGAGTCTGGAAGTGCTGGTTCGCTCGCATACTTAAGGTCGTCATCTCGGATGACTCCTCAGACTGTGTTCATTGAGCGGTGTGCGCTGACTGTAACCAAGACTTCTCTGAACAATTTCACTATACATTGTTTTCATGCTGATGGTTGTAAAGTACTTATAGCACGAGACCACCATTCCCCAACTTCTTTACTTCCCAGCCCTGACCTAATGTTCAGTTGAGGTTAGTTGAGGTTCTTGTAAATACATATCTGGAAACAAGTCGCACAGTTATTTCCGCATCGTCGTTGTTGACCACATGGAAGCGTAGCAAGTTGGTATTTTTTGGTGAAAAACTAAGCGGTGGTCTCTCAGTGCATCTTATTTCAGAGAGAGGGAAAAAATTAGGCAACAATTTGGAAGCCATAAAATATATAGGACGTTTGATCATGATGCCAGCGCCTACCATGGAGCTCAACAAGGGAACAGGAAAGGAACTTTGAAGAAAAGCCTGCCATTGCCAGTTGTAGGCTACAACTGTAAGCAAATATGGACTCGTTAAGAGTAGCTAGCCATGCAAGGTTGATCCTCACTGCCTGGGAGAAGGAAAAATCCAAGAAAAGAGGAGGAGACAAGATAGCTGTGAGAAAGAAAATAAAAACGTGAAATATGGAGGGGAGGACAGAAAAAGGCGATTGCCGGCTTCCCCCAGTTGGGTCAGACTGGAAATGTTGGCTACGGGAAGTATGAGGCAAAGTGGTGTGTTGCCTCTGCTGAGGTGCCTTTAACAACCCATCACTAGGCATTGGCTCAACCACCAGGATCCCCTTTTCGTTGTAAATGGCAGTACCACGCACAGCTAAGCGTGATGCTAGTGGCACCAAGCATGCTACACCATAGCCTCCTTTATACTCTCTGTACCTGTCAACGTGCCGCGCGAACAATAGAGCGGCGCCGTCGAGTAAAGTTGCGCGGCGCTGCCGCTCCCCTCTCTGAGGACGCCACTGACGTAGGGGTCGAGGCGCATGGGTTGCACGGGTACGAACGTCGGCGCGGGGCGGGAGCACTGTTATTCGCAAGCGGGATAACTGTTCCTAAGCATGAATCGTGCATATTCAGCCTATTTACTTGTAAGGCCAACATCCACTAAGCATAACAAGTGATCATGATACTGGTTAGGCAATAACACCAATGCTATATGACATTTCATGTCAGGCAGTTTCAAGAAATTGTGCATGGCTCGAAAAACTGCATGACTGCTCCACTAGCGCCAATGGTAATAGAAAAATTACAATTCTAGTCTACGCTGCAATAAAACAAAATTTAAGAAGAAAGGCACCAGCATTTATTTACCCATTTCACAACAGCAATGTGCTACAAGAGTACCATGTAGAAGTGGTGAGATGAATAGTTGCCACAAGTAGGGAAAAATGTTCACGGTGACTGCTGTCACTGATTGCACTTCAGAAGCCAGCTTGATTTACAGATGATTGGAAAAACTTCATTGCAGTATGCCACTGAGATCTGCAAGGAGAACAATTTCGGTATCAGCTGTTACTTTCAATGATTCAGCGTGTCATACAAACGTTTTTTTTTTTTTTTAACTTGAAAAACAAGGAAAGACAAATATACGCATTGCATCTTTCTGTTTCGATCACTCCAAAATAATAGTCACAATAGGCAAGGCTCGTGTTTTTATTTTTCACAGAATTGCGCAGTTAGCGAAACAAAAAATGCTGCGCTGGAGCACATGTAACATACCACACCCTAGCCTCTTTTATACGAGTATAAAGAGGCTATGACCACACAGACGAGCTAACCAAGGAGGAAGTTAGCATCGCATTCCAGAAAATACACGTGCACATTTAATATTATTATTACCTTACTGACGCGCAATAAACACACTTCTGGTGCTGTCATTATTTTTCACAGGCCTTAATGCGGTTGAATAAGAGTTTTGCGGTTTCCGATGCTAGAGAGGGACAGCAATTTAGTTGACAAGGAAAACTAATATAGGCTTTGCATGATTCGGTGTAACTCACTTTAAAGTAGTCATCTTCACAATAGGTAAATCTTGTGTTTCTATTTTATCACGAAATTTCGTAATTAGCGTATACTGCAAAAAAAAAAAAAAAAAAAAAAAAAAAGCCTTCGCAGGAGCACATCTAACACACTGTGCAGACGAGCTAGGCAGGGAAGCAATTAGCATTGCAGTCCAGAAAGCACAGGTGCACATCTAACATTACTATTGCAGTATTGACGCTTAATAAACAAAGTGTTTGGTGCTGTCACTATTTTTTACAAGCCTCAAAGCAGCTGAACACTACGCAGCGATCGCCGGAAGGACAAAGCAAAGCTGGCACTTACCAGTTATTGCAATGCTATATTCCTGCAGCACCTGAAGGCAGGGAAAAGTAGAAACATGACCCTGCACACTGCAAAGCAGTCCACGAAACAGCGAGAAAGCGGCAGCGCGTGGCTATCCGGACCGCTTTGCAACACAGCGCACCCGGCACTCGCCTGGCGAGGGTGACCCTACGTCGCTGTCACCCTACGTCGCTGTCACCAGCCAGCAGCATAACTTGTCAACGGAGGAGCAATGGCAGCGACGGCCGCGGAGCGCAAAGTTGCCAGGCACAGAGTGTATAAAGGAGGCTATGGCTACACCTATGACACTATAGCCATGCTAAAATGATATACCGCAGTGATAGTGTTATCAAAGCCACACCTTCAAATCTTAGCAGACTTGCAAGTTTCAAACATAGGGTTTTTGATCCTAATATTTCAAGCGCATTAGTTTCAAGCACATATCAAGCGCACAATATCAGCGCATTAGTTATGAGTTTTATTGAAGAGTTTTATTGCGAAAGCAATACTACTCTAGGTTGAGCCTTCAGCGTAGCGCAGCGGTAGCCACGTCTTACCCACATGACGCTGTGACGTCACAGCCCACGTGACACTAGGGTGAGAGCTGGGCTACCAACTGAAGCGGTCGGCGTAGCGCGGCGGTAGCCACGTCTTACCCACGTGACGCTGTGACGTCACATTCCAGGTGACACACGGGCTGGCAGGAGCTGCCAACATGGGTCTCTTGTTTCACATGAGACGGTTATGTCAGGATCAGCCTGCTAGGACTCTAGCATTCATGTTACCCCTATAGGCCACTAAGGCATGTTCATACGGCTTGGTTAAAGCGAGGCTTTATATGTGGGCCGAGGAAGAAGAAAAAGAGAAGAACACTGGGTCACCCGCAGCTAATGCTTTCGCTCAATATTTGGTTCAGCAGTGTTGAACCCTTGTAATTTCTTGAAGAAAGAACGTCCTCAGACTTGAGGAACTACGGCATTTACTTCACAGACCAACATGTATTCAGAGAGGTCCTTCATAAGGCTTTCCAAGCTCCTCTGTTCTATCAAATGCACATCTTCAAAAATAAATAGCAAAATGGAAGGCATAAAGCATACAAACTTTGAAGGCAACCTTTGAAGGATGTGGCAGCCACAGCAGGCTGAGCATTTAGAATACATGTAAACTTCAGGTTGTGTTTGCTTAAAATCAACAGTGCTTATCATAACCAAAAGACACAAGCAAGTATATGCGTCCAACATGCATAGACACAACACACTTGTTTTATATATAGGTGTAGTTAACAGCAAATGCACTCTGCAATAGATAGGCTTGCTGCTCTAATGCTTTTCATGCTGAAAGCAATGCAAAAACATCTGAGCTCCCTTTGCAGAAATTATGTATAGCATCACTTTGCGTGACAGAGACACTGGGTATGCCATGCTGTAGAATTCTTAGAACCAGTGTGCATTGAATTTCTGCAGTTACCAAGGTGACTATCACCACCATCTTTCAGGTGAGCTATCGCAATGCCATCTCAAAAGTGTAGGTGGCCCATAGGGCTGTATCAAGGAGTATGACCGAATTGCCAAACTGTGGGACCATCATAAAAATTTAACAAACACTGCGACTCAGTTCCGAAATTGTTCTGAACTAACGAGGCTAACACAGGGGCCAGTTGGTTGATCATTTTTAAACGTAAGCTATTTTTTCCTCTTTGCTGCTTTTCCTTTCTCAATACATCAAAGTGCAAGCTCAAGGGCATTAGAAAATGACTTAGTGGTCTGAAAGGCACAGTATAAATGTAGCAACGAATGAAATCTATCCAGCCTAAACCCCACTGCTTAGCCACTAGCACTAATATAGGTACATTTTATTGTAGAAAAGAAAAGGGTAGTTGGATCTTACACAAAATTAAAAATTCTGCAAAACACTCACGATGATGAAATTGGTACCCGAACACGCATTTCTGAGTCCTCTGGACTCCCAAGCCAGGAACCATTCGGGTAGTCATCAACTGAAATACAAACAAATTGCAAATTGTGACTGATCTTCACAATAGAGGAAGTAAAATTTGACTTTCTGAAGCATATCTTGGAGACAAAAAGGCGCTAGTTTGGAACAGCCACTGGTGGTGTGTTTGATGCGCACTGTAAAATAACAGTGTCACCAAGAAGTGAAAATACAGCTGAAGTCACAAAGATCAGTAGCACCTTTATGAAACACACCGAACATAGCATAATATGGATGGACAGCAAGAAATATTTATACCAACATTGACTGCTGTACAAACTGGGAAATGACTCAAGTGTTCCATTTGAAAAGCTTTTGACTTGCACAGGTAACCTTTCTTTTATTTGCATTACAAGAAAAAAAAAATGCTACCCTTACCCTTTTACATATCAAAGTTAAACTGAACATGCAAGCTACTTGAAATTATTTCGGAGCTCAGGTGCATATCGGAAAGGGGGTGGATGGCACAAAACTAAAGACTTATATGGTAAAACATAAATCAGCAAAATGAATGATACACAGCAGTTTAGCAATCATCGATGCGCAGGACAAGAGCAGTAGAGATGTAAAACCAAGTACAGATGACACTTCTGCTGCGGTTACTGTAAAGGCTGAAGTAGTCTTCATGACGACAAGTCAGTAATGGGCGAAGCTTACCAAGATAACACAGAGAAACCGTGCACCTACATCAGTATTTGTTCTGCACTTTCAAAAGTGCGTGAAGAGAGACACCCTTGCCCTATAATAGGTCCAAGCCATGCACAGAAGAGGTTTCACCCAAGGTAGCAGTAGGAAAGCACTAATGTGCCATTTGGCACAACTACCTGCTATGTATGCACCCCAAAAGCATCAGCTTGACATACAGGGTGGCTTTCATGCGCAGAAGGTAGTAATAGGCAACTAGAGGAATGCATCTACACAACTTGTCCTGTATCTGGTGGTGCTGATGAGCGCAAATGGTTGTAAGACACCAACTTCACCTAGCAAAATCGCACTAGGGTGTGCATTAGAATTCACAGATTTTTACTCTTTTACACCAGTCCCAAAGAGTAGCGAAAAATTTTCTACAGAGTTCATGCAAAAGCACTACGAATATGTTATAGAACTACCCTGCTAGGATACTACTTGGCATTTTTGAAAGCATCCCACTTTCAAACTTTCAAACAAAAACTGACAAGCCAATTTAGGGGCTAGAAAACCACCAAAGGAAATGCATAAGGCAAATTCGTAACTCTGAAGCGAGAGCACAGTTGTAGCTGCTTCCTCTATTTGTAACGGCATAAAAACTTCCCACAAAAGGTACTCCCGGACTTCCATGAATATAAGACACCATTTGCACAGCAGAGCTCTTAAAACAAGATGCACTGTCAGGAACTTGGTGATGAGCTAAATACACACTGTGTTGTGAAGCATGCGAGCAAAACCGTACATGATCGTCACCCACTTCTGGGTGTTTTTAGTGATGTAAAGGTCACTAGCACTAAATGTCCCCATATGTCAGGAAAGTCGGAAAAATGTAAGCAAGTCACAGGTTCAATGCAGCACTGTTGCAGGTGAGCAAAGCTTTGCAAATTCACTGCATGATGCTGACAGCTAAAAATGTTTACGCGATGGTTCCTTGAGCTGACTTTACTTCAAGCGCTGGAGTGGTGTGCTGCAGAACAAAATCCTAGCATGCAACTACTGTATTTAGGGCAGTGTACTCGCTCCTTCATTTTATTAATGCAAAAGCCTCGCAAGTCTTATTACACGATATTCTGTAGGTGAACACTGTTGTTGTCGTGGAGGCCGAGATGGTCCCAAAAATATGAATCATCATGCCGCTATCGTGCTCACATCAACGCAGCTGGTAAAATGCGGCTTGCAGCTGAGTGAGACACATGCAATGCACCAAGGCCACGTGTGCTACAGGAGGATCAAATGGGCAGAGCTGCAGCAAAGACCCTTCAAGGCTAAGCAGGCTGTAGAGATAAGAGGCTGCCACCAAGGCAAGCAATAACCAAAGCAAGTATATAGTGCTCTGCCATTGGCACACCTTTCGCCAAGATGGAAGGCAAAGCGTCCAAATATAGTGCCGCTGCACGAAGCCATCCTCACAAGCATGCAGATGCTGACAAGGCACGCAAGCGGGCAAAATGAAGCTCATCGTGCAAAGAGAGCTGTGCTTGCAAAAAGTAATGCTTTTGCATTCCAACAAGTAAGCAGTCTTAAGTGTCTCTACCTAATTTGCACAAATCTGTACCAAATGATGCACAGATCTGTCTTGTGAATTCTCTGCCAATGAGACTGGAGCATGGTCGCAGTGTGGTGTCAATGATGCAAAAATTGCCAATATTTTCATAAGACAATTACAAAAACAATGTCTGAATGTGCCAATAAAGCACTTGCTAAGAATCCATCAAACGGCTCTGCATGCTGCTGATCCTTCTTAGACAAACTTGCAGAACCACCATAGTGTGGCGTCAGTTTCATGAGAATTGCCAATACCCTTAAGAGCATGCCATATGGCAAACTTTTTCAAAACAAGAAAACACAGACACACAACATAGGCCCCACAGGTGGCACTAATCCAACAGCAATTTCTACATTGGCTCCAGACAATGTTCTCTCCTCATTTGCAAAGGGAATAACTAAACAATAGTCAATGAACTTATAACTCAGACAGTACTGTTGCAGATTGCATAAATATTGCAGATAAAAACTGCAAATTCTTTAATGTAAGCAATAAAGTGCATGAAAACAGCACCTGTGACTACATCAGTTTTCAGGCAGGGAGCAAATGATAACACACTTTGCATCCCCTTTCAGAGGCAGCTTGAAATGACCCCACCATTTATTCAGTGCTACTACTCTATATGTACTTTCTTTCAAATTTATCTCTATCACAAATGCACAAAATGTACTACCCAGTTTTTGCATGTGCCATATATTTGAACTTCCCAGCAAAGCGCTTATGTTTTACTTAAAATGAGGTGCACTCAGTCTGTTCACAGCTGACGACAGCAACACACTTTCCTTAGTAAAAGTGCACAAAGCAAAAAATTCTAACTGATATTTTCTAAACAATGCTATGATATCAGCATTTCAAAGTTTAATTTTCAAGAAAAAGTCTATTCACATGAGCAAATCATACAAAATATTGCTTGGAAAACAAAAAATGAAAAAAAAACTTACCTGTTCCACCTGCTGGTGACGGGACACAGACAGTCACGCTGGTCCTATACAAACAAAAATCAAACAAAAAGAGCAGATGTGGCTTGTTTAATGTTACAGGAAGCCTTACACATATTTCTGTAGCTCCCAGAGCCCATGCCATTAGCAACAAAGTGACCCTTGCATTACTTTTATTTGAACATTGTCTTCCATAACGAAGTGAAAAAAATATGCATATTCTGTAACTGGCTAAGTGAGCATTATCCTATATTACTTGAAAAGGCACTATCTTGTGAACTGTAGTGATTAGGAGTTTGATAAACTTTCAGGCTATCTTTTCCAGAATTTCCTTCAGAAATAGGTCATTTTTCTTTTCTTTGCAAACTAAAACACTCAAAACTACTGTGACACCACACATAGCGCTGCTTATTAATTAAACGGAAGCAAAAAAGGCTGTGATATTTGAAAACCTACAATGCTCATTTTTTGCACCCAACTTTAAATTCATCCGTGTGACATTTTTTTTCCCCCAAACACCATGTGTCACAGCAATGCTATCACTAATTAAAACTGCAGCACTGAACTACCCTTCTCATGACTCTAGTGAAGCAAAGATAAGAAATGCTACCACTAACAATGAGAACCCTAGTGTCAGAGTCTTCTGTCACGCAGTCTTTCTGCAGGCAAAAGCAAGCCATACTGAAACTGTACTGCTTCTCTGCTCCTCCAATGCATTCAAAAATTTGCCCAAAAGAAGAAGCGCACTTGTGTGTGTTCGTCACTACAGCTTTTTGCACTCCTTTTTTGCTATACAGGCAATGATGGTCATAACAATATAGCTCTTCCATAACTTAGAGCATGATTCTAAGGCAGCTTCTCCACAGGCAGCTCCTGTGCATTAAGCAGCGCCGAAAGTTGGGCGAGTTGGTATGCGTTCTTTCTTCCCTAGCACTGAGTGGCACATGTTGCTTACAATTGTTCCTTTGACCTAAGCTTCCATAGGAAGGCTGCTTCTTTAGTGTGTTCTTTCAAAGCAATTTGTATAAACTGCATGTTTCGGCAATAAACCCCAGTTGTGAATTAGCACTTGTCTGTGTCGTCCTTTCCGTCCTTCGTGTTTCTTTCGTGCTATTTTTTTCATCGTGAGCTCCTATGCAATAAAAGAGAACATTAAGCTTTCAAGAGCGTCAACATTTTCTTCAAACTGTATACGATGATGATTATCTATAGCACAAGGGCAGCTTTGCCAAAGAGCGCAATGACACAGGGTATTGTGCTCTACAAAAGGTTGGGTAAAAGACCCACATTTTCCAAGCATTCCACCCTAGATAAGTCAAGGATCAGGCTACGGGAAAGCCTGTACTTATAGTATAACCATAAGTGTTGGCTGCCCGCCATAGTCAAAAGGCAAATTCATCCCTGAAGTTCTTTGTGGTTTTTGTTGCTTCCCAGTTTTTTACTTCTTAAAAGGGCGCGTGAAAGAGCTAGCACCCAGGTTAGAAAAAGCAAAAGATAGCAAGAAGAAAAAGAGAATAGCAATTGAATTGGCCATCACCCTCCTGCAGAATTTCTGATCTAGCTTATACTGGAAATAAAAGCTTTCTTTTACAGTTTCCTTCTCAACTCACATGTTGCAGCAAGATAGCATAAAGATAGGCTAAGAATATAGAGGGGGACTGGACACTGCTCTCCTCTCATATTACGCCCCTAGCCTTTCTGGGCGACTGGTGCCATTGCTCTCTCTTTACAGACGAAATGGAAGGGAGTGACAAACACTGCTTGTAAATTAGCTGTTCCCTCATGTACCGTCTCTGCCACCTCATCTGCCAATGTTATTGCTGTTTTGCTTATCTTTGCAAACCACAGGGAGTGACATTTCATGGTGAGTCAACAGCAGCCTCTCAGAGCCGCTACATCATGCAAAGCCAAAATGACGATGATGTGCAACAGAATTTGCATGGCAAACCAGCACCAGACGTTGCCACGAGGAGCACGGATGAGAATTTAAAAAAATTATAAATTATCGGTTCCCTTTTGAGGATACTTTATGTAAAGCATGTATTTTATAATCACCATCAAAAAGTTAATGAGACCTGGTGCTCTTGAGAAAAAATGTTCACACCACCACGTATTTGACAATGCAATGCTGGCATGACTTAATGAGAGCAGTGCAAACAGCGCTCATGTCAATTTTTTTTTTTTTGTCACATGTTAGGAACATGCAGATTAATCATTTATTTTTTGTTCTGGGCATATACAACCAGCACGTGCAAGCCCTTTAAAAACCTGATAAGTAAAGAAACTTCAACCTATCATTTTTTGGAATTTTCGCTATGAAACTAGATACTTTATTGGAGGGCAAAATTTCTACTCTAATGTTGAGTTTTTCAAAAAATTAGCAGAGGCTTAGCATAGTTAAACATTGTATTCAGCAAAAGCTTCACAGCATGGTTACACTTGGTAGAACTCTCTCGTAGCCCGATTTAACTGGCATTGGTACGACACGCTAAGCATAGCATCATTGCCACTGCTGTCCATGGCCGGCTCTGAGTGAAGTGTTGTTAATGCGACTGTAGAAAAATTGAAAAGAAAATGCACGGGCCTGCTGACTGGCTCTATAGCCGAGCCATCACTGATGCCTTGTGCGGAGAGAGGAGAAACGAGAGAAGAGAAAAAGAAAAAAAAATGAGGGAGAGAGAGAAAGACGCGCGTCGCAACAGCCATCGTCCACCACCGAAGCGGCGGTGGGTGCAATGATGGCCTGCACAACAGGTACAAATGCTAAAGGCACACGAGCCCCAGCCACAAACGGTAGGGGCCCCTGACAGCCACCCCACTCCAAGCCGAAGCGAAGTTGCTCCCGATTCTTATGTCCATCGATTGAAGTCATGGCTGCTTCCACCGTGCGATGGCGCGACGTGACGTGACACTCATGTGATTATTCATGTGCGCCACTCCCCTTCCACTCTCTCCTCAGCTCCAAGTTTGAAATGTAAAAGATCACCCAAAGGTCAAAGGGCCAAGGTCGTGACTTTGTGGTGCGACACTAAGGTGGCCCACAAGGTTACGCTTCAAGTGGTTGGATGTTTGGGGAAAGGAAGGCTCCTGTGGTTCCTTGAAGGTCAATGGCTAGCCCACCCTAACACTGTGTTGGTTTATAGGCACAGTATCAGGTGCATTTTTCTGTGGACACCTGAATCGCATAGCAACAGTAGTTTGTCCTACTGCTCCTTGAAGGTCAAATTGAAGCCCATGCGAAGGGTGGCTCTACCTAGCGTAGTGAAGCTTTTGCTTCAGAAACAAGATAAAGACAAGGAGCATTACTACTCGAAGTGCTTACTCAACTTTATTTCAATGTCGCTTGAGAAATTTTGACGGTTGGTTTTTCTGACTAAGAAAACATGTGATAGTTTCGAATGTAATGGTGCTCAATTTGATGACAAAAGAGTGATGACCAATTTAGTGTGACTCAGTTCAGTTCAGTCGTTCAGTCGTGTCCGACTTTTCATGACCCTATGGACCATGTCACGCCACGCTTTCCGGTCTCTCACTATCTTCCTAACATAACATAACATAAAGTCACATAACATAGTGTGACTAAGCCAACTTCATATTCGGTGCTCTAGCAATTTAGTTTTTACTTCAGTTTTGGGTTGCACTTACTCATTAGCATTCGGTCATAATATACCGCATTATGCAGAAGACCTCCTGACATATGTATAAAACCCCGCTTTACTCCAAGCTGTAAAAACGTGCCTGCATGACCTAGGAGTAGCATGTCTGATTTGGAATAAAAGGTCTCGGTAGGTTCGACTCCCACCTCAAATGTGCTGCCCAACTAGGCAGCTCCTGCCAGTTCGGTCATGACACATGATCTTGTGTGCCACACAAACCACGAACCAGTCAATGCCTGGCCATGTCGCCTACCAACTACCTCTTGCTAGAGATATGCTTGTGAGGAAGACCTGACAAGCAAACATCGGCAAAACGTGGAACTGGGGGTAAGTGCCTGCGTACAATGAGTCTTGAATGTTTCACTATGCCTTCTCCGCCTATTCCCGATGCCCTTATTAACCCCTTAACCGTTTCGGACGAGCTGCGCTCGTCCTTGCCAAGCCGTCCCCAAACCGTTTTGGACGACTATAGCTCTTCCTCGCTGAATAGGTTCTTCCCTTCAGTGTTTCGGACGATCAGCGCTCGTTTGTGGCTTAGATGGCATTTTGCTCAACAGATGGCAGCACTGACCTGTTAATTTCGTTTTTTTCTACCACATAAACGTCTTTTTCGTACGGCAACATGGGTTTTAAAAATGGCATCTGGCGGAGGCGACGCGTGCATTGCTGGCCCGTCTTCTCGGAAACGACGCTTTTCTTCGTCGTCATCTTCTTCAGACGATGGTGATTCAGACACTGAAGTGTACATTGCTTCAGGGAGCGAGGAAGACAGTGATGACTTTGTGCTGAGCAGTTCTTCCGTATTGTGAGAAATAATAAAGTTCAATATGCTAATTTGACTTCGTGTTTGCTTCAAATATTTTTTAGAGATCAAATGCATGCTTTTTATTGCAATAATAACCGAAATCAGGAATAAAAAAAGCAGTTTTGTTAAATTCGTTGATATAACAAAACGGTGAAGGGGTTAATTAACATGAAGTATTAAACATGCTAACATGATTTCATATATGTTGTTTGCAGGGTTTAACATTTCAAAATGGCTCAGGCTATGAGGAGTGCATTTGATTTATAAAATTCAGTGCCTCAAAACGAAATTGGCTACGAGGGACACTGTAGTGAAGGCCTCTGGAAATTTTGACCACATGGTGTTCTTTACATTAAACTGACACCACACATTACAACAGCCCCTTGGGTTTCGCCTCCATCAAAACGCAGCCACAGTAACTGGGACTGTAACTTGCATCCTCAGGATCAACAGCTGAGTGCCGTAACCACATAGCCACCATGCTGAGGCAAACATGCTAACATGATTTTAAAACTTGATGTGAAGAAGCCATGCAAGATTCTTAACATCTTTCTGAAGAGATACGCAGAGTAGATTGATTAGTTACTTGTATTTATTTATTTATTTGAAAATACTGCAGTCTCGGAAGACCAAGCAGGTGGGAATATACAGAAACAATGCAGGTCAGCTTTTCAAAAAAAAAAAAAAAAACATACTTGAAACTGGCGCTTGATTTAACAGAAGAAAAAATAAAAGGGATCACACAGCAGCAAATCCAGACCAGTAAATGAATGCCGTACAAGAGCACAAAACATTACACAACAATAGGACATGTAAATAAGGGCAAAAACAGCAGAAAATTAAAAAACATCACAACTGTAATGCGTTTGTTACACCACATTCAAAACTTTCCAAAGAAAAAACGGTTGCAGGCAGATTGTTCCACTCTATTATTGTTCGTGGAAAAAGGGGGTATTTAAACAAATTGGTGCGCACGGTATAAGAGAGCAAATTATGGGCATGTCTGTGTCTTGATGAGCACGATAAAAATGGCTGAATATAATTTTGTGAGTTGACGTTCAGATACTTTTTGTAAATTGCAAATAAAAATTTAAGTCGCATAATTTTTATGCCTAGTTTCCAGTGTTGGGATGTAATTATCAGATAGAACCTTTGATATAGAATCAGTAGCTCTATATTGATTAAATATGAAGCGAACTGCGCACCTTTGGACCATTTCCAGCTTTTGTTTGTCTTTTACGAAGAAGGGATCTCAAACCACTGAAGCATACTCGAGTTTCGGCAAGATAAATGCTTTGTAGGCTTTAAGTTTTAGGTCAGAAGGTGCCTGTTTTAGCTTGTGTCTTAAAAAGCCGAGTTTACGTGTAGCAGATGCGCAAATGTTTGTTATATGCTTAGACCACGAAAGAGCGTTAGTAATTGTAATTCCCAGGTATTTGTATTCATCTACTTCCTTTAAAGGGTGACCATCGATAACATAAAATATATAGGGATGCTTTTTATTTGTGACGCGGAGCAGTACTGTTTTTTGGGAGTTAAGTGTCATGCCCGATACCACACACCATTCACTGATATTCGTTAGGCTGTCGAGTAAATTTCTTTGGTCTTGTTCACAGGTTATTTGTTTATAGAGAAGGCAATCATCTGCAAAGAGGCGGATGTTAATATTGGGATGAATGTGAGTAATTATGTCGTTAACGTAGATTAGGAAAAGGATAGGCCCTAAAACACTTCCCTGTGGAACTCCCTGTGAAACCGGTAAAGTATTGGAACAATGCCCTCTGATGTCGACAAACTGGGTACGATTTGAGAGGTACGCATTGATCCAATTTATTATGAAGGAAGGAATACCGAAATTAAGTTTAGTCAAAAGTTTGCTATGAGGAACCCGATCAAAAGCCATGCTAAAGTCAAGAAAAATGAGATCGACCTGGCCAGCTGAGTCAGGAACTTTAGCAATGTCATGGACTGTTGTTACTAGTTGGGTACACGTAGATAATCCTTTACGAAATCCATGTTGGAATGGAGTCAGCAAATGGTTACTTTCTAGAAAATTTGTAAGAAAGTGAGACACGATATGCTCTAATAATTTACAGCACGTAGAGATTAAGGATATAGGGCGGTAGTTTTCCATTAAGAGATGATCACCTTTCTTGTGAACCACTATAACGCAAGCAATACGCCAGTCATCCGGTAAAATAGCAGTGCATAACAAGAGGCTAAAAATGGATACTAATATATGCGACAATGGTTCAGCATAGCGGCGAAGGAAGGAATTGGGAATATTATCTGGACCTGAAGCCGATTTTTCTTTCAGGTTTAGTACGAGTGACAAGACCCCTTCAAACGTAATAAAGTCTGGGTCTGAAGTGGATGGCAATAACATGTTAGCTGTCTCATCTCTGGGAGAGAACACAGAGCGGAAATAATTGTTCATAATATCAGCAACTTTGCTTGGTTCCGTAATGATTTCAGAATTTTTTAATATTCGACCAATTCCCACATTTTCAGTGCCAAGGTAGCGCCAAAACCTGTCTGGATTAGTCTTCATAAAATTTGGCAGCGTCGTAGAGAAGTACTTTTTCCTAGAGGATATGAACTCAGTCGAGAGCTGAGCTTGAAGTTCGCGAATTAATTCAGAGTTTCTAGATTTGCACTTTTTTGCGCGCTTCAACCTGCGTTTTAAGTGAATAATACTTCGGTTAATCCAAGGATTTTTTTGCTTGGGTTTAATTTTTCGGTCTGGAATGAATTCATTCATACAGTATTTAACTGTACTTTTAAACAATAGCCATAATGACACAGCATCACTACAAGGAAGATTGTCAGCCAGTTTCCAAAGTTCGTTAAGGATAGACTGATCATCAGCGTGGGAAAAGTCTATTATATTATGAATGATGTCTCCGATTAGAGGTTCTGTAGCATTTCTGTGATTTAATGCTTTGATAACGCTGAGAGAATCGGTATAAATAATGCTATATTCAAAACCTGTCTTTAATATTTTTTTCTACTGCCAAAGAAAGAGCGTGACATTCAGCTGTGAAAATTGATAAGAACTCCAGTAACTGTACTATTTTTTCCCATTTTTCTTGTACCACAGCACTCCCAACGTGAGATGCCGTTTTAGACCCATCTGTATAGAACGCTGTGTAATCTCTGTATCTGTCCTTGTGCTATGTGTTCTCTTGTGCTAGAACTCTTGTGCTATGTGCTCATGTGGTGTTTGTTTCTTACAGAAGTGTGTCAATGTAAAGTCATGCATAGCGGAGAAATGGTACCAGGGGGGTAGTGGACTGGGTTTTCGGGCAATATTTGGAAGAGAATAAAGTATGTCTAATTCTTGGCATATCTTTTCAAAACGAATAATTAATGGTCTGATTGCTTGAGGTTTGTTGTTAAACAGGGTTCTGGATGAGCACTTTGTAACTATGGGGTAGCAAAGATGTTTTGGTGGTGAACGGATCTTAAGAATATATGAACATGTTAGCATGGTTCTTCTGTCCTCAAAAGATGGCTCGTTGGTTTCCACATAAAGACTGTTTATAGGTGATGTCCTGTAGGCTCCGGTTGAGAGACACAGACCTGAATTATGTACAGGGTCCAATCGCTCCAGATATGAAGGTCCTGCTGAACCATACACTATGCTACCATACTTGAGGCAAGAGCGCACTACAGAGCGGTAGATATGCAAGAGGCACATCCGGTCAAACCCCCAATGTTTACGTGAGAGGACCTTTAATATATTGAGAACTTTAGATGCTTTCTTTTTTAGGGCATTTATATGGGGGAGGAAAAAGAGCTTTCTGTCAAATGTTAAACCGAAGAATTTGTGTTCGTGTTTTACTGGTAGTGTAATTCCATTAAGGCAGATGATGGGGTCAGTGAGCAGTCCTCATGAAAAGGACGGCTACTGACTTTTGCGTGGAAAACCTGAAACCATTTTTATCTGCCCATGCTGCCAGCTTATTTACTGTTAGCTGTATCTGCCTTTCACATGTTGCTACGCTGGCTGATGTGCATGCAATGTGCAAGTCATCAACATAAACCGAGTACGTAATGAACTTCAGGATTACCTTTGCTATAGAGTTCATTTTTACAATGAAAAGAGAAGTACTTAAAATGCACCCTTGAAGCCCACCAGTTTCTTGTGTTAAGTTTTTAGAAAGGATGGAATCAAGACGTACTTGAAAAAATCAGTTATGCAGAAAGTCAGTTAGACATTTAAGGGGAGATGCAGGTCGAAAAATGCGGGTTTTTTCGAAAATGACTGATTTTTTGTTTTTACTTGTTTTGTCAAGTTTAATATCTCTTTCATGAAAATAAAAATCAAAGCTGAGTTTAAACAGGAAATGGGCTGAAATTACGTTTAAAGAGCGCACGGTGGCAGTTAAATGACCGAAAGTATGCTATCTTCGAGCGTCCCGCGGTCGGCATAGCGCAGTTGATCGCTGTTGCGGATCACGTGAGGAGATCAGCCAAGCCGCATTCTCCCAATCACCACAGTTGCCCGGCGTCTAAAACACAAGCAATAATAAAAAAAAGCATGCCTACGTCGCGTTTTTCAAGCGCTGCGACTGGTTTTTAAATCACGTGGTACGAATCGAGCCTCGCCATTGGCCGCCGCGCGCGCGCATGTGGCGAAGCCCACTTGCTGGCTCCATGCTACGTCGAGGTGCGTTTCCGAGTGACGATCGTTCGGCAACTTTATCTTCGTCATGGATGAAGCACAATTGAACCAGCGCAGTCACCGAGGAGTGAAATACCGTTCTGTTCACAAATATAGAGGACGTTGGCGAAAATCGAAAGAGAAGGCTCGTCCAGTGACAACTCGACCTGTGGCAGTTAGGCCTAGTGGAACCGACGCCGATCCCTCCAGCGTTTCAGATGCCTCCGAGGAATTTGAAGCGGCGTTAGATTGTGTGAGTGCCTCGGAAAAAAAGATTGGGCATTTCTAAGGTGAGGAAATAGCCTGCGATGTACTGACTTGGCAGCGGTGAACGTTCTTGTGGGTGGCGCGATTTGCCCAAGCCAGCGCTCTAAAGTTATAGAGCGTGACGTCAAAATGACGACGCCGTGACGTCTCGGCGAGACGTCAACGCGTGACGAAAATCTTAATCAACCAATGACCGCCAGGGTGCCGCCCCGGACCGCTTATTTTCACGGCAACAGGTTTATTCGCACGTCAAGGAGCCGTTTGCTAACTTTTTTATAGATATAGCGTGTGAATAAATTAACTAAAGTTTTATATTTTCAAGAAGCCGCATTTAAAGTTCAATGTTATAAAAAAAATCAAGAAGCAGCTACAGTTTTGCAATTAAACGCTCTCGTGGGTAGCTTCTTTTGCCGCAAGGGCGCGCTGGCAGAGGTAAACAAACCGTAAAAATGGCGATTTTCAGTAAAAGCTGATTCCACGGCTATAGTGCCGGCTTTTGCGCATCGTCTGATGTCAAGGTACTGTGTGATGGTCCTAAATGCGCGGAGAAATCGTACCGAAAGCAATGTAATCGGGGCTTTGTTTATTTTTTTTTTAGGAAACAGAAACAAAAGATCGATCGCGGAGCACAGGCTAAATAAACTTTTATGTCCACACGAACGTCTCACACACAAATGCTTCAGTTAGAACGAGCACGGGGAAAAGCAGCGCGGTTGAGCGTACACTACCAACCTCGCTCGTTTTCATTCGTTTTGCACTGTATGTCGCCTTCGCCTCCGCCTTTTGCTTTGGGCGCACTGCGGAGCCCAACCACCCTTCAGCGCCAACTTTGCAGTAGTTGAGTTCAGCCATTTGACGCACGCACTTGCTCACCGTCAGTTATGAGAGGCCGACTACCTGTGGAGACGAAATCCTCCGGAGGCAAAAAAAAAAAAAAAAAATGATCGAAGTACGCATGACAGCCGCACCGTCAAGAGCGGTCGACTGCGAGCTTCATCACAGTTCATCGGCGCATTCATCGCACCACCATTCCGCTTTCGCATTTTCAAGTCGAAATAGGCGTCGGAACAACTCGCCGAACAAGTAGAACGCATTCTCACACACCGCCCTTCGTC
Source organism: Amblyomma maculatum (assembly GCF_055883805.1). Taxonomy (NCBI): domain Eukaryota; kingdom Metazoa; phylum Arthropoda; class Arachnida; order Ixodida; family Ixodidae; genus Amblyomma; species Amblyomma maculatum. The sequence goes on from NC_139344.1 coordinate 188,340,552, forward strand.
GTTGCTCGCGCCGGCGTTGCCGCTTCAGCGCCGCAGCCACCACTCACACCACTCCACCGCGGACGCCGCCGCCATTTTCGCTCTATAACTCGCTCTAAAACGTTTTAGACCGTTTCATCGCGCTCTACAAAAATAGTCTAAAACCACGGGCATAATTAGGTGCGCGACGTCATCTGTTTTTTCGCCTCCGCGACGCAATCGCAGCATCCCGTGACGCAACTTTTCAAGATGGCGACGGCGACTAATAGGAGCGGGCGTTTTAGAGCGCTCTCAATTATAGAGCGGTCCGTAATACGATGTCAGGACTTCCATTATTCGGGAACCGGCCGCAAAGCGCAGACTCGCTTCGTTTCTTGAGCTACTCTGTGAGAACTCTGCTTGCCTGCAATGTGTGCTTTCCACAACATACTGATTGCGGCGAGTTATGGCGTGCAAGGATGCGAGCAGAGATTGACAGCGGGAGCTCGGATGAAAGCTTCGCCGTCAACGTCAAAGCTGCTGTGGCGGCCTGTTTTATAGGAATTGGATATGAGCAGCTAGTGCGATTTTCCTCAATTATTGGACTCCACAGGCCAATGCATCATAGCTTGGCACATCCAGAGAAATAACAATGCAGAAACAAATGTCCTTGAAGCTGACTGCGGAAGCGGACGCAAATCGCCGCACACTGAAGAAAAAAAGCGCATGTCAGAGTCCACTCGCAAGGGTCACGAGGGAGCGACATATGCTGCAGGAAGTTTCTAGTGCCAGTGGCTGCTTTATGGACAATTTTCTTCTTTTGTTCCAAAGTTTGATCGGAATTGAAGCTCTCTTTTTTAAATAAACATGCAATTTTAACTTCAAATGCATTTTTCTCAAAATGCAATTTTGGGCAATTTTCAGTATTTGCCCTTCATGTTTTTGGTACTTCTGATGCTCATATCTGAATGAAATTTTGCACACATTTTCTCTGAGGCATGAGGAGTGCCATTATCTCTTTCAAAAATAAATACTGATCAAATATTTACAAAAAAAAATAATTACCACATGGTGGTGTCTTGACAATGTAGACTTGCCAGGTTCAAATTTTTCATGTCATTAGCATACTTAATATGTACTTTATTATTAGTTTTTGGCACTCTGCAGTTTATATGGATCAAAATGAGCCATCAACGATGTGTGTTTATGGAAGTTTAGTATGACAAAGAAGGGGGGCAAAAGAATGTATATTTTACACACTGTCACTAAACAGAACAAAAACTATGCAACTTACAATAAACCTAATTGCAGATTTGAAATCAGCATAAAAAACTGAATTATTAACCAGAGTTTCATAGCTCTAAGTCAAATATTAAAGAAAAAGTGTCTTCGAGTAGCATCTCCCCTTAAGCATCCTGCCGTGAATTCCAAGCTCTCCCAAATCCCGTAGGATCCCAAACCTCCACGTCGTGTCGTAGGCTTTTTCGAGGTCAAAAAAGATAGCAAGGCAGTTTGCTTATGAATAAACGCTTCTCGAACTGTATTCTCGAGGCGGACAAGGTGATCAGTAGTGGATCATGTTTTCTTGAAACCGCCCTGGTGAATGTCCAGCAGTTTTTGACATTCGAGAACAAACATCAGTTTTATATTTAGAATGCTTTCAAAGCACTTCGCTAGACAGCTCGTCAGAGCTATTGACCTATAACTGCCTGGGAAGTTTGGTAACTTCCCAGGCTTCAACAGAGACACTATAATAGCTTTCTTTCAGGCCTCAGGAATTTTCCTGGATATCCAGATTTTATTAAAGAGTTTCAATAGTATTTCTACTGAAGTTTCAGATAAATGAGCTAACATTTCATAATGAACTTCATCGGGCCCTGGAGCAGTTTTTTGTCTGATAACAGCACTCTATTTATTTTTTCAAGTGTAATGTTAGCATTAAAGGTTTCGTTTGCACTACCAGACATTGGGAGTTTTTGTCTTTCAGCTATTGATTTGTACTTTAAAAAAGAATGTGTATATAGTGTGCAGAACTTGAAACTGCAGCAAAATGTTTTCCTAATATGTCTGCTTGTTCCTCTATACTCGTTTGTAAGCCAGGGGTTGTCAGTAAAGGAATTGCAAAGGGGGAGTATTTTCCGTCTAGTTTATGAACTTGCTCCCACATCTTTTTGGATGTAGTGGAGCTGTTTATTGACACATAATTCTGACAGGACATTTTCTTGGCACATCGGCGAGTGTGCCATGCCTTCGCTCTTGCCTTTTAGAAATTGATAGGATTTTCGTGTGTTAGATATCTTCGGAATACTCCCCATGCCTTATTCTGTTTCTGTTTTGCTTGTTTGCATTCTCGTGTATACCAAACTTTGCGTTTTCGCTGTACCACTCCCGACGCCTGAGGAATAGCCAAGTGTGCGGCAGCAATAATGCAAGCAGTAAACTTTTTAACTCATCCACGCCGAGGTGATCTGAAAAGACTTTTCCGAGGTTTGCTTCAGTGCGGAATAGTTGCCAGTCGGCTAAATGAAGTGTCCATCGTCGTGGTTTGGTTAACATGATGGATGGTGAGGATGTTAGATTAATTATAATGGGTAAATGATCGCTTCCAAGTGGATTGTCCAGGATATCCCATTTAAAATTATAGTAAAAACAGAAGGTGAACAAAAAGACAAATCCAGACAACTCATTTTTCCACTGCTCGGGGAGCAGTAAGTGTGCTTCCCTGTGTGCTTCTCTGGCAGACATTATTACAGAGAATAAAATCTTCTAAAATCCTGCCTCTGGTGTCTGTGTGTTCACATCCCCAAAGGGAGGAGTGGGCATTAAAATTCCTGACTAAAAGGTATGGCTCTGGTAGTTGCGTTAGAAGTGCTTCTATGTCATGGAGTGTGACTGTTAAGTGTGGTTCGATATAAATAGAGCATACTGTGATTGTTTTAAAATCAACGATGGTGACGGCAACTGCTTCATATTTAGTTTTAAGGCTAATCTCGTGAGTGGCTACTCCGCTCTGAATTATGATGGCAGCACCTCCAGAAAGCCTGTCTGATTGCTTGTGATCACAATGAAAAACGTGATATTTTTTTTTTCTTTTTTTTTTTTGCGGTCCCAAGTTTGTTGCTTGGAGACACAACGCTAAAGGAGAAAATGAATTTAAGATGTCTGTTCAGTCACAGTAATTATTTAAAAGTCCTCAACAATTCCAATGAATTAAAAAAGCCATGTTTAAAAATATTGTTGGGATAGAGTTAAAAGCCTAAGATTGTAGGTCTTTTGGACCTGTTATGGGAACTTTCTCCCTTTTTCTTCTCTCAAGGGAGCTTTGCCGCCTAGGCAGCGAGGGTGAAGAAGTTGTGTCCATCGCATCCTCAGACGCGGTGGAGAACTGTGCAGAAGGCACAGGCTTATCTGTTTTAGACTTTGCCTCATGGGCCAAGGCCTTGGAGCCAGCTGACCTTATGGGGGTGTTACTCCCGCAAGAATGCGCCACGAGGGGACTAGACGCTACAGTCGCCTTCTAGCCCCGACGTGCAGCCCTAGCAGACAGAGCTGTGACCCCCAACCCGCGGTGCGAGAAGTCGCTACTGCGGCGGGTTCGAGCCAGAGGGGACAGAAACCGAGTTCGTACTCTAACAGTTTATTGTGCTCGAGTACACGGCAAAGGAAAACACACTAAAGAACAACCGCCGTGTAGCGAGCGAAAGCCGCGTACGGGGGTGAAATAGAACCACCTAAGGGAGAAGCACGCACGAGGAGGGAGAGGTACTGCTCACCTGCGTGCGGCTTCGTGCTCACGGCCCGCGGCAGTCAGTGCGCGCTGGACCGGGAGCAGAGGGTGAAGGCGGCGGTCTCCCGACGGCAATGCTGAACCGTGCGTGTGCACGCCCAACCGTCAAAAGACGCCGAGGGAGTTGCGACAGACGCGCATCTCACCTCGGCTCGGGGAGAGGAGGTTTCCTGGGTATCCGGTAGGAAAGAAGGAAACCCGTGCGGTGTCGCCGCGGGAGCCTGGGAGGATGGGAGGGTGGCCAGTGTGCCCTCTCCTCGCGGTCCTCCCCAAGAGCGCACGTAATCACGCGTGGTAACTACGCGCAGCCCTTTATAATGGGGGCAGGGGATTATGAATCCCCACATCCCCCCCTCCTTAAAACCGCCGTACGGCTAAAAGTAACCGCGTTCACCCAGAGATATACTGAGTGGGGCCGGCTAGACGCCGTGTAACTTTTAAACCCGTTTAAAGAAAAGCGCCAATATATAAAGAGTTGCAGACAGCTCACAGCCACGGGTGTCGGAGGGGGAGGCAAGGCCGACGACCACAGGAGACGACCTTGGAGCTGGGGACACACGTGCGGCGGCCGCAGGTCCCGCTTCTTCACCGTCACTCGGCCAGGCTTGGAAGTGTCGATGGCTGCAGGCCTGCTACTGCATTCATCGTCGGTCAGCCAAGGCAGCCTGCCGGGGAACGGTTAGGAACTGCGTCTTCGCGTTGCGTAGCATGCTGCAGGCCCCCCTCAGCGGGTCGTCCGCTCGCTCCCGGTCGGCCTCTTTTCCCTCCGTCGTTGACGCCGCCGATGGCGAGGGCAGCGGGGCGCCAAACTGCTCCCGCTGGTGAAGTCACGGCCGCGAGCACCGAACGGCGCCGAGGCGGGCTCTTTGCTGCAGCTTTCGTCGTGCTGGACGCAGGGGCCTGTTCCACGAACTCCGGCTGGCTCGCTCTGTAGCCGACCGGAAACCGTTTGTCTTGGCCCGGTTGACGGTGACAGCAGGCTCTGGTTGCGGGAACGCCACTCCTTGGACGGCCTGCTCCTCGATGCTGCAACGGTCGTCGTGGCCTCCGCCGGCTCCCCTCCTGGCTGGCTGCAAGACTGTCTTTTTCCTTGTTACATTTTTTTTTTTTTTCGTTTACGGTATTCCTCTCCCTTTTTTTTTTTTTTTAATCTAACCCCACTCAGTCTTTTCCAAAGAGAAAGCGCGTGCTTGCTCTGGAAGCAAAATGTACTGAATATCGACAGGGCGTCGCGCCCGTGTTCAGCACGAGAAATTACTCCCTGCGCGTTGGTCAGAGTTACGTCTGCCGTGGGCGCAAGTTGTAACGAGGCGCGATGTTCAAACGACGACATCGGCCTCCCGGTACAGCTGCCTGCTGGCGAGGGAGTGCGTCCTCCTCGGGCCACTCATTCCCTCTGTCAACGTAGGGTTTGAGATCACAGACATGCACCGGTCCGCCGGTCGGTCTTAACTTCAAGTCCGCCAGCCTGTACACGAGCGAAGAGACCTTCTGCCAAACTCGGTACGGTCCTGACCATTTCGGCGCCAGAGAAGCGGAGAACTTCTTACTGGCGTCGCTCAGGACATGACTGCGCCTCAACACGAGATCACCCGGTTTGTAGTGAATTTCTCGGTGAGAGCGGTCATACTGCGCTTTCTGCTCTGCACGAGCAGTGCTCAGATTCCGTCGTGCTTTGTCCAAAGCCTCCGTCATCTTCGCGCGCAGCCCGGTCGCGTAGTCGGCGCGTGCCGATCGAGCGTTCGGGTTGTTGCTACGAACCTGTAGAGTACGGTCTACGGGGTTCGACAGCTCCCTGCCGAGGTTGAGGGCGGCAGGTGTGTACCCAGTTGAGCGATTCACGGTTGATCTGAGAGCAAACCCAATCTCGGGGAGACGGGTATCCCAGTCACTGTGCGTCTCCGCAAATGCAACTAGCATGTGCTTGATGTTGCGGTTCACGCGTTCCGTGGGATTCGCCTGGGCGTGGTACGTGGTTGTTCTCTTGTGCTTAATGCCGAGGGCAACACAGGAGTCCACGAACAGCTTAGCAGTGAAGTACGACGCATTGTCCGTTATCAACTGCTCGGGGTAGCCAAACCGTGTAAACACCTCAACCAGCTTCCCCATGATTACGCGTGCCGTCAGCTTTCTCAGTGGGAAAAGCTCCACCCATTTGCTGAAATGGTCTGTGACAACGAGCAGAAAGTGGTTCCCGCTCGGGGTCCTGGGATAGGGTCCCATGACGTCACAAGCCGCAATCTGCCAGGGAGCCTGGCTATTGATCGGCTGCATAAGCCCAGGTGTGCGTCCACCACGTGGCTTAACCCTTTGGCACACGTCGCACGAGCGGGTGTAGCGAATCACCTCCCGCTTCATGCCAGGCCAGGTAGCGAAGCGACACAACTTAAGAAAAGTCTTAGGGCCGCTCGCATGCCCAGCGATGCACGTGTCATGAAAGTAGCGTAACAACGCCTTTCTCAGCGTGCGTGGGATCACCACCTTGAAGGACTCGTGGGTATCCTTCTCGGAGGGAAAGTATCTCAGCAGGACGCCGTCAGAGTCAAGCAGATAGGAATCCATCGCGCTCACAGCATTACCAGCTGTGTTCGAGCGCCCCGCACGGGCAACAATACCAGCTGCCTCCATGTGCCCCGCGGACAGCGCACTTGTCACGAGACCGTTAGGCAAAGCGGAGGTAACTTTTAACTGCTCGACTTAAACCCATAAGAGATGCAGGCCCAAAAGCCCAATTCCATCGGCCATAAGGGGCAAGGACGCAGTGATTGCCACCGCCCGGCCAGTACGGGACCCGCTCCAAAGAGGCGCTATTATCCGGAGCACGGAACACCGGGAGGCCCCCCGAAGAAGAGCGCCCGCCCGGGAACGACTACCCTCAATGCTGGGGGACGCTCGGGCCGCTCCGGTACTGCGACGGCGGTCGCCGCGCCGGAGACCCGCACTGTCGCAACATGGACACACCAGAGGGGCACGGAGGCGCCGGTGAGTTATTTCTCGGACCGGCCCTGGAGAGTGCAAGTACGAGCGCCCCGCAGCAAAAGCGACCACAAGCTGCTGAGCATGTTCCAGGGCCGGACCGTGGAAGATGAAGATCGCCGCGCTAACGGCGCCTCTCTGCCTCCGGCGCCCGGCTCCGTGTTCTGTGTATGCGGAGGCCTGGTGTTGTCCCGCGCAAATCACCGTGGCTCCAGACTTCACCGCGGCTGGGACGAGAGGAACCGGGCGGAGCCTGCTGCGCCGCCGTCATCATTCGCGTCACAACTCGGCCCCGCGGCGGCGGAGATGATGCGTCGGCTCGCCGAGGACCCGGCGTACGCGCAGTGGTTGCTGGCGATCGCTCGCACCGGTCCTGGGGCGTCGGCGTCACCGCTGCCGGGGCCGAGCCAGTTGAGCGTCACCGGAGCAGCGGAGGAGCCTGCCTGCAGCGGCGTTCCTGGTGGCCTTTCCCCCGCGCGGCCGGGTCGGTCCCGACTGTCCCCGAGTGCTCCAGAATGGACCCCATCATCGTCCTCGACGACATCATCGGCGGACCCGCTGATAGATTTCGCGGAGTTGATGGGAGAGTAGAACCAACAGCCCCCCCCCCCCCCCCACTTCGGAAAAGGTGATACGGCGGTTTTAAGGAGGGGGGGATGTGGGGATTCACAATCCCCTTCCTCCATTATAACGCCCGCGCGTAATTAACACGCGTGATTTCGCGCGCTGGCAGAGAGGTTGGCGGAGGAGAGGGCACGCTGGCCACCCCCCGCCGCCTCCCGGGACTGCGGCGACGCTGCCGCGGGCTTCCCTCTTTCCTGCCGGCGTAACCGGGAGACCTCCTCTCCCGTTCCGTGTCGAGGAGCGCGACTGTAGCAACTCGCTTGGGGTCTTCGGCGAATGGGCGCGCACGCGCGCGGTACATGATTTCCGCCGAGGAGACCACCGCCGTCACCGAGAATCGCACACTGACCGTAGGCACCGCAACGGGATGTGAGCGAGAAGCTGTGTCAGGTGAGCAGACACTTCCTCTCACCTACTTGACGCGCTTCCCTATTAGGTGGTTTTTATTTCACCCCCGTACGCGGCTTTCGCTCGCTACACGGTGGTTGTTCTTAATTGCTATTCTCTTGCCGTGTACTCGAGCAGTGCAATAAACTCTTGTTCGAGTACGCAACTCGGTGTTTGTCCCCTCTGGCCCGAACCCGCCGCAGTGGCGATTTCTCGCACCGCGGGTTGGGGGTCACAGCTCTGTCTGCTAGGGCTGGCACGTTGGGGCTAGAAGGCGACTCCTGCGTCTAGCCCCCCCGTGGCGCATTCTCTCTTCTCTACGAGAATGGTAACCCCCATATTATGGCGCCCAACGTGGGGCGCCAAGATATGGGGGTGTTACTCCCGCAAGAATGCGCCACGAGGGGACTAGACGCTACAGTCGCCTTCTAGCCCCGACGTGCAGCCCTAGCAGACAGAGCTGTGACCCCCAACCCGCGGTGCGAGAAGTCGCTACTGCGGCGGGTTCGAGCCAGAGGGGACAGAAACCGAGTTCGTACTCTAACAGTTTATTGTGCTCGAGTACACGGCAAAGGAAAACACACTAAAGAACAACCGCCGTGTAGCGAGCGAAAGCCGCGTACGGGGGTGAAATAGAACCACCTAAGGGAGAAGCACGCACGAGGAGGGAGAGGTACTGCTCACCTGCGTGCGGCTTCGTGCTCACGGCCCGCGGCAGTCAGTGCGCGCTGGACCGGGAGCAGAGGGTGAAGGCGGCGGTCTCCCGACGGCAATGCTGAACCGTGCGTGTGCACGCCCAACCGTCAAAAGACGCCGAGGGAGTTGCGACAGACGCGCATCTCACCTCGGCTCGGGGAGAGGAGGTTTCCTGGGTATCCGGTAGGAAAGAAGGAAACCCGTGCGGTGTCGCCGCGGGAGCCTGGGAGGATGGGAGGGTGGCCAGTGTGCCCTCTCCTCGCGGTCCTCCCCAAGAGCGCACGTAATCACGCGTGGTAACTACGCGCAGCCCTTTATAATGGGGGCAGGGGATTATGAATCCCCACAACCTGGAGGTCTGCGCAGCCTGTTTTGTGGGCGGTGGAGCAGCGCCAGCTGTCTCCACACAGGGCGCAGATGGCGCTGCCCCGGCCTCACTGTGTGCTACATGGGCAGGCGCCAATAACCGCTGTGACTCCGCGCCCTGCTCTGTCACAGCACAGTAAGAAGGCTTTTCTGGCAATGAAAGCCTCTTCCGTGCTTCCCCGTAAGTTATATTTTCCGTGACTTTCAGAGTAATTACTTCCTTTTCTTTTTTCCATGCTGGGCATGACCGCGAGTAAGCAGGATGATTTCCTTGACAGTTTGTACAAAGGTGTGGCTCAACATCACAATTATCTATGGGGTGATTGTGGGAAGCACATTTGGCACAGGTGAGTTGGCCACGGCAGCTCTGTGAGCTGTGGCCATACTGTTGGCAGTTACAGCATCTACGTGGGTTCAGGATGCAGGGCCTCAGTTTTATCTTTGTGTAGTCTACTTCAGCAGATTCTGGGAGAGTGCTTGCAGCAAAGGTGAGTACAATGTGCTTTGTTTGTATCTCTTTGTTGTCTCATCTGATCTTTATCAGGTAAACATCTGTGGCATTTTGTTCTTTCAGGCCTTCAAGGAGTTCTTGTTTGCTCATGTACCTAAGGCCATCATCAGAAATGACTCCCCGAACTGTGTTTAGTGACCGGTGCAGACTTATTATAACTGGTATTTCTCCAAAAGATTTAACTGAACTTAGCTTTTGATGCTGGTGATTATAAATCAATTTCAACAGTAGGTCGCCATTTCCAAGCTTCTTTATTTTGTATTCCTGGCCTACAGCCTCAAAGTCCTTGAAACTACAAACGGAGACACAAGTTGCACAGTTATTTCCTCGTGGTCACTATGGACCACGTGGAAACGAGAGAAGTTAGTGAGATTCTATGAGAAAAAGACGGTTGGTCTCGGTGCGCCCCCTTTTAGGAGGATGATCGGGATTAAGGAGTTTAGATGCCATAAAAAAAGTATACTGTTCGGATGCTGTGTCAGCCACCCACCATGGAGCCCAACGAGGGGGTGGGACAGGAACTGGCAAGTCCTGCCCACGCCAGCTGTACATCGTAACTATAACCTAATATGCCATAACTCAGGGTAGCTAGCCACACGAGGTTAACCCTTGCCGCCTGGAAGTAGGAAGAAATGATGGTTTGGTTTGTGGGGTTTAACGTCTCAAAGCAACTCAGGCTATGAGAGACGCCGTAATGAAGGAAATTTTGGCCACCTGAGGTTCTTTGACGTGCACTGACATCTCACAACACATGGGCGCCTTGCTTTTCGCCTCCATCGAAAAGCGGCCGCCGAGGCCGGGATTCGATCCCGCGTAATTGGGAACAGTAGTCGAGCGCCGTAACCACTGCGCCACCCCGGCGGGGCGGAAGAAATGAAGAAGGTAAGAGAAGACAGGACAGTTGTAAGAAAGAAAATAGGAAAGTGAAAGATGGAGGGGAGGACAGGAAAAGGTGACTGCCGATTTCCCCCGGGTGGGTTAGCCCGGAGGTGCCGTCTATGGGAAGCGTGGGCCAAAGTGGTGTGTTGCCTCTGCCGAGGGGCAACACATCGTAGGAAAGGCAGTCATCAGTAGGAAAGGCAGTCTGGTAAAAAAAACTGCCCTTGATAACTTATCTCTACGAATACAACATGTGGGGGTAGCTTGAGGACTCGCAGAAAATTTAAATAAATATTACAGTCAAACCTCGCTATAACAACACGGATATAGCGAATTATCGGATAAAACAAACTAAAATAAAAGTTTGGTTGGTCTATGGTTTATTTCTATGGGAGCTCTTTCTGTATAACAAAACAAAAATTTAAAAATCTGATGCTAGATTGGTTATAACGAAGCAGTTCTTTTGCATTAAAACAGCAAAATATGCATGAAGTAGCCAGAAAAGACATCAAGAAGTGCAATTTTTAAATGAATAGAATCGCCCGCCACAGAAGTGCGTTTAAATCACCCGCACGTTTGCGTGCAGCGTCATCTAGCGGCGGCGACAAAAACCAGCACCAACGGCCCATGGCTCCCGAGATCACACTTCTGCGCGCGGTGATCTCATAGGTCATGAACAGCTATGGCCGGACTTGAGCGTCGCCGTCATCGCCGCTGCTTGAGTCCGGCCATGCGATAGCTGCCAGGCATGTCATGTCATCACCACTGCCTCGTCATGGAGTGAATCCCTGCCATGCCCTTGCCACTGCAACCTAGCCGCGCGCGTGCGCTACACTCCCCGAGTCTGTTGGCTTCGTTGTGCAAATTGTGTGCGGAAGCAACATCCCTTCCTAGTATTCATTTTTGCTCTCCAACAAGAAACAAAAAGCGAGATTTCATGTTTATAGTAAGCTCTTAATTAAAAAATTGTGTTTTCACATCTTTGTGTTATTAGTAAATATGAATAATATTAGTAAGCATCTTGTTTCATTTTATTAGCAAGCTTATTTACAGAAATTTGGGTGCGCACTTTTATATCGGATATAACGAAAAAAATTTTCGTGCCTGTACTACTTTGTTATAATGAGGTCCGACTGTATTACTATTGTAATGCAACTGTTCAGGCCCAAATAAATTTTACTATTGCAATAAATTTCAAACTATTCAGGCATAAATAAATATTATTACTATTGTAATCCAATCTCAAAATGTTCAGGCAGGCCAACCACAGCAGAGTACCTAGCAAGAAAATGCAAATGACACAAAAAAACATGGAAGGAATGGATAGGTTATTAAGAGGCAACGCTCACACCACAATCGAGTGAAGCTAAACTTCTGATACTTCAATGCATGCAGCCTCCCATACAGCTGCAGCTGCTATCACCACCCCACTACTCTGTTTCCAGCGACCCATCCCTGCACACGTTTCCTGCCTTTGCTTTTCTTACTCCACCCAATTTTGTCAGTGCTCTCTCTCTTTAACCACCTGTACTGCCTTCTTTCTACACCCTAGCCACATTCTTCGCACTTGCAATACAGCCGCATGCTTGCACCCAAATTTGTTAAGAAGCTGGCTTGTCCCGGCAACACCTGGGCCTGGTGGCACAAGCCTCTTTAGCTACCCTGAAAAGCTTGGAAAAAAAAAAAAAAGGAATCCACACTAACAGTTCTGAACATATTGTGTGCTGCATTCTGAAGCATAAGTTGATGTCTCCTGCAGGATTTTGTGGAATCTTTGTTCTAAATCCACGGAATTTAAAATTTTCCACTGCAGAAGGTGCTTTACTTATAAATACCACCTATCACCAGTGACCTTAGCTGGACTAAACATATAGACTGTGTAACGGCTATTAGAATCTAATCTAGCTGCTCTTTCTGAGCCATGCTCTGGAATTTCCTATACTCCTTCAGCTTGTCATCCTGCTTACAAACATTGTTCTCCCTGCCTTAGATTATGCTTCCATTACCTGGAACCCGATAAGATAACTAACATTATAAGGTATTTTCTTGTAATGTAGAAAATATGCAGAGAAAAGGGGTAAGGTTTATTCATAACAGCTTTAGGCAAACCTAAGTCAGTGGCTTATTAACAAGAGCTAACTTGCCATTAATAAGGAAAGAAATGTCAGCAGGCTTAAGTTACATAGTTAATTAAAGAGCACTATTAGCCTCACCACGGTTTTGCCAGGGCTCTCGACTATGTGCCCAAGGATGTGGGATTGAAACCCAGCTGTGGTGGTCGCTTTACAGTGGAGGCGAGAAGCAAGGTACCTATGTGCTGTGCGATGTCAGGGCACGTTAACCGTTTTGTTATATCAACGAATTTCTTAACAAAACTGCTTATTTTTTTTATTCCTAATTTCGGTTATTATTGCAATAAAAAGCATGCATTCGATCTTTAAAAAATATTTGAAGCAAACACGAAGTCAAATTAGTATATTGAACTTTATTATTTCTCACAATACGGAAAACCAACTTCCTCCTGGTAATGAGCAATAAAAATTAAAAAATGACCACAGCCAACAATTTCTTAACTCTTTCACTGAGTTATGGTGATCGTCCGAAGAAGATGAGGACGAAGAAAAGCGTCGTTTCCGAGAAGACGGGCCAGCAATGCACGGGCCGCCTTTGCCGGATGCCATTTTTAAAACCCATGTTGCCATACGATAGAGACGTTTATGTGGTAGAAAAAAAACGAAATTAGCAGGTCAGTGCTGCCATCTGTCAGCAAAAGCCATCTAAGCCACAAACGAGCGCTGCTCGTCCGAAACTCTGAAGGGAAGAACCTATTCAGCGAGGACAAGCTATAGTCGTCCAAAACGGTTTGGGGACGGCTTGGCAAGGACGAGCGCAGAAACGGTCGTCCGAAACGGTTAAGGGGTTAAAGGAACCCAAAGTCGTTGAAATTTCCTGGGCCCTCTACTACGCCGTCGCTCATAGCCCAAGTCGCTTTGGGACATTAAACCCCACAAACAAAACAAAACAAAACAAAACCAAACCAAACCAAACCTAAAGAGCACTATTAAACTGACCTTTCAGACGTCACCTCTTTCTCAACCAGATTTGTTACTAAACAAAGGCATGCTTCAATATTAACTCCATTTCAGCCGTACAACAACTGTTATAATTTTTTCCAAGAAAGATAACTGATTAAAACAATATTGGAGGGCCTTAAAGTTTGGCAATCAGCACTTAGTTTTTGTTTCCCTTCCTTGATAATGTCGCATAATATGGATATTTTCCTTTTCCTTTAACATGACCTCGTTTATTTTGCTTTAACATGTCCCTCTTTATTTATGCTTTGCCATTCTATTGCATCTGATATTTTGTTTTGCTCTCACCCTGCTAATCCAAAATATGAGACTGCAGTATTCACAAATAAAGTAAAATAAAGTAAAATAAAAGCTCAAAAGCTTTTTTGCGAAATGTATGGAGATCTACGAAAACTCCTGCCATGAGCTGAAAATTTAATGGCTGGAATTTGGCACTCCACTCCACACTGTGTGCTATCAGCCATTACCCTTTTTTATCATTCAGTTGTGGGAAACCCTGCTGCAGAGTACATGCATGCAAACACAATGGAACTATTACGCATGTCACAGCCTAAGGCCAGCTGGTATAAATGACCCACTGCACTGCAATGACCCACATGCTTGCATGTTACACAACCAATTACATTCCTCTCACCTTGTGTCAGATGAGGTAGCGCTAATGCTGCATGCGACAGGTGATGGTGTTTGCAGCATTGTTGTCAGACTGAGGATCTTGTCACCAACTGCAGTGCAGCGAGCTTCAACAGTGCTTATCTTGTTGCAGAGACCATCCAACCTCTCACATAGCTCCGCCTGTAGCTCCGAAAGTTGTGCCTGAAATGTCCACACATGTACAATCATTTCAAAATGAGCTATAATATATATCTACATATCTACTGCCTACATTACATTCTTGCGTTCAACCACAGCGTTGCTCCATGCTTGCTTTCCACTGCAGTGAACCATAGAGCCGACATCAAGGCACCGCTGCATGATGCTTTAATGCTCCATATATTTCCCTTTTAAAAAGTCAGACTATGTATCGCTGAGATGCAACATGACACATAATCACAGAATATTTTTAAATCTGACTACTCAACTACAAAAAGATTCCAATAAAGACACTTGCTACAGAACACAAAGTGTGCTTTCTGGCCGAAAGGCAGCTCTGCACTGCTTACATTGAGGACAACTAGTCATTCTGTTTGAGCTTGGACCAAAAGCGGCACATTTGATGGTCCTCCACGCAGATGCGGAATGAGGACCATCGCCACAGTAGCCTTAATCTGCATTTTCGGTTACTGTACAGGGTATCCTGGTCTTTTTACCATCATGCTGCTGCTTAATTTTTATTTTTTGTACCAGTGCCCTTTAGCAGATTTCTCTGTTGTCGAAGCAAAGAGTGCCCACACTTAGCGCACCTTTGTATTCAAGCAGTGGAGTGCTAGCCCTGTGTATATTTACAGCCAGCAGGAAGTGTGCTGCAGTGAACAGCAAGCACGGAGCAACGCCATGATTGAATGCGGACTCAACGTGTAAATCATTTTCTCGCTTTAAACAAAATATACTCCAATTATACTTTAAAAAATAAATGTTATTTAATAGTACTATGCAATTTGCTAACAATCATACAATCATATTTTTATGAGAACCACCTCACTGTGCAATGGACTGCTGAGTATACCTCAAAAAGCAAATTTTCTGAAATTTAGGAATTTTTTTTTGCAGACCTTACGTTGTTTTACCTCCGATATATATTATACCCTTTTTTGTCTTCTGCACAACTTACAAAATAACTGAAATGACTACTGTGGCTTATACTGAAACAAAAATAAATCAAATTTTGGATAAATGTTCTGCATATGAAAGCAACATACTTTATTTGTACAAAAAAGTTTCATAGTTCTGCATTTGTTTTCATGAGGTTTTTTTCCTGTGACGAGGTTGTGCTAGCACCCGCAAACTTCAGATTTCAGCCACGGCTCAAAAAAAACAAAAAAAAAAAAAACATTTTTTTAAAGATAAACCGAAGATGATCAAGTGCAAGGTCTAGATCAGTTGGCGTAGAATGACCCAGTGGTAAAGCCATACTTATTCCAGTACTGACACATACTCTATGATTTCACACAATGCCTCTCAGCTGTCTGCTAGTTCGTAATCTGCTGTGAGAGATCTAGAATGATGCTTTGCAGACAAGTGCCAGTAAAGTATGCAAGCTTTCTAAACTGAAAGGCCGACAATGGTAGCGTTATCATATGATCAAATATAGTGGCTCTCGTGCTGTAAATGTCTATAGTATAAAGTAGTCGAATACTGAACACTGCAATAGCCCACAGTACACCCAATCCTGGCTGAGAAAGGTGCAATGCTTGATTACTACACCATCAACCTTGGAAAAGATTTTACTCAGACCTGATCTGCCTGGCCATGATTTACATGGATGTTTTCCTCAGGTTCTGGCTACAATAAAATTACATTTCTTATTTTTTCTGACCCACTTTTATTCTTCACAGAAAACATCATGGTGAACACATCAGTGTCCTATATTAACACATGATGAAAAATGCAGCTAAATAGGCAATAATCATGTGTGCAGACCAACTAGCTAAACATTCCACTGTATTATTGGTCCTATTAGTTCACACTGATTCAAACTTCACTACTTGCTCTCTATGGCAGAATCTATCCTTTCAAGGTTTTTGAAACTAGATGAATTGATGTGTCATCATCAACTCGCCCTCATAAGGCCAGACAGCCAAGAGACCCACCGCCAGGTCTTCTTGGGGAGTGCTGCTAGCAAGGCTTGTCTCCTCATCTGGGGGCAAGCCAGTCATTTTGGCCAGAAGAAACTGGCCCCCCACAACAGGCACCAGCCGAAGCGGCGAGCTATCTGCCTGTTCCGCCAGCTGGTCCACCAGCACAAGCCCCGGTAGGCTGTCTCCTGCGCCTGTCATACACAGCTGTTAGCAGGTACGGTTTTTCAACAGCATATCTGCTCTACAGCAGGGGTCTCAAATTGCTATGTGAGATGCATTTAGAAAATGTCTTAATCGTGGGCCAGAAGCTGCAAAATGACAAAAACAAGAAAAGAGATAATTATAAACAAGGAATTCAAAAGTAAAAAATCCACTAAAGTATCTCGTTCTAAGAACATGCTTTTCCATTTTTCACAAGGAAGAAAAAAGGCATTATCTAGACTATGCCCAAATGCCAGACTGGCACCTCTTCAGCATGTCTAGGTGAGAGAACTACTGAAAAGGTACCCACGAACATCAGCTATCCTCACAAGAAAAAAATGCAGGCTTGGAGATAAAAAAGGACGGGTTGTCCGGCTCCTAGCTCTTGAAGCAGCTGATGACCAACCGATGTTTACACAGATTAAGGAGGCAATACTTCTTTTCATTTCCGCAAAGAACTTTATCATCTAGGAACGAGGCCTGTTAGTTAATTTTAATTGGAGAACGAGTCTTATGGTAAGGCAGACTCGTGAAGCTGGCACACACTTTTAGAACAGGACAAATTTTTTCAGCCATGGGCTGCATCATACACCTCCGCGGGCTGCAGGAAGCTCACAAGCCACGTATTTGAGACCCCTGCTCTGCACTTTGGCAACAAAGCATGGGCAAAATCATGCACAAAACTTCAAAAATCCTTTCCTAAACACACAGCAGTACTACTAAAAGCCATGCCTTCTGCCTTCTTCCACCAAGCTGAAAAAAAAAAAGTTAACACAGCATGTGGGCACATTTTGCTATTCATCCATTTGCTTACACAATAAGCAAGCATAATCTTAACAATCTTAAGGCAAATGTACATGTAAAGTGTTAGTCAAAAATATATAGTCTGACAAGTTTGCTTCTGTACCTTGCTGTGCAAATCATTTTGCATTGGCAACATACCAAATACCTCAAAGTCAAGAAAAACTTTCGTGCTCACCTTTTTAACACTTAAAACTTGCAGACGCATTAGAGGGCCTCACAATAAGTAGCTCAGCAGCAAACCGACGTAGGTAAAGCAATAAAAACTATGCACAAAAATTATACAATCAAGTATCCCTAGCTTCAAGAATGCCAACAAAGCATTCGCCTTGCTTCATACTCCACATATAGCACACCCAGCACGCTTTATAATGCAGCGTGCTCACATTCGCAACTGAACTCTGCCTCGTTCACTTGCGCGGCAATGCACCAACTGTGAAGCAGTGGAATAGAGATATGCGACTGCACAGCAGCATCAGGGCGTTCAGAAAAAACTACCAACAGCGACATCCATTGTGCTACGGGCAGCATCCTACAAGCATTCGTCCACTGTTAGGCTCGCCGCATGTTTGTGGCCTCCTGCAAAAGTGCTGTGTGTGCATTGAAAGCATGACACTGTCTCAGCTGCATTCACTGCTTTCTACACCAATAAGATTGACCTTGCGAATTAAGGAAGGATTAAAAAAAATGCGCTGTCACCCAACTGACTACAGCTGAGCAACTACCACTGCCATGTGCAGACAGAGGAGAGTTGAAAAACTGGGTGCTACAGCCGTTGCCTACCAAAGCAGCGAGAACGACGGCTTTAACAACTAATATTCTGCAACAAGGGGCTTCTGCTAAAATCAGCGAAGGCCACCAACTGGACGCACTCTAGGGTGGCACCACTTACATTAAAGTGGTTTCCAACAAACTTTGTTACGAGTGGTTCCACTTGCAATACCACTCTGAATTTTCATCCCAGCCGAAGGAGCAGGAGGCCACCTGCTGCTGTCTCCAATCGCTGTCTTTATTATTTATCATAACTGCACAAGCTGCTACTGCACAAGCAAGCAGGATATGCCACGCATTAGCCAATAATTTTAGGCTGTTTTCTTAAAGTGTTTCACTGATTCTTATGCTACAAACATTCTGGACACTGGGATTTATTCAACTAGGAGCTGCATAGTCTTCTTTCCCCATTAAAAACAGTGATGCTTCAGGTCAACTCTGTGGGGGTACACGTATATCCCACTGTCCTTTCTAACCAGCGATGAGCGCAGCCGAGTCACGAGACACGCGCGCTCGCCAGGAGAGGGTGGGGGAGAAGTCACTTAGCGTTTCCCTCACCCCCCTTACAATGCTGCGACACCACAGCATCGGCTGGTAACCTAGGGAGGGGTAACATTCCAAACGAGAGGAGGAACGACTTGCTTCTCTCGTCTGGTTCCGAGAAGCAACCGATTACTTCTCGGTATACAATACCGAGAGGGATAAAACCGCGGTGCCCGAGGGAGGAAAGCCTTCTTGCCTCGCCTGCACCCGGAGACCCTGGACGGATAACCTTATCCTCCCTACCGGTGGACGACTACGACGACCAGGTGAGCCACCCAAACTCTTATGTTATTGGATAGAACATTCTTCCACAGTGTGTTGTTGATCTGCGTTAGAGTTAATAAATTGTTACCTAGCGTGCCCAGTTCGTTGCCTATTTCGTCCGGACCTGCCATGGCTGCGAAGCGTGACGGGTTGGGGACACGTGTCGCATACGAGTAACGGCGGCGTGCAGTTGGTACGGTAGCTCGCCTACCCCGCCGGCTGTGCGTAGTTATGACCCCATAACTCTAGAGTTTATTAACTCGCATGAGTTCATTTGCGTGAATCCCAAGATCAATTCCAAAATAGTTTTCCTTACATGAGCCCTTTGTGCATTACAGTCTCGTCATCGATTGCAGTGTTCTCTATGTTGCCTCTTCAAGAAAAAGTTGCCCAAAAAAGGAACTATCTAGATTGAAACATATTGTTACATATATGTCATTGCAGAAGGCAGAAGACGACGATCGATAATAGAGACTGAAGACGAAGTGACGGCAATGGCTGGTGCTAGGAGAAAGTTGGCGCTGCTGTGTTTCTGTGTGTTGTGTGCTGTGTCATCAGCTGCTGTGCTTCGTGGACTAACCTTGCCACGTATAATCTTGGTGAAGGTGATCAAAGATCCCCGTGCCGTGTGCACAGATAAGTCCATTTAAGCAGCCAAAAGCTGAATTTGCACAGTGGCCGCCACCTACCTGGGATCACAACGCCAACAAGGGCCACTATGATCTCTGAGGCAGCCCCTACCACTGCGGCAACATCCACTCAGCCACTCGTCCTCACGAAAATCCGCCACCCTCCCATCTTTAATGGCGAAGACAAGACAGATGTTGACGATTGGCTGGATGAGTACGAGCACTGCAGCAGGAACAATCACTGGGACGCGACCATCATGCTGGCTAATCTCATTTTCTATTTGGAGGGAACAGCTCGCACGTGGTTCTAAAATCATGAACAAGAGCTCGTGACCTGAGAAATTTGCAAGCAAAAGCTTCAGGACTTGTTCAGGAAGCCCATTGCATGGGCTCTCGCAGCCAAAATCGAACTTTCATCTCACGCCCAATCCCCCACGGAGTCCTACCTTGCTACATTCAAGACGTGCTCGCATTGTGTCGCAAGGCGAACCATGCTGGAAAGTGAAAAGGTAGGACACACCTTCAAGGGTATCGCAGATGACGCGTTCAACATCCTTTTCTGCATGGATTGCTCTACCGTCGACTCGGTGCTTCAAGTCTGCCGAAAATTCGAGCAGGCTAAACGACATCTCGTACATCGCTTTGAGCGCCTTCCGAACATGGCGGCTACATCAGCCTGCGATGACCTGGCTACCTATGCAACCGCCTTCTCATCCGACAAATGTGACTAGGATCGTCAGGCGAGAACTCGAGGCCTTAGCTTCTGCACTCCTCACGTCTCCACTGCCCGACACCGTGGCCATGATACAGGCTGTTGTCCGTCAGGACCTTGCTAACGTCGGCCTCTCCGGCTGCGACATTGTTCCAGTGTTCTGCTAAATTTGATGGCAGAACATCAAGGCAGCTAGTCTGAAGCAGTTTTGGTGCAATAATGCATTTTGGAGCAGGATGGCGCAGGAAAAGCCGTTTGGAGCAGAATGGGGCAATGGAAGCAGCACTTCCACCCCTGACTTTAGCAACAACAGATGGAGAGATTTTTCTGGCAGATTTAGCTAATTTATCACTGTGTACCCTGTGGTATCTCACGAAGGCTTCTTTTTTCTCTGGAAGAATTCAACTGTCAACTCACACCATCCCCTTTTTGGACGACAATCATTTTTGGAAAGAAGAGGAGTCGTTATAAAATTTAGTTATTAGGCCACAGTGGCAGCCGCCCACTATGGAGCCCAATGAGGGGCTGGGACAGAGACTTAGAAGGAAGCCCTGCCCATGCCAGCTGTACACTAAAACTACAACTGAATGACATAAATCACGGTAATTTGCAACACAAGGTTAACCACAGCCACCAGAAAGAAAGGAAAAACAAAGTAGGAAGAAAAAGACGAAAGCTGTGAGAAATATGATAGGAAAAGGAGAGACAGGGAAGAGGGCAGGAAGGGGCAACTGCCAATTTTCCACAGGCTGACCGTCTGCAAGAAGCAGAGACCAAGGCGTTGTGTTGCCTCTGGCGAGGGGCCTTAAAGTTCAAATACACTGCACCGGCTCAACTATGACAACACCCTTTTCCTCAGACATGGGCAAACATAACATATAGCTAGACATGCCTGGGCTGAGCCCACAAGTGCTCAGGACTCCGTGGTGTGAAGACTCGCCAACATCTGCATGCTACAGACTATGGATGCCTCTGTGAGGAAAATTTCATGAGTGTACATCCCTGTCTATGCAGCTCTATTCATGACATTCACCTAATGCTAATGGCTAGTCGAAGAACCTGTTATTAAAATGAAGAAAATGGACGCGCACAGACCACTGACCTCTCCACATTTAATCTGAGGTGCCTACCAAATACTCTCATCCACCACTCCTAGGCACCAACCCAATCCTTAAGACTCAGCTGGCAAACAGGCATGGTGATGTGACAAGGCCAGTTTTCTTGAAACCAATTCCCACTCCTTTGAAATAATTTCAGTTGCAACGCCTTGTGGTTGTAGTCACCTATCACACCAATGCGGCACACATTGAGCAAGTGGCAATCCCAGCACAAATAAACCTGCACACAAGTCACATCAATGCACAAGGCACACTATTAAAAGCACTGAAAATATCTGCTACTTATTACACAGAAAAAAATATGCTGTATTTAAAGCAAGGGTCCTCTTCAAAGCCGCTGGATCTTTAGCTTTCAAGGTTACACTTTGGATCACTGTTGCATGCAACTTACATATTTACAAAGAGTGTTCTTCCTCTTACCAGAGCCCCGCCACAGTGGCTCAGTGGTTAGGACGCTCAACTGCTGAACCAAAGTATGTGGGATTGAATCCCGGCCACAGTGGCCACCCCTCAGTGGAGGCAAAACGCAGGGCACCTGTGTACTGTGTGATGTTAGTACACGTTAAAGAACCACAGGTAATTGAAATTTCTGGAGTCCTCCACTACGGCATCTCTCATAGCCCGAGTCACTTTGGGATGCTAAAATCTACCAACCGAACCAACCAACCAACCAATCTTCTTACCTGAAGTTTGATTCAAGCAGGACAAGAACCTTAAAGGTACATGTTGGCTATAAGATATGCTGTAGTAGAGTGGTTGCAACTACTTTTGATCACCTGAAAATTCCTTAATGTGCACTGACACTGCACAACACATTAGTATTTGTGCCAATCAAAATGTCACTGCCAAAATTCGACCCTGGAACACAGGGATCAGTACCTGGAAGCCACAGTGCTGGCCATGTGAAACCTTCTCTGTATTTGTGTCTTTGTGGTGAATGGACTCCGTATCACGTCTCCCGTCTGTGTATATTTTTTTAAACATACAATGCGAATTCTACTCTTAGAGACCCACTGATCGCAATACCAACAAGTTTCATCCCGCATCGATCACCTGCAGAAAATTGGCATTCCTCGTAGCAATACAATATCCTGCGTAAATTATTTCATTCCAAAAACATTGTCAGAGTGGAACCACCTACCACCAAATGCTGTGACTAAAAATGATGCTGATGAGTATAAGAAAATGTTATTGATATATTACGGTTCACCATAGTTCAACTGGTTCATTCCTTTTTGAATACTGTGCACTTAGTTCGGTTCCACTTTATTATGTACTTTGTTTTATTTATAACTTTCTGCCATCGTACACAGTCAAGTGTCCAATGTTTCTACAAATGGCGACCGTCTAGTGCATATTTTTTGGCATTTACTTGCAACCTTTATGAACTGTTTCAGCAAATTCATTCCTTTTGGCATTAGTATTCTGTTTAATTACAGTATTGCTTCAAATTTTCGAATGATGTATTTTCTTGCAGGTAATTTTTTAGTGAGTAGCACTACTAGCCGCAATCACAGATTTCGCGGATGTCTGTCCGAAGCCGTTCACTCTCTCTCTGTTTGTGAACTTGAAATGAAGAAAGAGCAGGAGGTGATGCGAGCGTCGCACGGCTCAGCATTGAGGAGGCAGAGCGGCCGCACAGCCAAGGGGCCTCTCTCTCTCTCTGTCCATCCGTCTCCGTCAACTTGAAGAGGAAGAAGGGAAAGTAGCAACGTCCGCATCACGCAACTTAACACTGAGGGGGTGGAGCGGCCGCATAGATGCACCCAGTGAGAGAGTAAGACCATAGCTAAGACAGTGAGAGAGGGGCGTCTCAGTTGCGGACATGGCGGCCGTCCGTGGGCAGCGTTGCACAAGCGTGTGTTACTCCAGAGTGAGCAGTCGTGTGTCGCTTGCGCGGTGCTCCCTGGACCTCGGCTCCGCGTCACTCGCCGCGTCATGAAGCAGCTTGTGCTTACCTCCGCGCCTCCTTCAAGCGCGTTTCCCTCTCTCTCTTCTCTCTCTCCCCCTATGATCTCACCCCAGACCTTTTGGCCGTAGAGCAGTGCATTGTAAAGAGGTATGTACATTATGCCTGTTTTCGCTCGTTTCTGAAGATAGTGTAAAGACTGCGCGTTTGCTTCACGTCGCAATTAATGAAGCCAGGCCGTCTGGCACTGCAGCACAGGTTCCCCGTGCTCGACATGCTGAAATACAACGGTTAAGCAGTGCTACGCACCTACTTCGCATTTGATTATCTATGCAAATCGGCCATAATTTTGATGAAGCCAGGCCGTCTGGCACTGCAGCACAGGTTCGCCGTGCTTGACATGCTGAAATACAACGGTTAAGCAATGCTACGCACCTACTTCGCATTTGATTATCTATGCAAATCGGCCATAATTTTTTTTTTGTCATAATCATACGTATATTTTGGCACAGTTGTATGCATTACCTGCTTTTCTTTAAGAGCTTCTTTTTACATTTGTATACCACTCCCCTCAATGACGCCCCGTGAGCCATGAGGATATAGGAAATAAATTAACTATAAAACTAGACACTTTGGTTATTTTTAACCACAGACAACAGCATTTAGAGGCATCTGTGAAAACAAACAGAGATGCGATACACACTATAGAACAAGTGTGTTAGTTTTTTTAATGTGATGATAATGCGTGCATCTTTCTTTGCAGGTGCAACAAAGTATTAGTGAAACAGACAGCAGTCCCCACATCAACATATGCTTGCCTCAGTAACTAGTACACATGAGAACTGGACCTAAGGTTGTCCTCATCTTTGGCAATACTGGTGTTATATCTGTGCAGGACAGTGACAGTATAACATGATACCAGTGGTTTAACATTCCGAAGCAGAACTTGGATTATGCAAGATGTCACAGTAGCAGGCTTTAGAGTTTAGAATTTCACCATCGCCAAACTGCGGCTGCTGAACTTGGGCTTAGCTTAGCCCAACCAGAAACAACCGTGCTCCATCACAACTGGAACTAAAAGACTTAAAAAGGCCTTCTCTGAGGAGAGATGAGTGGCGTTCAATGAGCGAGCTAATTATATCCACATCTAGCTAATTCTTAAAGATAAAAAGCTGAATTACCTCATCCCCCTAGCTTTTTTTTTAAGACTTCAAAATCTACTAAATGGTACACCATTAACAGGTGAAACTGAAATGCATTGCGTTAGCAAAAGCACCAAGGGAAAAAGGCACCCGTAGAAAGTCTGGAAATGAAGCAATTTCAAAACCAATTTTATGCGGTCCTCTGACATTACCAAGTGGCAACTAAGAGCACAGTCAAGTTGGAGCAATAAGCACCACTTTTACCGTGGCACAGCACTCACAGCGATTCAGACAATACTCACACTAGCGACTAAAATATGAGTTTTCCTTTTGCATGATTCAAATGGTCAAATTTTAAGCTGTGACGGCTGATAATCACAACGGTCAGTGCTTTGCAGAGATGGTGATGTCCAGCAATGATGTAGTGGACTGTCCCCTGCACAAACTGCATTCAAGTTTCCACAGAATAGAATGCAGAAAAGCTCTCTAGAATGGCAAAAGGAAGAACATTGGGACAGGCAGTATTTGTGTCCCCATTCACTCTATTATTTTAGCTGTTTTTTGAGCTATGTGTCAAATGGTCTATGTCAATACTCATTTGACCCGCCAAGTAAGTTCAAAATATCTTTCCCTATCACAAGACCTATTTTGTAAGCTGATATCACATTATGGCCATTTTTTATGGGATGCAACAACACCAAGATATGTTTCTTCAAAAGTAGGTAAAGAAAAAGAGGGAGTCGATGGAGTGCTTCTCTCCTCTCTGTGTCGTCCTTTAGAGTTACAAATATCCTGTTAAATTACGCACTACTCGCACTATCCTTTCCAATCTGTCACTTCAATGGTGAGGACACCAAGGGTATGGACGCCATCGCCCCAGAAACTTGCCAGGCCTCACGAAAACTGACAGACTGCTGCCTTGAGACACTGACAAGGAGGGCACTTCCTGAGAGTGCAGCTCATATTGAACCCTATTGGTAAGAAAATATATCAAGCTCTTGACTCAAGCTCTTGACTCAAGCTCTCGAATAAATGATATCCAATCATTTACGAGGGGGTACCCAAGAGGAATTGAACTAAATTTTTGGTGGGCAGCGGTTTCGTAGTACCGTGTTTTGCCGCAAGGAGCGCATAGAGTGAACATTCCAGAGTCAGTCAGCCGAGTGGCGTCGCTGAAGGTCAGACGTACTAGCTTCAGCAGAGTTTATACTGACAACTGTTTTCTGTGAGTGTCGTTTTTGCAATGGCTGATTTTCGTGAAAAGCGTGTGGCAGTGAAATTGTACTTTCTGCTTGGAAAAAATGGAACAGAAACTCTTGAAATGTTAAAAACGGCTTACAAGGATGATGCTATGGGGAAAAAAGTGAGTGGTTCTCCCGTTTCAAAATTGGTAAAATATCAATTGATGACCAACCGCGTTCCGGTCGTCCTTTCATGGCCCGAACACATGAAAATGTTAAAAAAATTCGTGCAATCATCCATATTTGATCAAAAATGGTATGCACCCTGTTCCTCACCCCCCCATACTCACCGGACCTTGCCCGTGTGACGTTTTTTGTTTCCCGGAATGAAAAATATACATGAAAGGAAAGCGTTTTGCTGATGTTGCGCAAGCAAAGAAAAAAACGACACAAGCGCTGTCAAGCATCACAAGAGATGAATTTAAACAATTTTTTGAAAACTGGAATGAAACATTAGATAAGTGTATTAGTGCAAGTGGAGAGTACTTTGAAGAAGATTGAAGGTTTGGGCTTAAAATTAGAATAAATGGGTTCAAAAGGAAATGAGTTCGGTTTCTTTTGGGTACCCCCTCGTATATTATAGCCCCATCATACTATCACAGAGGCTCAGTGGTTAGGGCACTCGATTATTGGCCTGCAAGACATGGGTTTGATCCCGGCCACATTTCTATGGAGGCCAAACGCAAGGCACCCCATGTACTGTGTGATGTCAGTGTATGTTAAAGAACCCCAGGTGGCTATCCAGAGCCCTCCACTACATGCCACTGAAGCATTAAAACTGCATTTTACGCAAAAGCTTATACAGCTCGTTTGGTTGAAAAGGCGTCACTGTTGCTGCACCCTAGGTTTTCAGAATACCATAAAAATTTGCATCAAAATTATGATGCAAGCATCACTGTACAGCATTAAGGGTTGAGTCATACCATTTCACTTTCCATTTATCATCTGCATCTATCTGACAGTCAAGCAGGAGGACAGCTTGCGATAGAAAATTAAACCGACGGCAAAAAAAAAGACTGTTGAATCGTGCCTGTGTAGCATAAACTATTGACACCTGAATTAACTAGAAACATTGGGAAAGCAAGAAGTAGGAGTAAAAATAAATGAACCAATACACACACAAACAGAAGATGATCCCCCTCAAGTGAGTCAGCCCAAGTGTAGTACTAATGGGTAAGTTAAACAACATATGGCCATATCATCAGGAGGACCTAATGTTCCAAGGTACATGTCCTATTGGTGACAAAGGTTTCCAAGATGTGTCGTGTCATCAGGAATCAAGCCCACAGCTCTGTTATTAGCCGGTGTCTGGAGTCCAGACTTTTCCAGGTGAAAGTTGGACTCACATGCAGTGACGTGAGCTAGTGAAACCAAATGATCGGCAAAAAATGTGACACTTGTACGCAAAAATTGCTTTTCTTGTGCCCTCGAAACTTTTGTCTACAATTGTACATGGGGTCATAACACATCGAATGCCTGCAGGTGAACTTGACAGGGCACCTGGGCAAGGTTTAATGTGGGTCATAACACTTATGAAGTCATGCAGGCTCCAAAACAAAGTGCACTCTCCATATTGTACTGACCTCTGAAGCAAAGTGCATGGGGCATATGTGCTTTAAGCAGGGCACAGTAAAATGCTGAAGCAGTACTACAGTGTGAACCAGAGATAGAAGATAATGATTACCATTTACTGTCAGCTGAAAAGATGTTGGAATGTTGTCTGCCATCCTCCTAGAAAGAAAGTTCACCTCTCATGAGTAACCATTCCCACAAGGAGAAAATAATAGACTGCAACACAACACTGAAACTGCCAAAAATGGCCAACTGTATTCAGATTGACTACACAAGTGCAAGAGAATGAAAGAATGAAACTGAGATTTTATGACCATGCTGTAATACACCACTTTTCACAACTGCTCTTTGCTGCTCACGAGAGACTCATTCGGTACTGAAAGCTAAAAAGGTGATGTGAAAACGAGTCGCACATACAGTGAGCTAACAACTTGCCCTGGGCGGCAAGATGTTGGCCGAATCGACTCGGCCAAACCGACGTTTAGTGGTAATGCGCCTCCCGACTCATAAAGACTGATACAGCCTTTCCCGTCTACGACTGATGAAAACTGTGCCAACCGGCACTTTATGAAACTGAAAATATTAAATGCAGCCGCTACACAGGATCAGACAGGCGAAATCACAGAGGTGAAAAGAACCAAATTTACGTAATTATGAAACAAAGCTAGCACATTACTGCCATGAACGAACCAAGAGTCATGCAGTGTGAGCAATGACAACAGATATAATGGAAATGAATGAGCACGCACAATATTCGCAACTTGAGTAATGCAAATCACTTCAACCAAACAATCCCACCATGAAAAGGAGAAAGTCGCATCGAGGAGTGCGCGCAAAGATGATTACTTGACGACCAAACAAGCTTACTAGACGACAATCTTTTGTCTGAACAGAAAACCAGCTTTTCAATGAGAGCCGAGTCTGAACGGCAGCCCCCGTAGGTTTGATAGGGCTTACTCCTATGAACTTGACAGCAACCCCCAGCAGAACCACTATTTCTGATGGTAAACTTTTCACAGACCTTTGTTAGCAGCAAAAAGTTTGCACCTGCGGGAGCCTAAATTCTGGCTTAAAACTGTCCCTGGTGAATACCAATGCAGTGGGTTCCAACTTAAGCGGAGAGTAGCACCAGTAGCAGACGAGCTGATTCCCTCAGAAAACGCAAGCCGCAAGGGCGGCCAGTCAAGTAGGCTAACATGTCGCCAGGGGTTGGAATAGAACGCTATGCACATGTTAACACGGGAGAACAGCACACAGAGGCTAACAGTTCTTCAAAAAAAGTAAGCGATTTCTAGTGAGCGCTCACGAAACGAAAACATGCGCTGCCCCGCAAAATCTCAAACGAAATCACGTACCTTCTCGATATCGCGATAATGGCGTTTCTTCTCGACAAATTCGAGACAAGTGACAATGACGTCATAATATGCAATTCGGCTTTTGCAAATTATACTGCAGCAGACCATATAATTACCTAAATCATTCATTAAGTGCTTAAGTCTGCTTTGAAGCGATTTAATTAAATTGTTTTCACAAATGTTTTGTTACCGAAACCGAAACTAATATAGGTGAGGTGGTCAGGTGGTGTTCATTTTTTTTTTTGCTGGACAGTGCATCATGATAAAGTGAACTAGAAGAAGAGAGTGCCTCATTTGGGAGCCTGAAATTGAAGCCAAAAAAGATCATTTCCGCTTAGAGCGCTGCGATCGTTAGCCCTCACTAGGTGCCTTTATTAGAGACTGAAGGGAAGGGCTAGGCTGTAGTACAAATTGGTAAGAGCACTTGTCTACCGCTCGAGAGACCCGGGTTCGATTCTTAGTTAGTAATAAAGACTTATATATATGAGTTGCCTGTCACTGCAGAGAATTTGAATCTACTTGTCGCATGTTCCGGTTTGAGGAGGAAGCGAACGCTAGCGAAAGGTACCCCTACGGTGTCTAGATGGGTAGGTGTGCCGACCGGCGGGGGTAACGCGTGCCTTTTCTTCATGACGCCGCAGTGGCGCCACCAGCGAAAGCCCGGTTCATGACCGTTTCCTCCGGCCGTCGCCACGCATGACAGAAAGCGACTCGCTTCACTTTTTTCCAAGTGCAAATGAGTTTATTGCAAACAAGCTATCTTACGGGAATAGGGAAGGGATGTAAACATATTACAAAGGCAGGGGAGCCGAGTTTAAGGCTGTTTTTTTTTTTTTTTTTTTTTTTTACGTACAGCGCGTTTGCTGCGTTCCCGATTTTTCAGGCAAGCAACTCCAAACACTGTTATGTCACTTAATTCCTCGTTCTTAATTTTTTTTTTTTCATTAAATGTTCCACGCCATCACAAGGCAACGCGAATATATACTAACACAGTGCTCAGCTGTGATTTATGCGTGTGCATGGGCGTAAGCAGACCTTGCGAATAAATAAAATAAAACGAGTGCATAAGCTTGTATTGCAAAACGGTATCTTCTAGCTGAACTTTTGAAAGTGCAATAAATGACATGCACACATTAGTGTTTTTGAGTCAGTGAAGTAACACACCCCAAAATGATGCCTATGCATTCAAAGCACGCGTCTCAATTTCAGGTGTAATATTTTTTTCGCGCGTTTTCACGGGCCAGGTTCTTCTCTTGACCAAGAAGTGGAGGCGCATGATAGAGTAAAACTTGACGACGCTGTTAGTGATCTCAATCTTATGCTCCTCACAACCGATCATAGGGAGGTTTGAGCTGCAGAAAAGAGGCGAAGTCTGCGAGACTTTCTCGCCTCAGTTCAGTGACTGTGAGGCAGTGACTGAAGGTCTCCTCGAGAGATGTCACGAGACTGTTCAAAGCATCAGATGGGAATATTAAGTTCCCCATGCTTACGTGGGCTGTGAGAGCGGCCACAGGCGGAAGGGGAGCTTCTGGCGATGCCAGCAAAACAGTACCACAATCGGCACATATTATAGTCTTTGAAAGAAACTTTCGCGCCACGTATCCTGCCAAATAGAAAATCAGCCGCGAATCACTTTTTCCTACCGCCAGGATGCTGTGGTCGTTGTCAAGCTGGCAAGCGCTGAGCGTTTCGTGTGCATTCTTCGTCTTTCGTTTCGCGGTCACCTTTCTTGACAGGGAGCATCGGGCAGGGCAGAAGGCACGTACGGCATCTTTCGTCAATCGTGGGTGAGAACGTGGGAGGCTAACAACGTTGCCTTCTATCATATATTTGTAATCCCGTTCGATACACTCTTGGTCAAATGCCGCTCACACACAACGGAGTGTGGCTGCAACCTCGTCGGCACGATGAAGAGCGCAAGCTCCCGCCTTTTGAACAGCTCGGGATCCCGCGGCGCCGAAAACAGCGAGACTTTCATTCCTTTTCTCGATGACTTGTAGCCGGATTTGCAGAAGGGTGCGAAACAAGTTGTGTCCTTTTTGGTCTTCATTCCGATCACTTCTCACAAAAAGCGCAGCGCCTGCTCCGCTACGGCACTTGCATGTGGACGATGACAGACAGCAAACAGACGAGAAAACAGGTAGCTAGTGTCGTCTGTTTATTGTTTTAATGCCAGACCACAAAAGTCTCAGTTTCAGCTACTATTTTGACTGATAAAGCAAGTAATAAGTAATGTTTTTAAACAAAAATGAGGTTAACAAAACGCGCGATGCGATTGCGACAAGTAGCAGACGATCCGCCGGTGAGCACCGGGCGGAGAACAGCAGCGCCAGTTTCGTCGTCATGAAGCGGAGGCACGCGGAACTACGCTTTGTGCCCTGCCGGTCGGCACACCTACCCATCTAGCCACCGTAGTACCCCTTTGACCGCTCGCTGCAATTCCGCCGCCTGTTTATGGAGAAAAGGTAAGGCAGTGTTTTCAATGTTTTTGAAGCTAGCGCAGTGAACAAATAAACTTAGAAAATAGCGGTGAAAAAAAAAAAAAAAACAGACGACAAGCAGAAGCAAATTATCTGCCATGGACAAGCAAGTCATGATAGTTCATTGATCCCCTATTGCTGTATTTTTCAAGTTTCACATGTTGGTTGAGCAATAACAGGAAGTAGTTCGCAGACGACTTCTTTGAAATTGGCGTCTTGGCGGACGCACAGATTCCGGAAGCTACGTTGAGGGCATGAAGCGCATGAAGCTTGTTCCAGACCTCCTCTGACTCCGCAGACGGCGTCACGGAGTCAGAGGAGGTTGGCTTGCGGAGGCTGCGCGCGCTCCCTCCTAGTTTTTTTATTCCTCCATGGTTTTAAATCCCGGATCCTAAGACGTGTGTATCGTGGAAGCTGGCCACCTGCCGATAATGGCAAGCGTCATTTTTGTAAACAAAGGTGGCGCTGCGACCTGGTCGTGATCAGTGTTGCCAATTTAGCTACTTTGTAGCTAGATTTAGCTACTTTTGGACTCAACTGGTTGGTTGGTTGGTTTGTGGGGTTTAACGTCCCAAAGCAACTCAGGCTATGAGAGACGCCGTAGTGGAGGACTCCGGAAATTTCGACCACCTGGGGTTCTTTAACGTGCACTGACATCGCACAGCACACGGGCGCGATGTGCTACCAACTAGCTACCAAGAAAGGTAGTTTAGCTACGAGTAGCTGTTTTAGCTCTTTTCTTCAAAATCTAGCTACAAATCTAGCTATTTTGGTGAAATCTAGCTTAAATCTGGCTACATTTCGGAAAATTACGATTCTGGCGTGAAAAATCTTCCCACAGACGCTACACATCATGCTACACATGATGAAACTGACGTCAGGCACAAAGCGTCATCTGGTAGTTTTTAAACAAGACGCAAACCAGACAAAGATATCTTGCGAGAAAGAAGGAAACACTTGAAAAGAGAGAGGAAGATGCAATACAAGGCGCCACTTAAAGGGTGTTGGTATGCCTCGCCGCCTCTGCCTCCATGAACTTCCTTCATGTCTGCCTCAATGGGAAAAACAAAAACATAGCTCACAAAGTAAAGAGGCGAGGCGATGCAGCTGATGCTGCGGCGCAGCTTCTGACGGGTGTCGCCTATCGCGCAGCGCTGGGGCTCTGGTGAGCATCGAAGTCG
The DNA here is from genome assembly GCF_055883805.1 of Amblyomma maculatum. NCBI lineage: Eukaryota > Metazoa > Arthropoda > Arachnida > Ixodida > Ixodidae > Amblyomma > Amblyomma maculatum. The sequence goes on from NC_139344.1 coordinate 188,372,482, forward strand.
TGCTCGCGGAACACTATTGTGCATGTCTGTACGCATTCCTATTATTTAAACTCTTAACGTTCTTTGCACGGCTACCATAAGGCGCCTGGAATCGGCTGTCTGATTCGACTCTCTCTGCGGATCATGCGCGGTCTGCACCGAGCGGATAAAAGAGGCCAAGAGGCCCACCGGTCCGAGTTACGTCGAGTCGCGGACTGAAGGTATCGCCTGGACAGTCATTAAACCTTTCATTGCTCTCCGTTCATAGGCTTCTGTGTACGTGCAAAAAGTAGATAAAAGTCCATTCTTTACATGTTTACAGAGCAGTGATGCATTCGCACCTCGTCTTTTCTTAGCGCGCAAGCCTGAACGCTTTGCGAAATCGTCTGCCTAAATTATCGGAATCGAAACCTGAGCACATTCATCATTCGTTATTCGATAGTTAGCACAAGGTCAATGTACCATGGTTAGCACGTTAGCACTTGTCATGCGTAGTCGCCTGCAGGAAAGCATATCTTGATAGCTGTATTTAATTTTTACAATAATAGAGCTGCCTATAAATGCGTTATATATGCAAAATATAAAATAAAATTTCTTAAGAAAAAGTCTAGCTACTTTTAGTTCCTTGCTTGATTTTTTAGCTACTTTTAGCGACTTTCACGCTGCCATCTAGCTACTTTTGCTCGTCGACATTTGGCAACACTGGTCGTGATGGCAGAATCGGCGAGGGACCTTCAGCGGCTCGTCGATATCTGCCACGCTGAAATCTCCGTGCTGGGGCTGCGGTTCAGCACTAAGAAAACGGCGGTTGTCCGGCTGGCTGGTGAGCGCGCGGGCGAGGACGAGATCACGCTGGGCGGGCACCATCTGACCACCTGCACAGCATATAAATACCTCGGAATACACCTCTCCGACGGGGCGGACATGTACTCTGTGCACGAAGCGGCGCTACGCCAGAGTGCTCTCCGGGCTCAGTGTATCCTCCGCCGCCGGTGCCTGTGGGGCTGCAGCCGTTATTTGATGGTGCGCGACCTTTGGAAGTTGGTGCACGTGCCGGCACTGTCGTTCGCCAACTCTGTGGTTTGCCTGTCGGCTGTTACGCGCGGATGGCTTGAGAGGCGACAACATGAGGTTGGGCGCATTGCCCTTGGCTGCCATGGCCAGGTTGCCATTGAGGCCATCCAGGGTGACGTAGGCTGGTCCACCTTCGAGGCACGGGAGGCGGCCAGCAAGTTGGCCTTTCGCGGACGACTGCTCTTCTTGCCACGGGAGCGTTGGGCGAGGCGCGTGTTCGAGTATTTGGCTGCCACTTGCATTCGGACGGACTGGGCCAGGCGAGTTTACCAACTTGAGAAGAAGTTTGGCTTTTTCACCCACCCTATGGCGGCTGACTCTCCATCCAAATGGGCTGCTGAAGTGCGGCTGCGAGTCGGGGAGGCTGAGGGGGTCAGGTGGGCCAGGGATATGGAAGCCAAGTCCACGTTGGCGCTGTACCGGGAGCACAAGCAGAGCATCGGCCCGGTGCGATTCTACGACAACAGCATAGGCAGCGGCCTCCTTTTTGAGGCGCGGGCTGGTGCCTTGCGGACTTTGCTCTACCGGCGCCGTTTCGATCCTGCTGTGTCGTGTACTCTATGCAGGGTGTGCGGCACTGAGGACGAATCGGTGGAGCATTTAGCCTTGCGCTGCCCTCGTCTCTCCATGCCGGCCATAGAGGGCGCCACACTCCCACAGGCGCTCGGTTTCCCCTCAACCCCACCCGCAACAGTGGACGGCGCCGCCGGAGACAGCGCGGCCGCTGACGGTGGGTGCGTTCCAAATCTTAGACGTCTAGCAAGACTGCTTCGTAGACGTCTACGTAGACGTCTACAGGTTCGCGTATTGGAACGCGTCTACCTGTTTACGCCTAGCGTCACCTCGCGGCATAAAGGTTGAACTAAAAAGTTTTTATAACTATTATAACGCTGTTTTCTTTAAAGATTTACGACAATACAGGTAAAAATCACGTTTTTAACGGTTCGCCGATTTTTTGCAGCAAGAATATTACATGTGTGATCGCCACAATGTAGATGGACTATTAGTAGGTTAACGTGTAGCAGACCGACTTCTCACGCAATGAGCATGCTCACAAATTGACGGAAGATAACGTTAGTCCGTTTTTCCTTTTTTATTACTGATGCTGAAGTGTACATGCTTCTCAGATGTCTCATTCACACAGCTGTAAGAATGAAAACATGCAAAATACTGTAAACTTGAGGCGATTACGGACGAAAGGTGATAACCGGCTACAGCAAACGAAAAACTGTGCCGTTACACCTGTTGTCTGTAGTCACTAGACGAGGAAACCAAAGACAACAACTTGTTTTAATAATGTACAGGCACAAAAAAAATCAATGCGCAACAAGTCGGCATCGTCAGGCGAGATCGTTCCTCTGAGATTAACTGAAAATCGGCGGAAGAGTTTGCCACGGCTACTACAGCAAGGTAGAAACACACACGTGCGCCGTACAGCAGCCGCCCTGACTCCCGGCGAGGTGCGACGAGTTCGTCGATAACATCAAGACTGAAGCAGACTGAAGAAAGTCGTCGACAAGTTAAAAAAAGAAGACCAACAGCATCCAACGCACGCTTTCCTCTTAGCGCGGTAAAAGAATCTGCAGTGCTATATCTCACGACCATAAAGACAGCTAAATTATCCTCTAGCTAGCGCATACATTGACGCAACAACTCACGTTTGAAGGATCGTTCATATGCATACTCCGACGTTCGCAAAGAGCACGACCACCGTACAGCTACTGCAACAACCGCACGCACGACTCGCTCAGCGCGAAACGCGCTCTGTCCGCCATGTTTAGACAGCAAAGTAGTCTGCATCGATGTTGACTTCGGCGAAGCCGTCTTCGCGAGACTGCTTCGCGAGAATTGGAACGCGTCCCAAGATGGCGGCTGCTCGCGTAGCCGTCTAAGTAGACGTCTACGAGGGGGTATTGGAACGCACCCACCGGTGACGACGAGAAGGCTCGCCGAATGGTGGAGTGCAGTTCGCCAACTGTGATGAAGTTTGGGCCGGGTGTGGGGGTTGAGTGTATGGTGAGGGTAGGCGCGGTTGTGGGGTGTGTCCAGGTGAAGTGCTGCGTGTGACCTTCTTATGTTGATGTCTCTTCAGACAATTGTGTGTGTGTGTGTGTGTGGTTTTTTTTTTATTATTAGCTGGGACACCAATCTGGTGTCCACCCGTTACAAAGGGACTAGCTAACACTATCATCATCATCAACGTATGGGGTGTAGGCAAAAGCGCAGCGTGCCTACACTGCGCCAAGCGACGCTGCCTTCGAAATCAGTTACCCGCGTGCGAATGTTCTGAAACGTAAGCTTCGCTTCTGCGTACAAATAGTTTGGTTTATGCCTGGAGAGTATTTCAGCACGTTATCAGCCGATTACTGCTGAAATTACTTGGCGACGGGGGCTGCATTGGCTTCCTTATCCGTGGCCTCAACAGCGCGCGGTTACGGTGCTTAGGCGACTGCAGTGAGTGAATAAGTTAGATTAAAACGAGAAAACGCAATGTACAAGAAAGACTAATAGTCAAAGTTGCTCAACTCCCGGGTCGACCATTCCTAGCGCATGCAAGGAGGATGACTATGTGAATGACTGAAAGTGTGTTTTCAAAGGCTGACTGTTTTGACTGCGCGCCTTTCTACCACTTTCACTTTAAGGAACAATATTATCGGCAACTATATATAGAGAAATAGAAATTACATTTTTAGCTCACTTTAACGCCAACTTAAGTCATAGAATTTCATATTTAATAAGAACTCAATATTTTAGTAATTGTAATATGTTCGCATAGTGCTCTGCCAACAATTGTTTTAGCCTGCTCGGTAAAAAAGACGTTTGACGTCCGTCGACCTCATCTTACACCTAGCTAATATGCTTTGAAGTTTTAATCTGTACATATAAATCTTACTATTCTCCTACTGCGTGCGTTAGTATTTACTCTTATATATTTTGGTTTATCATATTTACATTTCCTTTTCTATTCCCTAGCATTTATTATTTTTTTTTTTTCGATGTAGTTATACATCTCAAAATCTAATATCTCTGCACCCCAATTCTTGGCCGATCCCCCTGTGTGGGTATGTGCCGTCACATTAGAGGAGAACAACAACAACAACGTAGCCAAGGTCATTCACAGGTTAATATATACATGAAGGCCTGTGAGAATGCTCTCATTTTCTCTTTGCTCTCTAGGAGAGACGCATGAGTGCTGCAAATTATATAACGTTCTCCACGATCGTTTGCAGCGAAACTTGCGCGATCTGCTGATGTTTTTGAATATACTTGGAAATTTCTTATTCGAATGCGCGTCATCTATACTTATTTTACACCCCTCATAGCCGATTCCACTTAAATATCCTGCCCGACCAGAGCTAGGTTGTACCACGGCCGGTCTCGAGAGAGAGAGCGCGCGCCTCTTTCTTACGGCCTTCTCAATCGCCGCGTGAACAATGGGAACTTTTCTCCTTGAGTCACGCTCTCCGCCGCCGCAAGGGGCGCGACCTGCTCACTGTTCGCTCCGCATCTGCTTCAGTGGCGGCGGGTGGCTTTTGCCTGGTTTCGCGCTGTCGCCCGCGGGTTTCGTGGTGAGTGCAGCCCCTAAATGAAAAATTACAGAAGGTAGATGCTGCAGCGGCATCTTGTCAGCGTGCTACGCACGTGAATGGAGTCTTTATATTACAAAACACTGTCGCTCAGCAAACGCTCGACAAGCATATGACATGTATTTCGGCATGGTATCTACTTTTGTTCATTTTAATCTTAATTTTTTCCCAAGCTTGTACAAGAAGATGAATAAAAAAAGTGAATGAGCAGTGATCACATCGAAGCTTCTTCAAGGCAAACATAACAGCAACAATGGCAAAACCGTCTTTCAGCGCTAGATGATTAACCATCGAGGTAACACCGAAGATGAAAATAATTTTATAAAAATGTAATGTAAGTTGCACAATGCTTACATGACATAAAGCATTAGTATAACGTCAGAGTAAACGCTTTTAAGTTTTGTTTTCAATTTTGCTATAATTTATAGACCAGCAAATGTTTTATGTTGTATTATAAACATTTTAATTTTGCAAATAAACGTTGGTTTAATTAAATGTTTACATGATATCATGATTATTTCATGAAAACAACAGGAAATCTATTTCAAGCACTAATTCCTAGCAATATTTTCATTCTTTTTCTAGTATGTTTTTGAACTAATAGTTTCTTGTAACTATCTGTGCAGTAATGCCTGCCTTAGAGAGCAATCGCTGCCCCATTATTTTGGTAGAATGCTTTGCTTATTACACATGCGCCACTGTTACTCAAGGGACACTATTCAATAATGGATATAAAAGCTTTTCTCTGTGCTATTTATTCAGATGTGACTATAGGAGTTGTATGTCGCGCTGTATTGCGCGCCTAGGCACCTAGTGTCGACACCGACGAAATCATTTCAGCTCTGCCGCAATCAGTAACCGAGGAACTGAAAGAAGTGATGGTATCTCCTGTCATCCCATTACCCACTGTCACGTATTCTGGTTTAGCTTACGTCGCTGGATACATTGCGAAGTTAATCAGTGACTTCGGGTGTGACGCTTGTGCTATCCTTCTTGAACCCAGCTAAAGAAGCAGCCCCATGTACACTATTCTGCGAGGACAAGATTCTAGCGGACCGCATTATCCAAAACCAGAGTTTGTAGCCCTCTTGGACAAGGTTGTGTCTCTTTTTGAAAAAGCTGTCGTGCACCTACCATACACAAATGTCCTTGAAGTCCTACAAATCTTAATCCAGCCAGCACTTGAGGACTCACCTTGGCTGAGTTGTCCGGGAGGCATTGACAATAGCCATGCTATAAGGTCCGCTTCTTTATTATGTGAGAAATTTCTCAGAATACTTCTTGTCAATTATGCTAAGAAGGTGACAGACAGGAACGAAAGGCCAGCTCCTTATGTGCACAAACCGTCCAGAAAGATTTTAAGACTTTAATTTTCTAGCCGCATGTACCGTTTTGATGAATGAGTGCAATGTGTTAACTTTGAAGGACATTTTTTTTTTTATTGCTTGCTGCAATTTTCAATTATGCATATCTGTTTATGCCCCTTTCCTTGATTTAATGTTGTTGTTTTTATCACTGTATTAAACTGACTACGACTGTCTACGTGTGCGTCCGTCGCGAGACTACGTATACAGCTGCTGTCTTTCAACCTACTGATTTGTTTTAAACGAAGCTAGAACAGCCCACTTCACTAGACAACTGAAATTTTAACTGTATGCGTAAATTTTTGTTCCTTACTCTGAGTCTGAGACGTGCTATGAATTTTCGTCAATGCCTGTTTTGCTGTAAACGAAAACGGCAGCGGTTGACAGAATACTCTGAATATCCACCGAACAGTTTGCCATGCAGACTAGCGTCAGATCGCGCTATACCTGCTTACAGCTTTCAAAGGCACACTGCATAAAATGGTGCATATAGTTTTGTGAAAAATTTAGGGGCAAGAAGTGTTGATGTAAGTGCACCCGAAACTTCATTCGACCGTGCTCGACAGCACTGACGAAGGCGCGCGCGCTCTCGCGCGCACGCGCATTATTGACTATTTTATTGCTCATACACGATAAATCAGACGCTGATTACGGCTTCTTCCTATAAGCCATAAGGGGTGAAATATCAGAACCTGCCGGTTGCAACCGATGCGGGCGGAGCAAAGAGCGAGCGCGCGTTTCCCTTGCGCGTGAACGGCTGTAGCGGAGGAGCAGCAGTGGGGCGGTGGCGACCCCACCGAGGCGCGGCGGGCGGTGGAAACAGACCCCATTGGAGAGGCCGTAAGAGAAGAGAGAAACGCGCTCTCCCTCGAGACCGGCCATGGTTGTACATGGATATTTAATTCGTACGTTCATCAGGATCTTAATGACCTTCAAAAAGAAAATTTAAGACTATGAGAAATAACGCTGCGGGACTCCCCGGATCATAACGATGTTACTATAGAACCGGTGATGAAGAGTCACTCGAAACTCGCGATAGTAAAAACAAAGAAAAGCTAGTATTTACAATTAAGTCCGCGGGCCAGTTATATCGGCAATATCGCGCTGGAGTGACCGCTCAAGGTAAGTGCAGCAGCTTTTGTGTCTTTTTCTGTGTGAATACATGCACGGGCTACTGCAGGTGAATGGAACTAGTGCAGCTTCCCTGCGGGATCATACGCACACGGAATATCGCGTCTAAACTTCTTATGAATAGCATATTAAAACGGGCACGAGCTGCGGGCGTTTATTGCCGAAAAGTAATCACAATTAAGGGTTGCAAACGAACTCGCCTAGTTGCAGTGCAGATTTGGATTGGATTGGAAAACATTTATTAATTGTCAGCAATGAGCGATTTGTGGGCGCTACACTTAGATGGCCTCAAGACCGTTGCTCTCGGCGACCTTTTGAGCCCACTCAGTAGCCCGAACGTGCGTTAACGGGTCTGAGCTGCCTCCCACCGCTCAAAAGAAGGGACTGGTAGTAGGTCCGCTGGTGGCGGCGCTTTTTTGCAGCTCCATAATATGTGATCATATCCTGCTATTTCGCCGCAGTGTTTACAATTTGGGTTGTATTGTGCTGGATACATGTGCGCTAATAATTAGAACGGCTGAAGAAGGCACGCGTCTGGAGCCGACGCCAGATTACTTCTTGCCTTTTGTCTATAGTTTCTTGTCTGGTGGAGGATATATCCGCCTTTCTAGTTTAAAGTGATTAGTGTAGTCATGAAATGAGATTAGTGCATCTCTCGAGAAATTGAGGGAATCAACCTGGCTCACTGCTCGGCTGACATAACCTCGAGCTTATACTGTGAGCCAACTCGTTTCCTTTGTTCCGGCCCCGAGTGTGCCGGCACCCATATTAATTCCACCTATTTTTGGTTCCAGTCTTTATATCTTAAAATTCGCTTTGTCTCTTTGGAGATCATGCCCCTCGCAAAATTGTTTATAGCAGGTTTGGAGTCGCTAATTATGGTAACCGTTTGGTGCTGACCATCGCCATGGCGATAGCCGCCTCCTCCGCTGTCCCTGAGTAGTTTGTTTTTATTGAACCTGCCATTAATGTTTTACCCGAGTCGTTCACGCCCACGATAGCAAAAGAGTTGCCTCCCTTGTATTCCGCCGCGTCTACATAAACAGTGTATTTAGAGCCTTCGAACTTGGCCTCAAGGGTCTTTGCTCTTGCTTTTCTCCTGCCTTCATGAAAAGCAGGGTGCATGTTTTTTGGTAGCGGTTTAATAGTAAGTGCGTTCCTGACTTCAGTCGGCAGTTTTACTTGTGCATTTCTTTCCGGGATTCTATCTTGTAGTCCTAATTTACCCAGGATTTTCCATCCCGTGGATGTGGTGGCGAGCCTCTTTAGCTGTGTTATTATATGTGCCTCGCATAGTTCCATGGTGTTATTGTAGACCCCCAGTTTAAGAAGTCTTTCCGTAGGGGTGCAGTGGGGTAGCCCCAGTGCTGCTTTATATGCCTGCCTCATGATCGTTTCAATTTTGTTCTTTTCTGCCACCCCTAGCTTGAGGTAGGGGATGGTGTACACTAATCTGCTTATCACAAAAGCCTGAACAATTCGGCACAAATCTTTCTCTTTGACCCCGCGTCTTTTGTTGGCTATTCGCCTTATCAACCTGGTTGTCATGCTAATTGTTGGCTTAAGTCGATTTATTATTTCTGTGTTATTTCCATTTTCTTGTATTATCAGTCCTAAGACCCTGATTTTGTCCACTCTGGTTATCGGTGTGCCATATTTAATTCCCCCAAAATGTCTTCAGCGTCGATATTGCGCTTTTTTTTTTTGTTCCTCGGATTACCAGAAGTTCCGATTTGCTTGGTGAGCATTTCAGCCTGCCCATTCCGCATATTCTTCAACAATGTCGATTGCTTGTTGAAGATTTTCTTCTGTTTCCCCATCGTTGCCTGTGCATGTCCATAACGTGACATCATCAGTATATAGCGTATGTTTCACCCCTTTCACAGTTTTCAGTAATGGTGGGAGGTTCTTAAACGCTAGGTTGAAGAAGAAAGGGGAAAGAACTGAGCCCTGAGGGGTGCCATTGTCTCCTAGCCTAATTGTTTCAGACCTGATGTCTCCAACTTATTTCTGCTGTTCTTTCGGTTAGAAAATCCCTAACGTAATCGTAAATCCTCTTGCCGGGGGCAATTTCCTCCAGATTATTTAATATGGCTTCATGTTTGACATTATCAAAGGCTTTCTGTAGATCAAGGCCAAGTACAGTTTTTGTGCCCCCTTTATTGGGCGCGTCAATTATGTCTGCTTTGAGTTGAATCATTACATCCTGCGTGGACAGCTTGCTCCTGAAACCTAGCATTGTTTCGGAAAATACCTCCCTTTCCTCTGCATACTCCTGAAGTCGGTTTAGTATTACATGCTCCATCAGCTTTCCTAGGCACGATGTTAGCGATATCGGCCTGAGGTTGCCTATTTCAAGTTTCTTCCCAGGCTTCAGAATGAAGACTTTAGCATGTTTCCACTCTGAAGGCATTCTACCTCGTTTCCATACCCCATTAAGAAAGTCTGTGACTGCTGTGACTGATACTAAATCTAGGTTTCTCAGCATTTTATTGCTGACTTGCAGTGCAGAAGTGCAACGCACGTTAGCCGCGAAGGTAATCCGTCACCGAAGTCTACTTGTCGCGCTCAACGCCGCTGCCTTCGCTCTCATTTTTATCCGACCGCAAGAACATGTTAAAACAAGTGCCATTTTGATTTTTGTCCCTCGTGGCGCAATCAACGGCACCACAGCTTGCAGAAATATCGGAAATTATACCCGAAAACGCAGCAAGCGCCGCGCATCCAATGCAGACAGTTCGGGCTTTTGCCTACACCACGAAAGTACAGCGGCTAGTGTAACGAAACTCACTGCTGTCGCCTACCGCCATGCTGTCGCCTACCGCCATGCTGTCGCCAGCACGTGTCGCCAGCGCCGAATGAATGAAAACTTTATTTCCACCGAAAAGGAGCCCTTCATCTCCCGCCCCCGGCACGCAGGCCGGGGAGCCATGTGGGGAGCGTGTCAGGACAACATTCGATTTGTCTTGCACTGGCTGCACTAGTTCTGAAAAGTGCCGCAGCGGTGCCAGGTCATCACGTGAGCGTGCAGTGCCATGTTGGCGGCAGCTGCCAAAACGAGTACGCAAGTGTAGGACTCTGCAACCTATGCGCGCATCATCGCGTGCTGTAACACGTACGATTACGTCCAATTTCGAAGCCAGCTGCCGTAGGCCTACAGCACTTGATCGGAAAGTGTCGACGACTAACAGTGACGTTGACTGCGACGAATTCTGACCAATACGCGCATCTGCACGATAGTTATAACGGCGGTCTGCGAAGATTCTACCATTCATGCGCCTGGGTACGAGAGAATTAATATTGTAAGCAGTTGCCACGAGTATTAGTTTAAGTAAAACTGCCTATAACGAGACGCTTGATTGGTTTCCGCGGGCTTCAGTCCAAAAGTGCTAGCTGCTGAAAAGATGCACGTACGGTCTTTGTCAAAAGTGTGGAGACCAGGGGATCTGCTTCTGAACCGCTTCGTGCGGCTTGTAATGTATGTCCAGTGAATTCCGAATCTCTTGACGGTAAGAAGATTTTTTACCCTACCCTCTCCAATTGGAAGGATTTCCACTATAGGCTAAATCAGCGCTGCTACGCGGCTCAAAAGCAGACCCTTTGGGCTCAACATTTTTGACAAAGGCTGTACATATTGCGCGCTCTCAGACGTCAATGTATTCCGTGGGCGACAAGTTATATGTCGCCGAGTCACTGCGCACGGTATCGTGTGGCACACACACTTGGCACGACAGAAACTCGATCGATCGCAACTGATTTCTGTTCGCAACTACCCGTCTTCTTAGGTCACAACACGATAAAAAAAAAATACTGCACAGGACAACGCGCGCGAAGGTAGCCGTATCGCGGCCACGTATGTGGCCACAAATACATATAATACCTCTCCTCCATCAACGAAATGCTAATCACCAGCATGCAGCCCAGCTATCCGTTAGCAGCGTACCGTCCGGGTCACGGTGGTCCGGGTTCTGAAGGAGACGGACTTTACAAAGCTCTGCAGAACGATGCGCAGCGTCGTCTGCTCTTGGCCGAGCGGCGCGTGTGTAATGCTGCACTTTCTTCTGCACCTCCTCTGGAGCGAGTGCAGGATGGGCGAGAACTCGTGCAGAACTAGCCCCGCACCCACGGCCGGTCTCAAGGGAGAGAGCGCGCGCGCTCTCCCTCGAGACCGGCCGTGCCGCACCTTGGCAAAACGAGGAGAGGAGTGCAGACGGCGCGCGCGGCACCGGCAAAACGAGGACGGCGGTGCTGCACTACTTGAACTAGTGCAGCTGGTGCAGACAAATCGAAGAGACCTTAATTCATATGCTCCTCCTCCTCGCGCCTACGTCATCACACTACGACGGAGCTTTTTCGTCGTCTCCAGTCTCGGCGCATATCCGGGAGGCGGGCATAGAGAAAGAGATTGGTAAAGAGCGGTCACTCGGCGAAAACTGGCCCCAGGAAATGGCGCGCGACTTTTTGCGCTGCCGCCGATTGATGGATGGCGGCACCAACGTGCGCATGCGCGGAAGCGCGCGCAACGGCACTCGCTGCAACGATAGAACGATAGCCCGCCGGAGCACTAGCAGACGACAAGAAGTTGTCGAAGGGAGCGGTCGTGTGCTCGTGCCTCGCCGCGCTTGTGCGGCACAGACCTCTTGTGGGCTGCTGCGCGGAACGACGGCAAGGTGAGCAACGTTTTTAGCTTAACTACGCTGCATTTCAAGCAGTTTACGCTGACCATGCCGGCCGGTGCCAATAAGTTTCGCAGCTCGTGAACAGGCGCGCCGGCTGTTCAGGCGCAGTTCGTTACGCCGTAACTCTGGCGGTTCCCAACCACGGCAGGGTGTAATATGTTGTGTTCCCGGGAAACAGCTTCATTTCGAACAGTTTAGCTCGTCACGCTTGACAAAGTGGCATGTAAAGGCACCATGGCAGGCCGTTGCCCCAAAATGGCGTGTTCGCCGGCCGGTGCGGCCATGCTGACGCAGTTTGCCGAACGGCTAGTTTTGCCAAGTGCCGCGTTTAGCAGAGCAACGGTAAAGTGAAAAACGTTTCATTCTTGACTTTCTTGTCAAACTGTGCAGTATTTCAGGCAGTTTAGCTCAGTACGGCGGCGACTGCGCTTCACAGTCGAACGTGAAGGCCAAGCTAACAGGCATGACAAGGCGTGCTGACCGCCGCGGTGACGTGACATGGCGATTTTGCGAACGGCTAGTTTTGCGTGGTGTCGCGTTTAACAGGGCAACCGCAAGGTGTGAAATGTTTCATTCTTGTCAAACTGCAAGGCATTTCGGGCAGTTTAGCTCAGCACGGTGGTCTGCGCTTCACAAAGTCTCGTATGAAGGGCAAGCCAACATGGCGTGCCCGCCGGCCGCGGTTTTGCGAACAGCTAGTTTTGCGTGGTGTCGCGTTGCATGTAACGGGACAACGTTAAAGTGAGAAATGTTTTATTATGCAGCAAGCTTCATTGCTTCAGCTGTTCGGTGCTCTTGAGGAATGTTGTTAGTTTAGTGGCTGCTATTTCACTCACTGTAGAAATGCATTTTCAGATAGGTTCGGTTAGCCTGCATTTCCTGACCTCTACGTTGCAACAGTAGCTTTTGTATCAATTTTACGAATCACAGCTTTTCTGTTCTGGACCATAACTGCTGCTCACCAAGTCTTCAGTACGCACCCACATGCACAGTTGTGTGCGCGGTGCAGTGGCCTTACATTTCATTGCAACCTTCTGCATCATGTTCATTCCTTTTCCAACAGCACTGAATGGACCCACGCTGCAGCCGAAGCGCGGCAGATGCGACGAGTGAACGGAGTGGCCTTCCCCCAAGCGTCAGTACTTCTCTCTGCCCTGAACAATACAAGTTACCCTTGCTAAGGTAGTCGCGACTGAGACTGTGTAGTTTATGTATAATGCCTGTTTTGTTACATATCATTTGCTATAATTTGGAAATCAACGTTATGCTATTTTTTGTCTCTACCTAAGTGCTGTTTCTCGCCTTGTGTATTTTTATTTTTCTGTATTTTGCACATCGCCTAATGCGTGCCAAGTTTTGTCAATGCATCAGTCTACATCTGTTGCGTCTCTTGTGTGTTTTATATGCAGCAAAATAAATGTTCATTTCACAAAGCACGTGGCGTCTTTTCTGCAATACTGTTTTGCAAAGGCTGTGGCGCAGCTGCGTTGATGGCCAATTTAGAGAACTGGGAATCTATTTTTCATGTTGTTATGCATGCTGAACATAAATAGAAACATTAGCAGACCGTGTAAAACCAAAATAATGCGCCAAAAGGGCAGGGAAGGGCGCAGCGCATGCTAGCATTCAAATAACGCGCCTTTCAGCAAGACCGGAAGTAGTTGCCGCTTGGTGCACTACAGTCAAATGGGCCGCTGGGCCTTATGGGAGTATCCGCTCTTTACCAATTTGCGTCTCTTGTGTGTTTTATATGCAGCAAAATAAATGTTCATTTCACAAAGCACGTGGCGTCTTTTCTGCAATACTGTTTTGCAAAGGCTGTGGCGCAGCTGCGTTGATGGCCAATTTAGAGAACTGGGAATCTATTTTTCATGTTGTTATGCATGCTGAACATAAATAGAAACACTAGCAGACCGTGTAAAACCAAAATAATGCGCCAAAAGGGCAGGGAAGGGCGCAGCGCATGCTAGCATTCAAATAACGCGCCTTTCAGCAAGACCGGAAGTAGTTGCCGCTTGGTGCACTACAGTCAAATGGGCCGCTGGGCCTTATGGGAGTATCCGCTCTTTACCAATCTCTTTATGACTGCAGTGCGAGATTTTGCCTTTGTACAACGTGTTATAGTGAACTAGAATAACGTGTGTCGCAAAAGTTGATTTTTTTTTTGGCGGAGACTAGTGACACGCACCGTGGCACCAGCAAAACGCTGCTGCCACACACAAAATACGTCACCCTACGTCATCATAAACTAAGCAAAAGAAAAAAATGTACGCAACAGCAAGTGAAACATTTATAATACTAATTTATAACTTAAAATTGTGGCTTAAAATAAGTTATTGTTCATTTTCTTAATCATTTTAACTTATGTAGGTATCGGCGGCGTTGGCGCGTTGGTCACGTTGGTCATGGCGTTCGTTGGTCGCGCACTTGAACTCATGGCTTATTTCCATGCCTATTTCAGGGCCGGCGTTGCTGCGACCCGGTTGGAATAAGCTAGAAGCTTGGTGCAACCGGGTGAAAATAAGCAAACCGTTAATGCAACCCATGGATTGGCTTGGCTTTGTTTATTATTTTCGGATTGGAGTTTTTGCAGGAAAGCCCAAGGCAGATCACGTGTCGTGTGTTTGTAAACGACGTTTGGAATGTGCGGTCGTGTGAATCGCGATTTTTGTGCCGTGCACATTTCGTGCCTCAGTGCTCATCTTGCAGTTTCTTCATGGATTACGTTAGTAACGACAGAGGCGATAGACGCAGTAGAAGCTTCGTGCATCCACGGAAGTTGAGAGAGTGCTCCTACCTGCGGACCCCGTCGGTCTCTCCGTTCATTCTGCAACAAATCATATTTGCGTGTTGCTTCACGAACAGGGCGTCTTGGATTTATTTTTGAAGCATGAATGGTGCACAGTGTGGCATACTAGAAACCAAGAGCGTATGTAAAAGGCCTGTGTATGGGGATCGTGATTTGGTTTGTGCTGCCATGGAAGAATATTCTCAACGTGTAGGTGGCCTTGGCTTTCGTTTTGAAGTTTGCGGTGTTTATGTAATCACCGTATGTGATCGCTTGGCTGATTCTGGAAGGGCGTTTATGTGCTCTTTCTTTTGCAAAGCCGGGCACTCCAGATAAAACGGGTCTTTTCGAAGCTGCGAGCAGTTTTCCCAAAACTGCCTTAGCGAAAGGACACTTCTATTTCGCGTTATTCACGAGGTGTGCACGTTCGCGTAATGTGCAAGAGTGTGTAAAAAATATTTAGCATTCTCCCGTTCCTACGTTCCCTGAATCGCACAGGGTATAGGCACTAAGATGGAGCCGAAATGGTGCCTTTCGCCCTTAATATATCCCAATATTAACTTCTAAAAAAATATCCAGCAGGTTCGGTACTCGATTTTCTTTTACCGCTTTTTCCAAGTTGCGTCGCCTGTCTGCACGCATTTTTCACGTTGCCCGCATTCTGCTGAAGCTGCCTGAATTGAACAAACCTCTATCCACTAGTTTGATCCAAGGCTTTCTGACCGACCGCGCGCGGTTTGTTACTGCTAATACCCAGTCCTCTTTTTCAAAGTTTTCTTTCAGCTATGTGTTCCACAAAGCACTGTCCCTTACTCTTAACAATCTCCCTTCAGTAACTTCTACCATCCACATTTTAGTTGATGACTGTGTACTTCGCTGCTCTGTAACTAACTCGTCCGACGCTTCTGCCTTATATCTATATCTAATTCGCATACAATAGTGATGTGCTATGTGGCCTCCGTCCCTGAGAAGCTTTAGACTGTTGATTTCTTCTCACCACTGCCAAAACAACACATCCTACTTACAAAATTAACACTAGTACTACTTTTTCAAAGAATTTGTTTAAGTACCTTGGTGTTCACCTCACTAATGGCTTAACATTGTCTTGCCTTGTAAGCCATGTAACTAATTACTCTAATAGAACTGTTGGATACCTCTATCGTAACCTACCCATGGCTGGCGCCTTCTTGTGTAAAATTACTAGATTACAAAACCCTTGTGTGATCACAATTTTAATATACCAGTCATATAGTTGATCCACACTACTGTAACTTTACTGAACCTTATGAGCCTGTTCAAAACCATGCCACCAGTTTCATTCCCTCGAATACTCCTTCAGCATCTCTGCCATGAAATCTCTGTTAAGTCTCTGTTCTCGTCACTGTACTTCATGCCCCTGCCTTTATCACAAGCTTTTCATACAAGACCTCATGGCAGTCGTCTCGGCTAACCTGTGTATAGAACACCTCGCACAGGTCATCGTAAAAGTGGCGTTTCACCGCATGCCCGCACAACTACATTTCATGAGTCATTCTTCGCAAGCACTGTTCACAACTGGAATCATCCCTCATCAGTGATCCTGTAAGCTTCAATACTGCCATCGGAGAACCTGTCTAATCATAGCCATGTATACCACTAGCCTGTTGCCATTTATCACTGTGCACAAGCCCATTCCTTCTGTAAAGTCTCGCATTAGGACCTCTGAGGTATCAATAAACACATAAATAAAAGCATGGTTGATAAAGATTACTTACAATATGGGAACTGTGATTATGTTCGGCAGGAATATATATATATATGTAACTGGATCATGTTGAACGGTGTTAAGCTTGAGCTTGGCACAATTGTCTTTCCTGTGATATTGAACTTAGAACTTAGGATACTGAATGATAACACTGACATGGTGGCTTGCCTTTTGAACTTAGAATGAACTTAGAATTTTATTGCAGTATTCCTTTCTTTGCATTCATCCTAAATGCAGGGGTGGAAGTGCTGCTCCATTTGCTTCATTCTGCTCCAGCCTGCTTTCCCTGCTCCAAAATTGCTCCAACTCGACTGCATCAATGTTCTGACATTAAATTTAGTGGAGCATGGTTTTGCCGCACAGTGGGCCATTACTGGTATTGACAGCAAGAACCGCAATCCGAGACGATTAAGTTAAGCGACTATGAGAAGCGCAGCTGGGCAATGGTTTGTTGTGAGTTCTGTATACAGGGTATGTGGCTAGTGTAGTCAAAACGATGGCAGCACACCGGTAGCAGAGGTGTAATGCATCTCACCCGAGCCTAATACGTATAAAATTTTAATATACTAGAAAAGTATGCAGCATAATGTTTGCTTATAAGCAAATTTGAGGAATTCATTACGAAAAATGTTCTGTGCACTTGATATAGCACCTACTCCCAGCCTTTTGAATCGCCTGTGGTGAGGGAAATGAGATCAGTGAGTGAAGCAGGCGCACCAAACTACTACGAGGTAGCGAGGCACTGGAAGTGGTAGGCGAATATGCTTACTTAGGACAGGTAGTGACCGCAGATCTAGATCATGAAAGGGAAATAACTAGAAGAATAAGATTGGGATGGAGTGCATTTGGTAAGTATTCTCAGATTATGACTAGTATCTTACGGTATTGCTCAAGAGGAAAGTATACAACAGTTGCATCTTACACTTACTCACCTATGGAGCTGAAACGTGGAGGCTAACGAAAAGGGTTCTATTTAAGTTGAGGACAACGCAGATGACTATGGAATGAAAAATGGTAGGTGTAACGTTAAAAAATAGGAAGCACATAAAGTGAGTTAGAGAAATAACGAGTTAATTACATTCTAGTGGAAATCAAGAAGATGAAATGGGCATGGGCAGGGCATGTAATGCGTAGAGAGGACAACCGATGTTCGCTTAGGGTAATAAACGATTCCAAGGGAAGCAAATCGTCGCAGGGGACAGCAGAAAGTTAGGTGAGCGGATGAGGCTAAAAAAGTTTGCAGGAGTAAAGTGGATGCAGCTAGCACAGGTAGAGGAGTATGGGAGAGGCCTTCACCCTGCAGTTGGTATAGTCTGGCCAATGATGATGACTACGAGCCATTGGAAACTTGTCCAGCTGCAACGAACTACACAGTTTGTTTCTAGCGATTCTGCTGTGAATACAAGCAGGTGCTTCACCATCTAGCCTGTCATGCCTACGACAGACAAAAGCACACTTGGAACTCTTATGGAAGTGATGCCACTTAGGTGCCAGTCACTAAATGTGTTTTCAAAAGTGTTGGAAAGTCATACAGGGCCTATCGCCAGTGTGTTGAAACTAATATAGCTCAAGCAATAATTTGAGCAGCCACAGAGCGCCATAAAGCAATGAATTTGAAGGGGAAAAAGGCTATACTTAAAGTGCCACCTATCTTCCCTGAAGGCGTTACTGGCCAGTACCCAGAAATTTATCGGCACAGGCGCAGGATCAAAAAGAATATGCACAAGATAGAAAGCAGAAATGTACTGTTCATTGATGTGAACTTCGAACTAGTGGCAATACTTGAATGCATCGAAGTGGTGAAGTCCACCTTTGAATCTTACAAAACAGTATAAATCTCTTAGTTAAACGATCTTCAATTATGAAGTGTAGAAGGCAGCATTCCATTTTCTGCTATTTAACCCTTTGACTGGTTCTGCCGTACAGGTGCTGCGGCCGCATGCCGTCCCGCGGCGTTTTTGCAGTACGGGTATTGCGCTAAACGCATAGCGTTTGAAACAGTTCGACACTGGAGGTGATTTTTTTTTTTTTCGGAATATTCGACAGTCGAAGAGTTAAGTGAGGAAGCTAGAATTCTAATATTAAAAGCGAGTCTAGAATCTTGCTCCAAGACATAATGTGATTGCTCCAAAACTCTCGCTTTATTGCTTCAAAGCTGCTCCGAAGTTACTTTATTACTGCTCCCTGAGCTGCTCTAAAATGCTTGAGCCTGCTTCCACCTGTGTAAATATGATTACTTTCTTCCCCTGTACGGCGCTTCAACCAAGAAAAAACTCTGTTATAATTTCTTTCCCGTGTTTTTTTGTTTGTGTGACTAAACTATTTAAACTAATATTCTGCCTTGAGGTCTTAACCAACTTAATAATCTCCTTAATAATAAGTGAAGCATATAAGCAGAAGGAGAAAACAAAAAAGCAGAAAAACAAAAAAAAGTAACAATAAACAAGAAATCACAAAAATCCAAAACGCAAGTGAAGTAGTATACGCCATGAGCAAGCACATGCCTCACCGCTAAACATTCGATGAAGACAAATGAAAGCCAGGTTGAGCTGTATATGGGCTTCCATTGTCAAAATGTAAAGTATGAATGAGCAGGATTAAGTCGTGTCGTTAGCCTTAAAAACCACCAGATATAGAACCGAAAACTGCCATACAAGAAAAGGTATAACATACTAAGTGTTTTGAGTAAACCTACGCTACTTACAGGATCTCAAGTTCTTTTTCACTGAGCATTATCGAAGGTGCACTACGCACAAGCCCTTTTTCTATTTGATGACTCTTGCCTCCAGAATCTCTCTTGTAATCTGCTTGTTGCTTCTACCAATAATCCTTGTTTTGTGAAGCCCAGTGCTTAATATTTAAAGTCTGGCTCAATCGGAAGGGGTCTGTAGTGTTCGAGCATTGGTGGAAAGGGAAATAAAGAGAGAAAGTGGCTGGTTGCCTGTTTTGCAAATCGTTTTATACAAAGGGGAGAAATCATTATTTTTCTCCATCTCTGGTTTTTATTAATACTCAATGTGAAACTCACTGTTGAAACGATAGAGAAGAAATCTTCCAATTACACCACTGACAAGAACAAAACAATGGTTACCTGGTTTGTATTCTTACAGTCCTCATGCTTGAATTCAAGCTTGTGGGGATCTCGGACCCCTCTTAAATATTACGGGGGGGTCTCTGACACACCCCCTGGCTTTAAGCCCTGTAGAAGCCAGGGCATACAACCTGTGCACCTGCTGCAGTGCAAAGCAACGTTTCCTTCGCAGATGTTTCTTTTTTGCAAGTTTTTCATAGGTATATTTGTGTTCTCAGAGCCGTTCATTGAGGCATCTACCCGTTTGTCCAATGCAACGTTTCCCACAGCTTAATGGGATCTCATACACCACACCTGTGCTGCAGGGTACAAATAAAGTCGGGTGTTTTATGCTACATGCGCGTCGCTGCACACCACAAGTTTGAGTGATCCTACAAAGCTTCAATAACTTTCCCGAAGCTGTAAAAACTACTTCGATATTTACTTTTTTGCCTATTCGTTTCAAATCATGCGATATGCTGTGCAGATAGGGTATTGCAACCAGATTTTGTTGTTGTATTCTGTCCACTGTGTTAGGCATAGCTTCCTTGCTGTTTGTTTTCATTTTTTTATAGGTTCCTTCAGCAACTGAGATGACACCACGTTCCGGATAGCCGGCTTCTTTCAACCTGTCAATTTGATGAATGAAGCTGCTTTCCAGGCATTTTCGAGATTATCTCATTCTTCTTTTGACACCTCTTCCTTTCTTCTGTCGCTAAATCTCATGTTAAACGTAAAATGGGAACAAATTTTCTCACCATCCCGGCACATTTCATTTTCCGCACTTTTGTTTCCCGACCTGGTGGGCTTGGCTAGTCTTGCATCAGCTGACGGACTGGTTGGCCTTGGTGACCCGTACTCAGGACATTCTCGGTGCCTAATACTCCGTGTCATTAAAGTTTCTTCCTCCTTCTCCCAGTGCATTTCTTTCTTTACCGTTTCCACCTAAAGCATGTTGTCCCAACTATATCTCTCATTTGCATTAACCTAGAACACTGCTTTTCCTTTGCACCATTGCCATTCAGTCCCCCATTTATCTTGACTCTCCTCCTTTTAATTGGTGTACCTGGCTGGAGTCCTTCATGTCGAAGTGACAGATGGCCCTGGTTCTTCAAGTTGCAAACCTCTTTGGCACTCATTTTTGTAGCCAAATAAAGTTTATTACTACTACTTCTACTAGGTCTTGAAGTACAGTTTAAAGAGTTGAGGAAAGGTCTACAGGGACCAGCATAGCTGAGAGCGAAACTTAAAAAACACAATTAGACCTTAAACTTGGGTCGTTTTATTTTGCAGTTCATAACTTATATTTTTGATAGTTACAATGAAGCTCTGAATGGTCGCTTTCGATCGTGCTTCTATACCGGTAACATTTCTAACTGAAGGTATGAATGCATTCTAGAAAAGAAAGCAAAAGCCTTCAGGGCTAGGCTTTTTTTGTGCTTCTAAGTGTTGCAATTTTTTAGGAAAATTTGGCATTGGCAGAATAGCCAAGTTGAGTATTAAATTTGGGTAAACTGAATTCTGCTTTAACCATACACTTTAAAATTGCCCAGTACTCTTGCTAAATTTTGGGGGTGCTATTAAAATCACTTGTTTTGACATTTCAAAAGCATTTTTCTATTTCTTCTTTGGCTGCATATACTGCAGCTAAGTCTCTTGATTATAAGCGAGTATCTCAATTTTAAGGCACTTTAGATGACTCAGTACTCGCGCCTTTTCCTTTCTTAGAAACTTTCGCCTCAAATTCAAGTTAGTTTTTTATTTCATACAAAGAGGAAGCAGCCACAGTTAAGCAATTACTGTAAGTGTCTTGATGAGCTGGCCCATCAGGTGATGAGGAATGCTTTGTATATACTGATTCACTAAATGAGAAGCATGGGCATGTTCAACTCAAATAAAATTAGCTACCTTTTCTTAATCTTCAAAAAGCATTTGATACAGTAACCATTAAGATTTTAACTACCAAACTGAACTACTTAATTGTCTTCTGCTGTCCATTTATTGCTATTCTTATGAATTTTTGCATCAGATTAAACAACCAAATCAAACCTGGTGATAATGTATCAGTAAAGGGGGTTGTAAAGGGTGGGGTTTATTCCATCTCCCATACTTTTTTCCTTAATTTAATAACACAAGCCCCAAAATTTAAGCTTCCACGAGTTTGTCCTTCTAGAATGAACAAATTATGTCTCTAAGTGTTCTGACAATGCAGTTTCAGTGAATAAGAATCTGTTGGCACCATGCAGGGGGTCATGCCGACGCCCATGTCAGTATCTATATAAGTGTAAACTTTCCCAAAACATAATTCTGTTGGCGTATTTAACGGAAGAAATTTTGATGCGCGGGCTAAATTGAAACCACTGTGATGATCGAGCGCGTACCTGGCCATAGCCGCCTCTATTTTTTCGAAAAAATAGAGGAGGCTATGACCTGGCTCTCTTATGAGCCCGCTTCATATGTGCGGGTATACCTTGCTCTCGAAGCTTGCCGTCCCTCTTGGGCGCTACGAAGGAGCAAATGACAACTTCGGAGCAGTACGCTGATATCTAAACTACCTGCTCGGGTAGTTTCGGCCGTACACAGTCGAAACCGAAACTATACAGCGGGTGAGCGCAAATCGCCATGCTAGTCATGCATGCTGATCTTTACGATTCAATACGCGCCACGCACCGCCGCGGGTGTCACTCCTTTCATAATGTTCGGGAGCGCCCGGGAGGAATGGCTAGCGAAGCGATCGTACAACGTACACCCGTACATATATATGCCGCTGGTACTAAATTATCCTCAACCGAGAGGTTTCATTTTCTGCCATGCGCGGCCTAAATTCATGTGGTAAAAGCGGGGACGATAATGGTGTTTCCAAAAATTAAAAAACTGATATAGATATTATAATTGCGACCTCAGCAAACCTATAGCTGTTAGTAAATGAGGCGCTAGTGCGCATGACTAGTTAAAAAGTATTATCAGTTATATACCAGCGCCTGCTTAATTAATTGTTACCACGTGTTACCTATTGCACCACCGCAGAAATCGCACCGCATACACGGGCACAATTAAAAGCCTCCAGCCGAACCAACCCGTGAAACTGCATGTTAATTCTGCAATGCCCGCAGTCCCGGCATAGTTTCTTTTTTCACGACTCGCACCCGCAGCAGCGGAGGCTGCAACGAATTGCATGCCGCCCGTAAGCGTGTACGTGGCGTCGATCGGCATTGCAGTGCACCGTTGTGATCATTTAAGAGCCAACAGATCCCGTACGTCTTTGCTGGCCAGCGTGTATACACGAACTGTCTGGCGACTCGAGCAGGGTAAGCCATGCTAATTCGATCAGGAGGCGACTTCGTGCCAGGAATTGCATGGTTGCAATTTTATAGGAGGTCGAGATTGAATTGCGATGGCCCAGTGGAAGCTAGGTGGAACGGGACTGCATGGCCATGTCACAAAAACGTAGCAGCCGCGGGCAAAACCAAGCACCCAACAATTACGCAACAGTGTCTTCTGCAGTACCCCCGCTGTGCTGGTGCAGTTGGTGTACTCGACTTCTGTGTCCAAGGGTGTGGGATTCAATCCTGAATGGGGTGACTGCTTTTCGATGTGAGCGAAAACTAACAAGGCGCCCGCGTGTACTGCGCGGTACGGTAAAAACCCAGCTAGGTGGTCGAAATTCTCGGAGCTTTCCACTATATACGGCGTATCTCATAGCCTGATCGAGTTGCTTCGGGACCTCATAAACCAAACCAAACCATCTTTTGCAGTGCAGTTTAATTCGTCCGCCACGTACCCACCTCGCATACACAGCATATGTAACGCGACTCATTCGATCATTTGACCTCGAGAGCTATTATTCGAACTGAAGTGGAAGCGCGAATTTTCATGTGGCGCTTGATCTCAGTGCGTGGTTATGCATATATGTTTGTTGTGAACATAGAATGTGGAAAAAGAAGTAAATTTTTTTACTATATATTTTGCGCGGCCGGATTTACAAGCAATGGTATATCCAGCAGCCAAATGACCGTGTATATCGAACAATTTGTTCAAATTATTCCATGTTGGTCTCTAACAAATCCAGTGCGTAAGATATGCATCAGAGTGCATCGCCGAACTTTCATCCTCTGATGTGCTCTTTATTCGCTTCGCCGGTTACGCGACTGCCATAGGGCTGCGCTGTAAACCGAACTCGATAAAATATTTTATTTATGTGCTCAATTAGTAGAGCTGGCTTATCTGCTTATAGCGCAATAATCAGCGAAAATTGATGGCCATTAGCAACCAAACTGGAAAGAGGGTTGAATCCGTGCCGCGGAGGGCGTGGCGTCGCAGGGAGAATCGACGGCGACGATGCGCCGGCCGACAGCTGCCAGTCGATGACCAGACGCATTGCATGCTTGGTTTGTAAAGGTGACCACTGCTCAAGTGCTGCCGATACTTTACGTCGCAGTCGACAAGACAGAAGTGAAAGCGATTAAGTTGATTTACGTTGCACTCTCTCCAGGCGTTTTTATTGAGCAGTAGCCCGTCCATGTTTGGTGTCAGTGCTGCGTTTTCATTTTTAGTATCAAGCAAGCAGCTCGATTAGACCACTATTAATTGTGCTTGAGGGAGTATATATGACAAACACTAAGTGACGACTAGATATATCAAATTTTCTTTATTAAAAATAGTAGTTAGCAGGGCCCTTACCTGCAGGTATACTTAAAGCCTGATAGCATCTGGTTTAAGCACCCTTCCATATATATTTCATGGAAATCAGGTTAAGCCTAGCTGAGTCCACTTAGAAAGGTACCCTCTCACAAAACATGGCTTGCCAGTGCGAAAGCACGAATGTGCTGTATAGAAACTAGCACATGTCGTCCTTGCATGATGGAAACTGGCAGCTTGAAATATGAAATCTATGTGTGCCAGGAGAAATTCTATGTAATATTAAGCATTGCAATACTTTGCTTGAGAGCATATGCTTTTTTTTTCTTTTTTGCTCATTAGTTTCATTCACAGTGCACATGGGGTGTTCACTCGGAGGCATTTACTCTATTTTCCTTTTCCAAAAGCTTGCTTCGTCCCTGACAGAGTACTGCCAAATTTTTCACTTTTTTAAGCTAAGAAAATTTCTCACTGCAAAATTGGAAAGTGTGCCAAGTAATTAAGTAAGGCAACAATGCTATGCTTCAGAATACTCAGGCTACTGGAGGCATTAAGCTGAAGGTTTCATCATTAAAATCTTGTCAAACATGAGGATAGTCCGAAACTGAATTGATAAACTACTGATGTTAATACTGCATTTATGGTTCCAAAAATGGCTGGGATCACACGTGTATGCTGATGGTACAGTGTAGCAACTTTTGCTGCTATACGCACCTTAATTACTATTCCTCAATTTTTTGGAACACTGTCATCTTGACAATGCTATTTTTTTAACTGCCGATTTTATTTACAATTACTGTGCCTAAAGGTTAAAGGTGTGGGAAAGGTTATACCAGAAACTGAAATACACCTGAATTGAGCAAATGCAACAAATATTTGGGGGCACTTCAGCACCGCTGTTAAGGAAAACATGCCACAGCATTTACGACTCCTGTATCCTCATCCCTGTACATTTAGTTCGCTACTTGTTGATTCACCGATATTAATTTGCGCTTTTATCACACACACCAATTTGTAAAATTACTAATTACCACATTATGTAAATGAACTCCCAACACACACATCTGACTTGGGATTCTGAAAGGCAACGAGTTTTTCTCATGTCAAAGGAGCTGGACCATACCATGGTCCCCACATCACACAGACCAATCCATCCGGTCATACTATCTGCCACTCATCCTTGTCGCTCAAATTGCCTTTTTTTTGGTAAATATGGCCTTTTAATGCAGTCACATTAAATTAGGCGAGGGCTTCAACTATTGTTACATGTAAAGAATTACTGCACACACTTTTTTTTATGCCCTTTTAGTATGCTGCCTCACCATCCCAGTAGCATAGAGGTACAGCAATAGTGTATTAAGCGGGTATCCAAGGTTAGAATCTCATTGCTACAAGCATGTCACCTCGCTATTGAACACAATTCACTTTGAAGGGCCAAGATTTCAATATTTTAGTAAAGTGATTAGCACTGCCAAATGTTTGAGCATTACATGAGGTGACAGTATTTATTTATTTATTTCAAAATACTGCAGGCCAATATTTTGGCCCAGGCAGGAGTGGATATACAAGGCATTAAAACAACAAATAAAAATAAAAATCAAAACACGGGATTAGAGTAAATGAACAAGTCAGCAAAATACAACACTGTATCATTAAAAAAATGTAACTCTAGAGCTTTAATGAAATTGGAAGACTGGAGAATGGCCTCAGGAAGACAGTTCCAGTCGGAAACGGTCTGTGGAAAAAAGCTGTGCTTGAAAGAGTCAGTCCTTGCAAAAATGGGTTCGAGCAGGTTACTTCTTGAATGATGTGTCCTGCGCGACAATTGTTTAAGAATTTCAGGGCGAGGTATGTTTAATTTGTGTGTTAAGAGGTTGTGCATAAACAATAAACGGGACATTTTTCTGCGTAGTTCAAGTAGTGGAATATGGTTAGCTTTCATTAGTGTAGTAGGCGAGTCTGACCTCTTGTATTTACTGTAAATGAACCTAACTGCTTTCCTTTGCACCATCTCTATTTTATGTATATCTTTTTTTAAATAAGGATCCCATAAAACTGAAGCATACTCTAATTTAGACCTAATAAATGATGTGTATGCAAGAAGTTTGAGTTTGCTTGGAGCATCATTAAGTTTCCGCCTCAAGTAGCACAGCTTGGAAAATGCGGAGGAACAAATGTCGGAAATATGAGAAGGCCAAGTTAAATCATGAGTTAAGGTTACCCCTAAATATTTATAATGTGTAGTCTCCTCAATTAAATGATTAAGCAGGCTGTAAGAGAAATGACTGATATGTTTTTTACGTGAAATTCGCAATAGGACTGTTTTGTCGAGGTTTAATTTCATGTCCCATTTAAGACACCATTGGTGAACAGCTAATAGCGAATTTTGCAAGGTGTAGTGATCGTTGGGCTCATTTATGGTCTTAAAAAGTATGCAGTCATCTGCAAAAAGCCTTAAAGAGACATTATCAGGAAGAGAAACAGACAGATCATTAATATAAATTATGAAAAGCAGCGGTCCTAACACGCTCCCTTGGGGTACACCTGATGTGACTGGAAGCTCGTTTGATTTGAAACCATTAACCTCTACGTATTGTTTCCTGTAAGATAAGCATTAATCCAATTAACAAGGTAGTTAGGGACGCCGATACTTACTAATTTATAAATGAGTTTACTATGGGAAACTGTGTCAAAGGCCTTGCAGAAGTCTAAAATGAGGACATCAATCTGCCCAGATTTATCGAGAACTACTTGAAATGCATTAACTGTAGTTACCAACTGCGTGACAGTGGACATACCCTTTCTGGGTGTAAGTATCCCACAGACAAGGGCATTGCAATTAAGAAAGTTGCTGCTCATCTGCAAAATACTGAATCAAACCAATCTTATGCAATTCAACAAACACCGCCCACTTTGCCTTTTTATCATCAGTCCCTGTCTGCAGTTCGAAACATCTTCATTTGGCTTACCTCTAAAAATTGTCTACGAAACATATCTGTGAACTTTTCTTACTTCACTGGTTTTGCGGATTATTTCCCGTCTCAAAAGGAATAACAAATATATGTGGTTCTATGACACATACAGTAAATACTTACCTTTCTAGGTAGGTTACAAAAGGGAAGTGATGCAGAAGGTAGGCAGTCTAAACATAAATGAGTGTGTAAACATGGTGTTTTGGCACTGGAGTGTTTATTACTCCAATCATGTGCGCTAATAATGAATGAAAAGGCACATAAGTAGGAATACTTTATTTTGACACAGAAGCTATGGCCAACGTGTGTGTGTTGCCATTACGCTCGTAAGTGAAGTGCAGACTTGTGAGTACACTGTTGAGGCAGTAGCACAGGGAGCAGTCAACTTGGGCCAGGGAATGCCATGCTTTGAAAGGTGGGCAGCTGTTGTGATCTCTCAACTAGTATCAGTCACGTGCAGGATCGGCTGTCATAGGGAGAAAAAACAAAAGAATGCAAGCTCAGAACAATAACAAAACACCCAGAGAAACTCAGAGACGTACCAAATTTAAATAAAAAGATAACAGGACTGCAGACTATGCAGCAGCTCATATATTCTAATAGTGGATTTGCATATGGTCACTACACCCTCAAAAAGGAAAGAAGCACAAATGCTGAATTCATGACTCGTCAAAGAAACCAGACAAAAAGAAAAGTGTACACCCTGTAGCATAGCTCAAGAATGAGAAAAGCCAAAACAGCGAAAAAGTTACCCTAAGTAAGGCCAGTACTAGTGCTCTCTGCATGCGTGTGACAATGTATCACTGCAGTGCACATGCACAGCAGAAATGGACACCATGGGTGGTAAAGAACTGATATGAAGTTATCAACACTGGCCGCAGACATCAGAACAGATAGCTGATTGTGCTTTGGTATAACGCAAGCGTGCGGGCTTTGGTAGGTTGTGAAGCATATAAATAAACGTTGAGACATCTTGAAAACCATGTGTGCACATTTTCATTTGCTGCTGCATCCAAGAAGTTCCGCTTGCACTGTTCATTAGACGACATGCGTTGCTCTTGGATTGTAGCGTTTGTCGACTACATAGCATGATTCCGGAATTGCGACTGACTCAGCTGTGAACATTTCATTTTTCTAAACTTGCGAAATCCTTCCTATGGGCTGTGAAAAAGAATGAGGAACTGTTCCACCGAAATGTAGTCGCTCGCCCTCTATAACGCACATGATGGCAGCCATAAGTCATTTTGTGCCAAACAGTAATTTCCATACAAGTAACAAAAAGTTATCAAACTATGTGACAGGACCATAGCTATTTACTTTGAGGGTGGCCACAGCAAACAGGCAACAACCACAAGATGGCCAAATCGCTCACCGAACTACAGCACCACAACAGTTGCTACAATGCTAGCATCATAAAACCTCTGGCTGTCTTTGATATATGGTCCTCATCACAAATACACCAGTTCATGTTGTTAAGGAGGCTGTCCATGAGCATCATACTTCTCAAAGCAGCTAAAAAATATTGCAAACAGAGAACAACACTTGACTTTAAGTGCAGTAGCAGCACTACTAACATTCAGTGTGTTAATGGAGTATAGACACCCTGAAACAATAAAACAAAAATTCAATTATAAATTATTTAGTGGTTGAAGATAAAAACCAGGTGATGATCTGTACAGAGCAATGTCTTGCATGTCGTTAACAAGCAAAATGCGACCAAGATTAGGTGCATATGCTCCTGTAAGATGAAGTGCTGCACTGGCCTAGCCCAAGCAGTGCGGGTACCTCCAGTCAAAACGCTTTCAAGTGCCATCATCCATGAGATGGTTGCCCAATAGCAATCGGAATTTTCATAATGCAGCGTTCCTTATCTTCAGCCAGCATTTTTCACTCTTCCCAATGGATGCAACCCTCCCCAAAACTCCAAACTTTTCTGAAAACATCAATTCAGTCATGCAGAACTGTCAATAATGACCTGAACCACAAACCAACTTGGAGAGGTAATGCGACCAAAATTAGGCGCATATGCTCCTGTAAGATGAAGTGCTGCACTGGCCTAGCCCAAGCAGTGCGAGTACCTCCAGTCAAAACGCTTTCAAGTGCCATCATCCACGAGATGGTTGCCCAATAGCAATCGGAATTTTCATAATGCAGCGTTCCTTATCTTCAGCCAGCATTTTTCACTCTTCCCAATGGATGCAACCCTCCTCAAAACTCCAAACTGAAAACATCAATTCAGTCATGCAGAACTGTCAATAATGACCTGAACCACAAACCAACTTGGAGAGGTAATGCGACCAAAATTAGGTGCATATGCTCCTGTAAGATGAAGTGCTGCACTGGCCTAGCCCAAGCAGTGCGAGTACCTCCAGTCAAAACGCTTTCAAGTGCCATCATCCATGAGATGGTTGCCCAATAGCAATCGGAATTTTCATAATGCAGCGTTCCTTATCTTCGGCCAGTATTTTTCACTCTTCCCAATGGATGCAACCCCCCCCAAAACTCCAAATTGAAGACATCAATTCAGTCATGCAGAATTGGCAATAATGACCTGAACCACAAACCAACTTGGAGAGGTGGAAGCAGGCTCGAGCACTTTGAAGCTATAAAACGGAAGTTTTGAAGCATTCAAATTGTTTTGGAGCACGTTCTAAAGTCAAATGATTTTATTAGCTGAATTTTTTATACCTGACATACCAAAATAACCTATTTGATTCCTTTTTATTCAAAGATCAATGCATTGGTGAAAATACAAGACTAACAGCCAAAACATGTACAGATGTTTAAAATAACACAAATAATCTTAGCAACAATTTGGAACAAACTAGCAGAAAATGCAATGCTTGTTTCTATACTTGATGCCCAAACGATAAGTTTGACTAAAAACATGACTCTTTTAGCTTGAGAAATGTGGACTATACCAATATGATGTGCTCAAGCACCACTGGACTAGTTCGGAGTTCACATCAATAAGCAGCATATTTCCACTCCCTATCTTGTGCACATAATTTTTTTTATCCATGCCTGTTCTGATAAAATTTCCAAGGCACTGGTCAGTAATCCCTTCAGTGAGGATAGACTGCACTCAAAAGTAGCCCTTTCCCCCTTCAGATGCCCTACTCCATGGCCTTCTGTCAGTAGCTTCTCACGTTTTCGCTTGAGTGGCACCGGAGCTTCCTTAATTTTAACATGTTAATGATGGGCCCTCCATGCCTGCCCAACACTTGTGACATTTCTAATGATTGACACCTTCATGGTGTCACACCCATAATACTGTATGTTTTTGTCTGACGTATGTATGACAAGCTTATTATTAACAAAGGTTCAATGAAATAGATCTACGACTACCAGAAACGAGGCTC
Source organism: Amblyomma maculatum (assembly GCF_055883805.1). Taxonomy (NCBI): domain Eukaryota; kingdom Metazoa; phylum Arthropoda; class Arachnida; order Ixodida; family Ixodidae; genus Amblyomma; species Amblyomma maculatum. The sequence continues at coordinate 188,402,870 of NC_139344.1, forward strand.
ATGCTGGTCTGGCTTATGGGATTTAACGTCCCAAAGCAACACAGGCTATGAGAGACTCATGCTCTTCTATTTAGCAGAAAAGAAAAAATATATAAAGGCCCTGTTACTACACAGGTATGCAAACCAACAGAATGAAATTGAGGAAAGCATATAATTAACTAATAAAAAAAATCTGCATTGGTGGTGAACGGTAATTAGTAGTGTATCTACTGTCAAATGAAAAATAACTCCCCCCCCCCCCCCCCCCCCACCCATTGCAAACTAGAAAAACAAAAACAAGAAACATGCCACCGTTGAGGTCCGAGACCTGCACATTATGCATCCCATGCTTTACAAACTAGCTACAATGATGGCTATGCAATCTTTTATTTTCAAGCTATTTATATTGCATGTATCCCAACATAGACAGCGTTCACCAGTGCTCAACTAAACCGCAGCAGCAGATGTGGGAATGCCCTGTAAATACAGCAACAAGGTTAACAACTGGGCGAGTTGGTAATCATTCATTCAGCCAAAAGACTAGACACAGAGAAGCCAGCCTCATCTCGTTAGCTTCTATTCTCTGTCTCGTTTTTTGGCTGGTTTAAAATAAAATACAGCAAGTGCCAAGTAGAACATGATATGGAGTGTGGTGTCTGAAGGGTTGTGTATGAACGAGCCGCGCCGGCGCGGCGCGCCACTGCTCGTAGTGTGCTCAACCTCTAACAGGCAGTGAGACTCACGGATTCGGGCAGTACGGCCAATGTGACTCTTTCGTCTTCCCACGACAACTCTAAACTGTTAGAAATTCGCTGAAAAAGAATGTATTAGTTTAGGCTGTTTACAGTCTCCAAACACTCCACGAAATATGTCAGCTGTATTGCATTTCGCTTCTGCTTATACATGGCTCTGAAAATTATTTTCCAAGTTTTGACCAAATTTGATAAAACCTGGCATTCTGATTCAGTTTCTTGCACTGATTTCAAACATGTAACCAATTTTCTAGCTGCCCAATTAGTTCAAGAGATAATGAAATTGTTCATAATTTACAGAAATAATGAAAAATAACAGCACTACAAAAAATTCACATGGACACTTTGCTAGGTACTAGAAAGCGTAATGAATACAATGTTAGGAGCATTTTTTTATTTAACAAATATTAGCGATGTTATAGCAGTTCAGAGTTTTCAATTTTGCTCTAAATAAGACAGGAAGGCACTCACATTTGGAAAAGTGAACTGCTATAACATCGCTAATATTTGTTATACCAAAGTGCGCCTAACATTATATTCGTTATGCTTTCTAGTACCTAGCAAAGTATTCATGTGAACTTTTTGTAGTGCAGTTATTTTTTCATGAACAATTTCATTTATCTTTTGAACTAATTGGCCAATTGGAAACCTAATTACATATTTGAAATCAGGGCAAGAAACTAAATCAGACTACCAGGTTTTATCAAATTTGTTGAAAAACATAAGAAAAATAGCTTTAAGAGCCATGTCCCCCTTAAAGGGCCACTGTCCAGGGAAGGCCCCTTTAAGAAAAGGAGCCCAGTGTTTCGATCAGGTACCGGAGATAGTCTGTGCAAAATTCTACAGCGACACGCACGCCGCAACACATCGAAAATACAATTCAAAGCTCCCTCATGCTCTCCTTTGAGAAGCCAGCTTCACCGTTTCCTGCGCTGGCCCGACGGGCACCGATAATGACGTACGTACCACGAACGACGTCCATTGGTCCGTCTCGCTGACTGACGGGAGAAGGATGGGTGTCTACCGCTCGCAGCGCGCTTTTCCCTCGCCACGGCCAGACTGAATTCAGCGGCGCGCGCTCCCTCGACCGTTTTTTTTTCCTTTTTCGCGCTCGCGGAGAGCCACGCCCCACCTCCCGCCAAACGCGGAGGAGGAAGGGGAATTTGTATTGCGGAGGCTAGACGACTTCGGGCAGGAGAGTGAAAAACCCTTGCGAGGGAACGGAAGGAGAGAGGCAGGATAGAATCGGGTGATTGCGGTGACTGTAACTGCGTTATTAGTTACTCTTTTCAAAAACATTTTGCGGCCTTGCGTTCCAGGGGCGAAGTCTCACAGTCACCGGGGAAGAAAATATTTTCGACCGGAGGGTGGACAGTGGGCCTTTAACAGTACCACGTGACCGTCGACTGCCCAGCGCTGCTGCGCCGGAAGATGCAGGAGTGCGAGGGCGTGCTCACAATTCTTGCTGCTGCAGTGAACCTCGTTTGCTACGCTGCTTTGATCAATGTGAAGCAACCCTGCCACAATTGGCTGGCAGGCATGTCGGTGCCCGGAGAAGCTGTCACTGCTTGCTTTTAGCCGCAATAATATCTGCATATCATGTGAATAATATCTTCAAAGTACACACATTTCCAATAAAAAATCCAACTTGCCCTATAACTCTTGCCATCAATACTTTTGAAAAATTGTTGTATCGGTACTTTCATTGCTTAAAAAAAAAAAAGAGAAAAGAAACCTTTGAGACAGTATCTGAAAATAGAAGCAGGGACAAGTATAATATTTGGAACGTTACAAGTTTGCACAGCTTGAATCCACAAGCACATAGCAGAGCGCTCTCAGAACTACAATATGAAACTTGATTCAAGGGGTTGCTGCCAACGGAGCAGAACAGCCAAGCAGACAACACTCGCTGAAGCAGCATGATTACATCTCCCTGCTTGTTCCCTCTCCCGATTTCCCCTTTGCTTCTGCTCGGACAGTCGACGCTCGAGCGATACTGTTAAAGAATTGGCAGGGTGTATATTCTGTGCTGCTTGTCTTGCAAGCCATTGATGCCAATCTTGCAGACCTCATTTTATCTTTCACAGTGGATTCCAAAGCTATAAAGTTCTTGCAGCAACATGGTCACACGCACAAAAAAGCAACACAACCAACCTGTGCAGGAATATCATTCGTTGGCAGCTTTGCCAGTTTTCCACAGCGAATTGAGAAGACAATACAGCGTGGTTTGATCTTCCATCTTGCGCAAACATTTGTTTGTTTTTGGAGCTAGTCTGCTTTTCTTAGTCTGAATCAACTGTTACATTGCACACTGTTTGCGATGCATTAACTGCAGCTGAGAAAGAAAGGCTGCAAACTACAAGCTGGACACTGCAGCTGCAGGAATCCTTGCTTGTTTGATTCATTCATGCACTCTATGCAAACTGGGGACCTGTGCCCAAGCATGTTCCCCATGTAAAACAAATGACCATTCGCGGTGGCACAGCAATTGTTTTGAAATTAAGTACAGGGCTCACCTTGTGGCGTTAGAGCATATGCTGCCTCCGCCTTTCATAGTCCCTTGTTCAGCCTCAGCAACCAGCAAGCACATGCTAGACTTCAAAACACATATCAGGAAGGTCCCTGCGTGCCAAATATTAGACGTCAGCTTATAAGCGATGTTTACACACACAAAAGAAATTAAGACAAGTACATGTTGATGCACTTTAAACACAAGGCGAAATCGCTTACCTCACCGTAATTAGAAAAGGGCCCTGCATACACTTGACAGTGTGCAGTCATAAAATGAGGTATGAAATCATTACACCGCGTCATAGCAACGAGGGCCACACAAAATGATAGTACGTCGCACAAATGGTTAGCACGTCGTGGTGCATCAAAACAAAAGCTTCCCACACAGGCCTGTGTGATCCTCGCCTTTCCTGCTTCTACGCGTTGTTTTGTCATGTCCTAGTACCTCCTAAAGTCCCTCTATCAGCTCAGAGACGTTACAATCATTAACTATTCACCCAGACAGCTGCGGAAAGCTTACCCAAGTTTCCCGCCCTTTTCAAGCGCACGCAAGACTGATAGTCAGGCGTGCTTTACATGATTGAGATTTCCGTACAGTTGGCCTAATAAACGGTATTTAACCACATGTTCCTTAGTGTCGAACTGCGTTGAGCTTTCGATTGAAACCTTCGATAATACACCCTTGGGGCGTTCGGGCCCACTGCCAGCCAAGCAGGCTCAATGGTCGTCAACAGAACATTCGGGCGCACGGAAGTTGAAACCTAAATGTAAAACTCCAGACAGCGGGTAATGACTCAATACATGCACACTGAAGTATCTAAAGAATAGAAAAAATTGCTTACGTGCCGTACAACACGAGAGCACACGGCTGACACGGCGACACAGCTCTCACGGCTCCCACCATGAAAGACGACCACCAGCCATTTTGCTACTAAAAGCAACACAAAACCCACAAAACAATAGCCGGATGTGACGTTTTTCCTAAACCAGATAAGACGTCATGGGTTGCAGCAAGCATTTTGCTCCTGCAACCCGGGGCCCGATCCTCGACATTCGCCTTTTCGGCCATGTTGTGACGTACCCGTGACGTGTAAATTGGGGCGGTGCTAAATCGCGTGTACACAGAAATTGATGACGAAATTTAAAAAACAGGGAAAAAAGTTACAAAAAATTAACGCCGTCGTCTGCTACTTGGCGCCGATTACAAAAATGCCAACGCTGCGATGCCGAGAAGCTGAAGGGTCGGTGCGAACCGTGTTTACGCTGCAGGGTAAGGCTGAGGAGATAGTGACATACTTACGTATACATTGCGGCTGTACTGTACTATTAGTTACGGTCGTTGCGACCACAGTGAATCATAGTACACACGCTGTCGGACGTCCAGCAGCAGCTAGGCTGAGCGAACGGCGGTACTCGACGCAAACCCCACAAACAGCCGGTCGTCAAGTGTGAGCGATGCCTGACTTGAGATGCGTGCATGTGGTTAGCTGTGCGTAAGTTTCATTTATGGACTTAGTCACGCAAAGAAATCGGCGAGTATCAGGATCGAGCTTTGCACATTCACTTCTCAGCTAGTGGGTATAAAGAAGTTGTTTACGAATACTGAGAATTGGAAGCGTCCAGCAGATTTTCGGGCTGCAGTTGCCACTAGAGAAGAGACACACCTGTTCGACAACAACGCTGACCTTCTCAAGGTATCACTGCCGTTGGAAACTGCCTGCGGCAGCCCACCGTTTCCATCATGTTAAGTCTGTTACGGCTACGTGTCGGCTTCAGTGGCGTAGCGTGCGGATATCGGCCCGGTGAAGCGGCGTAGTGAAAACACGCATAGTGGAGAGCTCGATTAGGCCATATACCTGGCGACCTTAGCCTGCGCTGACATCGGACCACCTTTAGGATGGAATTAACACGCTGGCGTGTTAATTCCATCGAAATGCGATCGTCGTGACTGGGCTACGCACATACTGCGGGTCAGAGCCGGCGTCTGCATGGTTACACTTTTTATTGAGCCATCGCGGCGGGGACGTTTTCACGCAGCCGCAAAAATAAGCAGATAAGATTTTCTGGCAGCAATGAAAATGCAATAAAAAGTGTAACCATGCAGATGCCCACTGGCAGCAACGGGTTAGCTTTCACGCTGATGGCATTTAATGTGCCCTGAATTAGACGTACATAGCACGTTGTATGCACATTTCACCGCATGCAGAGTGTCACTGTGTTGTGGCAGATGTATTAATTATCTCGTTAAAATGAAATAAAAAATCTGTCGGTATTATTGTCCTTGGTTTCTGAGCATGTTGCATAAAAACATTTTATAAAAGTAGCAACACTGCTCGTCTGATGCAGGTACACATCACACCACAATGTCACAAGTGAAACAAAATTTGTCAGGTACAGCCTGTTCCTTTGCTACTGTTTACCAGTTTTGCACTTGCAATAGCATCTGGCACTTTCTTTCAGTGCAGCAAGATTCTTCAGAGGAGAGAAGGGTGAAGAGGTCAGCTAGAGAAATGCCTTCACTTTTTTTATTTGACGCTCAGGAAGTGAAGGAACAGACATGAAGAGTGAATATGATATATGATGCCTAATTACAATGAGCTAGATGCAGTATGGAAACCATTTTCTTGAAGCAATTGTCATTGAATGTAGCATTCATGCACACATTAACCAGTGCACATGCTACACAAAGCCCGAACCTGTCTCTGAGTGAAGCATGGGAGCCAAAGGGGAAAACAAGCGTGACTTTAAGGACACCGTAAGTAAAAAGTAACAGCAACAAAAAAGGAAAACAGAAGTATGCACAGGGACAATATTAGACAAAAAGAAACATGAATTGCAAGGCTGATGTGGCCTGCAGTACATTATTTTTAGGAGAGACAGCAACGCAATCGGGTGGTGTTCTGGATTTTTTGGCAAAGGGTCATTATTGCCAGGTGATAATACTGTATGATTTGTATTGGCTTTGCCATCCCCTGTGTGCTCTTCCAGCAATGCATAATGTCCAACGTGCAACTAACATCCACTCTCTACACTCTGACTCAAAAACATGCTCAAATGAACCTCACCTGAATACGGGCATAAATATGGGAATAAAGCATGGAATTTACTTTTTCGATATTCTGATTGCATATCATTGGAAAACTAAACGTGATGGCTTGTTTAAATGAGCGTATGATTTGCAGCTAGTGTGTCTTGTATGCATGGTTTTTCCAACAGGTTGCAGTATAGCTTCTGTCCTTTATTTTGGCAAAACATGCACACTTTAAGAGGCCTGCTACTCACGCAACACATTCCCTGTAGCTTTAAACAGCTCGCCATTGACTAACAATTGGTGTATTATTTGCTTTCGGTACTTTTTGGCATTTTTTTTACATGCACCTGACATCAAGCCTTGCTTATAAGAAAAATGAAAATTACAATATACAAAACAATACAAAATTTATTTACAGCACTCCACACTCTACAATACACAGCCTAAAAAATGAAAGGCTGTCACATTCAAGTAATTACAGTATTGTACTTGTACAGCTCATCGCCATATCTGAAAGGTGGCACGGCCTTGGAAACCAAAGAAGAGAAATTAGTTATACAAAGCAAGGGAACACAAGATAGGGTCAAAAACCCATTCTCCAAGTGTTTGGCCCAAGATAACCCCAGCACCAGCAAAGCAAGCACCCACTGTTTTACCAAAGAGTACCCAACACCACTGAGGATTGGTCCCCAAATGCTCAAACCACTAGGCTGCAACTACAGTCAAGGGATGCTATGCGTTCCGCAGTATTACCAGTATCAAAGTGATGTCGTATGTGCCAAGAGTTGATGTATTTAAATTTTCGTTTCTGCCTAAAACAATCATTGAATGAAACAACCTTGACCGAAGCGTATTTGAAAAAACTTGTTCTTTAAAACTTTTGATAAAGAGTTGGAAATTTGTTGGGCCGCCTAAATGTACATTACCCACCCTGTAACAGCCCGGAAGGGCTAACAGTACTTGCAAATAAATAAATAAATATGGAACTCGTCATTTAAATGGCAGTCGGCACCTGCGACAGAGCAAGTATTCCCTGATTCTGTTATGGACAGGGCAAAGGTAGTTATAGTGTGTGTAAGAATGATTTTATCTGTGCATAAATGCCTGCCACACCTAGAATGCTCCCTTTATGCAGTCTACCAAAAAGCAGAAATGTTTGTCTCAGGAAGACAAGCCTTAAGCATTATTTCAGCAAGTCACTCAATGTGACGGCTATCAGGCAAACCAGCACAGCACTTGAAAACTTCATGCTCTAAAAACAATTGTGGGGACACGCAAGCTCAGCATTTACCGCTATGACACAACAGCTTTTATGGCTCCTGTCTGCAGACTCTCATTCGTGTGAATCGACTTTGCTACTGCTAACACCTAGTATTTATTCTATGATACATATCAGTAGCGTATACCTGTAAGTTATCCAATTATGTGGAAGACCACTTGTCTAGATACCTATAAAGCCCACTGTAACCGAGCTGTACGGATGCGTTTCCATGGCCTAAGGGTTGCCTGTCTTATTATCCAAAGATCCTGCAAGGTTTATCACCTCACACATTCATCTCAAAGGTGAAGCCAGAGACATCACATTGAGTACTCGGCCATGTCACCTGTCTGAAATGTGCCCAAGATTTTCCCCTCACAACGTCACATTTTGTGCAGAAAAGAGGCTTTAACGTTGCTGCATCAAAAAAAAAAAGCAAGAAGCCAATAGCTGAACATCTACGCTACATTAGGCTCTGCTGGCTCGCAAGACATTTGACCACGGTGCCAACAGCCAAGTTATAGATGTAGCTGTGGCAGAGGCTGTACCACAGAAACAACAGAAGAATGTGGTCAAGATAAAATGAAATCGCTTTGTTCACAAATTCTTCAATACATCATGAAAAAGAATGGCTCACTTATGGATAGTATGACGTCTACTGTGTTCAATAGGATTGTATCTTCAGGAAGTTATCTTTTGAATGCAATCTTAAGAATATATTGTGGTGTTCAATTTAGGCTGTACACATAGCAGACGTGCAAAATATGGAACACATTCTGAGGGTTAAATGCAGAGAGGATTGCTGAAGCTGATATAATAGGAAAGCATAGGGATACTAGATAACGTAGAAAACAAATGTGACAATAGGATAGGTGTAAGTGAAACTAGTGCAGCTGTCACTTATGAGAGCAAAAAGTTATACAACTCAGTACTAGCACAATGGTACAAAATGTTGAAAAGTGATGATGAAACAAAAGTGTCCTTGAAAGTGCTTCCACATAAATGAGATGAAAGTGATTGGCATAAAATGTCTGCCCCTTCCTTAAAATTCTCAATTTAAAGCTCACAAAGAACAATGAAGATAAGGCTACAAAAGCAACTAACAGAAAAAAAAATAATGAAGCAGTTATACACAGCTGCAATCATTCGATAAACATCTCGAGTGATGAAGCCATGCTTCAGTGGCTTAGAGCATGAATATGTGAGCTTTACCAACCCTCCTTTAACATATGTGAGTGCCGGAGGGCATGTGGCAGCAGCAAGAATGTGTCAAGAAGCAACTGGCCCAGATAGCAGCCTCATAATAGGGGTATGGAAGGTCTACACACAACGCTATCATGGAGGGAGATATTTTATGGAACAAGATATGTAGCAATGTACAAAAGGAGCAAAGCATTTTGTAGAGCTGCAGTCAAAAATTTATGAAGGACAATCTTATCAAAAAGATTTTATTTCATTCCTGCGCTTGTGCATCATTATTGTGACTATGGGTTATATAGTGAACATGAAATGTCAAGAAATTTATCTCGTACACAAATGAATGCATTCTTTCCCCTGCGAAGCCACCTTCAAGAACTTTTGCCAGTGGGTACACATGCACATCAATATCACCTAGTTACAAAACAGAGAAGTCAATAGTTGCCTTTGTAAAAAAAAATGAATACAAAAATGTTCATTGATAGCCGAGCCACACAAATGATGCAGAGGTTAAACAGGTTATCTGGGATCTTGATTAACATGACTAAAAAGCATCGGTAATTGCAGTGCAAAGTGAAAATGGCAAATTTTGCAAAAGTGGAATCTAAAATTGCCAAAATGGGTTGACAAGTTGGCGGGGCCCTCATTTTTCGTGCATACAACAATGAAAGACAATGACCACCAAATAGATGCACAGATTAGCCTTGGGAAAACTAGTTGATTGCTGTTCATCTACGTTCAGCATATGAAGGAAGCAATAGAAAACAAGCATAAAGGCAACCAAATACAAAGAAGCACAGCTCGCTTCACTCTACAGTTCGTGGAAAAACACAGTGGGCACCTCACGTTTCACCCTAGTAGCACACAAGATAGGTGTAACGAAATGGACTCTGCTATGGTAAACGACTGCAGACACATCCACCAGGGTACACGTATGTCAAATATTCTCACTGAAGTAGTATGTCGCAGACTGCTTGCTTGCCACAAACACCAAAGTGAATTGTGAACTATATGTGCACGCACGTCCTACTCAGAATGGCACTTCTGGAGGTAGAAGGAGAACGTTTTTGTACCTTCCTGTGTTTCATTGACATGAAGCACTTAATAAAATGCACACTGAGTTTAAGCAGAACACAAAAAAGCAAAGTATACAACAAAGAATGACAGCTCTCAGCGAGGGCCACAGCACTTGTAGAATACACTCAGTATGTCTACAGATGGTAGACAAAAAATTATAGCACCAAAGAAAGGTTTGGTTTGGTTTGTGGGGTTTAACGTCCCAAAGTGACTCAAAGTAACATTGATCACTTGTGGCATATATCAAAATCATGACAGCGAGTGAAAATCTCAAGTGCAGGTGATCAAGTTGTTCTTGTCCAAGTTAATATAAATGTTGCACGTCCTCTTCCTTGTACTTGTTGATGTTCCTGCTGCGATTACCTTTTGCAGGTGGCGTCAATGTCATGTGATCTGCACACACTACAAGCTGTAACGATCTTCAAAAAGAGCTGTCCATCTGCATAGCACTTCACATCTGATGTGGCCGTCCAGGGACAAGGCGTGGCCTCCCAGATTATACAAGCCTAGCAGAGAGGTTAATGATGTTGAATATGGCCCCAGGACTTCTCGCCCACATGATGACTCGGATCGGAAGTGCTGCAATGGCTGCACAAGGTCCACACGATCACCTGCAAATGTTTAGTGCCTAAATTATATGCGAATAAAATATCAAACACGCATGGCACAGGAACATTCAAAATCATCAATGCTGCAAGCTAAGCTGCGGTAAAGTGTAATCTATGAATGCAAGAAATGGTCAGTGCAATACCTAAGTGAACCATTTCCGTAACAGGTAAAGACGGGTTGGTGGCGGAAATTGTAGTGCGAAGGTTAACTTTTTTCTATTTTGCAACTAAAGGAACGACTTATATCACGCGATTTCACATTACTTTCCTTTCTCGGTCGTCGAAACCATTAGCCAAGAAATCTTGACAACTACGAGCACACTCAGTTTCTTTTTTTTTTTTTTTTTTTTTTCGCCGCATGCGTCCTGTAAGTATTCCTTTAATCTTCAGTCATTTCCCGCCTGCGCACAACTTGAATGCGAATGACGCTGTATGAACAGTCACCTTTGCAGGTTTTCCTATTGCGCTTACCTCTATGATGCTCGACGTGCTGCAGCATTTCCAGCAGATTGACTGCGTTGCCTTGCTGGCCGACACCCATCGAGAAGCCCGACACATTCCAGGAGCTCGTTGCTCGGCCGAACGAATACATTTCGTGCCATCCTACATCAGAGGCGTTCACCACTGCCGATTCCACCCGAAACACCCGAGCGCAGAGCAATTCTCGCCTCGGAGTTTGCAAAGCCGCCACACTACACTCCTCAGATCTGACTGTACTGACGAGCTATCTTTCAAGGCAATTTGACAGCATTGCTGTGCTGCTGCAAATCCTCGATCACTACTTGCAGACGACGAACTGCACGACTCCATGGCCGCCGCCATTGCTGGGTTATTATAACCGCGCAGACCAATAATTTCTTACCATGGAAGAAAGGGTTTGAAATAAGAAAGCAGTTAGCGCCGTCACGCGGCCGCACGCTTCTGCCCCATTAGAGATTGTCTCAAACGTCCTTTATTTCATACGCGCTCATAATTTGCCTGTCTATTCCGTTTAAAAAGCCATACAAGGTGTATATAAAGTTATCCTTTTACTTTTAATAACAAGCTAAGAAACTACGGTAGGCTAACGGCTGCATAAATCAGCTTGCCTGTCGCCATAGTCTCATTAGCATAATTCGGGCACCTCGCCACTCGGCGAAATTATGGCGGCCAAACGTCAGCATTTTCGGTAATGGCGGCACGTCAGTTACGTCATGACGCGTCAATTTGACGTAATCTAAATATGCTTGCGTATCACGTGTTTCACGTGACATAGCTCCAGCCAATCAAATTTGAGCATCCGCTCCTTCCCAGTATGCCATTATTTTCATCACATTGGTTAATCGAGCGTAAGTGTTCTCCAAACCACCATCAGTAACTTTGCTTCCACTCCAAAATCATTCGTATTTGTCATCCAGGCAACAAGGATAGCTCCGGTTGAAATCAATTTTCACGGCTACGTCATTTTGACGTAACCGCTAAAAGTGCTTGCCTCAACTGATGGTTTCGCGCCACAAGTTTGAAGCACGTGACTCTTTTCTGAGCCAATCAGAAAGACAATATGGCGCCGCCAGGGGAAGGCGAATATCGAGGATCGGGCCCCCGGTTGCAGGAAGCATTTCGCTGCTGCAACCGGGTCGCAGCAGACGGCGCCCTATTTCAGTCGAAGCGTTTCGCGTACTCATATATCAAATCCTCCTTGCTAATCTCCTTGGATTTGAGAAATCCGCGCTTGGTTGCTACAATCAAGCACGGAGTTTGGACGCGCTTGATTGTGACGTACAGTTGCAGACGAAGTTTTTCTCGTGTAGTGCAATTTCTAGCTTAGCTCTGGGCTTCGGGTTCGGCTGTGCATTGTGCGCTTCATTCGACGCTGGGCTGCTTATCTCGTTGTTCTGCCGAAAGTATTCCGCCTTCAAATACGCAGTTGGTGCAGTGTTCTGTTCCATAGCTCTAAGGCTGTACGTTATGGCACTGCATTTATTTACCTCCGAATTCCTTTTTGCAATCAGCTAGGCTACGCGTTCGCAATTAATAATTCAGTGTTTAATGTATCTGATAGAGACAGGAAATACAGGCTGTATGGCGGGTTAATATCGTTTGTCAGAAAGAAACTGCAGGCAGCTACAGCTGGTGAATATTCGAGGTTGCTTTGGTTGCCTTTGGTACTTATATGAAACTATATATGTATGACCGCGAACTGGGTTTGCATTATGGCTCAGCAGTGTGGCTGATCAATCTGTAAGTCAGAAAAAACGGTACATAATGCAAACTCCGGTTTTTGGAAGGTGCAGTTGTACGGGGTGTGCCCTGTATCTGAATTAACTCAGCAGTTTTCGTGGAGCCTCCCCGCCCATACTTCTATAGTTTCCATCTTTCAGAGATTTGTTCAAGTCAGTGCAGTGGCATTGTCTTTTGACTTGTTATTATGTGAAAGTTGCGATATGGGCAGTATGGTATGTTTTTCATCGAGACACTGGCCCAGTCAAGAAAAAAAAATGAATTTCAATTGAGGTTTGCAGTCGCAAAATTTCTAAATATGCTTTTGGCACAGACTCGAAGCACCAGTTTGAATAAATTGAACATTCCAATTAGGCAGTTTAGCTAAGGCTTCCAGTTTTAATGCTTATTTTGCTGGCACTGACCTGAAATGGCAGCTCCAAGCGGGCGACAGGCAAGCATGCATTCATATGACGCATAGACCATAGGAACACTATATATACCTGAAGAGTTGACACGATCTTTTCTTTGTTGGGGCTTAACCTCGCACATTGAACCCTCCTCTTGCATTCAGTGGCAGATCTTCAGGAGTCAGAGTTACTTCGTTTAATCACAACTTATGTGGTTATAGAAATTATACAAACTACACAGCAGTTTAAGTTGTAACATTTTTTTATTGAATGTTCAACAGGGCCTTCCAATTGAATATTCCGAAGTAAGTGCCAATCAGAAGTAGAGAAACCATTTGAGCTACCTGATTACATTCACAAGTCCAGCTGGCATGTCGTAATCTATTTCATTCCTAATAGACACTTGGTGTCTTTTATCCTGGGGTAAATTGGCAGCACACTTGGCAAAGTTACTGTTCAAAAGCAATTAAATTACATTACCAATTACTTGCTAAGCCTTAAAAATATAATGAAATTGCTAAATACTGCTCCCAAAAAGTAATGACATTACCATTACTTCCGCAGAGCAAATTCCTTCTCATTATAATTACTGTCTGGATTTCATCTGTATATAAACTAAGTAAAGCTTGTGAACAAAACCTCTCCAAACACTAGAGCACATTCTTTCATCTTCCTGCCAAATTCTATCCAGTAAGACTATTCCCTCCCCTTTTCCTACAGAACAGGCTATTAAAAATATAAGACAATGGCAACAAAAACAATCGTGGTCAAACACACCGTGAACATTTCCACCTGTCTCTTCCCCAAAACCCCTTGTTTGCCCGTGATGGCAAGTGTAACCAGGCGCCACTGTGCCTATAGCCAGTATGCAACAGTGAGTGCTACTGCACACTTTCAACTAGTTTTGACCTTCTACCATTTTGCACCATCTGTCACTTCGATGGACCCTCAACGCCTTACATGTATACCTTCTGCTTAGAGAATGGTTGTGATCCGGAGACACAGGGCAGGTCTGAGGCCTTGAACATGTAGTTCTACTCAATTCTGTCTTTTTTTGCTTATCCATCACTGTGGGACAGGCTTGCTGCATGTCATTACTGTTATCTTGGCATCGTACCGGGAGTACATAGTATGAAGTATAGAAACAGCAGTGAGTCACTTTAGTAAAAGTAATTTTGAAATGAATGACTTACTTTCAGTGCTTAAAGTCTGGTTCTATCAGAGAGACTAGAAATTTGAGCGCAATTGTTGAGGAGGAACTAAGAGGGTGAGAGAAAGGGCTGGCGGTCTTTGCACATGTTTCTATTTAAATGGGAGAAATTATATATATATATATATATATATATATATATATTAAGGAGGTTTTTGTGATCATTTTATGACATGCACCTGAAAAAGTGATCCCTGCACTCTGCCAGCATGATCGATGATCTGTGATGTAAAGCAGCTTATAGTGAAACAACAAAGTGTCAGCACTTGTAACATATGCAATATTTCTTTAAAGCACTTTATATAGAAAGTACAATCTTAATTGCACGTTAAATGTAAAATCAACTAAGTAAACAATATATATGCTATAATTTTTACACTTCAAGTGAACGCAATGAAAATTAGCAAAAAATATTGTAAGAGCTACCAGCTTGGTTTGTCTGGTGACAAGTACATCATCTGAATAATATTGCGTGAGCATATTGACAATTTGCTCAGCTAGTACCAAAACACAGTGCGAACCGGCAAAACCGAAGAGATGGCATGTGAAAATACCTTAATTAGTTCCAGCCTCTGTGTAAAGGACTAACTTTTGTTTTCTTCATCACAGGTTTTAGAAAATTCTAATTCTTACTAAAATTAAGTAATAATTCTTACAAAAACTTGCTGCAAAATTTTCTGACAATCATAAGCATTCTCTGATTTTCACTGAAAAGAATAAAATTCGAGGACACTTTGGCAACTAAAGTGATGAAAGGCGAAAACCTGAGTGCTGCATTCTGCTACGCGACTGTTGCGCATGTAGCGATGAGTGCTGCTACAAGTAAAGCGAGCGACTACTCTTTCACATTCTGCAAGTGCATTTATTCAGTGCATTCTGCTTGGCAGCACAGTGACAAGATCGCGCTCCTTGTATCTTTGCAGTTGTTCTACATTTACTGTTGTGTGGTTGATTTTACCAGGTGTGTGGCATTAATTAATAATTATGAATGAATTAGCATTAATGTGTAATTAGTAATGAAATAAATAATAAGTCATTTATTTGCAGTTAGCCATTAATTGATTAGTAAACAGTCATTGATTGCCATATGGCCATATAAGCCACGCATTCGCGCATACTGTGGTGGTGCTCTGCGATTGGTGGAGACCTCCATGACGTCATCCTGTCTCGACCGAGTGATACTTTGGCTGACGACAACGATGAGGCAATATAAAGGCCTTTGCCAAACGGATGCACCTGCTTCATATTCGTGCAGTGCTGGACACCGGATATATTCAAGTGCGGGGGGTCTCAGACCTCTCGTAAAAACTGATGAGGGTTCTCAGACCCAATGACACCCCCCTGACTTTAAGTGATAATCTTTTCATGTATCTAAAATAATAATGTGGGCTATTGTGAATTGCACCTTTATTGTAATGCTAGTGTAGTGCATCTGGCAAGTATATTCCCACTGAAATCAGGGCTAGCAGCTGGTAATCGATATGCCTCCAAGAGTATATGATACCTATATGATACCTTGCTTGTGACTATTGATGAGATAGAAACTTCAAAAAGGCTTGAAATTGAATCTAAGACAGCAGCAAAGGTAGGAAGAGAGCCTAGTGGATTAGTGAACCAGCAGGAGCTCAAAGGCAAGATATCCAGATGTAAAGGAATGAATTCCAGGAAAAGATATATGTAACAAGGGGACCCAGATAGCCAGGTGGGCTGGTGAAGTAGATAGCTTGTAGGGATAAAGCAGTTTACACTGGAGAGGGTTAGTTGGAGAAAAACTATAGATGCCTTTGTCCGAGCTGTATAGTGAATGCGATTATGCTAATGATATGTAACTTGAAACTTACATGCCCTGGAGAGGCATGCTGTGTTGAACATTTGCATGCCTAAGAGAAACTGAGATATTTAATGTTTAAAACATCTGCATTGTACCGTCATATATTTAATACAAGCTGTTTTCATAGGCAGCTGAATTTGACACACATTTAAGATGGCGCACATATCAAGCACATTAATTTGAGTGTACTAAAATTGCCCTTAGTAACTAGGTCTAGGTCGGTTATCCCCCATGAAAATAGACACCTAGTAGACTTTGTTCAAACGTACCCATTTCAGCTGGAAAAGCACATTTCCAGATGAATTTCTAGCTGGACGGCCATATTTTCCAGCTGGAAAAAAAATGATATTCCAGATAGAGGCTTGACTGGAGGTGTAAATTTTCCAGCTGGAAATCTCAAAATTCCAGCTGGGCATGCATGATTTCTGGTTACATAATCTAGCAGGAAATAGATGTCATTCCAGCTGGAATTGCTTTTTCCCAGCCGGAAATCGCAGTTTTCCAGTTGGATAATTTCGGTACACGGTTCCATAATCCAGCAGGAAATGAGTGTTTTTTTTTCGTCTGGGATGAGCTTTAACATCCTAGAGCAGCTCAAGCTATGCGACATGCTGTAGTGGAGGGCTTCATAAATTTTTACCACTTGTGCACTGACATCCCATAGCACATGGGCACCTCCAAGCAGTCTCCACAGCCGTGAATCGATCCCATATTCTTCAATAGAGCAGTCGAGCACCCAATCACTGAGCCATCAGGTTGGAGCGCTATTTAAATACTTATACTTACCATGTGGATTGTATATAGACATACGCACATGAAATGAAAAAAAAAAAAAACAAGTTATCTATAGGCGGCAAAATGGAACTGCAGTTTCACTTCACTAGCTGTACCATGCATGTTCTGCAGCATACAGTTTTACTGATTCTGACAGAATGTATATGATAATATCTATAGTATTAATTGGTAACTCATGGATGCATTTAGAAACACTGAGCTTTGTTCACCACTTGCTGCAGCATATAACTACAGTAGAACCCCGTTGTAATAAACTCGGATATAGTAAAGTGAAACTGAAGTCCCAGTCCATCTTCCATAGACAGCTGTACTTTTTCCCCCCTTTATGTAAAGATAATTTTGGTAAAAATCGGTTATAGTAAAGTGGGCCTGGCCGCGGCGACGACTCCCAAGATATGACATCGCCGCCCGCGTACTACCTAAAATCACGGGGAAAAGATATATATATATATATATATATATATATATATATATATATATATATATATATATATATATATATATATATATATATATATATATATATATATATATATATATATTTGTATTTCAAGACAAAAATAACACCGAGTGGCCTTTGAAGTGGCTTTACCACCAGACTTAGCAGTATTCAGAAGAAGCCTACTTTACAAAGGCCTCGGAGCCGTGAGGGAAAGCACGCAGCGCGTAGGATAAAAAAGGAAAAAGCTGTCTACAAACATGGAAAGGAAGCGGCGCGGTCCGTTCAGAGAGTAAAAGTGTACCAAGAAATAGTTAAGGGGAAGAAACGGGCGAACATTCCCAGCACTGTGCAGCAGAAAGCATGAGGCAGCGGTGGCAAGAAGTGAAGGTGCAGCGTGTGTAGTTTTGCAGCGTTTTATATGTTCTGTATGCTGATGATAAAAGCTTTTTCTTACTGATTCGTACATATATAAGTAACCTATTAAAAGGAGGAAACATTGTTCTTCAGTCACGGTTAAGATCAAATGGACTTGTTAAAATTGTCAATAGTAAGACATCTCTTTTGACTTTTAAACTTTAAAGCAACTTTATCAATGCCCATTTTATTTACCTTAAAAATTAATAACAGAGTAGAAATTATCTACAGCTTTAAATCGCTGGGCGTCATTTTTGATGCACATACAGAAGGAACAGAACAGATTACATATGTTGCAAAAAGAGTGCCACAGTCTGTTGGTGTCCTTTGCAGATGTCTCAGAATTTTCTCCAAATCTAAAGTTGATAATCTACAACACAATATTTGAATCTTATCTTAACTATTGCCATTTGGTCTGGGCCACTACATCAAGCACTAACATTAATAAGTTACTAATGCTTCAAAAGAAAGTAATTAGATTAATTGTCGGGGACAGTTATACAGCTCATAACAGCAGATTTGTTTTCTTAAATATAAGATTATTTGCATTAATGTCCTCTCTAAATACCAACTAGTATATTATCTGAGGTTCTCTTCTCCCACAGCAGCTGCTTTTCTTGTGTCCCTCGCTAAATTAAAACCAAAAGAGAAATATATCTTCACCCGATGCAGTGATAAATTGGTTCTGCCACCCTTAAGAATAAATTATGCAAGACACTGCAGGCACTAAAATAGTTCTCATTGCCTCATTTAATTGGTAAATAAATATACTTCCAGGGTAAATGATTTCTTTTCCCAATCTCTGAGGGCACTGAAGTTGCATTTTGTCGTGAGTATGGTTGATGTACTCCAACATTATTATTCCATTATATATATATATACATATTTCCGTGTAATTCGTTAGCTTTGTTTGCAAGCTCCCTTGTATGCCATTTTATTGTTTATATGTTGCTTTTGCAATGGGTCACTCACTTTCAAGCTACAGAGTGGTAGCTTTTTCGTCTGCGGTCGCTGAGTCACAACCATTCTCCGAGCAGAATTTAAGGTACGTGTGGCGTCGAGGGTCCGTCGAAGGGACAGATGGTGCAAGGTGGTTGAAATTCAAAACTAGTTGAAAGTGCTCAGCAGCACTCACTGTTGTGTCAGCTATAGGCACAGTGGTGCCTACACTTGCCGTCACGGGCGAAAAGGGGGGGAGGGGGAGGAGAGACAGGTGGAAATGTGTATGGCGTGAACATTACCAACTGCAAGCTGCTGTGGTCAAGTGTAAAATATATAATGTTCATTCATTCATTCATTCATTCATTCATTCATTCATTCATTCATTCATTCATTCATTCATTCATTCATTCATTCATTCATTCATTCATTTTATGGATAAGGAGACATGAAGCAGTAATCTACTGCTTTTGAGTACTGCAATTCCTTTATTTATATTTGCAGTCTTCTGAAAGTGAAGCTTCCAGTACAGCACTTGGAAAATATTATTTAAAATATAAGACTGTTGGGACTGTGGTTGCTTCAAATACCAATGAAGAGAAACAAGCCATATATATCTCCAGCTGCTTGCTAACTTCACCTTGAAAATAAACTGACATCTGATGTACAGACCAAATGGCTAGCCAATTGAACTGAATTGAGCATAGAACTTGCTACAGCAAACAGCTCATGGTTACATTTAATGAAAACTCAAGTCCCAGTTCGTCCTCTGCGGACGACTGTAATTTTTTCACTTTTATAGTAAATACATTTTTGACAAAAATTTGAAGTGCGTCTGGCCGCGCCAACGTACTTCCCATGAATTAAAATATACCTATAGAAACGCAAAAGCAAAAAGCAAAGTTTTTTAAACTCTTTACCACTAGGCTCAGCAGCTCTGATAAGCAGATATAGTAAAGAAATTTGCTGGTCCGAGTGACTCTACTATAAAGGGGTTTTACTAGTACTTATTCAACCTGAATTACTGCTTTCAGGGCTTGCATTATACGAGCTCAGTCAAAAAGGACCAATTGGATATTTTCAACTGTAACCATTTAATTTTCCAACTGGAACCAATGGTGTTTTTTGACACTTAACCCATTGCAGCCAATAGGTGAGACCAATTGCACTCAGTGGGTCCAATGGGATGTGCCAATGGTACGTATATACAATGGGTCACACTTATTGCGTACAATGGGTCCAATGGAACATACCGAATGGGACAAAAGGTAGACTGACTTACAATTTGCATGGAAACATGCTTGATGGATATCAAGGAGTACAGGCAAGCATACGTCTCGCATAAGAAATGCAATACTGTACAGTTTCACAGATGCATTATATAACACACCCAGCAAACATACTTCTTAATTCCTACTCTCATGCTGGGGTCAGTCTTGCCATTCGAGTGTAGCTATTTCATTTAATTTTGTAGGCGCAGCGATAGTAAGAGGAAGAATTGTGTTTTACAGGTTAAGCTACTGATAGTCATATATCCAAACCAACTCGTCCAGTTTTCTGTCTTCCAGAAGTTAACTGCTGATTGTTGTTATTTTGAATATTGTGCTTGTTTTCTTTGTGAAATATGGAAATGTTCCCATGGATACACCCAGTGCAGTTGGCCAGACCAATTGGACTCAGATGGTAATTGTCTCACTGTGTGCATATGGGTTTGATAAAGTGGGCTAACCAGTTGGTAAAGATTCATTTAACCGAGTAATCATTTGGAACATATATGAACTGATTAATACTATAGTTATGCACAGATGGCACTCTATAGACTACTTTGCACAAGTAGTTGCAGGATCCAAGTGACCTATCAAATTGGAACCTACTGGAATGAGATTTTCAAATGGAATCAAGTGTTCCAAATAGACTTTCCAGTGGGTTCCTATGAATTCCAACTGGAACCCATTGAGCCCAATTGGGCTGCCTACTTGAAAGGAAAATTCCAATTGGAAAAAATTGAGTGCATCAGTACGATTGACATTCCAGGGGGTTCCAATTTTTTTTTTTTTTTTTTTTTTTTTACTGGGGCCACTTTAACTCCCTCTTTGCCATCGCACAGATGAATCGTAAGTGTATCATACTTTCTTGTGGTACACTATCTTCGACGTTGACATTTGTTAGCACTACATGTTTACAGAATTTTCAACCTCTAGTTGCTTATATTTCATCTGGAAGTTTTCTAAACGACATGAAATAAGGAAAAGTTTTGGTCATATATAAAAGATGAAAGAATATTTTCCAAGGGCCTTGAAAAGGTTATTTTAAGCCACCTCGACATAATCAAGCACAATATTTTATCAAAATCTTGGCATGGCTTTCGAAAGGGCAGGTCGATCCGCCCTTCTATGGTTAAAACATTAAGGCTGACATATTCACTTTTGGCATTTTTGTTTTATTTATTATGCCATGTGACTCTTAATAAATTAGATTGTTATAGTGTCCATGCTCTTTTGCAATCATATCTAACCGGCTGAACTCGGCACATTCACATCAATGGCTATCATTCTAATTTGCTATGCCAGGTGAAAACCTTAACTGGTCTAACTGGTTTAAGGAACAAATTTCCAGTTAATCGCAGTTGAATTACAGTTGGGGATGCATTGTTATTCAACTGGGATGAACTAGAAATTTGTTCCTTAAGCCAGTTAGAGGGATTTGCACCTATGTTCCACAAGTCAGCATTCTTGGGCTGTTCTTAAATCTAATTTATACATAAATGATCTCATGCATCAACTTAAGTTTGTTTTTTAGCTCAACTAATAAACTTGATATGTTTGAAATGGTTAACGGCTAGTGCACTGTGAAAACTACTTGAACTACCAAATAAACAGCCTAAAAATTGATGAAACTAAAATCGAAGGAATTTTATTTGCTCCTAAAAACAAACATGTTTCCCCAAGCCTGAATTTAAAATTAAGAAGTCATGAAATAAACGTTGTGATACAGCATAAAATCCTAGGTGTATATTCTCAAGTCAGCTGACATGGGATAGTCATATTGAGCAGGTATCCAAAAAACTCCTGTTGTAGGTATACCCTCTTTCAGACCCAGAATCAAGTTTACCATGTCATATTCTGTTCCTACCTTAACTATTGCATGCTGGTATGGAAGGCAACTACTAAAAAAAAGACATCAGTGCACTTCTGCCTCTAGAAAAAAAAAAAAAGCCGTTTGTTTCATAAACAATGTACTGTCAAGCTTCAACAGAGCTAACCATTCAGCATCAAATTGTCTATCTATATTATTTCTTTATAATTTATTATTACCATCTTTTTATCATTTGCACTTTCATGATGAAAAATGTCAGCAACTTAATAACCCAATCAGGGGCAACATTGTTTTAATATTTTGTACTTGTGAAAAAGGGATGATTTGACATTGCCAAACTAATTACCTCCTTTAGTCTTTTAACTTGTACAGTGCTGGTTCTACTAAATAAACTGTATTTTTCCAATATCAACCTTGTGAGTGACAAAGTTTTGTGTTTAATATTTCTAGAGGGGCCTGTGTTTTCTATTTTACTGTGCATTGCATGGTACCTTGTTCACTGAACCTATAAATGTGAATTTCGTGTGCATTTTGCTATGTTATTTTAGGAATAGTAATGTTGCATATTGTCGGTACTTTGGTTCATCTTTCATTAATTGCATGCACTCAGAAAAGGCTGAATTTCTTCATTAGAAACTTCTTGTTTGAACTTTTGATAATTCTGTCACTGCAGCCTTTCTTACCTCGTCCTAAACTGTCTCTGCAGTTTTTTGTCCGAGAGTTCATAAATGAAATGTTCAGCATAAATTAGATGAATTGAATTAAAATAATTTGAATTACAGCTGGGCTTTTGAATGGGAAATCACTTCTTTCCAGCTGGAAACCATATATATTCCTGCCAGAATGACATAGTTTTCAGACTGGATTATTGAACTGCCTATCCATCTGAAAAGTATTTTTGTTTCCAGATAGAAAATTTACATCTCCAGTCAAACAGCTAAACAATTTTTAGCTGGAGTGACTCCAACAAGTCATATAGTGACATATATATGATCCTGCACAACACTAAACAACATATACAACTCGGTGCACTCGCGTCGATACCATGCATGGAGCCAAGCATATAATAACTAGGCCATAATTAAGAGGTGCTATATAGTACTTGGTTTTATATGCTAGTGTACTGACTGTGTTTGTGTGATATTATGTAGATATGTTAACGTAATGCCTAATGTCAGACCAGGTGATTCATATGAGTGGGTGAAAATAAGTAGCCAGAGCCCTCTGCTTTATTGTTTATGTAAATAGAAAAAAAAAGGGTGCCCCACGGGGTAGTGATGAATGGGTAGTAAGCAAACCTTTCTAACAAGATACTATATCTGTGCATGTGCTCTGTTGCAGGCAGAATTTAAGAGATTTAGTTGCAAAGTACTGTTAGTTAAAAATGTCTTCGCGGTAAGAGACAGGGAGAAAATTCTGCAACCCACTGCTTCAAGTATATTTTTATTATGTTGTTTTACAGTTATTATTGAAAAAGTGCATAACGATGTAGAGAAGATTATATCAAAGGGATTTTGCTTTGTAATGTTAAATAATGTTTATAATGCAACATAATGATATTCTTTGATAATTTATAACAACATAATAATTATAACATTGAAAAGATCAGATAATTACTTATGTAACACAAACAATAATACAACTTACACAATAGTTTTATTCTAATGTTGCTACCAGCTGAATAATTATTTGGCAATTGCTGATTTGCTTCTTGTTCATTGTTTATTGGCATAGATGAAGCATGTATCTATGAGCGGAAACAGGTCTTGTCATCACCTTTGCATGCGGTTCACTCTGCGGAGCAAGCACTTTACATTAACATGACCAACATATGTGCAGCAATCCCGTCCTTTGAGCTAAATTGTAGAATATATTTGTAGCAAAAGTTATAAATTTTCAACATGGATCTTTTTTATCACATTAACCAATTCCTATCGCTGCTTTGCCGGCTTCCGCCCACGATGCAGCATGACAGCCAGTGAAGAGGATATCGGGTACTTTTTTTGTAAAAAAATATCATAATGGGTGGGCTTTACAGCAACATAAGTTGACATGCAGAGAAGCCCCCTGTTTGTATACTGAAGACGTCCTTGCATTCCATCATTCTACAGTGTTCCATTTTCTTTTCTCTTTCAAAAACAGCGTACCTGAAAAATCATTGAGATGGGGCAGTAAGTAAATATTTTCCAGCGCTGAAAAATTCGGCAGATATAATATGTGCTGCGTGACTATTTCAACCCGCATGCATTAAATAAAGATTTTAGTTTTTTATTATTATTTTGCATGATCACCACAGCTCGTTTCGTAATATATTCAACCAGCTGTTACGCCCAAATGCGAGCACCCTGTTCTTTCTGTGGTACATATGTCTCACTTGTAATATATGTGGCACATATGATAACAGGCCGCGCGCACTACCGCGACCCTAGTGTGATTCGCATTTCATATAACCTAGAATTGCTTACACGGAAGCTCTACGGATAATATATAGCTACGCTTCGGCGTCGTTTGGTCGGATGTCCTGTTCACTGCAGTTCTCTGAGACACTCGAAGTTGTATACTATCTCGTGTATGGTGTTCTCGTGTCTCCCAGGCCGCGTCGTCTGCCATCTCAGCTGCAGCCATGGATGGTATAACAGAATCGGCAGGCGAAAACTAAAACACACCATCTATGCGGACCTTTATAGAGCCTGAAATTTAATTTTTAAGTGCAATATTTTTATTTGCGGTTGATTTCTTTTTCTTTTTTTGTCAACAAATGGTACAGTGCGGCACTGCTGCAAGCTACTTTCACTGCGGGACGTATTACAAATGGCGGCGCACTGTAGTTATAGAGGATATTCTAGGCACTATATAGAGGCTAGTCAAATGTGCTAGCCTCTATAGTGTCATGTCTCTTTCCAGGGACCATTACCACATTGAGAACACTTCCCGCATTGACTGTTTTGGTAAGGCTCTCTTAGCATTACTGAAAGTTATATAAAAAGAATTCACAGTGGATTTATTGCATCAGTCATTTATCGTAAAATTTGCGCGTAGATACTTTAATCATTTGTGCTCCCGGTTCCTTCACGTCGTTGGGATACAAGCGGGACAGTGTGTGTACTTGCGAGGTTTGTGTACAGTGCGAGTTGCTTACAGCCCCTTCGGTCACGTCTTCTTCAAGCGTGCAGTGCTGTACTTAAAGTAGTACGTAGTACATGTTAATTTGGTGCGGTAGCTACCCGTATAGCTACTCGCTGTTGCAGTATTTTTTTTTTATGTTGCTTTCCCGAGAACTGGCCTTCATATGTAAGTGCATCGTTGTTGCTTTCAGCTGTTTTAGGCACAGCCTGCCTGTATGCTAGCACACCGTTTGTTGTTTATGCTTCGCCCCTCTGTACCTGTGTACTGCAGAGAAGCACCAGGGCAGATGATCATCACTGTAGTTTAGTTCATGTCATGGGCTGCCGGGACTTCATGTACTGCCTTGTTGTACATGCTTACATTTTAGTTAACTGTTAATTCGTAAAATATAAACAAAGGTTAACTTTTCTCATATAGCTGTAAATATTTCGTCATACTGTCTAGGATGCCAAATGAGTTGTTGAAATGTCAGGATGATGCTAGAAATATATTGATCCTTGTTTACCCTTTTGTGCTGTGCTACTACCACAAATTCTGAACAGAACCAGTCAATTCATTTTCTATTGCTGTCCAAAAGAACTTCAGTATACTTTCTTCATCAGTTTAAAAGCACTTCTGCTTGTGTTGCCTCATATATGTTCTGTTTTCACCCAGAACCTCTCCACCTTCCCCAGTACTTCAAGAAATAAAAGTAGTCACTGAGCCGAGCTTAATTGTCCTTTGCTACTTTCACTAGAAAAACATGACCCTGCTCGTCCATGTCATGGGCACGGTTAATGCAGACTTTGCAGTGCATGCTTTTCTTGTCTGCAATATTTGGGCATTTTCAAAACATATTCATCATTGCTCGTAGCAGGCATGCCCATGTGGACTAAAATACTGACTCTTCTAGAAATGAGCGCCACCTTGGCTTATGTGTCATGACATCAACTGTAGTTGATGTTGGGACTTGAGTCACAGGTGCTGACTCTGTAACTACAAAAGGCCTCAATTCAACCGGGAAGGACATTCTTACACATCTCTTGACTGTGGACCAGTGCACTTGTGCTATTTCGAAAACATGAAAAAATACAGATCAAAACAGGATTGGTGTGCTGGGTGTTTAAATGTACAGCAGTGGACAGTAGGTGCAGCAATTTCACAAGAGTCCATGTGCCTGGTACGTTGTCACAAGAATGCACACAAAGAGACATATATATTACTTTGGTTGTTTTTATTCTAAAAGTCTTGTGAGCTTGAAAAATTCTTTTATGCTGACAAAAGTATGTTCTCTGTGCGAGTTCAAAGTGTTGTGGTGGTGCCTGCTGGCTACAAGGTCAAAAGACATGCACAGAGAGAGAGAGAGACCCTTTAATCAAGAACAGAGATTTTAGCCGTTTAAATTTCTCTGACATGCTACTCTGTGTAGGAAGGGGAATTCGGGAGGTAAAGATGGAAAAAGAATCCTGAGGAGATTAAAAGAAATGAAGAGGGAGATAAAATGCAGCCATTAAGTGCGTTCTAAGGTGCATCGTGGAGTAATGGTATAAAATGAAATGATGAAATGCATAGTCCGATAAATGTGCTTATAGAGTTCACAGCGTGAAAAATGCCACAGTGTGACATTCAAGGTGAACTTAGCTTGTCTAAAAGTCCAGTGTCTTTCAAATACGTAAATAAAAAGTTTGTTGCGAGTCTCTGTTGCCTAGGGCAGGCTGAGAGACCTAAAACAATGCCCATTGTTAAAGGCACTGGGGAGAGCTTTTCTATGCTATGTTCGTAGTATGCACACTCGTCAGCGTATGCAGGACACTCAAAAGACATGCACATGTTTATTCAAAGCTTTAGGCACTAAAAAAAAATTATTACTGCTTAGAAGTGTGCTTCCTGTCATAGCAGTATGTGTACACATGCATGTCCTTTTAAGAACCAGCTGGCAGTAAATTTACTACCAGTAGATTATTATACCTACAGCTGTATGCGCTCACATTTTCTGTGATTCAGTTAACTTTCTTTTCAGCCGTATAATGTGCTACTCCTGTGTGGGTAAAAAAAGATCACTTGGGGTTTACTTCTTAAGTTAATCGGTTTAACGTCTCAAAGCATAGTAGAATGGTCCAGAAATTTAAACCACCTGGGTTTTATAACGTGCGCTGACATCGCACAACCCAAGGGCGCCTTGGTTTACCCATCACAAAAGGGGTCGCCGCGGCATGGAACTTAGGGTCTACCTCAGTCTTTTTGTGAGCCGAAGTATTCAATGCAAGTGTAGTTAATGCAAAAATGATCATACTTAGATCTGTACTGTAACGAAGAAATGCTGCTCTTTTGCTGTTATATACACCTGAAAAAAATTTTTAATGTGGGAAATTTAATAAAGCAAGCAAGAACACTAGTTTGGCGTAGTTTATTTTGATATACGTGATATAAGGTGTATGTAGATGACTTTGTATCTTCTTGCCTGCTGTTCCTTGTATCGCTTAGCGCAAGTTTCTCGGCATTTGACAACTGCCACAAAGGACCAGGCCTGCTATTTTAAAGCAGATTGAAGACCAGGACAGTTTACATGGTTAAACCACATGAGAACATATGTCGCTGCTGATGTCACACGCACATTTAATGTAAGCAAACACAAAGGCAGGTAAATTTAAGACAGATGATGTCACAGAAACAGCCGAAAAGTGGCCAGCCATGCCACCTGCCAGAGGCATGCTGTGAGGTGGGCCATAATGTGTGCTGCTCAAGCTGCCGGGAGTGACATAGATATAAAGCCCAACTTTAACCAAGCCGTATGAATGTGCTTGTGTGACCTAGGGTAGCATGTCTAGCCTGGGACTCAAAAGGCGATTCTGATCTCACCCTCCCATCTCAATGGCGAAGCTAAAGTTAGCAGCACTTGCCGATTCCACCGTGACGTGCGGTCTTGTGACGTCACAGGAGTCACCTGTTCATGTCACCTGCCAACTGCAAGAGGCATCCTCAAATAGTTGAAGACAAAGGCCACAGCATCAGACATACCTCACATCTTTATTTGCCCCATGCTTTTGCAGTAAATTTGAATTCGGCATAATTTTTTTGCTTTATCTTGGTTGTTGAAAAGTCCTACCTTTGTTAAGAAACGAAGGTGCCATTTAAAAGCACTTTATGAAGCAGAATGTATATAATAGGTCACAATCTTTTGACTCACAGGCACAAATAGCCCAAAGCTCAAGATGTAAGGTGAGGATGGTCTTGTCTGCCTCCCTGAGAAACTTTGGCAGCTTCACAAGTTCCCCATTGTGCAGCTTAACTGCACACCCCAAGGCATGGGTTCCTTTGACCAACCATGCAGGTAACCTGCATGCAACAAGTGTGCTACGAAAGCTTTAGTAAAAGTTCACGAGGAATCTGTGCTTGGCTTACTGACTACTGCTGTCAAACCTTATAGGCCACAATGTCATGCAAAAGGTGCTGTCACAGATACCAAAGCCAAGGGAGTAGTAGACTGGGCATTGCAACAAAAGAAAGCATTTTTGAAAAGTAACAAAATCATAGGAAGTGCCAGGCAACTCTACTCTTTGTTCTTGCAGAGAATCAGGTTCTGCCATTATGGTACTCTCGGTGGGGTGGCACAAAGAAAAAAATGGGGGAGACTACTGCTCTTCATAAACATAATTCAAAAGAAAAAAAAAAACAAAATTGTAACAATGAGAGCTTCACATGCTTACCAGGAAGGAGGCATTATATGAAAGTGTTCTTTCTGTCAGGGCCCGAAAGGGGCTATCGGATAGCTTTGTAGATGGTGCCCGCCTGCCACCGTCTCTCGCCTTCCTTCGCCATAGTCATTGCATACAGTGCATTAGGAGTGCACAGTAACTGTTCAAGCTTTGCAACCTGTCACCAAAGTTGCAAGATCACTTGACTGGGTGGCAGCAGTGCCCTCAGCACTGCATGGGCTAAGATGGCCTTAGAGCTTGGGTTTAAAGTTGCGGCTCCATACGCAGAATTCTATATGGGGTTTTATGGCGCATAAGCAACTGTGGCTATCACAAATGTCTTGGCTTTTGATTCATTATTGTCAAGTGAAGTAAACTTAGGGTGTTACAGCAGAGACATGGATGGAATAAACTATGGTGTGTGCAAAGAAAAAAGTCAAGGCTTATATACCTATTTTTTTACTTTTACCCCGCCACAGTGGCTCGGTGGTTAAGATGCTCAACCACTGAACCAGGGTACAGTGGTTTGAGCCGTGGCAGCCGTGTTTGAATTGATGCAGAAAGCATAGCACCCGTGTACTGTGAACAGTCAGTATCTGTTAAAGAAGTTAAAGGTGATCGAAATGATCCAGAGCCCTCCCCTACAGTGTCGCTCATAGCCCAAGTTGGTCTGGAATGTATACAGCTGTTGTGCTTTTCGTCCGGTTCGATCATGAATGCAATCCATAAAGCTATTGATTAAAAAATGTAATTCCACTGGCTGCAAGGATGTTTTAATATTTAGACATAGTAGGTCAAAAAATATGACTGAATAAACATGTTTACTAAATGCTAAGTAATTTAACTGCA
Organism: Amblyomma maculatum; assembly: GCF_055883805.1. Classification (NCBI taxonomy): domain Eukaryota; kingdom Metazoa; phylum Arthropoda; class Arachnida; order Ixodida; family Ixodidae; genus Amblyomma; species Amblyomma maculatum. Next base: position 188,432,268 of record NC_139344.1, read on the forward strand.
TGTGTATGCAACATTCCCCATTTAGGCTCTTGGAATGTCCAATCACTGTTAAAAAGGAAGCTGATCAGTGTAGCGCCTTAACAAAGGAGCACTATTTAATTATTTTCATGGAAACCTGAAGTAAAAGCAGATAACCTTGTTGGTGGAAAGTAGTCCTAATAAATAGCGTCGCAGGTCAGTTCCAGCCCAAAATGGGGAGACTCGACTATTCCTCCAGTAGGTGCGCTGAATAGAGCGCCTCTGCAACTCCAGCCAAGGAACAGGCCTACTGGTAGTCTACCAGATATGGTTCCCTCACCACCTTGGATACACAATGCAGTGCCTGCCTATAACGATCGTTTGTGTGTAGAAGTTGAGTGGTCTGGCTTACATTAGCTGTGTACTTGTTCTGGTCTCACAGGAGAATGGCAAAGAAAGCGATTTATGCCAAAGGCTTGCTCTCGACAATGCCGTAAGCTAACCGGTCAAGTGAATTGGTAAATGAGAACATAGATGTCATTTGCCCCGTGCAAAGATCTTTAGCTATTTCTGTCTGCTCGTACAAAATCGTGACTGCGACATGATGAAAAATATTGGTCAACGTAATTCACTGTCCTAGTCACCATGCAGCCACCACACGACACACTATTTGAAGGTTAGCAAAAGTAAGGAACATCCCTTTATCTTGCACGCGACAATATGCACAAAAGGCCAGAAGGGCTATGTAATATATGCAAAAGACTAGCTCATTCCTACCAAATGCCTATACCTGAATTGAGCAACACTTTACATAACCAACTATCGTTCTGAAGCACCCGGGTTCGAACCAAAGAAACATAATGCAACTTGTAGCGTAGACAAGACAGCAATGCAGCAATTGACTACTCTCCAGCCGTTCTGTATTTCACTTCCTAGTTTTCTTGCGTACACATGTGCAACAACACCGTCTTCATCACATTTCCACCGCATTTAAAAAAAAACAAAAAAACCTTGCTGGCAAATAGCTAAATATCCTCTAATACATCACAGTCTTTTAAACCTTGCGGGAAGCTTCTTTTCACATTTACTTCTGCGGGGAGAAGGAAGAGGAGTAGTAGTTGCTGCTGTTGAGGCACACTTTGGTTGGGGGGGTCTGTCGGTTCTGTGTCGGGCAAAGCCAGAAATGAGAAGTTCCCGGGCTAACATCTGCGTTATTGGGGTTATGCGAGGTTGGACTCTGGTCTGCGTTTCTGGTAGTGGACTGGTCGACACTCGGGTGCAGTCAGTGGGCAACAAAATGTTAGCGGGGAGAGCCATCAGAGCTGAGGGCGGAGGTTGGTGCTGAACAACTGCTTTTCTAACAGCTCATAATTTGGACGAGTGCCACACTCGCCCATCATTTAGCAGGTGTGAGACTGGTCCAATTCGCTCAACAACTCTTCGAGGCTCTGAAACCGAGCAGCCAGCTTGCCTCACACAATCGGCTTGCAAACTCGCACATAGTCGCCAATCTGAAAGTCATAGTGCTTGGTTCCACTCCGCTGGTCTGCATAAAGCTTATATTTGGCTTGCTTCTGCTCTAGCCACTGGCAATAGAGCTTCAGCGCTCTTGTATGATCAGTCGAGAAGCACTGATCCGGGCAGGCACACAACGTTAAGTCTTATGCAAGGCATCTGGCCATGAACTAGGATGGCTAGTGCGATTCCTGTCGTGGAATGTGGCGCACAGTGGTAGACAGAGTTATAATAGCGGACGTAGGTCACGTTGCTCGCAAAGAGCCATCTGAACATATGCCCTGAAAACCCTATTAAACTGTCCTACAAGTCCATTGGGTTAAGGGTCATAAACTGAGGAGTAGCAGTTACGTATACCCCGAGGATGAGAATTGTGGTCCGTGATCAGACACTATTTCCTCAGGGTAATCCTCGTGAACAAATGTACCTAGAAGCAATTCTTAAACTGTGGCAGTTGTGAAAGAAGCCTCTGGCCATTTACTGTAATACTCAATGAGTGTTATTGCAAAGCGACAGTTACTAGGAGCTTGGTCGAAACGCCCCACGATGTCAATAGCAGGCTTATCCCAAAGCTTGCCTGGCAAAGCAACAGGTTGCAGAGGAACAGTAGAGACCTGAAAAATAGCAGCACTGCTGGAAGAATCATCTTCGACTTTCTGCACTTCACTGGAACGATCAGACGACTTGCACACAGATTCCAAATAGCCCACTTCGCCGCACCGACGACACTTTCGTTAGCGAGCTTGCCATGTGGAGTCGTTCGCCAAGTGGGCAGGAGAACCGCGGCGATAGCGCGAACACTCCGGAAGTGCAGATGAAGATTTACATAGGTGGCAACTGCATTTGATGCAAGGGACCTGAAGGACCCGTTCTGATGTGCACTCGCATCCCACGCGCTGTACTGGTGCGACCTCTTCTGATAGCTCCTTTGCTTCACAGGAAGCTTGCTGGCACTGTCTAGCGCGACAGAGTCAAGAAGGAGATGGCGTTCACTGAAATAGTGACTAATGGTCTTCACCAGCTGGTCCCTGATGATGTCCGCGAAGCTCCCAAAACCGCAGTCGCCGACAAGGCTGCGAAGAGCACCGATGTACTCATATGCTATCTCTCCGGCAGTTTGTACTCTGCAGTGAAAACGGTGGCGTGCGGCGATCACATTTACGTCGCCAGTATAAAGATAGCATCGTCACCGGAGTGTGAGGCAGCAGCGGTAGGTGCTGAAGGGGACGACGGCGACAATGTATAGAAAATGTGGAGGTATCTAGTGGAGGCACCAGACGCCAGCCTCCATTACTCCCACGGAAGGGCGGAGGCGGCTGAAGACCTGAAAAGCTCATGATGGACGGTCAGCAGTCTACGCCAAGGTCTTGGATTAAGCTAACATCATCGTCGCCAAAATATGTAGTATCTTACACGAGACAGGAACGCAGCAATTGACTTTTTCTCGCTGCGCGCGTGCAACACTTCGCCTTTACCGCACAACTCACAACACAAAATAGCTCATGCGTACCAATAGCAATAATTAACACCGCCGCAACAAAATTAACACCTTTAAAGCTATGACGAGCAAATATCACACAGATGAAACGCTACTCGGCTGAACCATATGGCTGAACACTTGCAGAGCGCCATTTTAAACGGAAGCGCGCATCCACTGACGTCATCATGCGCGGGTCACGTGAGTGTGACGTATTTCCGTGCGTGGCAGCAGGAGAAACGTGTGTGGGGTCGGCTGCTGCCACGGGCGTGTCTCTAGCCTCGGCCTTTTTTTTTAGAAATAAGCACAGGATGAGTGGCGGTGACAGGTCTGCGCTGATGCTGCAGTGTTTTCATCAAGTGTGCACGTTTTGAGAATGCCTGGACATTGCTGCGTACCGCGGTGCCGCGGAAACTATAGGGGAGAAAACCTGGGCCAGGGGGCGCTGCGCCGCTCTGTGCGTCAGCGCCCTCCATGGAGACCCCGTCAAAATCTACGCGCAGCCCGGCCGCGTCGTCTGCTAGCCGCCGCATAGAAAAGCATGTTGTCGTCTGCTCCGCGCTGCTTTCTAGCACGTGTTTGCGCGCGCGCGCTCGGTTGTTTCTCTCCTCCTCCGGCCGCATTGTGGCCACCGTCGCGCTCTAACAATGAGGGGGGGAAGAAGAAAGAAAGAAAAAAACTAGAAGGAAAATAATGACGGCGCACTTTTTTCGCGAAGCTTGTGTGGAAACGGTAATGGGATGGTTGTGGGCCTTTCTTTTATTTTTTTTTTCGGGGGGGGGGGGGGGGGATATCTCGTACCGTTCGTGTGTCGTACTTGTCTAACTGGCGGTGCTGAAGCAGCCATCGTGGAACCGGGTCGGCCTCAAGAAACAGATATTCGTCATTAATGCGATCACTTTACGTCAATCATCCTATCCTCATACGCGATCCTGCTTCGGGAGCTCAAAACTGCGCGTTCGCTATAGGATATAACTGAACTAGGAATTGCGCAGCGTAACAGTGGAATTAAGAAGACAAAGATTTCCGTGGAGAGATGTCCCCGTCTGCATGGAAAGTCGTCAGACATTTCCTCGCTGTTCGTCTCGTGGAGAGGAAACTGCCGCAAAAATGGCATACCTCGGCTTCTGGGGAATGACCCAGGTCGTTAAGAAACCCCTCATCGTTAACGGTAGCTAGGTCATTGATTTCGGATGGCAGCGCCGCAGCAGTGAACTTCCCCTGGCCGGTGTCGGCAGGAACCAAAGGGTAAGGCGGCATGCTTTGTGCCTTTGTAGGGAACGCATCCTAAACGCGCCGAAAACGGCCCCACGGCGCCGGCAGCACTGCCTAAAACGTTTGTCCCCAAAGAGCTGAATAGGCCCCTTTCAAGTGACCAGTCACAAAGGGAAAGGAAGGAGCACTCGAAGGCTGGACCCTTCATTCTGTGAACATGGACAGAGGCATCAAGAGGTGCCGCCTCAAGTCCTTCAAGATACCTGTCGTTTGCCTCCCGCCTTCAAGCAACGAATTCGCGTTCATTTTTTTTTGTGTATGTCTGAGCCTGCCAACAAGCGCTCTTTGAAAACAATGTCCGGCGATCAATTAAGCATAATTTCTTGCTTTCAAAAGCACCGATAAAAAACATGCCTCCAGCCAGCCTCTATGTCAGCCGGGGCACAGAAAAAAGCAAAATTAAGAAATCCCACTGGCAAAGAGCGCCGGCTTTGCGCGCGAGAACGCGCCACCAACCCCCCTCGTCCTCACTCTCCTTCTCCCGCTCCGCGTGCACGCGCGGCTGAACGTAGCACGCGCTCCCGAGCGAGCAGGCTGCGCAGACTCCGCAGACAGCCACGCGCAGCGTGGGTGCGGATGCGCGTAGGTTTTGTAGTTCCTCTCCGCTCCGCTGGAAACCGAGCGCTGGCGTCGCGGAGCAAACTCCAGCTTTGGTTCCCTATGGTGGGAATACAATGAGAGTCTTCACGTTCCCATCGGACCCGGTGAGAAGGGCTCAGTGGATAAAAGCCATCCATCGTGCCGATTACTTACCAGGAAAGCGATCGGTGGTAAGGCAAATATTCTTTACTATTTGTTATCGACAATTTCTTTGCATCATTAACGCTACATAGATACCCCGAGATTATGTGTACGTGATACTTACCTTAAAGATAACGAGGGACTTTAGCGAGTAAAGTAGTGGAAGGCGAAAGCCCGAGAAATCTCATCTTGTCAAGCGTTCTTGACATCTGCAATCCGACACTTGAACGCGCGCCAAGGAACGCCACGCGGCAGGATCGCGATGGCGTACCATCTAAACGCACACTTGTCGGAGAAAGTGCGACGGATACTGCGCCTTTCCTCCAGAAGTCTCATCTTGTCTAGCGTTCCTGCATCTGGATTCCACACTTGAACGCACACCGAGGAAGCGAGGAACGCCTACAGCTGCCGCAAAATGGGGAGACACTTTGTCCACGACAGTATGAGCCATTAAAGGCTTCCGCCTTAAAAAGAAAGTTTCCATAGCTATGGTGCGAACCTTATTTTATACTACGTGAATGTGATTTAGAGACACAGTATTGCTGATATTTAGTGCGCGCGGACTTTAAACTAAATTGCGATCATTAGAACCTTAAAAGGTAGGGCTGCTGGGTTTTTTTTACCTTATCCTCCTAATGTCTCATTTCACATTCTAGGTCTGCGAGCGTCACTTTAAGCCTGCGGACATGGTCGGCAAAACAAGTTACGTGGATGTGAAGATAGGAAAAGTGATTGAAGCTAAGCTGAAACTGGTACGACTTCTACCTGACGCAGTACCAAGCATACTCCCAAACTGCCCAGCGTATCTTTTTGGTCCAGCTACAAGTGCCTTTCGAGAGGCCCCAGATGACAAGAAGGCGCGTCTTGAAGCAGCTGCAATACAGGAAGCCATCAACCAGTCCATTGAGACGCACCGAGAGGAAGAACACAGCAACAGAATTGACGGTTTTCAGGCTCTGTTAAGCGGTCTTCCACGCATCCAGGTTTCGGAATTTTGGAAAGTTGTTTCCTATCCTGAATGCATACTGTTTCTAAATCTCGGTCTTGATTGTGCTCCAGCTATTAGAAAATCAGTTAAAGTAACAAATGACTTGTCCATAAGGCTGTTTTTTCAAGACTTAGAGGTGACCAAAGTTGATGGTGTAAACATTCCAGAAACTGTAAATGACATTCGGTGCATAACAAATCTACTGGAAGCCATTGGGAGATTTGATAAGGTGTCTGCCTTCAAGCCCGTCGATAAGACAGATAGCACACTGACACTTGTGCAGTCCCTTCTTGAGGATGCTTTGAACCAAGAATTGCAAAGCGAGGGGCGACAGGATGCTTTGACCTTCTTGTTGGAACAAGTATCCCTCCTTCCCAGCAAATCGCCCCGCTACTCTTCTGAGTTGCTCATATTTTCGAGCCTTTTATTCACCATTTCTCCTCACGCCTATAAATACTTGAGAAGCTACGGAGGTCTTATTCTGCCGCATGAATCAACTATCAGACATGTCTGCTGTTCATATGCCGTCAGTCCAGCAGCTGAGCAGCAGGACGCCTCATTCCTGTCGCATGCAAAAAAGGTTGTGACAACAATGAAAGATCATGAGAAATGTGCGGTTCTAATGATGGGTGAAATACATCTACAGACATATTTTGACTATAAGGGTGGCACTATTGTCGGCATGGCCAGCAACAGCTCAAATGCAGCGAAAATGGCACACGTTTTCATGATTCAAAGCCTCCTTTCATCGCAAAAAACCATCGTTCACATTTTACCAGTTGAGCAAATAAATGCACAACAAATCGAAACTTTCTTGCTATTTGTTTCCAAAACGAGTACAGATACTACAGAATGTTCCAGCGTTTATATAGAGCTGACTTTCTGAAGCTATGTTTATATCCGTAGCGTTATACGAACACTGGCACAATAAAAGCAGTGCTTCTGGATTTCCATAAATCCATTTAGATTATGTGCTGGTTCCTGAAACTTTAATCTTCTTTAGAAAATCCGCTGCACGAATATAGAGACATTTACTTGCGATATTAGAGCTGACTGAAAAGTTATGTATTACCTTCCTCCCTTCCCTAACGGCACGGTTCAGGTGTCCACAGAAACGTGTGACAGATACTGCGCCTTTCCTTTCCTATGAACCAACTATTATTATTATTATTAAGCAACGGGGCTTAAAACACCAAAGAATGTTTTCACATGCGGCAGCAACCGCAATTCTAGTGAAACAAGAATAAGCCCGCAGCAACGCGCAACAGCGCTCAACTTCCGCGTTCGTCGTAGTGTGATGACGTCACGGAGGAGCGGAGAGGCCTTGAGTAGTCTAGGCGGTGTTGGTCAGGAGGGCCCCGCAGGCTGAAGTCAGGTGAGGTTACAAGCACTCTTCACGGCCTCAGCCGCCAGGCGGGTTGCGTGCCGCTGAATGGTGGAATCTCCGCTCCGCAGCCAAACCTCCCAGGCTTCTCTACTATCAATGTTAATGCCGGTGCCTGGGGAATCGGCGCATTAATTGCCATATATGATCTAGCGTGCCTTTTTGGCCGCAATTTTTACATTTAGAATCTTCTTCCTCCCCGGTCTGTGTTAAGAAAACCCAGACAGGGCAGATGTAGTTATCGGCTTGTAATCACCTCCAGATGCGTGCTTCATTGTTAGTGAGAGACCGATCTGGGGGAAGGTATACTTTTCGATCTAATTTGTAAGATTCTGTAATCTCATTGTATGTGATAGCGCAATCTTTAATTCCCTTGCATTCAGGCTGTTCTACCGCTGCCCGGTGGTAGAGATCTCGGGCCAGCAGATGCGCAGCTTCGTTGCCAGGGACAGACTCGTGTGCTGGTATCCATATGATGGATATGGTTCTAGTAATGGGATTTGTGAGAAGAATCTTTTTGGCCTCCTCTGAGATCCGTCCTTTTGCAAAATTCCAGACAGCCGTTTTGCTGTCGCTGATTATAGTTTTGGCCTGTGTACTAGTGCATGCGAGCGCTACTGCAACCTCTTCAGCTGTACTATTTTAGGTGCACCTTCTCCTTTACTACTTCCGAGACAGCTGCTCCGTGTCGTCCGCATGATGCGTCTACATAAGCAACTTCATCGGCTGCTTTGCGTTTCATTCTTTTAGCGATGGCTTTGGCTCTGTATTCTCTGCATTCTTTGTTGTAGTCTGGGTGCATGTTTCGAGGTAAGGGTGGTACCAGTATGTGTTCCCTTATGTCGGGTAAGATAGATGTTTTCGTCTGTGGGCCTCTGTCTGATTGGAGTCCGACCCAGTCTAGGATGGCTCTGCCTGTCTCCGTCTGACTTAGTCTTTCCAGTTGAGAGATTCCGACAGCTTCAGTGAGCTCTCGCCATGTATTATGAATCCCCATTTTCTCCAGCTTCTCTGTTGATGTGGAGACAGGGAGGCCTAGTGCGCGTTTGACGCATTTTCGAATTATGACGTCGATTTTTTCACGTTCTGTCTTTTTGAGATTGAGAAAAGGTGTGGCATAACATATACGACTGATGATGTAGGCCTGTGTCATTTTGAGTAGACTACGTTCCTTGAGACCGTGTCCTCTAAGCGCTGCTCTTCTGAATATGCCCGTAACTTGGGCTGCATAGTTCTCCAATTTTTTGATGGTGTTTGTGTTCTGCCCTCTTGCTTGGAGGATCATTCCTAAGATTCAAATTTCCTCTACTTGTGGAACCGGGTAGTTTTCAACATTTATCTTTATGTCTGCTTTATTTTTCTTATATTTGGGGTTGTAGATGAATAGTTCTGACTTTTGCGGTGAGCAGGATAGACCGCGTTCCGCAGCGTACTCAACCACCTTATTTGCGGCAGCCTGGAGTTTGTTCTCTATCTCTGCGTCGCTACCTTTATTTATCCAGAGATTTATGTTATCTGCGTACATGCTAAATTTTAAGTCCGGTATTTGCTTTAGTTGTGCTGGTAGCCCCCTCACAGCAATGTTAAATAGAAAGGGAGACAAGACAGAGCCTTGCGGCGTTCCCTTGCTACCCAAGGTGATTGTGGGTGATTTGGCGCTTTGAAAGCTCATGGTGACTTCTCTGTTAGTGAGAAAATCTTTGATATAGTTATAGGTTCTGATTCCAACCCAAACTTCTTGGAGACCTTCGAGCACTGCCTTATGCTTGACATTGTCGAAGGCTTTGGTTAGGTATATGAAGATTCATGTGTTATGATATCGTATCTAAATCTGAGCATTACGTCCTGTGTGCTTAGCTCCGGCCTGAAGCCCACCATTTCGTGTGGCCAGAGGTTCTCTTGCTCCATGTATTTGGCAAGTTTCGTCTGAATAACGCGTTCCAGGTTTTCTAGTTTTGGCGGCTTCCCCGGTTTGGGTACGAGGACTATACTGGCATTTTTCCATGCCTGCGGTAGTTGTCCAGTCTCCCATACCTTATTCATGTATTCTGTCAGGGCTGCGATGGACTCGTCGTCTAGATTTCTGATAATAGTGTTCGTGATACCGTCAGGTCCTGGGGCTGATCTTGTCTTTAATCCAATAATCTCAGCTCGGACTTCAGCCCTAGTGATGGGGGCGTCTAGGTCTAGGTTAGGTTTCCCCTCATATGCTGGTAACGTTTCGGTTTCCGTTTGTCCGATGTAGATTTCGATTAATTTACTCAATTGTTCGTCCGAGCCTTCGAAAGTATGCTTAACTTTAGTTTGATTTACGTTGGCTTGTGCTTTAGATTTTTCCAGATCGAGCATGTGTCGTAGAATGTTCCATGTTTTGGAGAGGCTCATGCCTTGTTCCATTTCATCACATCTGCTACACCAGTTTTGTTCGTTTAGTTTGATGGCGTATGTCTCCATCTCTTTATTATGTCGAGCTAGTGCTCTCCTAATATTACGGTTCCATCTTTGTGTTTTTAGGCTTTTCTCTAGGTCCTGTTTCTTGTTCCACATGTTTAGGAGTTTGCTATCGATACTCGGCGGTGCATCTTCGTCTTCTAGAGTGACTGTTGCTTCCTCCACGTGTTTCTTTAGCGTTTGTGACCACTTATCGATTTCGTCGATTTTCTCAATTCCTTCGGTCTCTCGTATTTGCCTAAATCTTTCCCATTCCGTAATTTTGGGTTGTTTGGGTTTTCCAATTTTGATTCCGCATCTCCACTGACGTCACGAGCTGACGCTCATCTGACATTTCTGAACAACATTTCTAAAATGTTTTGTTCGTTGGAAAGTTTTGCATGAAATATATGTGTATAACCTTTCTTATATTTAAAACAGCATTTCGTGCGCCAAAATCATCTAGTACAGGTCAGTGCTCCATAGATTCAAAATAACAGTTCTCGCCTTTTAGAACACTGCAGTGCCGTACATTTATGACCCGATTTAACTGCAGCTTTGAAAATAACTGCTTTGAAAGGGCTCGTGTTATTGTCATATACCATTCGCGTAGGCCTGTGTCACTTTGATTTCACAGTTCCTTTACACATTTTCTTGACTCCTCCTTCAGTTTCAAGCATCTGAAAAGTTAGTGGCGATGTACCTAACCTCTCGCGACCCGCCAAAGTTTATTAGAACGAATAAGTGACTGAACATCATTTTCAGTGAGTGTGATAAGGGAAAAGTACCTGTGGCGTTTTTTTTTTTTCTTCTGTACATGTCATTAACCATGCAAATCTGTGTAGGAATTAATGAGGACGTTGTTTTATTTTCTCTGAAATAGTCTGTCAGGTAAAAAAATGCACAGCTCATTCTCCACTTACCAGAACTACGAACTAAGAAGAGAAAACATTCTCCTCAACATTGTTTAGTCACAGTGGCTGTTGGCTACATAAAGAGCTACTGATTTCCTTTCTGCTGTCTGCCCAGTAACTTAATGACAGCTTCTGTTCTGGTAGTCTTGATGCCATTGGCACTATAAGAAGGTTCTCACACTGCTTCGCTGTTTCATCACATTCCACATTACAGGTACGGTAATGCTAATTCTGCATCCGTTGCTGTAGTCAAGGGTGGCACTGATGAATACGCTCAGCGTTTAGACAGATGTCTCCATAGCTCAGTTGGAAGATCCATGTCTGTACTTTGGACTTGGATGTAGGACAAACTGTTTCCCAGGCACGAATGCAGTCGGTACACAGGCATACTGCCTTTGGCAGCATTGCTTGTTGTGTATGAAATGGCATAGTGTGCAGGAGTCCAAAGCATTTTCTGTACAAGCAAATGTTTCACATCTGAAGTACAGTCTGCCGACTTTTTTCAACTATATTTTCTTTGTGGCAGTCGAACACTCCACGTCCAGATAAAAAAAATATAACTAGCCCAAGGGGTGAGAAACACGGCAGGACGTTTTAAAATGTAAATTTTCAAAATAGGAATCTTGCTCTGAACATCTTCGAAACTTGACAGGAAAAGATGTATCTGCCCGCTGCCTAGATAGCAGGCAGTAACAAGCCCACCATTAAAATGAAGATCAGTGATGCAGTGATGCCCAACACGCAACCTAAGGGGTATGTACAGCCCCCTTGTTTTTCTAAGTCAGCTCCCTAACGAATGTTATTTTTTTTGCCCACTACTGAAAATTTTATTAATAGCGCTGGGAGATGAGCATGTATGCAAAGGGACACATTGTCTTTAGCTGGCTTGTGGTGGAAGAAACCATGATTTCCTCATGAAAGAAAGTACAACGAATACAATAACAATCCTGGCTTCAAAGCGACACAGCCACGGTGCAAGCATAACAATCATGTCACAAGATGGAAGCGACGCTATGTGTTTGACGGCGGCATAAGGTAGCATGCTTGCAGTTGTAAGGATTTTACAATGTCTCGCACACAATATTGCATCATTGGATGCTCAATGCACCTGCGTGAAGTGCCCACCAGGGATGAAATTCTACTGTTTATTCCAATACCAGCAGGGGCACTGGAAATTTCTGTGTGCATTGCATAAAAGGCTGCACATGCAGAGCTTTATGCTGATCTGTTATATCATGGTGCAAAGGTGCACATGTTTTGCAGCATTCTTAGGTTTGCTAGTAACCTTAAATGCCATATAGCGTCTCGACACATTTTATGTGGTCCTTGTTTTTTAGTTTTTTTTTTTTTCATAAGTACGACCTCTGCCCTTGTGTAAAGTGAAGTATTCATTTGCAATTTCTCATCAATGTCAGAGTCATAAATATTGCTTGTCCTATGCGACACATCAACAAAAATAAATATAACAACTGCTTCTCCTCAATAGTCTTGGATACAACTTAAGACTACAGTAACTACCACGCACAATTTCTTCGTCACAGAAAAATAGTCTGTTTAAGGTCTTTCCGGTTACCTAAATAAAAAGCTAACCATCAGACAAAATTGCAAGCTGAAGAATACTATCGATGCTTTCTCGCATTCTTGTGTCCACCAGGGAGACGGCTGTTTGGTTGAGGTTGTCATGCGTACAGTAAATACCGATTGCTGTACTGCATTTTGCAGAAAAGAAACTGTCTGCTCAGCTCCGTCTGTTGGCCTGTACTAACTACCGAAGCAATAGATGTGGATATCAAATTTTTGAGTTACGTGGTTAACAAATTTATGGGTTTTACCAACATTTCTGAGTGGAGATAAAAATATTTTGAAGGTTATTGGAAAATGATCGCTGGATGAGCCAGAATTCTCTATGGACCAATTAGCGACCACTAGCCCACCCACTGATAAGGTTAAGTCAATGACTGAGCGGGAGACTCCTCGCATGAATGTAATAGCTCCGGAATTGCAGTATCGCACAGCATTTGTAGACATCCACGACCAGAGAAGCTGGCCGCAGTTACCTGTCCGACTGTCCCATTCACTATAATGCGAATTAAAATCCTAGCCCATCCAAACGGTCTGTCCTGAGCACACCTAAAGGGAAGTAGACATTAACTATTTTTATTGTGGCACGATCCGGAAGCGAAATACTAATCCCTAAAAGTTCACAGTTTTATTAAATATAAATGCCTTATGACATATATCTTTTGATATCATTGTTGCCAATCCGCCTCCTCTGCCGATATTGCGATCAGCTCTGAAGATTCAAATTTCTCATAGAAAATGGTTTACTGGGAGATAGCCACGTTTCTTGTAGAAGTACGATATCAGGGTTGTGCTTAAGAAGTAATTCTAAATCAGGAAGGGAAGACAGAACGGAGCTGCAATTTCATTGTAAAATTTTAAGAGCTGCCATGATTACTGATCAATTAAAGAGGCTGTAATAGCCTCTTTGAGGACGTTAGTCTAAGGGAGGACCTTAAGTGATCCTGATTTTTTTTAAATTTTTACCTGAGGTAGACCAGATTTTGTCGGTGACGAAGCGCGGCGCTTCTGGGACAGGCACGTCATCTCAACATCTGTGGCGCAGATGTCAGTGCGATGTGTATTGCTAGAAAGATTGATGTACGCTTGCGCCTGAGAATCATCAGGAGGGGCCGTTGAATGGGTAGCACTGTTTCTACAATCTAGCAGAGATGCAGACATTGATGTCTGATCCAATGATGATGATGACACTGACTGTGCTGCTACAATCTTAGCCAATGCCTCAGAAAATGTGGTCATCATATGCTCAACCGCTGTATTGAAGGCTTTTTCCACAGTAGATACAACTGATGTTGCCAAACTGGACTCAATGTCTCTAACAGAGCAGCGCACACGACTGGCGTATGACTCTTTTTTCCGGTCCAAAAACGCGTAGACATCTGCTCTTGAGCAGCGCTTCTCTCTGATTATCTCCAATAAAATTTGTTCTTCGCTACATTTTGGGCAGTCTGCATTATCAGCTGTATGGTTGCTATTGCATAAGCAACAATGAGGCTGATCTGAGGTGCACTTGTCAAGTGAATGGTTCTGTGCACACACACGGCAGCGGGTAGCAGATTTGCACACTTTGCCACTATGGCTGAACCGCCAGCAGTTGGTGCATTGTAGAGGCCGGGGATTCAGAGGATCCACAAAATATACAATAGGATAAATTTTTAATCCATCGGGACAGGAGGAACCCGCAAAGGTTGTTATTACCGACTCGATGGGAAATTGGGAGTCGTTCACCTCTCGGCTGCATCGATAAACAGAAAGTACTCCAACTCCCGCATCCTGAAATTGTTCTAATATGTCCTGTGGGGAAGATGCCAGGTCGACACTACGCACAATACCTTTGATACATGCTAGTTGTTCAGGAATGAACGCCTTAACCAGCACTGAACTAAAATTTTTGCATTCAAGTAAGTCTGCGACACAAGCAATGTCCGTTGACTTGCAAGCAATGCCCCTACGACCAAAAGGCGGCACTTCAGAGATCTGCAAGTAATGAGCAGTGAAAGATCTTAGTTCCTTTTTAATTATTTTCGGTGTTTTCATTTTGATCGTACCGTCGCCGATCGGGACAAGAGCCACGGGAATTACATCCCATTTTTTTTTGCAAGGATTCAAGTGGCAGGCTTTGGGCTGGCAAATTGGCAAACAAGGATGCCGACCCTCCGCCTGGATGACTTCAAAAACACGCCTTCAGATGCACATGAACAGTGCCTTAGCCTTAATCTAAACCTTGGCCAAAACTCCATGCAGAACGGCCTCGCCGGTGTTGAAGATGCAGGCACACCAAAAAAAGCAGGGAACAGCAGGCCGAGGGGCGAGGACCAGACTCTTCTTCTCCTGCATCGCATCCATGCTAGCACGTCTCCGGCAAGCTGTCGGTATGGAGCACGAACTTGATGGCTATGTCGGCAACGAGTCAATTTTCTCCAACATTTCTCATTTCCTTTGTCTCTATTGTGTCTCTACTGCGATCTTAGTGTCGCAGTAGTCAGGTGCCTTGATGGCTGAACACAATGATGCTGGTTCTGTTTCTGCCGCGGCAGCCGCTTTTCAATGCACGTGAAAAGCAAGGCATTTCTCAAGCATTGGTGTCACCCTCTTCACAATCGCAACTGTGTACCACAGCAAAATGTGCACACCATTCGCTCAGATGCATATTTTACATGTAGTAACACAGAATGTCAAGCTAGTTGGTAGGACATGTTTTGTGGAAATGTGCGCTGTTTCCACAAAAAGAATATTTTACCACTACCTAATATGTGACACTGCGTCGATCGTGCCCATAAAGTAAACCTCTTTTTCGCCCGGACAGAAGAATGCAAACATTAGCCCTTAACCTTAATAAATTAAAGGAATGAACTACCAACCAGTATATCGCTATGACAGCGCACTCTTCGTTATTGCATTAAACACTTATTCAGAATCCTCACTCTTGCACTAACTAAATCTGAGCGCTTTGTCACAAACCCCCGCCTATACGGTCAACAGGCATGGGATCCCCTTTACGGTTACCCACCAACCCTCTATGAGGTTTGACTCTTGAGGGACACAGTTAAATGTTAGGCCGGTCAACCTGTGTAGTAAGTGTGTTGGTGTGATTGAGGAATAAGTTCGAGAAATTCACTTTTTTAAACAATTGGACATTTATAGCTAGTTTCCAAATTACACTGCATAATAATAGAACAAAAAAATTACAACCTATTTGCATACTTAATCAAATGCAAAGTATGTGCGCAGCACTGCTTATCCCTTTCATACTTTTCTATGCATTTTACAGCTTCTTATGCTTTCGGCTTGCTTTGGTAAGAAATATCCTCATGCGTATGATTCAACACTGTACTTTGTTTATTTAAATTATATTAAGTTGCTTTACAGAAAACAAAAGGCGCAGTATCTGTCATACTTTTTCCACAGACACCTGAACAATGACTTAAAGGGCCACTGTCCAGGGAAGGCCCTTTTAAGCAAAGGAGCCCAGTGTTTCGATCAGGTACCTGAGATAGTCTGTGCAAAATGCTACAGTGACACGCGCGCCGCAAAGCATCGAAAATACAATTCAAAGCTCTCTCATGCTCTCCTTTGGGAAGCCAGCTTCCCCGTTTCCTGCGCTGGCCCGACAGGCCACAATAATGACGTACGTACCGCAAACGACGTCCATTGGTCCGTCTCGCTGACTGAAGGGAGAAGGATGGGTGTCTACCGCTCGCTGCGCGCTTTTCCCTCGCCACGGCCAGACTGAATCCAGCGGCGCGCGCTCCCTCGGCCGGTTGTGTTTTTTTTTTTTTTTTTTTTTTTTTCGCGCTCGCGGAGTGCCACGCCCCACCTCCTGCCAAACGCGGAGGAGGAAGGTGAATTTGTCTTGCGGAGGCTAGACGACCTCGGGAAGGAGAGTGAAAAACCTTTTGTGAGGAAACGGAAGGAGAGAAGCATGACAGTATCGGGTGATTGCGGTGGCTGTAATTGCGTTATTAGTTACTCTTTTCAAAAACATTTTGCGGCCTTGCGTTCTAGGGGCGAAGTCTCACAGTCACCGGGGAAGAAAATATTTTCGACCGGAGGGTGGACAGTGGGCCTTTAAGGGAAGGAGAAAGGTGGGAGGAGTGAAAGCGGAGAGAAAGAGGTGCCGAAGTGTAGGGCTTTAAAGTAATTGCGACCACTTGGGTATTTTTAGCATGCACTGACATCACACAGTACACGGAAGCCTCTCAATTTCACCTCCATTGAAGCGCAGCAGCCGGCGGTCGGATTCGCTCAGCCGAGTGACGTGCGTCCCCTCCTTGTCTTTCTCAACTTCAAGGCCACATAGAAAGAGAGAGAGAGAGCGACTTCGGACAGACAATGGCCAAATCTGTGATTGCGGCTAGTAGTGCTATGCACTAAAAAAGATAACGCCATGACACGATAGGGATAAAAGACATCTCGGTAAATGACAAGTGGAAAAACCGATCAAACACTACGATAAAGAAGACTAGAAAGATAACAAAGCAAGCATTCTTGATATAGTAAGTAGGGGCAAGAGTTACATATCACGGCTTTTTTGTTCAATGAGGCATTGTAGTCACCGAGTTGATCGATAGCGGCAGCAGTACAAGATGAGGAGGAACGATAAGGTAATCGCGGGCTCGATGTAAAAAAAAAGCACCTCCAGAGCGAGCAGTTGCGAAATTGCTCGAGAGACTACATCTCCCCAGAGTGCACTGCCGCGGGCGTGCTGGGGTCTGCCTTTTTATACTCACGGCTGGTTGTGCTGCGGCCAACCCGCGCTGGCTGGTCGCTGCCCCCAAGTCATGTCGAAGCACGCTCAGAGGAGCGGGGAGATTCCATAACTTCCGCTCTATATGCGAGCCAGCTTGTGACAGCGCTGGACCGTCTCATATCGGTGCTGCATGTTTCTTTCCTTTGCGTGCGTGTGTGCGCGCGTGGTTTGCACGTTTCTCAGAAAATCGCGTTATGTCTGGGCGTGAAACTGAGTGCGACTTTATCATCACGTTGGTTTTCGCTGTTTTTCTGGAAAAATTGTGTACTGGATTTCGCCACCTCCCATTCTAATGTCCCAAGTGCTTCTTAACGTATTTGAATTAATTAAATAATTAATGAAAATTTTCTCCGGGAATCCCGTGATGTCCATGTGGTAGTACATAGGTGACTGTGCCGTGGTGCCGGCGTCTGTGTCAACTTTGAGCGCTAGGGATGTCGTCATCGCACTTTCTTCCGTACACTGCCTCGCTCGGAGGGATGGTACGATGTGTCCCTTGCTCGTGCAGATTACTGCATAGTGACTTGTCTTCCCTCTCGCAGCTGAGCTCTGGGGTTTCGCCTGGTTGCTAACTCCTCCACACCAATTGCAGCGTGCTACGCCTTCACCTCTCGTAATTACCAGACTCAAAGGCGCTCAAGGAAGTGTTTTGATTTCTTCCTCCCTTGAGGTCTTCCTCACTTCATTTTATGTCAATGTTGTACCTGCGGATTTCGGCCGATATATGTACCTTTAATTATATGCCTTAAACATCTCACTACTTTGTGTGACCTAGCGCAGCGGGCGTTGTCAGACAAGGAGAAGAGTGGAAGGGGCGCCGTCGCGCTACTGGTCAAGTGGTGGCGCGCACCACACGTGGAGGCCAAATTCAACAGAATTTCAGTGGAGGCGTGGGAATCGAGAGTCGCGGCAACGCATCGCGGGGGCGAGCATTCATTTTGAGACAGGTAGAATATCTGTGCAATCCTTTTTACTTACGACTGTATGCAAATGAGTATGCTTCAGATGATACAGGTACAAATTAAGGAATTAGTTACGAAGTAGAAAGGCTTGTGTACGTAAACAAGGATCTGTAACGGGAGCAATTGACGCTATCTCATCATTTCCTTAGAGGTACAGCTAAAGTGCGCCCTTTCCTCCCATTTTTTTGACATCATGGATTTTGTGCGCCTTTCCACAAGTTTGCAGTGAATGCACAGTATTGCAGGGGTCACTGATTTTTTTTACAGTGCCAAAGAAATCATAGCGGACATCACTGTAGCGGGCCTTTGCTCGGATGTTAACAGAGGACGTGTCCCATGCTGTTCTTGAGTCCATTAATTCAGTAAGCTGACGCAACCTTAGCTTGGCTATGACTGTAAGACGGATGCAGTCATCTCGTCAAAACATTGTCACTTCCCCATAGGTCTTTCTCATTTCGTTTTTTTTTTTTTTCAATGTTCTATGTGTTGGTTTTGTGCTATACATGCGAAATTATTTTATTTATTTATTTGCAAGTACTGTTAGCCCTTCCGGGCTGTTACAGGGTGGGTAATGTACATTTAAGCGGCACAACAGATTTCCAACTCTTCCTCAAAAGTTTCTAAAGAACAAGTTTTTTTCAAATACGCTTCGGTCAAGGTTGTTCCATTCAATGATTGTTTTAGGCAGAAACGAAAATTTAAATACATCAACTCTTGGCACATAAGATATCACTGCAAAGGAATGATTAGTGCGAGATGACAGTCTCCCGGATGGCCGCAAGTACAAGCCTGAATCCAAATTCAGTTTATTGTTATAAAGTTGATAAAAGAACTTGAGCCTAGCAAGTTTTCTACAAATAGCCAAGGTTTGTAGCTCAGCAAGTGAAATAAGTTCGGTTGCAGACTGTGTTCTTCGATAGCAAGAAAACACGAACCTCACTGCTAATCTCTGAATCCGTTCAAGCTTATCTATGAGATATTTCTGGTTTGGATCCCAAATTATGCTCGCGTATTCCAGACTTGGCCTTACCAATGATTTATAAGCTTTTAGTTTGACAGCCGGTGGCGCATCTCTTAACTTTCGCCGTAGGAATCCAAGCTTTCGTTGGGCTGCTCCACAAATGTTCTGTACATGATCACTCCAGTTCAAATCGTAAGAAATCGTAACACCTAAACATTTTAATCTATTGGAACGTTTTATTTCAATGTTATTAATTATATACGGAAACACTCATGGGGTTTTCTTTTTCGACACAATCATAGTAATTGACTTTTCAAAATTGATTTCCATGTCCAACTTAACACACCATTCATACACAACTTTTAAAGAGTCATTCAAAAGGACTTGGTCTTGCAGGCTTTTTATGCGACAGAATAATACGATGTCATCAGCAAATAATCGAGCTTCAACGAGAGGGTGTATGTCCTTTACAATGTCATTTATGTACAACAAAAATAGTATGGGACCAAGAACGGACCCCTGCGGAACACCGGATGACACTGGTGATGTTGATGAGTAAACATTATCAATAACCACAAACTGTTCTCTGTTCAACAAGTAAGCCTGAATCCAACTGATAATTTGCACGTCGATACCGAACTCTTGCAGCTTGTGCAAAAGTTTCGTATGACACACTCTGTCAAATGCCTTCAACAGGTCCACTGTAATCACATCAATTTGTTCTCTCGAGTTTACGGCTGTCGCAAAAGCATGAGTAATTTCAAAAAGCTGTGTTATTGTTGATAGACGACTCCGGAAGCCATGCTGCTTACTGTAAAAAAAGTCTATTACTTTCAATGTATTCTACAAGATATTTACATATAATTTGCTCAAGCATTTTGCATGCACAACATGTGATAGATATTGGACGATAATTGGAAACAACAAATTTGTCGCCAGATTTGAAAACCGGAACAACTCTTGCTAACAGCCAGTCACTCAGTACAGTGCAGTCACATAACGATGCTACGAATATCTTCTCTAAAAAATAGGAAACCCATTCACAGTAACGCTTCAAAAATTCATTAGGTATCTTATCAGGACCAGGTAATTTCTTAGAATCCAGCTTTAAGAGCAAGGAGACTATACCTTCCCGTGATATGACAATACCATCATTGTAATGCCGGTCTGACGCTTTCATCGAAGGTTCGTCTCTTTTTGGAGTAAACGCAGATACAAAGAAGCTATTAAATGCTTCAGCGATTGACTTCACAGCTTAAAGTGCCATTTATTAGTACTCCATTTATTCCTTGGCTGGAGCCAGAGAGATATTTCCAAAATTTCTGCGGAGCGCTCTGTATGTACTCCGCCAGCGTGGTAGAAAGGAAATGCGATTTGGCTTTCAATTCCCTTCGCACTTGCGCACTGAGAGCTGCAACTACACTGTCACATCTGGGTTTCTTTTTGCGAGCACGTTGTAGACGGCGTTTTAAGTGAATAATACTTCTCGTGATCCACGGATTTTGTTTTCGTAACCGTTTTCTTTTCAGTGGAATAAACTGCTTCAAACAATGCCTCACTGTTGAGATGAAATATTGCCACATGCTCTCGACACTATCATCTTGTGGCATTACATCAAAGGCAGATTCCAAGTAGTCAATAACTGAAATGTCATCAGCCGCGTTGAAATTGTAAATGCTTACCGTCTTGCTTTTAGAGGCGCATTTCTTGTTAATATTAATAGTAGCAAGTACAATTTTATGGTCTGAAATTCCATCGTAAATATCTATTTTATAATCAAAAGCTTCTCCTGACAAAAATATTAGATCCAACAACGAATGACAGTTTCCTTGAGTTTGGGTGGGTTTGTGGACCGTCTGAATGAGGCCGTACTTAGTCATAATCTCTAACAAGGTGTCACAATGAGACAGGTCGGTAGCCCCTGGAACACGTGCATCCCAATCTACACCAAGTAAATTAAAGTCCCCTACAAGTATGATTCTGATTCTATCATTGGTTATTATGCTTAGATGCTCATCAATCTTTTGGAGGTATTCGACAGGGCTTGCTGGAGGCCTATAAATGACCCCGATTACTAGTGTCATATCAGGTATAACTAGTTTACACCACACGCTTTCATGGTCACTAATGAAGGGGAGGGGTTCATATTGATATTTGTCCTTAATGAGTAGCGCCACACCTCCTCCTCTGTTTGATCTATCCTTGCGGAGGACATTGTATGAGCTAGGAAAAACCTCTTCACTCCTAATATCGCCGTGCAGCCATGTTTCTGTCACAGCAACAACTTGAGGATTGTGCAGTAGCGTTAGGTACTCTATGGATTCTGATTTGTTTAAAATACTTCGCGCATTTACGTTTAGTAATCTTAGTTCATGCTTTTTCTTGTGTCATTCCTGAGGACTAGGTGGGTTCCCGTTGGTAGCCGACAGCTTCACACGAGAGTTTGTTTCCAAGTCCCAGATGTACGCAGTGTTGTTGATAATCAGTTTATTGTGCACAAGCTTCACTTTTGCCTCCTCGCGCTTATCGCTGATTCCCAAAGAAGTTTCCTTTTTCGCAGAGTTGCCTGTGAATAATCGTCAGAAATACTTACGCCGGTATCTTTCAGTTTGCCGCAATTCTTAAAAATGGCTACTTTTTCACTGAAATCATATAATCGCATGATAATTGGCCTGTTGTGTCTAGTCTTTCTTCGCCCGAGTCTGTGTATCCTTTCCACTGACGTCACAGAGATGCCAAGCTTATCGGAAAAAATTTCCCTTATCACTTTGGTTTCAATGTCTGCTTTTGTTTCTTTAGGATCTTCTAAGACACCAAATACAATAACATTATTGCGTCTGGATCTGTCTTCCATATCATTTAATTTTTGTTGCTGCTGGTGCACAGTGCGCTCAAGGTCACAAACGGCACTTTCAAGTTTTAGCAGTTTAGCGCACTGGTCTGTGAATGACTAGTTTGTTTTCAATATCAGCCAGACGAGTTTCAATCTGAGCTTGTCTAAAATGAATTGAAGCAATTCCTGATTTGTTGGTTCCGGATTAGTTTCAATATCACCACAAGCCATAAGCATAATACGACACCACATGATAAGCAAGCATTCACGCAACTTCATTGGGAGCGGCAGCACAATCAGGCAAAGACAATTTGAACGAAAAGTTCCCGTATAACGTATAAGAATAGTAACGAACCTGCAAAGCAAGCCAAGCATGCTCAGGCAACATGGTCGCTGCGGTGCTGCCGCCCCCACTGAAGGCAGTCATTGTGGTTTCCTACGTGGACATAAGCCACCAACCACCGCGGGTTCGAGCGTCGCGCGAGCCAAAGCCCCGATCAGCCGTTACCACGCGCACACTGAAACACCGCAGCGCGCATTCAACCTCCACCGGGAGGAGAGCACTTCGCTGCAAGGACACCAACCTCCAAGTTCACGAAGGAGACGTTTATTGAAACGCCATCCTCCAGCGGCACACACACACACACACGCACACACATACAAAATATACAAAACGCACAAGTGACACGGAGTGCGCGCCGCAAGCACGCAAGGGCGTGCTGTGATCTCTCTCTCGCAGTGACCAGAGGGTCCCTTTGAGAGAGAGTAGGCAACCACCGCAAGGTACGCCTGTCTCGGATCGTTGGATCACGATCGACAGGCTCGAGTTGCGCTCTCAGGTACGACCCGGAGCAGACGAACTCGAGTACACACTGGTCTGCGCGGACAAAGGCCAGCAGACAAGAACAGTAGCGTACGCACCTTACGATGTCTCGGAGGGGTCTCTCCCTGGGCTCCGCTCGGAGGGTCGCGCGAGCGCGGCCCTCGAAGCGGTGCCGTGTTCCCGCCAAAAGGCGCCAATGAGCACAGCCACTGGGACGCCAGGGCGGAGCTGTGGCCCGAACGACAGTGACAAGTCGTCCGGGCCCCTCTCCGCCACCTCAGGCGGGAGAAAGGGAACGTGGAGAACAACTGGGAAGCGGGCGGCGGCCGCGCAAAGGGCAGCCGCAGCAAGCCCGAATCCCACAGCAAGCATTCACGCAACTTCATTGGGAGCGGCAGCACAATCAGGCAAAGACAATTTGAACGAAAAGTTCCCGTATAACGTATAAGAATAGTAACGAACCTGCAAAGCAAGCCAAGCATGCTCAGGCAACATGGTCGCTGCGGTGCTGCCGCCCCCACTGAAGGCAGTCAGTTGCAGGAAAGGCTTTATATGCTCGCTGCCGGAAGATGCCGGTCCGCCTGTTTTTCCACTTGTTCACGATGACGTCACTTGCTTCAGGAAATGTTGGTGCAGTCAGGGCTGGACATCCGTTGCTTGATATCATGCAGTTGATGATTAGCGGCAGAACCTGCAAAGCAAGCCAAGCATGCTCAGGCAACATGGTCGCTGCGGTGCTGCCGCCCCCACTAAAGGATAAATTTTGTTACATCTCCATGCCATGCAGCAAGCTTTATTATTTATCGGCCACCCCGTTGCGTAGCTGTTTTCCCCGGTACGCACCATGCGTGGGCCATAGTGAGAAGACGTTTTGCTTCGACCCAGGTTCATAGCTAACCATTGGCGGAAATAAAAAAAAACTTCCTTTACAGGAATTGTGTTGTTCGTTTCTCTTATTGTACTGTGCCTGAGCTATTTAAGCGATGTTTCATATCGCGAACACGCCTCTCTCTGTGGGCAGGCGTCTACGGGAAAGCTTGGGAAAGAAGCTGCATCTAGGACTGTAAAGGAAATGGAACAATCAGTATTAGGGTAACCACATATAAATGTGCTCAGGCAGTATGATCTGCAGCAAAAAATAGTCCCCCCCCCCCCTCCTCCTCCTCTCCCCCCACGAAACAATGCTAAACCAGTCTTTCGCCCTCTCCGTGAGTTTCACGCACGAGCGTGCTTGGTTCGTGCAGTCTTGATTTCATTTTATTGCCCCGCCGCGGTGGTGCAGTGGCAAGACGCCCGACTACTGTGCTGGTCCCCCGAACCATCTGATATTCATGGGACATTCATTGAACATCCACCACTAGATATCTGATGTCCATATGATGTTTGCAAAAGTTGATATTATATTGACATAACATCCATAGAATGCCCATTTTGACACCTGTGGACCCCCATATGTTGCCCGCAGCATGTCCACACACAATATTGATGAGACATAAAATGATATTGTGTGGATATTAACAAATATATTTTTAGGTGAGGTGCTATGAGTTGTGCATTAGGACTAACCTACTTTATAAGTGAGTAATTGCTCAATAATGCCCACACAAGCACAACCATATGGCTCCACTTGGGCGGACGTTACTGTGCAGCTACTACCATCCTGAAAATATACTTGTCCTTGAGGGATATCCCCTATATACATTTGGAGTGCACTATCTTAGTTTAATTGATTTCATACTTTGTAGCGACAGCTGAAAATCGCCAAAAAAAATTATTGTTATTGTACAGTCATGTTAATTGGGTCACATGTTTTATTTTGCCTCTGTAATATCAGGTCCGGGGTGCACATTGATGACCTGTAAATATACAAATGCACATATGTAAATATATGCTCAATTGTAAGGCAGCACATTCAACATAAACATGAAAAAAGAATGGTGGGTATGCTGCGAAGGAAGCATGTTCACTGATGCAATCTGGCGGTTTCTTCACAAAATATTTTGAAGAGCCATGGCAAAAACTCACATTGTAAACACACTGCAAGAAGTGGTAACGACAGCCCTTTTAAAGGGACAGAACACTGGCCAAAATATGTCATGAGATTATGGTGGAGATGAAATGGCCTTGCCTGTAGTACAGATCGAGCACTACAATATCAAAGAGGCTTTATAATTGTAATTTCACATTGAAAATCGCATAAAAACATCTGAGGTGCTATCTAGCAGAGAAACCCTATTTCATTGTAGTACCCCACGTGACTACATGTGAGCAAAATATCGCTGATTTCCATAAATTCACACTGTTCTTTTTTTTTTACTAGGAGTGCTTGTAATAATTTATTGTATTTGGCACTCTGTCCACTGCGTCCTCAAATAAAAACCACCCCTCTTTTCGCACCACGAGAGGTATGCTTTCAGGTTTTGCCACTAAATGGCGCCACAATGTTTGGAATTCAGTGAATGAAGCGATGATACTGTCCACTAAAACTTCGTCGATGCACATAAAATCCTACAGGCCGATTACCATAACATCTGTTATGTACAGGTTAGCCATGCAGGCAGTGAAATTAAAGGTGCAAGCATGGGTTGAAAGTAACAAGATACTCGAAGAACTTCAGAACGGCTTTAGAAATGGTAGGCGCTTAGATGATAGCCTGTTCGTGCTTACCCAATGCATCGAAATATCTAGAGTGGAAAATAGACCTTTGCATTTGGCCTTCCTGGACATAAACGGGCGTACGACAACGTAAACAGGGAACTCCTGTGGAACATATTAAAAGGAGAAGGTATCGGTTATGAGATAATAGAGTTCCTACAGGAAATATACCGGGATAACAAAGTAGCAATTACGTGGGAAGGGATAAGAAGTACGGAGGATGTCAAAGTATGCAAAGGATTAAGACAAGGCTGTACTCTCTATCACCGGTGCTGTTCATGCTTTATATGATAAACCTGGAGCGGAGGATACAAGACAGTAACCTAGGTTTTAACCTGTCATATAGATTAGGTCGGTAGAGCAGCACCTCCCCGGTTTGATGTATGCAGACGATATTGTGCTGCTAGCTGAGAGTCTGGAAGAATTGCAAACTCTAGTTAAGTACTGCGGAGACGAAGGGGACGCTCTAGGCTTCAGTTTCAGCGCAGTTAAGTCGGGTCTGATGATTTTCAACGGCTCAACTGATCAGGGTCTTAAAATACAAGGCCTTGAAATACCTAGAGTAGCAGAATATAAATATCTGGGGGTATGGGTAAACGAAGGATTGGCATACATTGGAAAGCATGAGCAATCACTTAAGGCCAAAGGGCGAAGGAATGCCGGGATAATGAAGCATAAGGCATTGTGGGGATACAATAGGTATGAGGTGTTGAGGGGGTATTTGGAAAGGAATTATGGTGCCCAGACTTACTTTCGGAAATGCGGTTTTGTGCCTAAAATCAGAGGTACAGTCGACATTAGAAACAAATCAGAGATCCGTTGGACGATTAGCACTAGGTGCCCACGGCAAAACTACAAATGAGGCGGTACAGGGAGATATGGGCTGGGCATCTTTCGAAGTACGGGAAGCTCAGAGTAAAATATTATATGAGGAACGCCTGAGGAAATTGGACAGTAACAGATGGGCAGCTAAAGTATTTAAATACCTGTACCTAAAAAGCGTTGACTCACTATGGAGGAAAAGAACTAGGAAACTAACTAGTAAGTATGCTAGTAACAAGGACGGAGAAATAAAGAGCATTAAGCAACAAGTGAAAAACACAGAAGGTAAAAATTGGATAAATTCGATGGAAAAGAAACAGAGTGTGGAATTATACTGAAAGTGGAAAATGCAGATCAGGAAGGAAGATTTCTTTGATAACTCAAGAGGCAGTGCCCTACTTTTTGAAGCTAGATCAGGGTGCCTTAGAAAAAAGAAATTTAACAATGGAGATGACGCATGTGCTGTATGTGGAAACTCCAGTGAAACAATTGACCATATTATACTCGAATGTAATGGTATCCATCCAGAAGTTGGTGCAGGCGCAATGACTGTTCCTGAAGCTCTGGGGTTTAGAGATAACAGTGGCCGGGTGAATAAACCGGCGGTGGAAACTAGCAAAAAACGACTGGAAGATTGGTGGCTTAAAAGCAGAGGAGTGACATAATGTTAGTAATGTAGGAACAAAATTTAATAAATAGAATTATGGTTTAGTTAACCATTCTAAATCAATAATTAAGATATAGGGAGAAAAATGAGCATGATAGCTACTGCTACCACCCCATTTCAAAGGGGACGCTCCTATATTCCATCCATCCATCCATTCAGTGAATGAAGCGATGATACTGTCCACTAAAACTTCGTCGGCGAGGTGTGCGTTATTGTGCCATAACAGCCTTGAGTGTGAAACTGAAAAGGGCGGTACTCTAAGCGAAAAATTAAAAGTAATTACTGTCTGGCGAGTGAAATTTATGTTTGTTTTCGGCACGTCTTTTTTGTCGACTACCAGTCGTCATCGCAGTCGCTGCTCATGGTTTCCAGTATCAGACTACATAAAAACGGGCGCATGCAGATAGAAAAATTGTAGGTAAAATTTTTCTACAGCCTTTCTACTAAAACAACTATGGAATCGAACATGTTAGACATCAATTTTTTCATTGCGCCGAAAAAACATTGAGACCTAAATTCCAGTGTTCTGTCCCTTTAACACAAACATGCAAAAAAATTGAAATGGTGGGTATCCTGCAAAGCAAACATATTCATTGGTGTAATTATAATAACAATATACACATACTGTACATACAATGTAAACATATATGGTGGGCTTCGCAAACAGTGGGAATGATTTTGGTGCAATCTTCAAGTGTTCTCAGGGCAACATTCAGCATAAATTAAAAAAACATTGTGTAAGAAAAGAAATACAAGACCACCAGGATCTAAGTATGACATAAGTTAAATGAAAAGAAATTTCAAGGAATGAACACCAAAAAATTTTAGACAATGTAAAAAAATTATTAAATTTAGAAAATTGTAGCTGACTCCAAAACAAGAGCGAAAGCATAGCAAATTTAAACATAAGAACTTCAACAGCTATCAAAACCCAAGCCCTTCTGTAATTTGTAGATAACGTTCTACCTTTCTGGAATGCCTGCCATAATGTGTGCGAGAGTAGCAATGAATGAGCGGCTCTTGGCAGTTTCTGTCACCATTGCAAGACAAGGCCGGAACTGTCTTCTAAAGCTGCGCTAGGAAGCTGTTCACTTTACTAGCAAGAGGTAATGTATATGGTAGATGGCGGGACTGCCCTGCGAAGTGTTTCAAGTTCAGGCTGTTCTAGACACACAAAACCGCATCTAATTGCTTCTAGCTTGGCTGCCCTCCCTACTGAAGAACAAGTCCCACACTCACGCTCGCAGGTTGCTTGCTAGAGGCAAAGCGGCACTGAGTAGTCAAGGCAAAAAGCTGGGCTAGTTGATGTGTCATCATTAATAAAACAGACTAGCGCATTTAACACGGACACAGACATAGAAGAAGAAGACGTTAGCACTCGTCCTGTCTTCTTCTATGTCCGTATCCGTGTTAAATGCGCTAGACTTTTTTTTATTAATGATGGCACTGAGTATTTCTTGCCCACATGGGCGGTTCAATAATCCTAGCTCGAACCACAATGACTAAACGTCGTGTATTTTTAGCGATGTATACCCCTAACCGAAATGATAATAGACTGGTAAAATCACCGCCACTAAAAGTGCACAATACCAGAAATGAACCGTTTGTCAAACAGTAACATAAACACTCACTAATTAAGCTACCGCCGCTCGACTACGCAGCAGAAGAAGAGAAGCGATGATGGCAGTGGCGCTAGCGGCGCGGCCGGTGGTGATAACCGTGGCTACTAGGCAATAGAGAAAGAGATTGGTAAAGAGCGGACACTTCCATAGGGCCCAGCGGCCCATTTGACTGTAGTGCACCAAGCGGCCGGCGGCAACTACATCCGGTCTTGCTGAAAGGCGCGCGATTTGAATGCTAGCCATGCGCTGCGCCCTTCCCTGCCCTTTTGGCGCATAATTTTGGTTTTAAATAATCTGCTAGTGTTTCTATTTATTTTCAGCATGCATAACAACAGGAAAAATAGATTCCCAGTTCTCTAAACTGGCCATCAACGCAGCTGCGCCACAGCCTTTGCAAAACAGTATTGCAGAAAAGACGCCAAGTGCTTTGTGAAATGAATTTATTTTGCTGCATATAAAACACGAGATGCAACAGATGTAGACGGATGCATTGACAATACTTGACACACATTAGGCGATGTGCACAATACAGAAAAATAAAAATACACATGGTGAAAAACAGCACTTGGGTAGAGTAAAAAAATAGCATAACGTTGATTTCCGAATTATTTCAAATGATATTTAACAAAACGGGCATTATACATAAACTACACAGTCCCAGTAGTGGCTACCTTAGCTGGGGTAACTTGTGTTGTCCAGGGCAGAGAGGAGTACTGACGCTTGAGGGAAGGCCACACCATTCACTCGTCGCGTCTGCCGTGCTTCGGCTGCAGTCCGTGGGTCCATGCAGGGCTGTTGGAAAAGGAATGAACATGATAAAGAAGGTTGCAATGAAATGTAAGGTCACTGCACCGCGCACACATCTGTGCATGTGGGTGGGTACTGAAAACTTAGTGAACAGCAGTTACGGTCCAGAACAGAAAAGCTGTCATTCGTAAAATTGATACAAAAGCTACTCTTGCAACGTAGATGTCAAGAAATGCAGGCTAACCTAACCTATCTGAAAATGCATTTCTACAGAGCGTGAAATAACAGCCACTAATCTAACAATATTCCTCAAGAGCACTGAACAGCTGAAGCAATGAAGCTTGCCGCATAATAAAACATTTTTCACTTTAACGTTGTCCCGCTAAATGTAACGCGACACCGCGCAAAAGTAGCCGTTCGCAAAACCGCGGCCTGGCCTCACCGCGGCCGGCGAGCACGTCATGTTGGCTTGCCTTTCATACGCGACTTTGTGAAGCGCAGACCACCGCGCTGAGCTAAACTGCCTGAAATGCCTTGCAGTTTTACAAGAATGAAACATTTTTCACCTTGGGGTTGCCCTGTTAAACGCGACACCACGCAAAACTAGCCGTTCGCAAAACCTCACGCCAGGTCACATGTCATCGCGGCCGGCGAGCCATATTGGCGAGCGCCTTGTCATGCCTGTTGTCTGCCCTTCACGTGCGTCTTTGTGAAGCGCAGACCGCCGCACTGAGCTACACTGCCTGAGATACTGCGTAGTTTAACAAGAAAGTCAAGAATGAAACGTTTCTCACTTTACCGTTGCTCTGTTAAACGCGACACTTAGCAAAACTATAGCCTTTCGGCAAACTGCGTCAGCATGGCCGCACCGGCCGGCAAACACGCCATTTTGGCGGAACGGCGTGCCTTGGTGCCTTCACATGCCACTTTGTCAGGCGTGACGAGCTAAACTGTTCGAAATGAAGCTGCTTCCCGGGAACACAACATATTACACCTCGCCGTGGTTGGGAACCACCAGAGTTACGGCGTAATGAACTGCGCCTGAACAGCCGGCGCGCCTGTTCACGAGCTGCGAAACTTATTGGTACCGGCCGACATGATCAGCGTAAACTGCTTAAAATGCAGCGTAGTTAAGCAAAAAAACGTTGCTCACCTTGCCGTCGTTTCCAACTGCTGTCGTTCTGCGCAGCAGTCCACGAGAGGTCTGTGCCGCACAAGCGCGGCGAGGCACGAGCACACAACCGCGCCCTTTGACAACTTCTGGTCGTCTGCTCCGGCGGGCTACCGCTGCAGCGAGTGCCGTCGCGCGCGCGTCCGCGCATGCGCACGTTGGTGCCGCCATCCATCAATCGGCGGCAGCGCAAAAAGTCGCGCGTCATTTCCTGGGGCCAGTTTTCGCCGAGTGACCGCTCTTTACCAATCTCTTTCTCTATGACTAGGCTGCCAGCTGATAGCGTTCTATTGTTGGTTCTCGTTTCGGAATTCCGGCGTTTGTGACTGATCACTTTGAGCACAACTTGAGGAGTCTCTACAAAGTTTAGTTTTCCGCACCTGTTGGCATGCATGCAAAAAAAAATTAAGTAAACATCTCTCCCCTGTATGAGACGACACAAGCGCAATATGTTTGTTTACAACTTCAAGTAAAATATACGTCCACTCAAAGCATTTAAGCGGTTTACCCAGATTTCTATGCACTGAAAGAACATCCACGAAATAATATCTTCAGAATATCCCTTAAATGATTATCTTCATCGAATAATACTCTCAATATTCACACATTATCGACAAGTGACATTGGGCATTAGGACCATTTGTGGACATCCTCCGAATATTTATGGTTTACGGGTTCGATCCCGACCGCGGCGGCTGCGTTTAAATGGAGGCGAAACGAAGAGGCGTCCGTGTGCTGTGCGATGTCAGCGCACGTTAAAGATCCCCAGGTGGTCGAAATTACTCCGTAGCCCTCCACTACCGGCTCCTCTTTCTCTCTTTCCGCTTTCACGCCGACCTTCCTCCCTTCCCTTACGGCGCGGTTCAGGTTCAGGTATCCACAGAAACAAGCGTGACAGATATACTGTGCCTTTTCCTTCCTGTGAACCAATTATTATTATTTCATTTTATTCAATTTTTTTTCGCTCTCTCCTATTTTGTAAAGCAACGTCGCACGGGCCTACACTGGCTCTGTAGCTGAGCCACCTCCGCTGTCTCGTGCAGACAGAAGAGAAAATGGAGAAGAAAGAAAAAGAAGTGGGAGAGAAAGACGCGCGCCGCAACAGCCGTCGTCCACCACCGAAGCGGTGGCGGGTGCAATGACGGCCTACAACAGGTAAAATTCGGTGGCAGGCTAACCCCCGCCGCAAGCGACGGTGACCTACCTATCCCAGCCCCATCATGGCCAGGACCAGCCACCGTTCACCACTTCCTCTACCTGTCGCACTCTGCAGATCACAAGGATTCGGCAAGTGAGGATGAGGGAATATGGGGCGTGTCGTCGCATGGATGGATGGATGGATGGAATATAGGAGCGTCCCCTTTGAAACGGGGTGGTAGCAGTAGCTATCATGCTCATGTTTCTCCCTATATCTTAATTATTGATTTAGATTGGTTAACTAAACCATCATTCTATTTTTTTAATTTTTTGTTTCTACATTACTAACATTATGTCACTTCTCTGCTTTTAAGCCACCAATCTTCCAGTCGTTTTTTGCTAGTTTCCACCGCCGGTTTATTCACCCGGCCGCTTCAGGAACAGTGATTGCGCCTGCATCAACTTCCGGATGGATGAACGAATCAGTAAGCGACACGCTGCGGATCACTATAGGATTCGGCAAGTGAGGATGAGGGAATATGGGGCGTGTCGTCGCATGAACGAATCAGTGAGCGCCACGAATAGAACAACAAAATATAAGTAAAATTGCATAGCTATATATAATACTAGCTCATCTCCCTGCTATATGCGTCTCTCTTCGCAGTCTGGCTTTGTTCTTCATCGGTGAGTAACTGAGCTGTTTTCAGTTAGTAGATTCTGCTTTCTGTACAATACACTGCTATCGGTCGCCACTTTTGTGGACTTTAGCTCTCGGACCGTTCGTTTGGCGCGCGCAGTGTGGCTGTGCTGCTGTGTTGCGTCTGAAACTTGTGTCGCGGACTGTACCGATTTCGAAATCGGCATCCAGTTTGAGTGCTAGCAGAATGCTTACTACCCGTGTGAGCAGTCACGAATGGTTCGTGGTATGCAATTCGTGGGGCCTACTGAGAGTTCTAGGGCTGTGCAGCAATTCTCGCCAACGTAACAAAAAGCCGGGTTGTGGTACCGGGTTGTGGTACAAATCCGGTAAAGCCGCGGTAGGCGAAGGCTCGCACCGATCGAACACAGGCTCGCGATCGTCAGCTCTTCGATGCACGTACTCGAGCGGCGTGAAGTGACGGGTTAGCGCTCTGCATGTTCACGACTCCATTTGCCCGCGCTCATTTCGCGGAATGAGCATCGGCGCTCTACTCAAGCTGCATGCTACTTGCGTGTGCGTGACGCCGTGTTGGGTGTCTTCGAAAGAACGCTTGTAGTCAGAACGCGTCTACCGTAGCTTAGTGCGTGGTGAAGCTCTATCTCGACGCAAATGCATGGCTCTCGGCGGTAGGTTTTGCAGCGCCGCCAGTGCAACGGAGGTTTCTTTCAGCCATAATTAAGGGGAAAGCCTTTAATGGCTCATACTGTCGTGGACAAAGTGTGTCCCGCTTTTGCGGCGGCGGTCGCGTGGCGGTGCTTGGCGTGCGTTCGTTTCTAGTTCAAGTGTGGGATTGCAGAAGGCAGGAACGCTAGAAAAGATGCCACTTCAGGAGGAAAGGCGCAGTATCTGCCACTTTCTCCGACATGTGTGCGTTTGGAATTAGCACCCATGTGCACGATTTCTCTGCCAACGTGGGAGCGCACGGCAAGGCTCGGGACGGGCCGGTCTTTGTGAGATACGTGCGACGCCATTTTGAATTTAGGGTTAGCGTGTGTTTAGGGTTAGTGTGTGGTATAGTGGTGTTTGTACAGCGTTTTAATATTGTTTTCGGTCATGTGTGTGTTTTTAGTGTCGGACGGAATTGTTTTAATTTTTTTGTGCATTTGTACAAAGACGTGAAGGTTGTCGCCGCGATTAGTCCTTGCGAGCGGCCGGGCCTGCTGACGCGGATTAGTATTTGCGCTCGCGCAGTTCTGCTTCTTTCGGTTAACCACAGTTTGAGTGAGGCCCGTTTCACATATGCTGCGACTGGACCGAATATAATCGGTCTAGTCGGTGACGCCGCAGTGCGATTTTCGGTCAGTGCGCGTTTGGAATTAGCACCCATGTGCACGATTTCTCTGCCAACGTGGGAGCGCACGGCAAGGCTCGGGACGGGCCGGTCCTTTGTGAGATACGTGCGACGCCATTTTGAATTTAGGGTTAGCGTGTGTTTAGGGTTAGCGTGTGGTATAGTGGTGTTTGTACAGCGTTTTAATATTATTTTCGGTCATGTGTGTTTTTTAGTGTCGGGCGGAATTGTTCTAAATTTTTTGTGCATATGTTGTACTTCAGGCGTGAAGGTTGTCGCCGCGATTAGTCTTTGCGAGCGGCCTGCTGACGCGGATTAGTATTTGCGCTCGCGCAGTTCTGCTTCTTTCGGTTAACCACAGTTTGAGTGAGGCCCGTTTCACATGCTGCGACTGGACCGAAAATAATCGGTCTAGTACGTCGGTGACGCCGCAGTGCGATTTTCGGTCAGTGCTTTCACATAAACGCGTTCACAGCGAATTCGGTCGGGCTGACACGCAGGGTTGCTTGATGCATGTACAGCCAACCATTTGTTAAATGCGACATTAACACAGCAAAATGTGTATCGATGTTGCTAGTTTTAGGCGCGTTTTTAGTGACGACAAAATATATCGTATGCTGTTATTAAAATAAATCAGTTTGCATTATTAAACAACTACGTTGCTGCGCTGCTTGCGATACGTGACGCGCTCATGACGCGCCCAACGCTATAAGGCCGCTGTACGGTTGCTTTTTTGACCCGCTCCGCACGCATGCTGCCGCACCGAGACGACCGGTTCGGCGGGGCATACAATAGCGCACACCCGCATCCGTCGTCCGCAGAAAAGTTGACTCAATCTCAACTTTTTGCCCGCACGTGCTGATCAGCAAGGCGACCGGATTGCAGCTATTGGTTGCGCTGTAGGTGACGTCTCTGGCTCCTCCTCCCCGATCTTGCCAGGCAATATAGCCGCCAGCGGTGATAGCGAAGCGACGAGCGAAGCGTAGATGGTAGTTGTTGCTCTGCCGCAAAAACCAATATACTTTGCGCGCATTGCTTACTAGTGTTCCTATCAACTGTGATTTCCCCTCAAGTCGGATCATATGCGCCACTGTTATCTGCGCTGAGCTGAAGACAGTGATTTTCCAACCGGCGAAGTGTACTAGGTCGCTCCGGTGTCACGATGTGTTTGTGATTATCGCTAGCCGCGAGGATCTTCACGGCCGACAGCCAGCAACAGTTTCACGGTGATTTTCATGCGCACGAATCGGCTCCTCAGCGCATCGAAAAGTGCGCGTGCATGTGTTGCGAAAGTGTTTACGACTTGAGCGACTGCCACCTAGAAGAGGACTGTCCATGTTTGCAAAGTTCGTCACACACTGTTTTCCTAATGCTGAAATTAACTTGGTGACAGCTAGTCTGGCACCCGTTCCACTGGTCGCAGTGACCGCAACAGAAACGAGCACACGACTTTGTTTCCGCGATGTGTCGATCGCCTGTGTTGATCGCGGTCCGTGTATGTGAAGCACGAGCCCTTTCCGTGCGAGCGCCGAGCCCTTCGACGACGGTAGCCGCGCGGCTTTCGGGCTACTAATATGCCACTATTCCGCGGTTTGCGCTTTGTGCTGATATGGGTGCTCGACGGCACTGTGCAAACTGTGAAAATATCGTGTACTTTCACGGCAGCTGTCACTTTGAGAGCACCTTCCTGTTTATTTTTATTTCCTGCTAGCTATGGTGCACCTATGTCTGCAATAAGTATCTGTGCGATGAATCGGTCGACTGAACACTTCTGTATGTGATGGGCTAAACACTTTATTACCACATCAGGTCTTAAAAAAAAAAAAAAAAAAACATTTAGACGCGATGCCAAAAAAAAAAAAAAAGTACAGTATGGCGGGAGGTTATGCTAATGAAAAAAAAGCACACCATATGCAACTGTGCCTCATGATATGGACACTTTGGTGTACCTAAGGCATGTTGAGCATGAAAACATATTTGGTTAAAAAGAAAGAAAACAATTGAAGAAATTATTGTGGTTACAATCTGCTTTCTTCCTGCATAACTTGGATGAGTTAAGTTCATTGGACAACTGCTTAGACAAATGATGTATATAGGCTTTATACCGACATGATGCTGTTATGGAGTTGCACACATTACATCCCATACTTGTTGCTTTGACAGCTCTACTCTCACCAGACTGCATGCCAACTCAGTTTCATTGGTATTGAGTAGCTGTTCAGCTGCATTTCTTTGCTAAGGGGTACCAATTGAGATATTTTCGATGCCATCAAAATCGGATGTCGATGCTCATGTCCGTGCCTATTTGCTGCTTCCATTTTGCTGTGACGCCCATGATTACTTGCCTACTGAGTGATATTGATGATGTACGTGTGCAAATCTTACAACAATTTAGAATGCAATACTGATTTTTTTAGTCTTTGTTGCATTTGCTGCTCGCCTAAATTTTTTGCACCTTGCAAAGTGATCAACTGAGTTTTCTCACATATCAGTTTACATTTGCTGTATGGCCACCACTGTGCATGGTCTCATACCACATTTGCAAAGATTCATTACCTTATCTTTTCATCGTGTGTTGAGCATTATCACATAGGTATTGGTTCTATAATGGTGATGTTGATCCACTATGAAAGCTGTGAGGCATGGATGTAACACCTGACTTGTTGACACTAAGGTCACATGTAACTTAATCTGAATTCATTCCTTTTCTGCTTAGATTGGATTTGCTGTTTGCATTCACAGATTCACTACTCTGCTTTGCACCTATGCAGAGTGTTACCTTAGCTTTGCAGGATAAGGTTATAACAGAATGGTTACAATCTAAGCGGGCAGCCTAATTCATTTTGTGCAATGACTAGCAAATGAGCTGCCAAGCCTTGTAGTGGTGACTTTACTGCTAGCTATTTTAACATAAGAAAAAGTGATTTGGGAAGCGGAGTGTGTGAGCTGAAAGTCTCAGTGTGCCTCACAATTCATGAATTCACAAAAACATTGTACACAGTGCAATGAACGGTATTATGATGGCAGTTTTTCAGAGTAACAGCCATGCAATTCAGTCTGTTTTACTTTCCTACGCAAATACAAAGAGCCTTAAAAGCTCTCACACACTATAATAGAAACCTCGGTACCACAGTGGTAGTTTTGTTTGCAAGTATTGCTGTGCTTATTAATGAAAATTACATGGGTCACAAAAATACATTTTAACGAGCTGTATATGTGAACTCATTTTTCTAGTTATGGTAATGACACAAACAGCCAGGCTGTGGGACTCAAGAAGGACATTTCTTTTTGGAAAGTGTGCAAGTTAATTACAACACTGTGTTTCATGGAACAAAAATTTGTTCAGTGGAAATATCTTGGCTTAACTTGTTTTTAAAACTTTTACACAACGCATTAATATGGGTCTTGTGGAGCTGGCAAAAACACTGCTAAAGGACAAGGACAGTAGGAAAGAATAAATGCAATTGTACTATGTAGCAATTCTTGTTCTCCTTGTTTCTTCATGCAGTTTCCTCTTTTCTTTTCCCACGAGCTATCCCCACAGTGCACTGGGATCAAGCCCTTTAGAATTTACTTAGTCACGACAGGAGAAAGTACAGGAAGCAGTGCGTATGTGTACTTGTAATGCACATTATAGTTAGCCATCTCATCTCA
Source organism: Amblyomma maculatum (assembly GCF_055883805.1). Taxonomy (NCBI): domain Eukaryota; kingdom Metazoa; phylum Arthropoda; class Arachnida; order Ixodida; family Ixodidae; genus Amblyomma; species Amblyomma maculatum. Next base: position 188,469,326 of record NC_139344.1, read on the forward strand.
TTGGCCTCAAAGTCCCCGCTGAGGTGGCGCGCTCGACTCGATGGGATCAAATCCTGGCCTTGGCGGTCACTTTTGGATGGAGGCGAAAAACAAGGCACCCGTGTGCTGTGCGATATCAGTGCACATTAAAGAACCCCAGGTGGTCGAAATTTCCGGAGTCCTCCTTTACGGTGTCTCTCATAGCCAGAGTTGCTTTGGGACGTTAAACCCCACAAACCAAACCATTGACCTCAAAATGCTACTTATTCCCATCATGATCCCAGAAGCATGCACCCCCTTCCAATACAAAGCATCTGATAAGAGACTACAGGACAGCTTCCACCATATCAGTTAAGACCACAGCTGCGTCATCACCGTTTCACTTGAAGCTGACCAAAGAGATGCCAGCAAACCATGCATACCAAGTATCCCGGCTAAATTTCATCAAACCTTAAATTAGGTAGACTGGTCTAGGCTAGTGAAACCAACCGAGAACTATTCAGAGTTGATTGCCCTAGTCTCCAGTGGCTTTCCATTTGCCATGGTTTTTCTGCAGGTAGTAAAAACTAATTAAAGTTGCAGATAGTGCTAAAAAGCAGCTGCCCGCAATGTTTGCTTCAAACTATTCAGAGTTGATTGCCCTAGTCTCCAGTGGCTTTCCATTTGCCATGGTTTTTCTGCAGGTAGTAAAAACTAATTAAAGTTGCAGATAGTGCTAAAAAGCAGCTGCCCGCAATGTTTGCTTCATGGCATGATTTCCATAGCTGGCTTCCAAATCAAGCTTTTATATGACTAGCTGCTCACACATATCTCTCACCCACGTCATGCAAAGCCACACCATGGAGAGCACTTCTGACAAAAGCCAATTTTGTTGTCCGAGCCACGTTTTGGGACATTGAAGAGGAATTGCTGTAATGCAGACACTTTATTTATTAGGTTTGTTGCCGTTCAAGACAGAGAAAAAAAGAGTTATGCAAAATAGAAGGCACCTTGGTGCAAACATTTCTGTCAGCTGTTTTGGAAAACAGTTTTCTGCTTGCTTATTGATACTAATTGTTCTTGAAACCAATAATTTAAATGTTAACTATATAGCCTTAATCATTTTAAGGTTAAATAATGAAACACCAGCCTAGGCCAGGCAACTTTCAACAGCCCACAGCTGGATTATTTCACTGAGCTAGGGCACATCGACTTTCTGAAAGCTAGGACACCTGGTATATAACACACTGCATAGTCTTTTGTTTTTTTTTTTCTCTTTTAGTTGTTTTAATGTCACAGTCACCTTCTGTTTTAAGTACATCACACAATATGCTAAGTATTGATTTCAGGAAAAAAGTGCAAAATAAATAGCACTTGGGTGCACACATTTCTGTCAGCTTTTTTTTTTTTAAAGATAGTTTACTGCTTTTCTATTGATGCTAGTTTTTCTTGAAGCCAATGGTTGAAATGGTAATTGTATAGTCTTAATCATTAAAGGGTTCATAATGAATGCTGCATAATGAAACTCGAGCCAGGCAACCCTCAACAGCCACAGCTGGTGCGCCTAGCTAGTGGGCTAGCTATAGGCACACAAGCTTTTTTTGAAAGCTAGGACAGCTGGTGTATAAAACACTCCAAGGCTCTCCTTTAGTTCTGTTAATGTCATGCCAGCTTCTGTTTTAAACACATTACACAATATGCTTTGATTTTGTTTCTGCAATTCTTGAATTAAAATAATGTGTTTAGTTGCACAGCAATTTCTCAGCAGAAAATAAAGCATTTACCCAACAACTAGTGCTTTCATAAAGCAGCACAAATGCCCTGTGGAACAAATATGCAGCAACAACAGGGGCAAACTGCAGGTGATGTAAATATACCTTAATTGCCAGCCTTGGCAACTATCCAGCCTCTATTCCCACATAGGAATTGCTATACATATTGCTGAAATTCTGATGCTTTAGCTTGCACGTATCATAAATGAACTGCACCTAAGTAATCAGTCAGTTGGGAATAAGCTGTTTGCCCATGTGTGCTAGCTCTTCAGGTAGTGTCCTTGGGTCTGCCAATTTCCTTTTCACACCTCTGTTCCATATTGTACTTTTTGTCCTCATGAAAAGGGGGGAGAGGGGGGGGGGGTGGACAAAGAGAGTGCACTTGTTCACACTTGACGCTATTCACCTGTAGATCCCTCTCCATATCTTGCTACCTTTCCCGGCTGTATCTGGGCCAGTTCGGGCTAGATTACATTGTTTTTGTTGCCCTTTCGTTTACATCTCGAACTTTCACAGTATCCTTCAGCTGTCACTTCAAGAAATACCTTTCTGTTGCTTTGTTTTTATTTCCTGCTGGATATACGCATCTATATGCCTAAAAAAATATTTCTTTGATAGACGACTGAGCACAACTTCTGTATGTGATAGGCTGAACATGTCACCACATAAGGTTTTTTGTCCCCTGCCCTTTCCACGCCGAGAAGAAAACGCGCTTCCGCTGGAAAACTCTCCCGCTGCTCTGCGCGACTTTGCATTGAAGCCATCTGGGGTAAGAAGGGGGCTATCTGGAGAAAAATAATTCATAGGCTAGATGGTGAGAGAGAGAGAGAGGGGGGGGGGGGGGGGGGGTACATGACAGTATTTTTAAGACCTTCTTGTTGAAGTACATTAGTTAACATTAAGAGAACATTCTAGCTTCTGTTAGACACACTACACGAGATGTTTTATTTAATATTGTTATCTGTGGGAAGTGGTAAAAGATATATGCTTCTCGACTGACAGTAAATCGCACCAGCATTTTCATACAGCAGCACAATAAGCCCCGTGGAGCAAATTTGGGTCAGCAGCTAGAACATATCCTGCAGGAAGCACGCAGTGTGTAGTGAACTGCACATAATTTCCTTATTTGCCAGTAACTATATATACCGCCACATAAAAATCGGTACATGTGTGTACATATGCTGTATGAATGCTTATGGTCTAGCTTGCATGCAATATTACATATATATAGATATACCTATATCAGTCCTCGATTTGCTTGACAACTTCCTTATCACCATATATATATATATATATATAGCATTTAAAGGAGCGAACAGTCTCAGAGTGCAAGGCAAACTTTTTTTTTATTATTATTATTCATACTGGTGACATTTACGGGAATGTTGTGTGTTGGTTACTGGAATAAAGAGCATTAAATGCAAAGCGGAAGGAAAAACAATGCGCCGATGGTGGGAGTCGAACCCACGACCTCCGAATGTTGCGTTCAGTGCTCTTCCAACTAAGCTACATCGATGGCTGTCCTCCCCTCCGCTTGCTTGGGTATATATGTTCACTAACCGGATATATATATATCCGGTTAGGATATGCACATGACTGCACTGCAGGCTGCAACGCCCCTGTAAACTTCACAGCTGCCTTTTGGACAAGTCTGAAGTCACCTGAAAAGAAACATAGAACAAAAACAGAAAAGCACAAGCAGGCAAAGGAATGAAAGAAAAATAAATGAAGAAGCTGCTATAAATGGCTAAGGCCACACATTTACACGAGCGCAGCACAGTGAGAGCTCTGAAGCGAAGCCAGTACATAAAACGTCACTGGCTGGTCTGGGCCTGGATCAAACAGACCGCTATGAGAGGGCCCGCTGAACCAGATGCAGACCAGAACCTGGCAGCGGCAGCAGAACAGCAGCACTGTTAGGCATTCAAGAGATTTTCACCCAGCATACAAATGGTCAACACATGTCGCGTCCTAGCGCTGTGCTGCCACTGCAAACCGGAAATTGCTTGAATTCCTAAATGCAGCACATGAACCAGTTTCAGGAAACCACTCACTGCAGTGCAAGCTGTGGGCCAGGTCTCATTTCTTTTGTCTAGCTTTAACGTGAGCTAACCGAGCAAACCTGAAAATGCCTATTGAATAAAATGTAGGCCGGAATTCGACAATGGCTACACCATGTTCACGTTCAAGGTAAATGTAACTTGCTATTTTGGAAGTACAATGCCAGCATCAAGTACTTTGTCCTGCCATGACACACGTCCAGCTTGAGAGAGAAAGTACTGCACGAGCTTTTCTCGCACTGCCTTTGCCTGAGCTCCATAGTTGTTGCTGCTGCACCTGTGAACAGGTGTAAAGCCAGGACCTGTGCGCTCATCAGCTCTCCATTCACCATCAATTACTCGCCCATCCTCTCCCACCCTGTCAACATCTGCTGGAAGTGTCCTCAGGTAGTTATGCAAAAGCACAGTGGCCCATACTATTGCATCCACCGTTTTTGTAGAGGCCCTGATTTCCTGACAAAGGATCCTCCACCGGTTAGCCAAAATACCAAAGGCATTCTCTACGATACGCCTTGCTCGACATAGCCTATAGTTAAAAATCCTCCTTTCTGAGTTCAGGCTTGCTCCTGGGAAGGGTCTCATGAGATATGAAGACAGTGGGAAGGCCTCATCCCCAACTATGACATAAGGAAGTTCTACAGAGGTGCCTGGGAGCAGTCTTGGTTCTGGTATGGACCAAGAGCCCGCTCTGAATTCCTTCCCCAGTTCACAGCTGTTGAAGAGGCCAGCATCCCCACGAGAACCGCATTCCCCAATGCCTACTTTAATGAATCGATATCTGGCATCACACACAGCAAGTAGAACTGTGCTGAAGCCACCCATGTAGTTGTGGAACATTGTTCCAGAGTTAGCAGGCGCCTCTATCTTAATGTGCTTCCCATCAATTGCCCCAATACAATTTGGAAAATTACAAAGGTCTTCAAATTCAAAAGCTATTCGTCTCTAGTCAGCTGTGGTTGGCTCTGGGAGATACAAGGGCTGAAGAACTTGCCGCAAGGCAATGCATGTTTGCCTCACAATACGGCCTGCTATAGAGTCGGAGATCCTGTACGACTTTGCTATAATCTTCAACGTGGAACCGTGTGCCAGGTACCTGCAAAAATAGGAAACCCAGTGAGTAGGACCAATGCAAAGCACTATTTGTACATGGAACAAACTTTTAGGCACAGATGTCATTCAGTGAAGCAGTTTATAATTTGGTTTACGGGTTTAACATTGCAAAGTGAACCAAGGTTATGAGGGATGCTGTTAGGTTATGAGGGTCCAAAAATTTTGACTACCTGGGGCTCGTTAAAGTGCGCTAACATTGCAATGTACACAGGCGCCTTGCTTTTTGCCTCAATTGAAAAGTAGGCACCACAGCCTGGATCAAATACAAATCCTTGAGTTCAGGAGTAAGTGTCCATCACCGAGCTGATGTGGTGAGATACTAGTTCATCATGTTGAAAAGCATGAAATGCAAGCACAATCTCGAACAGGCAATACATAGGCATGGAACCACTCTTTGATTAAGAATGAAGTACTTAGTACAAGCACGAAGAATTTTGGAATTATTATTCTATTAGTCAGCAGATCACTACATCTGCAACCAATCATTAGCTGTAATAAAAGAATCGGCGTAGTCGGTGTCTTACTACACCTGCCCCCTTTGCTTCATATCTCAGAGCTGATCTGATGTCATAAAAGTCCTTGAGGACAAGGAGCAGTAGTCGAAGAATGAGACTATGCAAGGCTTGGCAGTGGTATTTTTCTTTCGTATAGGTTGTGCCTACTTTGAACACAAAGTGCAGTGCCACTGGCATTCACACCACTAATGTTTCTGTTAACTAAACAAGGGAACATGCAAACAAATCTCGGAACACACTTGCTGCAATGCCTGAAGTCAGAGGCACTTTGGCAATGAGTTTCCTCAGTACCGAGCCAGGCCACTGAGCTCTTGTTCACTTGTACTGTTTGGTTTCGGTTTGTAGGGTTTAAACGTCCCAAAACGACTCAGATTATAGAAGTCAAAAGATTATGACATGTATTCTAGCTTTCAGTTCTTCACTGAATGCTTGGTTGATGCAAATACGAACATTATCTCACCCATCCATAAGCTTGAGAATGTGAGCTAGGCCCAGTATATGTGATATGCTCTGCCAATATTGATACACGAGAAATGGAATCATGTGCCTTGTAAAAAGCCAGCAAAATGTATACAGCTTTACACTTGGTAAATATAAAAGTGCAGATTCTCACTATATGGTTGGGCATCTAAATATCTGATCAACGAGGATCCAAAGGAAATTAATGTATGGACATTTGAGTGTGAAACCTTATAAAAGGAAGTAACGTAAATGTGCTGGATGCATGCAAGTCCCCAACAGAGGACTCAAAATCCATAAATATTAGTTTTCCACCACCTTAAACTGAAATAACAGTATCAAGACCTGTTGCTCCCTTATGACAACGCAAATTTGCAATGGACTGTCATGAGATATTTTATTATCGGACTGTTTTTTAGACTTACACAGTCCCTTTACATGCTATGTAAATATATGGCCTTTTGTTTTCCTTGTATTCAGTATCTACATATTCGATGTTGGACGAGCCATGCATAAAAAATTGCAGTATGTTTGCAAAAAAGGTCATCAATAAACCCTGACATTCAAGGCATGCAATCAAGCTATGGAGTTGTAATTTACTTAGGATCATCACACCTAAATCAAAATTCAAGCAAGTCTTTCTTTGCAGCTGGGAGCCCTTTGTGTCAATAGGCCATGGTCAACATTCTGCTAGAAGTATGCTTAAATATTAGTTCAGCATGATATGGTGGCCTGGAATTTTTATACCTTTTTTTAGCCTAAGACAATAAGATAAATCAGGGGAGCTGACTACTTTTCTGTGTTTGCTGATTACTATAATTGCTGCAGCATTATTCTGCTGTGAAATTTTGTCAGCGTTCAGCATTTCCTCTTCAGCAGCTTTGGAACCGCTTGACTACAAAATACTGACAGCAAGCTAAACAGTGAAGCAAATATTCACAATATTCTAACATATTTTCACATTTCTACTTTGCACTGGTCGATGGATGTCTTGCATTGTTTGTAAAATAAGGTATGTGCAATCAAGAAACAAACTGGGAGATCTCACGAAAAGCACATGGTGTACTAGACATGGCAATACTTGACAATATAGAATTGACCACAAATGTAAAGGAATGTTTACAGCCACAATAAAAAGTTAGTATAATCCAAAATAACATTATTGCCTTCTTGACTGAGCAGATGTTGAAATGCTGAAAGGATGATTACATGCAGGATCTAACCATAAGCACTTAAAAAGCTTACTAGTACAGCTGTGACTACGTGTAGAACAAGAAAGCCCATGAGGCGCTGGGCACTGTGAATTACAAGTAAACAATACATTTTTTTTTCATATATGCGGTACAATAACAGCTTAAAATGTGGATGCACCTTAAACAGATGACAGCATTGCATACACCTGCACATGGTATATGCTACTTACACGCACGTCACTGGATTGAAACACACACACACACACACACACACACACACACACACACATACACATACACACACACACACACACACACATACACATACACACACACACACACACACACACGCTTACCTTAATGTGAATGCCAGCTTCTCCCCAGCTGACAAACTGACCACTGAAGCTTTGAGTGGCTCAATCAGAGGTCTAACTAACTCTAGGAGACTGTCAAACCTGCACAATAACAACAGCATAATGAAACACTTGTCTATTGAATAAAATGAGTTAGACAACCCCACGTTTACTGTACGCAAAAAAGCACGGCAGATGCATGTATGCTGAGTAACAAGGGCGATATGCTACAGCGGTAACGGGTAAAATTAAAATTAGTTCATGCTTTTTACTGACTGAGAAATTCATGAACGTGATGTTGGCCGTACTCCTTCGTATTGGGTGAGCCTAGGTAATTACCGCGAAGCTGAGGTAAAAAAACATACACAAAAAAAAAACAATAATAATAGAACCAACTAGGCAAGAAATTGATGTCCATACTTTATTTTTTTCATTGACGAGCACTTCCGCGCCTTTGGCTGGCTTCGTTGAAAGGCTTCGTTGAGGTTAATAATGCACAAATGTAACCGCGTTTGCATTCCCAGTCTCTTTCATAGTTATGAGTAAAACAAACTTAGTAATAAAGTTTTCACACGCTCTATGCTCTGACGGATGAAAACGCACTTCCCATCTCATGCATCCCTGACGCGAGCACACTACCTGCTCCGGCGTACTACGCTCAAGAAATTCACGAAATACAGGCAAGGATGATATGAACATTTACTACTTACATTTCCACAGTCATGCGGAAGTACTGGAAGAAGTCTGTGCAGTCTCCGCTCCTCATGTCCCGCACCAACGTAAAATACTCGCAGAGTCGACGCCGATCTCTCAAAAGACGTTTTGTAGGCTTACGCCTTTTACGTAGCTGCTGGTGGATTACGTCGGCGGCGATGAACTGACCAACTAAAGACCAGTTGACATCGCTACTGGCGGCCATGTAGGTAGTCAGGAGCTCTGCTGAACTGCTACTCATGTGGTAGCTGACGAGAGCCATCGACCACACCAACAGCCTCGACAAAAACCACGCCATGGCGATTCCGACGCAGCCGAGATGCAAGGCGCTAGAAAGGAAGACGCGAAAGAGCTCCGCGGTGGTCACGCAGCAGTTGGAGAATGGTAGTATTGGACAGAAGGCGACGCCCGAACGCGCCAATCGGGACGCTTGAACCGTCCGGCTGACCGGCAGTCAGCAAAACGATCGTACAACACCCTTTCCGCACCCCGTCCGCTTGAGGCAGAAAACGTCCGGGCCGCATGCGTGCGGAGCTCCCCATTGGTCAGTCCACGGTCAGTCGCAGACCGATCACACCGACGCCAAGGTCTATGCCGACGCTGCGATCGAATTCCAACAAGTTGGAAACCCGTCGCAAGCAGTCTGCGGCTTGACCGACGGAATTCGCAGTGTTGCAGGCGAAAGTCGCATGCTGTGAAACGGGCCTGAGGCGCATGCCGCCGAGGAAAGGCTTGGCAGATAGGGTCGCCCCTTCAGATGCCAGTGCGTCCGGGAGTGAGGAAAGGGACGCGGCAGAGACCGCGCAGGTTCCCGACGCAGCCGTTTTTATGCAACACATGACCGCAATGTCTGTGTTCACTCGTCAGCTCGATTCGGTGGCTAGCCCCAACCAAGCCGCAGCTGCGGCGAAACAGATGCTCCAGAGTTTCGTTATCAACACATTTTCTCCAGGACGAAGAAAGGTAGAGAAGGGAAACGCGCTTGAAGGCGAGCGCCAGTTAAGGCTAGGAGGTAAGAACAATTAGGCTGCTTCTCTAAGTGCCAAGCGGCTCGGAGCCGAGGTCCAGGGAGCACCGCGCGTGCACTCTGCTGTCGGTGAAGACTGAGGAGTGACTGATGCCGAAGTGGTTACAATCTAAGCGGGCAGCTTAATTCATTTTGTGCAATGACTAGCAAATGAGCTGCCAAGCCTTGCAGTTACAATCTAAGCGGGCAGCTTAATTCATTTTGTGCAATGACTAGCAAATGAGCTGCCAAGCCTTGCAGTGACTTACTGCTAACTATTTTAACATAAGAAAAAGTGGTTTGGGAACCAGAGAGTGTGAGCTGTGCACAAACATATTGTGCACAGTGCAATGAACGGTATGATGGCAGTTTCACAGAGTAGCAGCCGTGTAATTCAGCCTGTTTTACTTTCCTACGCAAATACAAAGAGCCTTAAAAGCCCTCACACACATATAAACCTTGGTACCACAGTGGCAGTTTTGTTTGCTGGCATTGCTGTGCTTATTAAAGAAAAATACATGGGTCACAGGGCCCCAATAGGCTCTTGGTTATTGTCCAAACAGCAAACTTCCATGTTAGTGAAGTGTAAAGGCATTGCAAGTTTCATCTGCAGAAAATATTTTCATAATATATTCTCATTCTCATATAAGCTCATTCAGCTTCCACCATATCAGTTAAGGGCACAGTTGCATCACGACCGTTTCACTTGATGCTGACCCCAAGAGCTTACCAGTCTTTATTCCAGCAAACCATGCATATCAAGTATACCAGCTAAATTTAATTACTCAAAACAGTAGCTGTTCTTTTTTCACCTACAGAGAAGCCTACAGACGGATCCAAATTTATACCTAAATGAAGCTGAACAGCCAGTAAAACTAGAGCACAAATTTCTTATTATAACATTTGCCAGACAGCTTACATTTTTGCGACACATAAACCAGCTAAAGAAAAAGGCCTCTCAAGCCCTTAACATTCTGGAGATACTCTCAAGAAACCGCTGCGGCTCTGATAGGGCTAGCCTTTTTTTTATATATACCGCACTGTAGTGCACTCCTGTTTAGATTATGGATGCATTGTCTATGGCTCCACTAGACCATCATATTTAAAGACTGAACCCAGTACATAACTTAGGCCTTCGACTGTCAGCCGGGGCATACAGAACGTCCCCTTAAGTAGTCTGTATGTGGAAACTGATGAACCGCCCCTTGAAGATAGGATGCTTACCTGCACGTACATATTAAAAATAAGGTCCCTCCTGAAACACCTGTTACACTGTCGTTAAAACAGCATCATCCAGAACACTATTCAGCAACAAACCTCATGCTATCAGACCACTAATCCTTCGCTTTGAAGATATATCATCATCATTATCAGCCTGATTATACCCACTGCAGGGCGAAGGCCTCTCCCATATTTCTCCACTTAACCCGGTTCTGTGCTAGCTGCATCCACTTGACCCCTGCGAACTTCTTAATCTCATCCGCCCACCTAACTTTCTGCCGATAGCGCATTAGCCAACTTCGCCACGCCGGGATCGTGAACCGTACATCATAAGTCTCTAATTCTCCTTGTCTGCCGTAAAGAGAGGGATTACGCGAGGGAGAGGTACCGCGCCTTCCCTTTCCCGTATACCAATTATAGAACGCCGGTGAACTTTGATGTTAGGTTAGGTTAGGTTGATGTTGGTAGCCACTTCATCTGCTTTTTCATTGGCTTTAATGCCACAGTGAGCTGCAGCTGGTAAAGGCCACAGGATGAAGTATCTTGAGCAGTTGAACCGTCGGTAAACATGTGGGTGTACTGCTTATATTCCTTGACTATGTAGGCGAGAGCGGCCAGAATTGCAGTTAGTTCAGTGGACACGATGCAAGAAATGCTTCTTCCCTTAAAGGACATGTCTGAGATGGGTGCGCATAGTTTCTCGGGTGGCAATCACATCTAGCGGGAGACGTCCTGCTTCTGCATGTGTTCCTGATGCAGAGGGTCCCTTTGGGAGTCCAAAACATATCCGTAAGCAGTTGTTCCGTGCAGCTTCAAGAATCTTCTTGCTTGTTGGAGATAATCTTTGAAGCACCGGTAAATAGTTGCATAACGCTTTGTTGCAGAACAATAGTTGCAGAACAATCGACTGGCAGTTACTGCCCCATCGTGTTCCCGCCATGAATCTGAAAACCTGCGATGCTGCAGTGATTCTCTCAGGAAGTGCTTTAATCTGAGGTGCGCAAGAGAGGTTACTGTCAATTATAACACCTAGGAACCGGTGTGATCGTACATAGGATAGTGACCGTCCACCCAGAAGGAGCGGGTATCGAGTCATTCTTTTCCTTGTAAAAGCCATAGCAACACTCCTTTCTGGTGAGAGGCGAAAACCCTGGGGAGCCAGGTACATTGAGATGTGCATTAACGCTCCATTTGGCAGTGACTGCCAACCATGATTTTTCCTTTGAGGTGGAAGGGTGTTGTGGGTATGGAACCCATCCGTGGCCCTTGGATCTGGGTTGAGTTATGAACTAATGGATTAGATTGTAGACTAATTGCTTATGGATTGGGCGGTGTCTCGAAGCGCCAGTTTCTTGCTTTGCATATTGAGAGCCTTGTTTTCTGGTAAACCCAGTACCCCGGACTGCAGGGCGGAAAAGCACCGTCTTGTGTGGCAGCGCGGTGGGGCCCGCCACAGCAGACGCAGCCCTACGGAGGGCCGCCTGGTTGTCTTGATTGTGCAGTTTCTGGCTGCTGATATTGTTGACTGCTGCAGCAACTTCCATACCCTCTTCAGTCTGGCTCCCTCCCCCTCTCCCCTCCCACTGTCTCACTGTTTGTTTCGTCGCACACCCAGCCTTTGTTTGTTAAGTTTAGAGCCGAGGGGGTTTGCTTTTAAGCCGTATATTACATTTTCTTTAACAATCATAGAAGCCCAAGCCATTAGAGAGGGTAGGACGAAAAGTCTTCTTGGCATCAGCAGGTTTGGGTCATTGGCTCTTGAAACGCATTCTTCTGTCCCGCAGCGAGTACCTGCTGTACTTCTCGAATGATGTCCGAGAGCATCACCACTTGTGGCTGCGGTGATGATGGAATTAACTGCCACAGGTATTCTCGGAAGACATTGTATGTTACGTAGCTGGAGAAACAAATCACTGCCGAAATAACTCTCCTGTAATTGAGAGTAGATGCAAGCATGAAATTGGCCCATTACCTGGTCTTTCCTGGGAGTTGGCTCCATTTTTCGACTTAAGCATTCCTCAAAAAGATCTCGTTTGCTACAATACACGCTTAGTGGCTTCATTGAAAATGCGGCGGCACACGCCGCGGCTGCCTTGGATGTCCGCGGGTGGGATGTCCTTATTTACTTCCACACCTCCCTTGCTTCATCCTTACTCGACCTTGGGCGGGCTACACACCCCTTGCCCTTATGCACTATACTCGGACCAGAATGAGGATGTTTTTTTCTCCTCATATGCACATTTGTGCACATGCAAAAAAACCCAACGCAACACAAACTGTCGCTTACTGTAAAGAAATTTTCTGGTCGAGATAATTAATGCTCTTGGTGCACATCGAAGCCTCAAATAAAAGTGCTTCTACTAATGATGACGTCTTCACTACGCTGCTATTCTTTTCTTTTTGATCGAGGTTTTTCTACTAGCGAAAAGTGATTCCATCTCGATTTGTCATGAAGTTTGTGCATCAGGGCATGATATGGAGTTAAAGGGAAATTTACGTCGACGTACAAGCTTTGCCTTAAAAAAAGACTCTAAGCTCGCTGCACACCTGGAATTGGCCACCTATAGGTGCATGACTACAAGACTTATGCTTAATGTGACCCTAAATGGTTAGACACCATCTTGAACTGCGCCAAGTACGGTTTCGTGACACGTTTGATACAAAAACATGGGCGTAGTATGTCCAAGGACTGTTTTTCTGCTTTTAGGTTACGGCGACAGTCCTTTCGGGCAAACTAGCTTCACGGGCTACTCGTAGAAAGAAACGCAGCAAGTTGGCCAATCCGATGAAGTCGAGGAGGGAGTGAAGATGCGGCCCTTGCATGCAAGCAATTTACGAGGACGGGTTGTTCGGCTGTCGCCTGATGCCGAATTCTCGTTCGTTCCAGCGTCGGGAAACCTATAGCATCTGGATAATGTCTTCGTCATTATATCGATGGTTACACACAAGATGCTCCGGGCGGGTATATGTGTCGAGGACAAGTGAGAATTCCGGCAGGGATGAGGGCAGGCACGGCGTGAAACCTCGTCTACACGGGCATGAGCACGGGAAAGGGTTACTGCAAATATATGGATGAGGACAATGGAGGGGTTCTTTCTTGATGGAGTGCACAATAATCAATGCGTAGGGTAGGGTGCTCATGTGAGTTGTAGAATCTGCAGTTCATTGTGAACTGAACAAGGCACATGGCTCAAATGGCCGGCGGGATTCAAGCTTTAACACAATGTATGTATTGTAATATTTCTCGGCTTTGATAGACTCACTAGACGTGCTGCTTGGTGGGCGGCTCTACGGACAGTGTGGGCTGTAGGAAGCACGGTAGCGGCCAATGCAAAGTGCACGCATCTTGGACAGCAACCCGCTAAGCACAGAACGAAAATTGAGGTTACATGAATTAAAACCTAGACATCCAAGTGTAGGGTTATATGGACAGTAAACTGCTGTCATCTTACAGCCCTGGATGGTAGCATCTATCATGTTCAATGATTCATTCGCAAAGAGACGATGCCGCATATGATGAGTTTGGTCGACGAAGATTGAGCATAAGTACATTGCGCCAGAGTCTGTGCAAAGCAGCCATCTTAAGGCTACGAGTATCACATCACTGCTATACCGGCTCATCTCGTGTGTGGAGCTGAGCATTCTCTTCATGTGCCACAATCCATATTACGTGGAGAGCGAAAGTGACGATTCTCATAGCCTCTCGACTGACAGTCCTGACGATCCCACTGAGTGATCTCCATATGCTGAAACAGCTCATGGTAAATGAGGCACTGTTGTAGATCCACGTTCCCAAAATGTGCGAATTGGGGGTGAGCGTTAGCGGGCTTGAAAATGTGCCTGATGAGGGCCACTGTCTGCATCCCTTACACATAGCCCTTTTTGATTTAACTGTCCACTATTCTTACCGATTGTTGAGACGTTCATCACTGTGGCATCAGAGCTCTAAGTCAGCATCTTTCTTTTTTTCTTTTTCAGAACTGAAAAAAGTATTTGCGGAAGAGCTGCACATATGCATATGTTATTCGAACGATCTGGAGAGAGTATCTGGTGTGATCTATGGTTGCCCAGTGCACGCAAGGTGAGAAATTGCTTGCAATCCTCTATGCCACGCACTACCTTGGCACTAATTCTTGACGTGACTACTGGAGCCGCTAACATAGCGCGGAGGAGAGTGTGTTCGCGTTTGCGCTATGAATGGTTTGACACATAGCGCGAATGCCTGAGAGAAGGAAAGGCGCATGCGCACCTCGTGTCAGTGCTCCGCTCTTTGCGCGTGTTCTTAACATGGCTAGTAACCGATACCAAACTCCATTCTTCTGTGCGTTAGGCCATAGCTTATACAGTTCGTTTGGCTGAAAAGAAATGCACTAGCCTGAGCGTTGCTGCTGCCCACAATATTTCATATTGTGGATATTGTGATAGCAGCTGCGTCGTTGACGACATTGCTCATGATGAAAATCTTGCACCTGCAACCTTTGTCCGCAGATTGTGTTTCCACGAGTGACAGGTGCTGTGTCTCTCCATTCCAGCAGGGGCGCTTGGGCTTTCCCATTTCTCCTGTGCAGATTCTCTGCATTTTATTGCTCTCTGCATTTTATTGGTTTAGTGTTAACAACGAACTAATAAGTTCCTCTAGTTTTGGTTTTATACAAGAAAACGTCAAATTCCTTGTGGCACAAGGACTCTAGAAAATGAGGTTTTTGTTTCGAAAACTAGTAGTCTTCTTCAAACTTGAAACTCCCAATTTGGCCTGACCACAGTGGCGATAATAAAATACATAAAAATTGATTTTGGTAATTAGATATGTTTTTTAGTAGATTTTGCTGTATATTATGTAAACCACTGCTTAGAGCTCAGCCCTTGGCGTCTAATTTGCGAAACTGGCATCCATCTTTGCGTTGATGAAGGAAAACCGAACACCCGGATACAACTCGCGAAAAGAGCGGAATATGCTGCTAACCGCAGCTTGATTACAATATTTTGTGCATTTCCTTGCGTCATTAGAAGGCCCCGTCCTCTAGACAATCCGGCGTCGGCGTTATCGTGGGCATGACTGATAGGACAGCGAGTTGTGTGGCGAGACCGCGCGACATGGCTGAGACGGCAAAAGGGCTTCTCCTTTGAAACGGAAGAGCTACTACGCTACTCCTAGGCTATAGGCCATGCAGGCACGTTCGTATCACTTGTATAAAGCGAGGATATATATACCATACATTCGCAAGCTACCTACCACACTATGCGAAAAACATTCTGCTCCCACAAACCAGTTTGTGTGTGTGCGTGCATGCGCCTTTCGCATGACGTGGTAGGTAGTTTACGACTGTATGGTGTGGAGTATGTGCGAGGGCACGTACGCGAACGAGGATCCGCAAAGGGATCCGGAAGGTGGGAGCCAATAACGCTATCGCGACATACCCTTCAAGGCGGAGTTTAAGTGTCCCCCCAATTTTTGAGTTACAGCAGATCATTGGCGATTCTGACAACCTGAAAGAAACAAGTGTGTCCAACTAGCGCCTGTTTGTAGATAGTGGCAACCCCGCTAGCTTTTTTGCATTTTCAGGGTGTAAAAGCAGGGAAGAAACAAGGGAGAAATCGCTCTGCAGGGTGCGAAAATGGCTGTTGAGAATGCAACATAGCATGTAGTCGACACGCGCTTTGTTGACTATTGCACAACGCAGCAATTGCAGCAAACTAAGAAGTGCAGCTTACAGCTTTCAGCCCTGTAGGTGTGACTGTCATGCGGCTTCAGCGGAAAACAAGCTATATAAACGCTGTCACATAGTTGAACATCTGCCTCTGTTTAGCGGTTTTTTTTTTTTTTTCGTTTTGAATTCATACATTTTAGTGATGTGCCAATTTAGATAACAATGTCGATATAAGTGTCTGCTGTGGTGGAAAACAAGAATTAGTGTGATATTGCCTTGACGGTGCACAATTTTCTCTGAGCAACTACACCTTGCTATCCGTTCGCTATCCGTTCTGTTGCCCAGAAGTTCTGCGAGTCCAGTGGAAAAGGCAGTGTACTACCTTGCACAACCGCTGCATTTCTGATATATCATTTTTTACGGTTACGAAACAATGGCATTGGTTTCTTTTTTTAACTAGCACGACATCGTGGATTGAATTCATGGGCGCACTGGCCACGTATCAATGGAGTCAAAAAGTAAAAGCGCAATTTTATTGCGTTGTATGTGCTAAATAAAAAAAAACTCTACAGAACCTATTTTAACAACTAGGTTCGCAGATGAGTGTGACAGCAAGACTTACACAATGTACTTGAGGGAACGGTCGATTACTAGGCTTGCCTTAACGTGTTTGGTTTGTGGCTTGAAAATATTTTTTTGGTTTTGGTTTATGGGGCTATGAGAGACTCTGTAATGGAGGGCTTTAGAAATTTCGGCTACTTGGGGTTCTTTAACATGCACTGACATCGCACAAGAAATAAGAGAAGGGATCGTACTTGACTCTGCTGGTTGGCAAAATGATATCCAGACGGCTACTTATATTGTATGCGGTGAGTTGTGCATTCGAGGAAAAGAGCAGCCACCATCCTGACGCTTTGAAGAAATATTTCTCCTAGATGTAGCGCCAGTGGGTACAACTGATTGTTTCGTTTTTTTCTTTCTTACGGCGTTTCTTCTGAGCATGCAGAACATACTTCATCATGGCACTCTGATATGTACGCGAAAGTAAAGAAGCTGAAGCGCCTATAAGGTTTACTAAAGATTCATATACAATGTACTGTGCTAGCCATGGACATGTCTGCCTTCGCGATCTCAATGCCTCCACGTGATTTTCTATTATTACATAATACTTCCACGCCCGTAGCTTGGCTTCACAGCTTGGCTTCACAGCTTGGCTTCACAGGAGTCCAATGGCTTTCAAATATGTGTTCGTAGTACGCACGCTTGTCAGCATACGCAGTGCACTCAAGTAGGATATGTTCCACAGTTTCAATCGAGCCACAGTTGTCACAATACGGATTGTTCATTTCACCGAAACGGTAGTGCAAGTCATTTGTATATGCACAGTTAAGAGGAAAGATTTTAGGTGTAGGTCAATTGAACAAAAAAATTGGTAGTGATGTGTTGGCAAGATCCAAAGTCTATACTTTGTTTCGGAATCATTTTTCTTAGCCATTTGGAATGAATCAGATTTCGTGAAGAAGGTCCTAATGTATTTTCGATGTTGGTGGTCTTTACGAGCCACTTCATTTGCTTGTTCATTGGCTTTAATTCCACAGTGAGCTGGTATCCACTGAAATGTTATGCAGTGGCCTGCAGCAATAGCCAAATGATGTAGATACCCGATGTCAAGAGAAACAGGATGATGATTGGTTTTCTGCAGAGATGCTTTGGAATCAGTGAAGATAACCCATCGTCCGGGAGTTTGGCGTAGGATCTACAGGAGGATGTCCAGCTGCACATGTTTATTGAGGTGTATAAAATGTAAATGATGTAGCATACTTTGTCAAACTCTTTTTCAAAGCACTCTCCAGCTTTTAGCGACTGCCACCTTCATTTATGCTTCGTAAAACGGTAAAAACACTGTGAAGTTTTTCTTGACATGTGTTTCTGTGGGTTGCACTCCCAACTTACACATCCATATGCTGTGGTGTTTTTAAAAATGCTCTGCTTTTGACTCCAGTTACTCACCGGTCGCTCTTCATCTTTTTCAGTGGCTGATGCCCAGCCCCACGGAGGCCTTTCCTTTGGCCACTCACCCGAATACTGCTTTCTGGGGCCAAATGCCAACATCCTAAAGATGGGTGGATTTTCTGGTACATGCTGTTTTATGGCAGCAGGTTTTAACGCAGGATGCTGTGCATTATTGCAGCCGTCATAATTTATACAGTGCACAAAATATCTAAGGAACAAGTCTCTCATTTATAAGTGTGTTATAATGTAATTGGGCTCTATGCTTGCACTCTTCAGATATAGCTACTTTAATGTGAGGTTTAAGATAGCTGGGCTGGCATCCTGCTTTCGTCACAAAGGTCTTGGTTGGTCGAGAACAGCCAGGTACATTGAGAGGTGCATTGACGCTCTGTTTGACAGAGACTGCCAACCATGGTTTTTCCTTTGAGGTGGAAGGGTGTTGTGGGTATGGAACCCATCCGTGGCCCTTGGATCATGATTTAGACACGCTTCCCCTGGACTATGCATGCAGTTTGCTTCAAGGATGATTTCGATCTGTTTTGCGGGCTCTTTCACATGCTAAGCATAAAGCCCAGTTCTCGAATGCTGTCGGCTGTTTCAGCGAAACATGACGTTCATTGCTTTGGTAGATCGCGTCGACAGAGTGTATTGCCATGCACTCCCTATTCGCGGAGTTATACGACACCACGAGACCACATGACATGGCCTAGCCCAGGTTAGGGCAGCTCGCGAAGCCTTTCACCGCCCTTGTGAATATTAGGCTCCTGGAATGGGCTGATAACTCTTTGCAAGGATGAGTCGAGATGCACTGACCTGCGCGCCTGTCGTTCCATCATGCTCCCGATTAGCTTTCCTTTCAGATATTGTAGGTCCTTATCAGACTTGTTGTGTTCCGGACCATCCCACCCAACTTCATAGTTTTGCCCTCTGGGACCTCTTCCTTTAGACTCAGCACAGAAATTTTAGGGTATTCTATGTTCCTAAAGACATTTGATGTGGTTAGTCATCTTGACTTATTCTAAGTCCTGGAGGTGGCTGGTATAGACTGATTTCCAGTGCATGGTAAGAGTTCTGTATGCCAGCCCAGTTTCAGCCATCACTGTGTTCGGTAGTATCGACGTGGGCCGTGGAGTTCAACAGGAATGTGCTTTATCTCCTGCTCTCTACGTGCTTGCGTCAGGTCAGCGTCAGCATGACCCCTAATTCAGCCATATTACCGTCCACTAGTTTATCGCCCTCAATGCGTCTTTCATTGTTGCTTATACTGTTTACGTCAGTGTGCGCTGGTAATGGTGGGTTATCGCTTTTAGCCTGTGGGTACAAAGCTGTGACGTAATGCGAGAATTATTCCTTGTATTTGTGAAACAATCATTACACATTTCTGAGGTCAGGAAAATGCCATCTGTTTTCTTTCTGTGTAGAGGTCTGCCAATGAGTACGTTACCTCATAATGAAAACATTTGCAACTTAACCGATATCACCCGTATATGTTCTCGGTATAGCGCAGTGGTATAGAGAATAGTCACAATCTTGATTCTATTGGTCGGTGCATCCGAATGTACGCTAACGCGCGTTCACTTTTCATTTCAGTATAGATGGCAGGATATTCCCGTTATAACTAGACCATGAGAGTTAACCCTTTACAGAAATGAAAAGGAACAATGATCGCAAGCAGAATGCGCATGATTGAGCGTGGTGTAGATAAAATGTTTTCTTTACTTTTCCAGAGAGAGCCAGCGCTTTTCTTCATATGTGGTACGTCGATGCTGAAAGCCAGCAACGTGGCATGCTGTGTCCAGCGGTGCCTTCAATCCACAGCGAGCGAGTGCTTTTCTTCATACATGGTACGCCGGTGCTGAAAGCCACCAAAGTGGCAGCCGGTGTCCAGCGTTGCCTTCGAAGAGATTTGAAGGTTTGTATTTGCTGTGAAATATGCCATTGAAGTTCGCTGCCGGTTTGCGGCATATTTCGCAGCTGGGTAGCTTGGCGTGTGTGTGTGCCAGAAGCGTTGTTTGTCTTTAGTCGTCATCGTGGTAACTCCATTATTTGCAGTCCCACCGTGGTGGCGCAGTGGTTACGACGTTCAACTACTGCACCCAAAGGTGCGGGATCGAAACCCGGCCTCTGCGGCCGCTTTTCATTGCAGGCGAAGAGCAAAGCGCCCATGCACTGTGTGATGTCAGTGCACGTGAAAGAACCCCAATTGGTTAAAATTTTCGGAGCCCTCCAGTACGACATCTCTTATAGCTTGAGTCGTTTGGGGACAATAAACCCCATAAGCGAAACCAGACGGAGCCATATGCAGCTGCGGTAATGGCTAAGGCTTATGCACTAGAGCGCAAGGTCTACAATTGTAATGGTTATGAAAGAACCGCAATGGAACTCGCGGTTACTTGCCTGAAGCTTAGCACTTCGATCCGAATCTGCCGAAGAGGGCTCTGCACAACAGCTTTTGCTGCAAGAGGAATAATAGAGGTTGTTGCAACTCTGCCAGCTAAGCGCCCTGCGTGAAGGACCAAAGTAGTGCTCTTGTTAGAGGCTATTGGAAATAAAAAATGGTGTTGTGCACATTATATGAACCTTGAAAGGAATAATGCATTCGTGTTATACATGTATGTTTTTTGCACCTGCTGAAGTTATGCATGCGCTATGAGAAGCGCCGTTGAGCAGATCTATAAAATATTCTGTGCCAGCCAAAGCAGCCAAAGCGTTCTGTCAGGCTGCATATACGAAGTTCCTTACAATACATCCGCGGCTCCTGATGACACGAACGAGACTGGAGAAGCTAGTCTCGGATCTTTAATGTTCAGCTTTTCTTGTAATATTCGAACGTCTCTCTCCTCAAACGATGAGTCTTTCAATCGACATTTCTTCCGCAGTTTGAACGTGCCTTGTGCCTGACTCGTGGAACTGTCACCCATCATTCCAAAGCTACTGCGCTCGGTTGGCTATTGTTGCTGGAAATGAAGCTCACATTTGGTAGATTATTCCGGGACAATGCGAGAGCTTGGAGGGCAAGGCCAGCACTAAACAACCAGTATTAAACTGTCAAAACACAGGCTGTTTGTTTTAACGCATTCTATGTATGAGAATTGTACCAGAAGAGCCTGTCAAGGCTGCTGCAGTATACAGAGTTGCCTCCACGTATTCCATTCCCTAACGAATGCAGCGAGGGCTACCGGATGGTGGCAACAGCGGCGTTGCGTCTTTGCTTGCTTCGAGGACAAAGGGCAAAAAGCTGTCTTGCGGCTTCAGCGGAAAACAAGCTATATCAACGCTGTCACATAGTTGAACATCTGCCTCTGTTTAGCGTTTTTTTTTTTTTTATTTTGAATTCATACATTTTAGTGATGTGCCAATTTAGATAACAATGTTGATATAAGTGTGTGCTGTGGTGGGAAACAAGAATTAGTGTGATATTGCCTTGACGGTGCACAATTTTCTCTGAGCAACTACACCTTGCTATCTGTTCGCTATCCATTTTGTTGCCCAGAAGTTCTGAGAGTCCAGTGGAAAAGGCAGAGTACTACTTTGCACTACCGCTGTATTTCTGATATATCATTTTTTACGGTTACGAAACAATGGCATTGGTTTCTTTTTTTAACGAGCACGACATCTTGGATTGAATTCATGGACGCACTGGCCACGTATCAATGGAGTCTAAAAGTAAAAGCGCCAGTTTATTGCGTTGTATGTGCTAAATAAAAAAAACTCTACAGAACCTAGGTTCGCAGATGGGTTTTACAGCAAGACTTGCACAATGTACTTGAGGGAACTCGATAAATAGACTGTCTATTACTAGGCTTGCCTTAACGTTTTTGGTTTTGATTTGTGGTTTGAGAATATTTTTTTGGTTTTGGTTTATGGGGTTATGAGAGACGCCGTAATGGAGGGCTTTAAAAATTTCGGCTACTTGGGGTTCTTTAACATGCACTGACATCGCACAAGAAATAAGAGAAGGAATCGTACTTGACTCTGCTGGTTGGCAAAACTATATCCAGACTGCTACTCTATTGTATGCGGCGAGTTGTGCATTCGAGGACAAGAGCAGCCACCATCCCGATGCTTCGAAGAAATATTTCTCTTAGATGTAGCGCCAGTGGGTACAAGTGATTGTTTCGTTTTTTTCTTTCTTACGGCGTTTCTTCTGAGCATGCAGAACATAACTTCATCATGGCACTCTAATATGTACGCGAAAGTAAAGAAGCTGAAGCGCCTTATATAATAAGGTTTACTAAGGATTCATATACAATGTACTGTGCTAGCCATGGACATGTCTGCCTTCGCGATCTCAATGCCTCCACGTGATTTTCTATTATTACATAATACTTCCACGCCCGTAGCTTGGCTTCACAGCTTGGCTTCACAGCTTGGCTTCACAGCTTGGCTTCACAGCTTGGCTTCACAGCTTGGCTTCACAGCTTGGCTTCACAGCTTGGCTTCACAGCTTGGCTTCACAGCTTGGCTTCACAGGAGTCCAATGGCTTTCAAATATGTAAATAAAAAGTGTTCATCGCTAAGGCACCTAAATTACGATTCATTTTTAAAGGCACTGGGGAGAGCTTCTACATGATGTGTTCGTAGTACGCACGCTTGTCAGCATACGCAGTGCACTCAAGTAGGATATGTTCCACAGTTTCAATCGAGCCACAGTTGTCACAATACGGATTGTTCATTTCACCGAAACGGTAGTGCAAGTCATTTGTATATGCACAGTTCAGAGGAAAGATTTTAGGTGTAGGTCAATTGAACAAAAAAATTGGTAGTGATGTGTTGGCAAGATCCAAAGTCTATACTTTGTTTCGGAATCATTTTTCTTAGCCATTTGGAATGAATCAGATTTCGTGAAGAAGGTCCTAATGTATTTTCGATGTTGGTGGTCTTTACGAGCCACTTCATTTGCTTGTTCATTGGCTTTAATTCCACAGTGAGCTGGTATCCACTGAAATGTTATGCAGTGGCCTGCAGCAATAGCCAAATGATGTAGATACCCGATGTCAAGAGAAACAGGATGACGATTGGTTTTCTGCAGAGATGCTTTGGAATCTGTGAAGATAACCCATCGTCCGGGAGTTTGGCGTAGGATTTACAGGAGTATGTCCAGCTGCACTATTCACGTTTATTGAGGTGTATAAAATGTAAATGATGTAGCATACTTTGTCAAACTCTTTTTCAAAGCACTCTCCAGCTTTTAGCGACTGCCACCTTCATTTATGCTTCGTAAAACGGTAAAAACACTCAAGTTTTTCTTGACATGTTTCTGTGGGTTGCACTCCCAACTTACACATCCATATGCTGTGGTGTTTTTAAAAATGCTCTTCTTTTGACTCCAGTTACTCACCGGTTGCTCTTCATCTTTTTCAGTGGCTGATGCCCAGCCCCACGGAGGCCTTTCCTTTGGCCACTCACCCGAATACTGCTTTCTGGGGCCAAATGCCAACATCCTAAAGATGGGTGGATTTTCTGGTACATGCTGTTTTATGGCAGCAGGTTTTAACGCAGGATGCAGTGCATTATTGCAGCCGTCATAATTTATACAGTGCACAAAATATCTAAGGAACAAGTCGCTCATTTATAAGTGTGTTATAATGTAATTGGGCTCTATGCTTGCACTCTCCAGATATAGCTACTTTAATGTGAGGTTTAAGATAGCTGGGCTGGCATCCTGCTTTCGTCACAAAAGTCCTGGTTGGTCGAGAACAGCCAGGTACATTGAGAGGTGCATTGACGCTCTATTTGACAGAGACTGCCAACCATGGTTTTTCCTTTGAGGTGGAAGGGTGTTGTGGGTATGGAACCCATCCGTGGCCCTTGGATCATGATTTATACACGCTTCCCCTGGACTATGCATGCAGTTGGTACGGTTTGCTTCAAGGATGATTTCGATCTGTTTTGCGGGCTCTTGCACATGCTATAACGGAGTTTTGGACCTCGTATGCCTGGGTCCGCCTTGCAGCTGATGCCATCAGGGTTGGGCGAGTGCTGGTGCTTGGTGCCTTAACCACTCTGTGCTCGTTGACAAATTTGTATGCACATAGCTAGCGATACTTACGCCAGGAGCATAAAGCCCAGTTCTCAAATGCTGTCGGCTGTTTCAGCGAAACATGACGTTCATTGCTTTGGTAGATCGCGTCGACAGAGTATATTGCCATGCACTCCCTATTCGCGGAGTTATACGACTCCACGAGACCACATGACATGGCCTAGCCCAGGTTAGGACAGCGGAACTACTGAGTTTTATAATTTCTTGCGGCAGCTCGCGAAGCCTTTCACCACCCTTGTGAATTATTCCTTGTATTTGTGAAACAATCAAGTGTGCAGAGTTACACATTTCTGAGGTCAGGAAAATGCCATCTGTTTTCTTTCTGTGTAGAGGTCTGCTAATGAGTGCGTTGCCTCATAATGAAAACATTTGCAACTTAACAGATATCACCCGTATATGTTCTCGGTATAGCGCAGTGGTATAGAGAATAGTCACAATCTTGATTCTATTGCAGCTGCTTATTTAAAGTATGTCGGTGCATCCGAATGTACGCTAACGCGCGTTCACTTTTCATTCCAGTATAGATAGCAGGATATTCCCGTTATAACTAGACCATGCGAGTTAACCCTTTACAGAAATGAAAAGGAATTTGCATCAAGCTATGACAATGATCGCAAGCAGAATGCGCATGATTGAGCCTGGTGTAGATAAAATGTTTTCTTTACTTTTCCAGAGTGAGCCAGCGCTTTTCTTTATATGCGGTACATCGATGCTGAAAGCCAGCAACGTGGCATGCGGTGTCCAGTGGTGCCTTCAATCCACAGCGAGCGAGCGCTTTTCTTTATATGTAGTACGTCGGTGCTGAAAGCCACCAAAGTGGCAGGCGGTCTCCAGCGGTGCCTTCAATCCACAGCGAGCGAGTGCTTTTCTTCATACACGGTACGCCGGTGCTGAAAGCCGGTGGTGGCAGCCGGTGTCCAGCGTTGCCTTCGAAGAGATTTGAAGGTTTGTATTTGCTGTGAAATATGCCATTGAAGTTCGCTGCCGGTTTGCGGCATATTTCGCAGCTGGGTAGCTTGGCGTGTGTGTGTGTGTGCCAGAAGCGTTGTTTGTCTTTAGTCGTCATCGTGGTAACTCCATTATTTGCAGTCCCACCGTGGTGGCGCAGTGGTTACGACGTTCAACTACTGCACCCAAAGGTGCGGGATCGAAACCCGGCCTCTGCGGCCGCTTTTCATTGCAGGCGAAAAATAAAGCGCCCATGCACTGTGTGATGTCAGTGCACGTGAAAGAACCCCAATTGGTTGAAATTTCCGGAGTCCTCCAGTACGGCGTCTCTTATAGCCTGAGTCGTTTGGGGACAATAAACCCCACAAGCGAAACCAGATGAAGCCATATGCAGCTGCGGTAATGGCTAAGGCTTATGCACTAGAGCGCAAGGTCTAAAATTGTAATGGTTATGAAAGAACCGCAATGCAACTCGCGGTTACTTGTCTGAAGCTTAGCACGTCGATCCGAATCTGCCGAAGAGGGCTCTGCACAACAGCTTTTGCTGCAAGAGGAATAATAGAGGTTTTTGCAACTCTGCCAGCTAAGCACCTTGCGTGAAGGACCAAAGTAGTGCTCTTGCTTGAGGCTATTGGAAATGAGTAATGGTGTTGTGCACATTATATGAACCTTGAAAGGAATAATGCATTCGTGTTATACATGTATAAGGCTGTCAAGGCTGCTGCAGTATACAGAGTTGCCCTCACGTATTCCATTCCCTAACTAATGCAGCGAGGGCTACCGGATGGTGCCAACAGCGGCGTTGCGTCTTTGCTTGCGTGGAGCCTCTCTAATGTTGATTATTTCGCAGTACAGTATTCCAAAGCTTTAGCAGTGAAAAAATTCGGCACACTTGCCTTGCCAGCATGCCGCATCGCTCAATCATAATTTTCGCGGTTGCATGTATATTTTTGGCCGTTGCAACTCGCGAGTGCCTCGCAGCACGAGTGTTTAAAGGCCGGCTTGCAATCTGGTGATTTTTAACGATAGAGCCAGTAAGGTGCTTCAAATCAAGGTTACAGGAGTGACAAAGTTAGATGCTTAAAGACTGGCAGAATACAAATATCCGTAGCATGGGTATACGAAGAACTTCGACAAAATTCTCATGTACAAAGGCCAAGGCACAAACAATTCGGGAACATTTAAGCTGCGCTTAAAGGATCCCTTGTGGAACCTCACTTGCGTACTACCCATGCTGTACTGCTTGCCTATTCACTAATACCTTCCTTTCGGTGAGAACTTAAATTTGAGCCTCTACGTATGCAAACTATAGATTGTGCCGCCAGAGGACAAGGAGGGACCAAGGAGGACTCTCCAGAGAAATCGAAAGGGGAACGCCCGCAGGGCATCCAGGCCATGGCAGGTGAGTGAAAAGGGCGTAGACCCTGCTTCTTTCTGCTTCGTAAGCAGTCAAGACAGCCCTGGCGCTTCCCCAATGCACATCTACTGACCGCTTACTCCAACTTGGCGCTCATAACACCATTGAAGACTTCCATGAAGCACATGAAGAACATTATTATTGCACTCATGCAGCTGCTCGCTGAGGCTGCGACAGGCCTGTCTACACTCCTTTTAGCATGAAAGAGGAAACTAGTAAACAACACCAGTTTCAAACTGAACGTATGCTGTTTGGGGTGGTATGCTATTTTTAAGCTTGTTATCTCCACCATAGGTAAGTTTTTTTATTTTCTTTCTATGCCTCGCTTTCAGCCCTCTCCTCGTCTCAAAACCGGGCGGAGTACCGCAACTTTCTTTTTCTGCTTGTTTGTTCGTTTGTCGTCGCCGGTTGCGGGGAGACTGCTGGTCGTCTACACCGTGATTATCAGAAGAGTAACATACGGCCAAGCAAAAAAGACAACCACATTAGACCATAATTACAGCTGTGTGCAAAGGTTTTTTTCGGTCTCTAACGAGTGGTTAGTGGTTCAGAAGAGTGGGTTGGTTCAAAACGTGCCTTTAACGGCGTGTCCATCAATAAGATATAGGGTTTATTTGGTTCTGCAGTCATTCTGTGTGCAACTGTGAGCAGACAATAACACATAGGCCTGCACTATATAGTGTCAGCTGAGAGTATTCGGAGTCGCTGCTAACACAAAGAAATATGTTCAGATCTTGTCAGCTGAGATTATTCCAACAAGGAAAAATGCTTAGCTTGCTCAAAAACGGGGTGAAATACTCGTAAGACAAAAGACAATTTAGCGTACAGTTTGATACTAACTGTACGCTAAATTGTCTTTTGTCACGTACTGGTGACAAGGTCGTTGACACAGGCTTGATCTCTGCTAGCGCGTAATGTCTCTGCACCGAACACATAGTGCACCATCATGGAGTGCCTGTGTACCAGTGCGGCCAAAAGTTAATGGACCACACTCCATGCCTATTCACAAGTTGGCTGAAAGAAACTGGGAGGTACGGAATGTATAGGCTGGAGCGATCGCGAATGGCGGGGGCCAGCTGGACGGCAGCTAGATTGAGCTCAGGGTGTATGCACGGTATCTGGCAAAAGTTTTTCCTTGCTTCTTTTTGCAGAAATTCTGTATCATCGGTCTGCCTCTTCTTTAAGGCGATCAGTTTGGTTTGAGGAGGATGCCATAAAAGGCGAGTTTTTTAGCAGGGGTAGACTGGTACGCACGCCAGATGTTAGTCTAAATAATAGTGTGGTAACAGTGAGATAAAGCTTTTCTTTGGTGTCAGTTGACCAGTGGCATCCCAGGCCAGCTGGACGGTGGCTAGATTTGAGCTCAAGGTGTATGCACGGTATCTGGCAAAGTTTTTCCTTGCTTCTTTTTTTGCAGAAATTCTGCTGTATCATCGGTCTGCCTCTTCTTTAAGGCGATCAGTTTGGTTTGAGGAGGATGCCATAAAAGGCGCATTTTTCGGCAGGGGTGGTGATTCATGAACACTGGGCATACGATTAATTTACCAGCTATTATCTTTGCCTATGCAGACAACCTAATCATTGTCGTCATGTGACCAGACCATGACCAGGACGAATCGTTTTGTTGAATTGTTTTGTTAAGATTCCCATGTCATTTATGGTAGCATTCCTCAGTTGTATACGCTGGCATAGAAATATCAACACTCAGCACTGCCTGAACTCGGGCTGAATGAACGCAACAAAGATTATGCAATTATGCAGGTTTCAGCCTCTGCTATGGCATGGTGTATCATAGGTCAATCCTGGGCAACAAGATCGAGGATTATGCAAAACAGGTCATATGTTGTGGTAGGACGCAACCCTGATTAGGAAATTTATGCTGTTCGAATTCATCGCAGGCCACCACTACACCAGCCTATGTAAGGCACATGCCATTTTTGCACGTGATAGTTAGGACAGTATACCCTAGCATGCAATGTAAGGCTTGCGATTTCGGCAGTTTTATATTTAAGGATCAAGTTCATGCAAGATCGATTTTGACAACATTGACTTCCTTTCTCTCGTGCAGTCTCGGTGTCTGTCTTGGAAGCCAATGTTGGGAAATTTGAGCGTTGCCTGCACTGGCATCAACTCAGCGGATTCCAAGCCGGCTAAGACACTCGAGGTGAGAAGTTACCAGCATTACTCAATATTGTCACATGAAACTGAATCACTGTGATGCTGTGAATACTAGAGACGTAGAGAGCAACATTTTTCATAACGTTATTTTTGGCCCTAAGGCCCAGTGGGGAGTTAAAAAATGAGGGTTGTTAAATAAGAAAAGGTTAGGCGATCGAAAGAAGCGAGGAGGGACTGGTGATTCTTGTTCTAAGCAGCTCCGGGCGTTGTCTTGGCTTTTAGTGCCCTATCTACCGGTGTGCATGTTTACCCCATAGGGCTGTTTCACCTGTTCCTGTTCCAGCTCTTACTGTACTGACTGTCGCAGCCTATCCTCAACATGAGTCCGCGGGAGAGCTCATGATGTACCTCATTTCTCTGGAGCTGGGAGTTGGCTGGTGTCATATTAGCAGAATTATTCTGATATACCGTTTACAGTGAATGAAGCCCACTATGTCGACACTAGCGCAGCCTAACGACGCCAGCAGAGCAGTCACGACCCCGTGCGTGTAGTGTGAAACCACTTCTTCTTATCTTCTAGTGCATGCAGAGAGCACTAGTACTGGCCTTACTTAGGGTAACCTTTTCGCTGTTTTGGCTTTTTTCATTCTTGAGCTATGCTACATGGTGCACACATTTCTTTTGGTCTGGTTCTTTTGACGAGTCATGAATTCAGCATTTGTGCTTCTTTCCTTTTTGAGGGTGTAGTGACCATATGCAAATCCACTATTAGAATATATGAGCTGCTGCATAGTCTGCAGTCCTGTTATCTTTTTATTTAAATTTAGTACGTCTCTGAATTTCTCTGAGTGTTTTGTTATTGTTCTGAGCTTGCATACTTTTGTGTTTTCTCCCCATGACAGCTGATCCTGCACGTGACTGATGCTAGTCGAGAGATCACGACAGCTGCCCACCTTTCGAAGCATGGCATTCCCTGGTCCAAGTTGACTGCTCCCTGTGCTACTGGCTCAACAGTGTACTTACAAGCCTGCACTTCACTTACACACGTTGGCCATAGCTTCTGTGTCAAAATAAAGTATTCCTACCTATGTGCCTTTTCATTCATTAATAACGCACATGATTGGAGTAATAAACACTCCAGTGCCAAAACACCATGTTGACACACACATTTATGTTTAGACTGCCTACCTTCTGCATCACTTCCCTTTTGTAGCCTACCTAGAAAGATTTACTGTATGTGTCATAGAACCACATGTATCTGCTATTCCTTTTGAGACAGGAAATAATCTGCAAAACCAGTGAAGTAAGAAAAGTTCACAGATATGTTTCGTAGACAATATTTAGAGGTAAGCCCAATGAAGATGCTTGGAACTGCAGACGGCCTGGTGATGGAAAGGCAAAGTGGGCAGTGTTGACTTGCATAAGAGTACTTAATTCAATATTCTGCAGATGAGCAGCAACTTAGTTGAAATTCCCTTGTCTGTGGGATACTTACACCCATACTGTCACCTCATGTAATGCTCAAACATTGGCAGTGCTAGTTTACTTAAATATTGCAATCTTGGCCCTTCAAAGTGAATTGTGTTCAATAGCGAGGTGACATGCTTGTAGCAATGCATGCAGTAGCAGCAGTAGCATGCTACTGGGATGGTGAGGCAGCATACTAAAAGGGCATAAACAAAAGCGTGTGCAGTAATTCTTGCCATGTAACAATAGAGCCCTCTCCTAATTTAATGTGATTGCATTAAAAGGCCATATTTACCAAAAAAGGCAGTTTGTGTGACAAGGAAGACTGGCAGATGGTATGACCGGATGGATTGGTCTGTGTGATGTGGGGACCATAGTATGGTCCAGCTGCCTACCCAAGCAGCTCCTTTCACATGAGAAAAACTCATTTCCTTTCAGAATCCCAAGTCAGATGTGTGAGTTGCGAGTTCATTTACATCATGTGGTAATTAGCAAACTTACAAATTGGTATGTGTGATAAAAGCGCAAACTAAGATTGGTAAATCAACAAGTAGCCAACTAAATGTACAGGGATGAGGATACAGGAGTCGTAAATGCTGTGGCATGTTTTCCTTAACAGCGGTGCAGAAGTGCCCCCAAAATATTTGTTTCATTTGCTCAATTTAGGTGTATTTCAGTTTCTGGTATAACCTTTCCCACACTTTTAACCTTTAGGCACAGTAATTGTAAGTACAATCAGCAGTTTAAAAAAAAAATAGACAGCATTTCAAGATGACAGTGTTCCAAAAAATTGAGAAATAGTAGTGAAGTTATGTATAGCAGCAAACGTTGCTACACTGTACCATCAGCATACACGTGTGATCCCAGCCATTTTTGGAACCATAAATGCAGTATTAACTTCAGTAGTTTATCAATTCAATTTCGGACTATCCTCATGTTTGACAAGATTTTAATGATAAAACCTTCAGCTTAATGCCTCTAGTAGCCTGAGTATTCTGAAGAATAGCAGTGTTTCCTTACTTAATTGCTTGGCACACTTTCTAATTTTGCAGTGAGAAATTTTCTTAGCCTAAAAAAGTGAAAATTTGGCAGTACTCTGTCAGGGACAAAGCAAGCTTTTGGAAAAGGAAAATAGAGTCGATGTCTCTGATTGTACACCCCATGTGCACTGTGAATGAAACTAATGAGCAAAAAAAAAAAAACATATGCTTTCAAGCAAAGTGTATTGCAATGCTTAATATTACATAGAATTCCTCCTGGCACACACATGGATTTGATATCTCAAGCTGCCAGTTTCCATCATGCAAGGACGACATCTGCTAGTTTCTATACAGCACCTTCGTGTTTTGCACTGGCAAGCCACGTTTTGCGGGTGGGTACCTTTCTAAGTGGACTCAGCTAGGCTTAACCTGATTTCCATGAAATATATATGGAAGGGTGCTTAAACCAGATGCTATCAGGCTTTACATACACCTGCAGGTAAGGGCCCTGCCAACTACTATATTTAATAAAGAAAATTTGATATATCTAGTCATCACTTAGTGTTTGTCATATACACTCCCTCAAGCACAATTAATAGTGTTCTGATCGAGCTGCTTGATTGATACTAAAAATGAAAACGCAGCGCTGACACCAAACATGGACGGGTTATATACTGCGCAGTTAAAATGCCTGGAGAGAGTGCAACATAAGTCAACTTAATCGCTTTCACTTCTTTCTTGTCGACCGCGACATAAAGTATCGGCAGCACTTGTGCAGTGCTCACCTTTACAAACCAAGCATGCTATGCGTCTGGTCATCGACTCGCAGCTGTCGGCCGGCGCATCGTCGCCGTCGATTCTCCCAGCGACGCCACGCCCTCCGCGGCACGGATTCAACCCTCTTTCCAGTTTGGTTGCTAATGGCCATCAATTTTCGCTGATTATTGCACTGAGCAGGTAAGCCCAGCTCTACTAATTGAGCACATAATTAAAATATTTTATCGAGTTTAGTTTACAGCGCAGCCCTATGGCAGTCGCGTAACCGGCGAAGCGAATAAAGAGCACATCAGGGGATGAAAGTTCGACGATGCACTCTGATGCATATCTTATGCACTGGATTTGTTAGAGACCAACATGGAATAATTTGAACAAATTGTTCGATATACACGGTCATTTGGCTGCTGGATATACCATTGCTTGTCAATCCGGCCGCGCAAAATACATAGTAAAAAATTTACTTCTTTTTCCCCATTCTATGTTCACAATAAACATATGCATAACCACGCACTGAGATCAAGCGCCACATGAAAATTCGCGCTTCCACTTCAGTTCGAATAATAGCTCTCGAGGTCAAATGTTCGAATGAGTCGCGTTACATATGCTGTGTATGCGAGGTGGGTACGTGGCGGACGAATTAAACTGCCCTGCAAAAGATGGTTTGGTTTGGTTTATGAGGTCCCAAAGCAACTCGATCAGGCTATGAGATACGCCATATATAGTGGAGGGCTCCGTGAATTTCGACCTCTTAGCTGCAGGTTTTTACCGTGTAAGCTGACATCGCGCAGTACACGCGGGCGCCTTAATTTGTTAGTTTTCGCTCCCATCGAAAAGCATGCAGTCACCCCAGACAGGATTGAATCCCACACCCTTGGACACAGAAGTCTTGTACGCCAACTGCACCAGTACAGCGGAAGAGGAAGGGTGGGGGGGGGGGGGGGGGGGACACTGCAGAGGACACTGTTGCGTTGTCGGGTGCTTGGTTTTGCCCGCGGCTGCTACGTTTTTGTGACATGGCCATGCATGTCCCGTTCCACCTAGCTTAATTCCACTGGGCCATCGCAATTCAATCTCGACCTCCTATAAAATCGCAACATGCAATTCCTGGCACGAAGTCACCTCCTGGTCGAATTAGCATGGCTTACCCTGAGTTGCCAGACAGTTCGCTTATACACGCTGGCCAAACGGGATCTGTTGGCTCTTAACTGCATGATCACTACTGCAATGCCGATCGACGCCACGTACACGCTTACGGGCGGCATGCAATTCGATCGTTGCAGCCTCCGCTACTGGTTACGTGGTTGCGATTCGTGAAAAAAGAAACTATGCCGGGACTGCGGGCATTGCAAAATTAACATGCAGTTTCACGAGTTGGTTCGGCTGGAGGCTTTTAATTGTGCCCGCGTATGCGGTGCGATTTCTGTGGTGGTGTGGAGCAGGCAATAGGTAACACGCGGTAACAATTAATTAAGCAGGCGTTGGTATATAAGTGATAATACTTTTTAACTAGTCATGCGCACTAGCATCTCATTCACTAACAGCTATAGGTTTGTATAGCTGAGGTCGCAATTATAATATCTGTATCAGTTTTTAAATTTTTGGAAACACCATTATCGTCCCCGCTTTTAGCACATGAATTTAGGCCGCGCATAGCAGAAAACGAAACTTTTCGGTCGAGGATAATTTAGTGCGCGCGGCATATGTGTACTATGTACGATCGCTTCGCTAGCCATTCCTCCCGGGCGCTCCAGAACATTATGAAAGGAGTGACACCCGCGACGGTGCGTGGCGCGTATTGAATCGTAAAGATCAGCATGCATGGCTAAAGCATGGCGATTTGCGCTCACCCGCTGTACAGTTTCGGTTTCGTCTGTGTACGGCCGAAACTACCCGAGCAGGTAGCGTAGATGGCAGCGTACTGCTCCGAAGTTGTCACTTGTTCCTTCGTAGCGCCCAGGAGGGACGGCAAGCTTCGAGAGCAAGGTATATATGAAGCGGGCTCATATGAGTGCCAGGTCGAAAAAATAGAGGAGGCTATGGCCAGGTATACGCGCTCGATCATCAGTGGTTTCAATTTAGCCCGCGCATCAAAATTTCTTGCGCTAAATACGGCAACAGAATTATGTTTTGGGAAAGTTTACACTGATATGAATACTGACATGGGCGTCGGTATGACCCCCTGCATGGTGCCAACAGATTCTTATTCACTGAAACTGCTCAGTCAGAACACTTAGTGACATAATTTGTTCATTCTGGAAGGCCAAACTCGTGGTAGTTTAAATTTTAGGCCTTGTGTTATTAAATTAAGGAAAAAAGTATGGGAGATGGAATAAACCCCACCCTTTACAGCCCCCTTTACTGATAATCACCAGGTTTGATTTGGTTGTTTAATTTGATGCAAAAAATTCATAAGAATAGCAATAAATGGACAGCAGAAGACAATTAAGTGGTTCAGTTTGGTAGTTAAAATCTTAAGGGTCACTGTATCAAATGCTTTTTGAAGATTAAGAAAAGGTAGCTAATTTTATTTGAGTTGAACATGCCCATGCTTCTCATTTAGTGAATCAGTATATGCAAAGCATTCCTCATCACCTGATGGGCCAGCTCATCAAGACACTTACAGTAGTTGCTTAACTGTGGCTGCTTCCTCTTTGTATAAAATGAAAAACCAACTTGAATTTGAGGGAAAAATTTCTAAGAAAGGAAAAGGTGCGAGTACTGAGTCATTAAAAGTGCCTTAAAATTGAGATACTCGCTTAAAATCAAGAGACTTAGCTACAGTATATGCAGCCAAAGAAGAAACAGAAAAAGGCTTTTGAAATGTGAAAACAAGTGATTTTAATAGCACCCCCAAAACAAAATTCAGCAAGAGTACTGGGCAATTTTAGAGTGTATGGCTAAAGCAGAATTCATTTTACCCAAATTTAATACTCACCTTGGCTGATCTGCCAATGCCAAATTTTTCTAAAAAATTGCAACACTTAGAAGCACAATATCTTGCATAAAAAAAGCCTAGCCCTGAAGGCTTTTGCTTTCTTTTCTAGAATGTATTCATGCCTTGTTATAAATGTTAAGGTATAGAAACACGATCAAAAGCGACCATTCAGAGCTTCATTGTAACTATCCAAAATATAACTTATGAACTGCAAAATAAAACGACCCAAGTTTAAGGTCTAATTTTGTTTTTTAAGTTTTGCTCCCAGCTATGCTGGTCCCTGTAGACCTTTCCTCAACTCTTTAAACTGTACTTCAGGACCTAGTAGAAGTAGTAGTAATAAACTTTATTTCGTTACAAAAATGAGTGCCAAAGAGGTTTGCAACTTGTAGAAGCAGGGCCATCTGTCACTTCGACATGGAGGACTCCAGCCAGGTACACCAATTAAAAGGAGGAGAGCCAAGATAAATGGGGGACTGAATGGCAATGGTGCAAAGGAAAAGCAATGTTCTAGGTTAATGCAAATGGGAGATATAGTTGGTACAAGATGCTTTAGGTGGAAACGGTACAGAAAAAAATGCACTGAGAGAAGGAGGAAGAAACTTTAATGACACAGAGTATTAGGCACAGAGAATGTCCTGAGTACGGGTCACCAAGGCCAACCAGTCCGTCAGCTGGTGCAAGACTAGCCAAACCCACCAAGTCAGGGAAGAAAAGTGCGTAAAATGAAATGTGCCGGGATGGTGAGAAACTGTTCCCATTTTACGTTTGACGTGAGATTCAGTGACAGAGGAAAGGAAGAGGTGTCAAAAGAAGAATGAGATAATCTCGAAAATGCCTGGAAAGCAGCTTCATTCATCAAACTGACAGGTTGAAAGAAGCCGGCTATCCGGAACATGGTGTCATCTCAGTTGCTGAAGGAACCTATAAAAAAATGAAAACAAACAGCGACGAAGCTATGCCTAACACAGCGTACAGAATACAACAACAAAATCTGGTTGCAATAACCTATCTGCACAGCATATCGCATGATTTGAAACGAATAGGCAAAAAAGTAAACATCAAAGTAGTTTTTACAGCTTCGGAAAAGTTATCGAAGCTTTGTAGGATCACTCAAACTTGTGGTGTGCAGCGACGTGCATGCAGCATAAAACATCAGACTTTATTTGTACCCTGCAGCACAGGTGTTGTGTATGAGATCCCATTAAGCTGTGGGAAATGTTACATTGGACAAACGGGTAGATGCCTCAATGAACGGCTCTGAGAACACAATTATACCTATGAAAAACTTGCAAGAAAGAAACAACTGCAAAGGAAACGTTGCTTTGCACTGCAGCAGGTGCACAGGTTGTATGCCCTGGCTTCTACAGGGCTTAAAGCCAGGGGGTCTCGGGGTGTCAGAGACCCCCCCGTAATATTTAAGAAGGGTCCGAGACCCCCACAAGCTTGAATTCAAGCATGAGGACTGTAAGAATATGAACCAGGTAACCATTGTTTTGTTCTTGTCAGTGGTGTAATTGGAAGATTTCTTCTCTATCGTTTCAACAGTTTCACATTGAGTATTAATAAAAACCAGAGATGGAAAAAATAATGATTTCTCCCCTTTGTATAAAACGATTTGCAAAACAGGCAACCAGCCACTTTCTCTCTTTATTTCCCTTTCCACCAGTGCTCGAATCACTACAGACCCCCCTCTGATGGAGCCAGACTTTAAGCACTGGGCTTCACAAAACAAAGATTATTGGTAGAAGCAACAAGCAGATTACAAGAGAGATTCTGGAGGCCATCAACAGAAAAAGGGCTTGTGCGTCAGTGCACCTTCGATAATGATCAGTGAAAGAGAACTTGAGATCCTGTAAGTAGCGTAGGTTTACTCAAAACGCTTAGGTAGTATGTTATATCTTTTCTTGTATGGCAGTTTTCAGTTCTATATCGGGTGGTTTTTAAGGATAACGACATGGCTTAATCCTGCTCATTCATACTTTACATTTTGACAACGGAAGCCCATATACAGCTCAACCTGGCTTTTTCATTCGTCTTCATCGAATGTTTAGCGGTGAGGCATGTGCTTGCTCATCGTGTATACTACTTCACTTGTGTTTTGGATTTTAGTGATTTCTTGTTTATTGTTACTTTTTTTTTGTCAATGCTTTGTTAGGAGAGAAAACTGGAACATGTGTATATGACGTTTTGACTTCGGCTGAGTCACATGTTAACACAATGTGCATAAATTCCTCCGGTTTCCAATAAATTTCAGTTGACAGTCTGTGCTGTGTTCATTTCCCTACCTCTGACCAGATCTATCTCAATCTCAAAGACCTCATTCCAAAAGTAACATGCACAAGTATTGATACAGCGATAAATTTATTACAACGAATAAGACTTTGCTGTCAACCATGATGAACTTGACTTTCTGCAACATCGAATGTTAAAGTGAAAGTCATCGCTCCTTCTGCTTATATGCTTTGCTTATTATTAAGGAGATTATTAAGTTGGTTTAGACCTCAAGGCAGAATATTAGTTTAAATAGTTTAGTCACACAAACAAAGAAACACGGAAAAGAAATTATAACCGAGTTTTTTCTTGGTTGAAGCGCCGTACAGAGGAAGAAAGTAATCATATTTACACAGGTGGAAGCAGGCTCAAGCATTTTAGAACAGCTCAGGGAGCAGTAATAAAGTAACTTCGGAGCAGCTTTGAAGCAATAAACTGAGAGTTTTGGAGCAATCATATTATGTCTTGGAGCAAGATTCTAGGCTCGCTTTTAATAATAGAATTCTAGCTTCCTCACTTAACCCTTTGACTGTCAAATACTCCGAAAAAAAAAGAAATCACCTCCAGTGTCGAACTATTTCAAACGCTATGCGTTTAGCGCAATAGCCGTACTGCAAAAACGCCGCGGGACGGCATGCGTCCGCAGCACCTGTACGGCAAAACCAGTCAAAGGGTTAAATAGCAGCAAATGGAATGCTGCCTTCTACACTTCATAACTGAAGATCGTTTAACTAAGAGATTTATACTGGTTTGTAAGATTCAAAGGTGGACTTTACAACTTTGATGCACTCAAGTACTGCCACTAGTTCGCAGTTCACATCAATGAACAGTACATTTCTGCTTTCTATCTTGTGCATATTCTTTCTGATCCTGCGCCTGTGCTGATAAATTTCTGGATACTGGCCAGCAACGCCTTCAGGGAAGATAGGTGGCACTTTAAGTATCACCTTTTTCCCCTTCAAATTCATTACTTTATGGCCTTCTGTGGCTGCTCAAATTACTGCTTGAGCTATCTTAGTTTCAACACACTAGCGATAGGCCCTGTATGACTTACCAACACTTTTGAAAACACATTTAGTGACTGGCACCTAAGCGGCATCACCTCCATAAGAGTTCCAAGTGTGCTTTTGTCTGTCGTAGGCATGACAGGCTAGATGGTGAAGCACCTGCTTGTATTCACAGCAGAATCACTAGAAACAAACTGTGTAGTTCGCTGCAGCTGGACAAGTTTCCAATGACTCGTAGTCATCATCATCGGCCAGACTATACCAACTGCAGGGTGAAGGCCTCTCCCATACTCCCCTACCTGTGCTAGCTGCATCCATTTTACTCCTGCAAACTTTTTAACCTCATCTGCCCACCTAACTTTCTGCTGTCCCCTGCGACGATTTGCTTCCCTTGGAATCGTTTATTACCCTAAGCGAACATCGGTTGTCCTCTCTACACATTACATGCCCTGCCCATGCCCATTTCGTCTTTTTGATTTGCCCTAGAATGTAATTAACTCAAGTTATTTCTCTAACTCACTCTATGCGCTTCCTATTTTTTAACGTTACACCTACCATTTTTCGTTCCCTAGTCATCTGCATTATCCTAAACTTAAACAGAACCCTTTTCGTTAGCCTCCATGTTTCAGCTCCATAGGTGAGTAAGTGTAAGAAGCAACTGCTGTATACCTTCCTCTTGAGCAATACCGGTAAGCTACTAGGGTAATCTGAGAATACTTACCAAATGCACTCCATCCCAATATTATTCTTCTAGTTATTTCTCTTTCATGATCTAGATCTGCGGTTACTACCTGTCCTAAGTAAACATATTCGCCTACCACTTCCAGTGCTTCGCTACGTCGTAGTAGTTTGGTGTGCCTGCTTCACTCGCTGATCTCATTTCCCTCACCACAGGCGATTCAAAAGGCTGGGAGTAGGTGCTATATCAAGTGTACAGAACATTTTCCGTAACGAATTCCTCAAATTTGCTTATAAGCAAACATTATACTGCCTACTTTTCTAGTATATTAAAATTTTATACGTATTAGGCTCGGGTGAGATGCATTACACCTCTGCTACCGGTGTGCTGCCATCGTTTTGAATACACCAGCCACATACCCTGTATACAAAACTCACAACAGACCATTTCCCAGCTGCGCTTCTCATAGTTGCTTAACTTAATTGTCTCGGATTGCAGTTCTTGCTGTCAATACCAGTAATGGCCCACTGTGCGGCAAAACCATGCTCCACTAAATTTAATGTCAGAACATTGATGCAGTCGAGTTGGAGCAATTTTGGAGCAGGGAAAGCAGGCTGGAGCAGAATGAAGCAAATGGAGCAGCACTTCCACCCCTGCATTTAGGATGGATGCAAAGAAAGGAATACTGCAATCAAATTCTAAGTTCAAAAGGCAAGCCACCATGTCAGTGTTATCACTCTGTATCCTAATTTCTAAGTTCAACATCACAGGAAAGACAATTGTGCCAAGCTCAAGCTTAACACCGTTCAACATGGTCCAGTTACATATATATATTCCTGCCAAACATAATCACAGTTCCCATACTGTAAGGAATCTTTATCAACCATGCTTTTATTTATGTGTTTATTGATACCTCAGAGGTCCTAATGCGAGACTTTACAGAAGGGCTTGTGCACAGTGATAAATGGCGACAGGCTAGTGGTATACATGGCTATGATTAGACAGGTTCTTCGATGGCAGTATTGAAGCTTACAGGATCACTGATGAGGGATGATTCCAGTTGTGAACAGTGCTTGTGAAGAATGACTCATGAAATGTAGTTGTGCAGGCATGCGGTGAAACGCTACTTTTACGATGACCTGTGCGAGGTGTTCTATACACAGGTTAGCCGAGACGACTGCCATGAGGTCTCGTATGAAAAGCTTGTGATAAAGGCAGGGGCATGAAGTACAGCGACGAGAAAGACTGTAACAGAGATTTCATGGCCGAGATGCTGAAGGAGTATTCGAGGGAATGAAACTGGTGGCACAGTTTTGAACAGGCTCATAAGGTTTAGTAAAGTTACAGTAGTGTGGATCAACTATATCATTGGCATATTAAAGTTGTGATCACACAGGGGTTTTGTAATCTAGTAATTTTACACAAGAAGGTGCCAGCCATGGGTAGGTTACGATAGAGGTATCCAACAGTTTTATTAGAGTAATTAGTTACATAACTTACAAGGCAAGACAATGTTAAGCCATTAGTGAGGTGAACACTAAGGTGCTTAAACGAATTCTTTGAAAAAATAGTAATACAGTTCAAACTCGATTTAACGAAGTTGAGGGGAGCCGTAAAATATTTCGTTAAATCGGGAATTTCGTTAAATCGAGTGAGGCAATTCTCGGTC
The DNA here is from genome assembly GCF_055883805.1 of Amblyomma maculatum. Lineage (NCBI taxonomy): Eukaryota > Metazoa > Arthropoda > Arachnida > Ixodida > Ixodidae > Amblyomma > Amblyomma maculatum. The sequence continues at coordinate 188,509,662 of NC_139344.1, forward strand.
CTATAATTTCGTACATTTGAATATAAGGTGCGGCGGCCCCTGAAAAGCGACCACGGAATCGTACTTGGCGAAGACTTAATACTCCCAAAATGAATTGTTGCCTAGCAAAAATGACCGGCGCCGTTAGTGCTCAAGAAAAAAAACATTGTTACACGTCAAGAACAGCCCGAGAGGTCTGCAAATTTATTTTCCAGCAATCAAGTCGATGATCTTTACCTGTGCGCGTTTTGTGAGCAATGACCGCAACTGATTTTTCGTAGGTCTGAAGAGCTATGTATAGCACTGCTGGCCTAACAAGCTGAGCTTGAGAAAAGCAAGCACTGCAAGGCACGGGGAAATATCTGCAGAAGCACAGTGGCGAACGAACCACACGAAGCACGCCACAAAAAAGCACCGAACAGCAACGGCGCCCTTTGGAATGAGGCACAAGACTTTTTTTTTTACCGCTGTCACCATCTGGTGAATTCAACTGAACACTGCAACTCTTGTTTTGCGCCGCGCAGTTTAAAAAAAAAAAAGAAAAAAAAAAAACAAAGCGGGACGAAGGTACCCCGCGCTGTTACCCTGGACTCGCAATTAATAAATTTTCGGGGTGCTCTCTACAAAATAGATCAAAAATAGCCCCTTTCCACGTTCATTTTTCGAAAAAAGGTTCGTTAAACCGGGACAGATTACGAAATTGATTTCGTTATTTCGAGTTAATCAAAACATTGAATCCCATGGGCTTCTGACGGGGAATTACGATATCTTCGTTAAAGTGGAACTTTCGTTAAATCGGGTTTCATTAAATTGAGTTTTGACTGTAGTGTTAATTTTGTAAGTAGGATGTGTTGTTTTGGCAGTGGTGAGAAGAAATCAAAACAGTCTAAAGCTTCTCAGGGACGGAGGCCACATATAGCACATCACTATTGTATGCGAATTAGATATAGATATAAGGCAGAAGCGTCAGACGAGTTGGTTACAGGGCAGCAAAGTACACATTCATCAACTAAAATGTAGATGGTAGAAGTTACTGAAGGGAGATCGTTAAGAGTAAGGGACACTGCTGAAAGAAAACTTTGAAAAAGAGGACTAATAGTAACAAACCGCGCGCGGTCGGTCAGAACCCTAGCAAAAAAATCCGATAGAAAACTAATAGCCTATCAGATTATTGATATTGGTTTTATCAGTCTGCCAGAGTATTGGTGGTATGGGTATCCTAGCCTCTTGGTTTTACAGGTCTGCTGGAGTATTGGTTTTATAAGTCAATTGTTTACTGGTCGTATAGGTTATGGTTTTATCGGTCCTATGGTATCTGGTAAAACAGATACGTCTGTAATGCTACGTCTGTAATGCTAGTACACCCATAGCTGTCAATAATCTGATAGACCTACAAAACCAATAGGAAGCCTACTGGTTTTGTAGGCCCCGTGGAATATTGGTCTCATCGAGTACCTGCGTGTGTTTACCTCTCCGGACACCTGAAGGGAGAGGGCAGCTATGTTCCACTTTCTAGGGATGAGTTACGCAGCAGGTGCATGTATACACATTTTATTACGCAATGACAGCGGCAACGCATACTGGCACATAATCCAAACATTCACTGCATCCAGGTAGCCCTCGATTCCAAGATTGCGGACTTCGGCCCGAGGATGTAGTCTCTCCCAATACTAAGGCACCTGAAAGAAATAAAAAATTGCGGTACAGCTTGAAAAATAAGTGATTTCAAGAGCGCGACACCACCACCACTTCAAAAAATCGGCGCACATATATACCGGCAACCGCGATTGCGCGCGTATTCAGGCGGAGGCAGATAGGGGACGCGCCGCCATTATTGAACGCCGAGGTAGCTGCTGAACCAACCTTCCGTCTTGCGCCTCACCACAGGTTTTGCCACTTGGAACACAGTGCGCACGACATTCAAAAACAGATTAACGCTAAAAAGTTGTCGGCACTTTCAAGAAATCGTGCCGACAACTTTCAAACTCGGCGCTGCGTTATATCACACCGCGCGGTTCAAATTCCTTTGTTGGCGTGCAGGCAACGGCATTCTACAACGCAAAGCCACATCATACACTGACAAAGTATAAACGTCAGCCCGAAGTTGCAAGCGATGCACACGCACCTGATCAAAAGCTGAACGTGCGCTGGAACGTTGATATCCTCGAGAAGCACCCCGAAAAACGGCGAAAACGTATAAACACAGGGCACCCACCGAACTGCCGCCAACCCGATCAGCGATCGCGCCAGCGCCAATGCCTCTACGGAGCTGCGCATGCGCGCCCAGAGAAGAGGTGGAAAGGAGGATGAGAGAGAGGCCAGCACGGGAACGCTTGCGCGGGAGTAGGAGTGAGAGAAAGGAAACCTACCTCTCCGCTGGGAAGAACCGCCGACATCGCGCTACCGCGGCGGCAGCTCGAACCGTACTCGTCGCGTGCTCGATGTCGACTCCTCTCGCTTCGGCGGCGGTTGCAGTTGCTTGGACGCGCGTCTTGCGGCTCCAACCGTACGTAGTTTGTTGAGACCTCGCGCAGAATTAAGTGAGAATATTTTGTGTCGCGGCGTTCTCAATTGTTATTGCGGCTAATATTGTACATAACGGCAACACTCAATAAACGGGATGAATGCGTGAGTTTTGGGGATGTGTCCGAGATGGAAAAGAAAACAATGAAAAAGACCCTAAAATCTCCAACTGACTGATCCTGCATGTACGACCCATAAACAAAGGCATACTGATGTATCAGACACATGAACCAATATGTAGTGGTCTATAAGACAAGCATGTATCAGCCTATAAGATGTATGGGCTTCTGCACTTGCCTGATACTTTTCTTATACAACCCACAGATAAACCTATGAAACCAATACTATTGCCTATAGGACAAATATGTACCAGTCTATAAGATTTATGAGTTTCTGTATAAGTCCCATAGAAATGCAGATACAACACATAGAATACCTACAGAACCAACACCGATTCTTATAGAACCAATAACGCTCCCTATTGGTCTTTTTTGCTAGGGAAAGCCTTGGATCAAATTAGTGGATATGTTTGTTCAATTCAGGCAGCTTCAGCAGAATGCGGGCAACGTGAAAAATGCGTGCACTCAGGCGACGCAACTTGGGAAAAGCGGTAAAAGAAAATCGAGTACCGAACCTGCTGGATATTTTTTTTTTCGAAGTTAATATTGGGATAAATTGAGGGCGAAAGATTCAGGGAATGTAGGAACGGGTGAATGCTAAATATTTTTTACACACTCTTGCACACTACGCGAACGCGCACACCTCGTGAATAACGCGAAATAGAAGTGTCCTTTCGCTAAGGCAGTTTTGGGAAAACTGCTCGCAGCTTCGAAAAGATCCGTTTTATCTGGAGTGCCCGGCATTGCGACAGAAAGAGCACATAAACGCCCTTCCACAATCAGCCAAGCGATCACATACGGTGATTACATAAACACCGCAACCTTCAAAACGAAAGCCAAGGCCACCTACACGTTGAGAATATTCTTCTTCCATGGCAGCACAAAACGCACACACAAGGGTACGGGAGTTCCTCCAATGCGCTAGTTATCTGTGAAGGATTATCACGGAGATGTGCTTGTAGCTAGGCTTGTTGGCGCATATTCGGGAAGACACAGGAATTCAAAAAAGATGCTCTAACGTTCTGTTCCCTTCCTGCATGTATGCAGCTTCTTTGGCTCCTGTGCTTTTTTGAACGATTACCACCTTATTCCATTGGGAATTCTGTAACGCTCTCAATACAAAACCAGTCTCAAACCGCTCAACTTGCCCTGCTCCTATTGGTCGGCGGCCTTATTGAAATTTTGCGTCATCACTGATCTCACCGGTGACTGCGGTTACGTCATCAACAAGACTAAAGTGGTGACGTTGCCCATGATCTGAATAATATTGTCAACGAGGTAACCTTGAGGTAACCCCAAAACACGGCCGGTCTCGAAACGCGCTCTCCCTCGAGACCGGCCGTGCCCCAAAAGCAGTTAACTGAGTAGAGCGAAAATGGCGACTGTGTTCGTTGCGTTGCGCTGGCTGTGTGACAGTTTTGTCGGTGCGATCCACGGCGTAGGAGGGAGGACGAAGACGCGTTTGACGTACCGGACTAGTTGTTCCGACTCTGTTCAACTCGGAAGCCAGCAGAAAGTGGAGTGACTGTGCGGCGATTGCCGACGAACATCGATGAACGGGGGCTCACGCAGCTCACGGACGAGTGCGCAGTCACTGCGGCTGCATGCGCACCGCGTTTTTTTTGCTATCGGGGGCTACCAGCTTGCGTCGGGAACGTAACATCGTTTGCATCGCATAGGCATCGATCAGCAGGTGCGTGCGCTAATAGCGGAAGCCATCGGGCGGGACGCTGATTGTCGTCAAGGCGCCGCGGTGCGATATGGAAAGACGTCGCTAGGCAAGTGGTTCTACGTTGTGAACATCACAGTAGTGAGTAAATTTTGGTTTTGACTGTGTGTGTTTGGCTACGAGTTCGAAACGTCATTGTAAACTTGTATTGTGCCTATTTTATTACAGATCTGCGACGCGAACATACGCACTTTTGACCCTCGCTGCCCCGTGGGACCAAGGACTCCAAACAACGCGTTCGTCTAGCGGTACTCCTGCGCACCGAAAGGTGAACGAAGGCCTGCTAAACGCCTGCGGCTTTTTCTTGGGTAAGCTGTAAAAAACCCGCGTCGGTTATCGAACGATATTGATTATATGCATTAATATGTGCATTCGACCACTTGCTGTAAGTTGGCTTCTCTGCAAGTCTTGTTTTCTAACCAAAAGGACTCGTTCCCCCTCGCAATGTTAAGAAACGAACAGAGGAAAGATCTCTTTTCTTTCCAGCTGTTGTCTTCGAGATTACCCAGCTATACCTGACGAAAGTTCAATACCTATATATACCTCAAAATACAGGACGAAGGGACTAGGGATTGTAGTGCCTTGCCCCCATTCGTTACGCTCCCTCCCTACGACACGTTCGCTACTCGAAAGTGTGAGTACGCTGCAAAAAGCGCCTGCTTCTTTTCGTTTCAGCAAGAACTAGAAGAGTGTTGTGTGATAACGAGACCTTTTGGTTGGAATACGAGCCTTACAGAGAAACTGACTTGTATTCCTGCGAGTGATCGATTGTCTGAATTCGCTGAAGCTGCATGCATAAGACGGGCTAGTTATGCATATGAATGCTTGTTAAAGTACAAATTTAGTGTTATGGCAGCAGCAACCAAGTATTCAATATGTTTGAAATCTCTTTACTGCCTAAGAAACCGTAGCGCTTGTGTTGTGCAGGTAATGTTAACACATTTTTGTTTATATATCACTGTGAAGCTACAAGGCTATCCTTACTATGATGCTTGCTTGGACAGCCCTGTGACACGTTGCCAACATTCCTGTGAATGTTTACCACCTCACTGTGGGCTAGTTGGTATGGATCTTTGATTGTATACTAGAACATGCAAAAGGCAGACTTAAGTGGATGTCATTGTTTGGTTATGCAGGAGACAGTGACTACCCACTGGAGTCATGGCTGCTTACACCAATGCCAAGTCATCCCAGACCCAACTTGCTGTCCCTTCTCTACTATCACCTTACAGCCTGGCACAGTTGGCTGTGGTCACTAGCTGTGTGGCAAACATGCTTAAACCGAAAAGCGTAGCGTTACAGCAAGGTAATAAATAACCATGACGCTTATTGGAATCAGAAAATGGCACCATGATGTTTTACTGCCACATATACTCAGTAGAAGCACTTATTTCTTGGCCGCTATATTTCACTCGAGTGTTTTTATTGAGAAAGAGACATCGTACATACCAACACACTTACCTTGATGTACAACGACCATACAACATCGCCATGTATATTGCAGAATAATTATTGGGCTCAAAGAAGCCGCTCCCTTTCAACATATTGAAGCTACCTATACAAATAGGTACTGTATGCATGGTGCAGTGTGCAAAACACTTACATATCAGAGGTAAAAATGCCAGCTGGATGGTATACTACTAGAGATCTTGCTCGCAGTGCTAAATGCTGTAACAGCTGTTAGGAGAATGGTACTAGGCTGCAGTGCCCACAATGATTGCTGAATGATTACAAAATTTTAGTGAAAATAAAATAAGCATCACACATACATTGTTAAGGCAATGCGTGAGCAGATGTTATGTACACTAATAAAACGTGTAAACCTGCAAGGGGACTGCTGAGCAGCTTGAAGACAGTAGAGGCAGCTGAAACATGAGCATTCAAAAATATTTTACACCATAAACATGGTAGAACGAGAGAAATAAGATGGCTACTCAATACAAAACAGCACTAAACAAGGGTTGAGGAGGAACCTTGGTTTGCTAGCCAAAATTGAAATGTGGGCTCGGCTCCTCAACCCTTGTAGCGCTCTTTCATACACCATAAACATGTGATAAGCACCCCTTTACATAATTGTCACCTACTTTTGACCTTGGAATTTATTTTCCAAGTCGTTTTCAACAAATAATCAGAAAAAGCATCTTTTGTGCAAACTGGCCTTTCAATTGAAATGGTTTGTACATAATGCACACAACATGGAAAGGTAATAGAATGAGGAATGTGTGTAAAATGAACATCTTTTTGAAACACTACACAGACTCCATGATGGCACTTCAAAACTAGCACACATTCTTCGCCTTCAAGGTAATCTGCACATCTCACTGGTGGGCCCCTTGTTTATAATAAGACTAGGGAAATTAAGCAGATTCACCAGCTCGCCTCCGGCATCGCGCACCAAGCTTGCGTCATGTGTTTGCCTTTCCCGTCAAAAAGGGGTGGGGGGATACCATTCAACATGAACAGACACTGACAACGTTCCAACAATGTGCCACTAACAAACACAGCCTGCTGCGCGAAATACAACATACTACACATCCCTGTCCAGACCTGGCTGAACAAGCTCGTCCTCTCCTCGGTCACTATAACAAATTTCTGAATAGGGAGTATTCACTGACGCGCTGTGCGCGGTGCATTGTGGGTAATTGAGGCGCAGTCGACCATTTTTGTGTCCACGGAACGAACAAGGCGAACATACGTTTCAAGTGCTGTCGTGCGCCGGTTCTACAAGCAGTGGCATCCGCAACTATATGTTTATTGAGCTATCATAGACTAATAGACGCGTGCACGGTGTAAACAACGGAAGCTGAAGAGCTGCTCAAACGACCTCGGCATTTTGAGGTTCCGGAAGTACACACGAACAACTCCACTCGAACGAGACACCTCAGTGAGATGTGACGTCACGTATGGCTGGCACGGCTCAACCGCACAAGTATCATGGAATATGAGAAATGTAAGTCAAAATGGCCTGGACTTGAATCTTCCGGATGTGTCCTAGCAGCCAGCTCTTGTCACTATCCGTGCACGACTGTTCTTCACGCACTCGGAAGACACATTCCCGGTAAAAGAGCAGCGCGGCAATGTATCGCTTCCAGTCATGCGCATGCATGGAGCACGCCGCCAGCACCTCCTCGTCGTGTTTTGCTGCAATAAAATCCTTCACAGAGGGCTCGCTAAACTTTGTGTTTGCCGTACTTGTCTCATTCGATCAGAAGAAGTTGGATGTTCACATTAGTTCGCATCGTCTGTGTCGGCTGCTAATCGAAGCAGACCGCATGCAGATTCGGCGAAGGAACGTAGGCGGGCAGTTCTTTTGCAGAAGGTTTGAAGAACTTTATAAACTTATTTATCTCTAATAACAAATCAAGTTCAGCTTGGCCAAAACTGCGCCGCATTTCAAGAGTTTGATATCTTTGATTGTCTTATGCGAAAGCGTTTGACTGCGTAGATAACAGCAGATTGTGGCAAGCTCTGCAAGAGTCTTACTGATTGGTTTCCGATTGAGAAAGGAGTGCGGCAAGGCTGCATACTGTCGCCCTGCCTATTTAACCTATATGCAGAGTGCATCATGAGGAAGGCCGGTCTGGACGAGTCTTCAGCTGGAGTGAAGATTGCTGGAAAACGTTTCAACAACCTTAGATATGCGGATGATACCACTTTAATGGCAGAAAGTGAAGTGGAACTCAAGAGACTTCTGATGCGCGTACAAGAAGAGAGTGAGAAGTTTGGGCTTAAACTGAACATTAAAAAGACAAAGATCATGGCGTCTTGCCCTATCAAGTCCTGGAGCATCAATGGACAAGAAGTGGAAGCTGTGACCGATTTTCTGTTCTTGGGCTCCAAGATTACCTCGGAAGGAGACTGCAGCCATGAAATTAGGAGACGCCTGCTTCTGGGAAAGAGAGCAATGGTTAGCCTTGACCGCCTAGAGCAGAGACATTAGTCTGCCAACCAAGATCCGTATAACCCGTGCTATGGTCTTTCCAGTTGTGATGTATGGATGCGAGAGTTGGACTGTGAAAAAGGCTGACCGCCGAAGAATTGACGCGTTTGAATTGTGGTGCTGGCGAAGACTCTTAAGAGTTCCATGGACTGCCAGAAGATCAAATCAGTCGATATTGTCGACCATAAACCCTGACTGCTCATTGGAGGGTCAAATTCTAAAGTTAAAGCTCAGCTACTTTGGTCATCTGATGAGAAGAGAGGAGTCGCTGGAGAAAGATTTGATGTTGGGAAAGGTTGAGGGTCGCCGGAGAAGGGGTAGGCAGCAAACACGTTGGTTAGATGGCATCCTCGAGGCAGTGCAGATGAAGTTATGTGATGTTAGGAAGACAGTGAGAGACCGGAAAGCGTGGCGTGACATGGTCCATAGGGTCACGAAGAGTCGGACACGTCTGAACGACTGAACTGAACTGATCTGGAAAGTAGCGAAACTCTCCTCCCTTTGGCTGCTTTCCTCCTCAATTCTCCTCTGATTTCACTCTTCCACCGGCGGGAGCGCTGCGCACGGCACGCTGAACCTGCCTGCGCTCGAGGGGCGCCGCGGAAGGGTCAATGGTAGTGAATGGCGGGGGCTTGTTGTGCTGCTTTTTAAAGCGTTAATTTAAATCTGCTTTGCACAGGTAAATATATAATCAATTTGAAAATGCTATGTCTGGTTTTAGCGGCACATATTGCTCGCAACAACAAAGAAGGAAGAAGAAGACACGCACAAAACGGCAAAAAATGTTTGCACTCAGCATCGCGCTCGGGTACTCTGAAGCATCAAGAACGGGAAATAAACTGAGCAGGCAATTATGGTGTCATCTGTGTTGGGTGACAGATAGATGACCCTGAATGAGGGTCAATGCCCCCTTCAGAAATCTTCAGCATCTTTGCGCGTGAGCGGCAAACCGGCGAATTCTGACATCGATCGCTTCTGGCTAACCTATAAGCAAAAGCGTCGATTGTTTTATGCCTTCATTTTCAAATCGCATCTGTAAGAAAACGATGAAGCAATGTTCCTACGGCTGCTAATCAGAGGCAGTGTAGGTGCAAAAAGTGGCTTATTTCTTCGCAAAATTAATTGATCAGCAAAGTGACTCAGGCAAAATAGCGTCTTATTTTATTGGCACAATAGTGGTTTGCTTTAAAGGTCGTAAGATGTGGCGCATACTAAAAAACACAGTTCCAAATACAAAAGAAATGTAGCGATAAACACTGTTGCACATTGGAACGTAGCATCTTTGATTCTACTGACACAGCGCTGGTCGCTTTGAAAAGGGTCGTAAGACATGGCGCAGGCACAGTAATTCAAAGAACACATTTCCAAATAAAAATAAATGCACAGAAAATCACTGTTAGACAATTGGAAGATGCTGAGAACCATTAACAAAATGAAAAGATATGAAAACAAAGCGCAAGCAAATAACTTTCGTACGAACATTTTTCACACACGCTGCAATCCAATTTTAATTTCGATGATAATAAACTTCTGATATGCACGAGAATATCTTCAAAAGATGCAAGCAGTTACCAGAAATTTTGAAGTATTTACAGATTCATTCAGGCGACAGACAAAATAATAATTGTATACAGATTTTCAAACCACAACTTTTACAAATGTTTCAAATTAATAAAAAATGAAATTACGAATGCATACTGTCACCGAATCTGAGCTGCAGCGACCCGCATGCCTAAGTTTTTGCTACCGCATTTACTGCTAGTCACTGGAGATAATTTGGAGGCTTCATCTCGGACAAGGATCTGGATCCCTACTTTCGCGAAAACACTCACAATCTCTTTTACAACATCGTGGCAGGCTGGGAAGCAAGATACCAATGAAATGCTATCCCTTATCCGGGCCTGCAGTTGTGCAGTGCTGATTGAAGTTTTGAGGAGAGCCTCTCTGTTACTGCGGAAAAAGTTATCAACAATTTTTACAGTTTTGATGACGCTGGTGATGGGTTCGTCAGTGACATGTGAGACTGAAAAATTCAACTCAATTAACCTTGCAGTTGCCGTTTTGGTAATCAGCGAAGCGCGGCAGTCGTTCTGTTCGACTGTTCTACGTTCTGTTTCTGTTCTACTTGAACACTGAAACGCGCAGCAGCGCGGCATCGCGCGCACGAAACTGCACGCGCGCAAGCCACAGGAGCGGCACGAGGCAGTTTAATGGCGGCAGTGAGAAAATAAAAAACAAGCAAAACAAGATTTTGCGTGCGCTGATGACGTATGGTGACGTGTTGGCAACGTGTGAATGAGAGCCAATGGCCCCTTCAGAAATCTTCTGCATCTTTGCGCGTGAGCGGCAAACCGGCGAATTGTAACATCGATCGCTTCTGGCTAACCTATAAGCAAAAGCGTCGATTGTTGTATGCTTTCATTTTCAAATCACATCTGTAAGAAAACGATGAAGCAGTGTTCCTACAGCTGCTAATCAGAGGCAGTGTAGTTGAAAAAAGTGGCTTTTATTTCTTCGCAAAATCAATTGATCAGCAAAGTGACTCAGGCAAAATAGGGTCTTATTTTATTGTCACAATACTGGTTTGCTTTAAAGGTCGTAAGATGTGGCGCATACAAAATACACAGTTCCAAATACAGAAGAAATGTAGCGATAAACACTGTTGCACATTGGAACCAAGTAGCATCTTTGATTTTACTGACACAGCACTGGTCGTTTTGAAAAGGGTCCTAAGACTGGCGCAGGCACATTAATTGAAAACACACATTTTCAAATAAAAATAAATGCACAGAAAAACACTGTTAGACAATTGGAAGATGCTGAGAAACCTTAACGAAATGAAAAGATATGAAAACGAAGTGCAAGCAAATAACTTTCGTACGAACATTTTTCACACACGCTGCAATCCAATTTTAATTTCGATGATAATAAACTTCTGATATGCACGAGAATATCTTCAAAAGATGCAAGCAGTTACCAGAAATTTTGAAGTATTTACAGATTCATTCAGGCGACAGGCAAAATATTAATTGTATGCAGATTTTCAAACCACAACTTTCACAAAAATGGTTCAAAATAATAAAACATGAAATTACGAACGCATACTGTCACCGAATCTGAGCTGCAGCGACCCGCATGCCTACGCTTTTGCTACCGCATTTACTACTAGTCACTGGAGATATTTTGGAGGCTTCATCTCGGACAAAAATCTGGATCCGTACTTTCACGAAAACACTCACAATCTCTTTTATAACATCGTGGCAGGCTGGGAAGCAAGATACCAATGAAATGCTATCTTTTATCAGGGCCTGCAGTTGTGCAGTGCTGATTGAATTTTTGAGGAGACCCTCTCTGTTACTGCGGAAAAAGTTCTCAGCAATTTTTACAGTTTCGATTACGGCTGGCGATGGGTTCGTCAGTGACATGTGAGACTGTGAAAAGTTCTTCAACTCAATTAACCTTGCCGGTGCCGTGTTGGTAATCAGCGAAGCGCGGCAGTCGTTCTGTTCTACTATTCTATGTTCTGTTTCTGTTCTACTTGAACACTGAAACGCGCAGCAGCACGGCATCGCGTGCACGAAACTGCACGCGCTCAAGCCACAGGAACGGTACGACGAGGCAGTTTAATGGCGGCAGCGAGAAAATAAAAAACAAGCAAAACAAGATTTTGCGCGCGCTGATGACGTATGGTGACGTGTATGTTACGTCAGGGGGGCCGGCAGCCAACGACAAACCAGAAAACCCGCCCTCACTCTCTCTTTGCAGAGGGGAGCGTAGAGGAGCGAGGAGGAAAGTGCCGGGAGAGGGAAACGGCGGCAAAGATCTTACAATTTCGCTACTTTCCAGAGATAGAGGGGTTTGACAAAGCGCAAGTTACAAACAGCCACGGAAACGGGAGAAGAACGAGAAGTACGGCTTGCCAAGCGACGTGCACAGTATGCAGCTAGACGGCAGCGTTCGACAACCGATGCCGAGGTGAAGGATGAAGCTCCGAGTACTTCTACTCGGTTCGAGCGGCGAAATGCTACCAAACGGAAAATGCGTGCTGAAGAAACTCCTGAACAGCGGGAACAGCGCCTTGTAAAGGAGCGTGCTTACCGGAAGAAGCAAAGTGAGAAACGAAAGGAGCAGCGCGCAGAACAAATGCTAGTATGCTTCGCATCCTAGGCTTAACCATAAGCTAAGCCAGACCCATTTTTTTGGTTCGAAGTATGTACCATTATATTTCTGCCCATTTTCTAGGTTCTAATTCGACGCGGGGTCGCATGAATGATTCCTTAATTGATATGCAGCTCTGCGGTTTACGACAAACGCGAGTAATACAATATTTCCTTAAAGCACTCCTGTGAGCAGTGCGTAAAAAGCATCCGAAGGAGTGCAAGATGACTATGTGAGCCTTCACAGCTGCCAACATGTGCAAAGTTTCAGGTACTGTCGCGCTGAAAAAAAAAAAAAAAGAAAACGACCACAGTCACGTTCGCGAACTCCGCTGTTTGAATTGTTTCTCCCCGTTCTTTTTTCTGGTTGATAGCAAAAACACGCTAATGTCCTGATTTATTGCATTACGGACAATTGTAGAAGGCTTTTGCTGCAACCCAAATGTAAACATTATGCAAGAAATTTAAACAGCGGAACCCGTAGGCACGCCTTTGCTCACATTTCATTTTATTGCCATTACACGTGCGTGTCGTGCATTACAGGACAATTTGAAGGTAGCATGCTATAGGGCGATTCCATGTAAGTTCAAACAAAGGATGGTCGGCCGACCTTATAAAATGATTTTAAAATTTGATATATTGTTGCCCAATGACTAGAAAGACGATATATGCAATTGGTTTTGCTGCCAAATTTTTGTTTTTCGGGGCATAGGAAGTTAATAATAACGAAGGAGTGGAGTGCCGCGCTTATGTTCTCTTTTGTTTTTGACAACTTTGGTTATTCATTACATCGATTACAGAAATTATAATAAAGTTAGGTAGCTGAAAATGGTCTCACTAAAAATATGCATGCTTTTGTTTGCATTCAGATAATTTTTTTTTTTTTGGGGGGGGGGGGGGGAAGTGTAGATTTTTTTATATACATGAACAATAAAGGAGAGGTTGGTGCCACATAGCGGTTTCGGCTACTCCTTTCCACCAAATTTATAAGAAACACCTAGTTTGTTTTTATGAAATTTCTTAATATATAATAATTGGTTTTCACAGGAAAGGAAAGGCGTAGTATCTGTCACAAATTTTCTCTGGACACCTGACCCGCGCCTTTAAGGAATTGGGAGGAGTGTGGGAGTGAAAGCGGAAAGAGAGAAAAAGGTGCCGCAGTGGAGGGCTAAGGAGTAATTTCGACCACCCGGGAGCACTGTAACCCGGGTATCTTTACGTTCACTGACACCGCACAGCACACGGACGCCCTTCTTTTCGCCTCCATCGAAAAGCAGCCGCCGGCGGTCGTTATCGAAACAGGGTGCTCCGGCACAGTAGTCGGGCACCACCGCGGGCACCGCGGCGGGGCGAAATCGGCACAGGAAATGAAAATTTGCCTATTTTGCAGGCCTTTGTCTCAAAAAATGTTTTTGATAGAGCGGCAATGCTTCCACACTATGTTCTCAGCATATTTATCTATCAAACTGCGAAAGCAGCTATTTATATAACGTTTCAATATACAGACGTACGATCGCGCTAATTTTAAGAAAACAGCTAACAATGAAAATTTCTGAAGACAAATAATTTTTCTTATATTTCTTAAACTTTGTCCACCTATTCTCCTTTGCTTCAGCTTTCAAGTTCATTGAAAATATATAGCACAATTTTGTTGCGCTAGTAATTACAGCCACTCCGATAACGCCCTTTCGCAAGTCTCAGCACACGATGCAGGATTCAAGATTCTACGACATTTGTGAATCGCACACTGTTTTTCAACTGTGGCATAATATTGAATTTTGTCATTTATGTCTTGGCGTTGCAAATTAGCTGACAGACACCGTAGTAAATGATTCGGAAATTTGTACGCGTGGTGTTCCTGATGCGCTTGTGGCATCGGGCAGCACAGAGATGTTTTTCGAGTCTTATACCTTCACCAAAACACGGATTTCGCAAAAATACGATAAAGCTCAATGAGCAAGCAACGTATTCCAAATATTATTAGTGAAATGTAGAATTTGTGAAGGTCATGGAGAAGTGTCTCATTAAAACAGAATGTTTCTTGGCTGCAAACGTTTATTTTAATCATTCGACGGCGCACATTACCTTCATTCCTGTGCACAGTTTCTTTGTTTCTTTCATGCAGTCCTATGCATGCCTGCATGAAGTGTGAACCACAGATCGAACGCGCGGCAAAAGCCCCAATCTGACCGTGTGGATGCCGTCGTCTGAGATAGACACGCGCATCCGGTTACAGATAGCTTTGCTTTTTTTGTGTTCGATAGTACACTTTGCCACTGGAGCGCCACGTTCATTCTGATACCATCTGGCGCAGCGCAGTTTCTCGTGTGGCAATGGTTGTCGCGCCCGCGAGTTTGAAGCGGGCGCTCAAACCTCTCCGACAGCGCTTTGATCTTGCTTCCTTCACCGCCATGTAATCAGCGTGTGGTTGCGATGCAAACAAGAGGCGGATAGAATAGCGAATCTTCATTTCACATGCGCTGAACAGCTACCCAAGAGGCATTGCACCGGCGGCATTATGTCATGGAGCTTCTCTTTAATTGGCCAGGCGTGGCAACAATCCGGTAGAAGCGCGCCCGGTGCGTGCTCCGGAGCGGCGAGCGCAGCGTGTCGTCTGCTCGAGCAGACGACGCGTCTCTGTTTGCTCGGAAATAGAGTTATTTGTTTAGTCAGCGTTACGAAAGGTTATATCTGCTCAGAAGTTGGGGTGTAAATATCGCAAAATAAATATCTAAGGGTTGGGGCCTTTTAATGCTGATTTAAGTGCGAAATTATCAGCGCGCGCGCCAGTGCTTCATAGGCACGCCAGCAGAACCAGCGTAGAGGATGGCCCCAGAACACGTGCTGCCCCTAGCGGCTGCCCTCTCTTCCGGTCACACAAACCCGGTGCTGGGGCCCGATCCTCGATATTCGCCTTCCCCTGGCGGCGCCATATTGTCTTTCTGATTGGCTCTGAAAAGAGTCACGTGCTTCAAACTTGTGGCGCGAAACCATCAGTTGAGGCAAGCACTTTTAGCGGTTACGTCAAAATGACGTAGCCGTGAAAATTGATTTCAACCGGAGCTATCCTTGTTGCCTGGATGACAAATACGAATGATTTTGGAGTGGAAGCAAAGTTACTGATGGTGGTTTGGAGAACACTTACGCTCGATTAACCAATGTGATGAAAATAATGGCATACTGGGAAGGAGCGGATGCTCAAATTTGATTGGCTGGAGCTATGTCACGTGAAACACGTGATACGCAGCCATATTTAGATTACGTCAAATTGACGCGTCATGACGTAACTGATGTGCCGCCATTACCGAAAATGCTGACGTTTGGCCGCCATAATTTCGCCGAGTGGCGAGGTGCCCGAATTATGCTAATGAGACTATGGCGACAGGCAAGCTGATTTATGCAGCCGTTAGCCTAACGTAGTTTCTTAGCTTGTTATTAAAAGTAAAAGGATAACTTTATATACACCTTGCATGGCTTTTAAACGCAATGGAAAGGCAAATTATGAGCGCGTATGAAATAAAGGACGCTTGAGACAATCTGTAATAAGGGCAGAAGCTTGCGGCCGCGTGACGGCGCTAACTGCTTTCTTATTTCAAACCCTTTCTTCCCATGGTAAGAAATCATTGGTCTGTGCGGTTATGATAACCCAGCAATGGCGGCGGCCATGGAGGGAGGCATGAAGGGAGGTACGCTTTCATTATAGTGAACTAGAATATATATTCTAGTTCACTATAGCTTACATGGAGGAAAGAAAGAACTTGTACGCTTATGAGTGGTCTTCGTGCCGTTCGTCGTCTGCAAGTAGTGATCGAGGATTTGCTGCAGCACAGCAATGCTGTCAAATTGTCTTGAAAGATAGCTCGTCAGTACAGTCAGATCAGTCATCTGACGAGGAGTGTAGTGTGGCGGCTTTGCAAGCTCCGAGGCGAGAATTGTCCTGCGCTCGGAATGTTGAACTGTTGAGCTACTGGTGCTTCGGGTGTGATCGCCAGTGGTGAACGCCTCTGATGTTGGATGGCACGAAATGTATTCGTTCGACCGAGCGACAAGCTCCCGGAATGTGTCGGGCTTCTCGATGGGTGTCGACCAGCAAGGCAACGCAATCAATCTGCTGGAAATGGTGCAGCACGTCGAGCATCACAGAGGTAAGTGCAATAAGAAAACCTGTAAAGGTGACTGTTCATACAGCGTCATTCGCATTCAAGTTTTACGCAGGCGGGAAATGACTGAAGATTAAAGGAATACTCACAGGACGCATGCGGCGAATCCGATATTTTTAATCAGCACTTTGCGTTGCTTTTAGCTGCATATTTCTACGACGCATTATAATTTTCTTCAACTTCTCTACACTGCACGAACTTAAAAAAAAAAAAAAAAAAAAAAAACTGAGTGTGCTTGTAGTTGTCAAGATTTCTTGGTTAATGGTTTCGACGACCGAGAAAGGAAAAACAAGTGAAATCGCCTGATATAAGTCGTTCCTTTAATTGCAAAAAAAGAAAGAAAAAGTTAGCCACAATACAATTTCCGCCACCAAGCCGTCTTTACCTGTTACGGAAATGGTTCACTTAGGTTTAGGTTTTGCACTGACCATTTCTTGCATTCATAGATTACACTTTACCGCAGCCTAGCTTGTAGCTTTGATGATTTTGAATGTTCCTGTGCCATGCGTGTTTGATATTTTATTTGCATATAATTTAGGCACTAAACATTTGCAGGTGATCGTGTGGACCTTGTGCAGCCGTTGCAGCACTTCCAATCCGAGTCATCATGTGGTCGAGAAGTCCTGGGGCCATATTCAACATCATTAACCTCTCTGCTAGGCTTGTATAATCTGGGAGGCCACGCCTTGTCCCTGGACGGCCACATCAGATGTGAAGTGCTATGCAGATGGACAGCTCTTTTTGAAGATCGTTACAGCTTGTAGTGTGTGCAGATCACATGACATTGACGCCACCTGCAAATGGTAATCGCAGCAGGAACATCAACAAGTACAAGGAAGAGGACGTGCAACATTTATATTAACTCGGACAGGAACAACTTGATCACCTGCACTTGAGATTTTCACTCGCTGTCATGATTTTGATATATGCCACAAGTGATCAATGTGCACATTCTTACTGCTTCATGTTCGATAGCATACTGCTGAAAAGCCGTCCAAGTCTTAATTTTTTCTGTGGTTTTGAGATATAACCATCTCTTTGGTGTACATTTTGTTGATAGCATGTGCAAGAACCAAGTTCAGCTTTGGGGTGGCGCAGTGGTTACGGCGCTCGACTATTGTTCCCAAAGACGCGGGATCGAATCCCGGCCTCGGCGGCAGCTTTTCGATGGAGGTGAAAAGCAAGGCGCCCATGTGCTGTGCGATGTTAGTGCACATTAGTGCGATGTTAGAACCCCAGGTGGTCGAAATTTCCGGAGCCCTCCACTACGACGTCTCTCATAGTCTGAGTCGCTTTGGGACGTTAAACCCCACAAACCAAACCAAACCTTTCCTTGGTGCTATAATTTTTTGTCTACCATCTGCAGACATACTGAGTGTATTCTACAAGTGCTGTGGCCCTTGCTGAGAGCTGTCATTCTTTGTTGTATACTTTGCTTTTTTGTGTTCTGCTTAAACTCAGTGTGCATTTTATTAAGTGCTTCATGTCAATGAAACACAGGAAGGTACAAAAACGTTCTCCTTCTACCTCCAGAAGTGCCATTCTGAGTAGGACATGCGGGCAGCAACAGTTCACAATTCACTTTGGTGTTTGTGGCAAGCAGGCAGCCTGCGATGTACTACTTCAGTGAGAATATTTGACATACGTGCACCCTGGTGGATGTGTCTGCAGTCGTTTACCATAGCAGAGTCCATTTCGTTACACCTATCTTGTGTGCTACTAGGGTGAAATGTGAGGTGCCCACTGTGTTTTTCCACAAACTGCAGAGTGAAGCGAGCTGTGCTTCTTTGTATTTGGTTGCCTTTATGCTTGTTTTCTATTGCTTCCTTCATATGCTGAATGTAGATGAACAGCAATCAACTAGTTTTCCCAAGGATAATTTGTGCATCTATTTGGTGGTCATTGTCTTTCATTGTTGTATGCACGGAAAATGAGGCCCCCGCCAACTTGTCAACCCATTTTGGCAATTTTAGATTCCACTTTTGCAAAATTTGCCAGTTTCATTTTGCACTGCAATTACTGATGCTTTGTAGTGATGTTAATCAAGATCCCAGATAACCTGTTTAACCTCTGCATCATTTGTGTGGCTCGGCGATCAATGAACATTTTTGTATTCTTCAGTTTTTTCACAAAGGCAACTATTGACTTCTCTGTTTTGTAACTAGGTGATATTGATGTGCATGTGCACCCACTGGCAAAAGTTCTTGAAGGTGGCTTCGCAGGGGAAAGAATGCATTCATTTGTGTACGGGATAAATTGCTTGACATTTCATGTTTCACTATATAACTCATAGTCACAGTAATGATGCACAAGCGCAGGAGTGAAATAAAAACTTTTTGATAAGATTGTCCTTCATAAATTTTTGACTGCAGCTCTACAAAATGCTTTGCTCCTTTTGTGCATTGCTACATATCTTGTTCCATAAAATACCTCCCTCCATGATAGCGTTGTGTGTAGTCCTTCCATACCTCTATTATGAGGCTGCTATCTGGGCCATTTGCTTCTTGACACATTCTTGCTGCTGCCACATGCCCTCCGGCACTCACATATGTTAAAAGAGGGTTGGTAAAGCTCACATATTCATGCTCTAAGCCACTGGAGACTGGCTTCATCACTTGAGATGTTTATCGAATGATTGCAGCTGTGTATAACTGCTTCATTACTTTTTTTCTGTTAGTTGCTTTTGTAGCCTTCATTGTTCTTTGTGAGCTTTAAATTGAGAATTTTAAGGAAGGGGCACAAATTTTATGCCAATCACTTTCATTTCATTTATGTAGAAGCACTTTCAAGGAAACTTGTGTTTCATCATCACTTTTCAACATTTTGTACCATTGTGCTAGTACTGAGTTGTATAACTTTTTGCTCTCATAAGTGACAGCTGCGCTAGTTTCACTTACACCTATCCTATTGTCGCATGTGTTTTCTATGTTATCTAGTATCCCTATGCTTTCCTATTATATCAGCTTCAGCAATCCTCTCTGCATTTAACCCTCAGAATGTGTTGCATATTTTGCACGTCTGCTATGTGTACAGCCTAAATTGAACACCACAATATATTCTTAAGATTGCATTCAAAAGATAACTTCCTGAAGGTACAATCCTATTGAACACAGTAGACGTCATACTATCCATAAGTGAGCCATTCTTTTTCATGATGTATTGAAGAATTTGTGAACAAAGCGATTTCATTTTATCTTGACCACATTCATCTGTTGTTTCTGTGGTACAGCCTCTGCCACAGCTGCATCTATAACTCGGCTGTTGACACTGTGGTCAAATGTCTTGCGAGCCAGCAGAGCCTAATGTAGCGTAGATGTTCAGCTATTGGCTTCTTGCTTTTTTTTTTTTTGATGCAGCAACGTTAAAGCCTTTCTTCTGCACAAAACGCGACGTTGTGAGTGGAAAATCTTGGGCACATTTCAGACAGGTGACATGGCCGAGTACTCAGTGTGATGTCTCTGGCTTCACCTTTGAGATGAATGTGTGAGGTGATAAACCTTGCAGGATCTTTGGGTAATAAGACAGGCAACCCTTAGGCCATGGAAACGCATCCGTACAGCTTGGTTAGAGTGGGCTTTATAGGTATCTAGACAAGTGGTCTTCCACATAATTGGATAACTTACAGGTATATGCTACTGATATGTATCATAGAATAAATACTAGATGTTAGCAGTAGCAAAGTCGATTCACACGAATGAGAGTCTGCAGACAGGAGCCATAAAAGCTGTTGTGTCATAGCGGTAAATGCTGAGCTTGCGTGTCCCCACAATTGTTTTTAGAGCATGAAGTTTTCAAGTGCTGTGCTGGTTTGCCTGATAGCCGTCACATTGAGTGACTTGCTGAAATAATGCTTAAGGCTTGTCTTCCTGAGACAAACATTTCTCCTTTTTGGTAGACTGCATAAAGGGAACATTCTAGGTGTGGCAGGCATTTATGCACAGATAAAATCATTCTTACACACACTATAACTACCTTTGCCCTGTCCATAACAGAATCAGGGAATACTTGCTCTGTCCCAGGTGCCGACTACCATTTAAATGACGAGTTCCATAATCTTTGATACTGGTAATACTGCGGAACGCATAGCATCCCTTGACTGTAGTTGCAGCCTAGTGGTTTGAGCATTTGGGGACCAATCCTCAGTGGTGTTGGGTACTCATTGGTAAAACAGTGGGTGCTTGCTTTGCTGGTGCTGGGGTTATCTTGGGCCAAACACTTGGAGAATGGGTTTTTGACCCTATCTTGTGTTCCCTTGCTTTGTATAACTAATTTCTCTTCTTTGGTCTCCAAGGCCGTGCCACCTTTCAGATATGGCGATGAGCTGTACAACAATACTGTAATTACTTGAATGTGTGACAGCCTTTCATTTTAGGCTGTGTATTGTAGAGTGTGCAGTGCTGTAAATAAATTTTGTATTGTTTTGTATATTGTAATTTTCAGTTTTCTTATAAGCAAGGCTTCATGTCAGGTGCATGTAAAAAAAAATGCCAAAAAGTACCGAAAGCAAATGATACACCAATTGTTAGTCAACGACGAGCTGTTTAAAGCTACAGGGAATGTGTTACGTGAGTAGCAGGTCTCTTAAAGTGTGCATGTTTTGCCAAAATAAAGGACAGAAGCTATACTGCAACCTGTTGGAAGAACCATGCATACAAGACGCACTAGCTGCAAATCATACGCTCATTTAAATCACGTTTAGTTTTCCAATGATATGCAATCAGAATGTCGAAAAAGTAAATTTCATGCTTTATTCCCATATTTATGCCCGTATTCAGGTGAGGTTCATTTGAGCATGTTTTTGAGTCAGAGTGTAGAGAGTGGATGTTAGACAGTTGCGCGTTGGACATTATGCATTGCTGGAAGAGCACACAGGGGATGGCACAGCCAATACAAATCATACAGTATTATCACCTGGCATTAATGAACCTTTGCCAAAAAATCCAGAACACCACCCTGATGTGCTGCAGGCCACATTGCTGCAGGCCTTGCAATTCATGCCTCTTTTTGTCGAATATTGTTCCTGTGCATGCTTCTGTTTTTCTTTTTTGTTGCTGTTACTTTTTACTTACGGTGTCTTTAAAGTCACGCTTGCTTTCCCCTTTGGCTCCCTTGCTTCACTCAGAGACAGGTTCGGGCTTTGTGTATATAGCATGTGCACTGGTTAATGTGTGCATGAATGCTACATTCAATTGACAATTGCTTCAAGAAAATGGTTTCCGTACTGCATCTAGCTCATTGTAATTAGGCATCATATATCATATTCACTCTTCATGTCTGTTCCTTCACTTCCTGATCGTCAAATAGTATATGTGAAGGCATATCTCTAGCCGACCTCATCACCCTTCTCTCCTCTGAGGAATCATGCTGCACTGAAAGAAAGTGCCGGATGCTATTGCAAGTGCAAAACTGGTAAACAGTAGCAAAGGAACTAGGCTGTACCTGACAAATTTTGTTTCTCTTGTGACATTGTGGTGTGATGTGCACCTGCATCAGACGAGCAGTGTTGCTACTTTTATAAAATGTTTTTATGCAACATACTCAGAAACCAAGCAGAATAATACCGACAGCTTTTTTTTTTTTATTATTATTATTTTAACGAGGCATCTGCCACAACAGAGTGACACACTCTGCATGCGGTGAAATGTGCATACAGCGTGCTGTGTCTAATTCAGGGCACATTAAATGCCATCAGCGTGAAAGCTAACCTGTTGCTGCCAGTGGGCATCTGGATACACTTTTCATTGCATTTTCATTGCTGCCAGAAAATCTTATCTGCTTATTTTTGCGGCTGCGTGAAAACGTCCCCGCCGCGATGGCTCAGTAATGATTATAGACGCTCGGCTCTCTGACCCGCAATATGTGCGTAGCCCAGCTACGACGATCGCATTTCGATGGAATTAACACGCTAAAGGTGGTCCGATGTCAGCGCATGCTAAGATCGCCAGATATATGGCCTAGTCGAGCTCTCCACTATGCGTGTTTTCACTACGCCGCTCCAGTCGGGCCGATATCCGCACGCTACGCCACAAAAGCCGACACGTATACCCGGCCGTAGCAGACTTGCTAACATGATGGAAACGGTGGGCTGCCGCAGGCAGTTTCCAACGACAGTGATACCCTGAGAAGGCCAGCGTTGTCGTCGGATAGGTGCGTCTCTTCTCTAGAGGCAACTGCAGCCCGAAAATCTGTTGGGCGCTTCCAATTCTCAGTATTCGTAAACAAATTCTTTAATCCTGATACTCGCCGATTTCTCTGCGCGACTAAGTCCATAAATGAAACACGGACAGCTAGCAACATGCAGGCATCTCAAGTGAGGCATCGCTCACACTTGACGACCGGCTGTTTGTGGGGTTTGCGTCGAGTACCGCCGTTCGCTCAGCCTAGCTGCTGGTGGACGTCCGACAGCGTGTGTACTATGATGCACTGTGGTCGCAACTACCGTTACTATAATAGTACAGTACAGCCGCAATGTATACGTAAGTATCTCACTATCTCCTCAGCCTTGCCCTGCCGCGCGACGCGTGTATGCAGCGTAAACACTGTTTGCACCGACCCTTCAGCTTCTTGGCATCGCAGCGTTGGCATTTTTGTAATCGGCGCCAAGTAGCAGACGACGGCGTTATTTTTTGTAACTTTTTTCCTTGTTTTTTAAATTTCGTCATCAATTTCTGTTTATACGCGTTTTAGCGCCGCCCCAATATTTACGTCACGTGTACGTCACAACATGGCCGAAAAGGCGAATATCGAGGATCGGGACAAGCGTTTAGGGGTAGATCGGCTGGAAACGCTGATTGGTCCAATCATATATGACGTCACAAACTACGTCATGGGTCACGTGATATTTTATGATGTCATGTCCGGATGTAGGGCGCACGTGTTTTCCCTAGACTGTCCCTGGATTCCCCATGCTTTTCAGATCCGGGCTCGGCAGCATGGCCGACGGTGACACGGTGTCGGCGGCGCGCCGCAAGCAAACGGCAGCTGCTTAGTCGATGGCCGTCGGCGGAGAGGCACGAGGCCTAGCTTGCATGCAGTGCGGACACTGTGGAAACGGCAGCGACGTCAAATAACATATGCACGCTTCGAGCCGCGAAGAGGTTTCCGAACCAGCTTGTCGCACCACACGAATTGCCGGGGAAATCACAGTTTAACTGCTTTTCCTTTATCTAGATCTGTGTGAGACCTTTCGGCGACAAAAACAATCGAGGTTCGCCAACGCAGTGTGACCTGTTCGTAGGCTGGCCGGGCGAATTTTCCAGTGACAACTGCACACCATGTTTGCGGTGATTCCGCTCTTCTGCACATTTCGTATATTTGCAACACGTTTCCTTGCAAAATAGCTTTCTCGGTGCGATGTCTTTCAGGCGCGCAGGCTGTCGGCAACGGTCGTCCGTCCCGTTGCCACGCGTCCCGATATAAATCGGTCTTTTTCTAAGCGAAATAGTTTATTATGAATTGTTTTAACCAGAAATGCGCTCGGTGACCGCTCTTATTGGCTAAAAAGGGCCTAATTTCCTCACTCCAAACTAATGCGCCGGCGAATGCAAATGATGCGGGCCGGCAACACCGCGGCGCCGGCGCTATTATAAGCACATCCTAGCTGCAATAACTAGCTAGTCGATGACTGTAGGGGGCAAAAAAAAAGAAAAAGCTTTGAGGACAAAGGGAATAGAGATGCGTACTAGGTCATTCGACTCTATAAATTTTTTAGGTCAGAATTGTGGTGCTGGGAGTGATATGTTGATTAGGAAAAAAAAAAAAACTAAATAAGCTGTAGTATTAAAGGATGACCTCTCACTGTTTTGGTTACCCTGTTGTTAAAAACAATTAGGCGCCTAATGAATACCCTATTTTCATTTGGGCTATGATTATTATAAAACTATGTAAGTCATTTCACATTGATCAGGGCTTGTTTTAGATTAAGTTTAATAAAGGAAATCCCCATCTTGCACTTGGAGCATAATGCCTTCATACCTCAAATAAAGTTGATGGAGCATATCATAAAGTCGCAATTATTACAACCGGATTTCAGATCATTCAGCCTCAGGATTTCAGGCCAACAAGAAGAAATGTTGTACTACATTGTTACTAAGGAGGTCATGTTATATATGGGTAACTATAGGAGCATTATAAGATGTGTTTTTTTAAGTAGTACAGAACTGTGCGTAGCCTTTAGAAAACATGAAAATATTGCAGCGTATATATCACATGAAGAGTAATGGCATTGTATGTTTTCTAAGTGTCAGCATATGTTTGCTGTCAAATTGAGATCCATGTGATGCATGCATCTTTTAATGACTTAGTGCTTGTTCTAATGCAACGCATGGACCATTTCAGCTTGTCATGCCTTCGCATGTCTAATATGTAATAAGCAGCATCTTAGGTCTTCTGCATTTCTTTCACAGCAACAAGTTTTGCATCCGTCATATGTGTCAATTGTGATTTTTAACTGGACCTGTAGCCTGAAACAGACTGCTGACTGCCATCACAAATTTGTTTGTTATATATTCAAACGCTGCATTTATTTTTGTTCATAAAAACATTGAAATGCTTTAATAACTTTCATTGCCTTGAGTAAATGTTTGTCATTCGTTACATTGATTGCTTGCAGTCCAGAAATTCTTTACATTCTTATTTGGCTATACCTTACACTTATAAACACATTTAAAGTTATATATGTGCTACACTATTTTTCCTTCCATTTAGTATCTCTTTCACACAACCTCAGAGTTTAAAGACAATTATTTATCAAACAGCACTTGTGAATATATCTAAGTGGGCACTTTTTTAATTGCACAATGATGACATAATGCAATGAAGAATAAGTTAATGTGGTCCACCACTTCAGTTTGCAAAAAACTTATGAAAGAGAAAGGTAGCATGCACTATAGCCAATTTTTAACAAAATTTTCTGGGCATATGCCACCTTTTATGCATCTAATATGTCAACAGCAAAAAAAAAAAAAAAAAACCCTTTCTTATACATTACTAAGGTGCAAAGATGAGTAAAACAAGTATTTGCTGAATTTCGGGCTGTCCAGACATTGTGGGATTGCTTTTCAGGATATAAAAAGGCATTTTTTTAGCATAAAGGAGGGGTTAGAAACCTTGCGGGCCCTATAGGGGTGTGAGGACTGCACTGGGTGCAGTGCTCAGGAAAGTGTGGCTGGGAATGGGAGGGGGGGGGGGGAGAGGGTGGTAATGCAAAGAGTGCAGTTAGAGAAATATATGCAAGGCAATTCACATGCTGCAATACTGTGGGCCTTAAGTTCTTTTCCTCAAGAGAATGCTTTCTCTCTTTTGTTGCTGTAAGAGAAGGTTATTGTTAAAATGAGAGATACACGTCAGTCCATCATGAAATCAAACCTGACGACCCCCACTATCACTCCGCTGCTGAAGACCACTTTGAGACTAAATGTATTCTGTTAGCAAGGCATCACTGCTCATTGGTACCTTTTTTATTTGCAAGGAGGCTACGGTAGTCCGTGCCATTGCTTTTTTATGTTGCTTGCACCTATAGCATGCAGTACCTGAAGTAGTAAATGCTGCACAATTTCATTTGCAGACAAAGCACCTATACCTTGACAAAGTAGTGGCAAAGATGGATGATTTAAAGCTCTTTCTCAAAGATGATGTGTGGCCACAGTGTGCAAGGCTATTGAGCAGAAATTCATAAAATCAAATGAGCTCAGAATATCAGTAGACAGGCACCAGAAGTTCAAAAAGAGTATGGTAGGAGAATGTGTCTGAGGTTCAGGGTTTTCATTGCAGGAAGAAAATAAAAGGGGCGATGCTTGACTGCACTGGTAGATTTTATGCCGAGCTCTGCATTAAATCAAAAGCGATTTTAGAAGCCGCAGAACATATCTGGTCCTGAAGTGAAGAGATTTCTTTATTCTACTGAGGGACCTCTCAAGCCTTAAAGTATGTATTCCGAAGCTTACATCCTTCTACAACAAGCTGTCTGATAGAACACATTTCATCAAAATGCCTTGGCTGAGGAGACACCTCAAATTAAAGTGGCAAGCATTGGACTCGAAGAGGCCAACGGTTGGGCAGCATTGGAGTTCCCCAGATTGAGATTTTCTAGAGCCTCTCCCAGCCTGCAACTATTCCTAATATATGAGTGTCTGTTGTATCCTGTGAGAGGAGGAGGTTGTGTCCTGTGAGGAAGAGGACCTATGATGGGTCAGTGGACGCTTTCAGATCTGGCATTATCATCTCTCGTAGGTGAGCTGGCAAAAAACATTGATTTTGACAAATCGAGTAGCAGCTTTGAAGCCTTAAAGACCGGAAAATGAAAATGTTGGCATGTCGGTTTTTTTTTTTTTTTGCTTTATGCTCTTTAGATCAATACCAGCTTTCAAAACAAGATTTATAATATCTGAAATTAGTTGCTCAAAGCAAGATGACTTCAGTGTTTCCCACTTTTTGTACACAAGCGATTTCTATAATTGATCGAGGGGTATGCTTATTTCATTTGTGCGGCAGGATTAATTATGCACTTGTCCCTCTGCAAAATTTGTCTTTTACAGCGCAGTTGTTGAAGGCCTCAATTATGACTGCTTGTTTGTTTTTGTAACTTCAGTTCTCTTCTGTGTGTTCGAGTTGTCCTTTCACTATTAGCATGCTTACTTCTCAAATGACATTTCTACGCCCATATTTGCATGTGAACGCTCAGTCTAACATTCTAGCTGGTTCGTATTTACTTTATTCTTTGTCACTGTGGCCGATGTAATTGCAGTTGTCTTGTGCATGTTCAAAGCTTTCAACAGTCCTTATGGAGAGTTTGTGGAAGCATAAAAAATATGAACTACAATACAGCACATTGGCCAGTTCTCAAGGCTTTTGCTGGCACTGCGCTATGCCTGATGTAAACGAAATTGTTCACAATGGCACCGTGTTATAATCCTGGTCGCATCTGCCAGTTTGCCACTTTTTAGTTACTGTACGTGTTACCAAGTATTTCTACATGCCCAAAGTTTGCAATTCTTGTGGTTTTTATATGCCCTTTTATTTGAGTGGTCCCAATCTAGAAATTCATCTGTCAAAAACCTCTACTTAATTCTTCACAAATGCACCTTTCTTAAGAAAAGAAAAAATATGACATATGCCCCTCGTAATATAGCTATTATCAGTTGTGGGGTATGCTTGTTGCGTTGAAGTCTTAAGAAATGAAGGAAAAAAAATGCCTCGGCTTGCACAATGTTGTGCGATACAAAAAACGAACTTCCCCAATCGAAGAAAGCCTTGACGACAAAGTAGTTGATGGTATTGCGCTCAGGTGTGTTCATGAAGAAGGGGGGGGGGGGGGGGGCGGTTGCCCCGCATTATTGCACCGTATGTCGCAGACCTACGCCATTGGGGGTTAGAAATGGAGTGCTTTCATGGGATACAGAGGAACGAATACAACCGGTCATGGAGACTGCAAACATGCGCCTTATCTGCACTTGTGCCCTCGTTTTTGTGTTCTTTCGGAGTTGTAAACCATCAACAGGTAGCAAGGCTCGCATGCAACGGGTACCTTATACGCATGAATGTTGATCCCAGTTGAATTCCAGTTAGGGATCCATTGTTATCCAACTGGTATGAACTGGAAGTTTGTTCCTTAAACCATTTACATCAGTTAGGATTTTTGCCTGGGTTGTTTCAAAGTAATGTAGAAATGTTGTTAGTGTTGTTCAAGTTACTGCCTATGAAGCAACACAATTTTACAAAAAAAACAATGGTTGTGAGCCACCTCATGCATTTATTTTTCCGTTTTGAAAATGTTTCAAGCTACAATACTTGCCATGTCACTTTGCGTAAAAGAAGCTCTAGCTTTTTACAGGAATGGTTTTAGAGTGTGCTAAAGAAAGAAAGTGTAAAGAAAGATGGAATAGTGACATGTGGCCTGTTTTATGCATAATGTTTGTGTGCCGCACATGAAGTGAAAAGATATCTCTGTTGGTTAACGGCTTTGCACGCAGTGGATTAGTCATGCAGTGTTGCATGACAGACCACTGAAGGCCCAATACATCCTACAAAAGACTAAAAACGAGGAAACATGACAATGAAGTTGAAGGCCCATGATCTGCCAGGAAACAATGGGGTGGCTCTGAGAAGGACTTTTATATTGGCAGTAGTAAGGATGGCAGTCCTCTGCTTTGTGGCTCTTCACTTCGCAGTGACAACACTGGTGTATACTGCACTAACACCTACTGTAGTTTTGCCCATGCTGTCAGTTATTCTGAGAGCTGCGGCGGTGAGCATCAGCCAGTGCTCTAAGTTTCAAGTGTTCATTTGTAAAAGATGTGTTCTAGATCCTGCTAAAGAGTCTTGTATTATCCAATTGAGTTTCCAGAATTTACACTTTCTCTAGAAGCCCTCATTCCATTTAGGCATCTTTTCATTCTTTCCAATTAGAATTTTTAGTCCTAATTGAATTTCCATAATCAAATGTCTTCCAGTTTCCAGATGACCTCCCAGCTGGAATAAGTACTTAGTCCCAACTGCATAGTTTTAACTCTCTATAAAGAAGCCATTTATTTTTATTATGGGCTGCTAAGTTATGGTCATCTTACGGATTAGAATTGATATTCCTAATGAACATCCAAACTGAATGGACAATTGTTATGCATGGTGAAACTGGAATTCAAACTACATTTCAATGATGCATTGTGTGTGCGCTGGCTAAGATGTTAAAGGAAGCTGGTGCATTTTGCTCCCTAGTAAAAATACACCCAAACATATTAGATTTCAATAGGCTTTGCAGTTAAAAATTTTGCAACTAATTTCAATGTCCAATCTGGAGTCAATGATTTCAATTCGAGCATATTAGATAGTCTCGAGAGCTAAATTAAATGTTTCAGAGAGCAACTCATGCACTTAGGTCCTGGACCCATTTACAAAGGAGTAGCTGCAGAGTAGGATAAAAAAATTTACACATTATTTAAAAAAAAGTGCAAGAATTAGACCCTATGTCTAGAAGATCTATTAATGCGAAAGTATTACTTCGCTATGTTTATTTATTGTAAGTACCTACAGCGCCCATGAGGCATTATTGTAGGGGGGATACAACTACATACAATAACACATGCAAAGAAGATATAAGGAAACTTGTTAGCAAGGTAACACAACACACTGATAGAACACTAAATGAATTCTCAAGTAGTATAAGTGATAACATAAAATACATTAACACAGCGCTGGCAAACGCACAGATTTCACAGATTTCTGTCCGCAGACCACGTCCGCAGAACGTGTCTGCAAAATCATGTCCGCAGCAGTTGTGAGTAATTGAGAAGTGGTGGAGGTTAATGAGTGGTGTCAATCGACGGAGGGTGATGTAATGTTGCAGTAGCATCCGTTCTTTTGCATTGCTCCAATGCAGATTCTGCAGTGCTCTTTAACTTTGCAACATTTCTGATTTTACAACCCTAAAAAGTGTATTCATAGCTGTTTTCACAATTTCAGCAATACCTGTTTAAGTTCATTCAGTGAGACCATTAGATTGTGTTTTATTGATTGCAGGTTGCACCAAGTGTGAAAGTGCGGGAGAAACCAGAGGTTGGAGTTTTGAGTTAAAAACGGAGTGGCTCTAAATTGCAGCAGTGCCATCGAGCAAAGAAAGCTTTTATTGTCCCGCCAAGAAAAATAGGAAACATGCAACAAGTGGCATTCATAGTTAAAAATAATTATACTGTATTCTGCACGGAGGTGTCATGTCGTAAACCGGCAGTCAATATCTGTTATGTAAGAAACACACATTTAATTTACTGAGAATTATCATTTTATTGATATATGCTCTTGTGGTGCTTGCCCACATAAAACTGCAATACCTTATCTGTGGGGACTTGCATAATTAAAGGCAAGGACAGTACCACATCAAGGTAAAGCTCACTCATTGAAGAAATCTTTTTTTTTTTTTTGCAGTGTTGTTTATATGAATTTCCTATCTCAAATGAAAAAAAATCACACAAGACTTATGCGAGTTTCTACAAGGTCAATATTTTTATTATAGATCGGTAGCCATCTCTTACATCATTTTCTTATTTCATACTCAAAATAAAATAGTTTTTCTGTGTTTATTTCTTCATGAAATTGGACCAGGCAAACGATTTTTCAAGTAAATAATTTCAATGTAAAACAGTCTCATTGAGATCAAAGCCAGTAATAAACACACTATTATCAGCATACATGATGAGCTGAGCACTGTTGTCAATATGAATTATGTCATTTATGTACAAATTCAGCAAAAGTGTGCCTAATACTCTTCATTGAGGTACTAAACAAAATATATAAAGGATGATTTGTTACTGTTCATCTGATTCCTTGAATGGGACTTGATTCAATTATTTTCAATACCTTTGCGAGTGCTGGTAATTAAAAAAAATATCTCTACGAACGTGTGCTCCATGCTCTAGCAGATTTCATAGAGTTCCCCGATAGAATATTGAGCTTTTATATTAGCATTGCATGACATGTTAATTGGATGTGAAGCATGTTTGATGTTCACAAATGCATGCCATTTCCATAATTTCGACTCCCTTAATTGTACGAAATGTTGGCACAGAGCTGAACTGTTGCCATTGAATTGGACTCCAAATTGTTGACTGGGGGCCAATATCCAGTTGGAAATGGTCATTTCCGATTTTGATTTGGCCTCAACTGTTTTGTTAAACTTGGAACAAAGCCATACTGCCGCGGTGCAATCCATCGCTGCGTACGTGGTTCGGCTAGAGCAGCTCTTTAGACACAGTGACAGACACAGAGACCATTTTTATTTAAGAAACAGCCAACAAAAGTGAACTGAAAACATGGCAATTGCTCACCCCATACATGGTTACTATACAAAGGCACACTGCACTTGAACCTTGTCTAGGACGCCTAGCGCGTAGGATGCTTTCGTGAAAAAAAAAAAAAAAAAAAAAAAAAAACGGCGTTGTACATGGCATCGAATCCAGGTGCGTACACTTCTGCCTTTTCCCGTGCTCTCGAGTTAAGTGATCCTTGGATGGCGACTATAACCTTCGAAATGTGATGCATTTATAAAAAAAAAAACACACAGCGGCACAAAGCCGCGGTGTATATTGTAGCCTATCGCGAGGCCTAGTTTGTCGTCTCTGCAGCACTGGAGAGAACGACGCTGGCCAAGTGCTAGCTGCAGCAGCTGTGGAATGCACGAGGTAAGTGAGAATTAAGCAGTACAGTACTTTATGAAGCAATATTCAAGACGATTATGCAGTTGTTATATAAAATGTCGATACTTCCATTAACATCGCTGAACAAAGCCGCAGAATACTCTAGCTGTTAAGCCTGTTGTGTGGGCTTAGTTAGCGTTCGTCGCGGCAGTAGAGTGACGCTTGCCACGTGTTCTGCAGCTGCTGCACGAAGACTCGGAAGAATGCGTGAGGGAAGCAGGTAATAAGCACTGTAGCACTTTATTAAATCAAATTTGACACGATTAAGCATGCGTGTATTTACGTATAGCCTGGTAAAGAGGCCTAGCGCGCAAGTTATTTTGGTGGCCGCGACGATTGATACGAAGCCACGTGCAACGTAGAGAGGGAAGAGGAGTACGGGAGGTGCAGGTCTGCGGTCTGCCAAGAAACATTGGGGCGGCCCTGAAAAGGGCCGTTTGGATGCGCAGCGACGTGACGGCGTGGCGAACACAACGCCCTGCACTCGTCCGTGGCCCTTTGCCGTGCACCGTCAACAGCGGTGCACTACGTCGTACACAGTGCCATGGTTATATGCTGCCCTGGATGCTGTCGCGATGCTTCTACTGTAGACATTTACGAGGGTTGCGGCGATGATCTTGGAGAGCTGATCGATGCCGCGATCCCTGACATGGGCTGCTGCGTACAAAGAAAATCCTCGGTCTCTTCGCAGCATACAGGAAACGGTGCTGTAAAAGAGTAGAAAAAGTTGCATTATGAACATAGCGATTTGATGAATGCGCAACATATTACAAAACCTTCGACAAAGAAATCTGCGTTGTTGTACCTCAATCAGGGTTGAGAATGCTCACGGCAGACGTGCGCCTCAGCATAGCAGTCAGGCAGCGCTATAGTTGTCGACGGCGGATGTTTTCGTGGAGGTCTCCATAGCCGTGGCCGATTTTTTTTTTTTTTTTTTTTTTGAACACGAGGAGCGTCCATGCCACGAGCTGCTGCTGCACGAGGTCCTGGAAGCACGTGGGGAGAGGCAAGCGACACAGTACTTATAAATAAGCAAAATGAGAGAATTCTGCGCAATTTATACTTACCTTGACGGTGCTTGCGATCTCCCGCAGGTCGTCGCCATTATCAACGTCATTCCGCCCAACGTACAGCACGGATCGGCGTGCCGAAAGCGCGTTGACGTAAACGCGCAGGCCCGCCATCGTCGAGCACCTCGGTGACCGAACGCGCCGGTGTCATGCAGCAGCGAGATCCACGAACCGAATGCCGGAATCGCGCGCGTTGCCAGAGCGGGGGCTCCTAGCGATTCCCTAGAGCGTCTAGGGACGAAAAAAAACAAGCAAACCCAGTTTTTGACTACGTCACGTCCGGTTAAGCATTCAGCCCGACGCAAAAAACGTCACGCCAGGCCGCGGCGTGTCCACCAATCAGCGTTTCCAGCCGATCTACCCCTAAACGCTTCTGGATCGGGCCCCTGTTTATCGAACGTGCTAGCCACGGCCGGTCTCGAGGGAGAGAGCGCTTCTCTTCTCTTACGGCCTCTCCAATGGGGTCTGTTTCCACCGCCCGCCGCGCCTCGGTGGGGTCGCCACCGCCCCACTGCTGCTCCTCCGCTAGAGCCGTTCACGCGCAAGGGAAACGCGCGCTCGCTTTTAGCTTCGCCAGCGTCAATTGCAACCGGCAAGTCCTGACATTTCGCCCCTTATGGTTTATACAAAGTCCGTCATCAACATCGAAAATTTATCGTGTACGAGGAATAAAATACAGTCAACAATCCGCTCACGCGCGCGCTCCTTCGTCAGTGCGGCCGTGCACGGTCGAATGAAGCTTCGGGTACACTTCAACATTTTTACTCCTAAGTTTTGCACAAAAATAAATTTACCAGGCTATGCAATCTGCCTTTGAATGTTTTAAGCAGGTGCAGCGCGACCTGACGTGAGTGCATGGTGAACTGTTGGGTGGAGATTCTGTCAACCGCTACCGTCTTCGTTTAGATCAGAAGAGGCGCCGGCAAAAATTCATGGCGCGTCTCAGATTCACAGTAAAGAACAAAAATGTACTCAGTAAAAATTTCACTTGTCTAGTGGGGTGGGTTGTTCTAGCTTCGTTCAAAACATATCAGTCGGTTGAAAGACCGAAGATGTATATGTAGTCTCGCGACTACTTTTTATCAAGGAAATGGGCATAAACAGTTAAGCAGAATCAAAAAGAGCGGCAAACAATAAAAAAATTGTCCTTCAAAGTTAGATATTGCACTATATATTCATCAATTCATCAAAATGCGACCTGCGTCTAGAAAATTCAGGCTCAAAATCTTCCTGCACGGCTTGTGCACATAAGGAGTTGGCCTCTCGGTCTTCTCTGTCACTTTCCTGGCATAATTAATTGGGAAGAAGAATTCTGAGAAATTTTTCAAATATCAAAGAAGCGGACCTAATAACATAGCTGTTGTCAATTCCTTTCGGGCAACTCAGTGTTGAGTTCTGAAATGCTGACTGAATCAGGATCTTAAGTACTTCGAGAACATTTGTGTGTAGTAAATAGGTGCACGGCAGCTTTTTCGAAAAAAAAAAAAAAGCTTGTCCAATAGGGCAACAAGCTCCGGTTTCGGATAATGCAGTCCACTAGAACATTGTCCTCGTAGAAGAGTGTACTACATGGGGCTGCTTCTTTCGCTAGTTTCAAGAAGAATAGCGCAAGCGTCACACCCGAAGTTGATTAACTAAACGATATATCCAGCGACGTAAGGTGAACCGGAATATGTGATGGTGGGAAATGGGATGGTAGGAGATGCTATCACTTCCTTCAGTGCCTTGATTTTGCTCTCAGATGAAACGTCCGTCTTGACAATATATAGTCATGTGCCGCTAGCTGTAACGGCCCTCGCATCTAGCATATGTCATTCCCTTCCGCACATTAACCTTACTTTCCAGAAGAGAGCCTCAATGGGTCGCTATATAAGGCTTGAAATGAGTCTTCAGTGAGAGTGTCCTTTAACGCTTTAGAAGTTTCTTGCATACTTTCGATATAGCAGGTGAACTCATTTATAAGTCACTGCATCGAGTATCACCTTCATCATTTATTGGCCTTTTTTTACCACTTCGAGCACAAGTGGTGTCATGAACATCAAACCAGTTTTTGTTTTCATAATAAGCATAATATCATGTAAAAATTTCATTAAAACAATGTTTATTTGCAAAATTAAAATAATGTTTATAATACCACACATTGACTAATATATGAATTGTAATAACATTTAAAACTCAACCCCACAACGTTTACGTTGACTGTTATACTAATACTTTATATCATGCAAGCATTTTGCAATTTACATTACATTTTTATGAAATTATTTTCATCTTCGCTGCTACATGAATGGTTTCGCATCTAGCGCTGAAAGACGGTTTTGCTGTTGCAGACGAGTTGCTGTCATGTTAGCCTTGAAGAAGCTTCGATGTGATCACTGCTCATTCAGTCTTCTTTTTGTTCCTATTCTTGTACAGGCTTTGGGAAAATTCGGATTAAAATGGACAAAAGTAGCTACCGTGCCGCAATGTATGCCATGCTTGTCGAACGTTTGCTGAACGACAATGTTTTTTATATCCGTTCACGTGTGGTACGTTGACGACATGCCGCTGCAGCATCTACCTTCTGTGCACTTTAATTTCGGTGCTGCACTCACCACGAAACTCGCGAGCGACAGCGCGAAACCAGGCAAAAGCCACCCGCCGCCGCTGAAGCAGACGCGGAGCGAACAGTGAGCAGGTCGCGCCCCTTGCGGTGACGGAGAGCGTAACTCAAGGAGAAAAGTTCCCATTGTTCCCGCGGCGATTGAGAAGGGCCATATGGAAGGGCGTAAGAAAGAGCGCGCGTTGACGTCATTGGTCGCGTCATTGGTCACGTGAAAAGCGGAGGCTCCACCCCTAGACCGATTTGGTGTGAATGTAGCGTCACCCCGTGCTTTCTTCCGCCGTTATCATTTCTACCAAGACTGCTTCTATGCTTCCAGTGCTAACATCGTGCTCTAAGGTTGCTATGTTTCTCTTGACCTGCGTGGCCACCCTGCATTTTTCTCCCAGATTGCTGCAAGAACTTTGGCATCCGGTCAATTTGACTTGATTACCTAGGTGCTGCTGCAGTAGTGCCCTTTTGCGTCGGTACCCCCGGCAATTCCATTGCCATATGGTAGCGTTCTCTTTCTTATTTCGGTTCTTGTCCATTGTTGGAGTATATCGGGTCTTGAATATTTGGGAGCGGGGTTTTAAAAAATTCCTATGCAAAATCTACTACCCCATTCGAGCTGAAATTACGTTCACAAAGTAGCAAAATATGGTCTATGTTATCTGATAAGTGATTCAACATCGGTACTTGCCTAGATTTTCCGGAATCGACGGAATATTGCTCTCGGCGGCGTGCACAAATTTCGCAGAAGCGAGTCGTGAAGCTGCGGTGACATGGTGCGCCATCTGTCGAGCGGCGAGGTAACCGCCATCTCCGGCAAGGCCATTGGTGCCGTTGGCGCGCTTGCTTCGAAGGTGCAGATCGTCTGCTCGTTTAAAGTAATGCCACAAGGAAGAGTCACCGCTTCTTTTACTAAAAACAGTAGTGGAAATGCTACATCAGCAGCATTAGAAACAAAAAATAAATATTAACTCGTCGCTTGCTCTTCCGCTACGATTCCGGTGCCGTCTGCTTTTGACTGTTGGTCTGTTCTGACGACTCTTGCTCTGTTCTGATCCCGAGTAAAGATCGAAATTTTTTGTGTGTTCGCCCTATAATGCATTGTGTGCTGCAGTGATATGCGTTCATTTTCAGCGATAGAAAAGGCGGCAGCTGTGTCATGGCTTGTTGAATCCGGGTCAGTTCACTGCGTGCGCACGAAATTCAAGGTAAAATTTCGCCGTCGTCCTCCTTGTGAAAGGTCACTGCTAAGATGGAAGAAAATGTTCGAAGAAAGAGGCTGTCTTAAAAAGAAAGAAAGAAGCGATAAAGGGGGAACACATCGCAGTATTGCTGATGCCCTTGAGGGTGCATTTTCGTCGGACCCTCAGATGTCCTGTACGCGAGCTGCGCTGTTGTTCGGAGTGAGCCCGTCAACGGTAAGTCGCGCGATGAAACGCAAGGGCTTCTATCCGTACAAGATGCAAACTCTACAAGCGCTCTCAGAAGACGACAGAGACCGTCGGCTTCAATTCTGCCACTCGGAACAACGAAGGATAACTCAAGACCGGGGACATCTGAACTTTTTATTATTCACTGATGAATCCATTTTTCACCTGGATGGAAAAATCAACAAACAGAACACTCGGTTTTGGGCAAAAGACAATCCTCGTTTTTATTCCACAAACGACAAGACCCCACATATCATGGTTTGGTGTGGATTGTGGCGCGAGGGGCTCGTTGGGCCTTTTTATTTTGAGGACAACGTGACTGCCGAATCATATTTGAAAATGCTGCAGCAGAAGATTCTGCCAGAGTTGGAAGCAACACATATGCAGAAGGAGATCTGCATATTTCAGCAGGACGGAGCTCCTGCTCATTACGCCAGAAGTGTCCGCAACTGGCTGGATGCAACATTTCCAAACATGTGGATGGGTCGAGGCTCGTCCAACATGCCATGGCCGCCCCGTTCACCTGATCTAACTCCATGCGATTTTTTTTTATGGGGCTATCTAAAAAGCCGCGTGTACCGCCGAGGCCGACTTCACAGTTGTTCAGAGCTGAAGCAGCAAATTGAGGCTGCTTGTGCAGACATCACGGAGCGCATGAGGGCATCTGTCTTCAAAGAATATGAAGAAAGATTGCAAAGATGTATTGACGCCGCCGGAGGACATTTTGAGGTATAAATCACAGCAAGCACTTCGACGTGAACGCCTGAGTACTGTTCGATGTAAGTGCATGTTACAGTCTCGGGTGTTTTCACTACGATCTCTTTCATATCCCATGAGCAGCTTGCG
Organism: Amblyomma maculatum; assembly: GCF_055883805.1. Taxonomy (NCBI): domain Eukaryota; kingdom Metazoa; phylum Arthropoda; class Arachnida; order Ixodida; family Ixodidae; genus Amblyomma; species Amblyomma maculatum. The sequence continues at coordinate 188,547,390 of NC_139344.1, forward strand.
GACGTTGAACCACAGAAAATGATCAACCAGATTGGACCAGATATTGACGGCACCGGAATCGTAGCGGAAGAGCAAGCGACGAGTTAATATTTATTTTTGTTTCTAATGCTGCTGATGTAGCATTTCCACTACTGTTTTTAGTAAGAGAAGCGGTGACTCTTCCTTGTGGTATTACTTTAAACGAGCAGACGATCTGCACCTTCGAAGCAAGCGCGCCAACGGCACCAATGGCCTTGCCGGAGATGGCGGTTACCTCGCCGCTCGACAGATGGCGCACCATGTCACCGCAGCTTCACGACTCGCTTCTGCGAAATTTGTGCACGCCGCCGAGAGCAATATTCCGTCGATTCCAGAAAATCTAGGCAAGTACCGATGTTGAATCACTTATCAGATAACATAGACCATATTTTGCTACTTTGTGAACGTAATTTCAGCTCGAATGGGGTAGTAGATTTTGCATAGGAATTTTTTAAAACCCAGCCCCCAAATATTCAAAACCCTGTACTATTTGTTCTAGTTTCGTCATCCTATCAGCGATGCTGCTTAGCGCCACAAGGATTTGGTCTATCGATCCCTTTATGTCGCCCAAGGCGTTAAACCTGTTATTAATTTCTTGCACTTGTGCATCTATTCGTCCCTCTAGCACGGGAAACTCGAGGCTTTATTTCGAGTATTTTGTCAATGGCAGGTATTTGTTAGCGCTGTGAAAGCTAGGAAATTTTGCAAAGTAGGCTATTTGCTCTAGTTCAGGAGCACCTTCTCGCTTGGGCAAGTAAGACTATGTGCTACAGCTGTTTTCGCATGATGACTGTGTAGAAGCGCGCGGTCATTCCAAGACTTCAAAATGTTTGCAAAGTGTTGTTTGGCTTCCGTCAGTACATCGTGATATGATGTTATAAGTACTGAACAATTTTTCCGTCAGGCATTTCTGCTACATGCAAGTTTCTAGAAGGCCAATGCTTATACCAATTATCTGTCGATGTTTGGTCTCTCTGTCTGAATATAGTCAGCGTGAGCAGATTTATACATTGTTATGTAATAAATTGTTGATATAACTCCCAATAACAAAACATGTTTTCACCAGCGGAGCGATCAGCATGAGCATGCAGAAATTGCGGCGAAATACTAAGCAATTTGTTAAAATAAAATTTCCTGTTTGCGTAGACCTACTACATAGTGCAGTGGTGTTTATTTTTGTCCTGTTTAAAAAGAGGCAGTTACATACGGTTACAGAGATAAAAATTAACAGCATTTTTCTATACTCCGAGTCATGTGAAAATATTCACTTCAGGACAACACAAGCATATTGCCCAGTTATTTTTCATCTTTTATTGAAAGCTGACAGCTGAGATAAATGGCATAAAACCAAATTGTTGCTATGCAACAAGGCAGTTTCATAATGACCAGGTGCTGTTAAACATGCATGTGAAAATAAATGAATATATACATCTATATAGGTTACTTGTGATATGCAATATCATAGCAAGGTTGCATATGTAGGTATTGTGTGTGTGTGTGTGTGTGTAAAACCTTTATTGGGAGGAAGCTTGAGGTAGCCGGAGCAACCTCACGCAAACACTAGGTGGGCTCCTCATTACAGGAGCCCATTGGCGACCGCTGCGGCTAGGGCTCGGTGAACCAGGGCCATCTGGCTTGCCAGATCGGAGCAGCCGAGCAGGGCTGCCTCCCAGTCCTCCCGGGTGGGGTTGGGTTTGGGGGTGAGGTTCGGGGTTGACTGACATGCCCACACCATATGGAAGATGTCCGAAGACTTCTCCGCACAGTGCGGACACTTTCCTGTACAGGCAGGATCAAAGTGTTTTAAAACTGCCGGGCACAGCAGCGTTTTGGTGTAAAGGCGGAGGAGTGTGCGTTCCTCCACCTTTGTAAGACCCTTACAAGGCTTAGGATAAATTGCATGGCCGAATTGAAATAATTCAATAATTTCTCGAAAAGTGAGAGCCGGATTGGGTTTGAGATCCGTATCATAAGGGTCTGAAGGCGTTGCCCGGAGAGTGAGCGCGCGGGCGGCGGCGTCGGCCGTTTCATTGCCTTCGAGGCCCATGTGAGCTGGAGCCCATACAATCGTTCGAGATGCGGGGGCCCCGAGGTAGTCACTGTTTTGAAGGATGCGGTGCGCAAAGAGAGGAATGTACCCCTGTTTAATATTTCTGCAGGCCCCTCTCGAGTCGGTGTGGCCTTCAGAAGGAAAACAAGGTGCTGGTGGCCATTGGCGCTCAAGAAGTGCAAAATTCTTCAAACTAGGCAGAGATTGGCCTAGCTAGCTGCTTCAACGTCCGTAAGGGTCAGAAGTATGGAGTTGTAGTAAATCCTGAAACCAACTTGCATCAAGCTTCTGTGTGTGATGAAAAAGCCGAAGCAAGATTTCTTTGCACCATGCATTTTCTTACAACTTGCTATACTCTCCCACAGGTCTATTGAAGCTCATTTCTGTAGGCTGTACATACTAGACATTTTGTCACAGTTAACTATTCCTCACTCGCAGCCCTGCTTTGAGGTCATTAACTACATGGTGTAAAACATGTGCTGCAAAAGTTTTGCTAGAGAAAGGTAATATTAGATGTTATTACTCAGATTACGAGAGAAGCTTCCCATTTACATCCAATGAACTTCCCTCTTTCATGGTTGTATAATAAAGACTAGTTGCTTTCACAGCTGCTATTTTATTTTTTGCCCTTGTGCCTGACCGTTTCTCTTGGTGCCCATAGCAAAGCTGTGCTGCAAGTGTCGAGATCTTGCTTTCACTTGAAGTTTCCATTATGAAGACCCACAAGACAAGTTCACTTTATGCCTGGCTTTTCGTACTTGACTCCTTTGCCTTGAACACATTGCATGTAGTGCAGAAGTTACATTCCCACATTCAGCATGTATGCATTAACAGCCTATGTGCCTTCTTGAAACATCTGTATGTACACAATCTAGTTTTTCTGTTCAACCAGACCCAGAGCACAAAGTAAACAACAGCAAAATAGTAATAGGCTCCCCAGCTTTGGAAGCAACAATGGTTTCAAGAGATGCCATTAAAACAAAGCTTTTGATTTAGTACTTCTGTTTTTTGGCCGACATAATGCAGCAATCAGCATTGGGAAGTCAAGCATAAAAATTTAAAACATGGAGAGCTTCCATAGTTGTGTGTGAATGGCGTAAAATGTCCCACATAGTATGCTTAGTTAATTTTGTTTGAGTGGGGTTTTCTCGCATGCACTGCAGTCTCGGCAAGTGGATATGTCTCTCTGCCAGAACAGCTATGTCACTAGCCCATCCAGGCCCTCAACATGCATTAGTAGAGGTTTTTGGCCGTTTAGTCTTGGCTGCATACATGTTGGGGTATAATGCATGCATACAGAATGAATACAGCAGTGCTAAAAATGCAACTTATACGTCATGCAGTTGCATTTTCGTAATGCAACTCGTAAAATTCAAATGCTTGAGAAAGACTATTTATTTCATGATTCTCCTAACGTTTTCATTGAATGACAGTATAATGTTAACCATGATACAGTTCTCTAGCATTCCACCTCCTAAAGTTTTTAGAAAAAAAGAAAACTAGCACATACATGTAAACAAAATCAGGCTGTCAAGAGCGTGTAGCTTAACATAGCGAAGATTGTGCACCCTTTTAAGGTTTCGAAGCACTGGTAAGTAAATCTAGCTCTTCTGAGGACTAGCACAACACGCTGTTAGAATCACATGTCACAATTTTAGCTAAGCAACTAAAACACTGTGTACCACCCATGCTTGCAGGCAGCAACAGTATACTGCAAGGCAAGGAACCTCTAGCTGCTCTGACTCTCTGAAGCAGTGCAGCGTTATATAACACGAGATTTCAATTTTTTAAAGGCTGCAGAAAAGTGCGGAAAGTCCTCCTGTGATTTGCATGCTTTAACCTCTGCCGTCGCAGCTACAACTCGCGCGGCAATCTGCTCATACGTAATGCTAAACTGCGGCTGCTGGCAGTCTATTTATCAGACTTTTGCTAGCACAACACCTCTACAAAATGTTTGTTTTAGTACATTTTAGAGATATATGTAGCATATATGTAGCGACTGCATGAAAACAGCAATGACATACGAACTTTGGCTGAATTAATGATGCATGCTAAACTTCACTGCGAACACACAATACCATGCTGAAATATGGTTGCACTTCCAACAACTTTTCAGCCTTTTTCTTCAAATGCGAAATGTTAAACACGGTCATAATATGTGCGCAGATCATTATGACCTTTTATAAGACTTCATTCGCGCTTATAAAACACGAGAGCCGAAGTTTCAAGCACAACATAGCAGACGTGAGTCTCACCGATCGACCCGGAAGTCTGAATACCCAGCATACTTTGCAGCTCGTTCAGATTGGACACCACAGAGTTTTGAACCGCTTCCCCTGACTTCCTTTTTGTACAGCCTTTATCAAAAGTGTAGAGCCCAGGGATCTACCTTTGAGCTATGTAGTGGCACTGATTTAGCGTTAGTGGAGGTTCTTCCCATTGGAGAGGGTAGGACAAAAATACCTTCTTACCACCAAGAGTTACGGAACACTGGAGATGCGTTAGAAGCCGCACGAAGCAGCTTAGAAGCGGGCCCCCTAGGCTCTACACTTTTGACAAAGACTATACACGTGGCTTTTGCATAAGCATGGCCCGTATGGCCACCTTTATGTATGAGCACACTACTTGAACCTCTATAAGCCTCAATCACAACTCACGAAGCTCTTCTATCGCTCGTTTCCTCATGCCAAATTCGCATCCAGGATGGTCTGGTACTGCACCTCTTGCATGAACAATCACTTTATGCATGTGTTTATGTATAGCCTCTTCAGGCGGTGCGTCCGCATATGTGGATGCGACCCGAATTTTCGTTACATCTTTGCACGGAGGGTGAATTTCAGCCTTTGAACTTGGAGCCCATAACATTTGGACCCGCCCTGTCAAGTATGTGATGCCATCCCTTGCAGCTACAGCAAAATGTGGAAACTGTAAGATGGATGTCGCAACAATTTACAATGAGACAAGTGAGTAACTCTTATTTTCGCATGCCTCTTTTTAAACAGATGCCTAATAATGCTATTTACTGTAGTGAATGTGTCAATAAGAGAATGCAGAAGTTGAATGCCAGATTTCATTATCTTATACATAGAAAAGGTGCTTTAGCGGACTTTCAGAGTTTAGCACCCACAAATGTGGACACGGTGTCTTAATGCCGAAATTGTCAAAGTGGCGCATTCAGTCCACGGCACTTCGTTATTTTGTGCAAAAACGGTACGTAATACGCTGATTGCATGCAGGTGTCCCAATCTTAAAATGTCAAGGTATTCTCAGAGGAAAACATTTATTCTTGCCTAATGATTAGTTAGAAAATGTAGAAAATGTTGCAATGTTTTCATTCATGTAGCAGCTTTGAGGCACCATGTCCACATATGCGGGCGCGAATAAAATATTTTGAAATATAAGCATTTTTGCACAATCTTTTATATTTGAATTTTGCTTGGCCTTGTGCATTGTGCAAAAAAATTTTTCTTTCAAAAAATTTTATTGCCATCTGACTGAAATAGACAAGAATGTACCACTTTTGGAAAAGTTTGACAAAAGTTCGTAGGTCAACACGTCTATAATCGCAGTGCAGTTGAAAGCATATTTTGGTGAAATTATGGTTAACCATTCTTTTTCCAGACGACCTTGCGAGTGATATCAGAATTGCTCCTCAACGTCTTTTTTTGCAAACAGTTAGTGGCAGGAACCACTGCACAGTCATACAGCCAACATTAGCCAAAGAATTCATCCAACGGTAGTACCACCCTGTGCTCTTCAAAAATGAAAAAAAGAAGCAAGCTGTTTTCAGTTGATTGTTCTGACTTGATCAAAGTCTAATACTCCAACCAGGCCCTGCACATTCAACACATTCACTCAATTTTAGCACACCGAACAGTGTTTTGAATAAAGAAAAAATGCCAAATATTACCACTAGTTTTAAGAAAACATCTTAGACCAATTTTCTTCCAAAAATGAGTATGAATGCTCAATAGTCATTAAACATAAGGTTATCTAAAGCGCTCTGAAACCCATTAAACATAGGGTTATCTACAGTGCTCTGCAAGAACTGTTCTTAAATATTCTCCCGCCTCAATCGGAGGCACCTTTGCGGTGAAACCGTGCAGAAAGCTTATGCGGTGTTGACCCTTTTGTTGTGTAGTAAGTCTTACAGTGGTGCTTACTTGGTTTGGCCGTGCATGATGAGAAACCAGAGTCTTCTGTGACGAGACTGAAGGAGCGGAAGACACAAACGCCAATTTTCTGGCGAAGGGCAATGGTGGAGCCATCTAGCATCATTACAAAAGCATGCCACGCTTGCTAGGTGCTTTAGAACCATGGAGCTTTCCTCTAGCGATGCCAGATGGTGCCACAGGTGCCTTTTCTCAGAATCTCAGCGTTGGAATCTTTTGCTCCTCAATCTCGCCACGGACGATCCTCATTTTTCATCATGCGCGGCAAAACCAGGCAAACACCATGGTCAACCTTATTACGCAACAAAAGGGTCAACAACGCACAAGCTTTGTGAGCAATTTCAGTGCAAGTGAGCCCCCAGTTGATGAGGGAGAATTTTTCAAAATGGTTCCGATAAATTTGCAGAACAATGCATGTTCACCGAAGGCTGGAAATCAATGAAGATGTGAAATGATCTAGAAACTTCATAACAGGTATATCATATAGAAGTAAAAAATTTTATTACCAAGTGACAGAAAATGTGTTAACAACATTCAGCAGCTCTGTATTTAGGTATCGCTGCAGAAACAGGCAACAATTTTCATAAGAAGCATGCTTTTGTGCTTTGCACAGTTATGTTCAGGATACATTGCACTCGACCCATCTAGACTGCAAGGCACTTATAACCAATTCAGTTTCCTTGGAATTAAGACAATTACATATGCATAATTGAAAGATTATTTGCAAAAACATAGTCATTTCAAATCTGAAATACATGCAAGGATGGAATTTTGGCCTCTTCGCCACCATGAATATGTGCAGCACAAAGTTAGCTTCAAGGAACTTCACAAGAACACCTTGTCCTAAATATTTTAAAGAGAAAATTTCAATGTACATGTAAATATGGTGAAGCTGCCAAATATTTCATGGTGCTCAAATGAGGTTTATATTAATTTGCATAATAGAGAGGAAATGACTATGTGAAACTGGCCTACATGACCATCATTATGCCCTCATAGTGATGAAATTATATAATGGCAAGAAATAATTTGAGCTTCTCTGCATGCCTCCAGAATAAACAGGACATGGGGAACTCACCAGTACTATGTTACTAGTATAGCTGTAGAGCAAACAAATATTCAACTAAATTTAACTAAATGTTGTACGATACCAAAAGAGACACTACAAGAAGTATGGTTGGCACATCAATGTTGCACATAGTTGATCTGCACCCTCTCATTCAGTAGTAAATGCAGCGAACGCGGTGGAAAGGGACATGCTTGTCAACATCATCTGAATGTCGTCTGCGGTAGTCCCAAAGGCAATAGTCTACTAGCACAGAATTGATTTCCCCAGAAGACAGCTTTCGTTCCTTCAGCTTTTCTCGGATCAGCTGCAAAAAACAACAATCACAGAGAATTGATTTCCAAACTTAATATACAAGCTATCAAAGGCACAATAAATTCTATACCTCTACAATGACAACGAATGCCCTTCCAGTGCAGTTATTGCAACAAAAGCAAGATCAAGGAGGCCTCTGAAAAGCTATGGCATGGCTGTCATTGCCCAATGTTGTAGTGGTGGTACATCCGTCATAACCGAAAAACCCATAACATCATTCCTGAGCATGGACGTGACTCAGGTGTGCGATCTGTTTAATGAGCATGATGGCCAATAGGAAGTGAGGTCTCTATAAGAGGTCACAGGTAGGTGTTTCATTCATTCCTATGCACAAGAAGAGAGCAAAAAGCTAAATAATTTTTCTGAAAAAAGGATACAGTTTTGATGCATGTACGACTTAGAAAGCACATGCAAATTGAAATTCGGCATAAGAAACACGAACAGCAATGAACTTTTGCAACAGTCAGATATTTAATAAAACCAGAATTCTAACCAGTGACAATCACCAAGTGAACTTGCTGTTGCCACCACTGAGTTGTTCTATAGAGTACCTTATGAATATAAAACAGCCCTAATAAATGGTTTTCACGTTTGATACACTGCCATCACCACTTCGAGACAATATGGCCCATCATCATAATGTTCATTAGAGTTCTCTCACTGCCCCTTTTTGCAGGCAGTGAAGTAACACATGATGAAAATGCTTTATCTGTTTACACACTAACACCTTCAAAATAATCCTCTGCATAGCAATAAAATGCTCCCAGCATTCTTGCCACTGCTGAAATGTGTAAGTGAAGGCTTCTTTTTGAAGCCCATTAAGCATTTTCTGCAATTTGTGCTAAATTACCGTAGTGGTGTTAAAGTGGCCACCTTTGAGCTGAATCTTCATTTTTGGGAAGAGGATAAGGTCTGCTGGAGCTAAACCTAGAGGTGGCACCACCGATGCTTTGATAGTGTGGGTTGGCAGCCAGCGGCGCTTGCAGAAACGCACACGGCATAGGTCTGCTTCCAAGTTTACGGCGGGTTTGTCTGCGAAGGAAACGTGCCTTCTGCAATTCATTAGTGATTTACTGTTTAGAGTGTTCCAATATTTTAAAAATATAAAGAATTTGGCCCATGCTCGGAAAAGGAGTGCAGATTTTAGAAAAACAAGGCACGCAACCAGGTCCTTTAGATTTACTGGCATCGGTTTGCACACTTTTTGCTTTGTATCGCACTCATGGGCCTGGTATTTTTGTCATCATCATCATCAACCCAACTATATCCACTGCAGGGCGAAGGCCTCTCCCATAATTAACCCGGTCCTGTGCTAGCTACATCCACTTAACCAACTTCTTAACCTCATCCACCCACCTAACTTTCTGCCGCCTCCTGCTGTGTGCTGCCCTTTCCTTCTCTTGGAATCCAGTTTGTTACCAAAGCGACCATCTGTTATCCCCTCTTCACACTACATGTCCTACCCATGCCCATTTCTTCTTCTTGATTTCCACTAGAATGTAAGCAACTTGAGTTATTTCTCTGACCCACTCTGCACACTTTCTATTTCCTATCTTTTGTTGTGTGCCACTTGCCTAATGGCAGCTTCGTGTTTCTTATCACCTTTTCAACAGTGTGCACATGTCTTATACGAGTGTCAGACAGGCATATTTAGTGTCAAGCCCACGCAGATTCAAGATTCGTGCTCTGACCTCCAGTACTTTTGAATGAATTGCGACACAGCCTGGTTCATTATACCTTACTTGACTCTAGGATTAAGCTGGTCAACTGGAGCACTGACAGCTTCCTGCCCAGCAGGTTGCAGTTGACATAGTGCACATCAACTCTGGCTAAGCAACCAGGCATAACAGTGAGTTTACACCGACACTCTACACGAAATCTCGCCGCACACGAAAACTGACTGTTACGTGTACAGCGCTGAGTGGATTGAGTTTGCCGAGCTTACAACGAGGCAAATGATTCTTGCGGCCAATGTCAGAGAATCTGATAGAGTAGTAGTGCGCTAATGACTAATTTTCTGAAACCGAGGAATATAAGAGATTTCTGATGCTTGAAATATTGGTAAATTAGTAGTATAATGATTTTTTATTTTACAAAGCCAATAAATTTCCCTGTGTGAGAGAAGTTTTACATACTTGACAAAACTTGGGACTACCAGAGGTTAATTTTCAATAACGTTAAAGTGCAAACTATGAATCAGTCGCTGCGAAGACATCGTAAAAAACTGTGCATGACGCTGTCATGTTATGGCAAGGAATTTTGACAGTCTGAAGATTTCTTTATCACTATAATTATTGAGCAGATACTCAATCTTACGCGAAGCAAAATATTAGGGTTAAAACAGGTGCCGGATATAAAACTCTCCCGAAGGAAATGGAGTTCAACTTATCATGCGACTATAAAGATGTATTTATTTCTGAACTAATAGTTAAGCCTGTATGAAGCCATTTTACATCCCTTGTCAGAAGCATCGACTTTGCTCGGTAGACAGCATTAACACTTGGACAAAAAGGGATTATAATGGGCTACCAGATAAGTACATTGATCTAGGTGTATTATGTAATTAGTGCAACAATTATGTGCTAGAAAGATATGTTTTTGAAATGTTCGAGCGTTTCATAAAGCAAAATTTGCTCACTGCCCTGTTATGGATGTGTAAAAGCCTTCATTAGCAAAAAAAAAAAAGCATATGGGGTGTAACGTGCTGAAGCGGCATCGGCTATGATGGATGATGTATTGGCGGGCTTCGGTGTCATTGCCCACTTAGGGTTGTTTAATGTGCAGTCAAATCCCATATCAAAGGAGCGCCTTGCGAAAAGGCCACAACTGAACCCCCCCCCCCCTCCCGTTCTCGAACTCAGCAGCTGAGCGACCTACCATTGAAGCACCGCGATGAAGGTTTAAAAAAAAAAAAAAAGGGCAGAGTGGCTTATTCAAACTGCATTCTGCTATACAGCAGTCTGCGGTCACATGCTTCAGTAGCTGTGGTATTCCAAACAGAAATGGGAATGTATATGATTTCTGAGCGCTTGCATTATTTTGTATTGACGGCAGTGACCTGTTTTGGTTTGACATGGTGCCTAATGACAGCATCAGCTCATTCTGCACGTAAAAGGATCTCAAGCGCCGAAGACCAACTGATGATGCCCTTATCCAGTATGACATAATCGATACAGACAAGTATTTTTCTTTAATGGGGCATGGGATGATAACCTGTTCACATTTCTTTTGTAAGAGGCAGACAGGTAAGCAAAAGAGCACCGGAACCAGGAAACAAACAAAAAACCCACTTGTACATGCTACACGCACACAAGTAATCACTGCTTGCTGGCACACTATGTGAACACGCATCCACACTGCGTAGGGTTCACCGCTACACCGCAAGGTGGCGACTCTGCTCGATCTCCAGGCCAATAGCAACAGTTGCACAGCTCCCGGTGCACATAGGATGATGCCTTTTGACAAACTAAATGACAAAGGTAATCCAGCTTCTAGTGACTGTGCGTGCTAAGGTGCCTCGATGCGCCCTCCGCTCTCCGCTTAGGGCGAGGACAACCGCGTCGTCTGCTAGGGCGATCACCATTTTCTTGCATCCGTTGGTTTCAAGGCGCGCGTTTGCTGCGTGTCGCGCCTAGATAGAGGAGGCCCCCTACCAGTGGTAGCTTGAATTGAACTTTGCCTTTGATGATCATTCCTTTCATAGTTTAGATGAAAAGAGTAAAAATTCGGTGATGTATTCACTATTTCAAGACGATTAGCGAAAGTGTAGCGGTTATCTTTGTTTTGCGATATGTGATCACGGCGGCCAACTGTTCGCCGTCGTTGTCATACCAGCGCCGTCAACTTTCTATCATAGCGATTATGTGTGGATATAGCGGAAAGTGGAGTACGCGAAACGAACAGCTGCATATTCAAGCGCGAATGCATAGCATGCTTACGTTTATTTACACTATTATGCAATGATGGCAAACTGTGTCACGTATACACTATGAAGTCAAAACAAAGACTCAAGCGCACGCAAGAACAAATATTTATTATCTTGATGCACAAATAGGCTGCATTCTGTCTCTAGGTGGCTTTCGCTTCTTTGGAGCAACTGGAAGCAGAAAGATATACAAACCAATGATTAAATTGAGCTCAAAGCAAAGGGTTAAAACAGGTATAATGAAAATATGGAAAATCAAGGCAAAGAACAGAGCGAAAATACGGCATGACCAATGTCTCAGCAATATTTTTTTTCCCCACAAAATAATCTAAGCGTAGAGGCCAAAAGGTGCACATGAATACTTAATTTGTTCCCCGCTCCCTTTATAAACTACAATGTCGTCTTGGTTAATTTCATTTGTATTAATTAAAGAAGGCGGCCGATTCTGCCTTTCAAGTGGTAATGGGTTAAGTGAGTGTTTGAGATGAATGTTGTTGTGTTAGCCGATCGACAGTAGAATTGAATGAGGAGAATGCTTCTGATAAGAGCATGACAAGCAGAATTGATATATACACACGTACACATAACCTGTTAAAGGCAAAATAAGTGACTTATGCCGGGCCTGAGGCTCAAATGCCACAGAAATGTTTTCGGGCGACCCCCACATTTTTGGTAACGAATGTATGCAATTAGGCAGTGAATCAAATGGGAAATACCTTCCCCTGAATGGGAAATCCGTTGGTACAGCATTTTGCTTCAGTTTATTTCATCAGTCTGCCTTATTTTGTTCAAAACAGGATTCATCAAAGTGAGCCTGTACGAAAAAATTTTGTTGCTATTATAAGTGCATTATTCCCTGAAAAATAAGATTAAATTACGATAAATCAAGAAACTCACACAAACGCACACTGACATGCATATGGGCTGAACTCTGCACACACGCACGAAATAAAGATGTACTTCACATTTATTTATTCTTTTCATTTCTATGTGCTACTTCCGTGACATAGGATAGGCGATAAAAAATGTCTCGAATAGCATAGTTTTTGCGAAGAACAAAAGTACAAAATATCTCAATGCGACTCAACGTAGAGAAACAAAGCCTAATGCATCGCATGCCATTCTGCGCTCCACGGGTCACAATTTTTCATGCTGCCAGATGCGCCTTTCAAAATTAAGCGGGCTGTGAGGCTTTTGGTGAAGTAGGCGCGATAACTCCTGTTTCAGCTTCGTGGCTGAGAAAGATCGTAATATTTTTACCAGCCTCATCCTTAATTTGTAATGCTAAGTGTATTAATGAAGGTGTAAATGCATTGAACGATCCATATCGCTCTCGAGCTCTAAGAGATTACGTCCGTTAACAGCGATTAAATATCAAAAGGCTGCAAAAGCATGATATGGCGCCTCCGACAGGTACATAAAATGGTATGTCTGGTAATCAGAAACAGTCGCATAGACAAGCTATACATAAGCCCGAAAATGAATTTAGCACTGCAGAGAAGTGGAGTACTTACGCTGTACATGCAAGAGTAGTTCGTCGGCTGCCAGTTGTCCTGCTTCACTTTCACAGTCCATAGAAGAGGTCGTTTTTGGGCTCGCAAAAGAAAGCATTCTCTGGTAATTTTTAGCACTGATAGTGCACTGGGGAATGCACCACCCAGCAATTCTGCAGAGACTATGTGAAGAATACCGCTTTCCGTGTCTAGCTTGGGCATCCGGGGGACGGCTGGAGCGGAATCTAAGAAAATGGCGGTGACGCCTCCCGATAACCGGTTTTGGCGGCGACGACCCCTTCTAAGAGTGGCGCCACCCTCAGCGGAGAGCAGGCGCGCATCGAGGCACCCTAGTGCGTGCTAAAGTCCCTTGATAATTTGAAAGTAGCGACACTCTCCTCCGCGCCGCGCTTTCCTCCTCGATTCTCCTAGCACGGCGGCGGCGAGCGCTGCGCACGACACGCTTTTTCTCCTTGACGCCCGCCGGCCGGCCGCAGCAGTGAGTGAAGCGCGAGCTTTTGGGCCAGGTCTGCGCTCCAGGAGTGCACACAGTTTTTAAAAAATTGCGAAAAAAGCATTGAAAATGCCGAAAGTAAAGTTCATGAATTGATTGGTTTCTTCTTAGAACTGTTTGAATGGGGAATACTGATAAACAAAGCTTCCCGGCGAGTTCTGTGCTACAGACACTTTTTAATTCTTATGATAAGGTTTTACATTGTGCACTTAATCTAGTACTGCCTCTGACTTTGTGTTTTTTTTTTTTAGAGCGTGAAATCTGTCACCGCGGTAAAACTTCGGAAAACGATCCAGGCTGGTGCTTTGAACTTCAAGATCAGAGAAGGTCAAAGCAGGACTTAGTCTACATCGCTACTGTCAAGCTATCTCTCTAAGCATAGTATATGCCACGTGATCAACCATGAGATTGGGTTATTGGTTAATTGTACATGTATTTTGATCAATTACTGGGCCAAATTAATTGATATTTAGTTAATTGCAATTAAAATCTAAATTTTAGCTGCAACATCGAACCGTATACCATTGGAAAGCTTAGGCCAAGTGTTATGGCACTGTGCTAGTTAGCGATCCACGATAACCTGCGTTAATTAGTTAATTTTGTATAAAACCAAATTTTGAGCTGTTCCTTGCTGCTTCGAGGCAAGGAACAGGTTTGTCACGGCAGTCTTGATATGATGCTGATGGAGGAATTAAATAATTTTATGAGTACGCGGCCCCTCACTGACTTCGCGTGTGGTTAAAAGACAGCAGGGTACACTGGGAGAAGTGGTGGGCCCTATTGCCGACACACTGAAGTTCTGAGGCAAGCATGCTGTGATCTCATGCGCTATGTAAAAGAGCTTGATTTCATTGAACGCAACAATCAAATAAAAAAATTACAAGGTGCACATAGGTCTTCAACGTGCGAAAATGAGAAAGCATATAACTGCCAATTCATTAACTACAGTACAACCTCGTTAATTCGAAGTCATCGGGACCGCAAGAAATCTTCGAATTAAGCGGGTTTTCGAATTAACCGAACACACCAAGAAATAAGACTTAGGCAAAAAAATTCGTTGCAGGAACGTGTTACCTTTATTCGGCATATTTTGAATTACTACTGAAAGTAATCAGAGATGCTGGTTTGCCGCGTCTGGTAGTTTGCGGCTCCTAAGGTCATGCTCTCGAGTTGGTCAAATAGACGAAACATCTCTGAACTTCCACCGCGGCACTCAACAAAACTGCGGATAACGTTCAGTGATCCGATAACTTCACCAAGAGCAGGTGCTCGGGGAGGCTCATCGGTGTCGTCGTCGCTATCGTCGCTGTCATCGCGCATGTTCGTACCAGCAGTGATCTCACTCTCCAAGTCAGAGTAGCCAGTCTGCTCTTCACTCTCAATGTTGATATACTCGGCGAAGCCGACTGCGTTGGACTCATCCTCTGCGCAGAGCGCATTGATGCGGTCGCAATACTCTGCTCCTTCTTCGTCAAGAGTAGTAGTACATGGGTGGTCTGCATCGGCATCAACAGTGCTTTCACTGGAAAAACCAGCGTGTTCAAAACACCGCCTGATCAATGTGGGCTCCACTTGTTTCCAAGCGTACACCATGAGGCATATGGCTCCGAGGAGGTCGATGGAGTACTCCTTGCCATTGTCGTAGCAAAGGAGCATGCGCTTGAGCAGGTGGTACCGATAAATCTTCCTAGTGTGGTGAATGACGCCTTGGTCCATCGGCTGTGAGATCGAAGTGGTGTTCGGAGGTAAAAATACCATCCTGATGGCCTGGAGATGTGGGATGCCGCCATGTGCCGGGCAGTTGTCGACGACAAATAAGACATTCCTGCCCGTGGCCGCGAACTTGCGGTCAAGTTGCCGCACATACTCTTCAAATATTGCACCTGTCATCCAGGCTACTGCAGAATAGGTCTTGCCGTAAGCCTCTAGTATTTTTGACTTGTTGCTCAATATTGTGGACAACGTCGAGAGGGGCACGCCATGCCTTTTGGCTAACTCGGTCTTCGAACAAGCGCTCTTGCCTGCTTTCTGGATCAAGCAGAACTTCTGCTGCAGCGTTAAAGTCTTGTACTTTGGCATTTCTGCACTGCTACGGTCACAAAGCTAGCACTTCTGCACAGTCCCGCCCAAAAAAACGGCACAGTAGCCGACCCCTAACCACAGCGCACAACACAAAGAAATGGCGCAGGCGAGACCGGCGCGGCGGTGGTGATGGCGTACTTGCAGCGTCGGAGGCACGGGGGAAGAGTGGGCGAAGCACACCAAGGGATGGAGTGGGGGCGAGGTCACGTGATAAAAACCGGTATGCCCGCCGTGTTGCAGTGAAGCACGTCTTCTCCTCTGCAGGCGCGTGTTTCGGCGGTGCGCGAGGCGCACTGTGGACCGATTTTTGTGCAGAGAGTGCTCCGGCTGGGGCGCTTCGCCTATAAATCATCACCATTACTATGTGGCTTTGCCTCGCGGCTCCGTAGGGCCGTCGTTTCGCCGGGTTTGCGGCGAAACATGGATCAGGCATTGCCGCACAGCAGTCCAAATTTACATCGGAAAATACGGGACCGCAGAAAACCTTCGAATTATCCGGGATTTCGAATTAACCGAGTTCGAATTATCGAGGTTGTACTGTATCGCTATCCTATCACTATATCTACTAATGCCAGAGACCTATCGTAACTGTCACTATCCGCAACGAACACTATCACCTCACTATCCGGGCCTATTACTATCATTTACTATTATTATCCGTAACAGTCACCATCATTACCTATCACTATTCATAACCATCACTATTTAATCTGATGCCGTCCCATGACCCATTGATATACTTCAATTTTCATTGACTTACGTTGTCAGTCATATCTCTATTATCTCATAATATCTGACGAGACAACTATACATTGACTTTTAATTCTTACACTTTCTTGTTTTCTCATAAATGGAGGTGGGAAAAGAGCAAGCCACAGAAATAACTGACTACTATCAGCGCGAGGTTCATGTCTCTGTCGAGGAATTCCTTTACTTCAGGACAGGTCGGTGAGAGAAAATTGATGGAACTGCGTTTGGCCTGTTTTTTTTTTTCGAGTTCGTGTATTATTGGCGGCTCAAACTGGTCTTCAGTGAAATGTAGCTAGAACATAGAGCGATGAGTTAATCACTCAGGCTAGGTGAAAAAAAAATCTTCTTGCATACAAATGAAATGAGTAATATGTTGCAGTGTTAAGAATTGTTGCTCGCAAAATGTTCCCCTATTTTTACATCATAACTATAATTATTATTGATTGTTTAAGTTTCGTAAATACAGAAAATTGATGCAATGATTCCGGCTGATTTGACATCGATGGGATACCTTTTCTCGCAATAAATGAATACGCAGAATCGCAGTTTTAGAGCTCCAGCTTTCAAAGCGAAGGTAACCTGCCAACGCCTAGTAGTCATGGTCAAAGTGAAGCGTGTGTGATCATATGAACACCTCCTGCACGTTGGCCGTATCCCTGATAAAACGAATGCATATGTTTTAACCCACGCGTGCGTCGAAGCATGGCAAGACACATTCAAGAATTGAAAAAAAACAAAAACAAAAAATGCCGTACGACATAACTAGTGCAGATTACCCGCAATACCTCGGGTTTACTTGCCAGGGCCAGCATTCATTGCTCCCGAGTAACCGACGCACACTACAAGTACAAGCTGGAAAGGCTAGCTCCTCTACAAGCCCGAATTTTGATTTTTAGTGAAGGAGGCCAGGGATCCTAGCATAATCGCGACAAATGCAATCGAGAGACTGTAATTTTCTAGTCATCTCTGACAGCAAAAAGCAGATTATAGCGCCCTATTTCTGACTGTACAGAAGTCGAAGCGTGTTAAATGATGGAGCCTCGCAGAATATGCAGCATGCTGCAGAGGACAACCTTATTTTTATACAATGAACATGCTGCCGCCACAAAAATATTGAGGAGCAAGCAGGAATAAAAAACGCAGCGTCAGGTGACGCGTTATTACGGGGAGTGAGAAAGGCACCCGATGTCGCAAACAACTCTGTTCTTTCTAGGAATAAACGTCTTTCGACTAATCTTGTGAATCCATTGACTCGTGCGCAAGCCGTCACGCTTGCCTTGCGATATCATGAATACCGCATAACCATCTTCAGGCCGCTTGCTGCAGTTGTACGCGCAACAGCACAGCATTGAGCTTGCACGCTGCAATAAAACCACAGCGCGCAATATTCGCTCGCCGAGACTAGGAGAAAAATGGCGCGAAGGAAAAAGAAAACACAAGGAAAACGCCGGACGCGCGTTGGTTTCCAAGGGCAATGGCAGGGAGACCAATCGTCGCTCAGGAAATCGGGCGGAGAGCCGGCCTTCAGCGAAGGGGCGCGCAAGGGGCGAGGTGGAGGAGAGGAGGTAGCGCGGCGGCGGCAAAGTTCAATCGTTGGCGTAACTTTCAAAGTATCAAGGGGCTTTAGTGCGTGCAGCCCTATGCTGCCCTCTGTTGGTGTGTTACAAAACTTCACCTCAAAATGCTTTGATGCTACCTCGAATCAGGGGTGCTCACAACACACTATCACTTAGGTTACAAAGAAAAACAGGAAAGCAACATAAATTGAGCAGCAGCAGAAATAAGAATCAAGGAGAACACAAGTAATCTGCATTCAAATAAATGTTTGCAATGCTTTCCTCAGATTCACGTCACTTGACAACACAGCCTACACCAGCAGCAGTGTACTCCACCCATGAGCACAGTATCTCTGTGTGTCATCATAGAAGAATGAGGAAACCTTTTGAAGGCAACACTGGCAGAGCCAGAAGCGTAATGGCCTTGGTTGTCCAGTAAGTGAGGCAAAACAGAAACTGACCTTCCTCTTTAATGGCACGCAGAAAATAGGACACCAATGGTGGAGTTATGTCATTGGTGGGGATGAATTATCGAAAAGCGATGTGCTCATAATAAAGGAAACATTTCAAGCTTTCATCTTAACGTAACACTTTTCCATTCCACCATTTACTAAAAAATGTTATAGACCAGGAGACGAAACTTACTGAACACCTCTCCACACCTCATACAGGGTCTTCATAATACGAGTGCTTCTCCATGGCCGTATGGTGCATGTGCAAATTTTCTGTCAATATATAACCTGAAGCCATCACCAATGGTATTTCGGGCTCTAATGATGCTACAGTAATGGCATCTGAAATGCATCATTTCATCTACAAGATTCTCCAAGTGGTACTGTTAAAATCTTCAATGCACAGTCCCCCTACCCACACACAATTCAACTAAAAAGTTCAGCCTTCAAATATAGACTGAACGCAAACTGGCAAACAATGCTGCCGACACAAAAACTTACAAGACGCTTAACTATCCTCAACAGTTGAAGCGAAAGCACTGCCGCATGGAAAGTATGCACTGCTGCTAAGTAATGGCCTTATTTGTTCACTAATTAGCAGTGTTAATTATTATTTATCAATCGTAAGATTAAGAGTACAGTTAAGTAGTAGAGATAAGTAGTAGTACTACTTAGAGGGACTGCTTAGTAATGCTGATTAGTGGTCTTAACTTTATCAATGTATGGCAGCTGTCCACTCTACAGTAGGTATGAGATGGTCATATAAGACCTCTAAACTATTGCACTAAACAAACACTTTTCACTCCTCAGCGGTGTATAAGTAGCGTGCTCCGGTTTGTGAACAAAAGGATAGCAGTTCGATTCTGCTTGACACTTTCTTTTTCCTCAGAGTGAAAGTGCTTTTCTAAAGGCACTTCATAATGCTGTTTGGCAGCAGTTGCAACCCCATGGATGATGACAAAACCTCGCAGAACCCCTTGCCTGAGCACCTGCGAACTCAGCCATGTCACTTAAGACACCTCGTCGACCAATCAACGCTCGCCACAATTGCCAGCTGCCAGAGCACCTGCCAACATGGCCACGAAATCCCCAAATTGGCAGAGAGGCTGGTGATGTTACAAGGTCATGCGACTTAGACCAACCAACCACAAATTTTTGGGATAGACACAGGATGCTTTTCAATAAATCAGGAATAGTTCTGGCAGATGCAGTATGCTATTGTGTTTTTCTTGGAATGTGGACTCTAATACATATCACATTAACAACATCAAATGGTTAGAAGCAGTGCATGATCGTTGCCGAGATGCACAAGTAGCCACAATCGCCACTATACATGCACTATTTGGTGTTTACAACTGCCCAGTCCTGCACCATTTTGCCATTTTTTTTGCTTTCTCTACTTCCCTCAACCCTGTAAGTGCCTTCCCTATCTCAAAAACCCACACTGCCTTCTCGCTACATTCACAGTAACTTTCTCTTTGCACTTGTACTATACCACACGCTTTACTCAAAGTTCATTGAAAAGCTGGCTTCTTGTGGCAGCTTTTGAGACTGGCGTGGGTCACTTTAGCTACACTAAAAGCTCATGAAAAAACAAATCACATTCACGGTTCTGAATACAACACAAAGTTAATTTTGAACAATTTGTCTCCCGCAAAATCTCGTGAATTTCTCGTTTTCAGTCTGCGAAAATTAAAATTTTCCACTGCACAAAGTTCGAGGCTTTATCAATAAAAGCTAAAAGGATAAAAGGAAAAAAATACAGCTTACCTCACAAGCATGAATTGTTGCCCCACGGATCTCTATTTCTTCTGTGCTTCCATTTTGCAAAATATTTCCTGCAGGAAATTACGTCATACACTATTATGCTTCCTTATCTAATAGCAATGTCTAGCCTACCACCTTTTGAAGGGGAACAATAAGTCTGGCCATACTGCAACAAGGGTGCTCCAAGGTTGCAAATATGTTAAGAACGAAACTTGGGCAAGTGAGAAAATATGTGAAAGCGGATGATATACTATGACACCCCTCAAAAATTCGCCTTACTGCACTCAATGAAAACAATTCATTGCTGGCAATGACTAGTTCTCAACTTTGTTTCGCATGTTGACTAGCTGACCTGTGTGAAGCTGTCATGCACAACTTCAAAAGCATAAACCAAGCAAAGGCTCTTAAGGTTGTTTTCACGAACCTTGAATGGTCTTCTGCTCTTGTCATTCCATTTCACTTACCATTTGCTCTTAAATGATAAATGCCTGCGCAATTGGCAGGCAAAGCAGTTTAGTTTTTGCGCACTTTTCTGATTTGCTGATCATTCAGATGGTTACATTTAATGCAATGACGTAACAGTGCCCACGCTGCATGTGGGTGTAGATAAGGTAAGACCACTTCATTAGTGATTTTGTTTTCAGCATTAACAACACTTTCATTTTTTCATAAAAAAAAAAAATGCTGGTAAAGTTGCAAAGTTACCAAAGGGTGATCTATCAGCCAAGTTATATTGTTGCATACAACATTATTTCACATTAGTGTCCTTTCGAGATGCCTTAAAACAAACATTTTCTTGTTTCTTTTCCACTTTCATCAAAGAGTGCAAAGAAATGTTAAGAATCTCCAATGGTATCAAGGACGATACAAATTAATCAAACAGAGTGTGTGTGTTACAGCACAATATGTCTTTATGTATAAACCCATTACTGAGCTTTAGCATTTATGTAGGCACTGCACTTTTTCCTCTCACTATTATTGAACACGAAATTAAGATTGCTGTTAAAATAGACAGACCTGCAGTAGTGAAATCAAAGCGCAAAGGTACATTAAATGTTTTCTTAGTCAACTCTACTCAATTAGCATTTCTGAATTTCAGCCTTTAATCTCTGTACATTTCATGCATAAAAATTTCAATTGTACTCCCAAGTTTTTCACCATTTTCACAGCCATCAAAACAAGCAGACCTTCTCTGATTGAGGCACTTTTTATGGAAGAAGCCTTCACACCTTTATAAATCATACTAGAACTGTGAAGTAACTGAGGGACAAACAGATACAAGAGGACTCACTCTGGTGCTCAAATATAGGGTACTGTTGTGTCAATAATGAGGGAGGCTTCAACTCTTGTGATGAGTTTGGGATACTGCTGCTCATTTACATGGGCTCCCCAGCAAGAACTTGAACTTTCAGAACTAGTGTGTATCTAGAGATCTCAAGATTAAATTTTATGTATGCTTTTAACCCATTCACTGCACTGTGGGTCATTGATGGGCCATGTCACATGTCAAATAAAGCCGTGGGAGGGCTCAGCAAGTTTTAGAGCATCTGCCAAAAGCACACATGCAAAGTCACTACTGCCACTTGTTGGCAGCGCGAAGAAGCTGCTTTCACCAGTGGCTCCCTGATGGGTCATGCTGCACTAAAAAAAAATTTAAGGATTGCTCACCAATGAGCCTCAATGTACAGAGGTTAGGACTCCAAAAATTGCTGCAGCAGTAAATACGTTAGCACACTGTTATCAAACTTTGACCCTTCACTCTTGTAAATATTCATCGTAGGAACTTCAGTTCATGTACCAATAGTGAGGGTGACTGCCCTTTCGTCACAGGAAATGGGTTCAAGGCTCAAGCAAAATGGTAAAATACAATACGTGCAAGCTATGCTTCAAGCACATTCTCAATAGTACTTTATTGAAAGGGGTCTAAGTAATCATTAAATTCACCTTTAGCGAGCAAGGTCATCAGACGTGGAGAGTAACATAAAGCTCCAAAGTAGGCAAGCACTTGAGGCACACGGTAGTCTGCAAATGCTGTAATCGTGTCTATGTCCTTGAATTCACCCAAGCCTTGGCCATTAAAGCAGCTCCAGAGATCAGCAACAAGAATCTGAGCCCGTTTGTAGAATGACACTGTATAATTTGAAAAAGAAAAAAATATATATATGCACGCTTCATCAGCAAATACATAAAGTTAAAAAAAGTTACAAGGCCACTTGAGAAATACAAAAAAAAATAAATGAAATAAACATAGCACTGCATCAACTGTAGCAAAACATATATATAAATAAAATGGCATGTCTATTAAACATAAAACACCCTCCAAGGACAGCAAATGCTCAAGATGTCAACAAACCATTTCTTGAAAATTCAGTAATGTTTAAATGGTTTTACAATACAAGTATAACAATGCATAATGGTCATGTTGTCCCCTTTTAACACATCTTTCGTGCAGTTACCTTCATTATGCAGTTTTAGATTTAATGACTGACTGAAGTTCTGCTACTTCACTACAGCAAACAAACAAGAGAGGTAATATTCTATGAATATGCACTTTTATGGTGCAGTCTGAAGCCTCTTTATGCAGAAATCAAGGTCACATATTCAGCTTGTATTCTCATTATAATGGTCCAAAGCTGTAAAAAGGCTATGAGAGATGTCATAGCATAGGGTACTAGAGAAATTTTGACAGCCTGGATTTTTTTTTTCATGATCACCGATGTTACACAGTACATGGGCATTTCTTCTCCACTTTGCCTCGACTAAATGCTGAGATTTGACCCGCTATTCAAAGGCCCAGTAGACCAAACACTACAGCCACTAAGCCATCCCTGTGATCCCAGACAACAGTATTAAACAGCCTTCAAAATACCCTATCCACCTTCACGTCATCCATGCACATTCAGTCATTACAAACTGATTTTGCATAAGAGCTGGAAGAGTGCATTAATTTAATAACATATTCTTCAGTGTCACCTTAGAAGCTTCTTCAGCTAAATCTATAAATGAGCCACTATGAAGACAGCACACACCACAGAGATAGCCCAGACTGCTCTATAGAAAGCAAGAGAATTTATGGTGCACGTTTAGAAACAATGTGAATCAGAGAGGCCACAATGACAACAGCAGAGAAAAATGACTTGCTGTAAGCGATGTAGTACATGATGTACCAAAATATGAATCTCTCTTATTAATCTATTTTGTGTACAGCAACCATGTTGCAGTTGGGAATGGAAGAGCAAATAATATCTTGAATGAAATATTAACTAGAATTTATGGTCTTGGTGCCCACAACCACAACAAACCCTTTTTGCATGCAGTATTCTAGAGCAATCGTAACTTCAGACCAGCCATTTCCTTGAGTCTTTCGCTCTGTGCAGACAACTTGGTGCACTGTGCTACACTAACAGTAAGAGTGGCCAAAAAATGTCATTTTTGTAGCTGTTCATAAGTTATATTTAGACTGTGCATGAAACTTCAAACAACACTGACATTCTACACTACTTGTTTTGCCTAAACAACACTAAAGGCAACTACTATTGACAAGACGAGATACCATGAAAAAGTTAGGCACTGCCTGTGCATGTAGTCATACACATACTAAGCACATTTTAAATACAAAAACTACACCTGCTCTGGCAAAGGCCAGGCTCTGTGTCACATGTCTTAGTTTAGTTTTGTGTTCATCTTTCACATGAAGTAGCTTCACAGTATACTCATTCGTGTAGACATTAAAGAAGGCAGAGCTTCAGTAATTCCAAAAGCATGGCTTGAATTCTCCACTACAGTATCCCATTTACCTCTCGGCATTTCAATTAAGCATTTAAACTATCCCTGGCACCCTTATAATATGTGCCAGGGAAGTCTGATATTCTAAACAGCAACAACACTGCTAGTGGTGACTTCCCACACCATCATAAGAAACCAAAACACAACAAGAAAAAAGCCAACTGGCTTCTTCAAATGTTATTTACTCTTCTATTCACTGATCACCTCCAGAATGCACTGTCACCAAGTGCTCATTACCATGCACTTTCCACTTACATTTTACCTGAAATGGCAGCACCAAAATTTCTCACACATACGAAAGGTTCCTTGGCTTACTATGCAGGCTTTGGCATGAATATTTAATGGCATGCCTACTGCGTATATTAAACAATTCAATACTTTGAGAGGAGCAGTGCACCACATAGCCCTCTTTTAAAACTGCTTAGAAAAACACTGCTACAACCAAAACTTCCAAGAACATGTAAAAATGAATATTAGTAATATGTACTATTACCCCTCCCAAACTTTGAGACAGAGTCCATAAAGAGTATGAAATCCCACATTGTGAATACACACACAAAAGTTGTTAAATAAAATGTTTGACCAAACATGAACTATATCTATATTAGTCAATCTTTTAACCACCAAACCCAAGATGTAAAGCCTGTACTCATCACGGGAGATCATACTAATATCCCCAATGATAAATCATACTAGACCAGCCCAACGTTGCACAGCTCCCTCTGAAAAAGACGACTTATGGTCGTCAATTGTGTTGGTTGCAATTTTCAACACTAAGGATGGCTGTTCTTTATTAAATACATTTTTGTGTTTTAAGCCTAAAAACAGTCATTTCAGGCTTTACATAGCACCCAGCTTCATGATATCACACATAAAGTCTTAATACTAATAATGAAACCTGGTTTGTGTTAGGATGAAGCAAAGTCTATGCACTTTGCGGTGTGTTACAGCATAGTGTATCAAATAAACACAGTTCATTTCAGTACATTATAGTCCAGTACTATGGCATGCACTGAGGGGACACCTGCCTCAAGAGCACCTATTTTCTTCTCTAAAGTTTTCAGTTAATGGTTAATTCTAACCAGAAACTAATGAAGTAATCTATTTTCAGAATCAGGATTACATAGAGAAAATTATGACAAAAAGTTTGGCAACTCTAGCATGTTTCTTTGGAATAAATTTCGGGGTTAAAAGGATTACTTTGTAAAAATTTAAAAAAGTAAGGAATTCTCAACAATTGCTGCTTGTCCCGAATTAACATTTTTCAAGCAAACCATTGCAAGCCTGTGAGAAGTTGCAGTGAAAAAGTTGTAAAGCACACAGAAAAACAGCTACTTGTCTGATTTCTATACAGAGAGCATTTTTTTTTTTACACTTCCTCTACACATTCAACCTACTAGGCATAATGCCCGAGGTACCAAGATCACGGACACTTGTGCATGTTGAAAGCAATCACATTTGTGCCATCGACTTGGGCACACCACAGCAGAGATCATTATTAAATGCAAGCCACCATGACCAGGATTTTAAAACTGGAGCACTCTGCTATAGGCATTCTGATTTTCATGTGCACTGTTCAGAGTGTCGTTTGTGTTTTTTTTTTTTTGGGGGGGGGGGGGGGGGGGGGTGAGGGGTCTAGGTTAGCCTTACAAGTGATGACATTCGGGTTTCATGTGAAAATTTCTATAAATCTTACAGAAAAGAAGATATCAAACTCTTTTAAAGATGAAGATTTTAGGGAAAAGGAAAATGGCACCTCAAGTTACATGAAAATTAAACCAGTTAAAATTCGTAATGACACTTTTTCCAGGTTTTACTTGTGAAATAAAGACCACAAGAGTGAAGCTTTAATAGCTGCAGCTTATAGAATTATGAGAGCAGAAAACTAGCAACACTTGTCTTTAATATCAAGCTGCAGCCAGCCAAGACATTTGCTTGACTTTTATTCTAAACAATCAATCAAAAATATTCATAAATTTCCAGCAGCTAAAACATTAAAAGTACTTCAGCACCCGGTAACCACTAATACTAGTTTTATTTTGGCTAAATGTACCACTCATTATTAAAACATTGGTTCCATCTGCACAATACATAAAAGGCACACACTAAGTCACCCAGCTAAGGTCACCAAGCCTTGAAAAGAGATTGAGTGTCCTAATCCTGTGGAAAACCTGTAACTGACAGCTGTTGAGAGCAGCGTGGCCTAGTCTGCATCATTTATTTCATAAAATTTATGTCCGTTATAATACTATAGGCTAGTCCAGCTCATTCTTTTTTTACAAATGTGTTCAAATGTTACCTAAATATTACAATGTTCCAGCACTTCACAGAAATCAAGACAGAGATGCATTAATTCTGGCTCCACTTACTACATCATAGTATGTATTTCATGGTAAACTGCCTCATCAAAGGAGTAGACAACACAGCATTCGCATATGGACATTTACATTCTCATCATGCCCGAGAGAAAAAAATTGGAGGGACACTCAAACTCTGCTTTAAGAGTAGGCACGATACCACCTATAACACCGCCTTTTTCATTTCATGATATATCTTTTTGTTTAAGATGGTTCTTGGGGGAAAGGAAGGCACAGTATCTGTCTCACTTTTCGGTAGACATCTGCACTTATGATTACCAGCATGCAATCGGAGACGCATATGTCACCAGTTCAAATCCCTATCGCAAACTAGCCTAAACTAGCAGATGGGTAAATGGAAAGTGAAATGGCACGACACCATCACCCTGAATGCTGCACAAAAAAGAGTTAGTCGCAGTTAAGTAAGAAATCACACAAGTTTAATCGAGTTAGATTCTGTGGGTCTGCAAGAATTTCTTTTCTTTGCTTCCTGCTGATATTCATGTCACTAAAGCAACAACGCTAACGCTGGCTTTTCTGCAACACAGCGTAAAAGTGTGAAATAGTAGGGCAAGAATTAATCTGCATTATTTTAATAAACTGGCCAAACAGCAAATTCCTGGCTGACAGCCATGCCCTTTAAATGTTCTGACCCTAACCTGTAAATATCCACTGTTCTCCATGACATTACCAATGATTTATGCCAAGCTAAATGGATTGATGATAAGATGAAGTGAGAAAATTAAAGCGCTTAAAGCTAGGCTAGGCTTTAAGGTGGCTAGCAAAATGTTTTCAAATAAAAGGAAAGACTAACCTTTCACACCACCAAATGTTGCTTCATCTTGAAATGAGGTGAAGTTTTGCACAACCTTCTTCATCAGATCTTGGCAACATTTATTGCACTCCCGAATGCAGTTAGCAAATGAACCATTGTACATCTGGATTCATGAGTGGGAGAAAAGAAGAACTGATGCATCACAGGGTGCAGAGAGAATCTTCTCTGGAGAAAGTTTTGTATGAAGTAAAAAAAAAAAAAAAAATCTAACTAATGTGCTGACAAAAAAAAAAAGTAGTGTGCTGCCTAACTGTACACAAGGTTACTTAACCTCAGCAAGTCTATTTGCTTTCCAGATAACTTGCAGGTGGCAGAGGGTGCAAGATGAAGGCTGGTTAAGTAGTGAGGCAGTCAGAAATTAAGCAAGTTAGGCAAACCACCTATGCGCTGAAGAAAAGCAGAGAAATATTAAAAATATTAAACATTAAAACACAATAAAATGCATTTCTTTCAATAATGGCAGCAATCATATTAAAAGTATGAGTGATGACACAAGATACAGCCAGTCAAACAGGCAAAACAGAAGCAGATTAGACAGCAGGTGGCAAGAAACAGCAGCACATCAAGTATATAATTGCCGCTCTTGAGAAGTACACCCAACTTTGTTCTCTTTTAATTTTTACTGTAGCCTGTGGATGCCTCCCAACGTAAAGTGCAAAATATCAATTACCACTGTATCTAAGCAATGTTTTGAGCCCTGTCTGCTTTGAGTCAGTTTTATAGTCAGTGCACTTGTTCAAGTGCAATATCACGCACCATGCTTGCTTGTGCAGAATAACAGGTATGAGCTCTTCTCTTTGTCAGCAATAACCATGAAATAGTTCAGACTAAAAAGACAGAGAAAGAAAACCAACAAAACCAGCTACATATCTTTACTACCAGGTTAGCAAGGTCGCTACAGAGAAACTAGAAATTAGGCCCTTAAAATTGTTCCACGCCTCTGTCTTACTATAAGTCTCTTGAAATATACCCTTTTTTTTAACTGTTCACAGATAGTTATTTTAAACCCTATGAGAGATATGTCAACTGCGGTCTATGCAGGTTTATTGTGCAGAAAGGAGGACATTATGTGCATGATAGAGGTCAGTAATAAATCAATTGACTAAAATGAAGTAATTAACTTTGTATTTTATATTTCAGGGGCCGACATTATACTAAGAAAATGAAGGCTGTCAATATAACAGCACAGTCCAGTTTTAGAATTCCCTTTATCGGCATTGCAGTCAGAAATACTATCTGCATCCGGCTGTGAATATATCAACATCAACACAAGGTCATTGTGGTTTGTGGCAGCGAACTGGACGGCTGATGTCATCAATTCTACCACTTTCCTGTCCTCAACGCCACCATGCGTCCAAGGAACGTCGGCCCCACCCACCGCGGATATAAAAGCCAGCGGTTTCAACGACTTCTTCATGGGCAGAGAAGAGCAGCTGCATTGCAGACGCCTGAAAATTCTTTCTGCTTATTTGCTGTACAGGTTGGTAATGGTACTTCCTTACAGGCTAAACATACCAGCAACGTTTGTACGCTGCTCTTCCCTTGGCCACTTGTGTTAGCTTCAACAATCTGCGAATGCATGCATGTTGTGAAGCTTTTATTGTTAGCAGGCGACACTGAGTTAAATCCTGGCCCTGAACTAGGTGAAGCTAACCCTAATGCTGATGTTATTGCTGCTATTGTGGCGCTATCAGCAAAATCAGATGCCCGCCATGCTGAGCTGATGGATACCTTAACCCAGCTCAAGGCTAACCAACTTGAATTAGAGCAAAAAGTGTGTGATCTCACTTCCAGGCTTATGGCTGTTGAATCCCACGTACAGACGGAAGGCGAATACTCCCACGGACTTACTGATGATATATCCGATGCTGTTCATGCTGAGTCTGCTGCAATAAATTCACGGTTAGACGATCTTGAGGACCAATCTCGTCGAGACGACCTGATCTTTTACGGTGTCCCGGACAAGGGCTCAGAAACCTAGGCTGAGTCCGAAGAACACATTTGAAAAATTATTTCTGAGACATTAGCCTTATCTTTTCCTGATGAGTGCATCCATCGTGCTCACAGACTGGGCTTGTAAATATTGGAGGGATGTTGACCTATCGTTGTGAAATTCGGTTCCCCCAAATTAGAAGACAAGATTTTATTGCAGCGCTCTAAATTCAAAGGTTCTAAGATAGTGATTAGTGAAGACTTTTCTCGCGCCGCACGCCAGTCTCGCAAAAAGTTTGCCGAATTCGGGAAGGCTTCAGGACAGAAGTATTTATTGCGAGCAAACTGATTGTGCATAGACAAAAAATGCTATGTCTATTATTAATCGACCGATCGTGTTTGTGAAGTAGATCTTGCCGACAGTCGTTCTAGCGCTAACAGAGGCCAATCTTCTGTTTCAAATTTCATGGACAATACCATAAGTGTTTCATACGCTCCTAGCTCATCGCAATAGCTATTTACACGCCCGGTCGCAAAGCCAGTTTCCCTTCTTTTTTCGAATGTACGTAGTGTCCGTAACATATGTGACGATCTGTCTTCAGTTATCGACACGTGTTCAGCCGACATTGTTATCTTAACCGAAACTTGGCTTTCAAGTGATATTGCGGACGATGAAATCTTCGAATGTGAAAGTGTTTTCGAATTTTTTCGCTGTGACCGCAACTTGCGTACTGGTGGCGGGGTACTGATTGCTGTGCGTGATGGTCTGAGATCTTGTCTTTTAGATATCGCTTCACAGTTAGAGATTGTGTGTGCATGTGTCACCCTCGGATATCGCGATTTTATTTTTTGCGTGTGTTATCGCCCACCCATTTCATCCATGACATTTTGTTCTGATCTACATGACGTATTAAACGAGTTACGTGTGCAGTTTCCTTCCAGTCCACTCTTTCTTCTTGGCGATTTTAATTATCAAGCAATTATTTGGCATGACTCTCTTCCTACATCAGATTGTTGATCTGAGTGCTCTCTCTTCATAAACCTTTGCCTGGATTTTAACTTTAAACATCTTGATCTCCAGCCTACGCGATTTACACAGCAGTCTTCTAACACCCTTGACCTCATTCTCATTACCACACCTGATCTGGTTTACTGTTTAAGATGCATGACTGGTCTAAGTGATCATTGCCTAATTTATTTCGAACTACGAACTTCTGTTCCCACTATGAAAAGGCGAAAAGTTATTTCTGACTACAAAAACACAGGCTTTGACTATAAATCGTGAACTAATGAATTTCGTCGCTAACTACATTCCAAGTTTTCACACCCGCAGTGTTAAAGACAACTGGGATTTGTACAAAGAAAAAGTGAAATTTTTAATTAATAAATTCGTCCCTCAGAAACGCATTACATCCAACTCTCATGCCCCATGGTTTAATGCGTGCTTGCGACGCTCACTGAACAAGAAGAAAAGGTTATTTCGGCGGACCAAGGCAGCACAAACAGCTGAACGTTGGCAAGCCTACGCTGCCGCTAATACTGATTACAAGAAAGTTGCATCTGAAACAACAAAGCAATTTTACCAGCACACCCTCCTATCTCTTCTGAAAGAAAATCCCGAGAAATTTTAGAATGTGGTCAGCGGGAATAAGTTGAATATAGTAGGTCTTTCCGATGATAGTAACACACCAATACCCGAGAGTGAATGCTGCGAAGTGATGAACAAACATTTTGCTTCATGTTTCTCGTCTACATCTCTGAACTGTTTACCTGATCTTTGTACATCTGACTTTTTACCTATGGATCCGATAACCATTGATTCTGGTGGTGTATCATGTTTAATTGAAAGACAGAAGGTTTCAGCTTCCTCGGGTGTGGATGCAATAACATCGAAGTTTTTGAAAGGTACTGCTACATGCTCATCTTTGATTCTTTGTGAAATATTTATGCAGTCATTGCAGAGTTGTTCCATGCCCAATGATTGGAAGGTGGTTCCTTTACATAAATCAGGTAACACTGTTTCAGCACTAAACTATAGGCCCATTTCACTAACCAGCGTACCCTGCAGACTTCTTGAGCACATAATTTACTCTCACCTTGTTTCTTCCTCGAATCTAACAACTTTTTTAGTTCAAACCAACATGGCTTCCGAAGACTTTTCTCGTGTGAAACGCAACGCCTCTCTTTCATTAATGATCTTTTTCGAGCTCTGGATGCTAACTTTGTTGTGGACTGTATTTTTTTGGATTTTGCTAAGGCTTTTGACTCTGTTTCGCATGACTTGCTACTAATTAAGCTCAGTGCTCTGAATATTGACAATCGGGTATTGAGCAGGAATAAATGTTTTCTTTCTAACCGAAGCCAATATGTCACAATCAATGGTTATGACTCACCTCTAATTTCTGTAACTTCTGGAGTACCTCAAGGTTCTATGTTAGGTCCTCTCTTGTTTCTCATTTATATTAATGATCTTCCTAACAATGTTTCTTCCCACATTAAACTTTTTGCAGATGACTGTGTTCTTTACCATATCATTACTAATCCCCTTATGAAGCATGTTTGCAGTCAGACTTGGATACAATTTCTTCATGGTGCAGCGACTGGCTTATGAAGCTTAACACTACTAAATGCAAATACATGCGTGTTTCTAACCGAACTCATGATAACACCACTCGCTATTTTCTTAATTCCACTCCATTATCACTTGTTTCATCGTACAAATATCTCGGCGTTCATATAACACATAATCTCTCTTGGAAAATGCACCTCAACTATATCTAACCAGGCTAACCGCACACCAGGCTTCTTACGCCACCATTTCACAGCTGCAGACAGTTCCGTTAAGCTTCATTTGTATAGGACGTTAATAAGACCCAAACTAGAATATGCATGCTCTATTTGGGATCCTAATCAAGTAACTTTAATTAACAGTTTAGAGTCCGTTCAGAACCGTGCCGCCCGCTTTATTGTTTCTCATTTTTCACAAACTGCAAGTGTATCTGCAATAAAATCAATCCTTGGTCTTCCTGTGCTTTCTCTGCGTCAAATATTTTCGCTTATGTCTTTTTCACCGAATTTATTATACTAATCCTATTCTCAAAGATCAGTTAATTCCTTCTTATATATCCTCACGCATTGATCACAGCCTTAAGGTAGGGATCCCGCACTGCCGAACCACACTTTGTTTAAATTCATTTATTCCTCAAACTGCGAATGACTGGAACCACCTCTCTGCCTTCATCACTGCCATCACCGATGCCGAAAATTTTAAGAAGACTACGGCCGATTTTGTATGCCCCTCTTCTCTGTAATGCCTCCGGGCCTTGAGAGTATTGAAAATAAATAAATAACTTAATGTCAAAATACAATTTTTTAGCTTGTAAAGCTGGCTTCCGGCAGTGCACATTTTTAAAATGCCGTCGCTTTGCCTATTTTATAACGTAGAAGCAGTTAACACGATTTCCATGACAATACCATGCGCAGTGAGGCCGTTTTAAAACCTGCAGAGCAGGAAGCCAGCTTGGCGAGCTAAAATGTGTGCATTTTTGGCGCTAAATATTTTAAACTGCATTGCAGATAAAGGAAATTTCAAAACTGAACTCGGCTATTATGCTGATGGCTTTCATTTTCTTAATACAATGTTGGCCCCTGAAATAAAAATTAAAGATTATTTCATAATTTAGTTAATTGCTTAATTACTAAGGTTACTAAGGTCTATCACATATTGTGTTTGCCAAAAGTAACCAGGCAGCATGTTTTGCTTCTCACTGGTATTATAAAGCCAATAAATATTCCCAGAGGATCACAACTCGTTAAGAAGTGAGGACAGGCACTAGCCTTTAGTTTTCACAAATTTAAAGCTTTAGCTGTAGTATGAATTTATTACCGCACAGCCGAGAAACAGGTCCCACAGACTGGTTACTTTTGGTAAAGACTGTACATAATGTCTGCCTTGCTGTACAATCCACCTGCACAGACCACAGAGACTTATCTCTCACAGGGTTTAATAACGATCTGCACACAGTTAAAAAAAAAAAAAAAAACACCCGGTATATGCAAACTCCACAGTGGTTATCCAGACGAGAATTACAAACTGTCAAAACTGTCCAAGTGCCTCACTCTGTCATTTGGTCTTCTAACAAACTGCAGGAGACTAATACAGCTTTAAGAGCAGGTTGCCTATTTTCTTTCTAAAACTATAACACTGTTGGTTCAGTGACATCTGGTTGCCTCAGCACCATTGTAAAATACTAGCATATGTGCGAAACAAAGCCATAATAGAAAACTAGAGCAAAACAGCAACATAATTATGGTTTGAATAGTTTACTCAGGGGAAGTAAAACACCCCAAATATAGAAAAACTATTAATAAGAAAGAGCATAACACCAATGTGCCCTTTATAAAATTCTACATAAGCAAAAACATCTGAAAACACCCACACTAGACAATACGTGGCCCCACTCTTGCAGAACTCTCTGTCTTTCTTCAAGCAGGGGGATGGCTGCACTCGTGTCCGACCGAAATATATGCTGCACTTGCTGTAGGGAAATACTGCGACAAAAATCAGCACTCAGGAGGGGCACACCTTCCTGGAACAAGAAAATGAATTATGAAACGGCAAGAATTACGTTAAGTAGGGTGCTTCAAGAGTGTATAGCCCGAGTTCACACTGATTTTAGGTTTATGGGGTTAAAGGGTTAAACGTTCTGAACTGACTCAGGCTATAAAGAACACCATGGCCCAGGGGGGCTTCAGATAAGTTTCATCAATTGAGGTTCTTTAAGATGCACTGATATCGCATAACACAAGACATCATATTCGGTCTGGATCTCGTCGGCTCAGTAGTTGAGCATCACGGTGGAGGACAGTGATGTCAGATAAGATTTGGCTGGGTTGGTTTATGGGGTTCAACGTCACAAAGGGACTTGGGCTATGAGAGATGCCATAGTGAAGAACTGCAGAAATTTTGACCATCTTGGGTTCTTTAACGTGCAGTGACATCACACAGCACACAGGCGCCTAACTTTTTGCCTCCATCAAAAAGCGGCTGCCATGGCCGGGATTTGCCACATCCTTGGGCACAGCAGTCGAGGGCTTTAACCTTTAGCCACTGCACCACTGCGGCAGGGCCCAGATAAAATTGTTTTGATACTTGTCCTAATGTACTACCATCAACAAATAACACACAGACAAGGCAACTGAAACAGCAAAACGAGATCATCTTAGCTGAGAGAAGCTCAGTACTAATTCAGGTTAATTTCACTTTAAAGTGTGAAGACTGTTCCTTTTTAAGTGTTAATAAACCGCACTTCTACATCCCCTACAGCGGCTAAAATTGTGTTCTGTGTTCGAATTTCTCTTACTAATGTTTCATTTGTTGCTGACAGACATCCCTGAGCCCAGGTACAATTTATTTATTTGTTTAGATGTGAATTTTGCAAGGGAAGCCCTTTAATAAATGTGCATTTGCAACTGCCACTAAGATCTGTACAGAATAATGTGGCAAGCATCATCGTTAAAGTCTCCCAACGAATGTGGCAATGCGTTCACCATCCCCGTCACAACATCACCTTTCCCACTTGAAACCTTCGCAGGTTCAGCGGAAGACTCTCCAGCAGTGCTTCTAAACAATCTTTCACAAAATATGACTGCGCAGTACGACAAAAATGATGCAAAATGTGACTGCTCCCTATATTTAATTGACTCTCAATTATCATACAAATTAGGCGCAAAAAGAAATAGTTATTACGACTCTGCTCACACTGCGCCAGTGAAACCTTGGGTAATGTCTACCTGGTCCTGCTGAAAGCATTCTACAACTCTTTCTTTGGTAATGGCAATGAATCTGAATACTGCTTGAAATAATGAACTTACATCCAAAGCACGGGCCACAACAGCACACAGTGAGTAGTAGCCAGTATGCAAGCCACCCTTCCAGGACACTGCGAACCGCTCTGCATCGTCTTCTGTCCAGAAGTTGAAGTTCAAAGTATCTACAAGAAAAACCCACTGAGCTGCAGAATCATCTGCAACTTTTGGATGCAAAGGATGGTCTCGCCAGGCATGTGTCCCTACAAGCCCATTGGCATAGCAATCCAGCACCTGCAATAAACCCATCCCATAAATGTCTATAGAATTTAAAGCCAGTCAGTAAACTTACATTTATGGGGAAAAAAATTCAAAAAGAAGTGTCTGAAAGAGAGGTCAATGAAAACATCAATACCCTGTAAACACTATTCAATACAGTTTCAGCATACCCGAGATATTAGAGGATGCCACTTCACAATTATCCTCAACCAAGGAAGTTTGAAATTTCATAGAACATCAAGTACCTTCAATCAAAGTTTGAATATCAGTGTCTCCATGCATTTTCCCCTCCTAATAAAACATTTTGCATACTCAAAGGATAGCGTTTCTTTTCAGGCCTCAGCCACTTGGCTCCGCACCATGCTACCGAAACACATAGGAATTTCCTGCAGGGGGAAATTGGTTATGTGCTGGCATAACATGCACGACTGTTTGCTGCCCCAGTAGCTGCGTGACATATGAAGGAAACTAAACATTAGCCATTTATTAACTGTCATATGCAGGCATGTGACGTGAAGGAGAGTGACAGTTTGAAAAACTCGCTGAAAGGGCTTGCCAACTTTGCCAAGATGACAACACAATCTAGTGAATGATCAAGAGTATTTACTATGTTCGAAAGGTGTTTTAGGACCACTTTAAAGGGATTGAACACAGGCCAAAATGTGTCATGAGAGTATGACGGAAGTAGAATGATTGTGCTATGCTCATCAACGCGACGTACCACACCGCCGGCTTCTGGACTGGCGCCTGCTCATCGAGAGTTTCCCATGACCCTGGATCGCAGAATGCCTGGCTGGCGCGGATTTCAAGTTGCCGACACAACGCCACCCTTAAGACGACTCCGGATGTCCGCGCGTCGTCAAGGCGAGCAGCAATATTCCCGACCGCAGGTTCGGAGATCATCTGCGGTGTGTGGATGTGTGTGTGTGCGGGCTAGGCTCTTGTGTAAAGGAGCAGCGGATGCTACGAAGCTCATTCCCACAGGACTCGGGCTGTCTGGCGCGGGCGCACATGACGGCCGTGGATTCGAACACTATGGAATGTGCACACGTGAATTTGTGCATAGAGCACTACAGGTGTGAGGAGGAACTAGGCTGGAGCCTATTGGCCCCGCCCAGAAAGTTTACTTCATCCTTATTGGCTTAGCGTTGTGATCTTTGTTTAGTGAGGCTAATTAATGAGGTTTCAGGGGGAGATTTCTGGGGAGAAGAGACGAGTTGCAATAAACATGCTGTAACCTCGTTCAACTCCGAGTAGTTCTCCAAGGCGCCCAGCAGGCACACCTCAATAGACTGCCGGTCAGCGCATCCGAGCACGGCGGGTGAGAGGAGAACCCTTTTAAGGCGAGCAGTTGAGCAGACCGTCGCCTCTCTGGACGAGCACGAAGGGTGACAACTTGAACAGCGGCTTCGAAACTAAACTGATTGTCTCATATTGTCTAGACTGAGCCCACTAATATCCAAGAAATGATAATTTATGATTTTATATTGGCATTGAAAACCATATAGAATAAACCGTATTGCTGTCTCACAGTGAAACCTCGCCGTTATAGTTGTAGCCCACCATGTGACCACATTTGATAAAATATCACCAATTGGGCAATTTTCTTAAGGGAAACTTTGAGCTTCTTTTGGGACATTTTGAGTTATAAACACTGCACATTCCTTACATTTTTTTTTTGCTTTTTTTCCCCTCTCTCTTCAGTGCAAGAAAATGTTTTTCAACACACCAAGTAAAATAACTTTAAAAGAGCAAAAATCTGGAAACCGAAACCAAAATTAGGCTCTGACCAACCTATGATGTTTTGGCTATAGCCAAAAAATTTGTCGTGCGCATGTTGATTAGCTAAATTGGTGACTGTAAGCAATTACTGGGTTTACTATTTGTTTTAAGTGACCAAAAGCAAGCTAGAAATTTTGTCCTGCGAAAAAAGGTTAAGCAAATATAGACAGCCGTGCATCCAATCACGTCAGCAAAACATAAGACCACTATGAAATTTGATACTAATCACCAGAAAAATGAAGAAAATGTATCTTAAGTGTTTCAGTAAAATCAGAGGTGGTAGGAAAAGCATGTGAGCTGCCCTTACATGCAGGGTTCTTTTTTAAATTCATGACTTTCGTCATGTTTTATTATATATTATGCTTGTTCATTCTTTATTAATAGAATGTGCCACGGTGTTTTGAATTATTTGGGTAAAGCGGTAAACACTGCCCAATAAACTTTTGTCAGAGAGGCAGAAGTCCCTGTGTTGCAACAGCCTTGCGAGCAGGAATAGAAATGGCTGCTACTCGGTACTAAAAATGTCTAATTATTGTCTAGCGGATGAGATTTACATAACATTTACCTATGTGCAATCACCACTGCACTCATTGATTATGGTTTCCAGCACTGGGTTGCATAAAAGCAGGCAGCATACTGAGAAAAAGTTTTGACAAAAATCTTCTACACCACTTCTAACAAAACTGTAGCGAAATGAGAGCTAAGCTTTCCATTTCACACACACAAAAAAACTGGATGCTTAAAACGCAGTATTCGGTCCTTTTAAGGACAGACCACATGCCCTTAGTCTCAACAATGGTAGATATTGTGGAAGAAGGCTAGGTCAAGACGGCGAGGTCGTGGCGGCAAGGACAGCGAAGCCTTGTCTAGCGTTTTAATCCGGTCACCAACCCAGGCACGCGCCGGAGCCGGCGCCGCGGGACGATGATGATGGTATGTACAAATGAAAGATGATGATGATGGCATGTACAAATGAAAGAAGGTCCACAGAAGGCTCACACAATCTGCCCGGGGGGTCGGAAGTGGCCAGCCTGGCCGCTCCTAACTAACCGATGTACCGCGGCGCACAAACGAATTCAAGCGAGAGACATGAACAATTTCAGTTCCACGGTGGCGTCGATCGGCTGGGGGATCAACAGGTGTGACTTTGTAGTTAACTGGAGAAGTTTGGCTGATGATCTTGTAGGGACCAAGGTAGCGGTGGTGGAATTTGTCACTAAGGCCAGGGGTGCGCAGTGGAGTATAAAGCAGTACTTCGTCACCGGGACGATAAGAGACCACGCGATGCGTAGAATCGTAGCGGCTCTTGCGGTCTTCCTGGCACGCTGCTGTGTTGAGGCGGGCAAGATGACGGCATCTGGCCACACGAGATAAGAACTGGGTAGGTACCGATGTGGAGTAGTCAGGCGTAGAGAAGAAGGAAGCGTCGAGAATTGTAGTGGGAGGGCGGCCATAAACGAGGAAAAATGGAGAATAACCGGTAGTCCGTTGTACTGCTGTGTTATGGCGAAAGTGACGAATGGTAGAATAGTGTCCCAATTTCGATGATCCGGTGTGATATACATGGAGATCATATCCGATAAGGTGCAGTGAAATCGCTCAGTCAACCCGTTAGTCTGGGGATGGTAGCTTGAGGTTGTCTTATGAAGGGTGGATGACGCGTAAAGAACTTCGACAACGACTGTCGATAAGAAGAGCACCCGAGGAGTGCCATGACGCAATACAATTGATTGCAAAAAAAAATTTGCTACTTCTTGAGCGGAACCGGTCGGTACAGGTGCTGTCTCAGCATAGCGTGTAAGGTGGTCGACAGCTGTTATAATCCAATGGTTACCCCCATCGGAGAGAGGTAGGGGACCATATAAATCGATGCCGACTACGTCGAATGGCGTGGCGGGACAGGGAACAGGTTGTAGAAGGCCAGCGGGTGAAGAAGTCGGCCGTTTGCGACGTTGGCATAGAGGGCAGGATGCGACGTATTTGGCAACGCTGGAAGATAGGCCAGGCCAAAAGAATCGTTTTTTCACGCGGTCGTAGGTTTTGTCAACACCAAGGTGACCTGCAGTAGCGTCATCGTGGAGAGCCGCCAGTATACGTTGACGAAGCACACGCGACACGACTGGTATCCAGCGAGTTCCATCAGGGCAATACACGAAGCGGAGTAGGATGCCATCTTCGAGCTTGAAATTGCGAAGTTGTCGGCGAAGCCGAGCATTGGGTGGGTCCGAAGCGCCAATAAGGCGGTCGATGATGGGACGGCAGTAGGCATCGGCTAATTGCTGTGAGCGGAGAGCGTGTTTGTTCTCTGAGTCGTCAAATGAAACTGTTGTGATATACGTCGGGGAAAGAGATGGTCGGCTGTGGTCATAGGTGGAAATGCATTGGGAAGAAAAACAGCAAGCCAATTCCGAAAGTGGACAGCGAGAAAGAGCGTCGGCGTCTTGGTGTTGGCGACCCGATTTATAAATGACGTCAAAATTGTATTCTTGTAGGCGTAGAATCGAACGGCCAAGTCGGCCTGTCAAATTTTTGAGCGAAGACAACCAGCAAAGAGCATGGTGATTGGTCACAACTGTGAAGTGCCGACCGTATAGGTAAGGGCGAAACTTTTGGACAGCCCAGACGACGGCAAGGCACTCCTGTTCGGTAATAGTGTAGTTTTTCTCAGCTGGAGTCATAGTCCGACTGGCGAAGGCAATCACTTTCTCACGCGAAGTTGCATCGCGCTGCAGAAGTACAGCGCCAAGACCGATACCACTGGCATCAGTGTGCAGGATGGTTGGAGTGCTGTCACTGAAGTGGCCAAGAACAGGGTCTGATGTGAGGGCGTGCTTCAGGTTATTAAAAGCAGCTTCGCACTGTTCAGTCCACACGAAAGGGCTGCGTGCTTTAAGTAGTTGATGAAGTGGAGCAGCAATACTTGCAAAATGCTTTATAAAACGCCGGAAATAAGACGCCAGGCCGAGAAAACTGCGCAATTCTGTAGTCCGTTGTGGACGAGCAAATTTCAAGACCGCGATGATTTTTTCAGGGTCTGGACGAATGCCGTCATGGCTGACTAGATGTCCCAATATTTTAATTTCCTTCTGTGCAAAGTGGCACTTCTTGGTGTTGAGCTGAAGGCCCGCTGAAGTGAGACACGTGAGGACCTCATTCAGGCGCGTGAGATGGTCGTTAAAAGTTGACGAAAAGATGACAATGTCATCCAAGTAACATAAACAGGTTCTCCATTTTAGGCCACGAAGCACAGTATCGATCATCCTTTCAAATGTCGCTGGTGCGTTACAAAGTCCGAAAGGCATAACATTAAATTCGTAAAGGCCATCGGGAGTTGCGAAAGCAGTTTTTTCTTTATCGTCCTCGTGCATAGGTATTTGCCAATAACCTGAGCGGAGGTCCAAAGTCGAGAAATATTTGGCGCCTTGGAGAGAGCCAAGGGCGTCATCAATTCTTGGCATTGGGTATACATCTTTGCGGGTAATTTTGTTGAGTGCGCGGTAATCAACACAAAAGCGTACCGAGGCGTCCTTTTCTTTAACTAACACTACTGGGGAGGACCATGGACTTGTCGAGGGACGAATAATATTGCGATGGAGCATGTCATTTACATTTTCTTCAATTACCTTTCGTTCAGAGAGGGAAACCCGATAAGGCCGTCGGCGAACGATAGAGTTACCTTCAGTAATGATGCGATGGTGCGCAACACTAGTCCGTCCCAGTGGTGGGGAAGTGGCATCAAAAATGGCTTGGTGTTGTCGAAGCAATGTCAGCAGTTCTTGGCGTTGGTTCGGGGTGAGGTTAGGATTAATAGTCTTTGTGAGAACAGAAAGAGAGACGTCTGTCGAAACACGGTGCTGAGGCTGAGGGGCGGTGAGCACCATCAAGGACAAAGGTTGAACATCCACCTTGCAGGGGAGAGAAGTTCCTTTTCGGAGCACGAGGGATTCACGTGAAGTGTTAGTGGCCGCTACTGTCACTGAGCCGTTGCAGAACCTCACAAGACTAGACGGGAAGGCGATACCGCGTTCAAGAT
Organism: Amblyomma maculatum; assembly: GCF_055883805.1. NCBI lineage: Eukaryota > Metazoa > Arthropoda > Arachnida > Ixodida > Ixodidae > Amblyomma > Amblyomma maculatum. Next base: position 188,588,362 of record NC_139344.1, read on the forward strand.
GGCGATAAGATGGTGCGATGAGTACGTCCCCGTCAGCGATGTGGTCAGAAACAACGGTAAGCAGTTTTTCGCACTGAGGAGGCAGAACAGTATCAGCGGCGGCAACGAGGGGATGATGTCGTTCAGAAACTTCAGATGAAAAATCGCTGTCTGTCATATGGATAACACGGTCGCCACAAGAAATTAACGCCGAAGCGGTTGACAAAAAATCCCATCCAAAAATCATCAGATGCGCACATGGAGAGAGCACAGCAAACTGCACATGATGGCGGACGCCGTCAATAACAACTCGTACGGTGCACTTTGCTAAAGGGCGCAAAGGGACGTCATTGGCTCCACGGAGTTCAGGCACAGTAGCACAAATCAGCGTGAATGACAAAAATTGCAGCCCCTGTATCAATCAATGCTTCGACCGGTAATCCTTCAGCGAAAACAGAAATCACATTATACGGGCGATCTGGAGGACTTTTGGTAAGTTCGCAGACTGCAGTTTGACCTCCGGAAACTGCAACGCTTAGTTTTCCGGATGGCAGACAGGGAGAGTTGTTGCGGGTCGGAGAGGGGAAACTGAGCGGCGATATGGGGATAGGGACCGACGTCGGGATGCATGGGTTCCACGAGGCTCAGACGAGGATTCTGAAGGTGGGGATGATCTTCGAGGTGGGCTGGAAATAGGAGGTCGTCACTGATAATATGAGGGTACGTCACTTTCGAAGGCGTCATAACCACGCCGCTCGTTCTGAATACGGCGACGGCAGAAGCGGGATATATGTCCTCGTATTCCACAGTAGTAGCACACTGGGCGAGAGGGGCGCCAGGGTGCGTAATAGGGTGGCGTAGGCTGAGCTGTCGTCACGGCGTTGATGTGGTTGTAGGGTGATGCCAGTTGGGGCGGCGGAACAAAAGGAGGGGGTGATGCTGCGACGTGCGCGTAAGTCGATGCTTGGCGGGGTGCAGGAGGGTCGGACGGCATAGGTCGCGTGATTGTTGCCAGCTCATCTTTAATGATGTTGCGTAGACCGGCGTCATTAGAAGGTACGGAAGAATGATCGCACCCGTGTCGACAGACAGGTTTGAGGGCTTGGAGCTCCTCCCGGATGATGGCTCGAATCAGTGCCCGTAGATCCAGGTCAGCATAGGTCGGGCCAGTAGCAATGCCGGGCTGCAATCGGGAGGACTGCAGCTGGTCGATGCGTTGGCAGGTCGCAATAATGGCGTCAACAGTAGAAGGATTCTGGGCAATCAGGGTATTATAAGCCACAGAATTAATTCCTTTTAAGATGTGGTGTACGCGTTCAGGTTCCGGCATGGTGGGACTAACACGCCGGCAGAGTGCAAGTATGGCCTCTATGTAAGACGCGTACTACTCATCGGGACCTTGGAGGCGAGAGGCGAGCTTGTTCTTCGCGACCTCAGTGCGAACTGCTGGGTCGGCGAAATATTGGCGGAACTGCTGCTTGAATGTTGTCCAGTTAGTGGTGTGGGGTTTGCGGTTAATAAATCAGGTTCTGGCGACCTCAATGAGGTAGAAAGAAATGTTCAGAAATTTTAGAGCGTCGTCCCACCGGTTGTAGTTACTGCAGCGTTCATAGGTGTCCAGCCAGTCATCGACGTCTTCGTCGCGACGACCAGCGAACAGCGGCGGGTCGCGTTGTCGTGCGGGCACTGCCGGAGGGGGTGGTGCAGCCGAGGTAGAGGGTCCTGCCGATTCGTGGGTGCTCTCGGTAGACATAACGATGGTGGCAGGCGGTAAACAGCGACCGGAACGTAGCTCCAGCGAGAGGCAGGGCACAAAACAGCAAGGGGATCAATTCTCACCTCCACCACTTGTGGAAGAAGGCTAGGTCAAGACGGCGAGGTCGTGGCGGCAAGGACAGCGAAGCCTTGTCTAGCGTTTTAATCCGGTCACCAACCCAGGCACGCGCCGGAGCCGGCGCCGCGGGACGATGATGATGGTATGTACAAATGAAAGAAGATGATGATGGCATGTACAAATGAAAGAAGGTCCACAGAAGGCTCACAATATATAGGTGAGGAATTGCAATTTCTATTGACAACCAAACAAAAAAAAAAAATGCAAAAGCTGTTAGCTCAAATTCACTTTCCACACAATTAACAAGCTAAATAAACTTGCGGAGAAGAAACAAACAGGCAACAAGGATGCCAAAGGGACTAGAACAAAAAGCTTTCTTAAATGCAGGTTTCAATGTAAATGATATGAAAGTTCAATTTAGGATTTGTTTACTATGAGAATTCTCTTCCTATTGCCCTTTGGAAAAAGATTAATTATGAACCCCACTATTATGCAAAGTGTGCTTGAAAAACAATTTCACTCTGCTGCTGAGCAGAATACCTTTCTTCGGGGGTTATTTTCTCTAATGAAGCAGCCATATTTTGATGAAGGCAAAATACAAAAATGCCTGTTTACAAGGTTTTCGCACACAATATTGAAATCAACCCAAAGTAATCCACTGCATTATATGCAATTATCCAGCAAGTTCCATTAGCACGTAAAAAAGACTGGCATGAATTCTAAATGAGTTTTAATCTGTGGTTGAGAGATATTCGCAAAAATTTTCTCCCAGTTTTTTTCAAAATCATTTGCTTCTCAAAGTTTTCAACACTCCTATTACATTTCACATATAGAGATCGCCATTTTCAAGTTTCTCATTTATGGAACCCAAGGATGTAGATATGGCACTATATTAGAGCAAAAGCTCTAATATTCCATGTCCAAGCCAGAATTTTGCCCAAGAATCAATGACCTTGAAACCAGACCACGGTCAAACAAAGCACGCTTGCCAAGACTGACAATGTATGTAAATGTAAACTGATTTATAGGAAAGGAGAGGAGCAGTATCTGTCACACATCTCGGCAGACACCTAAAGCACCTCATAAGAGAAGGAAGGAAGGTGGGATTGAAAGTAGAGAGAGGTGCTGTAGTGGAGGGTTCCAAAATAATTTCAACCATCTGGGGATCTTTAGCGTGAACTCCCATCATACAGCACACAGACACCTCTGTGTTTAAGCTCCATATAAACACACCACCGCGGCTGGGTTCAAACCAAGGTACTCCGGTTTGGTAACCAAGCATCTTAACCACCGAGCCACCTGAGCCATTATAACTAGGTTTCACTAGGGCTGACTCTGCCATTTCTTTTTTAGTGAAATTATGACACACTAAGGTTATGCACGAATATGTTCCATATTTTAGATCTTAGTTATTCACTTCAGAAAAAACTATTACGCATTTGTGTGAAAAATAAGTCATATTTTTTGCTCATTACTTTAATAAGCAATCCAGAAATGACAGGTTGCTCGAAGAAACTATTCACTAAACAAATGCTTCCACTCTTTTCTTTTTTTTTTTCTCATCTGTTATGGTTTATGGGGTTTTGCGTCTCAAAGTGACTCAGGCTACGAGAGATGACGTAGTAGGGCTATGGAAATTTCAACCGCTTAGGGTACTTTCATGCACACTGAGTAGTACACAGTAGCGTCGAGTTTAGTTTGTGCACCCAAGGGTGTTACAACAAAGGAACGTATGCATCATCAACAGAAGTTTTGGCCTACAGAAGTGTTGGCCATGGTCACCATTTCATCCAAAAAATTTCAGACAGTTTGACACCATCTAGTGACAAATGTTAAAAGCACATCATAGGCAATGCAAAAGGAGGCTGGTTTTTGCTGACTTGCACAGCAAAGAGTGTACAAAATATAATAAAACAATGCCAGCACTCTTAAAGGAATAGGGAACACTGTGCACTTAAAAAAACCAGTGACATTTTCCTAAGATGTGGTCACGTGGGTTACTACAGTGATAGTGTCTCGCAGCAAGAGGCGACATTAGTCGCTTTCGTGACTTTCAATGCCAAATTAAAATTACAAACCCTCGTTTCTTAGATATAGTAGCGCATAATTTATACCATATGTGGCAAGTTCTTTTCATTCCCATCACAATCCCTTTACATATTTTGGTCAGTGTTCTGTCCCTTTGAAGGAGGTTCAAAACTATTAAAAATTAACTGAAAAAACTAATTAGTATAAGTAAGGACACCAGCTAGTTTCAATAGAGTGGGTTCAACTATATGCACTCGTAAGCTACATCCTCCTGAAGGTGCATTTCCTGGGAATGTATATATCAAGGTCAACCTTGTTTTCAAATACATTTTTGGTGTGCAAAAGTCAGGTGGCAACAAGTTTTGCTTGAAAATAAAGTGCCCTACTCATTAGGATGCCACTATTTTTACACACCCACATCACATAAGGCTGACACATGCAACACTGAAAGCCATGAGCTCTCACGAAAGCCATGACCACAAAAAATAATTAAGATTTTTTGTAGAGTATCAAGACGACATTCTTGATACTAACTTAATTCTTTTGTTTTGACTGCATGCCAAAGAAACCTTGCAATATTTGTGTTGGTTTCAAGCACCTTGCATCAATACTGCAAATGTTAAATCACCATGCACAAGTGGCATGCAGCAAATTTTTTGTTACAAAAGCGCATTCTCAAGCTTGCACACCAGGTTTCCATCCACTTCTGCATCCCCAGTGCATACTTATCCACATACAACATGCACTGTGCAAGTGGGAAGATAAGTTATGCACATTATACCCAAGTGAACATGAAGAACAGGACTATTAGGAGGAAGTAGTAGTACATAATGACGGAGGTAGCTTCAAGTGAATATGGGGCCTTCTATAGGCATTTGCTGCAAATGCATTTCTTTGACAGTTGCCTCAAGTATTTCCCATGTGTATGTGCAAATTTTTTTGAACTTCTTGGAATAAAAAAGCACCAGAACAATCAGACAATCTCAACAATGCATGCACATGTGTGTGCTCTCCCTCCTGCCCCTTCTTCCCATTGCTTAATAGGGCAGGAAAAAACAAGAGAAAGGGCACTACCCTCCTATGTCACCATGTGTGCTCCATATTTTCAGTTACAGTAGGGCTGCAGGAGATATACACCAAATGATATGCCTGCCCATAAGTGTGCTAATGCAACTTACTTTACAAATATTTGCATAATGTAGGTTGCCAAGAAACAATAATTAAGAATTGCAAACACAATATGTTATTTGCAAATCAGCAATGCATAGTGTACATATTAGCACTGCATAAAGAGGCTCTAGCAAGAAAGTAACTGCAACAACACACTATAACCTTCCTGCTCGTGAGTGCGCGCATCTGACGAAGTCTTCATGCATTGTCTAACAGTACTACTCCTGCAGCGATTACTTTTAGCAGTATCGAACTTTCTGATGTTCAGGCCCCAAAGGGCATGCATATTAGGTTTCTTCCATAATTGGTTTCCTTCGTTACCTAATACCTGATTAGGTGCACAGTACGACCTAGCTGACGACAAGTGCAAATCTGCGGGTTCTTCAGGCGGCTGCACAACCGCTGTGAGGCTCCGAAAGGCACCCACAGCATGTGTGCCAGCCCGCGAGCGCTGGGGCGCGCACTCGTGCACTGAGCGAATTCAGGTTTTGCCCCAAACGAAAACATATATCAAGTCATGCATAACGTGTGCGGCAACATTAAATTGGCGCTACTTCCATTTTATTGCTCGCTAAATTAGGCAATGATATCACACTCACGGCATTCGAAGCCTTGCTGATGCCATTGAGATCAATGGTTACATCCCTAGCGTTCTTGACGATGAAGTCAGCTGAGTCCTTTGGACTTAGCATGTTCATTCCTCGAAAACAATGCGAAATTGAGTGTAACAAAAATTAAAATGGCGGCCACTTGCTCGCTTTCGAAGCACGTGCAAGGTGTGCGAAGAACACTGTCACTGTCACCGCGGCGCTGACTGACGATCCTTCGTCACCTACGTTTCGAACAAGGACTCTCGCTGCTTTACTTCATTTAAACCGGCAACAATCTTTCTCGTGCCGTTTGAATCCCAGCACCACACACCGTAGCGGCCGTAGTAGAGAGAACAAAAAAATAAACATCAGCTGACGACGAATGAGCCACTGCATTGGTTGCACCCGATGCACGTGACGGGCACTCCACGTGACTGAGCCGCAGCCAAGTTGACAGGATGATTTAAAAATGGCGGCGCGCAACCGGGGCCCGATCCTCGATATTCGCCTTCCCCTGGCGGCGCCATATTGTCTTTCTGATTGGCTCTGAAAAGAGTCACGTGCTTCAAACTTGTGGCGCGAAACCATCAGTTGAGGCAAGCACTTTTAGCGGTTACGTCAAAATGACGTAGCCGTGAAAATTGATTTCAACCGGAGCTATCCTTGTTGCCTGGATGACAAATACGAATGATTTTGGAGTGGAAGCAAAGTTACTGATGGTGGTTTGGAGAACACTTACGCTCGATTAACCAATGTGATGAAAATAATGGCATACTGGGAAGGAGCGGATGCTCAAATTTGATTGGCTGGAGCTATGTCACGTGAAACACGTGATACGCAGGCATATTTAGATTACGTCAAATTGACGCGTCATGACGTAACTGATGTGCCGCCATTACCGAAAATGCTGACGTTTGGCCGCCATAATTTCGCCGAGTGGCGAGGTGCCCGAATTATGCTAATGAGACTATGGCGACAGGCAAGCTGATTTATGCAGCCGTTAGCCTACCGTAGTTTCTTAGCTTGTTATTAAAAGTAAAAGGATAACTTTATATACACCTTGCATGGCTTTTAAACGCAATAGAAAGGCAAATAATGAGCGCGTATGAAATAAAGGACGCTTGAGACAATCTGTAATGGGGGCAGAAGCTTGCGGCCGCGTGACGGCGCTAACTGCTTTCTTATTTCAAACCCTTTCTTCCTATGGTAAGAAATCATTGGTCTGTGCGGTTATGATAACCCAGCAATGGCGGCGGCCATGGAGGGAGGCATGAAGGGAGGTACGCTTTCATTATAGTGAACTAGAATATATATTCTAGTTCACTATAGCTTACATGGAGGAAAGAAAGAACTTGTACGCTTATGAGTGGTCTTCGTGCCGTTCGTCGTCTGCAAGTAGTGATCGAGGATTTGCTGCAGCACAGCAATGCTGTCAAATTGTCTTGAAAGATAGCTCGTCAGTACAGTCAGATCAATCATCTGACGAGGAGTGTAGTGTGGCGGCTTTGCAAGCTCCGAGGCGAGAATTGTCCTGCGCTCGGAATGTTGAACTGTTGAGCTACTGGTGCTTCGGGTGTGATCGCCAGTGGTGAACGCCTCTGATGTTGGATGGCACGAAATGTATTCGTTCGGCCGAGCGACAAGCTCCCGGAATGTGTCGGGCTTCTCGATGGGTGTCGACCAGCAGGGCAACGCAGTCAATCTGCTGGAAATGGTGCAGCACGTCGAGCATCACAGAGGTAAGTGCAATAAGAAAACCTGTAAAGGTGACTGTTCATACAGCGTCATTCGCATTCAAGTTGTACGCAGGCGGGAAATGACTGAAGATTAAAGGAATACTCACAGGACGCATGCGGCGAATCCGATATTTTTAATCAGCACTTTGCGTTGCTTTTAGCTGCATATTTCTACGACGCATTATAATTTTCTTCAACTTCTCTACACTGCACGAACTTAAAAAAAAAAAAAAAAAAAAAAAAAAAGCTGAGTGTGCTTGTAGTTGTCAAGATTTCTTGGTTAATGGTTTCGACGACCGAGGAAGGAAAAACAAGTGAAATCGCCTGATATAAGTCGTTCCCTTAATTGCAAAAAAAAGAAAGAAAAAGTTAGCCACAATACAATTTCCGCCACCAAGCCGTCTTTACCTGTTACGGAAATGGTTCACTTAGGTTTAGGTTTTGCACTGACCATTTCTAGCATTCATAGATTACACTTTACCGCAGCCTAGCTTGTAGCTTTGATGATTTTGAATGTTCCTGTGCCATGCGTGTTTGATATTTTATTTGCATATAATTTAGGCACTAAACATTTGCAGGTGATCGTGTGGACCTTGTGCAGCCGTTGCAGCACTTCCAATCCGAGTCATCATGTGGTCGAGAAGTCCTGGGGCCATATTCAACATCATTAACCTCTCTGCTAGGCTTGTATAATCTGGGAGGCCACGCCTTGTCCCTGGACGGCCACATCAGATGTGAAGTGCTATGCAGATGGACAGCTCTTTTTGAAGATCGTTACAGCTTGTAGTGTGTGCAGATCACATGACATTGACGCCACCTGCAAATGGTAATCGCAGCAGGAACATCAACAAGTACAAGGAAGAGGACGTGCAACATTTATATTAACTCGGACAGGAACAACTTGATCACCTGCACTTGAGATTTTCACTCGCTGTCATGATTTTGATATATGCCACAAGTGATCAATGTGCACATTCTTACTGCTTCATGTTCGATAGCATACTGCTGAAAAGCCGTCCAAGTCTTAATTTTTTCTGTGGTTTTGAGATATAACCATCTCTTTGGTGTACATTTTGTTGATAGCATGTGCAAGAACCAAGTTCAGCTTTGGGGTGGCGCAGTGGTTACGGCGCTCGACTATTGTTCCCAAAGACGCGGGATCGAATCCCGGCCTCGGCGGCCGCTTTTCGATGGAGGTGAAAAGCAAGGCGCCCATGTGCTGTGCGATGTTAGTGCACATTAGTGCGATGTTAGAACCCCAGGTGGTCGAAATTTCCGGAGCCCTCCACTACGACGTCTCTCATAGTCTGAGTCGCTTTGGGACGTTAAACCCCACAAACCAAACCAAACCTTTCCTTGGTGCTATAATTTTTTGTCTACCATCTGTAGACATACTGAGTGTATTCTACAAGTGCTGTGGCCCTTGCTGAGAGCTGTCATTCTTTGTTGTATACTTTGCTTTTTTGTGTTCTGCTTAAACTCAGTGTGCATTTTATTAAGTGCTTCATGTCAATGAAACACAGGAAGGTACAAAAACGTTCTCCTTCTACCTCCAGAAGTGCCATTCTGAGTAGGACATGCGGGCAGCAACAGTTCACAATTCACTTTGGTGTTTGTGGCAAGCAGGCAGCCTGCGATGTACTACTTCAGTGAGAATATTTGACATACGTGCACCCTGGTGGATGTGTCTGCAGTCGTTTACCATAGCAGAGTCCATTTCGTTACACCTATCTTGTGTGCTACTAGGGTGAAATGTGAGGTGCCCACTGTGTTTTTCCACAAACTGCAGAGTGAAGCGAGCTGTGCTTCTTTGTATTTGGTTGCCTTTATGCTTGTTTTCTATTGCTTCCTTCATATGCTGAATGTAGATGAACAGCAATCAACTAGTTTTCCCAAGGATAATTTGTGCATCTATTTGGTGGTCATTGTCTTTCATTGTTGTATGCACGGAAAATGAGGCCCCCGCCAACTTGTCAACCCATTTTGGCAATTTTAGATTCCACTTTTGCAAAATTTGCCAGTTTCATTTTGCACTGCAATTACTGATGCTTTGTAGTGATGTTAATCAAGATCCCAGATAACCTGTTTAACCTCTGCATCATTTGTGTGGCTCGGCGATCAATGAACATTTTTGTATTCTTCAGTTTTTTCACAAAGGCAACTATTGACTTCTCTGTTTTGTAACTAGGTGATATTGATGTGCATGTGCACCCACTGGCAAAAGTTCTTGAAGGTGGCTTCGCAGGGGAAAGAATGCATTCATTTGTGTACGGGATAAATTGCTTGACATTTCATGTTTCACTATATAACTCATAGTCACAATAATGATGCACAAGCGCAGGAGTGAAATAAAAACTTTTTGATAAGATTGTCCTTCATAAATTTTTGACTGCAGCTCTACAAAATGCTTTGCTCCTTTTGTGCATTGCTACATATCTTGTTCCATAAAATACCTCCCTCCATGATAGCGTTGTGTGTAGTCCTTCCATACCTCTATTATGAGGCTGCTATCTGGGCCATTTGCTTCTTGACACATTCTTGCTGCTGCCACATGCCCTCCGGCACTCACATATGTTAAAAGAGGGTTGGTAAAGCTCACATATTCATGCTCTAAGCCACTGGAGACTGGCTTCATCACTCGAGATGTTTATCGAATGATTGCAGCTGTGTATAACTGCTTCATTACTTTTTTTCTGTTAGTTGCTTTTGTAGCCTTCATTGTTCTTTGTGAGCTTTAAATTGAGAATTTTAAGGAAGGGGCACAAATTTTATGCCAATCACTTTCATTTCATTTATATAGAAGCACTTTCAAGGAAACTTGTGTTTCATCATCACTTTTCAACATTTTGTACCATTGTGCTAGTACTGAGTTGTATAACTTTTTGCTCTCATAAGTGACAGCTGCGCTAGTTTCACTTACACCTATCCTATTGTCGCATGTGTTTTCTATGTTATCTAGTATCCCTATGCTTTCCTATTATATCAGCTTCAGCAATCCTCTCTGCATTTAACCCTCAGAATGTGCTGCATATTTTGCACGTCTGCTATGTGTACAGCCTAAATTGAACACCACAATATATTCTTAAGATTGCATTCAAAAGATAACTTCCTGAAGGTACAATCCTATTGAACACAGTAGACGTCATACTATCCATAAGTGAGCCATTCTTTTTCATGATGTATTGAAGAATTTGTGAACAAAGCGATTTCATTTTATCTTGACCACATTCATCTGTTGTTTCTGTGGTACAGCCTCTGCCACAGCTGCATCTATAACTCGGCTGTTGACACTGTGGTCAAATGTCTTGCGAGCCAGCAGAGCCTAATGTAGCGTTGATGTTCAGCTATTGGCTTCTTGCTTTTTTTTTTTTTGATGCAGCAACGTTAAAGCCTCTTTTCTGCACAAAACGCGACGTTGTGAGTGGAAAATCTTGGGCACATTTCAGACAGGTGACATGGCCGAGTACTCAGTGTGATGTCTCTGGCTTCACCTTTGAGATGAATGTGTGAGGTGATAAACCTTGCAGGATCTTTGGGTAATAAGACAGGCAACCCTTAGGGCATGGAAACGCATCCGTACAGCTTGGTTAGAGTGGGCTTTATAGGTATCTAGACAAGTGCTCTTCCACATAATTGGATAACTTACAGGTATATGCTACTGATATGTATCATAGAATAAATACTAGATGTTAGCAGTAGCAAAGTCGATTCACACGAATGAGAGTCTGCAGACAGGAGCCATAAAAGCTGTTGTGTCATAGCGGTAAATGCTGAGCTTGCGTGTCCCCACAATTGTTTTTAGAGCATGAAGTTTTCAAGTGCTGTGCTGGTTTTCCTGATAGCCGTCACACTGAGTGACTTGCTGAAATAATGCTTAAGGCTTGTCTTCCTGAGCCAAACATTTCTCCTTTTTGGTAGACTGCATAAAGGGAACATTCTAGGTGTGGCAGGCATTTATGCACAGATAAAATCATTCTTACACACACTATAACTACCTTTGCCCTGTCCATAACAGAATCAGGGAATACTTGCTCTGTCCCAGGTGCCGACTACCATTTAAATGACGTTGAGTTCCATAATCTTCGATACTGGTAATACTGCGGAACGCATAGCATCCCTTGACTGTAGTTGCAGCCTAGTGGTTTGAGCATTTGGGGACCAATCCTCAGTGGTGTTGGGTACTCTTTGGTAAAACAGTGGGTGCTTGCTTTGCTGGTGCTGGGGTTATCTTGGGCCAAACACTTGGAGAATGGGTTTTTGACCCTATCTTGTGTTCCCTTGCTTTGTATAGCTAATTTCTCTTCTTTGGTCTCCAAGGCCGTGCCACCTTTCAGATATGGCGATGAGCTGTACAAGTACAACAATACTGTAATTACTTGAATGCGTGACAGCCTTTCATTTTTTAGGCTGTGTATTGTAGAGTGTGTAGTGCTGTAAATAAATTTTGTATTGTTTTGTATATTGTAATTTTCAGTTTTCTTATAAGCAAGGCTTCATGTCAGGTGCATGTAAAAAAAAATGCCAAAAAGTACCGAAAGCAAATGATACACCAATTGTTAGTCAACGACGAGCTGTTTAAAGCTACAGGGAATGTGTTACGTGAGTAGCAGGTCTCTTAAAGTGTGCATGTTTTACCAAAATAAAGGACAGAAGCTATACTGCAACCTGTTGGAAGAACCATGCATACAAGACGCACTAGCTGCAAATCATACGCTCATTTAAATCACGTTTAGTTTTCCAATGATATGCAATCAGAATGTCGAAAAAGTAAATTTCATGCTTTATTCCCATATTTATGCCCGTATTCAGGTGAGGTTCATTTGAGCATGTTTTTGAGTCAGAGTGTAGAGAGTGGATGTTAGACAGTTGCACGTTGGACATTATGCATTGCTGGAAGAGCACACAGGGGATGGCACAGCCAATACAAATCATACAGTATTATCACCTGGCATTAATGAACCTTTGCCAAAAAATCCAGAACACCACCCTGATGTGCTGCAGGCCACATTGCTGCAGGCCTTGCAATTCATGCCTCTTTTTGTCGAATATTGTTCCTGTGCATGCTTCTGTTTTTCTTTTTTGTTGCTGTTACTTTTTACTTACGGTGTCTTTAAAGTCACGCTTGCTTTCCCCTTTGGCTCCCTTGCTTCACTCAGAGACAGGTTCGGGCTTTGTGTATATAGCATGTGCACTGGTTAATGTGTGCATGAATGCTACATTCAATTGACAATTGCTTCAAGAAAATGGTTTCCGTACTGCATCTAGCTCATTGTAATTAGGCATCATATATCATATTCACTCTTCATGTCTGTTCCTTCACTTCCTGATCGTCAAATAGTATATGTGAAGGCATATCTCTAGCCGACCTCATCACCCTTCTCTCCTCTGAGGAATCATGCTGCACTGAAAGAAAGTGCCGGATGCTATTGCAAGTGCAAAACTGGTAAACAGTAGCAAAGGAACTAGGCTGTACCTGACAAATTTTGTTTCTCTTGTGACATTGTGGTGTGATGTGCACCTGCATCAGACGAGCAGTGTTGCTACTTTTATAAAATGTTTTTATGCAACATGCTCAGAAACCAAGCAGAATAATACCGACAGCTTTTTTTTTTATTATTATTATTTTAACGAGGCATCTGCCACAACAGAGTGACACACTCTGCATGCGGTGAAATGTGCATACAGCGTGCTATGTCTAATTCAGGGCACATTAAATGCCATCAGCGTGAAAGCTAACCTGTTGCTGCCAGTGGGCATCTGGATACACTTTTCATTGCATTTTCATTGCTGCCAGAAAATCTTATCTGCTTATTTTTGCGGCTGCGTGAAAACGTCCCCGCCTCGATGGCTCAGTAATGATTATAGACGCTCGGCTCTCTGACCCGCAATATGTGCGTAGCCCAGCTACGACGATCGCATTTCGATGGAATTAACACGCTAAAGGTGGTCCGATGTCAGCGCATGCTAAGATCGCCAGATATATGGCCTAATCGAGCTCTCCACTATGCGTGTTTTCACTACGCCGCTCCAGTCGGGCCGATATCTGCACGCTACGCCACAGAAGCCGACACGTATACCCGGCCGTAGCAGACTTGCTAACATGATGGAAACGGTGGGCAGCCGCAGGCAGTTTCCAACGACAGTGATACCCTGAGAAGGCCAGCGTTGTCGTCGGATAGGTGCGTCTCTTCTCTAGAGGCAACTGCAGCCCGAAAATCTGTTGGGCGCTTCCAATTCTCAGTCGTAAACAAATTCTTTAATCCTGATACTCGCCGATTTCTCTGCGCGACTAAGTCCATAAATGAAACACGGACAGCTAGCAACATGCAGGCATCTCAAGTGAGGCATCGCTCACACTTGACGACCGGCTGTTCGTGGGGTTTGCGTCGAGTACCGCCGTTCGCTCAGCCTAGCTGCTGGTGGACGTCCGACAGCGTGTGTACTATGATGCACTGTGGTCGCAACTACCGTTACTATAATAGTACAGTACAGCCGCAATGTATACGTAAGTATCTCACTATCTCCTCAGCCTTGCCCTGCCGCGCGACGCGTGTATGCAGCGTAAACACTGTTCGCACCGACCCTTCAGCTTCTTGGCATCGCAGCGTTGGCATTTTTGTAATCGGCGCCAAGTAGCAGACGACGGCGTTGTTTTTTGTAACTTTTTTCCTTGTTTTTTAAATTTCGTCATCAATTTCTGTTTATACGCGTTTTAGCGCCGCCCCAATATTTACGTCACGTGTACGTCACAACATGGCCGAAAAGGCGAATATCGAGGATCGGGCCCCCGGCGAGGCGGCGAGGGGAACCACAACAATCCTTGCGCAACCACCGGTGCACGGCGGCAAAGGGCAAGCGTCACGTGACGGCGACGTACAATAACCCGTGAGGGGGTGAATGTCCGGCGGTCACCTGTAAACAGTTGCCCCGCGGTCCGCCGGGCGGCCCACGATACCGCGGCGGTGGCGGCTGCTGCGACCCGAGCCCGGAGCGAGCAGCCAGGTCAGTGGCCGTGATGCTGTCGCGCAGGTGTTCCTACGTGGCGCGCTGGCTTGCCCCGCTACCGCCACGATGACCCCGTTCGCTGCCGGCTAACCATGGCGCTCAACTTCTCGGGCGACGACTACGGCAGCTTCAAAGGCCGCCTGGGCCGCGGCTGCTCGTGGACGCGCGAGGAGACCCTGCTCCTACTCGACCTCTACGAAAAGGAGCGGCTCACCGACGAGCGCGCCGACTTCCCGCCGCACAATACGCCCAAATACCAGAAGGTGCACCAGGCCATCTCGGGCTTCCTAGGTGCTCACGGCTACAGCAGGACGCCCATGCAAGTGCGCGAGCGGCTCAAACGGCTTAAGCGGGACTTCCGAGAGAACCGCCACGGCGAGTTCACCGACCGCGTCGGCACAATCCTGGCCAAGCGGGCCGCGCTAGGCGCGCCAGCGTCTCCTCCTAACGGGTCTATAGCCTCTACCGTCGCCGGCCCGCAAAGCTCGCCCGAGCACTCCCTCGAAGCGTGCTGCCCCGCCGTGCTGGTTAAGACAGAGCTAGGCACGCCCGAGCAGGCGCAGCAAAACATTACGCCGCGCAAACCCAGGGCCGACTGGCAGTCTACTCGAGCGCCCGAACCCAGCGGCAAGGTGGAGAGGCAGCGGCCCGCCGTTCCGGAGGAGCAGGTCGCTGAGCGACCGGCAGCATCGAGCAACGGCGGCCCGCGCGCTCGTAAGAGCCTCCAGCAGCGGGTCGTGCGCCTCTTGGGTCAGCTGCTAGCAGAAAGCCGGCGACAGACGCAAGCGGCAGAGGCCTTCCAGCAGCAGCTTCTCTACCAGATGCACCTCATCTCCTGCTCCCTCCAGGTCTTAGCTGCAGGCAGCCCCCAGGGCCCGCTCAAGCGCGACGACTCCAGCTGACCCTGTTCTCCGTCCACTATGGCAAGCCCAGGACTACCACTACGGGCCAGTGGCCACCACTAACTGCGTACAGGGTTTCCAGCTCAGGCTAGCTGCCACCCTTAAACACAAGTGTACGGAACTGCCTTTAGTGACGACAAGCGCCTTTCTGCCGACAGAACACTAACTGGACACATTTGGTAAGGCCGTGCACTGCAAGGCAAGATGTGAGCAATGAGGGTAGTGTGCAGAACGTTGCATGTAACTGGCACGCTGTGTTCTGTCCTCCATACTTGCATCCCTTGTAGTGCATGAGTTGCACTCCCACAAACCTTTTGAGTGGTATTTCAGTTGACACACATGCATATACCTCATAGTTTTTTTTAATGCAGCATTGCTTTGTAACTGCATTTGATGTTTACTGTGAGGCTAAGCTTGAGCCGTTACCAAGACCTTAAGGTGAAGTTGTTGCTGTTCTGTGAATTATTATGAATATCTATTTTTCCATCTGCGATTGTATGGAAGCAGAAACCACTTCTGTGAAACTCTTGGGAGATGCAATGCCTTCTGTGGATAACAGCGCTTGAAGAGAATGTTATTTATGGTCAGATGGTTGGCAAGACTAATATTAGTATATGTCTACATATATACATTATATTTATTGAGGGGCAATAATAAGAAATGCAGTTTGTATTCATAAATCTGTGGTGTATTTTTAATGCTATTTCTTGAACCAAAGGAATAATTGCAGTGCAATTGGAGAAATAAAGCAAGTTTTTACATCTGTGGTACTTGTTATTAGTAAATGATTACCAAAGCTCATACCATCGGTATTATTGAATGAATTAGGTTGCATAGCTAAAAACACTTTCAAACGTGTAACAGGTTGAACAAAGCTTACTGGAGGTGGCTGGTTCCCCCTTGCAGGGCTCTGCTTAAGGTCTTGAACATGTGGTACCGTCACTCTGCCCAGGCTTTCTTTTCGGGTTTGTACATACAACTTCATTGTGAACAGTGCCGTTTACCAAAACTGTAAGGACCTGTAGCATTACAACACATTTTTCTAAGGGTTCTGTAGTCATTCAGACTGGCCTGCTGAAGTGGCACTTGAGCTGTAACACAAAGTAAGCACCGCTTACTTGGTGGTTTGGAGAAGCTCGATGCCATACTTTTGCTTCCTACATAGTGAGAAGTGTATTAGTCGATGTTCCAGTCAGGCCCTTCACTTCTTGCTAACTACCACTGTTGCAACCAACTTGACTGTGTGCTCATGTAAACTTGCAAACAGCTGTCGTCCTTAAAGGGGCCCAACGTGGGTGTTAGTGTGCAAGTGTACCTGTATTATGCTTTCTGTTCAGTATTCTGCCAGGCCAGATTCAAAATGTGAACATGCACTGTTACTCCAGTGTGTCAAACATAAATGTGTAACCCTTGCTGTGGTGGCTTAATGGCTGCAGCATTCAGCTGCTAAGCCCAAGGACATGAGATTGAATTCCAGCTACCATGGCCTCATTTTGAAAGAGGCGAAATGCAAGCATAGCTATTCCCTTTGTAATGTCAGTGCATGCCGAAGAGGTCTAAACCGGAGCTTACCAAAAGGACATGTCTGGTCACCCATGCGCAGGTTTGGCATGCTTAGCCCCACATATAACAATATGTGACCAGTCTGGGAGTACATGCTTAACAAGAGCTTTTTGTACATTTTGCTCAATATGGTACCTAATAACGACTACTGCCAAACTTTAGCCTATGGCATAGTGGCACTAGTGGTGTTCAACAACAGTTTGAAGAGATTTTGCTTAATGTGGGGGAAAGGGGGGGGGGGGATACCAGGATCTACAATGCAGGGGTTTTGTTTATTTAATCAGCCTCCTGTTAGCATGGCTGAACAGCATTGTCTTTTGCTAATCATAAAAATGGCAGCATTGCATATTACTAGAGTCAAACACCTGCAAAGTCACTCCTCCAACATTTTCAGTGAAAGGTTGAAACATTTTAATGTGAAAGCTTTAATATTAAGGCTATGTTGGTGAGGCCAGAATGTGGATGCAAAGCTATGACGGTTCAGGTGTTCACAGAGAGAGGGTGAGATACTGTGCCTTTCCTTTACATGTAAACAAATTGCAAAACCGTAATTAGGCTGTGTAAAAATAATCAGTGTAATAATTACTACTAATTGTGATAGAATAGTAATAATTGACCATGATAAGTGAAGTGGTAAGTAATAAAACAAAAATAACAAAATAAACATCAAAATAAAAATAAAGAGTGGAATAAAACATATTAAAGAAGAAAAAGTAAAAAGTTCCATAAATGTTGTGGCAGTATGAGTGCTTTCACATTCTCCCAATGCAGTTTCTGCAGTGACCTTTAAATTTTTTTCAAACATAATCCAAGTAAAAGCCAGAATTAGAGAACTATCAATTAGCTCAATCCTGTTGATGGGCAAAAAGGCCATCTTCTGTTATAGCCTGGCTAACTTCTTGCAAGCAGTAGCCAATTTTTTCAGGTGCCATTTATCACTTCAGTCTAAAGCAAATATTTCGTGGACTAAAAAACATATTCAGGCGTCGAAAAAGCTAATTCGATAGTTTTCCTACAAAAAAGAGCAATGGTGAATTTCTTGCACACAAAATTTTTGTACAAACTGTTGAAATGGTTCAAACATTCTAAACACCAGGGTTAAAGAAATTAACACCATGGGGCCCGTTACACTCGTAGTGTTTCAAATGTGCTCATGATGCCAGAAATCCAGAAAAAAAATATTAATGTAAATCTGTTTGCAAGAATATGGAAAAGACATTGCTACCAAGCTCACTTCTTTCTGAAATATATTTTGTTGCACTTGCTAGTTGGCATAAAAGAAGTGCTTCGTTTCAAAAGGTGGAGAATGATATATTCACCTGAAACAAATGAATTAGTACTAGTTACACACTCTGAAAAAAAGCTTCTAGTATGCAAAGTATGCAGTTGAGTACAAAGCGCCTTATGGTGTTTTGGGATGCCAAGGGCAGTTTTGCAAATTAGCTTTTCTTTTACCAGAAACTGGGGTCTACTCTACACCACTCCTGCTGCTCATTATGCACATTTAAACGCTGCCATAGATAAGGAAAGCATTGCTGTTTCATTTTGTCTACTCGAAGTTGACATCATGTGCAGCACTGTTACAAATATACTGAAGGACAAGGCTGTAGTTTCACTCACCTGCGGTCTGCTTAGCTGAACTTGATCACACTGGCTCAGCTAGTTAACAGTATGAACTACCGGTTAGGCCAGTGTGGTCAAAATACCATGCGAGATATTAGTGTCTCATGCACTACAGATCACTTTGCTTCAAGTTGCTAATAATTTTTTTTTTTTTTTTTGTGAAGTTAAAATGGCTTTCTGAGGGGCATCAACTGTTTATGTTATGTTTTTGCACTGTTTTCCTGGAAACAAAGTTGAACCACAGCAGAATGCAAGAGATTGTATTTTCATAAATTCATCAGCAATGGGATTTAACCTGTCACATTATGCAACTAAAGGGACGTTCCATAATTTTGCATGTTGCACTTTTGCAACTTTTTCCTGGATTGAAAGCTACGAACGTGGTTGCTCATATTCAGAGAAAATCTAGTGAAGGCAAACGTAGGAAGTCAGCTGAACCTACAGCTGACTCTCTATGTCTGTTATAAGTTACGCTGTGTTATCATCTGTAATTAATTGACTAACCACGGGCAGAGCTGTGACGGTATTCATGTTCAAGTTGGATGCCCCCAAGCTTGGTCTACCTGTAATTTAATTTTACTTTGAAGTGCTTGACAGAATCCGTACATGCTGTATTAGCTAGCTGCTGATGTGCTTTTGGATGAACGCTTATCAACAGTTTGGACCACTTGAGTTACTTATCACAAGTTGCTATAAATGATTTAAAGTAGTCCAGATTATTGATTTATCATTTTCTTATTGCTATTCCACAGCATAATGGAATCACCATATACGTTTGCTTTGGCAAGAAAGTACTTGAGATTTCTTCTGGAGTCTTTCGAAATGTGCTCAAATTTTTAACAATATATTCAGCAGCACTCACCAGTACTTTTCCACCACATACTCTTGGCACCTTATCAAGGTGATTATGGATTCAAAGGCACACGCGCTACTATGAGCCCAGGTGAATTCCCACTTTTATTGTTGGTTGATAGCAAGCATTTTCCTTTTTGTAGGCATCAGTGGTGTGCAATATTTCATCTCATGGCCTGCAACTTCTTTATGGCGATGTTGGTTGTTATGGTTTGGGTTTTATTTGGTCTGCATGATCAAGGTAGGATCACAGGCCCATTTTACCAAGCACAGAAGCCAAGCATCATGCCTAGGGAAAAGTTTTAGCCACAGGAAAACAGATAAGTACTCAGTGGCACCAGGGATCAGTCCTTGCATCTCTTAAAAAATAGGTGGAAGCCGAAGCTATGTGCTAGGCCACCACTGACGTTAACTGCCAGCAATGTCCCCTGCTGCCAGTGACACCTCGATCTCCAGCCAGTTTCATGTACCCAGTAAAACATAGCAGATATATGAGTGAGAGTTATCTGCTGACCTAAAAAAGGAATTTTCCCTATGGAGAGCAGAGGTTCACAGGAAGTCATCTTCCAGGTAACTGAATATTAAAAACCTATACATTTGCTGGTATGAAACTGTCTGCCATATGAATGTCTTTCCACCATGGAATGTAGCCCAGCATAAGTACAGTTAAGGCGACCCACTACAAACATTTTGCAGAAATACTACAGAAGAATATATAATTATGAAACTTTGCTTTTGCATTTAAAACAAACTTATGATTTACTAAGCAATAACATTTAACCTCTGAGCTCTAGTTAATAATTCATAAAGCTGTGTTGGTTACTTAGTTCGAGAATCAGTGATACAGTGCTAAAATGTCCAAGAGCGATCTGCAAGAGCAAAAATCATCTGTGAAATGCCCTGGAAAGAAATGCTTAGATTCTACAATACAGATTGTGCATCTTAGACAATTTTCCCCTCATCCACTGGCTCGTTTGCAGTAAAACTGTGCATGTAGCTTGCATACTGCGGTAACCTTTGTTTTGTAGCAAGTTTTGCAACGCTACTTACCTGGTTTGGCAGCACAGTATTCAAACTCGTAAATGTCTGCACCGAGACTGAGGAACCTAAAAGCTGCCAACGCCGGGTATGGCCTGGTTGCTACCAAAGAGTAATAGTGGTGCCACCTCCAGAGAAAAGCATATTCCAAGTCCTTACACACCTTGCTATGATCATCTCGGTCTTTGCATTGGTGGCACTTAATTGGTTCCTCGATTTCAGTGCAGACGATTACCGACTTGCATTGCTTGCATCACATCCACAGACGAAATCAAGTAAGCAATGCCGTTTATAGCTTACTGCAAGACAAAAGCGACCGCAATGTGCGAGTACCAACTGAGCGAAAACGTTAGTATTTAAAACGTGAATGGCACTTGCACCTGCAAATGCACTTCCATCAAAATGTAGCTTTTTTTTAAGCCAGCGAAGGCAAAGCATACACGCACTATGGAGCACACATGGCATCTTCCAATCGTAGATAGGGAGAAGTCGCCGAACCAAGGCCACAGACAGCATAGTCTCCATGTGGTCTCTACCAGTGTGACCAAAGATACAGGTCGTGGACCAGACGACCGCGCCGTGAATGCCGTAGGGCCGCAACATGGGCAGCTGCCACCGCAGTGGCCGTAGATTTTACCAAAAACAAGGCCATTTACTTTAGCGCTGAGCAATTACAAAACGCCGTCGGATATACCTTAGAGGACTATAGACACCAAATTTTGGTGGCATTTTTCTTCTTGTAAACGATGCGTAAGTCATTCTTGTATATCGATCCGCGCGCAGTTTTCGGCCGCAGCCGCTAAATAATTTATAATTGGATCTTCTTTTCTCACCAGTTTCGGTTCCGACAGCCGAGAGATGGATGTCACAATCATGTCTTGATGGGCGGCATGAAAAAAACAGCAATATAATCGCTCATTCTTCACTTGTAGTGATTCCTGTTCTTGAGGCAGGCTGGCTTTATCATTGAAGTGAATTCAAATAGACAGCAATGATTCCAAACCATATCGCTGTATTTTCATCCCTCGCGTGACCTTGGTTAGTTGGTTGCACAACTTTTAATTCCATCGGAAATGAGCGTCCTCTTCCCCGCCCCCGGCATGTGTGCCGGAGAAGACAGGGAGTCGTGCCGTCGTGCGCCCGCGGATTAGAGGCTGGCAGGTAGCCCTTGGCTTGTTGCGGCCTCTTCCACCAGATGGACGGTGCGGTGACGTGGTGATCCGTCTACAGTAATGTCCTATAGCATCATTACAAATGATAAAACACGAACTGAAAAATTCGGTGTCTATAGACCAGCCGTGTTTACAAACAAAAGGGGGCCGCAGCTGATTGGGGGTGAAAAGTAGGGTTAGCGCCCATAGGAATATATGGAACCGAAAGATATCAAAGCAGTTTTCTCTTTTCACTGGGCATCTATGATGTCGTCATTCGACACAGAGCAACCATGAACATCCTAGAACAGATAGCGAAAATATAAAATCTCATTACCGAGGCGAAGTATTTTTAAAATACCGCGAAACATGTGGGGGTGCGAGTTGGGAGGGCAATCCGTAGAAATACATGTAAACACAACTTACCGGAACGTTTTTCTCATTTCGCAGAGCATCAGAAGGTGGCCGGTCGTTAAACGTTGACCAGCGCTTTTAGGAAGTGTGTGACAAAGTATGGTGCGTAATTACGAAGGCAGTCTACTTTTAAAACTCCCCGAATAACCTGTGTTATGAATCGATCCAGACACTGTTAAAATGTAGTGAATCACGTAGTTTTGTTTACAGTCTGATATGCTGCCGCATGGAGTAAATTAGCTTGATAATACTGTTGCTCCAGTGATACGTCCTAGACAGAATTACATTAAAAAGCAGTTGTCGAACGTCATACAACAATATGGACCGTACGAGATTCGCGCATTGCAGCAGACGGCAGTGCAGTTGCATGGTGGTGATGCTGAAAACGTTTATGGAATCTTGAGCCTTATTGATTGTTTTGATGGATCGGCTCGATATCGCGTAGGGTGGCCGGGAGCTTGTGGCTCTCAGCGACTCTTCGAGCCCAGGCCACCAGCTCCTTTTGTGCAGCTGGGTCCGAGCTGGACACCGCGAGCTCCCATCGGTCTATGTCTGTTAGTTTCAAATTGCGGGGTGGCTGGAGCTCAGAGCATGTAGATCTACATCCTCGAGGATGTGATGAAAGTCTGCTTTGGGTGCCCCGCAGAGGGGCATACAGGGGAGAAAAGGCCAGGGTGGATATGGGCAAGGTGTACTGGAGATAGGAAGGTACGGGCCTGAAGCTGGCGCCAGGGCACCTGCTCGAGTTTAGATAGTGATTGGTGTGGGGGCGGATACTGCAGAGTCGTTGCTCCCTGTAGTGGAGAGTAATTTCGTTATAGGTAACCAGGCGTTCGCGTGCACTGCCTGGGGTAGCTGGCCCTGCTCGGTTGACGTGCGCTCGAGCAACACCACCTGTTGCCCGCATGAGCAGGTACCCATAGGAGTTCAATTGATCTGGTCAGGGATTGAATAGAATTGGGAATTTCGAAAGCAGGCGTGTGAATCCTGCCTCGTGCGAAATTGCGGATTGCTGTTTTTGAGTCACTAAAGATTAGTCTGGCAGTGGTTGAGGAGATTGCCAATGTAATTGCAGCTTCTTCTGCCTCTAACGAGGATGCAGATTTAACCGAACTAGAAACTATAGGGTGACGTGTGTTGGAAACCACGCTCAAGGCATAGGCTTGATGAGTAGCATATTCTGCAGCATCCACATAGACTGCACTGGTATCAGCGTGGTATTGTTTGTGCAGCGCCGCGGTTCGATATCCCAATCGTATTCTTCTTGTTATTTCCTTTTCGTGGTCCGGATCCTTTCCATCCGTGGTCCGGAACCATGTGGTCCTTACCACATGGTTCTGCGCAAGGATGCGACACCGGTAGTCCAGCCGGTGCGACGGGTGCCCTTGGCGTTGCTCGAGCCCCTGCGAGAAGAGCTGGATCGGATGGAGCGGGCTGGCATCGTGGCCAAAGTCAGCGAACTCACTAATTGGGTGAGTCCGTTTGTTGCAGCAAGAAAAAATGATGGGAAACTGCGCATATCTATTGACCCCAGGCTAATTATAACGAGTGCCTAAAGCGAGAACATTATCAAATGCCTAAACGAGATGACATTGAGGCTGAGCTTGCCGGGGCCGCCTTTTTCTCTCGCATCGACGCACATTCGGGGTTCCACCAAATCCCCTTAGATGAAGCTACATCAAAGGTATGCACAATCGGAACACCCTTTGGGCGCTATACCGTTTCTTGCGACTTCCCTTCGGCATTGCTTCGGCGCCTGAGGTTTTCCAGAGAACTATGAATGAAATGTTCGACCAGGCTCCAGGGGTCCGAATCTACGTGCTCCGCACAGCCTTGCAACTGGCCAAAAAGGCCGGCCTGACGCTCAATGCGGCGAAATGCAAATTCGGTGTCACAGATATTGACTTTTTGGGTGACGTCATAAACAAATACGAAATAAGACCTAACCCCGCACTGACCGCACCATTAGGTGAAATGCCTCAGCCAAAAGACAAAGCCGGCGTTCACAGAATGCTTGGGGTAGTAACTACTTCGGGGAATATATACCGCATCAAGCGGAAAGGACGACGCTTCTACGAAGCCTCATTAAAAAAGACGCCCTTTTTGAATGGTCTGAAAACCACTGTAAAGAATGGCAAGCTGTCTGTGACGCGCTGAGCGGTCCGCCTTTGCTAGCCATTTTCGATCCTGCTAAAGAGACCAAGGTCGTTGCTGATGCTTCGGTTCTGCCCTTCTTCAGAACTATGGTGGTAGTTGGCGGCCGGTCGCCTATGCATCACGCACAATGACGGAGGCAGAACAAAGATACGCGCAAATCGAGAAAGAAGCAATGGCCATTACTTTCGGCTGTGAAAATTTTTTTAATTTCGTTTACGGCCGCAAGTTCGCCATCGAAACAGACCACAGACCGTTGATAGCAATTGCTTCGAAAGCCATTGGTGACATGCCACCAAGCCTGCAACGATTTTTCCTGCGCTTGCTAAGATACGATTACGTTCTTCACTTTGTTCCAGGCAAACAGCTGTTCCTGGCCGATATGACGTTCATGCAGTGAGCGTGACTTCAGAGCTGCAAGCAAGAAAATGTTTGTCTGCAAGTCTGGGTCAGAGGCTGTCGCTTCTGCCAGTCGATCAGTGTTGCGGCAACTAAGGAATGGAGAAGAAATTGAAGGCTGGATGAAGCCTTTTGGTCATGAGTTATCAGAAGTTAAGAGTATTATTATGAAGGGGACAAAGGTCTTCATTCCGAAGAATTTGAGAGCTGAAATACTGGGTCGCATTCATGAAGGTCACCTAGGCATAAATAAGTGCAAAGCGAGAGCCCGTCGCTTGGTATTCTGGCCGAGACTGAATACGGACATTGAAACCATGGTGAAAACCTGTTCTGTTTGTCAAAAATACGCATACAAGCAAGAAACCGAACCAGTGGTGCTTAGGCCGATCCCAGACCATGCCTGGTACAGGGTGGGTGTTGACATCTTTATGTACGGCGGAAACTCCTACCTGTGCGTGTTCGATGCGTTTTCAAACTTCCCTGAAGTCGAAAAGCTTACCGACACAACGACATGCACTGTCATTGCTAAGCTTAGCTCAATTTTTGCACGGTATGGAATTCCGTTGGAAGTCTGCACCGACAACGGTCCTCAGTTTTCATCACATGAATTTGCTTTGTTCACCTGTAGATAAGACTTCAAGCATGTGACGTCCAGTCCGCGATTCCCACGGCCCAATGGTCTCGCCGAGAAGGGAGTCCAAATTGTCAAAAGAATAATGAAGACTGGCGAACTCAGCGAGAACTTCTGGTCGGGCCTTCTCGGTTATCGCTCGACTCCACTAGCCGAAGGCCGGTCCCCTGGAAAGCTTCTTCAAGGCAGAAAGTTACGCACTCGGCTACCAGACTTCGTGTCATGCTCCAGTCAACAGAAGTCCCGGCGCCATCCACGCCAGCAAAGGCCTTCCAAAGGGAAAAATCTGCCCGAACTCAAAAAAGATCAGAAGTGCAAGATGTCGGGCTAGTTGTAAGTAAAAAGATGCAGTTGTAAGAGTACGAGGGAATGCATGGGATTGCAAGGCTCGAGTCATGGGCTGGTGGCACCAAGGTCGTATCGCGTCCTTAGAGAGGACAACTGTCGTGTTTGCGCGTCGTCGATGTAGAAAGGACGTACGCGCTACTGTTAAACTGTTAACTTCGTTTATTCACTAGATAAGAGGGTGCGACCAGCGTCGGCCGAGGCGCGTAGGCTGAACTGCCGGGCGAAGAACGGAGGCCGGAGATGGGAATGGGGCTTGTTTTCCAGAACTAGAGGAGAGTGAGGGAGCCAGCCCGCCGTGGGGGGCGTCCCGCTGAGCGCAGGCAGGCGGCGAGTCCTCCCGGCGAAGCGCGAAGAGGGGTGCAGGCCTGTTCATTAGCGCGCACTGCTCCAGTCACAACAGAACAGACGAGCACAGCACTTGGAACACAACAACAACAAAGTGCTTCGACGCAACCGACATCTTCTAGCCACACGTGAGCCATTCAGAAGCGACTTAACGAAAAATTACTCTGGCAGCGAAGACATTTCCCAGGAAAACGTGGAAGCGTCGCAGTCTACAACACAGCCCACGCAATTTGTGCCAAGGCGATCCACCCGACAAAAGAGACAGCCCAATCGTCTTCACTACGACCAGAATTTCCAACAAGTGTCGCGTATTGTGCTCTCAGACTTTTAAAGATTACACCGAGGAAGATGTATTGTATCAGTCGCGCATGCGCTCTGGCCGTTATCATGCAGCCGCTTGTAGGTTATATATACCAGCAAGCAATCTGGAATAAAGGCTCTTGTTTCTTCCACGCTGCATGTTCACTGTTGGACGCCGGAACAGTGTGCATTCTTCATTTCACATTTTTGTGAACCACAGCAGGAATGGAAATCAAATGCAGTGTCAATCATAGCTCAAAATAAACATATTTGCAGATGTAAGGTCATAAAAATTAACATGTCATGGTAAATGTTATGCATGGACAGCCGTCGATGTAAGCTCAGCTGGTAACAGTGCCGGACGCGATATCTGAAGGTCGGGATTTCGGTTTCTATTATAGACGAACTGAATCTTACTCAAACCACAGGGACATACTCGCTCTCTTTTATTACTAAATAAGCAAATCTCACTCACAATACATATTTCTGGTTACTTGTACTCGGTGCATTTTTCCAATAGGTTGCACAAACTGCTCTATGCATGAGAATACCTCCAAGCAACGGATTGGCAAGAAAGCATGAAACCAATATATAAATCCTGATACTAACATCATGCGTGCCAGTAGGCATGGCTTAAAAATATTGCGGTGGCAATAAATTTGTGTGCATGAAAATATTTAGAAGAAAATGAAACATCGGATGCCAAATATTGCGATAACCGGCAAATACGGTTGGATTGGCACTATAGAACAGCCAGCCAATTAATAGGAATATATAATTATCGGTTTGAAACTGGATGACCAGCATCGTTGGTATGCTAGATTTTTCAATGGCTAAATATATGTCCTACATCTGTTTTTAGCCCGGCTAGAAGGCTAGCCTTTGTCAAGCCATCGCAGGCTTTTCGCTAGCACCCTGCAGCATCACGAGTACTGTGTAATCAGTGTTGATGCTAAATAAAATTATTTATATATTTGTATTTGTATTTATATATTAGCTCGGGTAGCGCTTGTGTCGGAGGCCAGTAAAGTTACGACATTTGTGCCATTTTTTTCGATGCTGAGCCGGTGCTGATCTAATGCCGGTGTGCTACTTTGGGATAATGTCTCCAAGGGTCCGGTTAAAGTAATGAAGCATTTCGTTTGTCGGCGGATGGTATAGAAGACGTCCTACTGTGAACAACATGGCACTCCTGAAAAAGGGCTTCCACGGCATCTGACAAAAACACGCGACCACGATCACTGAGCAATTCTTGGGACGCACCATGACGCAGGGTGATGTACTCAAGAATGAAACCGCCGACGTCACGGGTGGTGGCAGCTGGTAAAGCAGCAGTTTCCGCATTTCGGGCAAGATGATCGATGGCAACAACGACCAACTGATTTCCTGCAGAAGAGCAGGGAAGAAGCCCATAAAGGTCGATTCCAACACGTACGAAAGGTCGAGCTCGACACGGTAGAGGTTGCAAAGGAGCTGGAGGGCGTGGTGATGGAGTCTTGCGGCGCTTATGGCGATACAGAGGACGTGATGGCGATACAAAGTGATATATGCCTCGCCAGTAGTAGCGATGACGCGGGCTAATAAATGTTTTCAGCAATACAGCATGGGCGCGCTGGGGATCATCGTGATAGCTGGCGCAAATGACTGAGCGGAGATGTCGAGAAATTACGAGCAGCCATTTTTGGCCATCGGGGAGGTAGTTTCTGTAGTAAAGGAGGTTGTCAAGGATAGCAATGTGATGTGCTTGACGTCGGAGTGCTGGTTAGCCAGAACGTCCATGATTGAAACAATCCGCTGTTCACACGCCATACCCATGGTTTCAAGGGAAGGAGTGAGGCCAACGAGAGAGGGTTGTTGTATCGCGAGGCGCCTGTGCAAAGGGCGCGGAAGAAAGGACACACCGGGCGGAGAGCCCCAAGCTCAAGAACGGTGAACACAACAAAGAGCGCGTTTATTTTCAGTAGCGAGCTTATATAACCTACGGCACATAGTTATTAGCACACTCAGTGAGTTACATAGGCTGCCAACATGCAACGTGAAAAAGCTAAACACTCGCATCATCCCCTTCGCAAAACAATGCCAGGTAGAAGTTCTGAAAACGTGAAGGAATCCATCGGTTCCTTGTAGACGGCACTCTTGACCTCAATATCCAGGATCTGTCGCTTGCAGGGAATTGAAATTATCTATGTGGAGATCTCGCAGGCTTCGAAGAGGCTTTCAGAAACGGTTGGGAGCTGGCTTCATCACTCGGTTCTGGATCCTCCGCAGCAGGCAGGAGGCTGGACTTGATCTGTAACTCTTCTAGAACAGACACTAGCTTAGATGCGTTCCAAGTCTTTTCATCCTCCACACGGAACGTGTTCGGTCCCAGCTGCTTTAGCACCCGCAAAGACTTCGAATAGGACAGTCGCCCTTCCTGAATTTGCTGGAGTGCGAAATCGCACGTAGGTTCCCTCCCGGAACTTCGGAGCCTTCGCCGCTCGCCTTTCCTCCGTATAAGCCTTCACATATGTCTGCCTTGCTTGAACACGGGCACGTAGCTGGCGCATAGCCAAAGCGGGCTCTTCAATGAACTCCTTGAACGGCATGCCTACAATGTCAAGACGAGTCCTGGGCTGGCGGCGATGCATGGGGTAACACAGCCGGGGATTCGCCTGTAGTAGCGTGCGGGGTCGCCCGGTGCACAGCCAAATACTCCACGACAGTCGACTGGACACATCGGCCCTCCAAAGTAGAAAGTTGAATGAAGTCACTTCATTCAACTTTCAAGCTTCTGTTAAACGTTTCCACTAAGCCATTGGCTTGCGGGTGATACACCGATGATATACTGTGCCTGATGCCCCTCTCCTTTAGGAAATTTTCGAACACTTGGGATTTAAACTGCGGTCCATAGTCGGAGACGAGTTCTTCAGGGTAGCCTTCACGGCTGAAGACATTACATATAAAGTTTATGACACTTTCAGATGTCACTGTATTGTCGAAGTAGACTTCATGCCATTTAGAATGATAGTCTATGAGAGTGATTATGAACTTCGGGCTGGCTTGCTGCAAGTTGAGGGGACCTACAATGTCAATAGCCAGCAATTCTTCCACGGCAGCTCCGGGAACAGTGTGACAGGCTGCAGTGGTGCATTAGCAGCCTTTGCAGACTTGTCAGCAGCTTGACAAACATGGCACTTCTCAAAGCATGTTCCACCTCTCGGTCAATTCTGGGCCGGAGCGTACCCCTTGAATGTGCAGTTGGAGATTCTGTATAGCATCAAGTCCCAGAAGCGAAGCACCATGCTCTACGACATGAAAAAGAACGGATATTCGAACCTGCTTGTAGGCTACGTTCGCCAGAAAGCAACCCTTTACTGCAATTCGTTGCTTCGAGTAGTCCACCAGTCTAACTTTCGCGTCCGCAAGTGGACAGCCTAAGAAATGTTCTCGAAAACTTACCTCCCTCAGAAGGGAGACCGACGACCCAGTGTCGATGTAGAGGCTCAGGGTAGTATTGTTAACATCAAAGTCGATGTAGATACCTTTCCCTCGCACACCGTCAGGACTGAAGTTGAGAACGGAAACTGCATTCGCCGCTTCAGACGTGTCCTTGCTTCCCCAGTTGTCCAGAGACTCGCACTAGCCTTTTGATAGGCCGATGCAAAGTGTCCGACTATGCCGCGACTTCGGCATTTCACCTTCTTGGCTCGACATTTTCTTGCATTCGCACGATGATCGGTAGACCCGCAACGATAGCGTGCCGTAAAGCCATTAGCAGTCCCATGTGCAGGCTTGTAAGCTACTCTGCACGACCGAATCAGCTGACAGCTCCTTGAGTTCGTGACGCTTTTGTTTAATGTGCTTTCCAAGCTCCACTGCGCGACTCATTGTAAGGCTTGTTCCCTCGAAAAACAGGCGTTCACGCATTTGTTGCGATGCAACCCCTCCAAGTAGCTGGTCTCTTACGGCTTTCTCCGCTTGCGCACCGAAGTCGCAGCTTGCGGCGAGCTCGCGCAGTGTAGCGGCATACGCTTCGAAGGGCTCATACGGGACGCTGTCCGAAAGCGGTGTTGCTCCATCAGCTCGTTGGCGCTTGTAGAAATTGCAAGCGCCTCGTGGAAAACATCGGTGTCAGGCTCGGTCTTGACGTTTATGTTGATGAGCTCCGACTCGATTCGTGGCGCCAAACTGTAATATATATTCGCTGCCCCTCCAAGCCCAGTGGATAGCCTTTCTGTGTAGCTGCTTGAGGTCCTCCGCACCGATGGCCTCTAAGTAATTCAGGAACGCAGCCTTCCACTCTTTCCACGGCACAGATGCAGGACCGGGCGTAGCAAGAAATGGAGGCGGCGGCGAGTTGCAATTGAAGAAGGCAGCCATAGTTTACCGGCGTGGAGTGAGGCGCAGGCAGGCGTCAACAGAGCGGGTCAGCGATCTGCGAGGCCTAACTTGCCGGTGTGGTGTCGCGAACGATGAAGGCTTCTGTCGGAGACGGGCAATTAGAGCTCGCATCCTTGAAGTACACGATGCGTCGGGGGAGGCTGGTAGGCGTGCGCCATGGACAATACAGTTTTACCTCGTCGCCATTTATGTTGTATCGCGAGGCACCTGTACAAAGGGCGCGGAAGAAAGGACACACCGGGCGGAGAGCCCCAAGCTCAAGTAACGGTGAACACAAGAAAAAGCGCGTTTATTTTTATAGTAGCGATGTTATATAACCTACGGCACATGGTTTAGAGCTGTGCACGGGCTCGGGCCGGCCCGGTCCGCTGGCCGTGCTCGGGTCCCTCGGAAGCCCTATCCCTCGGGCTCGGGCCGGGTCCGGGCCAGGACATATTTGTCTAGGCGGGCCGGGCAGGACCGCACACCCCGATGACGAGCACGTGCAACTTTTGCGAAACCGCGAATACGGCCATAGTGCGATAAGCGTCTAAACGCAAAACATTTTCCCGCGTCCGAGAGCTTCCGAGTTCTTTCCTGCGGCGTCGACTAGCCTTTAATCCCCACCTTCACTATGCAAACGGATCTTTGGTAGCCGCCACTGATCGAGCAGAAGGGCTGCTTGTGGGCTATTTAGTTTCGAGTTTGGCATCTCCGCTTGAGTAACACCGGCGCTGAAACTTACCGGTTCGAGATTTGCGCCACGTTGTCGCCTATCAAGAGTCTCTGTTGTGACTTACTCCTGCCTCGACATGGCCCCATTTGAAGCTGGACATAGCATCAAAGTATCTATGGTGCAAGAGTTTCCTTTTCTTGTTGCGAAAAGTTCACGTGAACGGCACACACTGAGCCGGGTGAGCTCAAATAGTTGGCCACAAAATCATGCTATGGTGATTATGCCGCTGCCCCGCTGAGGTGGTGCAGTGGTAAGACGCCCGGCTACTGTCCGGAGTTCCCGGGTTCGAACCCGACCTCGGCGGCTGCGTCTCGATGGAGGCGAAATGAAGAGGCGTCCGTGTGCTGTGCGATGTCAGTGCACGTTAAAGATTCCCAGGTGGTCCAAATTACTCCGTAGCCCTCCACTACGGCTCCTCTTTCTCTCTATCCACTTTCACTCCCACCTTCATCCCTTCCCTTTACGGCGCGGTTCAGGTGTCCACAGCTACAAGTGTGACAGATACTGCGCCTGTAAAACCAATTATTATTATTATTATTATTATTATGTCCCTTATTGAGTTGTAGAACTACCGCGCTTTTGGAGAAGCAAACAAGTTGCTTGCCGAAAACTTGCTTTCCTATCAAATAACATGTTGGGCATTCCAGCCACAAGTTATAGCACCCAAAGAAACTTCAGTGCTACCGGATTAATTATCCAGGAACACTGAAAATGCCTCAATTCAATGCATAACTTTTTTTTGCACAATAAGTTAATTGTATGTATGAGCTGTGCCTCTATATATTCAGCAATTTTGTCATTCCAAACATTAGAACTTCAAGATCTTGGATCACTTAGCATCCTGACCGAAATTATTTCCTTCTGTATCATCGCTTCAACTGCAATTACAGTATGACGGGCTGGACCGGGCCGGGCCCGGGTCTTAAGTCTGGGCACCGGGCTGGGCCGGGCCGGGTTCAGACCCTTTCAGAGTCAGGCCGGACCGCGCTCGGGTTTGTTGCGTAGGGTCCGGGACGAGCTCGGGCTCAAACTTTCGGCCCGCGCACACCTATAACATGGCTATTAGCACACTCAGTGAGTTACATAGGTTGCCAACATGCAACGTGAAAAAGCTAAATACTGAAACACCACAAGGGTGGTTCATGAGCAAAGGACACAGCGGAGCGAGAAAGAGCATCTGCATCAGAGTGCTTACGACCACAGCGGTAAAAGCCCTGAATGGCGTAATCTTCTAAACGGAGAGCCCTGCTAGCGAAACCACTGGAATGATCTTTGAGAGACGAAAGCCAGCAGAAAGCATGTTGATCGGCGATAACATCGAATGGCCGTTCGTATAAGAAAGGCCGAAATTTAATGATGGCTCAAACAAGTGCCCAACTTCCTTTTGTGCGACTGTATGCAGTCAGTCTGATTTGGTCAGTGCGCGACTTCCGTAAGCAACGACGTACTCACAGAAACCTGTGGAAACGTGTGGAGTTCTGTAGGAGCGCAGGGATAAAATGATTCAGTATCGGAGAGGAGGTGAGAAGTCGACGGAATGTAGCGAAAGCTTCATCGTACGCAGGTTGACAAGCCAGGCAGACAATAAGTCAGGGTTCCCAGCAAGAAGCCGTGGGAAGGAGCAATACTTTCGGCAAATTTTTGACGAAGCGGCCGAAGTAGGAGCAAAGCCCTATAACGCTGCGTAGTTCTTTGAGCTGGGCCTGAGAAATTCCGCCACTGCACGTAACTTAGCAGGGTCCGGTAGGACACCGTCCTTGGACACGACCTGGCCTAGAATATATGGTTAATTGTCAAGCACCAAACCGACACTTCTTTAGATTTAGCTGCACACCTGCGTCGCTCAGACATCGACGAATACTGTCGAGGGTGAGATGGAAAGTCCTTCGAGAAGATGAAAATATAGTCTAAGTCGCAGAGGCCTACCTGCCATTTCAGCCCCCGATGATACTGTTCATCGTGCGCTCAAAACTGGCTGAAGCGTTGCACAAACCGACATGACATTAAATTCATATACAGGCCGTCTGGTGTTACGAATGAGATTTCCTAGTGGTTGGCTATTGGCACCTGCCAATAGCCAGACTGAAGGTCCAGCGAATAAAAGTATTCAGCTCTCTGCAGACAGTCACGGGCGTCAACGATGTGAGGTAGAGGGTAAACGTGCTTTCTAGCAATTTTGTTGAGCCGGCCGTATAGTCAACGCAGAATCGAATGGAGCCGTCTTTTTTCTTGGCAAGCACAAGTGGAGGGCTGGATCACTCCACGCTCGAGCATGCCACTCACTTGGTCATCGATGATGTGGCGTTCAGTGGCTGAAACTCGGCAGGGGCGCTGGAATAGGGGCCCAAGGGTCGGATGTCGATATGGTTGCAAACCACTCTGCTTTGCTTTCGAAATGATATACTTTTGACCACTAATATATATATATATATTGTGAGCACTGTGTGGCGCTTCTTCTTCCACACGGCTGAACGTGCTGCAGCCACCGTAGTGCTGCTTCATCTTCATCCTGCTCCCTCTTGTAGATACCCATCGTCATCGCGGAGTGTGTTTGGCTGCAGTGTGCGACCAAGGCTTCAGGTCTGCAATAAAGCCTGATTCCCCAAGTCCGACCTTCGCGTTACCTTACACGTGGTGGAGGTGCGCCTTGATTTCCCCGCTGCTTCGTCACCTGCATCCACCTGGAGCTTCGTTCTGGCCGCCGTTTGACCCCGACCACCATCGTCATGACTCAAGAGGGCCACTCCGCTACTTCGGCTTCTACCAACTCGACTCCAGCTCCCCTTGCCACTTGGACTGTCAGCAGCCGTCAGCGCGACCCGCAAATGTTCGCCGGTCTCCGAGGCGACGACGCTGATGACTGGCTCGACAGCTACGACCGGGTCAGTGCTTTCAACCGGTGGGACGATTCGCTTAAACTAATTAATGTGTCCTTTTATTTGACGGATGTGGCCAAAACGTGGTTCCTAAATCATGAATCGACGATTCCTGACTGGGCTACCTTTAAACAAAAGTTACGCCAGATTTTCTGCGCTCCTACTGTTCGCACGGAGTCCGCCAAGAAGAAGCTAGAAGCCCGACTTCAGCGGTCCAATGAGACCTATACCTCTTATATCGAAGATGTTCTAGCACTTTGTCGGCGCATAAATGACACCATGCCAGAGGCCGAGCGGGTTCGGCACGTCCTTAAAGGTATTGGGCCACTCGCCTATAACGCCCTGGCCGTGCAGAACCCTACCACAATTGACGCCATCATATCGACCTGTCAACGCCTTGACGAACTACAGTCAATACGCCTGCAGCCTGATCCCACTTCATTTGGTTTCACTGCCGAAGCTGACCTCCGTGCTCTTATTCGCGGATTAATTCGTGAAGAGCTCTCGGCTCAAGGTAATTTGTGCCGCCCTGCATCTGAGCCACATCCTTCAAGTGCCGGCCTGCGTAGCATTGTCAAAGAAGAGCTGGCCTCAATGACCTATTGCCCGCCAACATCGGTCGCTCCTACCATCTGTCAGGCGCCAACGTACGCCCAGGTCACATCCTTGCCGCCTGCAGTTGGAGCGCCTACGCCACCGGCGCCTACCACTGCTCATGTCGCTGCATTGGCACCACCTGCCGCGGCGCCGACATACTACCCTAACTGGCGCCCAGCCCGCCCTGTTTGTTATTACTGCGGGTACCGAGGCCATATTTCCCGCTTCTGTCGTCGCAGGCTCCAGAATGAACGCCGCGGCTACGAATCATTTGAAGCAGACTACCCTCCTCGCTTTTCCGGCTCTAACCACCGTTCATTCCCTGATTATCCCCGACGTTCATCACCCCCGCCAGAAAGCCCCGCTCCGCCTGCTGGTTACAGGCCTTCAAGACGCCGTTCTACTTCGCCTTTTCGCCGCTCAACCTCGCCTCTCCGTCAAGCTTCTCTGACGACCCCCCGCTTGTCGGAAAACTGACCACTGCAGTTTTAGGAGGGAAAACTGCACTCTTCGACCATCCCAAAAATCCTCCGGAACGTCCCTGGAATATTATTTTAGTGCGGGTTGAAGGTTTGTCTGTTGAGGCTTTGGTTGACACGGGCGCCGCTGTTTCTGTGATACACACTGACTTGTGCTCCCGCTTGCGAAAAGTGAAAACGCCTTATGATGGACCTGAACTCCGTGGAGCTAATGGTGCAATAATTCGGCCTTCTGCTAAGTGTACTGTGCGAGTTTTTGTTGATGGTGTCCGCCACCATGTACAATTTGCCGTGATGTCACCCTGCGCTCACCCAATTATTTTAGGCTGGGATTTTCTGTCTGCCGCATCAGCCAGCATTTCGTGTCGCGACAGGGTCATTTACATGACCGAGAGCGATCCGTCTTCTGAACCTCCCGAGCCCCGTTATCGCCTACTTGCCGCTACTGACTCAGTGTTGCCCCCTGGATGCGAACAACTTGTTGCGCTTACTGCTACTGACATTGATAACGGAGATGTGCTAATCGTGCCTTCTGATCGCCATCTGACCCGTGGAATCGCGCTACCACCAAGTCTTGTTCGGTTTGAGCATGGCACAGCGCTTGTCGCTGCTTCGAACACTTCGCCAGAGCCCATTGTGCTGACTAAAGGGACATGTTTTCCTTGTGCCCTGGACATTCACCCGGTGTCCCTCACCACCCTTACCGCCCCCTCTTCCTCACCAGCAGCTTCTTCTGATGCTTCTCTCTGTGTTCTCTTTGGCACCATCAATCCCGACCTTCCTGCGACTCACCGCCAAGCTTTGCAGGAATTACTTCGAAAACACCAAGCCTCCTTTGATGTCACTTCTCCGACCTTGGGCCGAACGTCTTCTGCACAGCACCGCATTATTACAGAAGGTACTTCTATTGTTAGCCGCCGCCCTTATCGTGTTTCCTTATCAGAACGTAAAATCATAGAAGATAATGTGAATGATATGCTCCGACGAGACATTATTCGGCCATCAGCTAGCCCCTGGTCATCTCCGGTCGTCTTGGTCAAAAAAAAGGATGGCTCCGTGCGTTTTTGCGTTGATTACCGCGCACTTAACAAAGTCACTCGCAAAGACGTTTACCCTATGCCACGAATTGACGACTCCCTCGACTGTCTTCAGGGCGCCGAATATTTCTCCACTTTGGATTTGCGTTCCGGTTACTGGCAGATACCGATGCACGAAGCCGACAAAGAAAAAACCGCATTCGCTACTCCCGATGGGCTTTACGAATTCAATGTCATGCCTTTTGGACTTTGTAATGCCCCCGCTACGTTTGAGCGCATGATTGACACTGTTCTTAGAGGACTTAAGTGGAAAACATGCTTGTGCTACCTGGACGACATAGTTATCTTCTCTGCGACTTTTTCTGATCATTTATGCCGCCTTGATCAAGTATTAACGTGCCTAGCATCCGCCGGTCTCCAGCTGAACACAAAAAAGTGTAATTTCGCCAAGAAATTGTCCGCACGAGGTAATCGCTGGATCGTCACCGCCGTCGACCACCTAACACGCTACGCTGAGACCGCTGCCCTGCCTAATGGCTCAGCACATGAGGTCGCGACCTTCTTTTTGGAATCGCTCGTACTGCGTCATGGGGCCCCTCAAGTGCTTCTCAGCGATCGTGGTCGGACATTTCTGTCGACGATTGTAGCCGAAGTTATTGAGGCCTCAACCACACATCACAAATTGACCTCCAGCTATCACCCGCAGACCAATGGGTTGACTGAGCGGTTCCACCGCACGCTTTCTGACATGTTGTCTATGTACGTCGACCAGGACCACCGAAACTGGGACGTAATACTTCCTTTTGTTACGTTCGCCTACAATACGGCTGTACAGCGGACCACAGGTTACACCCCGTTTTTCCTCGTTTACGGCCGTTCTCCTGCTACCTTTCTTGACGCCTCTTTCCTTTCTACACATGCCAGTTCCTCGCCCTCTCTTCCTGACCAGTTCCTTTCCCGAGTGGCCAAATCTCGCCGGCTTGCTCGCGTCAACACGGAAGCCAGCCAGGAAGACCGCAAATGCCGCTATGATGCAACCCATCGCCAAGTTTCGTTCCGTCCCGGCGACGAGGTGTTACTTTGGACCCCATTACGCACTCCTGGTCTTTCTGACAAGTTACAGCACCGTTACATTGGTCCTTACACAGTTCTTGCAAAAACCTCCCCGGTCAACTATCGCGTCTCTCCTCTTCACCCTCCTCCGGACAGTCGTTACCGTGGCACTGAAGTTGTCCACGTTTCACGTATGAAACCTTTTATTCGGCGCAATCCTGCGGACTAACTGCGGCCAGGCTGGCCGCTTCAACTGCGCGGGCGAAATAGTGTGAGCACTGTGTGGCGCTTCTTCTTCCACACGGCTGAACGTGCTGCAGCCACCGTAGTGCTGCTTCATCTTCATCCTGCTCCCTCTTGTAGATACCCATCGTCATCGCGGAGTGTGTTTGGCTGCAGTGTGCGACCAAGGCTTCAGGTCTGCAATAAAGCCTGATTCCCCAAGTCCGACCTTCGCGTTACCTTACAATATATATATATATATATATATATATATATATATATATATATATATATATATATATATATATATATATATATATATATATATATATATATATATATATATATATCAAGGGGAAATGAGGGTGCTCGTTATAGTAGCGTAAGAGGGTTCTAGCACAGCTTTCGCCCTCACTCGTGATCACGTTCTACGTGACGCTGGCGGTAACAAAGGACGTCCCACGTCCGCCGCTATGGCTGAGGGTGGCGCTGGTGAACACTCTCAAGGTTCGTATACAGACAACATAAATACCCAAGAAAGTAGCAGCGGGGACAGCGGCCGATGTAGCTCAGTTGGAAGAGCACCGGACGCGTTATTCGGAGGTCGTGGGTTCGGATCCCACCATCGGCACGTTGTTTTTTCTTCTACTTTGTCTAATTATCTTTCCCCTAAACAGATTACATTACTAATTTCTGTGATTATCCAAGTAAACATTAAAAAAAAAAGACATAAAGTACCATCCCCAACGCTTTCCTTTGCCTCGCCGACTGTTGGCTTCTTTCCTTGATATATATATATATATATATATATATATATATATATATATATATATATATATATATATATATATATATATATATATATATATAAGTGAAAAATTGCTTCATAATGTTTCCAAGTTTATTTGGAGTCGACGTTTCGGCAGGAGCCCTGCCTTTCTCAAGTCTCGAGAAAGGCAGGGCTCCTGCCGAAACGTCGATTCCAAATAAACTTGGAAACAGTATGAAGCAATTTTTCACTTGTATGTAACCTCTAGCAACCAAGTACGTCTATTTACTTATGCTATATATATATATATATATATATATATATATATATATATATATATATATATATATATATATATATATATATATATATATATATATATATATATATATATATATATATATATATATATATATATATATATATATATTAGTGGACGGCGCACATATGTGCGCTGTCAGCTATCAAATACTTGAATATTTCAAAGAGGCATTTTCCATGCAGCGTGGATGAGAAGAGAGAGAAGATACATTGCCTTACTAGATGGCCAGTAGGTCAAGGCTGTTAGCGACCTCGTAGGCGCGCTTGAGGATCCGGTCTTGTATGCACGGGTCCGAGCTGGCAGCAGGGTCTCCCAGTCATCTGGATGCAGGATTTCTCCTAATTCTGGAGGTGGGGGGGGGGGGTCCTCCTTGCATCCCCAGAGTATATGGTTGAGGGTAGCTCTCTCATTGCACAGTGTGCAGTCAGCAGAAAATTGGCTGGGGAAAATATGTGAGAGAACTATCGGGTTTGGAAAGGAGTTTATTTGGAGTCTCCTCCAGGTAATTTCATGTTCTTTGCTAAGACGCTTGTGCGGGGGCGGAAACTTCCTTCGTTCAAGGCGGAAGTGGTGGGTTAAATCGTGAAATGATATAAGGTTATCCTTGGCTGTCCCCAGAGCGGAGGTGGTCACCGCCCGGCCGACTAAACCTCGGGCTGTGAGCCGCCTCGTTTCCGGGTTGCCAGAATGTGCCGGTACCGAAATCAATTCAATGTCCCTATCTGGGAAGGGATTCTTAATAAGAATATTTAGAGTAGATTGTGCAATTCTTTCTTGGGCGAAATTGTGTATGGCAGTCTTGGAGTCGCTGATGATTATATCCGCCTCTGAATTTGTAATGGCTAAAGCGATGGCTGCCTAGCTCCTCAGCCATTGCGGATGTATCATCCGCGCCATCTGTGTGGTGATGTGGGCCGCGCAAAGTTCCTCGAGTGTGTTGTGAATGCCGAGTTGAAGAAATTTTTCTGTAGATGGGGGTGTAGTGAGGAAGCCCTAGTGCCGCTTTGAATGCTTGTCTGATGATGCACTCCAGCTTGGTCTTCTCTGCGGCATAGAGCTGTAGGTAGGGCACTGAGTAGGTGAAGCGACTAAGAACAAATGCCTGCACTAATCTGCACAGGCCTTTCTCTCTCATGCCCCTTCTCCTGTTGGCAGTTCATTTAATCAGACGGATTGTCTGATGGGTAGTGGCAGAAAGCCTGTTAATCGTCTCCGCATTCTTGCCATTACTCTGGATGAATAGGCCCAACACCCTCAGTGTTTGGACTTCTGGTATGGGTTGTCCGTTAACCTTAACAGTAATGGGTATGGAATCGTAATGTGCCCGCCTACCTCTCCCCTTACCTCGAATGACGAGGAGTTCAGATTTAGGCTGCGAGCAAGTGAGTCCTGTTTGTGCGGCGTAATTTTCTACCTGGTCAACTGCCAATTGCAGAGTTTCCTCGATCTCGCCCTCGTTACCTTTATTGGTCCAGAGGGTGATATCATCAGCATAGAAGGTGTGGCGCAAATTTTGATTTTCGGCTAGTATACCCGGGAGGCGGATGAGTGCCAAATTGAGCTATGGTGAGAGGACCGAGCCTTGCTGTGTACCTTGTGTTCCTAACGTTATTGGGGCGGATGTTATGTTTCCTAGTGTTATGACGGCTGTGCGTTTATACAAAAATGATATAATTGTATGTTCTGATGCCTGGAATAATACTACTTAGATTTTCAAGGGTGATTCTGTGTGAGATGTTGTCAAAGGCCTTGTTTAAGTCAAGGTCCAGGACGGCTCTGGTATGTTTGTTTCTGTCCCTGTCGATTATATCCCTTTTGAGACGAATCATAACATCCTGGGTAGATAAGTTTGCCCTGAAACCAATCATTGTGTCCAGGAGGAGACCCTTGTCCTCAACGTAGTTCTGGAGCCTAGTAAGGATAATATGCTCAAATAGTTTTCCCAGGCAAGAGGTCAGGGAGATGGGCCTCAAATTTTCTAGCGTTATTTTTTTGCCATGTTTAGGTATGAAAGTAATTTTGGCATCTTTCCAGCTTTGTGGGAGGGTGCCTGATTGCCAATGATGGTTGAGGAATTCCGTTAGGGCGAGGATCGATTTAGGGTCCAGATTTCGGGGAACTTTATTGGTTATTCCGTCCGTTCCTAGAACATCCGGGTTACCTAGCACTCTCACTCATCGATATTCGTGCGACGAACCATCACGTGATATCGCTTTTCGATTCGAAGCGTGCAACGTACTGCAAAGCCGAATGAGGTGTTTAGAGCACGCCATACTGACGGGGGAATCGCTATATGACGTCTTGACCGCGACGAAAATTTAAAAGAAAGCTCAAGCTTCACCCTAAGACAAATTCAGGGAAGCACTACGAACTGCCCAAATAAATTAGCGCCTGTCTAGCACGGCCGCCGGCAGGAGAATACTCGACAGGCTAGGCATTGAGGGCGAGCGCCTACAAGATTTCCCTCAAGCTACCCCAAGCAACATCCGAAGGAGGATCCCCATCATCGAAGGAGAAGCGCGAGCTGAGAGCCTGTGCACATGACCCTGATTCGGCTGCAAGATGTCCTCTACGTCGACGCCGCTGAAGACTGGAGATCCCTACTATGTATTCTGTATGCGGAGTTACACACCCCGTCAGTCAACCAGCCAGACTGGTTATGGCGGAGACAGTTTCCACCTCCAGACCGAGGAGGCCACCATCGCTGCGGCCATCGCCTTTACTATAACGCTACTACGGTGCGACCCGAAGTTGGCGATCAGCAAGTGCGCTAAAGGTAGTCCTAGGTCTCTGATCCCTCCGCACAGATCCTCGCAGATATGAGAGAATCTCATCTCTTGAGAGATATCGAACTGATTTGAACCCCAGCTCACGCCAGGAATCCGGGAAACGAAGTTGTCCACCGATAAAAACGCTCGAGAATTAGCAGGCCGGGTGGTGACGCAAGGTCAGGAACTGGAACCCTTCGGTGAGCCACTCATATCCTACCACGAACTTACTGCACTTTACAAAACAAACAATGAGAAGAACACTCCCGCTACCCCATAAAACAGTGACGAGACACCGGGTCGTACGGAGGCGGACCTCCCCAACTCAAACTACATATCAAAGTTCATAAATAAGGATATGGATCCCTTCTGCTGCTTTTGTGGCGAAAAAGACAACTTCGACCATGTGATCTGAGCGTGCAAAGTTTATAAGCCTCCCTCAGAACTCGCTCTAAAGAAGCTTGGGACATAGCTAAGAACCAGCAATGAGGCCGGCGTCGCCTAAAGGGTATCCTGCGGCACGC
Organism: Amblyomma maculatum; assembly: GCF_055883805.1. Classification (NCBI taxonomy): domain Eukaryota; kingdom Metazoa; phylum Arthropoda; class Arachnida; order Ixodida; family Ixodidae; genus Amblyomma; species Amblyomma maculatum. The sequence continues at coordinate 188,630,169 of NC_139344.1, forward strand.
CTTGCCTCAGTCCTTTCTCAGCAGTTTTATCCGCCTCAGAGAAGACGCGGTAGCACTTTCAACACCCATTTTCATTCCGCGAATACTTTTATATTTTTGTTGCTTTGGAGGGAAAGGAAAGAGCAGCATATGTCTCACTTCTGTGTGGACACCTACACTAGACGGCATACAATTGGAGGTACGTTGTCGGTTCGAATTCCAACTTGACTAGCGGACGGATGCTAAGTAGTATGACATCACCCTGAATGATTTTCAAGGAACGGTCACAATTTTGGTACGAAATCGTGCCTAATTTTTCCGACACATTTCCGACTCGTCCTTGAAACCTTCTCACACGGGTACAGTGATGGCTTTTTACATAAAGATATAAATTAATTCAACTTGTGCATACGAGTTAACATGATCCGTATATATATAGTGCATCACTGACTAGCATTTCACAGCACCACCCGGTTATGTGGCTTGTATGTGTGATATAAAAAAGAACTGAACAAGGGTAAATAGGGTGCGCCTCAGGTCGCAGATGAGCCAACGTTTCGACAAGTGGACTTGTCTTCGTCTGGGCATAGCGATCATCACTGGCAGGGGTTTAAATACGCTTTTTTTTCCGAAGAAGAAAAGCTGGGGAGGGGAAGTGGGTGTGAAAGAGTGGGGAGGAGAGGATGGGTGAGAAGAAAGTGGGTCATGAAGTGAAAAAAAAAAAATAAAATAATCTTCAGTATGTACTTATCAGCCATGGAACCAGGGATTCTGTAGCCTGCAAAAGAAGTAAAAGCGGCAATACCAGGAAAAACTACAATGCCGGTTAGGTGTTTAGTCACCACTAAAGATGGTTTGGTGCAGATACACCTCACAAAGGGAGGCTACACAAAGGGCCCTAATAAGGCATATATCTAGGGGGACAATTCTTAAAAGGAGGGGGTAGGGGGGGAGTACATAGTCACAGGACAATAACCGCATAGTGAAAAATAATAATAATCTTAAGTATGTATTTCAACCTGGAATCAGAGATCATGTGGCCTATAAAAGAAGTAAAAGAGGCAGTACCAGGAAAAAAAATAAAAGAAAGAAAATCACAGTACCGGGTAGATGATTAGTCACCACTTAGGCCGGTTTGGTGCAGATACACCTTACAAAGGGAGGGTTTGCGAAGGGCCCTGATAAGCCATATATCTAAGGGGGACAATTCTTAAAACTTTCTGCAAAGGGGGGAAATGCAAAGTCACAGGATAATAAGCGCACAGGGAACCGCAACTGACATGAGAAAAAAGAAAAAAAAAATAATAATAAAAAAATGTTTGAGGACAAATTCAAGCAACAAATGATAAGGAGGAAATGTGTTTAGAGGAACCTGTAGGGTTATGCTATTGCGGAAGGGAATAGGGTGTACATGCGTTGTGAATAAACTGTACAATTAAGGCTATGTGAGATTGTTTTCCCGAATAGTTATGATGGAGAGGGAATATACCTAAGGGATTCTAACGTACCCTTAGATATATTTATTCCTGCTGGTTCCAATGTTCTAAATTTATGAATTAGATACGCCTCTCTATATTTTCTGTCCCTTGCAGATTTAAAGCCTGACTGGAGAATATATAATTTAATTTCTTCGAACTTATGGTCTTTCTGATTGAAATGCTGGGAAACTGCTTTCGGGAGGGTTTTGCCTACGTCTGCCCGATGGCCATTAAGCCGTAAGGAGCATTCTAGAAGGTAGATAACGTTTGAAGATGTGCAGTTAAAGCCTGATTTTATGTGAAAAGTGAAATCGCTTGCATTGCTTTTAACCGTGGTGTCTTTTTGTATATGACTGCACGTCTTACACCTAGGTCGAGAGCAAGGTTGTGGTTGTGTTGGATGCTTGTTGTCGAGTTTAGAATGTACTAGAATATCTCTGAGGTTCGCGTTACGTTTGTATGTTACCCTTGGTGCCTCCGGAAATATTTTCTTGAGGCGTTCATTACACGTTAGCATGGAATGGTATTTCCGCAGAATATTGTTTATGTTTGGAAGGGCATTGCAGTATTTAGTTACAAAAGAAGGCTGTCGTTCGGTGTTGGCCTTTGGTCGTTTCGTGAGCACATCGTTGCGGTTTAAAGTGCTTGCTTTTTCGAGGGCAATATTAAGGGAGTTACCGGGATAGTTTATCTGGGTTAGTGTTGCTTTCAATGAATGTAGTTCGTTTAGGTAGTCACTATCATCGCTACATATTCTTCTAAGCCGTGTCGCCTGTCCTACAAATATTCCTTGCTTACAATGTCTCGGATGATGACTCGTAAAATCTAAGTATTGTTGCTTATCCTTTGGCTTTCTGTACAAAGAAGTTTTAAGTTTTCCTTTTTCCACTGACACCGTGGTGTCGAGAAAGTCGACTTTTAATTGCGACGACTGACAAGTGAATTTAATGCTAGTGTGATGATTATTAAGATGCGAGACGAACGACTGAAGTGATTCTGACGTCATATCATGAAAATATCATCAATATAGCAAAGGTATATAAGTGGTTTTTCCGGGAATGAATTGTAACATCAAAAAAAAAAAAAAGACAGTGTAGCAAAAATGACATAATAATCACTTGGAGCATACCTGAATGGGGTTCTACTATTGAAAAAAATAAAATAAATCAGACAAGTAGCTCCCAGGGTTTATTGCAGGAGAGCATAACACTGCAGTTGCTTAACATTTGCCACCAGGGTGAACTTCTACTGCTATGCTAGGTGTGAAAAAAAATATATATAATTTGTAAGACCACTCTATTGCCCGTCTGCTTTTTCTTCCTCCCAACAGTATATGCAGGCATTTCTCTAACTTGCTGAGAGCAGTGATGAAAAGCAAATGATCTTACGCCCAACACATATCTTCTTTCAACATCCTCCCGAAATATGCATCACCGCAAATGCAATAAGTTCTCCGCTTCCATTTTGTACTGAACACTTGAAAATCCATTGATACCATTTGGTATCACCGAGCATGTGGCCTATATCAGCCTCTGGAGTGCGCTCAGAGCTCTGGACAAACCAGAAACTATTCGCTGTGACGTGAAAACATCGTTTTCTAGTCATATATGCCCAATGTCGCACGGAATGTGTAGCAAGTGTGCAAAAATGGAAATAGACAAAGAGGCGAAGTACAGTCTGGGAAGTGATCATAAACGCATTAGCCTGCAGTTTGACGCGCTACTTAAAACAGAAAGGCAGAGAAGACAAGAAGGGAACGAGAAATTAAGTTACTACGAACAAATAGCGCTGCAGCTGGCATTGAGGAAGCATTAGACAAATGCCTCATCATAACAAGCGGGATTATAACTATCTGGAATGAATAAAGGAAGCTACGAAGCTGGTGGAATAAGGAAATTAGGGTGAAAAAAAGGGTGTAACAGAACAACAATAGAAAAGAAGGGATTGGTAGGTATGTTGATAAACTGATAACAAATTGACAAAGGATAAAATCATCTTGCAAAGAACATATCTGGGTATCAAGAACAATTACCGGCAATAGGACATAGATAGAGGTAGTTTCTTAGAGACAGTGGACAAATGCAGGCATGAAAACAAGAATCTCGTTAAGCGTCTTAGAGAACGATATAAACCAATTTGGAGACAGCGCGCTTGGTGCGGTTTCCAGTTGAACTGTGCGAGAATATAGGCACGTGCGCGCTATGAACAGCCCGGTGCAGCTATAAACGTTGCGTGCAGTTGTCCTCTGCCAGGCTGTTCCGGACCCCGCTCCAGCTTCTTTTCAGCACTGTTATCGCCATCATTTTTGTGTTTGTTTTCTCAACGTGGCCATCAAGTTATAAATAAAGGGTCAAGAGCACTCGCGCGGGATGCGATGTACACCCGCTGATGCGCGTAAGAAAATTTATTTTTTCTAATGGTTTACTTAGCACTTTACTGCCGCAAAAAGGTATCTGTCACTGCTGATTGGATCTTGCAAAGAATAGCGCCGACGCCTTGCCAAAGTCTTACCATGTCTGTCTCAAGAGCCAAAACGAAAGAAAAGCAAGGTCTTCGCTCGCACTGGTGGTATTAAAAGAACTTTTAGACGGGCTACATGGTTTTCAGCTTCAGACGGCATTTTTAGCGAAAAAAAAAAAAAAAAAACACACACACGCACAAGAGAGAATACTAAAAATGCCGTTTGAAGGTGGTGGTAGATGAAAGGCGTTGCCCAATGTGAGAAGCGATAGCAACGACGTCCGATGGATTATTTCGCTTATCAATTCGCACCTACAGGAAAGGAAGTGACAGCGTATTTCTCTCAGCGACATGCGCAAAGCGGAAGTGATAACGGACAAAAAAGCAGGTGGGCTTGTGTCCGGCTCCTGTTCATTGCGCGTGTATTCTTCCCGATTACGCCACCGTACGTGCTCCGTCATACGGCACTTGTCGATTGCTCTCGTCCGGGGCTCCACTGATCACTGGGTGGCTGACGTTCACGATGGAACTAGATGGCGAGAGAAAATAGGGTAACCAAACACAGTACAGTGTAATAGAGAACAGCTTTCTCAACTGGAAAAAGGCGAAAACAAATATTCCTAATTCCCATCTGCAAGGCTAGACGGAAATCCTATCAAGCTAAACAATTAAACATTGTTAAATGATTAGAAATAGTCATACCAAATAAACAAATTCCGGACAGCTGGCGACAGAGCAAAATGAATTTGGTTTATAATGGCAAAATGATATATGATGCATGCAAAATCGTTCAGACCGGTTAGGATAAGATGTTATACATACAGGCTGGCAATGCAGGCGGTGAAACTGAAAGCGCGCAGTCATGGGTAGAAATACGATAGGAATTGCTAGGGTGGAAAACAGACCTCTGTATTTGACCAAATCGCGGCGCTGTAGTGGTCACGGCGCTCGAGTGCTGAACCAACACCACCTAGACTACTACAAGGCCTGTGCAAGCTTATGTGACGTCATCGTAGTGAGATCATACTGAAAGTCGGCTTCACCCTACGCGGTTTCGTGTTTTTTTTATTCGACGCTGCTCGGGAGCTACCTCTTGAAATTTTAGTGCTAGCGATGAAGAGGGTTATACTTGTGTTACCTGTGTTATCTAATATTGCCAGTCGTTTGAAGTGCATGAGAAGTTTGACACAATTCACCTGGCATTTATTTCAATGGCAGAAATGAAGTTGTGAGGAAATTTTCACCTTCATTCAGAGTTACTTGAATAAACATTAAGACAGGCACAAAATTCATATGAGAGCACGTTTATTGTTAGATGGATAGATAAAGATAAGAATGGTAGACAGAGATATTACTCAGAACGGTGACCTTGACGACACTCGGTGTAGCTTGTCGTGAATACGAGGTCGCTTTCACGGAAGTGCTGGTCACAAGGCTGTAACGTAAATATATATATAAAAAAAAAGCTGCTTAAGCTGGGAGCAGCGATTGCCATGAGTATATTAACGCAGCGAGCAGCTAACTCGGCTTTAAATCAGTCATTTACTACGGCAACTACGATCATGTGGCCACTAGCGAAATAAAATTGTTTCCATAAGAAAATAATTTAGGTTCCAAAACAATTTTGTTCCGCACTCAAAACAGGGCGAATGCTACTCGAGTATTAGTAGCCGCGCTGTTCAAATTGTGTGCTCGATATGGGCACGCCTACGTTTTAATACACTGTGCTAAATGAAATAATGGTGAATAGCAGCACGAGTATTAGGAAGCAAATAAGAACGCTTTATTACCACAGTGCACTTCATCGGTTATAAGTTCTTCCATGGCACAGCCTTTGTCCACGCTGCATTTTGAGCCGAGTCCGACGGAAACTTGCGCTTTGGATCCATTGGCATAGTTATAGCGAGTTTAGCGTACAACACCCAGACATTGTAGATACCTTGCTCGCAAGCGCCTATGCAGCACGGATTAGGAACACAGCAAACACAGGCTGAAAACACGCACATTCAGGCCGAGTCGTTCCAGATCGCCTTGCTTGCGTACGCTTGCGCTCTATCCCCACATCTCACTGTCGTGACGTAGGACTAGTGGAAAGGGGGACTTGCGCTGGCCTTTTCTTAGTCTAGGTGGTGTTGGCTGAACCCAATGATGTGGGATCGAATCCCGTCTGCAGCGGCCGCTTTTCGACGGCGGCGAAAAGCAAGGGGCCCGTGTGCTGTGCGATATCATTAAACGTTAAAAAACTCCAGGGGGTCAAAATTTCCGAAGTCCTCCACTACGGCCTCTCTCATAGTGTGAGCCGCTTTGAGACACCCCATAAACCGAATTAAACCAGACCCCTGTATTTAGCCTTTCTGGACATAATAAAGCCTCCGGTAGTGTGACAGGGAATAAAAGATGGCATAGGTCATGACTCATGAGATGATTGATTTCCTACAGGGAATATACCGCGATAATTAAGTACACAGAAGCGCAACCGCCGATCAAGTCCGGTCGTGACAGAAATTACATGAGAGGGGATAAGAAGTACAGAAACTGTCGAGATATGCAAAGGGTTAAAACAAGGCTGCTCTCTATCATCACTGCTGCTCATGTTTCATACGATAAATATGGAAAGAAGGCTACAAAAAAGTAATCTGGGTTTTGATAGATTAGGCGGAAAGGCCGCAGAGTAGCAGCTCTCCCGTTTAGTGTATGCGGACGATATTGTACTGTTAGCAGACGGCTAGGAAAGTTTTCAAACTACAGTTACTTCTTGCGGAGACCAGTCCCCCTTAAACCCTGTTCGGGACAGCGTTACAGAGATAATTGCGTATTTCGTTATTTCATCGGTCGTCTGGGAGCACTAAAATTTTTGCCCTATCACGTGGTTTTTCGTATTTCGCGTCCTTTTTTCGAATAGCAATAAATAATAAAAAAAAAACAACATCTAATTCGTAGCTTGATGGAAACAACGTAGCTGGCCGTTTTTCGAGTCGATCTACAACTTTTGCATGGACGCTTTCTTCCGCAAACCGATAGATGAAAAGTTAAATTTTTTAAAATAATCATTAACGTAAGTGAACGAAAAATATATCGTATACTAACACAGCCGACTCTGAACAGCGCATGGTATTTTGGAAAATCTTGGTTACATTTAGCTGGGAATTAAACCCTTTATATATATATGGCTCATGATGATTTCAAATGAAACTCAACTGGAATTTGTTCCTTAAATCAGTTGGGCATGCATAAGGACACATATATTTGCTTTATAAATCCTCTAGAACAAACGGTCACTCCGCGATGAGAGAAAAACCATTCATTGCTTTAGCGTTTTGTGTTTAGCTTGCGGCATGCGTGCTGCTGCTGCGATGGGCCGCGCGAGCCCTTCGAGTTCTGAGAAGGGGCGTGGTTGATTGCCGTTCGAAGATGCAAGGTATGGAAGATGCGCAGCATAAAAAGCCCAATAGATTGCGCCCTGTTGGATGCGAAAGTGGCATCTCAGCCGCCGTCGGACATCGAAATGCCATCTAGCGACAGCATCAGGGAGTGGGAGTCTGGGGCCGCTTTTCATCGATTAGTATATGCTAACTTGGTCGTTGGCTCGATGCATGGCGATCCTTGCCTTCCCACGCGATAGTATAGTAGCCCCGAGCGTGGCGTCCCTTCTTTCATTGCGTGGCTGATAAGACGTGGGAGTTTGTCAAGTCACTCCTAGTGTGTATACACGAGGGACTCGTGTTTGAGAAGAGGACGCAGTATTGGCGAATGCTAGAAACTAATCCACAGGAGCAGTTGTGGCGATCTGCTTGCTTCCGCACACGCCGAGATTACCGAAAAAGAAAAAATGACGGCGGTCAAGTTTGTTACACGAACGAAAGCTCCGTTAAGCATGCTTTTGCATTGTTCAGTAAGGTTGAATTTGGGGGACGCTCAAGCTTTTAAGAGTAGACGCAAATGTAAATTGACAGGTAGGAAGGAAAAGGCGCAGTACTTGCCACATATCTCCGTGGACCCTTGAACCACGCTGTAAGAGAAGGGAGGCATGTCGGAGTGAAAGAAGAAGAAGAAAAAAAAAGAGGTGTCTTATTAGTGGGCTCCGGAGTAATTTCGACCACCATGGTGATCTTTATCGTGCACTGACATCGCACAGCACACAGATGGATTTGCGTTTCGCCGCCATCGGAACGCGGCGCCGCGGTCGGGTTCGAACCCGGGTACTCCGGTTCAGTAACCACTGAGCCACCGCGGGGAGTGACGGCCTTGTCGAAGAAGTCTGTATCCAACCAGCAACGTGTCGCACGGACGAGCGGCCGAAGAAGCTTAGCGCTCTTCGACCGACGTCCACTGCGATCATCGAACGAACAACCGCCATAACTGGTCACACCTTTGCTTTTAATTAAACTAACACCTTCAGTTGTGGATATAAGTGTTACACTCAGTTGTGAAGAGGTGAGTCTAGAAGGTTGTATGTGCTGTATTGCGGAGCTAAAGTTACCGCCATTGCTGGTCTTTACAAACTTTGAAGTTGTGAACCGGGTGGGCCTGTATGCTCGTACAGAGTTGCTTAATGTTACATTTAGGTTGCAGACATGTTAGATTTATGTTGTTGAAATGTTTGCAGAAAGGTTATTCTAACGTTTATTTCTAACATTACCAAAGAGGGGAAAAACAACGTTAATTAAGAACATGAAAAGTTAGGAGGACGTTTAAGCTTTGCCTTAAAAGAGATGTGCCTTTTAACAGAGCCTTTTCATTCCACGAATTTTTGGCATTGTGAGACTGGCACAAAGTTTAGCAGGGTGTTAAACGTTTCTAGTTGGTTTGGTATTTGGGGAAAAGAATGCGCAATATCTGCCTCACTTCTCGGTATACACCTACAGTCAACGGCATGCAATTAGAGGTACAGCATGGTCCTTTGTTAAAGGGAACACGGGGCTGCAGCGCTTTGCAAAGTTCTCCGGCGGGAGCCACAGACAAACAATGGCACAAGGGGCATGCGCAGTAACCACCGCTGACTGCTTTGAGGTTGAGGTTGTTGCTGATTAGCCTTTCGGGTTCAGCCGGCAATTGCTCAAATCAGTTACACATAATCACACGTAATAAATAATAGTCACTACTTCTGTCACTATAAGGATTCCAAATCCGAGTCCTGCAGGAAAGTTAAAAGAAGGGGTGAAACCTCCTTTTTGCAAGACCGGTTTGCACGGGTGTCTTGAAATGAACTGTGCGGAACTCCTGTTTTCTTGAGGGAAGCGAACAATAAATTCCTTTCCGCGCGGTACTCTGAACAATTTCTATATCCCCGCACGCAGCACATGCACAGCCCGTGCAAACGCGATGTAGCAAAGTGGTTTGGGATTTTTTTTAGTCCTTTGGTCACGCATGGCTTGTAGGGTGAACTCCAAAAGGAATTGAAATGCGTGTGAACTGTTTCTCTTAAGAGCATTTTGGTGTCTTGAACTCTTCTTGATGGGTGTTCCGAGAGCGTTCTATGGGGTAGGCTGTCCTCCACCTCGTTGCCTATGACACCTATATGTGAGAGCCCCCATTAAAAACGTAATGAAAAGTCTGTGCTCTGCAGTCTCTTATCTGATTGCTCTCCTCCAGCATGCACACGGTGCTGTCTATTGCCGCCAGTTGTCGGTGGCAGCGCTTTGTGGAGTGTGTATAGGCCATGCGATCGCACGTTCCCTTTAACAATGGACCATACTGTTCACATCTCATCGTTTCGAGACCCTATCGCAGATAGCCTCCGACTTGACTAACGGATGAATGCCAAATGGGGAGCGAAATAGTATGCCACCACGCTTAAAACTGCGCAAAGAACGCGTTTGCGACAAAATTAATACGAAATCACGTGCGTATTTTTTCCGGCACATTTTTCTCAGAAGAACTGATGATTGGGCATGTTGGTGGCGATCCATATCGTATTAAAACCAGCGCTTGCGAACACAGACAGAGGATGAGACGAAACAAACAGAAGAACAAACAGAATTTTGGGTTAGGGCTACGCCCTTTCGACCGAACGAGCTGTATACGCTATCGCGCAATAGCGTTCGACCAAAACAAAACATTACTGCGATGTTTCTTCGCTACCTGGAATGAGCTTCGCCAGCTTTGCGTGTCGCCCTGAACCCCTCAATTTCGTTTGTCCTTGTCTGCTAAACAAAATTCTTTCTGTGGAAGGCACGCGGTAATTCACACCGTTTCCAAATTAACTGATTCGTTAAGGATCCTGGACGCGACCGAATAAGAGCTCCGTGGGAGTTATTTCTCCTTCATGGATCACTGCCTTGTCGTGGCGGAGGGGCTTGCGAAACTCGATGAAGTCGTGAGCTTTGCTGTGTAGGGCCACCCAAGATAGACAGGTCACGGCAGAGAGTTCTGACAAAATGTGATTCACTGGAGAAGGTAATGGCAACCCACTCCAGTATTTCCTGCCAAGAAAACCCTATGACCAGTCACAATAGCATTAATGATATGGCGCCGGAAGATGAGCCCCCCAGGTTGGAAGGCGTCCCACATGTTACTGGGGATGAACAAAGGGCGATTCCTAGTAGCTCCAGGACGAATGAAGCGGCTGGGCTAAAGCCAAAAGGACGCTCAGTTGTGGATGTGTCGGGAAGCGACCGGAAAATCCGATGTTGCAAGATTTATCACATAGCAACATGAAATGTAAGATCTATGACGCAAGGTAAACTGGATGTCGTCAAGCGAGAAATGGACAGACATTGATATCTTGGGTATCAGCGAGCTCAAGTGGACCGGAATGGGAGAATTTAATTCCGGCGACCATTATGTCTTTTACTGTGGGCACGAATCCAGGAGAAGGAACGGGGTCGCTCTCATAGTAAACAGAAGAACGGGCAAAGCAGTGCTAGGGTACAACCCTAAAAACGACCGAATGATTTCACTTCGGATCCAAGGTCACCCTTTCAACATAACAGTTATCCAAGTCTATGCACCGACCACTACTGCTGAATAAGCTGACGTTGAGAGATTTTATGCTGACCTGCAATGACTTTTAGACCGCACTCCATCATCACACGTCCTTTTTCTCATAGGAGACTGGAATGCTAAGGTGGGGAGTGAAGAAATATCTGGAATTACAGGCAAGTTCGGTCTTGGTGAGCCAAATGAAGCTGGGCAGAGGCTAGTAGAGTTGCTACTAAGGTAGTTCCAAAGCAAACGAAATGCCCCTCGTAACCAACTCCGCAGCCGAAGCAGCGCGCGCTCTTGCCGCCACCGTTCGCCGCTGCGTGTACCCCTCCCCCCTCGGAGAATCATGGTCTCCGGTTAGTGCGCTCCTGACGCCACTGTTCGCAGCTGCGTGCACGCTGGAGCGAAGCCTCTGCAGAAGGGTCAAGAGCTGCGTCCGATGGGTAGAAGGAAGAGCGTCGTCGACGGCGGCCCGGAAGAAGGGGTCTGGCAAGGGATCAGGCGCCTAATCGGAATGCAGAGCGTTGGTGAAGGGACTGCAGGATCGTGCGGAAGCATCCAGATCAGAAAGTATAGGTGGGCAGGCTCAATGGAACCAGAAGACTCGCCACGTTGTATAGGGTAAGCGGGCACGGAGGCGGTTTGCATAGATAAACATCTTCGTAAGATCTCTGAACATTTAGAACAGCAGACGACAGCAACAGGTGTTTCCGGCGTACAAAGGAAGGAGAAGGCATGAATAAAACGGTTACAGCTGACATCGAAGTACACGAGAGAGGCTCAAGCGTGGCAGCTTCCGGTAGTACGTCTTCGACGACGGTGAGCTGCTGAGGGCACACGGGATGGCTGTCGCTGGGCAATTCTTCGCACAGTACAGAAAATTCCATTTCAGCGCGGGCGCAATCGATCACGACGTTATTTTTTGACAAAAATCCACCCGAGAATCACATCGTGGGAACAAGACGACAAGTCTAAGAATTATCTACTGTACAAAATACCTTCAGTAACGAGCCGCGCTGTGCATGCTGCCAAAGGCGTGATCTTTTCTTCACTAGCAGTACGGAGGGACAAACCATGGAACTGATGTCGTCACTTTGCATAAACGTCGACAGAGTCGCTCGTGAATCACTGACACGGCAACGCCAGCATTTTTGTCGACAGAGCCATGTAGCCCAGAAAAAAGGCGGGCCAATGGAAAGCGAACCCGCCGTGCACCTAACCTGCAAAGTGTACGTGACTCGCTTTTTTTCCGTGCTGCTGCTCTAAAGTAATATAAAATTCACCAAAGCTACCATGCTGCAAAGATTGTAATTATGTGCACATTAGAAAAATGGTCTTCAAGAATAGAGTATTATCAGTTTTTCTCATAAAGTAGAAATGAAATAATATAATTAAGAATTGGATTGAATAGCACTGCACCTCGCAACAACAACAACAAAAAAAAAATACAGGAAAGAGAAAAAGAGGCTTGTGCTGTCCTATGAAATTTCCAGATATAACGAATTTATTCCGCTTTAAGCAATCATCAACACTGCCAACAAACAAGAAACGACTTTACATGCATTGAGAAGGCTTTGAATATAGCATAAGTAAATATGTAACTAAATTCAGCAGATACTAAACCTTAAGGGGAAATCATAAGCACTTCTATAGAATGACAACATGCGTTCAGTTATATATTTTTACATCTTTACTTCACATAGTGCACTACGTCTTAGTACCTGATGTTTATAAAGTACTTAGGATTGTTTTTACGAGGATTCGAGAAATATTGAAGATATGGTAATTTTTTAAATTCGAGTCAAAGTTGTCTTTCTTTAATAATTTTGAATGTTGGCCGATTTAAACATATTATGGTGAAAGAATAAACATGTCTACAGTTTCCAATTTTTGCAGAAATTGAGAATTAGCCCTGGATAATATAGAGAAAATATTTCAGCTGCAACACTATTAAGTCGTGCCAGAATGTAGGGCTGAATATTGACAATTTTCAAAAACAACCCTCAGTTTTATACTTTTAAAACTTTAAATAATATAATGCATACTTTTTTTAGGCCGTAATATTTATGATGTAATGAGGAATGTTGAGAGGGATTTTCATAAAGATCATTTTTTTTTATTGGAATCAAAGTTGCGCCTTTTTTGCTGTTTTTAAATCTTGGGCGACTTTGATGCGCTGTGAAGAAGGAGCCTTAGCCAGCCTTGCTAAGAACAAAGCTAGCGGAATTGATGGCATTCCAGCTGAGTTGCTTCAAAACCTCAACCATGACGCTGTTAACATTCTGCATACATTATGTCAGAAGATTTGGACAACGCTGCAGTGGCCACAGGATTGGAGGAGGTCAGTTTACATCCCCATTCCAAAGAAAGGCAGTGCCAAAGATTGTTCCAACTACCGCACGATCGCGCTTATTTCGCATGCTAGCAAGGTGATGTTGAAAATCCTCCAAGGTAGGCTGCAGCAGTATGTGGATCGGGAGCTTCCGGACGTGCAAACTGGGTTTCGCAAGGGCAGAGGAACTAGAGACCAAATTGCCAACCTTCGCTGGATCATGGAAAAAGCAAGAGAGTTCCAGAAACCCATCTACTTCTGCTTTATTGATTATGCGAAAGCGTTTGACTGCGTAGATCACAACAGATTGTGGCAAGCTCTCCAAGAGATGGGAGTTCCAATTCACCTCATCTGTCTCCTCAGGAACCTGTATGAAGGGCAAGAGGCCACAGTCAGAACTGGGCATGGTCTTACTGATTGGTTTCCGATCGAGAAAGGAGTGAGGCAAGGCTGCATACTGTCGCCCTGCCTATTTAACCTATATGCAGGGTTCATCATGAGGAAGGCCGGTCTGGACGAGTCTTCAGCTGGAGTGAAGATTGCTGGAAAACCTTAGATATGCGGATGATACCACTTTAATGGCAGAAAGTGAAGTGGAACTCAAGAGACTTCTGATGCGCGTACAAGACGAGAGTGAGAAGCTTGGGCTTAAACTGAACATTACAAAGACAAAGATCATGGCGTCTTGCCCTATCAAGTCCTGGAGCATCAATGGACAAGAAGTGGAAGCTGTGACAGATTTTCTGTTCTTGGGCTCCAAGATTACCTCGGAAGGAGACTGCAGCCATGAAATTAGGAGAAGCCTGCTTCTGGGAAAGAGAGCAATGGTTAGCCTTGACCGCCTAGTAAAGAGCAGCGACATTAGTCTGCCAACCAAGATCCGTATAACTCGTGCTATGGTCTTTCCAGTTGTGATGTATGGATGCGAGAGTTGGATTGTGAAAAAGGCTGACCGCCGAAGAATTGACGCGTTTGAATTGTGGTGCTGGCGACGACTCTTGAGAGTTCCTTGGACTGCCAGAAGATCAAATCAGTCGATATTGTCGACCATAAACCCTGACTGCTCATTGGAGGGTCAAATTCTAAAGTTAAAGCTCAGCTACTTTGGTCATCTGATGAGAAGAGAGGAGTCGCTGGAGAAAGATTTGATGTTGGGAAAGGTTGAGGGTCGCCGAAGAAGGGGTAGGCAGCGAACGCGATGGTTAGATGGCATCCTCGAGGCACTGCAGATGAAGTTATGTGATGTTAGGAAGATAGTGAGAGACCGGAAAGCGTGGCGTGACATGGTCCATAGGGTCACGAAGAGTCGGACACGACTGAACTGAACTGAAGAACACATTTAGCAGTCTAGAGCTCCCAATTTTGCCTAAAATTAAGGAAATTATCTCAATAATAAACGGGAAAAGGCTTAATGCTAAAAACATAACACATCATGCCCATTTTAAAGGTTAAAAATGGACTTTTTTTGTAACGCGTTGCTTCTGATGCTACGATGAAGATCAATTGGAGGCCATCCACCGGAAAGTCATCAAGCGTGCTCTCGACCTTCCGGTCAGCAAGCCCAACCAGAGACTTCTGACTCTGGGCGTGGTGAACACCTTCCGGGAGCTACGAGAAGCCCACTTACTAAGCCAATACACACGTCTTACACAGACCGCGTCCGGTCGCCGCCTCTTGGACCGACTACACATCAAACACGATTACCACATTGAGGAAAGGGAGAGAGTGCCAGAACTCTGGAGATGCGCCCTCCGTGTCCGACCCCTTCCCCGCAACATGTCCAAAGAAGACCATAACGGTCGTCGCCAGGCGCGCGCGGAAGCGTTGGAGCGACACTATGGTCACCAGCAACACGTGTATTATGTAGATGCTGCCGGCCCTTACCACGGGGGGTGGTATACGGCTGCAGTCGTACACAACACAAACACGGTTAACGGGCTAACTTTCAAAGCCTACAGCACAACTCACGCGGAGGAGATTGCTATCGCTCTGGCTCTCAGTATTCCCAATTCGAAACACATCATCACCGACTCGCGAGGGGCCTGTCGGAATTATAGGCTGGGATGGGCTCCCCCGCTTGCCCGGCGTATACTGCAATCTAGCTGCCGATACATAGACCCAACTCCGCATAACCTCATTTGGGCACCCGGTCACCAGGGACTCAAGGGAAACGAACAGGCCGATCAGGCCGTCCGCACACTCTCTCCCCGGGCTATCTCCCTGTCCTTTGAAGCCTACTCCCAATCAGACAATCTGGCGCTTACATTCAAAGACATCACCGATTACTACAAGGAGGAGCACAGGCACTACCCGGCCCTTTGTAAGGGACTGGATCGCGCTGACGAGCGCCTCCTCATCGAAATGTTTACCAATACTGTACTGTGCTCGGCGGTGCTTAAACATTTCAACCCGTCATTTGATGGTGCGTGCCAGTACTGTGGGGAGGTGGCTGACACCTTCCACATGGTCTGGGCGTGCCAGTCAAACCCATCCATTCCCCCCAACCCCAATCCAACTGGAGAGGACTGGGAGGCGGCCCTGCTCGACTGTCAAGACCTCAAGGCTCAAAAGGCCTTGGTTCAACAGACGCGGCGGCGTTGCTTGCCAATCCACCTAGTATTGTGGGGGGAAGAGACCGATACGTCTCTAACCCATACAACTCTCTGTAACCCTTTATTTGTTATTTATAAATGTTTTATTCACCACCGCCGGCTGGCTGGCGCGGGCGAAGCCATCGCAGGCATATCGGCCTGCCGCTTTAACGGGGCCGAGGAGACAAGGCCGCAGCTGATTTCGTTCACTTAAACCACAACTGAGAATACCACAATCGTGCCACGTGAATAGGCTACACGTGTTTATTTGTATTTCGCGAGCTTTCTTCTGAGCCTGGAAAAAAAAACGTAAACGTGACGCTTTATCACAATTACTGGAAGGGGGGTTTCTGAAGGCGCTCTCCAAATTTCCCAATCAAATTTTTGGTCCAAATTCAATATTTATATTTTAGAAAAAAATAACAATTAGCTAATTAGGCAATTTCAAAACAAAAATTGCCTGTGGTGAGCAAGGCGGCTGGCAGTTGTATGCACTTGGTTTCCCTGACCTACCTCAAATATATTTTTTAACCCTTGGTTGGAAAACGACTGGGTATAGAGCTTAGCAGCCGGTATTTTCGGCCAGATGTAGGCCCAAATGGTTTCCGATTACGATGTTTAAAAGTTGTTGAAAGACTTTCAACCAAAGATCAGCAAAAGGTAAGGAATTAGTCGGCACCCAATGCTTGACGGCCAGACATGGCCCAAAGTAGGGCCATAGTTGGCTGCCCGCGAGGTGGGCCAAATACTTTGAGCCAATAACATATCGGCAAATGGTAAGGAATCAGTCGGGCACCCAATGCTTGGCAGCTAAACACGGCCGAAAGTAGGGCTGTGCATGGTTGGCTGTCACCGACATTGGCCAAGTATATATCATGTATGTTATGAAGGCCCCACCTTCTAAAGCACGGGTGAGCGAGTCGTGGTCTCGCCCGACGAGTGAGAACTCTGGCCTGTCTAAAACACCTGCTTATTCCGCCGCCAAAATCCCCATGGCTCGCTTACGCAATCTTTATCACCGCTCACGCACCGATCGCGCGCCGCCCCCGCGATTAACAGCTCGCTCATGCGCAATCGAGCATTCCCCATGACAGATGGGAAAGAGTGCGCGTAGTTTGAAATGCTATAAAGGGCCGCGGGGGCCCCAAAGTTTTTAGCGGATGCATTTGCATAATATTCGAACAAAGGCGACAGAGAGAAGTTTCAAGTAAAAAATCATTAGCAACATGAGCATGCCCTCTTTTATTTTCCATTTTTTCCGTCGCAAGCTTAAACATATGATTGAAATGTTTTCTCGACGTGCGAGGGTCGCAGTGCTGGCTCTGAAATGAGCGCCTCATGTGGGGGATATATCAGCTCGCTCAAAGTTCCTGTTAGGTGTGTGCGTGGCGCAGTCGTGTCTTGTGTCGTAGCGTTTCTTTGGAGCATTGTTTCTTTTACGATTGACATGATGGTCCTGGTCGCTTGGAAATGCTTGTGATAATTATATTCACTACCTACCAGAAATCTATTCTGTGCAATATATGTTGTCTTGAAACGTCGCTGTATTTGTTTCAGCCTTGGAGAATATTCTGAGGGTCACCGCTGTTTTTTACGAACAACGTGTGTGTTTTGTTGGCAACGTTACTGACTTACGTTTGAAGCTATTCAGGCAATGCTTAGCGTTGCTAGGGTCGGCATTGTCTCCAAGGCCGGCCTCTGATCTTGACCCAACCTCGGTCCCACGTTGATAACCATACTGGGGCCTAGAACAACTAGGCTGTTTGTCGACGTCGGGCCTACATAAAGCTAACATAGTACCTACTAGGTCGGTCGGTCTAAGGCCAATAACCAAAGAAGACCTCATCCCGACCATGTTGGCCGAGCTTGGACCAAAGTCGGCCATGCTGTAAGTCGACGTTGTGCCAACGTAGGGCCACGGTCAATTTTTCATTTGAGATGCTTGCATTCATGACGAACTTAGACAATTTTCCTCATCGCCGCTGTTCACTCTTAGGAACATCCGCACGTGGTTGCTCCTGCTCCAATTTCCGCCATTTTCTTGGCACCTGGGACGTAGCCAGGAAAAACACAAAGAACAGCAATCCACTTCAGGTGCCTGACCTTGGAGGACATGTAGTCGATGCTCAGAAAGTGCAAAAGCTAGCTCAGATATATATGGTACTGAATGACTTCTCATTGGGAACGAAATCTTTTCTGGATATGGTTTTAAGTCACGCCCGATGCAGAGCTGAAAACTGAAGAAAACTTAGACCAAGCTCTTTTATGGAGCTAGATTTGCAGCAGAAGCAGCATGGCATATATGTTTCTGAAAAAGGCGGCAAATTACACGCGGAATCTCAAGCCAGATAAAAATAAACAATCTGCCTCAAGTCAGTATGTAAACAATGTGATAACGTGCATGAAAACATGCCAGTAGCACGGCCTTCAGCAGCAACACTTCCAAGGAGCAGACAGGAGAAGCCGCCCGGGCACCACCATCGCGGGAAACTTTACAATGTAAACGTGACGCGCGTGCAAAGACCCCGAATAACTTGGCTGCTCACATCAGGCTGTAGACAGCGTGCTTCGATCATCAATGAAGTTTTCACCTACATCTCTTGAGGCAATAATAGAGTAGAACGTTGAGCTAGTTGGTCTAACATTTTTGGAAGGCAGCAGAGCAGGGAACAACACGGAAGAAGCACACACAGACACAAGGACAATGTTGCACTGACAACTATATTGATCTGAACCTGCACTTCTTGTTGTTGTTGTTTTCCTCTAATTTGATGGCACATACCCACACAGGGGGATCAGCCAACAATTGGAGTGCAGAGATATTAGATTTTGAGATGTACAACTACATCGCAAAAATAAATAGAAATAAATGCTAGGGAATAGAGAAGGAAATGTAAATATGAAAAACCAAAATAGAAAAGAGTAAATACTAACGCACGCAGTAGGAGAATACTAAGATTTATAAGTACAGATTAAAAATTCAAAGCATATTAGCAAGGCAGACTGCACTTCTCCCTTCACTTACCCTGCAGCTAACTTTATCTTTAACGTCCTGCCGGTAAGCGTAAAAAATCTAATTCCTTTTTTCAACAGTACCATTGAAGGCGTGCTAACACATTGGTCTCCCGAGCTCCTGATTGCACATGCTTCGAAAATTTCCCTTGGTAACCTGTCCTTATCCCTTCTCAAAACTCTCACATTGTGAAGGCCAGCTGGACATTCTTGGTCTTTGAAAATAAAGCAGTCTTTGCAGTGCACTGCGAGGTTTGTGTCCGACTGCTCCGATATTGCCGCAGCGTGCTCTCTAATTCTGTAATTAATGCATCTTTCTGTTTGTTCAATGTATTGCTATTGTATTGTATTGTATGCATTGTCTATCAGATCCCTTTGCATTGTGGGAAGCAATAGTCGCTAGCAGACGTTCCGGAGCTGGAGGCGGCCGCGGTAGGTATCGCCATGCAACTGCGCAGACGGGCATTCGACGTGTGTCTGGTTAGATTTAGGGCCGTTGTATAGGCTTGCCTGATTAGTGAATTTACTTTTTCTTCCTCCACCGTGGAAAGAAACAAATATGGAAGAGAGTACACCACTCGACTGCTCCTTATGGGGGTTCACAATGCCCTAGATGAGCTTAGCGAAGCCACTCGCACAGCATAAGTTGAACGCCTATCATCCACCACAACAGGGAGGCATATTCTCTTGTCCTTAGGCCTCAACCCTATAAGCTCCCTCAGACCCATGCACTCAACCCCGAGAGAAATTCAATCTCTTTTAACAATCCGTCCACTCCCGAAAAACGTCCACCCGGTCCATCACCTAGCTCGGCGGAAAGCGTAGCAGGGGGCGGCAGAAAGTTAGATGGGCGGATGAGATTAAGAAGTTCGCAGGGGTCGAGTGGATGCAGCTAGCACAGAACCGGGTTAAGTGGAGAAATATGGGAGAGGCCTTCGCCCTGCAGTGGGTATAATCAGGCTGATGATGATGATGATGTGGTAAGGGCGTGCTAGGCAGCCGACGCCATAAAAACCACACGGGAAATTCCCTAACCACTTGGTCAGTGCTGTTCATGTGCACAGTGTTCACACAACGCAGCAATAGGTCTAACGCCTTGCAGACAGCCCCAATATGGCCTGGTTGCCCTTTTTTTACAATAAAGAAGTCGAAGTATCCTCTTTGGTCGTTCACAACCACTTGGAGCGTAGCCACGCCGATGTGCTTTATAACGTCACCGGTGTATGAGCGGAGGACGGAGGGGCTTGCTCTTAAACCAGACTTCGCTTTGAGACTTTGAAAAACGGCAATAAATTCGCTTGCGAGCCTGTGTCTACTTTCAGAGACACTGCTTGGGAAGCCACTCGCGTGAATGACCCAATTAGCTCTGTTGCCTAAGTTGACGTCGAGTATTTCAAAGCCTTCCTGCTCGCCGCGTACTTCGCTTACTTGAGACATGTTTTTGCAACAGGCCGAAAAATGGTTAGCGTCACGGCACCGGAAGCATATTTTGCCGAACGCTGGGCATCTGCCGCGTTCGTGGAAGCGGTTGCACTTGGAGCATTTGAACTGCCGGCGTGTTTTTATCCGAGCAACTTCCTGCTCTCGTTGAGCCTCGTCCTGCTCTGAACATTCTGCACACTGTTCACAGGCTGAAAAGTTGCCTTGCTGGCGCGTTTCAATTCATGCTACTCGCTTCTCCGCTTGAGCCCATGTATTGTTTTGTTCGGCGCATACCTCTTCAGCCTTGCAAATTTTCTCCACCCTCAGTAAAGTAAGGTCCTTATCTTTCAGCATCGTTTCGCGCAATTTCGGATTATTTGTGCCAAAGACAACCTGGTCCCTGACCATGGAATCACTCAAGGTTCCAAAATTGCAGCTTCGTGCAAGTCTCTTCAAGTGCCGTGAAAAGCGTTCGAAGGGTTCGCCCTCAGCTCGCGCTCTTGAACGAAAGACATACCGCTCGTACACTTCGTTTTACTTCGTACACTTCGTTTTACTGCTCTTTGCAGTATTCCTCGAACTTCTTTGTAACAGTTTGATAATCTTCCTTGCTTTCGTTCTCCGAAAACAAAAAGTTGTTGAATACCTCAAGGGCATCTTTCCCGGCTATGGTGAGCAGCAGTGTGGTTTTGGCTCCTTCCGTCCGTGGTTCTTTCGTCGACTCCGTGGCCTGCAGGAACAGCTCGAACCGCTGCTTGAAGAGGCTCCAGTTCTTAGCGGTGCTACCGGACAACACCAGCGGTTGCGGTGACTTCACTAAATCCATCGTGCAGTGCACAGTGACACCGCTTCGATCAGCGCATTACTGCATACGTGAACGCCATCCTACCTCTGACACCATGTTCCAGCGTCCAACAACGAACACGCAGCGTGGAAGCAACAAGAAGAACAGCCTTTATTCCAGATTGCTTGCTGGTATATATAGCCTACAAGCGGCTGCACGATAACGGCAAGAGCGCATGCGCGACTGATACAATACACACAGATGAATAGGTCTGCCATAGCAATTCGCCATACTACTGAACCGCCACCAAAAGTTTGGCATGGAATAAGATTGTGCCAGTGGCGTTCACGCTGCATTGCTGTGGTCACTGCACTGTATCATCTGCTTACTGTATCTTACATACCTTTTGACAAATGTGTATGATACAATGACGGAATGCACTGTAAACTGTGTACGCCCATTTGATCCAGTGTGCCTCTTTTCGAAGTGATACCGTTCTGACCACTGATATTTGCGCTGTCAGCAAAAAATACACCAATATTTAAGAGATACGTTTTCCGTGCAACATTCAGGCTACCTTGCATTCATCGATATGCGTTCGACGAATCAGCACGCAACACTGTTTGTCGAATCAAAGCGTGCAACATACTGGAGGCTATGGTACTGAAATGAGGTGTTTAGAGCACGACATGCTGGCGGAAGGATCGCGGGCTTCTTGACCACGACGAAAAAAGTGCTGCCACTACCTTTGCAGGTGATCTACTGAAGAACGTTATAACATTTTTTTTTTTTTTGGCAGCATACTTCTCCTCCGTTTCGGCATCTCGGCCGAAATCTCGATGCCCTGATAGCCATAGAAGCCAACGAGGCATCCTATACCTCAGCTGAGAGTTACGATGGATGGATGGATGGATGGATGGATGGATGGATGGATGGATGGATGGATGGATGGATGGATGGATGGATGGATGGATGGATGGATGGATGGATGGATGGATGGATGGATGGATGGATGGATGGATGGATGGATGGATGGATGGGTGGACGGACGGACGGACGGACGGACGGACGGACGGACGGACGGATGGACGGATGGATGGATGGATGGATGGATGGATGGATGGATGGATGGATGGATGGATGGACGGACGGACGGACAGGAACGGACAGGGACGGACAGGGACGGACGGACGGACGGGGATGGACGGACGGAGCGTCCCCTTTGAAACGAGGCGGTGATAGTCATCACCATGCTCAACCTTTCTTTTTTATGTTTTTATAAACTTAGATAATTCATCAACTTTAACAACTTTCCTTTTAGTCCCGGGTTAGCTTTAAATTCATGTGCTTAATTTTGATTTAGCTTCCATGCGTCCCTTCCCTGCTATTTATCCACCAATCTCCAAAATGTATCTTGCTTACCTCTACCGCCGATTCGTTTACGCTTCCTTTGTTATCACTAAGCCCCAGGGCCTCGGCTAGAGTGACTATGTCCGCATCAACATCTGGATGGATACTGCCACACTCCAGTATGAGATGTTCAATTGTTTCTGGGCATCTACCGCACATAGCACAAGTTTCATCTTCTTGGTTAAACTTCCTTCTGTAGCTTCGGATTCTAAGACATCCTGATCTAGCTTCAAACAGAAGGCCGCTGCCTCTTGAGTTGTTATAGAAGGTTCTCTTCTTTATCCGATTTTTCCCATTTTCTATATATGTCTAGGGCAGGCTTCTTTTTCATTTATATATTCCAGTTTTTATCCTCTGCATTCTTTACCTGACATTTAATGTTCTTTATTTCTCCGTTCTATACTGATTAGTTTTTTTGTCCTTTTCCACCACTGTGAGTCAATGCCATTTCGGTATAAGTATTTAAATACCTTAGTTACCCACCTATTGTCCATTTTCCTGAGGAGTTCTTCAATATTTTGCTCCGAGTCTCTCGTGCCTCGAAAGACGCCCAGCCCATGTCTCCCTGTACTGCTCTATTTGTAGTTTTGCTGGGCTCCAAGTGCTAACCTTCTCGCAGATCTTTGATTTATTTCTAATCACGACTGTACCTCTGGCCTTAAGCAAAAAACCGCGTTCGCGAAGGAATCCCTTGTACCATTGTTCCTTTCCAAATAATCTCTAAGTACTTCATATCTTTTGTACCCTCATAATGCTTGCTGCTTCATTATTGCGGCATCCCTTCGCCCTGGTGGCCTGTTCATGTTTTCCATGTATACCTGTCCTTCGTTTATCCATACCCCGAGGTACTTATATTCTGCCAGTCTAGGTATCTCCCTTCCTTGTACTATCAGCCTTTTATCATTGAAATCATTGATTATCATCAGACCCGACTTAAGTGCACGCTGAAGGTAAAACCGACTGCATCTCCGTGTTCACATATGTTAACCAATGCTTGTAAACCTGTCTAGCTATTGGCTAATAGAACAATGTCGTCCGCGTGCATTAATCCTGGAAGCGTTTGTTGTACGTCCGTTCCACCTAGCTTACACAAAAGATTAAAACCAAGGTTGCTTTCTTGCAGACTCTGTTCTTCATATAAGTCGATCATGAACAACAGCGGTGATAGTGGACATTCTTGCATTAGTCCTTTGCATACCTCGACAGCAGACGTACTCCTTAATTCCCCCCATGCAATCTGAACTTTATTATCTCTGTATATTTCCTTTAGTAATCAAATTATTTCTTTACCGATGCCTTCGGATTTGAGAATTTTCCACAGAAGTTCCCTCAGCTCTAACTCCAATGCCACCTGTCGTGAAGATTACAAACTTTTCGTCAACCGCCTTCGTTATATTCGGTGACCTTAATTCATTATATCCGAATTTCACTCCTAGGCTTCAAATTCGGGTGCCAACGTGTTCAGCACGAATCGACTAAGTGGCCTCCCTTTGCGACCACTGGTTCGGCCTCCACGGCCCTCCCCAGGTCGCCCCAGGGTTTTGAGTACTAAGGCTGCCGGTGTGAGCCCCTCGCATATATTGCGTCTCAACTCGACTAGTAATTCTCTGCTTCATATTGTGCCAAATAGTTTACCTTATCCCGAACTCTGCGCCAAACAGGTGGGCCACAATTTTGACAGCAATAGTGGCTGTAAATGGCGCAAATTCGGTACCCGTCCGGGTTGCATATATATAGCGGACGACAGCATAGGGAGTAACTGCTGGCCGTGTGCCCGCAAGGGGGAACCTGTGGTAACGTCACACTTTGATCGATATGGTGGGGCGCCACCTGGTGGCTTTGATTTGTGGTCACGAGGTGTAATGACGTCAAAAATATGGTGGTGAACCACTTTAGCTTACATGGTATTGGTGATCACGTCACTGCATCCGGTTGACCTGGTGGCCACTTGGGAATGACGTCATACCTATGGTGGACACACCTTGGTCACCACCATAGCTCACATGAGGGTGGTCATGTGGTTGCAATGACGTAGCACTAGACTACAATGCTACGGCTCTACGGCAGTTGATCACATACTCGGCCGCCATCTTGAATCTAGGACGGACACGAAATGTACAAACGTAAGTAGTAAGAGCTTAACGTTTAAAATAAGCAGATATAGAGCTGCAGCGCCCATATGAATGGCAGTCCTTGAGTTGGGTTTTCACATTACCGCACATGTGGATAAGCTGGTGCGAATCAAGGGACACCAGGTCGGTCTAGCGTGATTCCGTTCTCTCAACGGTTGGGTCTAAAGCCCCTCAAGTTGATTGAGGGGCTTTAGTTGGGTCCTCTGAGCAGCGTCACCTGGTGACAGATAGCGGAAATACTGTAAAAATGAATAAGAGCGCATTTAAAGCCTGCCTACTCGTTGCCTCAGTGGCGCAGTCGATTAGCATTACTTACCTAAGCACTTAGCGAATAAAATATATGTTTGAATCCTGTGTATGGGACTCTTTTTTTTCTGAGCTTGGTTTTTAAATTGCAACAATAAAATCAGCTACGAATATCTTTCCTGGGGGGTGTTCCCCTTAGGTTGCATCATGTGATGTTTTTATTTCTTAATAGCCACAAAACCAACCGTGAACACAGCCACGAGACAACAGCATGACAACGCTAACACTATTTATTTATTTTCAACGTAATCATTTCCTGTCTTTAGTGAGGTAGGTAGGTAGGTAGCAACTTTAATGATTCAAAAAAGAACCAAGTGAGGGGGGTTAAAGGGAAGTGAGGGAGCAGGACGACGATGGGCCCTCAGGCCGCTCTAGATGGCCGGGCACTTTTGAGCTTCGGCGACCCCTCGGGCCCAGCTCACTGTCAGAAGCTGTACCTCCGGCAGCGAGCTGCGCAGAGCAGCCTCCCATCGCTCCTGATGTCTTGGCCCTTGCCACGGGGGCTTGGGTTTGTTCGGGCAGTTCAGGAAGACGGGAGTAAAGTCGGCTCTGGTGCTAGGACACAAGTGGCAGTGAGGAGAGGTTTCGCCACGGTTTATAATAGAGAGAAGGAAAGGGGTCATGACTGTGGCCGTCTGAAGTCTGCGCCAGAAAGCCTGGTCGCTTTTGGGAAGAGATTTATGCGGAGGAGGGTACAACAGGCGGGAATTTCTATAAAATACGGTGAGGTCGTGGTAGTTAAG
Source organism: Amblyomma maculatum (assembly GCF_055883805.1). Classification (NCBI taxonomy): domain Eukaryota; kingdom Metazoa; phylum Arthropoda; class Arachnida; order Ixodida; family Ixodidae; genus Amblyomma; species Amblyomma maculatum. The sequence continues at coordinate 188,655,742 of NC_139344.1, forward strand.
AAGTCGATCTCTGGCACTGCGAGACGAAGGCACCAGGTCGCTCTCAGCCCGGTTGACGAGTGCTCGGGCTTGGGAGTGAGCGGCCGTGTTGCCGGGTGTTCGCTGTGCGCAGGGACCCAGAGGAGGGTGATGAGGTGATTCGGTGGAGGGGATGATGCTAGAATGTTTGCGGCCGGGGAGTGGATTTTGCGATGGGCATAATTACTACTTGCTGTTTTGGAGTCTAAGAAGATATACTCAGCAGAGGAGTGTGTGATTGCTAGGGCAATTGCTGCTTCTTCAGCAGGGAATCCTGCAAATTTGGAATGGACGCACTGACTATCGTGTTGTGGAATCCATCCATGACGGCTAATGCGAAAGCTGGTCGGTTTGAATATTCGGCCGCGTCTACGTAAACTGCCGGAGCGCCAGGAGGGTAGTACTTGTGCAAAGCCTTGGCTCTAGCTTTCGTCTCCCACGATTATGCTCCGGGTGGGTATTTTTGGGAAGAGGCGGAATGTAAAGATTGTTGCTAACAGCGTTGGGAGGATTGCGCGTGGCCGAGGTATGACCGGGTAGGTTTATCCCAATTCGGCGCAGAAGAATTTGGCCGGTTTCGGTATGTGAGAGTCTGTGGTACTGACTAATGAGGTGAGCTTCTACCAGCTCTCCTAAGGTGTTGTGAACCCCTAGTTGAAGTAGTTTTTCAGTAGGCGTTGATTTAAGGAGGAGGAGAGCGCTTTTGTAAGCTGTGCGGATACGTCTGTTGAGTTGCTCGGTCTCCGTGGGTGTGAGGTAGAGGTAAGGGATGGAGTAGGTGATCCTGCATAGGCAAAATGCTTGAATGAGGCGACGTGTGTCTGCTTCCCTCATGCCGCGATGGCGATTGGCGATACGCTTAATTAGTGAGGCTGTATTCAAAATGGCAGCACGAATTAATTTTATGGTCTCAGCGTTGGAGCCGTTGTCAGAAATACTGAGACCTAAAATTTTGATTCTATTGACCCTGCGGATGGGGGTGTCGTTTAATGTGACTTGAATATTGGGGGGGTTTCGTTCGTTTAGGTCCATGACTATGAGCTCAGATTTAGCTGCCGAGCAGCTTAGACCAATGCTGCTTGCATGCGTAGCAACAGTGTCAGCGCCCAGCTGAAGTTTGGATTCTATTTCGCCATGGTTGCCGGTATTGACCCAGATGGTGATGTCATCCGCATACAAGGAGTGGTAGATGGAAGGAATTTAGAAATGGGGACAAAACTGCTCCCTGGGGCGTTCCCTTACTGCCTAGCGTGAAAGGGCAAGTTTTGCTGTGCCTAATTGTAGGCAGACGGGTGTATGTTACCTTTAGGTTGCGTTCAGACACACCTCTCGGTAACAATCGCAGCTTAGCCCGCTGAGAGGCAACCAGTGACGAGAAAAAAATTGCGGGACCCTACCGTTGAGGAGACGGAATTACGCGTCGGTCTAACGTCACACACACACACACACACACACACACACACACACACACACACACACACACACACACACACACACACACACACACACACACACACACACACACACACACACACACACACACACACACACACACACACACACACACACACACACACACACACACACACACACACACACACACACACACACACACACACACACACACACACACACACACACACACACACACACACACACACACACACACGCACGCACGCACGCACGCACGCATACACACACACACACACACACACACACACACACACACACACACGCACACACAGATCGTTTCAAAGGAGGGAGCAAACCTGGCGATGAGGAAAAGATGAGACCATACGACCATTCCAAATGCGTATGGCCACTACAATGCTCATGCCATAATCACCTTTAATTAGCGCGAATCTGGTTCATCATGTGCCCAATCCAGCTTTAGCCGCCCGCAACCACTAAAATGCAGCTCATAGCGGAAAAAAACTGCTAAAGTGCGGAAATGTAACGCGGCTGACATATTGACAAACGGCCAATGGATGGTGCCACCAGCGTAGTCGTGCGTTGTCTGCGCGCGCGGCCTCTTGTGTTTTTTTACCGTATATTTTTGCGTCTCCTCTGGCCTTCAACGAGGAACTACAGCGGTTTCTGACGACAGCAAGGTGAAACCTTTTTTTGATAAACTGTGGTTAATTTGCAGAAGTTTAAGCTAACCAAAGCCGGCTGGTGCCTTCAACTGCGCAGCTCGTGAAGAGGTGCGCCACGCACTCCTTGTGGGCAGGAGGCTCATCATCATCATCATCATAATCAGCCTGACTATACCCACTGCAGGGCGAAGGCCTCTCCCATATTTCTCCACTTAACCCGGTTCTGTGCTAGCTGCATCCACTTGACCCCTGCGAACTTCTTAATCTCATCCGCCCACCTAACTGTCTGCCGCCCCCTGCTACGCTTTCCTTCCCTTGGAATCCAGTTTGTTACCCTCAGCGACCATCGGTTATCCTCCCTTCGCACTACGTGTCCCGCCCATGCCCATTTCTTCTTCTTAATTTCCACTAGAATGTCGGTAACCTGAGTTATTTCTCTGACCCACTCTGCACGCTTCCTATCTCTTAATGTTACCCCTACCATTTTTCGTTCCATAGCCCTTGGGTTGTCCTCAACTTAAGTAGAACTCCCTTGGTTGGCCTCCACGTTTCAGCCCCATAGGTGAGTACAGGTAAGATGCAACTGTTGTATACTTTCCTCTTGAGCGATACCGGTAAGCTGCTAGTCGCTGCTGCGGTAGCGATACTGTAAGCTGCCAGGAGGCTATTCTGGCGCAGTTCGTGGCACTCCTGCAGTTTCTGATAATGGCAATGTCAGAACTTTGTTCTTGCTAAACTGCGCTGCAATTCAGGCTGTTTTGCTGAGCACGACGGCTAGCACAGTTGTGAAGGGCACGCCTATGTGCTGACGCCATGGCGCGAGCATGTAAGTATAGACCAACACCATGTTTACAAACAAAGGGGGCGCTCGCGGCTCCGCAGCCGACGGGGGGTGAAAAGTAGGGTTAGCGCCCATATGATTACATGAAACCGAAATATTTCAAAGCAGTTTTCTCATTTAAAGGGGCACCTATGATTTCGTTATTCGGTACAGAGCAACTATTGGCATCCTAGAACAGATCTTGAAAGTATGAAATATCATTACTGAGGCGAAGTATTTTTAAAATACCGCGAAACGTATGGGGGTGCGAGTTGGGTGGCGACCCAAACACATATGTAAACACAACTTTCCGCAACATTTTTCTCCTTTCGCAGAGCACCAGAAGTGGTGGCTGCTGGTTAAACGTTGATCAGCGCTTTGAAGAAGTGTGTGAAAAGGTATGATGCGTCATTGCGGAGGCAGTCTACTTTTAAAACACCCCGAATAATCTGTGTTGTGAATCTGGACACCCCCAAAGGGTCATGGCGAATCGCGCAGTTTTGTTTACAGTCTGATATGCTGCCGCATGGGGCAAATTAGCTTGATAATACTGTCGCTCAAGTGATACATCCTAGACAAATTTACATTTAAAAAGCAGTTATCAAACCCCATACGATATATGGACCGAATGAGAATCGCGCATTGCAGCAGACGACGGCGCAGCACCCACCGCGGCCACCTCCAGCTCGGGAGCGTCTGCTATAGCGCCGGTGGTGCAGGTTCGCCTGCAACTGTGCGCGGTCAGTTTATCGTGCTGTGAAAAGTACCGTAAATCGTCTGACTTGCAGTACTTGCAAGGGAATGTAGTGTGTGCTGCAGAATTGTCGGACTATGTGCAAAGCTTCTTTGAATCAGATAAACAGCGCTACAATGAAAAGCATCTACATTGACGGCGTTGTGCACCAGGACCCATTTGCTACGCCTGAAACACATTTGGAAATCCTCCGGACTGACGCGGGCGCTCTGCCACCATTCGGCATGACAATATAATTGTAGTGTATTTGATTTTTTCTCCAAGTCGGTTCACTGCAGATACCGTGCAAGCATACAAGTCCCTGGAGGCGTACAATTATTTTGAATCATGGTGGGTGCGCGCAAGCTCATGAACGGGCATATATATTAGTTAAATATTTTCTCGTTTATTTCCTTTTTCCCCGTGGTATCGCTATGGCTCTCGTATATCGTTCTGCGCTTTCTGTGTGGTTTCCTCCTCTCTCTCTTTTTTCTTTCCACACGGCGCAGACCACGCAGAGCGTGCACGGACGAAAGCCTGTCAAAATCTTCGCTTACGACTTGCTCACCGCATGCATGTATCGCGACGCAACTACACATTCATTCATTCATTCATTCATTCATTCATTCATTCATTCATTCATTCATTCATTCATTCATTCATTCATTCATTCATTCATTCATTCATTCATTTGAATACTTACCGCCTTACTTAGCCACGATCAATGTTTTGAGAACGCAATGACGTCGTTCCCGTTATTTTGCGTAAATTTCCTCTCAATTTACAAAATGAACCGTGTCTCGACGAATCATTACAGCCTTACGCGGCTCGTGCGGATAGCCAGTTCTTGCAATGTTTTTTTTTGTTTTTTTTTTTTTTTTTACTTAGCCATGCAACATGTTGTCGGGGCGTGGTACAAGATGTTCATCAAAGAAAGAAAGAAAAGCAGCCGCTTGGGCGACTCGCCTCCTAGACGGAGGGGGGGGGGGGGGGGGAGTTCGTCTGGAAACGCGCCGCACATATTCGAACGCGAAATGTTGTTGAATACGCATATTCATGGTCTTCTTTGCAAAGTCAGCTTCTTTTTAACCGTTCTGCAGCAATACATTTTTAACTCTGATTCTAGACAACGAGTAGTTTTAAATGAAGATTGCCTCCGCAACGACGTAGCACACTTTGTCACACATTTCTTCAAAGCGCTGGCCAACGTTTAACGACCGGCCGCCACTTCTGGTGCTCTGCGAAACGAGAAAAATGTTGCCGTAAGTTGTGTTGACATGTGTTTCTATGGGTCGCCCTCCCAACTCGCACCCCCATACGTTTCGCGGTGTTATAAAAATACTTCGCCTCGGTAATGAGATTTCATACTAACACGATCTGTTCTAGGATGTTCATGGTTGCTCTGTGTCGAATAATGACATCATGGATGCCTCGTGAAAAGAGAAAACTGCTTTGAAATCTTTCGGTTTCATGTAATTCTATGGGTGCTAAGCCTACTTTTCACCCCCAGTCGGCCCAGACTGGCGACAGAAGCGCCACCGCATCGTGCTTACGTCACAGATCGGTTCTGGTCTACAGAAAAGCCTCATCACGTGACGTCAGTGAAGATGAGGCGGCGCTGGCGACAGCACTGACTTTCGTGGTGTAGGCGAAAGTGGCAAAAGCCCGGGCCGTCTGCATTGGATGGGCGTCGCTTGGTGTGTTTTCAAGCATAATGTCCGATATTCCGGTAAGTAGTGGTGCGGTTGGTTGTGCCGCGAGCACAAGAAAATGGCACCTGTTTCCACAAGTTTGTTGCGGTCGGATAGAGAATGAAGCGAAGGGCAGTATAGACCCTTCGTCGACAGATTGCCTTCACGGCTAACATGCGTTAGACTATTCTTTGAAACTTGATCAGTTCGTTTCGGTACAGAAAAGTTGCAAAATCTGAGCCAAATTTTGGGTGAATTGCTACTTAGCTTCGAGCCTATGCCACAGTTTTTGTTCGTGGTGAGAAACCGAGTGCCGGCCTCACAACCTCTCGCAGAAGGTTAAGAGCCTTATATCCCGCCATATGTAGTAAACTAAACATTTTGACGTTATAAGGATGATATAGCGGAAGCGAATTATAATTGCGCACACTATAGCCTCTGCACCCTCTATATTTACTTCGTTCTTTCTTTTTAAAGCTATCCCTTTTTTTTTTTCATTTTGTATTTGCACCAAAATATGACTAGAGCGGTCTTCTGGGGGCAATGACTTGCATATTACCGGTTGCTTGAGCACGCAGAATAAAAACTACCTAGAATGAAAGCCTTTTCTGGAACAATTAATTTATTGTCAAACTATAACGCATTGACATTAAATGTCTTTAGTATGGCGCACATCTCTGAATATTTAAAGCTATTCGTTACAAGAACCGTTCCAAGCAGCTTCTCGAAAAAAAAAAAAAAAAAGGTTTGTTCTTATATTAGTGTACAGTTTCACAAAGTTGTTGGCTCAACTTTCGACACTTATATTTTTACCTTTACCTCCCACTTCTTCCACCTTTCCTGGCCCACTGTGTTCCGTTATTCAATAGCCAGCTTACCTGGTGTGTCGTTCGTTTTTCATGTCTATTTCATTTCCATGCGGGGTAGTCCACATTTACTTCATTCGAACTGAATGCCGACTTTTCTTGTGACTTCATGTGACGAACTGTAGTCGGCATGGTTGCATGTGAAAAAACGGAATATACCATTTTGGACTGTTTTATTTAATGTTTACCAATGACCAGCTTTATTTAGTCAGCGCTCTAATGCACGTGTTGCACGGTATGACTTCTTCATGCATCCTGTCTCACACTGCCCTCTTTTCAAAATGAGTACATTCCAGAATGAGAATTAGGTGCTTTAGGAATGCTAAAGCAAGCTGTACGGCGAGTGAAGCTTGCTGTGCTGGTCTGAATTCGTACGCCCCTCTCCAAGCTGCTTTCTTCGGATCCCATCTGCTGTCATGTTGCTTTCCCGAGGTGCTGCCGATGGCCAAAATGTAAAATAAATTAGATGATTGCTAACAGTACTGAGCCTCGTTAACCGGCATATTTGCAAAATCTTGACGCCAGCAGACCGAGAAGACGTACAAGCAAACGAGAACGTACAGTGTGCGCGGTATCCGCCCCGCCGCACAGCGCGACACACTAGTTGCTGGTGGCGCCATCTGCGCTGCGGCGCCTCCGTCATCGCAAAAGTGGCTCCCTGCTCACATGCATTTCGCGGCGCGGTCATTACACTGCCCAATATTCTGGAGAACTATACCCTCAGCGATCATCGGCTGTCCTCTGCGCACTACATGCCCTGCCCCACATTTCTTCATATTGATTTCCATTATAATGTCATTAACTATAGTTATTTCTCTGACCCATTGTGCGCACTTTCTATCTCTTAGCGTTACACCTACAATTTTTATTTACATAGCCCTCTGCTTTGAACCCTTTTCGTTAGCCGCCACGTATCAGCCCCACAGGTGAGAGCCGGTAAGATGCAACTGTTTTATACTTTCCTCTTGAGCGATACCGGTAAGCTGCTAGTCATTATCTGCTAGCTTGCCAAATGCGCTCCATCTTAATCTTATTCTTCTTATTTCTTTTTCATGGTCCGGATCTGCGGTTACTACCTGTCCTAAGTAGACATATTCACCTACCACTTCTAGTGATTCGCTACCTATTGTAAACTGCTCTTCGTTCCCGAGGCTGTTGAACATTACCTTAGTTTTCTGCATATTGATTTTCAAGCCTACCTTTCTACTTTTCCTGTCTAGGTCATCAATCATTCTTTGCATTTCATCCCCTGAGTTACTTGGCAAGGCAATGTCATAAGCGAATCGCAAATTACTGAAGTATCTCCATCTACTCTTATCCCTAACTGCTCCCATTCCACGTCTCTGAATCCTTCCTCTATGCAAGCTGTGAATAGTACTGGGGAGAACGTGTCTCCTTGCCTAACACCTTTCTTTATGAGAATTTTGTTACTTTCTTTACGGAGAACTATGGTTGCTGTACAGCCACCTAAATATATCTTCCAGTACGTTCACATACGGCTCGTCTGCACCCTGATTCAGCGCGGCCAGTATGACTGCCGAGGTTTCTACTGAGCCAAATGCGTTTTCGTAATCAATGGATGCTATGTACAAGGTTCAGTTATATTCCAAACATTTTTCTATCACCAGGTTGATAGTATGGATATGATCGATAGTAGAGTACCCTTTCTGGAAACCTTCTTAATATTTCACTTGATTAAAGACTAAGGTTGTCCTGATTTTGTTACTGATTACCTTAGCAAACACCTTATATGTAACAGATAGTAAGCTGATTGGCCTGTAACTTTTCAAGTCTTTAGCGTCTCCTTTCTTATAAATTAAGATAATATTAGCGTTCTTCCATGACTCCGGTACCGTCGATGACAATGAATGCTATGTATAAGGGCCGGTTATATTCCGAACATTTTTCTATCACCTGGTTGACTGGTTGATGGTATGGACATGACCGATAGTAGAGTACCCTTTCTGGAAACCTGCTTAATCTTTTCCTTGATTGAAGCGTAAGGTTGTCCTAATTCTGTTAGCGATTACATTAGTAAACACCTTTTATGTAACAGATAGTAAGCTGATTGGCCTGTAACTTTTCAAGTATTTAGCTTATCCTTTCTTATGAATTAGGATAATTTTAGCGTTCTTCCATGGCTCCGGTACCGTCGATGACACCAGGCATTGCGTATACAGGGTGGCCAGTTTTTCTAGCACGATATCCCCCCTTTCTTCAACAAATCTGCAGTTACCTGATCCTCCACAGCTGCTTTCCCCCTTTTCATAGTTTCTAATGCTTTCTTAACCTCGTCCTTCGTCACTGGCGGAACGTCTGACTGCTTTTCATTACTGCCGATCTCATTATTGCCTTATTACTTCGACTACTATATAGATCAATATAGAACTCCTCGTCTACTTCTTGTCATCACGAATATGGACTATCATGTCCATATTTGTGATGACATTGCCCGTCTTGTCCCTTAGCGCTTACATCTGATTTTTGCCTATGCCCAATTTTCTCTTCGCCACTTTAGACACCAAATTTTGGTGGTATTTTTTTTTTTTTACTTGTTAATGATGCGTAAAACATTCCTCAATATGGATGACCACGATGCTTTTGTCTACGACCACTAAATAATTTGTAATTGAACTTTCTTTACTCGCCAGTTTCGATTTCGGTTTCAGACGCCGAGAGGTGACTGTGACGTCACAATCAAGTCTAGGTCACGCGCGGCTTGAAAAAACAAAGGTATGATCGCTAATTCTTCGCTTTTTACAATTCGTGCTATTGAGGCAGGCTGGCTTTAGTGTTCCGGTGAATTAAAATGACACAGGAACGGTTATATCACTGTTTTATTCGTAACTCACGTGACCTAGACCACAGCCATCGCTGGGCTGTTGAAACCGAAACTGGTCAGAAAAAGTTCATTTATAAATTATTCAGCGGCCGTAGGCGAATATCACGAGGTGATTCGTGTACAATAATGTCTTACACGTCATTCCAGAAGATAAAAAGTCCCCGCACTTTAGAGCATGCTAAATTTCCCCCATGTTATACTTCCTTATGTCGGAAACTTTACGCTCATTGATATCTCTGCCAGTTCTATCCTGTCTGTTGGATTGGAAGCCATCAGACTTTTGCGTTAATATTTCGTCTCCTTAGATAGTTTGCCGGTATCCTCTTCGCCTACTTCTACCGCGCACTCAGTAATGCTATGTCTGAAATTACTGTTCATTGCTTCTAAGGTGATCATCTTCGGTTAGAGCTGAATGTCTATTCTGTAGAGAATCCTGGATTCTCCTGCCCTCCCCCTCACATCTAATTCGTTGTTGGACTTCTCACTAATCTGTTCCGTTCCCTCTTCATATCTAGACTAATTCGAGCCTTTAGCACCTTGTGGTCACTGCATCGCACATTTCCGATCAACTCAACATCCTGCACAATGACAGCTAGAACACAGTATGAAGTCAACTTCATTTTCAGTCTCCCAGTTAGGGCTCTTTTATGTCTACTTCCGATTCTTCCGTTTTCTGAAGAAGGTATTCACGATTCTTAAGTTCTACAAACTCGATCAGTAACTCCCCCCTGCTATTACTAGAACCAATGCCATAGTCACCCACAGCATGGTCTCCAGCCTGCCTTCTGACATTCAAGTCACCCATTAGTCTGGGTCTTTACTTCCCCATTGCCAATATACATCTTCGTGGAAGCTTTCGACTGCCTGATTGTCATGACTTCATGTAGGCGCGTGGAACTGTAATACTTTCATTTTATACCGCTTATTAAGCTTAATTCCACTCTCTCACTAATGCTCTACAATTCCTCTATACCACCAGCTATATCCTTATTGACAGAGAACCCTACCCCTAGTTCTTGCCTCTCAGGTAGACCTCGATGACCCAATACATGTCTGCCCTTCAGTATAGTATAGTATACGCCTCATTTGGCCTCCTAGCCTCACTAAGCACTATCACATCCCATTTCATGCGATCTAATTCCTCTACCACACTGCTAAACTACCCTCCCTAGCTGAGGTTCTAGCGTTAAACGTTGCCAGGGTCAGTTTCCAATGGCGGCCTGTCTGGAGCCAGAGATTCTTAGCACCCATTGCTGGGTTGCAGGTCTGACCGCCGCCGTGCTCAGTTGCTTCGCAGCTGCTGGGGATCGAGGGTCGGGGTTTGTTAAAGTATTCATAGGAAGTTGTGGCCAATTATTACACCAGTGCGGCCAAATCCTGATCTGGTGAGGGAGTACGTACGTTTCCGGAGGTGTTCACCGGATAGGTCGCACCCCAAATCTATTTGTGCAGTTCCAACGCAACGCGAATTTTTTAATCAGGTGTGGAATTTCGCGGCACCGAGATTCGAACCACGGTCCTCTTTCGCGCGAAGCGGATGTTCTACCTCTACGCCACCGCTGCACTCTACCGCAGGTACGGGACCGTAATTTTTGAGACAGTCGGGAAAAAAAGGTGACGTAGGAAAAGCTGAAAAAAAAAAAAAACTTGTGCGTTGAAGAATCAGTCATCTACGTTAGTGGAAACGCGCATTGCGCACGCATAATGACAACTCGGGAATACGGTTTTCAAAATGACCAAAAAAAAAAAACATTCTAAGGACCATTACGATATTCCCTAATGCGAAATTTGACCGCAGCCCTTTATTCGACGGCGCCGCGAATAGCAATTGGTGACTACAGTTGGTTAAGCACTTGGTTACTACGAGCAATCGGAGTGTGAATGATGCTCTCGGCGGCGCGCACATCTGAATTTCGGCGTAGCAGGCGCCGAGCCTCTGTGCTCGGGAAGCATCTCCATCGGTTGCGTCGCTCATCCTTCTTGGAAGACAATGCTGTGAGTGGTGTGACCGGCGCGGACAATTATGCTGTTCGACCTATCGCCTGCTGCCGATGAGCGAGCGGCGCAGACCTCGTGGTTCTGTTTTCGCTCTTTCTCTATGCTTACGGCTCAGGGCGGTCTAAGACCACTCTGAGCTCGCATATTGTATGGACGCGATTTTTATTTTTTTGTCACTGGTTCTCAGAACATTCCTTCTCATTTGTTCCGACAATTTCTCAGTAAGTTTTAGTAAGAAGCCATCGCCACATTTTCTCAAATACGAAAAGGAAAAAAAAAAAAAAAAAAAAACTTTCTCCCACACTGATTCCCACACGATGTTTTGCTTACTCCGGTACTGGCTTTCTGCACTTTCTTGTCCCATGCTTTTTTCTTTCTTCTTTTGGTTTTTTATGGTGCACCTGTTTTTTTTTTTTTTTTTTTTTTTCGAAAGGCGCAGTCAATGGGAACGCCACTGTTGGAAAGGCGTAGTCAATGGGAACACCGCTCCCGAGTGATGCATCTGACAGCGTAGCCAGGCCAAAAGAACGCCGGTTTATTTCCAGATCAAGGGGTATTATATAGCCAGAGGGGTGAGGGAAAGAAGGAAAGAAGGAATGAAAAGATTGGTGCCGTTGCCGGTTCATAGATGGCGATAGCAACTTTTTTTTTTTCTTTGCCACTACCCCAACCGTACCCAAGCTCTCCTTATGTAATCCCCCAAATAAATGAAATTTCCACAAAACGATGTGTGATGCAGCCCACCTGCCGCGTTCCCTCTGTTTCCCTTTCCACCTGTGCTCGTACCACTTGAGACCCTCTCCGATGGAGCCAGACTTTAAGCACTGCTTGCAATATGTTTGGCCCCGGTTAAGAAAGTTCCCTGAAATATTACGCAATCATACTCTTCGACTGCCTGTTAGTTTTAGCAGCGCTGGAAAGCCCGAACACACGTCTTTCGAGGCAATCCCTCGTTTTTCCTTCGCTTGCACGTACAAGAACTGCTTTTGCAGTGGGTTCCGGGGCACTGGCGCATTGCGGCATTACTTTCAATATAATAGCCGATTGCTTAACGAATGCAGCTATCAATGGGCCTGCTGCCAGTGTTGAACCAAGGACCAAACATTATTTTGTTACGTCCCGTTTTGAGAAGTTCCAAACACTGCAGCCCCTGAGTCATATGAGCCACTCCTTGCGACTGCGGACTTTCAACATTTGAATTTTCATTTGAATGTGCGATATTGCAGCTCGAGGATTTGCGAGACCTCCGTGATGGTTGCAGAATTCCTTGCCGCAGTCTTTATTTATGCCATTGTGGATTCACGCAATCGAATCCTTGTGCGTCATGCGCTGTGGAAACTATAGAGCATTACAACCTGTCGAAGGTATACGCTCATCAGAGTAGAAACTATTTGAAAATTCCTCTTGCTCGCTTAGAACTGCCGTTTACAATTATTGTCCTCCTCTACATTGGTGCAACTGTAAAAGGCCATTCCCTAAAACCGGTGTGCGAGTTACTCCATAACTACAATACTGCGACCGCAAAATTTGTCAGCGCTTCTCCGTCTTGATTTTACTGTTTTATTTCCATGTTTTCCTTTATTTGAATACTATCCCTACCACCTCAAGTTTTTCCATCTTTTTTTGACCGACACTCATTCCTAATTCATGATATATATTGTTACGACGTTTATTTACACAGATGGTAGGATACGCTGGAGATTAGCACACCACAGCGGACAGACCCAGCTTCCTCGTCCTCTTCTGCTTATTCCACCAAACCTCATCTTCCTTCAATAAGGACCGCGGGAAGTGCGTGACACTGCCCCCTTCGCAGACGATGCCCGCCGGGCGAGTCAAGGTTCGTCACGTTGATAGAAGGGCTTCATGCGGGCCACGTGGACTACTTGAGTCTTCCGAGAACGACGCCCTTGGGTGGTCACGCGAGAGACTCCAAAGTTTACTGCGCTGAGGCGTTCCAATATAACGAAAGGGCCAGTATAGTGGTGCAACAGTTTCTGGCACAAGCCGCGCTTACGCAACGGCATCCAAAGCCACACCAAGTCACCAGGGACATAATTAACATCTTGATGACGCTTGTCGTAGCGTTGCTTGTAGCGTTCCTGGGAGGCTAGAGTGCGAAGTCTAGCGAGTCGACGAGCTTCTTCAGCCAAAGAGAGAGTGAAGTTTCAGCAGGGAGTGAGAAAGGCAGAAACGTGTCCAAAGTGCTTCGTGGAGGTCGTGCATAGAGAAAAAAACGGACTGTAGCCTGTCGTTTCGTGCTTAGCAGTGTTAAATGCGTATGTTATAAACGGAAGGACTTCATCCCAGTTTTTGTGGCGGGAGTCGACATACATTGCGAGCATATTGCTAAGCGTCCGATTGGTGCGTTCGGTAAGACCATTTGTTTGTGGGTGGTAAGGAGTTGAATGGCGAAATCGGGATGAGCAGAGGCGAAGAAGTTCTTCTACAACTTCTGCCGTAAACTGTCGGCCACGATCGCTTATTAACACACGAGGAGGCCCATGTCGAAGAATGATGGACCGTAGTAGGAACGCCGAGACATCAGAAGCAGTGGCTGACGGTATAGCAGCAGTTTCACAGTAACGCGTAAGGTAGTCTACGCACACTATGACCCAGCGGTTTCCGTTGGAGGAACGGGGAAACGGTCCTAGAAGATCAATTCCTGCCTGTTCAAATAGGGTTCGTGGTGGCGTTATAGGCTGAAGATGACCCGGCGGTGAGCAGGTTGGGTGCTTGAAACGCTGGCACTGGAGGCAGCTGGCCACATAACGTTGAGTAGTTTGACGCATCTTCGGCCAATAAAAACGTTCCTTAGTCCTGTGCAATGTCCTCGCGAAAACCAAGTGTCCAGCTGTGGCATCGTCGTGCATTACCCGAAGAACCTGACACCTAAGACTTGTAGGAACTACCAGAAGAAGCCGCGCACATGATAGTTCTTCCTGTATAGTACACCGTCACGAATGCAGAATGAGGTCTTAGGGTTCCGGGAACTTGCTGCCTAAAAAAGCGGCGCCAACTCGTTGTCGTGCCGCTGCGCAATCTTGAATTCGCCAACATCAGGGAAACTTGTAGAGATAGCAGCTGTATATTCATCCAAGACCTCATTGTCGCAATCAGTAGTTTCAAGTGGCAACCGTGACAAGCAGTCAGCATCACCGTGCTTACGACCACCCTTAAAAGACACAGTAAAATTGAATTCTTGAAGGCGCAAAGCCCACCGCGAAAGGCGTCCACAGGGGTCACGAAGGTTTACAAGCCAACATAAGGAATGATGGTCCGTCACAATTTTAAATGCACATCCATAAAGATATGACCTAAACCGTTGCACACCGAATACAACAGCTAAGCATTCCTGTTCAGTTACAGTATAATTACGCTCAGCCTTGCTCAAAGAACGGCTTGCATATGCAACGACATGTTCATCGCCATTGTGGCCCTGTATGAGCACAGCACCAATTCCAACTGCGCTGGTGTCAGTGTGAAGTTCTGTTGGAGCTGATGGACAGAAGTGGCGTAGTACTGGTCCTGATGTCAAAATAAACTTTAACTGACGAAAGGCGGAGTCACAATCGGCAGTCCACTTGAAAGGCACATCTTTTTGCAGAAGACAAGTAAGGGGATATGCTAGATCAGCAAACTTCGGAACAAAACGCCGAAAATAGGAGCAAAGCCCCAAAAAACTCCTGAGCTGTTTTAACGATTTCGGCGGTTTAAAACAAGTGACAGCTTCGATCTTTTTCGGATCAGGCCTGATTCCATCCTTGTCTCTCAGATGTCCAAGTACCACAGTACCCCAAAACGACATTTCTTGGAATTGAGTACCAGACCAGCTTTCTCAATACACTCCAAGACAATCTCTAATCGACTGTTGTGTTCATGAAAAGTTGTCCCAAATATCACTACATCGTCCAAATAACACATACAAATGTGCCACTTCAGCCCGCGCAAAATTGTATCCATGAATCTTTCGAACGTGGCTGGAGCGTTACATAATCCAAACGGCATCACATTAAATTCATACAGCCCGTCTGGGGTGATGAATGCCGTCTTTTCTTTATCTTCCGGGTGCATGGGGATCTGCCAATAGCCTGATCGCAGGTCGACTGAGGAAAAATAGGAGGCGGAATGTAAGCAATCAATGGCGTCATCAATACGTGGCAGGGGATACACGTCCTTCTTGGTAACAGTATTCAGACGTCGATAATCAACACAAAATTGCCATGTGCCATCTTTCTTTTTGACTAGAATCACAGGGGCAGCCCACGGACTGGACGATTCCTGAATGATGCCCTTATGCAGCATGTCACGAACTTGTTCTTCGATTGTTTGGCGCTCTGATGGGGATACACGATAAGGCTTCTGGCGGATTGGATCAGCAGTTCCTGTATTGATTCGGTGCTGAGTACGGGAAATGGGAATCCGTGGTGGCGAGTCACGAGAGAAATCGAAAGCCGCAGTATGTTTCGCCAGAACTTCCACTAAACTGTAACGGTCACTTGTTGGTAGGGATTTGTTAATCATGGCAAGAAAGTTTGTCTCATCTTCTTCTGAGCATGCGGTAGGCTGGGAATTGTCTGTGCTGAGCACGGCCACTGATTTAAAAGTGTCTTCGTCAAAGTTGGCAAGTTTTAGACCACGTGGTAATACAACAGGTTCGTTAGAGCAGTTAGTCGTCCACAAAGAAGAATGGCCATTCATGACTGAGATGATGCAGCGGGGAATCAGAATACTTTTCTTCGCGCAGTTGAGGGGAGTGGTTCAACCACAGCGTCGAACGCATCACTGGTACAGCTGGAACTAACAACTCGTATAAACTCTGCTGACATTGCAGGAATGACTATGTCTTCCGAAACCGAAAGCGTGCTAGGATGGGTCCGCGAATTTTCACGCAAAGCAGATTCAATTCGAGTGCTCACAGAAATGTCTCCATTGCGAAAGTCGAGAGTGGCCCCACATTGCTCCAGAAAATCGAGTCCAAGAATTACGTCATGCGTTGATCGAGTAAGTACTGCGAATTCAGTTCAGAATGTGTGGCCGGCGATAACAAGCTTCACGGAACAGACTCCAAGTGGGTTAAGCGGTTCGCCACCAACACCATATAATGTTGTCGCACTATCCCAAGCAAACATAATTTTACGACCAAGGCAGTTTTTAAAAGCGAGACTTATAATAGAAATAGTTGCACCTGTGCCCAACAACGCCATAGCACGTACACCGTCCACAAACACTTCAATTCGGTTTTTTAACATCGAAATGGGCAGAGGCATGGGTAAGCTAGAATCATTTGCGACCTCACCTCCATCGGCCGCACTCACTAGTTTCCCGGAGGTGGCGACCTTCGTCGGGGAGAAAGGGAGCGTCGTAGGCGCCGAGATGGTGGTGTCAGGCTACGGTCAGAGGCCGGTGGTTCGTTTCGGTTCAGCACCATTCTGCGTTCTTGTCGGCTAGCTGTTGCACTGTACTCATTCCGGCCAGGTGTTCTATATGAATCATCATTGTCAGCAGGAAGCCTTGTACGGGAGTTCACCCACTGTCGGCGATACTGCTGGTACGGACGACGGTTGCGGCAAAAGCGGGAAATGTGGCCGATCGTTCCGCAGGCATAACACACTGGCGGCTCACGTTCGTTCGATGAATAAGGCTCATCGTCGCTTGTATTAAACGTTTCATGCTGTGGATGTGGTCGACGAGGAAAACGAGAGTGCTCGCTGTTGTAGGCGTTGATGGTAAGAGGTTGGATGTTCGGGCGATGAGCAGCAGAGTATCGGGTGTCCGAAGGAGACGTAACAGAGGGAGCACAACAGGTAGAAGATGGGCTATTGTCTGACGAAGAGGTGCCACTGTAGACGGGTCTGACGTGGCCCCCAATATCTTGATGCCTCCGAAGCTCTTCGCGGACGATCTGGCGGATTGTATCTGCCAGGCTTGTCGTTTCAGACACATCCACACTAGCGACAGTTGTCACATTAGGCAGCCGACCAAACTTCGGAATGATACGGCGTCGCTTCAAAGATTCAAACGTGCGGCAGTGTCGTGTTACATCAGCGGTGGTATTCAAATCGTCCCTGCAGATAAGAAAGTTGTACACGTCTTGCGCTATTCCTTTCAGGAGATGACCCACTCTGTCTTCCTCAGTCATCCGAGCATCGACTATTCTGCACAGCTTGAGGACTTCTTCTATGTAAGTTGTGCAGGTCTCCCCCGGTACTTGCGCTCGTTGAGCCAGAGTCTGTTCGGCGCTCTTTTTTCGAGCATCGGCATCACCAAATCCCGCTCTCATTTCTTCCGTGAAGCAATCCCAGGTGGTAAGAGATGCTTCATGATTGTCAAACCATGTTAGCGCAGTTTCTTCAAGAAAAAATACCGCATTCGCCAACTTGGTAGTCGCATCCCAGCGGTTGTATTTGCTCACCCGATTGTAGTGGGTGAGCCAGTCATCCACGTCTTCCCCGGGCTTGCCATATAAGTGCCGGGGTTCCCGATAAGGCTGTGCGGTGGTCGGATGAGCTGCTGGTGTGGACTGCGTTGAATCATCTGCTTGCGCCATCTCCGTCCGAAGGGGGGGTAGCCCAGCAATTCTTCTGCTCCGGCGAAGTAGGAGAGGTTCCGTGGTGATCTGTACCCCGCACCTCCACCACACTTGTTACGACGTTTATTTACACAGATGGTAGGATACGCTGGAGATTAGCACACCACAGCGGACAGACCCAGCTTCCTCGTCCTCTTCTGCTTATTCCACCAAACCTCATCTTCCTTCAATAAGGACCGCGGGAAGTGCGTGACAATATTGTTACAGACGAGGAAGAAGCGGGAAGTGGCGCGGGCAGGAGCGCTCGCGCTAGGCCCGCCACAATTCATTAAACCATATCTCGGTCATCGACCATCTTCTATCTCTGTATGCATCGGCTTGCCGCCTCGTAACGTTTGGTACAGGTGCGGGGTAATTAATCTCTCCTCATCCTGGCCCGGAGCTTCGGCGCCCTGCGTCTTTTTGCGCCGTTGGCAGGTCTAGGAGGCATCGTTTGACTGGTCCTCAGACTGCCAGGTCCGATGTGACCTCGCCGTTCCACCACCCCGTCCCCCCGTCCCGACCACAAGATACAAAGGAGAGACTGACACGAGACGCACGCCACCCACACGACCACAAGACACGACGAAAGAGCCGAACGCCATATGAGCTCACTGACCCGATGTGCCGACAAAAGACCCCCTTTTTTACCCTTTTATTGATCCTCTCACAAGACAAAACAAAATGCAAAAGAACGAGAAAGGAAGCGTGGACCAGCAAAACTTTGCCCCCCCCCCCCCCCCCCCCCCCCCCCCGTTTCTAGAAAAAGACCTCATATGACCAAGACCACTCGGAAGACATCACCCTTATCCATGCCATGCGGTGCGTGCCTGGGCCTCCACCTTCGGGTCGTGGCGAACTGCGGCCCGGAAAGCGTCCTAGGACAGGCTTCATCGGGAATCATCGTTGTTGTTGTTATCCAATAAACATATGGCACATACCCACAGAGCTGGGGATCGGCCAAGAATTGGGCAGCAAAGAAAGGTTTTGAAGTATGGTTACATGTAAAAAGAAATGTGATTGGAGGGATGAAATAAATGAAATAAAAAAATGAAGTCATAACACACACGGGAGATTGACACTGGGATTTGTAGAACAAGTGGTGTTGAAAAATTTAGCAAGGCAAACGAGTTGATTCCAGTAAAAAATTTTGCATAACAGTAAAAACAAACCTGTGAGTGTGTCCAAGGGTGGTGGCGCCAAATGATAACAATATCGGGCTATCTTAAACTGAAGCCAAGCTGTTGCAATGGCCTTTCCATCAACTGTCTTCTCAACGTAGTGAAGCAGCAGCAAAACAATAAAAAATGATCTGATGATCCCTGTTGACCATAAAATGCGCAGGCTGGAGAAAGTGCCAAGCCAGACCTGTGAAGGTACATTTAGAGGTGGGATACGGCAGCGCAGCGGCAGGAAACTGACCCTGGCAACGTTTAACGCTAGAACCCTAGCTAGTGAAGCTAGTTTAGCAGTGCTGTTAGAGGAACTAGAGGGCATGAAATGGGATATCATAGGGCTTAGTGAGGTTAGGAGGCCGAATGAGGCATATACTGTACTGAAGGAAGGGCATGTACTGTGTTATCGAGGTTTACCAGAGAGGCGACAACTAGGAGTAGGTTTCCTTGTCAATAAGTATATAGCGGGTAATATAGATGAATTCTATAGTATTAATGAGAGGGTTGCAGGCATCGTAATTAGGCTTAATAAGCGGTATAAACTGAAGGTTGTACAGGCCTATGCACCTACATGTAGTTATGATGACCAGGCAGTTGAAAGCTTCTATGAAGATGTAGAATCGGCAATGCGAAAAGTAAAGACGCAGTATACTGTACTAATGGGCGACTTCAATGCCAAGGTAGGGAAAAAACAGGCAGGAGGCAAGGCAGTAGGTGACTATGGCATTGGTTCTAGGAATAGCAGGGGGGAGTTACTAGTTGAGTTTGCAGAGCGCAATAACTTACGAATCATGAATACCTTCTTCAGCAAACGGAAGAATCGAAAATGGACATGGAAAAGTCCTAACGGAGAGACTAAAAATGAAATCGACTTCATAATGTGTTCAACCCCCGCCATTGTGCAGGATGTAGAGGTAATCGGGAAAGTTCGATGTAGTGACCACAGGATGGTGAGGTCCCGAATTAGCCTAAATCTGAAGAAGGAACGCAATAGATTAGTAAGAAAGAAACCCATCAACGAATTAGCGGTGAGGGGGAGGGCAGAAGAGTTCAGGATCTCGCTACAGAATAGGTATTCAGCTCTAACTGAGGATGGCGACATTACCCTAGAGGCAAGGAATAATAATTTCAGAGATATCATTACTGAGTGCGCGGTAGAAGTAGGCGGTAGGATAGTTAGAGAGGATACCGGTAAGCTGTCTAAGGAGACGAAAGATATGATTAAGAAACGGCAGAGTATGAAAGCTTCCAATCCAACAGACCAGATCGAATTGGCCGAGATATCAAAGCTAATCAATAAGCGCAAGGTGGCCGATATAAGGAAGTATAACATGGAGAAAATTGAGCATGCTGTAAAGAACGGGGGAAGCCTTAAAGCGGTAAAGAAGAAATTGGGCATAGGCAAAAACCAGATGTATGCGATAAGGGACAAGGCGGGCAACGTCATCACTAATATGGAAAAGATAGTCAAAGTAGCCGAGGAGTTCTATACAGATCTCTACAGTAGCCAAAGTAGTCAGGACCGTAATGAGATTGGCGATAGGGAAAAACAGTCAGACGTTCCACCAGTGACGAAGGACGAGGTCAAGAAAGCACTAGAAACTATGAAAAGGGGGAAATCAGCTGGAGAGGATCGGATAACTACAGATTTGCTGAAGGACGGGGGGGATATCGTGCTAGAAAAACTGGCCACCCTGCATACGCAGTGCCTGGTGTCATCGACGGTACCGGAAGCATGGAAGAATGCAAACATTATCCTCATTCACAAGAAAGGGGACTCTAAGGACCTTAAAAATTACAGACCAATCAGCTTACTGTCTGTTACGTATAAGGTATTTACTAAGGTAATCGCTAATAGAATCAGGACAACCTTAGACTGCAATCAAGCAAAGGATCAAGCAGGGTTTCGGAAACGGTACTCTACTATCGATCATATCCATGCCATCAATCAGGTGATAGAAAAATGCTCGGAATATAATCAGCCCTTATACATAGCATTCATTGATTACGAAAAAGCATTTGACTCAGTTGAAACCTCGGCGGTGATGCAGGCATTGCGAAATCAGGGGGTAGACGAGCCGTACGTGAAAGTGCTGGAAGATATATATAGTGGCTGCACAGCAACCATAGTTCTGCATAAAGAAAGTAACAAAATTCCCATAAAGAAAGGTGTTAGGCAAGGAGACACAATCTCCCCAGTACTATTCACAGCTTGTTTAGAGGAAGTATTCAGAGACTTGGAATGGGAGCAGTTAGGGATAAGGGTAGATGGAGAATACCTCAGTAATCTGCGATTTGCTGATGACATTGCCTTGCTAAGCAACTCGGGAGATGAACTGCAAATAATGATTGATGACCTAGACAGGAAAAGTAGAAAGGTAGGCTTGAAAATCAATATGCAGAAGACTAAGGTAATGTTCAACAGCCTCGGGAAGGAACAGGAGTTTACATTAGGTAGCGAAATACTGGAAGTAGTAGGCGAATATAACTACTTAGGACAGGTAGTAACCGCAGATCCGGACCATGAAAAGGAAATAACAAGAAGAATAAGATTGGGATGGAGCGCATTTGGCAAGCACTCGCAGATTATGACTAGCAGCTTACCGGTATCGCTCAAGAGGAAAGTATACAACAGTTGCATCTTGCCTGTACTCACCTATGGGGCTGAAACGTGGAGGCTAACCAAGAGAGTTCTACTTAAGTTGAGGACAACCCAGAGGGCTATGGAACGAAAAATGGTAGGGGTAACATTAAGCGATAGAAAGCGTGCAGAGTGGGTCAGAGAAATAACGCAAGTTAACGACATTCTAGTGGAAATTAAGAAGAAGAAATGGACATGGGCAGGACATGTAGTGCGAAGAGAGGGTAACAAACTGGATTCCAAGGGAAGGAAAGCGTAGCAGGGGGCGGCAGAAAGTTAGGTGGGCGGATGAGATTAAGAAGTTCGCAGGGGTCAAGTGGATGCAGCTAGCACAGAACCGGGTTAAGTGGAGAGATATGGGAGAGGCCTTTGCCCTGCAGTGGGTATAATCAGGCTGATGATGATGATGATGATGATGATGATGATGATGACGGCAGCGCAGCCTTGTTGGATAAATCTCAAGTTGCAGTGAATGGCATAATTTCCTACTCCAAGAATATCTGAGATGCAGGTAGTCGTCAGATCTCAAAGATGTCCAGTCTGCATGTTTAATAAAATGTGTCTCCGAAACCAATTGCGGTGTGATATACGCTGTTGTCGGAAGGATAGATAATACGGGGCCATTGAGGGACTCGTTTGACAAGCTATCAGCATATTCATTTAAAATCGCATTGCTGCGACCTGGTACCCATATCATATGTACAAGTTTCAAATGTCGAGGGATCAGGGAGAGGAAGGTTTTTACAATTGCAGAATTCACTGACGAAGAGAGGGATGAACACAAAGATAGAGAGTCGATAATTACAGCCACTGCAGAAAAAGAGGAGTCTAGTTTCTGTAGAGCGAGTATACCACCGGATAGTTAAGCGGGCGAGTTGGTGATACATCCAAAAAACAGCGCTTGTTCCTGTGGTTTCTTCCTTTCGTCCCCGTTTGTTCGCGCTGTTTTTTGGATGAGTATACCACCACCGGAAACTCCGCTTCAAAAATTGGGGTGAAGTCCGGAAGATGCACAGAAAAAGACCAGTCTAGATGCGAACAATATACTATACTGATGTGATCGGGGTCGGGGGCCTAGGCTTCACCTCAGCGGAACCATGGGGAGCCGAGACGAAGGACCAGGAGCAGCCTGGGAGGAGAAGCAAAGAACGTTTTATACACTTTTTTATACACATTATACACATACACATTTTTTTTATACACATGATGGGATATTTACAGTTAGGAGGAAGAAAACGGAGCTCTCAGTGGAGACAATTTCCGCCGCTTAAATACGGTCGGTTGTCCCCACTTCCCTAGCTGGGGAAACAAAGTTCAATCGATGTAGTCCAATCAGTGGGGCACAAGAGATCACTCGGTGTGCCGCCCACTGCCGAGGGTGGTGCTCGAACCTCCTCTCACATTTTTCGATGGCGAACTCCTCTGGTGTCGATGACGATGTTGGGCTGGTAATGGAGATCCTGCACCAAGACGAAACAGCCAGCGAAGTCTCCCTATGGCGGCGGTCATTTCCCCGCGTAGTTCCAAGGTCACCCGCCTGCTTCGAGAATTCGGCGGGCGGGGTCAAGGCTGCTCGATGACGCGCCTCTGGTCCATTCAACATGGACGCCAATGAGGATTAAGGCCCGAAAGGTAGCCCGTCTCCGTCCCGAAGGGGGGGAGGCGGGAGGGTTGGCCGCCGCGGCAGTAGACAAAGGATCACTCCCGCGCCGCTTCGATGCCTTTGGCAGCGGTCGCTCGCTAGACCCGTTTCTGTCTTCAGCTGCTGGAGACTGCGCGAACCTCGGCCGGAACCCCGGTCACAACAATACCCACACCTATTACACTGATATGTGTCGGTTGCTATTCCCAAGCTAGCAGAAAGGCTTTTTAAATGACCTTCTAATAATCCGTTTAGAATAAAGGATGATAAATACTTAGCATTATTTGGGAAAATGTCGTCAAAGACAATTTCAACAGAAGACCCGCTGGTTTGCATGGGAAGAATGCTAGAAAGGGAAACACTTAAAGGGTCTAACAAATTTTGGACCATAACTACCTGCGGGATGTGAAATTTAGGCCAATGTACACCGAAAAAGGAGGTCAGTTGGTAGCAAAAAAATAGGCATAGATCGGTGCAACTTTGATTCATATATCCTTAGGTACGTCTGAACAGTTAGAAACTGTAATCTACATAGCAAAGGAGGAATCCGGGCTTCAAGGTAGAAAGTTGGCGACAAATTTTGGAAGCCCAAGACACAAGCGAAGCACTTATCCGCTCCAAAAGAACAAGCGGGCGAATTTTATTAGCTGGTGAACCAGAAAACAACACTGAGCCGAACTCTAAAATTGGACGGACATATTTTACATAAACCATTAAAAGAGCATCTCTCCGCATTCCAGACCGGGGACGACTTATTCGGCGCAACATGCCCACGGCCCGAGCCCCTTTCGTGGCGACATGGTTATTGTGGGGCTGCCACGAATGATTATCATCATAAATGATCCCTAGATACTTTAAAGATCTAACCTGAAGAATTATTTGTTGTGGATACATTAAAAACATCTTACGGGATCTTTTATATTGAAAACAAGGACAGCGCTCTTGTTCACATTTACCGCGAGACGCAAGCCACACAACCAATTCTCAGTAGAGTTTAGGTACGTAGGTACGTTTGCAAGTGTTGATAAAGGGATTGAATATCCGATGCAGCCGCAAAAAAAAAAAGAAAAAAAAAAGCGATATCTGCATATACGCAAGCGTGGACATCATTATTAACTGGACTTGAGCTGAGTAGTATGTTGAAAAGCACAGGTGAGAGGACTGTTCCTTGCGAAACTCTCCTGGCTTGCTTGTATCTGCCAGAATGAACGCCATTTAATGCACAGAAAAACTCGGTTTTGAAGGAATGCAAATATCCGCGATACTAAATAATGTGGAAACTGAAGAGCATTTAATTTTTGCAATAGAATGCTATGTTCAACAATATAGGCTTTGGTTATATCTAACCTTATCAAGGCAGCGTGCATTTTTAGGCGCCGCGCTAAAAGAACTCGACTCTCGAGGTCAGCATGCGCATTCCAGATGAAACACTTTTGACGGAAACCAATTTGGCAAGGGCTGAGGATATTTTCTTGGTTCACGAAGTCCGAAATACGTATGACTCAATTAATTTTACAATGATGTTAATGAAATTGGTCTAATATCTATGGAAAAGGCGCCGCCATTGTTCTTAAGTAAAGGAATCACTTTGGCAAGTTTCCATTCTGAATGTATCCAAACATGTTTAATGGAATGATTTGCTAGCTCAACGAGTCATGTGACTCCTCAAAAAGGATCTTTATCATTATTGAAGTTACGCTATCAGGACCAGGAACAGCGGCTGGTAATCTCATCACTATCGTATCGGTACAGTGAACTAGAATAAATATTCTAGTTCACTGTAGTATCGGCTGATGCGGCCATTCCCCTTTCTATCGGAGAGGGGGGGGGGGGGGGGGGCAAGCCGTTGTCTTCTTCCGCTTCTTCAGCCATCTAGTCGGGCCCATCGTCATGCCATGGATCGGATCGACGTCGACAAACTTCCTCGCCCACGATCGGGACGATCGCTCGGTGGCCCATGTTACGGACGAGGAAGAAGTGGGCAGCGGCGCGGGTAGGAGCGCTCGCGCTAGGCCCGCCGCAATTCATTAAATGATCTCTCAGTCATCGACCATCTTCTCTCTCGGTTCTCTATGTCCATCGGCTTGCCGCCCCGTAACAATATTATACACCCTAAGTCGGGATCATGTACTCAATTTCTGTACTTTCCTTGAACGCTGGCCGACCCCCCGTTGCATGCGGTTATGTGTCATGTGTACAGATGCGAGAAGAAAAAGGCTAACCCCCCCCCTCGTGGGTATGTGCCATGAACCAAGGAAGAAGAAGAATGCCTCCCTGTGCAGAGTCATCGCTGCCTGCGTTCTTAGCACTGCGTAGCCACGGATGAGCGCAAGTTGCGGTGCGCACGCTGTTGACAGGCGGCCAAATGACAGCAGTGTTTGACAAAGGTGTATTCGTCCATTGGTGAGTTTGCAACGTGGCGCTCGTCAATGGCATTTGGCTTGGCTCCTGACAAAAGAGCATGGCTGAAGATACGAAGTTATCTGTAGAAGATCGTTGTCAACACAAGTTGTGGAAGGCTCGTTTGAGTGGACACGAAGATGCAACAAAGTTGTTTCGCTCCGTCACAGATCCTAAAGGTCCGGAGTTCGAGAAATTCTTGCCCCTCATCACGGAGAAGGGCCCGACAGCTGTCCTATCATTCGTCGACCATGCTCACCTGGCTACTCGTGTCTGCTGTGTTCTTGCGGGGCTTGTCTCCAAGTGCATCGCAGCTTCAAAGCAAAAGGCACGAGAACTGGCACAAGAGATCATTTTCGTGTACGTCGAAATCGAGAAACAGGAGGCAGTTGTGCCAGAGCTTGTGAAAGCCCTAGACAACAAGAACCCCCAGATAGTGTCCGGATGCGTGGCCGCAACGAGGGAATGCCTGCGCTATTCTAAGAATTGAAAGCCTGTCGGAGGCATGGTCGTTTTTTGTGGGTGCTTCAAACGGTCGATGCCGCCGGACTCTTTTTTTTTTTTTTTTTCGATATTGGAATACTAACGCTCTCGCGCTAATTTTCTTTTTCGAAAATAAACGTATTATTGGAAACGCAGTCGCGCGTTACTTTTTTCTTTTTCCCACACCGGGGAGATCCAGCTGCGTCGCAGCGTTCAAACACCCAACAGTCACCAAATCCCACAACCCTTCGAATTAGAGCCTCTGGGTGTGCGTTTACTGGGATCAACTACTCATGGCCAATCGCATGCAAAGCCAGTCGCTGCAAGTCATTCACGAATTGCTCGCTCGTGGTTGGGCTAAGAGCAGGCCAAACGTTGAGCGAGGCGTCGCCTTCCGCAAGATACGAGGAAGTCGTCGACGTCAACACTTCACGACTGGTACTTCACGCCCACACCAGCGGCGTAAAAAGTGTTGCGGCTGCGCAGTGCAGTGCTCCAGACTGCGATCTCACGAATGTACGCTGCTGTCACGGCCCGTCAGCCATAGACATGCAAGCAGAGGGCTCATGATCGCAGCTTCCACTGAACAAGGTTAAAATTATTGCAGAGTGTAAATTTCGCAACATCAGGCAGAAAATATCGTAAATTATTATGTTTCACTGCCTGCACGCGAAAACAAGCTTTTAACTGTCGCAGACAAGCACGATCTGCACGCTTAACGAGGGTTTCCCAGGGTGTGTTAGCGAAGACATACCAGCGTAGACCAGCAAAGAATCATGCAAATTGCACATCGCCATGAGGCCTCTGGCATAGCAATACAGTTACCGCACCAGCGGTTGGCAACACCGCATTGCCGACTGAGCTACCGTACCCCGGGATATGGTTTGGCAATACGCTACCCCCTTTGGTCGCCAGTTCGCTTGGCTTGCTCAGCGGCCGGAAGCACGGCAACGTGCCACGACTGCTACGTGCGTCGCGACACAGCACGCATAGTGCGTCACCGCTTTGCCAGCCGCTATAGAAACAGATAGCCACGAGGGTACTTACGAACTTTCCTCCTCCGCGCTCCACGTGTCGCTGCAGGAAACGAGTGAAGAACGTCGCCTTTACTACTTAGGTACTCACCGTATACATTTAAGCAATCAAGCTTGCGCGCAAAAAATAAATAAATAAATAAAAAATAATAAAAAAAGGTGGACAAGAAAATGACAAGCGCAGCGTATGCGCCTTTCAGTACGTCATTTTATTGAGTGAGCATGTAAAAGCACCAGTACAATTAAAACGAAAGATGTGCATGAACAAAATGCAACACTGTTCACTTGCTAGCATTCAACGCATTTCACGCGCATTCCATTCCGACGTCGGCATAGGTGGAAAGTCCACTGGCTTATGGAGCGTTGGACGGCGGAGCAGCAGCATTTCCGCCGCACCACCTCATTTTCCATTGCGTACACAGAAGGAAGGAAAACGTGGTCAGGGTCGTCACGGTGTGAAAATAAAAGCTATATTGAAAAGTGGAGGCATTTAATTGCTTGACTTAACCTGCCTCTTAAACCTTCATCATCGGCGCCGTGCAGCGGTAACTGGACCATCAATGGACGGACATCATCACCAAACGATGTAACATTACGTACACGCAGATGGTACTTCTAGCTTGTAACATACGCAGCATACGGCAGCATTAGTAATTTGACGAAAGGAAAAATAAGCATATATAGTATGCGAATGGGACAAGTCTGCCGCTAAACACGACCAATACTCTAACGTATGAAACGATGCTTACGAGTAGGAATAGCATAGGCCGAAAGCAGACTAATCTTGAATTTTGACTGCGTGGCATTCATGGTACGCAAGTTTTCACTTAACGTGCTTGCATAAAAGAGCTAACGCTCCGTTCTTAGTGCACTAGTCAGCGCAATGACTGATTGACGCTGGCCCGTTGGGCCACCCCGCCGCGTTGTTCCGGTGGCGAACGCCCAATGTTTCGCCGCATAGGTCAGAAATCTCCGTATCTGTGTGACGAAGAGTGCCGCGAGCTGTGACTTGTATAACTAGGACGTGCACTTCCCGGTTCTAAAACGCCGAAAAACATCCGCAGTCAATGTACACCGGGTGAGCTTTTTCTTGCCGTTTAGAAATTTGTATTTTGAAACCTCCAGGCAATACGTTGGTGTAGTCTTCCTTTAAATGTTGACACGCTGGCACAAAAATTTGATCGGTTGTTTTTCCTTAACTGCTACTGAACTGGCTTCAATCACCGAAATACACAGCTCACGGTCATGCACTGTCAAACAATTTTTGTTTTGCGATTCCGGTTTCCCCTTGAAAATACCGGGAAACTATACCTATCGCGACAATAAAAAGAGCGAGAGAGGAGGGGCGCCACAGCACAGGGCTCCGAATGGGGTTGAGCCCACCCCGATCGTGCCTACGGCCTCGAGCTTTCTATAGAACCGCTAGCTGTCCCTTTTTCGCACAAGTATGGCGCATGCGCACACAGAGAGGGTGACAAGGCAGAGGTTTGGGTTGCTCTTTAGGCGTCTCAAAGCGACTCAGGCTACGAGGGAAGCCGTAGTAAAGGGATAGTTTCAACCACCTGGGATTCTTGAACATGCACCGATGTCATTCAGTAAACGGGCGCCTCCATCGAAAAGCGGCCGGGGATCGATCTCGCGTTAATAAGTTGCGTTAATAAGTTCGGCAGACGAACAGCCTCACCACTGACCCTGCGCTGCGAGGCTCGAGATAAATATATTGGTTGTTTGTCTCAAAACCAATGGTTGGAGTATTAGCCAACTCGAGACCATCCTATCAACTGCTGGCTGTGCTCTGCTACTACCATGGTTGAGGTAATGCTGCTGAATTGCATACGCCAGCAACATACGGATGACTACCGTCGTGCATGAGCCACAGCCACGAAGCATCATCCAGTGCACACTGAAGGAGTTCCGGAAAACCGGCCAGCCGAAACCTCGCGGGTCACCGAGACTACCAAAGCAATGGATGCCAACCCAAGGCGGACATCACTATATGCATACTTAGTTAATGACTAAGAGCAAATGACCTCAAACAATTTAGGAGGAAGACACTAGGCCAGTCGGCTGCTCTAAGAAAAAAAAACAAGAAAAAAGAAAACGGTCACACTTTCACTCAAGACTCGACGCGGGACATTGGATAATAGTGGTTTCACACACAGCCCAAATAATAAAAAATTAGACCGGTGCCTGCGAAAACAAGAAAGCTGCAGCCCATGTAGACACACCATGTCATAGCCATGCCTAAAGCCTGGCGCCGGTGTGTGAGCGCGAAAAGATCAAATGGGGACGACGGGAGCGCTGCTTTGAAAGTTCCATCCCATGGAACAGGCACGTGTGGTGCACACGCTCTCCAAATGCGGCAGAGACATGCCACAGGAGGCCTTGTTTACGCGAGCCGCAATATTGCGGATCCTGTCTGAGAATTTGCGCTGCGTTGGCCCGGCGAGGACAGCTGCGCCAACCCGTGTATCGATCCGGGCCAGCACACTGGGACAGGCGGATGTTCGGCCATGGGAAAGCGAAGCTGCACAGACAAACTGCGCTTTCTTTGTTGTGCGCTGTTATCGGCCGGCTCGCGATAGCACGCCCTGATCGACGGTCAGCCCTCGGGTCGCGGCGGCTGACGGGGAAGTGCGCCCCTGTCGCGCCGGGCGTCCCTGCTGCGCGGCCACACTCGCCAATCGATTGTGGCTCAAGAAGGAGTCATCGCGTCTCAGGCAGCTGCCAGGACCGGTCGCCATGGCAACCTGACGTCAGAAGCGCGCCTCCTGGCACCCTGGCCTCCAGCGGCCAGCCGAGAGCCTCCACGCGAGCAGATCCCATCCTTCCGCAAACTGGTTTCCTGCTCGGGCTGCGGCCGGCAGACCCGGAGCCGCTTTCCAGCTCATCACGCTGGGGACGGCCACTCGACGCCGCCGCTCTGATCATGACGCAGTGAACGGCCACGCCAACGGCCCATTTGATGTGCGACACAAAATGCAATAACGCTCGATTAGTCGGCTACCACCCGCAATATTCCCGTAACCTGTAGGTGGGAATCGAACATGAAGGCCGACTGTTGGCCTCAAGGCATGGCGCGGAACGCATCAAGAAAAAACAACTTCATCCCAGGGCCCCTGCCTGCAAGACTTTTTTGTCCGGTATACTTGCTTTAATACAAGTTTTACTTGGTAACAAATAAGGATTGTACCCACCAGAGCGTCGTACAGAGCAGTGTTGTTGTTAACGGGCGCAGGCGTTAGGACTTGAATAAACGACAACCGCTAGAAGATGCGACGCGCCTGCCGCATACGACGGCATATGTAGTACCGCTGAGCTTTTCGAGGAACAGCGGAAGTGCATGTGCGATAAACAAGAGCGATAAACAAGGGCCACTTGCGAGTGACTGGCCACGAGCGTGCGCGACACTAAGTACGCACACTCGCCCTTTCACTCCGACTTCCTAAGCAGGCAGCATTCCTGAAATCAGGTGGCTGCTTATCCTAAGGCCATGGGTTCGACCGCGACGGGTGTATTTCGACGGGAGTACAAAAACACCCTATGCTACGACGCTATGTGAGCCCCCGCTAGCCTATATTCCCCTGCAGTTACAGCGTCACTCAAACTTCATGTATCACAATTTAATGGGGCCATCACGAAGTGTGGCTTTTGTGTGAAAGCGATACTGTGGCTCGATCGTGCAAATCAATGCTTCGGTCTGCGGCTGTCGATACGATTTCAACGTCATCGCGATGGGTAATGCCAACCCCAATCTGATTCTCCGGCAAAAAGAGAAAAAAAAAAGCCCGAATTTGAAAAGACTTGACAGGCGGTCGCACAATACAGATATTCGCATCGCCATCCCGCCATCTCCAGCCGTTCAGCGCGACAGCAGCGTGCCTGTGGCGGCTTTTTTCTTCCTCCATGGTGGCGGCAGACGAAAGGCCGGGCGCCGATTGCAGGCGAGCAGAGCCGCGCTGTAAATATGGCGGCGGCTTCCTCCCCGAGGCCAGGTGGGAGGCCGCAGCAGATCATCTGGCTCAAGGACGCCGCCTGCTTCCTCTTTCGAGCAGTTGGCCCCGGCTGGACAGCCACGCGGCGGCGGCCGCAGCTATCGACCGGGGGGAGGGGGGTGCTCTCCGAGGGAGCCGTGACAAGCGAAGCCAGTAAAGCCACCTAAACAGATGCAGTTTTTGGAGCCCAAAGATCACACAGCATGCTACCTGTGACTGCAGTATTCGCAGTCTGCATGAGCGGTTTAGCAGGCAACGATATACAAGCCAAACTTTCGAGCAGAGAGAGAGAATAAGCGGACGCAGGCATCGCCGCAAGTAACACGCACCAATTCGAACGCCGTTGTTCCAAAAAAGCTAGTTAGCCGGCCTATACGCTCGCTGCAATCACAATGACACTAATTAACAAAGCCGCTGTCCTGCGTACGGTAATTAACCATCCCCACGCTCTTTCCGTTAAGAAAATTTAGGATGACAAAGTGGAAGCTTATGCCAGCTGGTGCGATCTAATCGGTACAACGAAAAAAGAAAAAAAAAAAAACGTGGACGTAAAAGGAGCCACCTTCGCGCGAACATTTCCGAAACAAAAGCCGAGTACGCATCTCCCACGACCCTATAATCACTCCCATGAGAAAGGGCCATAAGACTTCCCACTAAAGCAAATTTGCGTCAAGTGGCCACCAAAGGTTTCTGCCACGCGCAGCTGAAGCACACACAAGCACAAATAAAATCTAAGGGCTGCCTCAAAGAAGGATCCGCTCAATAACTAGCCTCGGAATGCCAGCGGAACCCAGAAAATCGCAACGCACCGAGCGTGTGTGAAAGGGCAACGTGTCTCGCCTGGCGCACGATCGAAGCCGCACGGGGTGCATCGAACAATGGCAGCCCCGGCCGGGCCGATTCTGAGATCGTGCTCGTCGCAAGTGCCGCTGGTGGATCCGATCCATTTAGAAACGGACGAGCGCGTGTCGCTGCAGCTGCGCGACATTTGCGGGCGCCTTGCATGGTGACCTGCGGAGCCGCTCCCGTACGGGCGCCAACGCTGTTGCCGGGCGGCTCGGAAAAACGGGCCGCCCGCAGGCATGGCGCACAACACTGCCGCCATGCTACTGCATTAGTCGTCAGTCCCATAAAAACAGGGGCGGCATCTTGCTCCTGATAAGATAGCCGCCCATCTGCACCCACCGGGCCGGGGCTCTCCGAAAGCGCCCGAGTAATGCAGGAAATATCCTTCCGCTCACTGTGGCCCTTCAAGCTCACGAAAAACATGAACCCTTTGAACCCGGATAATGCGAATGACAATGAAGAAAGCACTTCACGCTTGCAGACAACTAATCTAGGAAAAAAAAGAACGTCGGACGAGACGGGTTGGGTGCGATATTCAAACGGTACCAAAGCTGACGCTGTACAGTACAATGCAGGCAAGTGAGAGTTGGAATGGAGGACAAATAACGACAAAATTTCTTGGCGGCTTTCCTACCGAGGGAGAAGCGCCCAGGGGCTGAAAATAAACGGCGGCTAGAGCAGGGTACAGGGGCGAAAAGCTTGTTACCCTGGAGGGGCACGTTAGTAATCCGCAGTAATGCACAGCGCAGAAATAATATCGCACACGAAATTGCGAAATGCCTCGACTATCGTTGCAGGAACTGCGAACTGGGCGTGAAGAGGCGGGCGTGCCACCCTAAAAACTAAGCTAGAATTACGCGTGCCCAAAATTTTATTTTGCTTCATGAGCATGCAGTGCACACGGATGATATGCGCACGAATTTCTGTAGCCTTCAAAATAAACTTCTTTATTCCTCCTTCTCGCGTACGATTTCTTCTATTCCCTATTTTGGGCATGAGTAATGCAAATAAGGAATATCTATAGTTTTTGTCCCCTCCAGATAAGCGTTGGGTGATGCGCGTAAAATGTTTCGTGCAAAGCAGTTTATTGCGCATGCCCCCGACCATTCTTGCGGTGGATGTAATTCTCTTGGCTCGGGGACATGCCACATTGTGTACTGGTACACTTGCAAGTACACGTGCAAGTATAAACTCTCTCTTTGCGAAGCCACTGACAGGCATAAGACGTCCAACGTACTTGATTATGATTCTTCAATTATACGCCAAATGCGACTAATCAAAGAGCGCCGGGGCAAATTTGTAATGCACCTTGACAAGCACATCGAGTGCTCTCGAAATCCACCATGTCCGAACAGCCGTATACGTACTGGTCGCGGCAACAAAAACTTGAGCAAAACACAAAACATCTGAGAAATTGGCCTCCACAATTAAGCAGCGGTGGGAGGCAAAAAAGAAAATAAAGTGTGTGGGGGAGGGGGGGGGGGGGGGGTGCAGTTCCAAAGATTTCAATTTTGGACTTCCCCATTCTGTTAAACAACTTATTTTGGCAAACAGTAAAATACATAACCCCGAGCTCTCCGTTCTGATTCATAAACGCACAGGCTGCAGTCTCAATTATACGCACACGGTGGAAGAAATTAGTTTCTCACGTTCGAAATCGAAGACCAGGTAAGATAGCACGGCAATGACGTCGGAGCATATACTAACACCAATATAACTAAAGTTGCCGCCAACTCAGCGGCCCAACTTTAATGTACGACCATAAACTTCAGGCGGATTTTTTCCGATTAGACAAGCGCTTTGAGGCGGATTTCAGCACCATTAGACAAGTACTCCATAAGCAAAGTAAGCTTCTAAGTTCTACGCGCCTAACTGCTACAAATCGCATTAAACTACACACGATTATCGAGAACTCTTCCTCTAGCAGCGACCCCCCCCCCCCCCCCCCCCCCTGACCTGATTTAGTCAATAAATTTGTCTCCTCCTCCTCCTCTCGAGACCTCTGTTAATCATTCACGTTCAAATGAATCAAGGTCACTATAAGTTGACAAATAATCGCAATGATATGTTCATTGTACCACTACATCAAAATAATTACCTTCAACAAGACCGTACAATCAACAATCATTAATGAAATGACGCACTCCAGGTAGCCCAGACAGCATGGAAATGAATAGCAACATAAATTTGCAGGAATGTTAGCTTGCTCTCGAGGTATTCGGTGTATATATCTGTAGCATTTTATTTTATTTTCTTTTTAGGAGCCTTTTGTACACTACATACAACCGCCAGTTTGCTCGCACGTACCACACCTCATTGCCTTCAGGGAACTCTGCAATGACTACACTGTCCGGGGTCAGAGCTGATATACACAGGTCGCTGTTATTGACCACTGACCAAAACGCAAGGAAACACGCATCAAGCGTCAAAACAGGCTACGCGAGCGCGAAAGTATAACGGAGACGGACAGACGAATGCAGACACCCACGTCTGGCAGAGCCTCATGCGGAGCAGCCACAAGCAGCAGGGCTGACCAGGAGAAGCATCACGTGATCCTGCCAGAGCTACCAGAGCGGCAGCGCAGAGCGGAGCGAGGCCAGGCCCTCAGCGATCCTCCGACAGGTCGCTGCAAGCGATATCCACGCTTGCACTGCGGAGGTTCGCTTACTCGACATCAAGAATACGCACAACGTACAACTGGCTCAAAAACAACAAGAACCGCGCGGTCATCCGTTCTCCGCTGGAAGTGCCGAAGACTCATGCACTGTTGGCAAAGGCCAACATGGCGCCTCAGGCCTTGTCTGGCCAGCTACAAAGTGACGCCGCCGCTCGCATTGACGCCGGAATCAGGTGAGCGGTGCTTTTTACTATTAACGCACGGTTCAGAACTCAAGTGGGCGCTACGTAGAGCGACCGTCAGTTCGCATTTACGTGTAGCTGTGGTACCCACCAGTGCCGTGTACCAGAGGACGTCTACGTCTGTGCTCGTCCGATCTTTGCGCTGGACGGGGAACCATGTTGGGAGGGCCGGCGAGGGATACCGACATACCATTCGGCCGCGGTCGAAGCACCGTGGCGTGTTGGTGCTTCGTGTATGCCCGTAGTCGAAGCATTGCACAATGTAGTCAGAAGCAAGGAGTTGAGCGGGGACACTTCGAAGCTGCAAATCCGCTTTGGTGCATCGGCGAAAAGAGCTTGATGCTGTAGCAGGCAACACTGAGCGCGGTACTTTGTTTTTCTTTGTTTTTTGTTTCATATTGTCGCTTGCGGCGATGGCGATCCGCCGGGGGTGGTCGGAAGCAGCTCTTAGCGTCGGTCAGCGCTAGTAGACAACGTTGATCTGTGGAAGCATGTTCGGTACACTTAAATAATGTGCTGTCAATGCGGCAGGCATTTGCAAGCGCGTGCTGGAGCACGTTCAGTGACTTTTCTGCATATGGTAACGCGGTACGAAGCGGCTTCAGCGAGTGCATGTTCTGTCCGCGTCCGGATGGTCCAAGCGCGGCTTGCGTCCATGACCACACCGCGGAGACCGGTGAACTGTACCGCTCCCGTGCAAAAAAGTACCGCACGGCCACTGCCCGCTGCACAGCGGTGCTCATGAAGCAGTAGGTTGATTCTCTGATAAGATAACTTTGCGCACCTTGTGACCTGATGTGGAATATTTCGAGCAGTGGACGCCTCCATGCGAAAAAATTAAATTGTGAACTACATGTTCTGATCTTTTTTTCTATTTTCAGCCCAGATTCAAGATTTACTGGATCATGGAGCTCATCTTGAGATAAGTTGTAAGTCTCAGCATTGGAAAAGGTTGACTTGTGCCTGACATGCATGGTGTCCTTACAGCGTTACAGAACTCATCTTGCTGGCTGTTCTATCGTGAAGTGCAAGCCTGGCTGTGCCGGCAGTAAAGTTGACTGCTTTGTCCTATGTTGCTGTGGTTGGAGACAGGACAGCAAGCGACATGAAGCCTGGATTCCTCACTATGCCTAGTTATAGGTGTGAAAGCTGCACATTTGTTGGCAAGAACAGAAAACACCTAGCGAACCATGTAGCCTTAAACCACAGCACCCGTGTGTATAGGTGCAGCCTTTGCGCATTTGTGACTCGCTACCAGGCAAACTTTTACCGGCACAGACGGAGTATCCACAAGCTTAATAGTGCCAATGTATGTGAAATGTGCGGCCAGTTGTGTGACAACCAAGATGAGCTTGTAGCGCATACCTCTAATGAACACCCACAGTTCTTGGATGTTCTTTTGAGAAAGCTGGAAGCCAAGAGAGTGCGCTATGCAAAGTATACTGCAAGAATGAACATGGAAGATGGAGACACTGCCCATGCAGCTGCAGAAAAAGTATTTGCAAAGACCATTGAACCAGAATTGGCCACTGGTGAAATTAGTGACCAGATTCATCTGGAAAATGGTGTTCCTGAAGCGCGGAATGAAGGTGCTGAACAGTCAAAGAAGAGGCCTCGTGAGAGCTCACCACCTGTATCCAACAAAAAAGGACGTACTGGACGGCGCACCTACACCTGTGCTGAATGTGACCTGGTAACCAAATGGCCTCGAGAATTTCTGAGCCATAGGCGAGATGTTCATGGGGATCGCATTAGCATTCATGAATGCCCTTTCTGTGAGTATGCTTCTAAACAGCCACAGAAACTACAGCGGCATTGCAATATTGTCCACAAGGAAGAGATGTATGGTGAAAAGCCGCGGCATTTGGTCAAAACAGCATCATCTGCAGCATCATCAGTCCCTTCTGGTGAAATCAGAGTGCACATTCAAGAGAAGGGGTTCAAGTGCAGTAGCTGTAACTTCCATGCCAAGAGCAAAGTTCATGTGGAAGAACATGAGAAGACTGTGCATCTGAAACGGCGGTTCTATCGTTGCCAGCAGTGTGGCTATGTATGCCATGAAAAAGGTCGTTACACTCGCCATATGCGTTTTCACAGCTTACCGAAAATCAAATGCCAGTTTTGCAATTTCCAGACGTGCTACAAATGGAACATGGATCGCCACCTCAAGTACCACACTTCAGATGGCGAGTTCCGTTGCAACAAGTGCGGTTTCATGACCATGTCTCGCAAGAGCCTCACTGCTCACTGCTTGCACCACCACAATGAGCTTTTGAAGGATGCTACCGATAGTGAAGGAGAAAACACCGAGCGTGAAAATGTGGACGATGATGAAGGCAGACTCATGATTGACGAAGATGTTCCTGAGGACTCTGCTGCACAACCACCGCTGAAAATGACTCTGAAGCGAACTGGAGAAATCGCTGTGGTAGAAAGCAGTGAAGGGGCAATGCGGAAATGTCAGTATTGTCCTCAGCAAGTCTTGTGGCCGTCAGAACTTAAACGACACGAGGCAACTCATTTTAAAATGAACAAGAAGCATGGGTGCCCACTTTGTCACATTCGTTTTGACCAACTTGATCACCTTGAGCAGCATGTAATGCTAGACCACCAAGAAGAGCCGAGTGAAAAGAGCAGTAGTGATACCACAGCTACTGGGACAACAAGTGCACCAATCATCATAGAGCTGGGCAAAACTGATGATTCAGCTTCCCGAGCCAATTATTCTGGCTCTACTCAAGCACTTGACATTTCTATCAAGAGCAAGCAGCCCATGCATGTTTGCCAACAGTGTGGCTATACCACACGATGGATTTCGGAACTGAGGAAGCACGAGTTAATCCATGGAAACTTGAAGCCCTTCAAGTGCACCTACTGTTCCTACACAAGTCGTTGGAAAGGTGACATGACACGCCATGTTTTCCGAATGCACAAGGAGAACACTGGCGCAGTTGACACAGGTCTCAGTGAGGATGCAGAAAATGCAAAGTCCAGCTATGTCCTTCGGTTCTTACTGTCGCAGCCTAAAAATGCTGATCATGATTATGAATCTAAGGCTGCAGAATCATCCCCAACCAAGGATGGTGGGGCATTGACTGGGAAGTTTCTTGGAAAGCCTTCTGAAAGTCAGTGTTCATACCAAGTTCCTGTAGGAGTGCCCAGGATTGTTCAGAAGTACAAGTGTCCACAGTGTTCATTTCTGACCCGTACAGCATCACGGTTTCATGTCCACATGATACAGCACCTAAACAAGCGACCGTTCATGTGCTCAATTTGTAGCTACCGCTCGAATTGGCAGTGGGATGTTAACAAGCACATCAAAAGCAAGTCTGGCAATGATCCAAAACACAAGAAAGCTGAGCTGATAGTCATGGATGAAACTGGCTTCAAGAATTACGCAAAGTACAAGATTCATCTGGTGGATGTAGAGGAATCCTCAAAAGGTGACAAAGTTCTTCAGCCTATGCAGCCTTCCAAGCTGAGTCAAGAAGAGGAAGTGCAACTGATTCGTCCTGATGAGACTGAGAACATAGTGGTGACACCTGATATACTGTATGGAGACCAAGATTACCAGGATGACTTGGGAGCCCCTGTACCCGAAACAAGTGCTAGCCAGCAAGTTCTATATTGTGGCCACTGCAGTTTCAATCATACTGAGCGCAAAGCAGTTCTTTCACATTTGGGCTCGCATGCATCAGTGAAACCTTATCGTTGCCGTCTTTGCAACTTTGTTTCAAAGTGGTACCATATTGTCCTGATGCATGTACGACATCGACATAACACAGGCCCAAAACACATAGAAAGCAATGTATCTTTTGTAGAGCAGGGCAACACATTTCGCTTGAGAGAAGAAGAGGAACCTGCTTTACCTCCTGCACCACAGAATGCAGAGCCAAAGATTTTCAAGTGCAACACGTGTCCATACCGATGCTCAAAGGTGTGCCACATGGAGTTTCACATGAAGCAGCATGTGCCTAAAGAAGGGGCCATTTACAAGTGCAAGTATTGCCCTTACTATGCCAATGTCAAGAAGACTTTGTCCCGTCACATGAAACTGCACAAAGAAGAGCAACAAGCAGCCCTTCCTTGTGTGAAGACAGACATGAAGAAACATGCTTGTGAACATTGTCCATACACCTCCGACAATAAGACGCAGTACCTGTACCACAAGCAGTTCCACCGGCCCAACAAGAATGCTCCTCATAAATGTACCCACTGCAATTATTGGTCTACCCACAGCCACCTGATGGCGCAGCACCAAAAGATACACCGATCTGCAGATGGGAGGCTGCTAGACGGAGGAATGCTATGCGGTGGTGGAATCCAGACGACGACAACTCTGGTCAACGGCACTGCCCACCGCATGTTCAAGTGTCGATTCTGTCCCCTGACCAACAAGCGCAGGGCTAACGTAAAGATTCATGAGCGCATGCACACTGCATCCAGGGGTGCCAAATTCCAGTGTGTTCTTTGCAGCTACCGATGCAACAACACCGGAGTTCTTGCTAGCCACATGAAGCTTCACAAAGCTGATAATCCATCACTGGATTTGCATCGTATGAAGACCTTTTGTGAAAATCTTAATGCACTGCCTCCCAGGCCAGCAGTTGCCAAAAAAAGTGTTCCCGAGTCAGCAGCTGCAGCTGCACAAAGGTCTGAGATCTCGGCATTAAAGGACAAGCTAAAGTCACCTTCACGCAAGAAGATATTCAGCTACTTTTGTGACAAATGCCCAGCTATGTTCAAGAGTCACACTGACTTGGACACGCACAGGACGTACCATAATTCTGCTCACCTCTATCCATGTCACCTGTGTGACTACAGAGCCAGACACAAGCCTCATCTGCACAAGCACCTTCTTGTCCATACACCAGAGTATGCTGAACGGCAGAATGGCTTTACGCTAGCCGAGATTCGCAGCCAAGATCGCAGCCAGCAGCCAGAGGCTGCCACCCCTCCTGCAGCTCCAGCTGCTGCTGATCAGATGCTGCTTCTGGAAAAAGCCGAGACGCGTGCCTTTGTAGATGCTGGCTCTCAGAGCATGGGAGTCCAGTTGCACCGCTGCACTCGCTGCCCTGCAGCTTTCCAGAAGGCAACAACACTGGATTATCACATAAGTCTGCATGGTAGCACGGGCGTCTATGCCTGCCACTTCTGCAACTACGCGGCCAACAGTGCAGCCAATGTGAGCGCGCACACACACCTTCACTACCGAGGTGCACTGAAGCAGAAACAACCTCCCAAGATGTTTCGCTGTGACAAATGCCCTGCATCTTTTTCAAAGTACAATCGCTTTGAGAGCCACCTTACCCTCCATGGACGCAATGAACGATTTCGTTGTTCACA
Source organism: Amblyomma maculatum (assembly GCF_055883805.1). NCBI lineage: Eukaryota > Metazoa > Arthropoda > Arachnida > Ixodida > Ixodidae > Amblyomma > Amblyomma maculatum. The sequence continues at coordinate 188,695,798 of NC_139344.1, forward strand.
CTGTGACTACTCTGTCAAGTTTGCAGCAAATCTTGTTAAGCACCGTAAGCTCCATGAAGTTCTTGTGCCCGAGTCTAAGCAGCCGAAAGCAGAGCCTCCTGCATCATCACTCACGGTTACTAGCACTCCCCAGCAACCTGAAAATGGCACTGAGCCAAGTACTGCTGTGCCTTTTTCAGACAGTGGACCGACGACTGCCACACCAGCTGTTGCTGAAGAAAAGCGTGTATATATCTGCAGCAAATGCCCATACGCATTCCATCGACGCGAGACTGTTGTGAACCATCTTCAGCGCCACAGTACTTCAGAAGGGCTGTGCTGTACTTTTTGCGACTACAGATCAGTACACATGTCAACTTTGCGAGACCATACAAGGTGTCATTTTCAGCCAATGCGTCACTACAAGCCACAGGCATATATGAAATGCGATTCGTTGGAGATTTGGAGTACTGCCAGTGACGGCACCAGGACACTGGTGTTTCGAGATGATGGAGACGAAAAGTATTTCCCAAAACTTGATGACTGTGATGATGCTGGTGAGGATGATGCATTATCGAGCCCCGCTTCCACTCCTGCCTCTTCTGGATCATCAACTTCAGCATCAACGGCGTCCAGCTCTCCTCAGCTACACTTGGACAGTAAAGATCTTGAGCCTGCACTATTGAAGCCTGTAAAGCGCGACACAGATGATGTGGTTTTAGCAAGCAAGGAAACACTTGAGGAATTAGTAAGCAATGTTGTTGTGCTCAACGATGAAAAGGAAGAAATGCCTCCTGGTTGCAAGACGCAGGTGGTCAATATTGTAGTTTTGGATGGAGCCAAGCAATTGAGTGAGGTCGGAGGGGAAGTTGCACAAACAGAACCGAAGTCTGAAAGTGAAACTGACTTTAAGGAAAATGGAGAGAGTGCACAGGACTTGTTCAACCGTATTTGCCATCCTGATGCCATGGAATATGAAGATTTGGAAGACGAAAAAGAGGTGTATTGTGAAACACTCAGTGAAGATCCTGATGTTGCTGATGAGGTTGAATGTGAAACTGTGGAGGAGGATTCTATGGAGTCCGAAGCACTTGTAGCAGGCACTGACCCCTTGTTGAAAGCTCCTAATAAGGGCACTGAATTTTTAGATATCACCGAAACAGCTGATTGTGAAGTGTCTGCAGAGTGCAAGGACATGTTTCTGCACAGTGTGGAGTGTGAAAGTGAGCATATTCCCGACGTTGTCATTGATAAAAGCCTGACGGAAGTAATGGAAACGCACATAGCTTCTGAAAGTGATATTTCTTCTGAGGTAAAGACATTTGAAGAAAGCAAGCCTGCATGCGCAAGGACAGATTCAGAGGATTGTCCTTTGGTAACAACTCCCAATAACAGCTCATGTATTGGTCAAAAAGAAGCAGTCGTGTCAAATTTGGCCAATAATTTTGAGCTCAAGGATAGTGATGTTGAGGTTTCAGGGTACAATTTAGAGCCCGACACATGTAACAGACGCGAAACACAGAATGCAAGTGACAATTTCATTGAACCTAGCACTCTGCAAAGCAGCTCTGGTTGCAATTACGTGCCAGTAAGCGAAGGTGTTATCAGCATAACTGTTTGTAAAAGCAGTGAAGATTCTTCCACAGCTGAAAATGATTGCACTGAGGATGGAGGAGGTACTCAAGTACTGCATAATATGTCATCAAGCCTGGGTATTGGTGCAGATTGTGAAAGAGAAGCAGAAGCAATTGAAGTGGACAAGGCCAGCAAGTGCAGACCAGATCATGACTCTATACCTTGCATTGTGCCAGATGATGTAGTGGAGATTGAAATTGGTTCATCACTGCCCACCTATAAAGTGGACCCTGTTGGTGACACTGTACTTGTACCACAGGAAGTATTTGAAATGCAGTCCCCTACAGGGCTCCAGCGGAGCATACTGGTCCCAGAGCTAGACTAAGGATGAAGAATTATGCATTGATGGCGGAGGCAGTGCATGATGTGTCAGCAAGGGTGCTTCTACATCTGATTTCACAGGCATGCCTGTTGAGGGTGTATATGTAGCCATGAAAGGAGAATTGTGAATATCTAAGGAATTTCTGTTAGTGTGCTAACTACCCTTTGTGTATTGTGGAGATTTATGTATGCTTTGTTACTAACTGTGTCTTTATTATTGGTAGGATTTGTTTTTTTAGCACATGAATATAGTGTGAATGTTTTTTGTGACGTTTTATTGTGGTGCAAACTCTTTGCTGCCTCTTATGCATGAGCACATTAAGTCCGTGTTCAGGAGCATTGTTTGGACATTTTATAGTTATGTTTAGCGGGATCGCATTATGTCGCACAATGTCAATTTGTGACAGTTATATATAGCATATATAGCATTATTTTTGCTTTTTTTTTTAATATGTGAAGAGTGTCTCTTTTGACACATTGAAGAAATGAAGAAAAGAACCTTTTACTGCAGTCTTATTTTAGACTTCTTCTCTGGCTGTACTCTTTATTATATTTATATTTCATTATTTTGCTTTATACACCTATTTTAGTGTTCATTCTTTATACATTTACAACTTTGTTTGTAGCTATTCAATGTGCCACATCTGTTTTAAGCAGATAAAGTCTCTTATTTACTCCAGTTCACTGTTATATTCAAAGTTGAATTGTATAGTCACATCTGTCAAATTTTGAATTGTACAGTAACCACTTCTTGATGCCTGTTAAAAATTTACTTCTGTATTGCTGGTTTGTTCATACTTAAATTGCACATAGTTTCAAGGTCTACTCTGTGTTCTAAATCATTTTGTGTTGAAAAGCTCACCCATGAAGGAAGCAAGCTCAGCCCTGCCAGACTAGTGGGCTGGTGTTGCACTCTGCTTGGTGGGAAAGAACAGAAGGTGCAAAGAGTTGTGCTCATTAAGGTAGCAGTGTTGACACAACTGGCTTGCTCCTCCAATGGCTAGGCTTGCCAACAACAGTGGCCTCCTATTTCTTGCGACATTAAACAATTTTGTACCAATATCAAATGTGTGACTGTCGAGAGCAGACCTCAATATGCAATTTGTGCAACAAGTTTGGGAGCGAACAAACTAGTGATATGGAGAACAGGATTTACAATAGGTGGCAAGATGATTTATCATGTAATACCAATTATCTTATTGTTTGTATATTCAGAGTGCTTCTTCACAGCGTTGTTTCATGCTTATTCATAAATGTGCCGTGTATGTAGAAGCTGAACTTGTTTTCCTATCCAAAACGAGACTTCTTAAAAAGCACAGTGCTGGACCATGGCTCAGCCATAACAAAATTGTCAACAGTGTAAGTGGAGACAGACCTTCAGCCTCTTGAGCTTGCAAGTTTTTTTTCTAGTCAAGTTCATATCTGGCATGTAGCAAGAACAGTGACATGAAACTTGTGGTTGTGGGTTAATGTGTGCACAGTGTTTATGTACCGAAAACATCCCATCTTCTGCCTTCATTCCCTTTTATTTATCGTGGCTATTTTGCCAGACCTGACTGTAATAGCTTCCTGTCTTTGTGTTGGTATCATAGGTTTACTGTCGTGCATGCACTGTGTATAGTTCTGCAGGCCTTGTGTAACAAGAGTGTACATGGGTATATGTGTGAAACAGAATTTCTCGTGGAAAACACATTTGTTTTTGTCAAAAGTTTTACCTCACTTGATTTTTGCTTGCATCTAATATGCGAAAAATGTAAGGAGCCGCATAATTGCTTATGTCACAAGCTCAGGTTGACAAAAATGTTTGTGCTGCAGAGCTTTGATTTGGTGGCAGAAGGGATCTTGCCACTTTCAAGGGCTCAATGTTTAATGGAAGCTGGTTAAACCAAATCTTCTGTGAGACCAAAAACCTTGTAGACAAGAATGTCATGATTGTGTGTTTAACAATTGATAATAAAGGCATCATTTCTTTTTATGCCACTTTGTGCAGAGTTCTGTACCTTGGTACATCGGCAGCTTGTAGAGAGCACATATTGCTGCCATGTCCTTGTGTGCTTGTTCAGAGTATTGCGCTACTGCCAACTCTGCTGCTGTTACTGCTTATTATTATAAATGGTTCGGTTTGGTTTAAGGTGCTTAATGTCCCATAGTGACTGGCTATGAGGGACGCCATAGTGGAGGGCTCTGGACATCAACCACCAAGGATTTCTTTCACAAGCGCCGAAATCTTGCAGTTCACGGGCACCTTGTGTTTTGCCCCATTTGAAATGTGGCTGCTATGGTCAGGATCGAACCCTAGTCTCCTGCTCGGAAGTTTTGGTACGATAACTACTGAGCCATTGTAGCAGGACTGCAGAAAACGGAAATGTAAGCAGTGCTGCATGCTTCCTTAGTAACATCCACATTTAGCTGTGGAAGGCACCGTGCAGTCTTTTTCACCATCAAAGTAACTGTTTCCATATTTCTTTGGCCTGACCGAAGTCATGCAATTGCAACAGTGTGCATTTACGTGCGAGAACAGATGCTGCAGCAATTTTCATGACTTGAATCTGGCAAGGAAGCCGAACTTCCTCGCGGCCGAAATATGCAGCAAGGATGGAACGGTATGTTCTGCATGAGTGAACAGTTTTGAATGCAGCTGTTAGCTATATGATGTGCAACTAGGCTAAGGAAATCCACCTTTATTTGTAGTTTAACCACCGGGGAAGCAATAAGCCATCAAGTGCGAGCTATGTATGTTGAGGTGCTGACTCTGCAAATGTAGCATGCAGCAAAAGTTCATGTTTGTGTATCTGTGCATGCCACCATTACTGGTGCTCTCAAGCAGGAGGCTGTTATTTCATCCGATTCAGAACAGGCATGACTTGGAAATGCAGGGTGTGTTATGCTTACTCAAATCTGCGTGTAATATTAAAAGTGTATAAACAATGCAGAAGCGATAAACTGCAAGAATAGGGAGAGTCACTACTGGGCTTACCTTGCTACCATTTCAGTACTTGCATAAAATCTATTGTCTCACAAATTTTGATGAGTATTTTGTTAAGTGTGTTTTAGGGTGTGCATTATTTCTGCTTAACTCGTTACTCTGGTTTTTTTTGCAGTTGTATACATTGAGAACTCGCAGATTTTTATTTACATGTGCTGCACCCAGTCTTGTGCATACTACAGAAAATAAGTAACCAATTACAATTACGCTGTTTCAAAAGCAGTCAGTTACAGCCCCAGAAAAGTCATAATTACAGGACAGTAATTGATTACCATTGCATCACTTTTCTTAAAACTTTATTGCCATGATGTGAACTCACTCAAACTGCAATTAATAGCGCGGTTTACTTGAATATTTTTTACATACAGTTAATTTTGAACAGGAGTTGATTTTCAAGGTTGTCATCACTGATTTTGTAAAATTTCCCCATGAAGACATCAACCACTGCACTGAACACTCTATATGTAAGCACTAGGGTGGTGCTATACCGTATGAACACCTTGTGCACCCACTCACAGTTACACAATGCTTCAATGCCAGTGTTTATGTCCTCTTATGGTCTGCCGTGGTGGCTCAGTGGTTAGAGTGCTCAACTGCTGAACTCAGTGAAGTGGGATCGAATCGAATCTCTGCTGTGGCGGCCGCTTTCCGATCGAGGCAGACAGCAAGGTGTCCGTGAACTGTGCAATATTATGTGTACAATAAAGAATTTAAGGTGGTCGAAATTTCTGGAACCCTCCACTGCAACATCTCTCATAGTTTGAGTTGCTTCGGGACATTCAACTTTGCAAACTACACCTAACATCCTCTGTTGAAGGGCCCCTGAAATGCTACCTGGCGTAAAATTCTAATGTAAGCAATTCATAGAGGTGGTTTTCGCGAGTATTAGAGTCAGATTTGAAATATTTACTTGGAGCCAATAATTTACAAATAACTTATCAAGTGGTCCTGGTGACGCTCGCAGCTGATTTGGGCGACACATCACCATGTGTGAACCTCCCTACTGATGTCAGAGGCACGCCCACTCATTGAGTGCTCCCAAGTTAGGCGAGTGAGACGGGGCATGGTCGGGTGCCGTCACGACTTTTCTTACTTTTTTTCTTGCGCGCTGGCATGTGTTGAGTTGAGGGCAAGAAGAGGAGTATCATTTCTAATCGTCGATATGTTCGGTGCTGACGAAGCTAGCTTAAAAATTTTTGCGTTGTAGAGAGGATTGATGGGATACCTAGTGCTCGTGCACATTTTATAATTATAATAAATAGCTTTTCATGGGCCCTTTAAGCACCGCTCTTCACTGCGAAAAGGCACTGTATGGTAAGGTAATTAAAAAGCTGAAGAAACTATGTCGGTGTTTTTTTTTTATAATATTAAGGGCAGCTTCTCGTGTGGAAACATATCAAGGTCATTTCAATTCTGCAGCCAAGAGCTGGTGGAGCTCCCAACATTGTCCTTCACTACACACCCATTTGGCCTTAAATTGAGGAATTGCAATTGGTGCCAGCAGAAGCTGCACCAAAAATAAAGGCAGCGGAGAGCGCAACTTGCCAGGCAGCCCTGTGCACCATTGTCAATTGATTACAAAATTATGCGTCTCTCATTGCCCGGAGTTGCATTGGGACGTTAAACCCCATAAACCAACCCAAACAATTACAAAATTACTCAAAAAGTAATTAATTACAATATGTGCAACTCTGGCTCTGCTTAGCACAGGCTTGTTTCATGTGATTAGCATGCTTCATCCAAAAAAAAGGGTGCTTTTTTCTACGCCAACTAGTGAATACAATGCATACTCAAACCTGTACCACTATTTTCTTGCAGACGAACCTTGCCACTAGGACTGATCTCAATTCTCTTAATTTTATACCTTACGGAAAAAGTAATTTCATAAATCCATATTTAAATATGACCGCTCCCAACGATTTTTGCTTTCTTTATAAGAAATTTTATATGTGCCAGTAAATTTTCGTCAACAACAAGCATTAGCTTTGCCTCCGCCGGAGTGATGCAGTGGTTACGGCGCTCGACTACTGTTCCCAAGGGCGCGGGATCGAATCCCGGCCTCGGCGGCCGCTTTTCGGTGGAGGCAAAAAGCAAAGCGCCGATGTGCTGTGCGTTGTCAGTGCACGTTAAAGAACCCCAGGTGGTTTAAATTTCCGGAATTCTCCACTACGACATCTCTCATAGCCCGAGTCGCTTTGGGATGTTAAACCCCACAAACCAAACCAACCAAGCATTAGCTTTGAGGTGAGGTTATACTGTTTATGTAGAAAAAAATGTTGGTTTTGAATCAAAGTGATTAATGGCACCCTAACAAGGTGCTTTTGGATATCGAGGCAAAATGCTAGACAGCTAAAATTAGCACCATAATTCTTTTGTCCTACCGAATCTGTGCACTGGTAGTTTAGCATTACCTCGCACCGTCTTCTTTAAACTTGGTCTTGCTATATCTGTATCATTGGTATATTGTAAGGTTTTAGTAATGGTGCTTCCACCAATCGGATGACTCAAGGTCGGGGAGACGGCAACACTCTCGATAACGATGCAAACTTGGAATACGGACCCTGTGCTCCTCAGTGGTTAGCATGATATCAATGTGACCAGATGTGCTTGAAGTGGAGCACTGTTTAAAAGAAGCCTAATAACTGACATGGCTGCAGCGAAAAGATAAGCCAAATGAATGCGGACGGTTTTGCCAATTTGGTGGAGAGTTTTGACTCGAGCTCCTTGCTTTCCATTGAAACCAATTGGATGAACTTGAATAGGGGTATGTGAACAGTACTTTTCCCAAATCAGATATGAACAGTGTACTTCCGCTACCAAGTCCAATATGAATAATCTAGCAGCTGTACCGAGTCAAGTAAAAACCAAATATTTGTGGTAATGTTTGCTACTTTTGCAAGTAATTGTGCAGAACTAGCAATAGCATGTAACACTGAAGCACCAATGGCAGTGCTGTGGTGTGAACTTGTGGAGTTAAGGCCATAGCTTCTAAAACACCCAACACTAATCTGCTTTAGTGGCTGCAACACAAATTCAATATGTTAATGAACATTGGGTTATATGCATAGAAAAAATACCTTTTCTTGTTGATGACGATAGGGAGTAAACTAGAGCTACACCTTAGGACATGAGATGGGCAGCAGCACGTTGTAACCATGGCCTCCAAGATCGGGCATCAAGGCAAAGTTGCTAAACGTGCTTAAGCTTTAGTGCCATATAAATGTGCGATCATTAGGAAAGCGGCCACGCGAATACTGATCTCTACAAGATGGTATGCAGCCACCAGGTATATGGCAGTGGTATGGGAAATGGTCAAAGTAAAATACTATGGTGGCCCTTATTTTAACTTCCTGCCAATTATTAAATGTTCATAACAGACCCAATTCGATTCAAATAATTTCTGAAACACACTATTTGATTCATTAAAATAATTGTACATATTATGCTGGCCAAAATATTTTTAAAAGATTTAGAGATAAAAATTCATCTAACATTGGCTAGGGCAGCGTAAAACAGACGTGCCTTGTCATTCAAGCTTACATGAATCCTGCCATTGCTCAAGCCTAACAACAGTCTTGATCAGTTGAGAACTGGTTGAGAGTGGCAGCTGTATCGAAATAACTGGTTGCAGTTTTGGTAGCATGCTTCTCAGCATATGTGCACTCTGGAGTCTGCATTATTTTGGCACAGTGGAGGGTGCATGTGACATGGTGGTTAAACTGAAGGGCGAACCCCAGAGTCATTTAGAGATCCGCTTCTCTGATTGCATTATTGAATGTCAAAAGCTTCCTCAATAATGAGAATGTGCATCTACTGCATGAACTAAACAGCAAAAACTGGAAAGACATAACCTTGTACCAAGGATAGTTGCAGCTACTGGATTGCAACTTCTAGGTAAAATAGACATATGAACATCCTGAGAAATATCATAGATGAGTGAAGGATTTTGCTAGAGCAGAAAAATAAATTTTTAGGTGCGATCAATTGAACCGATGCGGTAGAAAGGCAAAAGCATATGCACCTTTCTGACTCTGTTTATGAGCAATGAGGAGCACATTGCAGACAATTACAACTTTCACTTCCCACTGTTGCTGCCCACAACATCCTATACACATAGTGCCATCTGCAGGCTAGTTTTGCTTTAAAACTAGGGGCAAAGCTGTCACAGTGCAGGGGATTTCCCTGTCCACTGTGACTAGTGGCTAGAGGCTTCAGGCACAGACTTTGCCTTTATGGCTACTTTTGCATTAGAAGAAAGCCCAAATCCGCTTACAGTAAATGAAAATGGCCACCCTGCCAGCCCCCCTTCAAAGTTGTGCAACAGTCCTGCAACCTGTCAAGTGGTCCGTTTTTGCACGCTTCTTTTTGATAGCTACAGAATGCTCTGGAGGCCCACTGTTGCATTGTTCAACTGTCCTGGAACATGTGATGATAGTTAACATGTGCAATATGTGTATTGGATATGATTATGAATATTTTGATCAAAAATTACCATTCTGTGCTATGCAGAGATTGTACAAACTGTTTCATAATAATTATAATTCATCATGAGGAAACATAAGTGCAGTAAATGGTCCACTCGTGGTGGCGACCCAAGTTGCACTCTAAGAAAGAGAAAGAGCCACTGTAGCGGAAGGCACTAGATAAATTCATACCCCAGGTTTTTAATGCAGGCTGATATCAAGACTAAAATTGCTTAGGAGGTTGAACATGCACATCATCTCTATCGAAACACTGCCGCCACAGCCTGAAATTATTCTATTTGTACTCTACTGGTAAAAACCCGTTTAAAATTAGGTGGTGTGGGCTGGGAATTATAACTTCTTTTTTTATTTTCTGGTTATTTCAAGCTGTTAACAAACTTGTATTTTAAAAACTACGAGAGATACATTTGTGTGGTCTGCGCATTGGATATTACAGTGAGGCAGAGATTATGAACATGACATCAACTTTTTGGTTTTAAAAAGCAACATGATATTGAGAAAGTGAAGGCCGTCAAAAGAAAAGGTGAGTCTCATTTTAAAATTTTCATCCATCATGTGGTTCGAATCATCGAACATACACATTTTACACCTTGTTGAGTTGGCCTTCTGACCGTTGCACATTCATAAAATAACATCTATTCCATCCTTTGTAGATCAAGTACATCGCCAGTTGAGTGTTTAATATAGAAGAATTTAGCAATGTTTTGGTGACATTACTATATGCATAATGACGTCATTATATAATCATGCAACATGGGAAAGCCAACTCAGTGAGCTTTGAAATATACATGTTTGGCATTCAATATTTCGAGCCACACTGCTGATTAAGAAAATTTAAAAATGAGCATCAACATTAAAAATGAGGCTCATTTTTGATGTTGATGCCTTTCAGATTGGCAATACAATATTGCCCCTTAAAATCATAAATAAAAGAACCAAAATTAATGGGCTAACAATCAAGCTCTATCAGGTAGACAATGTCTATTCTTGAAATAATGTTGTCGCTGTAAAGCCCAGTGCACAGACCACAAAGTAACTACAAGAGGCATGTATACAAGTTTGTAAAAAGATTTTAAAAAATCATCTGGTATTGCCCACTCTGGCTTACAACAATCTAGTGACCAGGCACACGAGTGGCAGCTCCACACACCAACATGCATAACTGCAACTGTTAACAGGATTAGACATTTTGTGATACGTAATAGCTAATTCCGAAAAATGATCAGCTGCCGCTTTAATGCAAAAAAGCAGGTTAGGCCAAACAACATGTAGCAAACACTATTATGCACACTACTGCAATGAATGCATTCCTAGCATGTATGCTATGTATTCCTAGGTGTACAGGTAAGCATATCTACTGCAATTTTTTAGACAGCAACTTATTGATATATTGGACTACTTTGTAATCCATTTCAAGTTTGATACATATATCCGAGCTCGACTGTGCTATATGTTTACCCAAAACCAAAAATTATGTTCGAAGTTTTCCAGCGAAAAGCCGCACATTTTATCTGTAAGAAATGTAGGTGCACAGACTTGCCAATGTAGATGCTCTCAGAGATCAGTCTTCATAGACTAAGCAGTCGTGTGATGCTTCACTGTTTGAAATTCCTGCGTTTCATCCTATATAACAAGCTTAAATTACGACACCTACATTTTCTTTAACGCTTCCAGAAAATGATACCCACTGGTGTTACTCCTTGCCATACTGGCCTTGCTTTGGTGACCAAGTTTAGGCTGTAATTCAGTGCAGTTTTGGAGATAAGCTCTCAATCCTGGCCCCCTTGAAACCTAATAAAGACTCCATCTGCTATGCTACCATTTGCAACTGCTCGAAATGGTGCACAATTGGCAGGGATGAAAAAGAAATAGGTTCGGAGTCTTCGGTGCTTTATGTACTCCAACAATTTAATACAGCAATTTATATTCAATTCAAATATTCCCAGGGCAGTATACGCATGATGTCGGCAGGATTTTGTGATTTTTGTCTTAGTGGAGTAAGGGAAGGGCGCACTCTTTTTTTTTGCCATTGGGATCGAAATAAACATTCCAGGAAGTTTCCTGTCATAGATGTCAATGAGAAAATACAGAACCACGAGTGGAGGAAGCGGCTTCGGAGGAAGAAAAGGGGGGGGGGGGGGGGGGCACGTGTTTTTTTGCACACCCCTGCTGAGTGATGTGATGCACATGAGCGGTTCATACTCTGCGTTCCTTTATTTAGATGGCACCACTAGGTTCACATTTCTTATTGCACATAATTTCACTTTCCGAGAAATTGTTGGCAATTCTGATGGCAGAAATGAGTGTTGCTGTATTTCAATTGGCTCTAAAAGTCTCTCATATATATTATTTTTGCAACTCTGCAGCAATAGCAACCACTGATAAAGAGCCTTTCACCTTCGTGAAAAGTGCACTGCGTTTAATGGTTTCAGGACGCTATATTAAATCTCTATTTGAGGATAAATTACTTGTGGCACACTAAAATAATTTCTCTTATTTCTGCTATCACTCTAATGGTACACTAAATCTCTGTTATGAACATACGTCCAATTTTTTTTACATTTTTGTACATTCATGTGGATGCCCGTATGAAACCAACTCTAAAAATTCCCAAAAAGGATTCACAGTATTACAAAATGAATGGATAAATAAATGAATTAATGAATAAATAAATAATATGAGCAGGTGTCCACAAATGCTGGCTATGATCTTTTGTATCTTAGAAAACAAAGCACCTCATGTCCAGCAGGAAGAAGCGTTTATATAAATAAAACATTTCAAAATAGCAAAGAACTGGCAGACATTTACAAAAATTTAAAACTAATTTAGAACCTGAAAGTCAAGGGTCCAAAATGCTTATCACCAATCTTCGTGGCGTGACATGGTCTATAGGGTCACGAAGAGTCGGACACGACTGAACGGAACGGAACGGAATCTTCGTGGCACAATTAACAGCATTCCATACATGATATTCTCAGTAGAAAAAGGCTGCTACCATGAAAGAAGTGGATGAATTTTTATATTGTAGTGAATTTTGAAAATTGTTTTACAGGTTAACGTGAATTACTTCTACAAATCAAGAGGAAAAAGGATATCGCAACACTGGCAATAACAGCCGACTACAGCTTTATTTCATTTTTTTACAGAAAGGCATTACAGTAAACGCTGTACTTCGTGCATAGCTTCCCATTCATCATCATCATCATCAGCCTGACTATACCCACTGCAGGGTGAACGCCTCTCCCATATTCCTCCAATTAACCCGATCCTGTGCTAGCTGCATCTACTTGACCCCTCCGACCTTCTTAACCTCATCCGCCCACATAACTTTCTGTTGACCCCTGCTACGCTTTCCTTCCCTTGGAATCCAGTTTGTTACCCTAAGCGACCATCGGTTATCCTGTCTTCGCACTACATGTTCTGCCCATGCCCATTTCTTCTCCTCCATTTTCACTAAATTTTCAGTGGCTTGAGTTACTTCTCTGACCCACTCTGCACGTTTCCTATATCTTAATGTTACCCCTACCATTTTTCGCTAAGCTTTCTAATGGTCAAGGAGAAACCTGTGTAACAGACACCGACACACATAACAGTGTTACGATTCCTCTCTCCAGTGTGCCACAACACTAGCTTTTCTCATAAATACTTCTCCTTCCCTAATCTATCAAGGACAAATTTATTCCTCTCTTATGCATGCTGTGGGCAAGATGGTTGCACAAAAATAATAAGGTCTCCCAAGATTCGTATAAAAAATTGCGCTTCAAAATTTCAGGAAATTGGGAAGAAGTTAATGACAATGTAGATGGCATCAAGTTTCTGGCAGCCTTTAAGTACAGTTGTGAATAGAAAAAGAGGTGCTACCAATTGTCTGGCTAAGAACAGTTAGTTCCAATGAGGTTTGCAACAAAAAGAAGGCAATTCTAAAGTGCTTATTCTAAACCTATTCAAAGGCTGCCTTGCAATGGGCAGAAGTGCTGCTGTGTAGGGATTATAAGAATGAGAAGTTTACTAACACAGCCCATCTGTACTTCTGTAAGCCACTTCTATGGTCCTACCATTTTGACAAAGGTGGAGTTACATAAGTGACAGTACTGGAATATTCACAGAAAATAGAGCAAGGACAGTATAAACTAGTTTGTATAGTTCATGGCTTTTCCTGTTGGCAGGTGACATCCATCAGTAGTTGTTATTGGAGACAAGCTGCCTTTTATCCTAGGCACTTTGGCATTGGTAATCCTATCAACAGACTTCTTTGTGCGCACTTTAAGTACAGAGATAATATTTTTATACCTTATTTGATGTCATAATATTGTTTGTGTAAGCACTGATGTTTACTTTACCCATCAATGCCAGAATTTAGGTAGCTGCTTACATCATTACTTTTCTATTGCAATCTTTCTTCGCCAGTCTATATCCAGTGGGTAATTTACATTCTTGCATGCACTGTGCTGCTCTTGATTTGGAATACAGTTAAATCTAGTTACAAGGGACACTTTAAGACACTCGGTTATAAGAAACATTTGAAAATGGTTTGGTTGGTTTTCCTATGTCTGCCATGTTAGCAACATTGCATACAAGAGACACTCGGTTACTAAGCACAACTTTTTCAGATCCTTGGAGTAAATTCTTCACTATTTAGAAGAGACACAACCCAGGTGTGCTCATGCAATGCAGCTGAAGCGTACCAACTCGTACATGATGCACTTCAGATTCCCTCAGCTAAATTCTGTTCCATATAAGTATCCTTTTTGTTGTATATGTCAGGAACCGAGGAGTGCTTCCCCTTGATTGGAAAGTCAAAACGACCTCGCTGTTTCAGCCACTAGAATCGCATTACTGTCACCTAAGGAGCAAATCAAAATACATGAATGACATCCAGCATTTTTAACTAGTCGCTGTTAAAATTTAATTACAAGATGAAAGCTCACAATCCCGATGTCTTTCTCTTTGTGAACGATGCTTCTTGCAGTACCGAAATTCTCATGCTCAAAGCCACCAGTTATTTTTCACTCCAAACCCTACCTTCAACCAACAGACAAAGGTATTAATGCACTCTGTCAAGTTGCTGTACAAAACAAGGTTGGTAGATCGCCTGTTGCTCGACAGGAAGCAAGACTGTACAATAGTAAATGATGCGAAGTTCGCTGTTCAGGCGATTTCAGGTGTCTAGAATGGCCTGAGAAATGAAGAAATGAGAACCGTTTCAGACAAGCAGGCTTTAAATGTGGTGACATGATGTAAGAGGGCCCATATATGGATACTGTGGAAAGCTTCCTTGAAGATGAAGCTTGGGCGAGCATCCAAGAGACTGCTGAGGTACCAGAATCTTTTGAGGAATTCGTATCTGCAGATGTGGATCTTGTGTGCTCCCGAAGAGCTTACAGACTGTGCAATTCTCGCGCAAGTAAATGGCACATGTTCCACAGAGGATGACTATGAGGACATTTCGGAGGAAAAGTATCAGCATCTGAGTGACGAGCATGTAAGAGTGCTTCGAAGGTATTAGAGCAACAGGAAGGCTTGCAAAGTGCTTTACCTCCAGAATTTGGGAAGGAATACACTCTGCAGTCACAAAAATACATACTAGTATGAATAACTTCTTTAAGCTTTCCTGAACAATTTCCTGTTAATGTGCGTGAATGCATTTATATGCCGAGGTGCAGTAAACTGATCAACACAGTGCTTTTAGAATTTTTGGTTACAAGAAACCTTGCTTACAAGAGATCTTTTTCGGGTCCCTTGAGTGTCTCTTGTAACGAGGTTTTACTTATGGAATCCTGCCACTGCTATCGTATTACCATGCATGCCCTTTTTAGTCAGGTTCCTATATGCATGAAACAATGTGCACCATCCTTGTTTGCCGCCATATTGTTGACGAGCACGTGAAGAAAAAACAAAACAAGCACACAACTGAATAAATATGTACATAAATTTAAAAACTGTGGTGTATACGCCCAGAAACATATTGGGCCTGTTTGAAATGCTGATCTATTAACACCAGTTTAATCATAAAATGTGCAGAAAAATGTTTATAAGCCTTACGTTTTTTTCTTTGTTTCCCACACTGCATAGCCTTCATTGCTATGTGGTGTAATCACCGCAATCACTGTAATCACTGCAATGACTCGGTGGTTACGACATTTGGCTGCTGAATCCAAAGACACAGGTTCAATCCTGGGTGCAGCGGTTGCTTTTTGACAGCGGTGGAAAGCAAGGCACCTGTGTACTGCATGTTAAAATTCTGAAGCGCTCCACTCCGGCATTCCTTGTAGCCTGAGTCGATTTAAGATTCTCAATCATATAAATCAAACCAAACCAGCTTTGTCTGGGTTATGGCTGGTTTATGTGGCTTAGCATCCCAAAGAAACTCGGGCTATGAGGGACGTTGCAGTGGAGGGCCCTAGACAATTTCGACCATGTGATGATTTGCAGCGAGAGCTACATTGGCCACAGTCTCGCTTTGTCATGCCTGTCCGGGCCTGCCCGAAGAGCGAAGAAAAAAAAAAGGAAGAAATAGTAGTAGTCGTGGGAGGCATTAGCTGGCAGCTGAAATGGTCGAGCACTAACTGGACATAGGGCTTCCAGGCATTACGTTTGGCAGGAGCTGCCAACTCGAGCCTCTCCTTTCATATGGGAGGGTGATATCAGAATCAGCCTGCCAAGACGCTCGCATTCATGTTCTCTCTAGGCCAGGCAGGCACATTCATACAGCTTGGTTAAAGCGGGGCTTTAAATGTTGGCTGGTAGCTTACGCTATTGAGTCATCGCGAAGGTGGGAGTGAAAAGAGAGAAAGAGGTGCCGTAGTGGAGGGCTTCGGACCACCGCGCAAGAGATGCTTTTGCCTCATCGCACTTCAGTGGTCAAAAGTGCCCCCTATGGCATAAATAAAGCTGAAACCATAGAGTAAACTACTATGAGCAAAAGCCACATTTTTACTTTCAAGCCGAACTTATGTTTAGCCATGCAGATAGCTCTCGCGTAACTCCAGGTTTAACCACAAGCTAAACCAAAGCTAATTTTTTTTTAATGTGCAATGACATCGCACAGAGCATGAGTGTCTTGCATTTTGCATCCATAAAAATGTGGCCTTTGCAGATGGAATCAATTCCAGGTTGCCCAGCTCAACACTTGAGCTGGGCCGCCATGGCAGGATCGGTGGAAAGAAACGGTTCCCCG
This sequence comes from Amblyomma maculatum, assembly GCF_055883805.1. Taxonomy (NCBI): domain Eukaryota; kingdom Metazoa; phylum Arthropoda; class Arachnida; order Ixodida; family Ixodidae; genus Amblyomma; species Amblyomma maculatum. The sequence goes on from NC_139344.1 coordinate 188,712,380, forward strand.
CCGAGTTGAGCTTTTCTTTCGTAGCAATTCAGTGTATCTCCCATACTGCCCCAAGATAAATCAGGCTGAGCAGTTTTGGATTCTTAGTGCAGGAATGCATTTATATACATCCACATTTACACTTTCCTGAGTCAACATATTATTGTTCATCCGTATATGTGTGAGACCGAGCTCACCCTAACAGGAATAAAGAGCATTCATGTCTCCATAAGTGTATGTGGCATCTATAGAACATACTGCATATATGCAAGAATGTGTGAGAGGATACAGTATCCATGCTTTATTTAGGGGAGATTGAAAGCAGATGTAAAAGAGGAAGAAATAATAAAATTAAATGCAGATGAAGGCCTTGATAGAATGCATTGGCTTCTATGAGAGCTCCCATAGGAAAAAAGCAGAGAAAAGTTTAGTTTTAACGCACAGTGCTTAACGTTCTAAAGCAACGCAGGCTATGAGGACGCAAAAGCAGAGAAAAGGCATAGTAATCAGTCATGTCAGCAGTTTTTCTGAGCACACTGGAAGGCAAAGAAGATAAGCATATATTTTTCAAGTGGGCTTGTAAGAAGACAGAGAAGAAGAAATAACAGACTGAGGAGGAGGAGGAGATTGCTTTGACAGGGGCTTCCTTAGGAGCTCTCATGAGCAGAATGCCGCACTTTGCTGGAGGTGAAATGCAACACATCTGTGCAATGTCGCCACACGTTACAGAACTTCAGGCAGCCGAAATTATTCAAGATCCCCCCACAATGGTGCCACTTCCTCTCCTCCTCCTTTCACTCCCTCCTTCATCGTTTCCCTCATGGCATGGCTAAGGATGCCCATTGAGAAGTGAAACAATTACTTAATCTTTCCTCTCCTCAAAACCCATTTTCTTCATAAAGACTGCAAAATTGTCAACGCATCCATTTTCTCAACACCATTAAATGCATTCCTCAATGAAGGAGCTTATTATGGTACTTTCAGAGATATGACTACTAGTTTCAATGCCCTTAGTGAGAGGCCTGTTCGAGGTGTCCCAGAGTACAATCACATCCAAAAATAGGTCTTTATTTTGTATATTAGCATGTGAACATATAAAATTCAATTGAATAAAATTCACTGTTCTGCTAACCTTAACAGGTAATCAAAATGAGCATTTCATGAAGAATATGTACTATATGTGCTACGCCTAGTTATTTATGTGCAGATTCTTTACATAATACATCACAAATAACACTGTAGAGGAATTCAATAGCTTTTACCTCAGGTAAAGCAGAACTTTTCAACATTTGGATTCATTTCTCAAGTAAACCACCAAGACTTTTGAAAACATGGTTAGAAATTCCTGGCTGCAGTTCTACAGCACTTGCCTTTGTTCGGCTAGTTAAAGCGCACTGACACAGTTCATTTCGGCTGCTGCCGGGAGAAGTGCCAAAGTGGTCTGGCTTCTGCTTGTCATCGGATACAGTCAGTCTGTTATCCCTTGCGACCGTTACTGGCTATTGAGAACTTTGGAGTGCTAAACTTAAAAGGTTCATGCAGCTCGACACAGTCAAATGAGGTCGTTACAAATAATAAGTGATATTTTAGCAACGAAAGGTAGCAAACAAAATACGAGACTGCAGCTGCACACAAATGCTCCCTTGGTCTACCAACATGGCAGGCTCAATCCAAAACAAGAGTAATGCGTTTGATGTGGAAACAATTTTTTATTTGAAAATTTAAAAAATTTGCTGGCGAATTGTGTGCCTCGCTATTCCTGACATAAAACAGAAACAGCTCTCCCGAACAGCATGACAATGTTGGCTACATACCAAAATTGTGAGCATCTAGTATATAAGCATGAAAGCCTGTATTGTCTTATTTTGGCCAACTGTACACGTAGCACACCAGTAGATACATTTAAATTAAAAACAACTGTACAGCATCTGAAAATCATGAATTAAATAGCATTGGCAATTTTTACTGAGAAAAAAAAAAGAATAATGATCTGCCCAACTGTCCTAATTTTCAATGTCAGTATTCCAATACAGGCTCTGGAACAGTGTTCTTAAATTAGTAGCATGTATGGCAGTTGATACATGCAGCAGTCTGTTGCCAGTTGGTATGTACGCACCTGAAAGTATGAGAGAGGTTTAGTCAAATCACCCAAAGGTCAATAACATAAATATCAGCCTTCACCTAACCTGGCCACTGCAGCCACAAATCCAATCCGAGACCAAGATGTTGACACACAGTGTTGTAACAAGTGTAAAAACACGAAAAGCGAGAGACAACTTGATTTTAAGGCACAATGCACATTTTGAGAAACACTACTCACAGATCATATACGCAACTCCAGTTTAACCTTTGCTTCCTTTCACTCAAGCCAAAAAAAAAAATTTGAAATCATGATGGTTCCTCATGACATAATGAATCTTTTTGGGCACAGATGTTTTTCCCACCTGCCAGAGCTTCGTCCGACATAAAAAATGAACTCCAACTTTTAAGATGAAAGCCTTTAATGGCTCATACTCGTGGCCCTGGAAGTGTTACACTTCTTTGAGAGATCCCGTGGGATACCGTGAGATTGTGACGTCATTGGCCAATCTATCATGAGGAAGATAGTTAAAAATAAATAAATAAACCCTGCCTTCACCGGGAATCGAACCTCCATCCCTTGGATCACTAGCAGAGCACTTCAACCAAGTGTGCCATGCACAGGATCGTGAAATGCGCATCATAATTTTCCTTGTCTACCGTGAGAATGATAGCAGCGGGATTCCGCAAGCCTTTCCTTTCCTGTAAACCAATTATAGAACGCCGGTGAACTTTGACGCGGTCAACGAAATGCTGGTTGTGTTCGACAAGGGGCGTGCGATGAACCGTGTGCACCAGCAACGCTCAGGCTTTCGCATTTTTGCAGTGTAGATTCCACAGTGCTCTTGGATTTTTTTCATGAGATTATGCACATCACTGCTAGTTGCACACATTAGATTGTTTATGTTAACATGATTTCTATTAAAGCTTGGTGTATATTATACGCCATCTTAATACTTCGTAAAAAACCAACTTTGTCTACAGTGAATCTGCAGTCCAATTCAGAAAAAGGATATTTCCAAGGAATAATGCCATTGAGCCTTTACAATTTGCACTGAACTCGCAAGGCATTCATTTCACCAAAAAGAAGTGTCATAAGCAACAGCTGTGCTATGAAAGCAGGAGCAGTACTATTTCCTTTTATACAAACATGTACAACTGGCCCAAAAAGAGCCTAGATAGGAGTTCTGTCATACAAATAAGGGTTCGATTTCGGGCTTTGTGTTTTCATTTTTTGAGAGCTCAGTGAACTTTTCTGTTGTCTACTTCAAGAACTAATTTTCATTTCTTTTTCCCGGCGAATATTTTTACCTGGGAAAAAGCCCCCGTGATGGCTCTGATAAGGTGATGACAGCCTATGAGCAGAAGACGATAATTTATCAGACAAACCTTCACAACGTAATGGGGCATCTCAGTCTGCACCTGGAATTTATTTCAAGTAACAGAGCAATGCCTCAAAATGCACACATGCATACTTAATTCAATGACCAGAGGTCAATTTACAGGGACAGCATAATCAGATGCCCTCCCAACTGGCAAGAAACTATATATATATAAAAGAACTGGCACAAAACCATTTTTTTTTTTAATGAAAAAAGATAAAGTTCCTAGACTTTGGAGTTCTTTAATGTATAACTGTAGCATTACAGTGGAATCTTGTTGATATGATTCTCACGAGCGCTGAAAATTAAAACGTATTATCCGAAAATTGCATCATCCAAAGCAGGCCCCAAAAGGTCATGAATGAAACATACTTGGCACAGAACTTCCTTTAACTACTGCGCTTTGAATAATCTGTCAGTTTGCTCTGGACTTTTTTTTCTCAATGTCCAGAAGCAAGCTTTTTTGAGTCTTAGTTTCAACCTTAAGAGAACTTGCGGTTGAGCTAGTTGGTTATAGTGCATTCTTAAATATTTAAAGGTGCAAAAACACCGGCTGAATAGAGAGAAGACGAAGAGCTTCATTTCATCGTCTTCCCTGTGTTCATTCTGTGTTTTTGCACCTTTAAATACTTAAAAACGCAGTTTCGTAACGTTTCAGAGCCACTAAGAGCGTCTAAAACTTGGCGCTCTGCCAACTTCACTGAGAGCATCACCCCTGCAGAATGCAAAATCTAGTCAAAAGATAAACACCGGTGATACTATCAGCTGGCATGCTGCCAAGGGCTGTGCTGTGCAGACCTCAACAATGATGGCATGAAATTGAGAAATGTGCTGTGAAAAGCTATAAATGTTATAAAAAATAAAAAATAAGAGTAAATTTTCAAATGATTATTAGTATCATGCCAATGATGCTTCTGTTATAGATCACATGGAAGACTGTCTTGCTTATTTCAACGCAATGATGCCTGTTCCCTCTGGAATATGTTCAAAATTTTGTGCCACTGCTGCATAAACAAATTCGTACCTAGTAAGTAAAATAATGTTCACAAGCATACACCACAGACGACATACAATGAATGCAAGGTCAAAAGGTTAAAGAGAACGCATGCTGAATATAATAATATAAGAAATACAGAATATTCTCAAAAAGAAGCTGTATGCAGCAGAAGATTATTATTATAATACTTTGCTGCTTAACTTTATCAAAAGGGACCCTGGCAAACTCCGGAAGCACATGAAAGGAAAGAGAAACTGGTGTCGCAAATAATCACTGATGGCATGCTGATAAATAATGCAGGGGTGGGATGGCCAAAACAGGTTTCGAAGCAGCTCTTGGAGCAGGAAAATATGAGCTTGGGAGCAGCTATGGAGCAGAGATGTAATAATTTTGTAGAAGGAATATCAGCATTTTGGAGCAACTTGAGAGCATGCGGTCAAGTCTAAGAATTGTAGAGGCCTTTACTACCTTCTTCGCAATGCAATGCAACAGAAGGGGTACTTAATTACAAATGGTGCTGTTGTGTTTTCTGGATATTCCACTGCATGAACAGTGGACAGCACGTGACCAGTGCACAATTTCAGTGTACTGGAAGAAGTATAGACCCACATAGATACAAGCGAGGAGAACATGCACAGATGTTAGAACGCGTGACGCCATTCCTAAATAAAAATAAAAAACCAGCGATGCGCAAAGCATCGTTTGAAACAGCACGACTGACTGAAGCTGCTGATTGCAGCTTCAGTCAGTCGAAACTATGCCACTGAGCTGTACTTCAGATGTGGGGGCCTATGTAGTGCCCCTCGCGCCGCGCTCTTATCGCAAACTGCGGCACACCGCTGGACAAAGAAGAAGAGGTTGGCACTAGGCGCCTCAGCGTGAGCAGTGCAATAGAAAAAAAAAAACAGTTCGAACCCGAACGCTGTTGGAGCTGGTTATTCCTGGCCTTAGTTCTGACATATTTGGTGACTTGGCACAAATCACGCAACTCCGCCCACCTACATGATTCCGCTGCTTCTTCCGCCATTCCTACAGCTGGCGACCTGCCCCAGGACGCTCGGTATAATGGCGCTTCGTTGGCCGCATTTCAACCAGTCAATCTGCCACCATTTTGGCCCAACAGCCCTCGTGCCTGGCTACACCAGGTTGAGGTGCATTTCCACTTGCGGCATATTATCAGCCAGGTGACCAAGTTCCTCCATCTCGTGTCCTCCGTACCTCCTGAAGTCGCCAAGGAATTAGCGGACGTTATCGCCTCGCCGGACGCGGCCCAACCTTTTGACACGCTGAAAGCGGCTCTCGTTGACCGCAAATCAGCGTCCGAGCGTAGCTGACTCCAGCAGCTTCTCACTGCTACAGAACTCGGTGATAGCCATCCTTTGCAGCTCCTTTGTCGCATGCGACAGCTGCTTTTGGAGACTCCCCCTCAGGGCCGGAGAGTTTACTGCGTGAGTTGTTTCTCCAGCGGCTTCCCCCAGAACATGGTCTTTGTCCTCGTGGCTGCGGGTGAAGTCACTCTGGACAAGCTCGCCGAACTCACGGACTGTGTTGCGGAGTACTCAAGGCACACCAGCGTCAGCGTTGTGACCGCTCCGCCTTCCACTACTACCTCTTGTGAGCATAAAAGAGCGACTGAATGGTTTAGCCAGGCGGCTTGATGACCTCGTGCCCCTGCCACCATCTCTGCCGAGGTTCCAGTCCCGCTGCCCCTCCCAGGCACCGTCGCCCTCGTCGGAACTCAAACCGTCCGAAGCGTGGCAAGACTCCTCTTCCTCCTCGGCTGTGTGCTGGTACTAGCGTATTTTCGGCAGCTCTGCCCGCAAGTGCACCCACCTGTGCTCCTGGTCGGGAAATGCTGTGACCGGCCAGTGACGGCAGCAAGTGGCACTGGTGGACGGACATGCCGCCTATTTTATGTTTCGGACAAAATCATTGGTACTCGCTTCCTCACTTACACGGAAGCACAGGTCAGTGTAATACAAGCAGCTTGGGCAGATCGCTGTCACAACGAACTGACCTCCTCGCTCCAAGCAATAAACAACTCCCCAATCCGCACATATGGCCAACGGTCTCTAACAAATAACCTCGGATTGTGACGGACGTTCCGCTGAATTTTCATCATTGCCGATGTCTCGCAAGCTGTTCTAAGTGCCGATTTCCTCAGTTTCTTCAAACTCACTGTTGATATGCAGGCCCATCACCTCATCGATCTCAGCATGAAACTCTCCATCAATGGCAAACTCTCCACCTTTTCGGCGACAAGTCTTGGAACTCACATCCCTGCTTCGCCGTACAAAAAAAATCTTTGCAGATTTTCCCAACATCACGAAGCCGCACACCAGAGAGTCACCGGTGAAGCACTCTATCACCCACCACATCGTGACCTCTGGACCACCTGTGTTTGCTCGCCCTCGCCGCCTGTCTGGAGAACACCTTGCTGTCGCTTGCCATGAGTTTCAACACATCCTTGAACTCGGCATTGTGTGCAGAGTTCAAGGATGTGCTCAAGGATGAGTTCAAGGAGCAACTGGACATCGCCACTCCATATGATGCCAAAGAAAGATCCGTTTGACTGGAGGCCATGTGGAGATTACTGTGCCCTCAATGCTCACACTTTACCATACCCTTTACCATACCGCTATCTACTTCCTCACATATAGGACTTCTTATCAAATTTGGGTGGTTGCACGATTTTCTCTAAGATTGACTTAGTGAAGGCTTACCATCAAATTCCGGTGAAGCCCGCTGATATTCTGAAGATGGCCATTACTACACCATTTGGCTGCTTTGAGTATGTGAGGATGCCTTTTGGCTTGCGCAACTCTGCACAGACTTTTCAGCTAACTATAAATGAGGTTACTCAAGAGCTCGACTTCGTTTTCGCTTACATTGATGATATCCTCGTTGCAAACTTCTCCGAGGATGAGCATGCAGCTCACCTGCGCGCCCTTTTCCAACGCCTTAATGAATACAGCCTCGCTATTAATCTGGACAAGTGCCTTTTCAGCATCGCTACAATTGAGTTTCTAGGCCATCTTGTCACTCCACAAGGTATCCGGCCTCTCGATAGCAAAGTGAAGGACGTTCAAGATTTTCCACACCCTACATCACTTAAGAAGCTCAAAAAATTCTTGGGCCTTCTGAACTTTCACCGCTGCTTTCTCCCCAAGTGTGCCAATTTCCTCAAGCCTCTAACCGACCTTTTGGCTACCAAAAAAGATTCAGCTGCGCCACTTGAGTGGACTGACGACACTGCAGCTGCATTCGCTACTGTGAAGAAGGCGCTCGCAGATGCCACTTTGCTAATACAGCCCGTTCCTGATGCTCCCCTGCGTCTTGACACTGATACATTTAGCATTGCAGTCGGCACAGTACTTGAGCAGCACATCTCTAGCTGGCAGCCTCTCGGTTTTTTTTTCTCACAAAAGCTAAAGCCACCAGAGGCTAAATACAGCACCTTCGGTCGAGAACTGCTTGCAGTGTACCTCACCATCAAGCCTTTCCGCCACTTCCTGGAGGGTCGGGACTTTCACGTTGTCACAGACCATAAGCCCTTGACGTTTTCCTTCCAACGGAATCACAGCACCTACACTGAATCCAAGATCTGCCAACTGTCCTTTATCTCAGATTTTACAGTGGATCTCCATCACGTTCATGGACCAGAAAACGCTGCTGCTGATGCACTTTCCCGTGCCGGTACCATGACGTCCGACTCATCAGTGGGCATGGAGGAGTTAACAGCCGCACAGTGCAATGACCCACAGCTGCATTGCCTTTGTTCCTCGTCCACGTCCCTGTCCTTCGCAGAATGTCTGCTGCCGTTTTCCTCCACGTTGATTACGTGTGAGACATCCACTGGTGTTTCGCGCCCCTACATTTATTTGGCTTTCCGTCGTGCCATATTTGACAAATTGCACCAAATGAGCCACCCTGCTATTTATGCCACACAGAAGCTAGTTACATCGTGCTTCCTTTGGCTGAGCATGAACGCCGATGTCCGTTGCTGGGCACGAACCTGCCTTCAATGTCAGCGCATGAAAGTTACATACCGTCACGCCTGCCTCCCCTTTTCGGTCTCTCGATGCGAAGTTCTCCCACATCCACATAGACATTGCTGGACCTCTTCAGTCATCATGTGGGGCCTCGTACCTGCTCACATGTGTGAATCGTTTCACCCACTGGCCCGAGGTTATATCCATTTCTGACACTACGGCAGAGACAGCTGCTGCGGCCTTCATGGCCGGCTGGGTGTCTCGTTTCGGCTGCCCGTCTGTCGTCACCACAGACCGCGGCCGGCAGTTTCAGTCGGCCCTGTTTGCTGCCTTTGCCAACATCCTGGGCGTTTACCACATTAATACGAGTGCCTACCATCCTTCGACAAATGGCATGGTCATACCTCGATGCAACTCCCCTGCAAGCAGTCCAAATGAACCTCTATGAGCTCGCCTATAAGTGGAACAACAAACGTCCGACGCCTGAGTTACATGGGGCTGGACCACATTCCTAGTCCAAAATAATGAGGGTCGAATTGATGAACTAACAAGAGTTTATAAATCTTGTGTGATGCAGTCGCAGTGAAGCAGCCACAGGGGTGCATACGAGTATGAGCTTTATCCATTCCGCAATGTCCCCAGATGTGTTCCACAGATGCCGCATCTCTCGTGGTACAGAGATAAAAAATGATTGCGGCACTGGTACCTGTTTGCCTTATTCCCCATTCATCGCCACTCGTTGATTATGGCCCGACATTATGACGTACCGTGCTGCACCACTTCTTATCAGCTGGTGCCATCACGCAAGCTCTTGATGCTGCCAAAGCATCATTCTCTTGCCTAACTAGCATTACTGCACATGCCAATTCCATGAAAGGTGAGCCAATTAAATGTTGTGACAGCTGTGAATTGCTGCAGCCAGTAAATGCCATTTGAAATCTGCGATGGCTGGCCATGAGTTCAGACATACAAGAAGCCCCATAAATTTTAACTATTCACATTGATCGAATGTATACAATAAGTGGGATGCGAATGAAATAGAAATCACTGCCGCAAAAGATTTGGAATGTTTGAACACCCTGAAAATTTCAACAAACAATTGTTCCACGTTTGCCTGTCCTTTCTGGCACAAGCTGGCACAATTTCGGTTAATTTATTGCTTTTGGCACAGCACAGCCGAGGAAACCGTATTTGTATTAAAATGGTGCAATTGGCACAGCTGTCCCACCTATGCTAATGAGAAACATAGCATAACACTTTAATGAATACTTTCAAAATTTATTTTCAGTGTCAAATGTTTGCATTACTAGGTTTCCAGAGAAGTGGGTATTTGATGGTGGCTTTATTTTTCATAGTGGCATTGTGAACATGCTCGTAAATCAGTGAAAACCAAAACTTCTTATTAGCCCTGACGAAATCCCATAACAATCCTACCGACTCTTTGAGCACATTGTGGCAACCTGCATCAAAGAATCCTTGGCAGAAAACAATGTGCTCACAGGGTTTCAGCATGACTTCAAGAAGGGTTATTCAACATAACATAGCTGATATCAGTGATTCATGCTTTATCATTATTCCTTAATCATTTTGGCCAAATGGATGCAATATTTTTAAATTTCATTAAAGCATCTGACAAGGCTCCACATGAAAATTTAATACTCAACAAACTGACTGGCGTGCCTGACATTTTTGCAAACTGGGCCATTGCTTGCCTGCATATGTAGTATGAGATCCCCACAATAAGACAAATATCAAGTGCCTTAAAAAAGCACTACAAAGAAAAGCAGTTAGGTTTACATTTATTAACTTCTCAAGGCTGGATTCCTATGCTAGAAAATTCCATGCCTACTCTTAAATCACACTGGAAACAGCAGAGGCTTGAATTCCTTTCTCCTCTGTTTAACAAGCTCACAATAAACCAGTCACCTTATAGTACAATGCCTGCAATAGCACGACACACAAAACTTCATCACCTCAACTCATTGTTGCCGCTATACTCAAACTGACATGTTTAAATGTTTCTTTTTTCCACGGTCAAAATAATACTAGAACGATGGTTTGCAGACAGCTACACAGTGTGACTAAGAATTCTATAGCTATGTATTGCTTGTCCCTGATTTGTTGGTCACTGTTTCTATGCATTCTATTATTCCACTGCTTGGACTCGCGTGCCTGCAAAGTGTAATGAATAAATAAAAATTACGAGGGACACTTAAGCTCTCCCGTTATGAGTACTAACATAATACTGTTAATGGCTACCATCTGCAGCTCCACTTGCAGTTCCTCGTTAATGTACATGTAGTTTCCGCTGGCTTAATTACCAATCCCTTAACTTGTGCCTCTAATATCTCACACATCCTTATTAGCATACAGTCCTAAACTACCACATTATCCAGCTAGCTGTCGTAAGCAACCACCCAACACAGATACAAAGCTCCACTTTAACCAAGCCATATAAACGTGCCTGCATGGCCTAGGAATGGTGTGTTTGACTCAGATCCCAAGAGCACTGGAAGGTGTATCCCTTACCAACCCTCCCATCCTAAATGAACAACCAAAACTGGTAGCTCCTCGCAGCTTTGTGAGAGTATGCCTTGCTGGCTGCCAACTATCACCTGCCAGAACCATGCCTCTGATTTTTAGCTTACAACGCTGATGCTGGATTTTATGCAGAACAGGGCCCTTAATGCTGTCATATTAAAATATATTACTGCTTACAAAACTTTGGTTATTTATTATCTTTTAAAAGAGATATAAACTTGCAAGCATTTCTTCGGGGGTCCTTGTTTAGATGACGAGACATAATATGTTTGGCAGCATTCAGCCTTTTTTCAATACTTAAAGAAGAGAGGTGGTCATTAAATAAAAGATTACAAAGATTTATGCCAGTTCTGGCAGCTAGTGGCAAGTATTGGACATTAGCATTCAACTTGTGGAGCAAGAATTCTCCCCTGCCCTCAATACATCGACACAAGACACAAAGAGAATTAACTTACCAATGGTGCAATATGAAAAATGCAGTGTGATCTATTTATAAGAGGGTAGTTGGATGCCTGTGCCAAGATGCAGCGCAGCCTCCTTCCAAAGCTGAGCCAGAATTTCTGCATTAATAAGATATGAACATATGCATAAACAAATTAGTAAATATGAATAACTAGCATGCACCCTTCAGAAGGCAGCAATTCTAATTGGATTAGGCTTGTTGAGCGTCAAATGAGTAAAAAAAAAAAAGTATGGGAGGAAGTATCTGGTAGTGGTTTGCAAGGCTTAATGACCTGAAGCCGATACATAGGTAAGGGTGTGCGAATATTTGAAATTTCAATATGAATTGAATATGTTTGTTATTCGATACATATTCGAAACAACTAATGTACGGTAATTTCCAAATATTAAAAAATTACTGAATACATTCATAAATTTAGAATTCATGGCAGTTTCACCCTACTGCGTACTTCCCCAGAATGCTTGACCGTGTGGATTGTGCAGTGAAGCATCCTCAAAACGCTTCGGAGCCGTTTTGTGATGTGGGACCACTGCTACTGCATCGCACTACGGAATGAGTAGTATAGGCTTTCGACCGTGGACGCAAAGCGAAAACCTCGATGAAACCAGAAAAAGTATTGTTCTTGCTTGAATATCATTTCAAATGCAGACAACCATTATGCAGGTTTTAATTACATCAAATTACTTTGATGCAAACGGTTATCGGCAAGTTTTTTTCAGGGCCATTTGACAATTTGAGTCTTAGGTTAATTCGAACATTTTTTCTGATCCCTCGAAGGCCTAATTAACTAGAGTTTAATGTATACAGCAGTGATATGGCAGCTTCACTCGGTTTAATATGCAGATCCATCCTTGTACAATAAACTGGTATACGGTATCCTATTTAGGATTTCAGTTGGGTAAACACTTTTGTGCAATTAATTTGTTTTGTTTGCGAATACCATAAGCATTATAAAGTAAACAAGACTAACAATGTTTGCTACTTTTTTAATTTTCTATTTTTTTTTTTTTCACTGAACAGATATTTGAAAGAATTTTTTCCCTCACATTCAAGTCCGAAAACTTTAATATTTGCACAGCCAAAGGTAGATGCCATAATGAATTAATTCCGACTAACTGAGGCTCTTTATTTAGAGTGCACTTTTTACAATTCAATCGTCTCCATCTAAATGTAGCTGCCATGACTAAAATCTTGCAGCCTTAGGATCCTCAGACAAAAACAAAGCCACTGAGCCATTGTAGTGGGTCAGATGGAGAATATACCTTGTTTACATTTGTAAAACTGTGGATTTCATGCAACTTTTGAGCACATCCACACAGTAGGCACATGCTTACATGCATGCAAAAAGTTGGCAGCGACTTAGCTCGGTTATGCCAGGATATACGTAGTGTTAGCTAAGGTTCAGCTCGTCATTGTTAGCTTTCCCAGCACATTTAGCCTTCTTATGTTCATTCTTTGTATGCTCAACCACAAATTGCTAGGCAACTGCTTCAGGATCCTATGAGTTAAGTTTCTCCACTCTTCTGCGCCGCTGAGCAGCAATTTCGCTCTCCTTCTCCATGGCTATACCACACTGGCAAACGCCCCGCTATATATATGCCCCCACTGATACCTCTGCGCATGCGGAGCGCTCTCAAGTGGCTCCAGCGCAGCATCAGATTTGGCTACTACGGAACGGAGGCGCACAGCTGGGCACGCGCCGGTGCCAATGTGTCTGCCGTGGCTAAGACGTCACTCCTCTGAAATGCGCAGACCGGCGAGGTGCGCGTGCGGCGGCTGCGTGCCGTGTGACGTCACTACTACTCGCGCGAGTGCAGTACAGCTCTCCAGGAGCCACGCAAAACTGCTCAACCTCAGGCAGTGCAGCTAACGCTACAAAAAGTTAGTATGGAGTTGTATGATGCATAAGCAACTATGGCTACCATGTGCCAAACACAAGGTTAAATGGTATGTTATGTTAAATGCCTAGATGTTATGACAATTATATTTCACTGAAAACATTGACTTTCTTCAGAAACGTAAAGACACGAGAAAAATCGACGCTTGTTCACCTAAAAGCAATGCTGGATGAAATGGGATGGGTTCATTGTAAAGTTTAGCAAAATATTTTTTCCTAATTCTTCGAGCTGTGAGCAAGAGACCAAAATGTGATTAACTGTGAGTTCATCACCACATATTTCACACACAGGTTTGTCTTTTTTTGTTACCAAGAAACTGAGCGATGTCTGTGTGTGTGTGTGTCTTTATAAACAAGAGACTTAAAATACTTCGCTAAAACGTTCCTGATCATAGCACAATTTCCATTCTTTTAAAATGGGCTTTACAGAATGCAGCTTGCTGTATGCCTCAATTTCCCAAGCAGCCTGCCACCTAGCTCTTAGTTTGCTGCGTACCACCTTTATGCAATTCCTGTGTGGTATGTTCACATTTTATTTCAGTGGATCTGACTGGTGCAGTGCATGTGTCTGCTCTTTCGTTATTCCCAATCGTAACTTGATTAGGGAATTTCATATGCAGAATGTTTTCATGTCGTGACCGTTACTATGCTGTGTATTATGTTCTCTATCAGAGGTTCAACAGCATTTCAACAGTTTAATGCAGTGAGGATGCAGAATCTGTGTAGATGATGCTATTTTTGATTCCTTAATTTTTTCGCAGCTGCAGCACAGACAGCATAATACAACTCAATAAATACAGACAGCAATAAAAGCTAAGGAACACTGAGGCAGTTGTACTGCTTCCTCTGTTTCGAATTGTACCATTGCACTGTCAACATCGTCGTTACTTTTTGAACCACCTGTATAAAATGCATTGTAATTCTCACATTTTTCTTTCAGTGCCAGGTATTCTTGTAGTATAATATGTGCTCACGTGGCTTGTGCATTTTTTGAAATTGTGTTAGTGTGAGGTCGAAAACTGAGGGAAGAGAGTACTAGGGAAGAAGTAATTCATGCCTCGTGGCAATACTAGGCATTTCACTTATTATATACAGGTCCTGGCATTGTTCTTTGAAATGCAAGATCAGTGGCTTATCGCCCGGAGATTGAAGATTGTTCTGGATGTGCATTTTGTGACTATAGAATAACAGAGATGCTTTGGCTATGAATGGATCTTAAAAATGTATGCATATATTTGTGCGGTTCTACAATCTTCTAACGGTGGCTCATTTGTTTCCACAAAAAACTTTTCTATTGGGGATGTCGTGTAGGCACTGGATGACAACCGCAGACCAAGATTATGGAATGAATCTAATCGTTTCAAGTAGGATGGTTTTGCTGAGCCGTATACAGTCAAACCCGGATATATCGAATTTTGGTTATATTGAACTCACGGAATATCCCCTTGAAAATCCCATGTAAAAGTATAGGAAAGCCGCGTCACATATCGAACTCAATTTCACCGGTCGTTCAATATATTGAACTCTGCAACACGCACTGGAAAGTGTGCCTTCCCAAAAGACGATCACCTTTGGCTGTTTGCCGCGTAACGTTTTCAAGCCACGCGCGAAAGGAATGAGAGGGGACAGTAGCCACGAGCGGAAGGAATGAGAGGGCACAGTTCGGCGACGGCTGGTCTGGGCAGCACCGCGCCCATTCCCCACAGGCGTGTGCATCTGCAGTTATCGTTTCCCGCGCGCCAGCAAGACGTTTGCAAGCCATGTGCGTGGGTGTGCCCATTCTTTTGCTGAGCTATCTCTCTCAGCACGCGCTACGCATGCACCAAGCCAGCTCAGCCCGTTTTCAGACAGAGGTCGGACGCTTTCTCCAGGATGTGTTGCGAACCCTCTGCGCGCGGCGGCTGACGTGGCTATGGCGCCTGCGGACGTTGAGAAGCAGCAGATCTCTCTCTCTCTCTCTCCGTTTTTTTTTTTTTTTTGCGAGTCATCCATTTTTATTGTTGTGCTGTATGCGCAGCGTAGCGTAAGATAGGGCGGCTGCGGACGTTAAGAAGTGGCAGGTTGTTGTTTTCTTTTTTTTTTGGCGGGAGTCGTTTATCCATGCATGTATGAATCAATGAAAGCATGCAGTCAGCTGCTGCGATCATGACGCCCGCCCCAAGCGTGGCATGATAAATCGAACCAGGCTTGTGCAATCAAGCCATCACGGACACTCTGCCAAGTTCGCTCCCTGCCACCGCAGGAGCTATCAAAAGATAAACGCGCCCTGACATTAACACTGCGCAGCATCTTGGCACGCTGCCAAGAGATTAGCTGTGGATGAGACGACCAAACGGAGTGATGCGCGCCATCAACATGCAAGCGAAAACGCTCGCAATTTCTGCTGCCGCGACACAGAAACCTTGTTTTGAGCTGCCGCGGCGGCTCGAGCAGGGAGAGGGACGCAGTTTCAACAAGTTTGAAATTTTTCATTCTGTCGCTGCCGCTTGTCGCTAAAAGGCTGAATCGCATGCACGCGAAAACTCACGCGAACGCGAACGCGACGGCGGCACGCGTCGCGCGAAGCCTTCGCGCGAACAGAAATGCATGTGTCGCTTGGCTCGTCGCTCGGATCTGCCAAAATAGAAAATTTCGCTCGTTCGCCCGGAAGTAACCGTACGTCACTGCCGCTCATTTCGCATGCTTTCTTTGTTTTGTCGTGTTGCATTGTGATTGTGCATTACCGCGTAAACATTTCGCTTTGTACGAACAATGGTGGATAGCCAAGGATTCAAAGAACGTCTAATCGCAACCGAAACAGTAGAAACAAGGGGTCACGTGACTATTCGTGCCGATTACAGTGCAAGTTCACACACATTCGATACGGTTTGCTGTAAATACATTTTACTTTGCCATGTTGTCGCAAAATAACGTCAATTCTTGCAATCGTTATGACTCTTGTTAGATTTGGCAATAGTTTTGCGGTGTACTAAGCCACTAAGCCAGCCAAATGCCAGCGTTGTCGTCGTTTCGCTCGGTTCGCGCTGTCGCGTGCATGCGTCTTCCCCAGTAGGCGACGAAGCGAACCATGATCGCTTACGCCGCGCCGCCTTGTCGCTTCGCTCACTTTTTCGCTCACATGCGTTTCCCGCTAAAATCGCTCAATCGCTTGCACGTGAGCAAGCTGGCCTTAATGCTTTTTTTTTTTTTTTCCAAATTCTGGGGTGCAAAAATGGAGGGTGCGTTCATTATGAGAATGGGTTGATTACGCGAAAAATACGGTATCGTTTTTTCGCATCTTAAGTTCCGTCACAAGCCGATTTCTGTATATCGAATTTTCGATATATTGAACTATTTCGCGATCCCCTTCGAGTTCGATATATCCAGGTTCGACTGTACTATGCACCCATAGTCTAGCCTAAACCTAGACAGCGAATAACAGATATGTAGCAGGCATGCCCTATTAGACCCCCGGCATTTTGTGAGTTTCAGTACACTGAGGGCGTGGGAAGCATTTTTCTTTACATTGTTTATACGTGGCAACAAGTGAGTTTTTTAAATCAAAAGTGACGCCTAAAATTTGTGTTCTTGATTAACTGGCAGTGAGATTTGGTTAAGATATAGTGTGGGATCGACCTGTAAGCCTTGTCTCAAAGAGAACATAACCACAACTATTTCCTGAGGAGAAAACCTAAATCCATTTTTATATGCCCAAGTAGCCAGTTTTGTTATTATCATTTGTATCCGTCGTTCACAAGTAGACCCTGGAAGAAGTGCGTGCCATTGCAGGTCATCTACATAAACTGAGTACATAATAGATTTTGGGGTGACTTTTGCTATAGAATTCATTTGCACTGAGAAGAGAGTCGTGCTGAGGATGCATGTATTGATGAATGTTGTGCCCAGGCGAACTCTGATTGTGCAGTTATCCAGAAAGTCACTCAAACAGCTCAGCATCCTGCCACAGATACCTAGTTCTGCTAGGTCATGGAGGGTACTGAACCTCCATTTGGTATCGTAAGCCCTCTCCAAGTCGAAAAAGACTCCGATACAGCGTTGGTTGTGGATGAACGCTTTCCACACAGTATTCTCCCAAGGTGGACAAGGTGATTGATAGTTGAACAAGCTTTTTTATATCCGCAGTGTATATTTAAAAGTTGCCGGGATTAAAGTATGATTTTTCATGGTTATAACACTTTCAAATGATCTTGCTATACAACTATCAGTAAGTGTTGCTGCTATAACTAATGGGACTAGTTGATGGTTTGCCAGGTTTACGCTTTTCTGCCCGGGCCTATTCCCTTTGATAGCCCATTTTCAATGGTTTCAAGATCCCAATTTTCCGGCTTTCGAAGCGCTCCTCGACAAGTGACGAGTGGGAAATAGAGGAGCCCTTCTTTCAGTTTTATTTTTTCCGCCGTGCTGCGCCCGTCCGGATGGTCTCCGGAGTCGGGTGATGAGTGCTCCTTGTTTATATCATAGCGTCGATGTCGTCCACTGCTGCTGATGCTGCTGTGCGGAAATGGCTTGTTTCTACGGCAGTTGACACATCTGAGAGCTCATTTTCGGATGCGAACAGCAGCAGTGATAAGACGAATTCAGCTCTTCAGACTTAAGCACCGACAGTGAAACTGTGTCAAATCAACCCGGAATGTCAACAGCCATGCCCCGGAGTTTCACTTTGGCTCCCGAAAAGTTCCGCCTTTGCTGCGGCGCACTGATCGGAAGAGATCACTGTTCTGAAGGTCACAACTATTATTTGCAGGGTGTCAATGTCTTTCGGGCGGGATTACTTGCCACTTACAGTGCAGAGGGTCGCGTTTTCCACTAGAAGACAGCCAGGGGTCGACCTCGACGTAGTCGACCACAACTACTGATTTCTTTCCTAGCTCAGCAAATACTGCACACAGAAAGCTACAATTTGCTGCATTGTTGCATTGATCCCTGTTATAAAAAAACATATATTTCGAAAAAAATTTTGTTGTATTTGTGCCAAGAAACTTCGATGCTTTTGTGCGTTTTTTTTTCAACTACAATTTTTTTCTGGTAGTTTATTTTTCATCATTTGCTCAATAAATATGTTGATGTTGATTGTCACTAATACCATTGTGAAGCAGAATTCTTCCTCCACAATTTGATACTAAACACTCCGGTAGCAATTAAGTTTTGTTAAAGAAAAAAAAAAAAAAAACATTAATGACACTACCCAAAAACCACCACTTTTTTTACGGGCAGGAAAGTGTTAAGGAAGGGTACTACAACTGCTTTTTTTCCATGCCTCAGGTATCTTTCCGCTTATCCATATTTTACTTAAAAACTTCTACACTGCTTCAACAGCAGCTTCAGAAAGGTGGGCAAGCATAGCGTACCGTACATTGTCTGTGTCTGTTGCTGCCTTTTTACAAGAAGATAACACTCCATTTAGTTCCTGTAACATAATAAGCTGATTGCAATCTTCATGCACGCCTGTTCTGAAAGGAAGTTTGTTTTTCTGCTGTAGCTTTGTACTCTATGAATGCATACTTGACAATTTGTAAAAATGCTCTCCCAAAATATTGGCCTGCTCTTCTAATGCAGTTTGTGGACCAGATGTTGTCAGCATTGGAAATGTGAATGGAGAATGGTTGCCAGTGAATTTAAGAACTTGTTTCCACAATTTGATGTTACTAAACTGTTTATAGAGGATAAATATTTCTGTCAGGCAGTTTTCTCTACATGTCGCCCAACGTACCAAGCTCTGGCTCTAGCCATATTAAAGATAAGTAGGTTCTCAGCAATGAGGTACCTGCGGAAGCTTTGTTTTGCTGTTTTTTGGCTAATTCACATTCTTTTGTCGACCATATACTATGTTTTTTGCACGAGTGTTCTGATGTTTGCGGGATGGCTGTTACTGATGCTGATATTATACTTGTTGTGAACTTTTCATTTAATTCTTCTATGGTGAGGTCTCCTTTAAAGTGGAATTCGCACTAAAATCTGCCCAATCTGTGAGGCAGGCTTTTCAGCATTGTGGCCTCATACGGATGATGGGTGCAGAGGATGACGTTAAAACTGCAGGTCAGTGATTACTCCACTTTGGGTCATCTAAAATATCCTAATTAAAATCATGAAAAGGAGATGGTGATGTAAAAGATAAGTCAATGCAACTCAATTTTCCTGCCCCGCCAGGGTGGCACAATGGTTACGGCGCTTGACTACTGTTCCTGAAAACGCAGGATCGAATCCTGGCCTCAGCAGCCACTTTTTGATGGAGGCGAAAAGCGAGGCATCTGTGTGCTGTGCGATGTCAGTGAATGTTAAAGAGCCCCAGGTGGTCGACATTCCCGGAGCCCTCCACTACGGCGTTTTTCACAGCCTGAGTCGCTTTGAAACGTTAAACCCCACAAACCAAACCAAAACCAACTAAATTTTCCCGAGCTAGGACAGCAGTATGTAGCCGTTCTCATGTTCATTATTCATATGTCAGTTGAGAGCATAGTCTTCTATAATCTGACCTCTTGAGTCTGTACGTTCACTTCTCCAAAAACAAGAGTGAGCATTAAGATACCCAAATATCACATAAGGCTAGGAGTGTTGGGAGGCTGGTCGGCTGCCGGCGACATGGAAGGCCGCAAACCTTGTATTCCTCCCGAAGCCGGGGAAGCGGCCGGGTTTCGAACACTTGCGTCCGATCTCGCTCACGTCATGCGTGGGGAAACTAATGGAGCATGTTGTTCAGGCCCGGCTGAACCGGTTTTTGGAGGACAACGATATCTATCCGAACACCATGATAGGATTTAGACCGCATTTGGCCGCATGCGATGTCATGCTGCAGCTAAAAGAACAGATCATACACAATTCAACAGTAGACACCAGGGTGATCGTTGGTCTAGACGTGTCAAAAGCTTTTGACAACGTGAAGCACTCGGCTATTCTGCAGAATCTCAGTGCATTAGATGTTGGAGTTCGCACGTACAACTGCATACGCGACTTCCTCAGCGATAGAACGGCAACTATCAGTATGGGGGGACATACAGTAGAAGGTATTCGACTGGGAAACAAAGCCACACCACAGGGATCGGTGTTGTCCCCGACGCTGTTTAATATCGCCATGATTGGTCTCCCCCCAAAACTAGACGAAATCCAAGGGCTACACCATACATTATATGCAGATGACCTGACTCTGTGGATGTGCAGGGGCAGTGACGGTGAAATTGAACAGACACTCCAGCGGGCAATCGAAGTTATAGAAAGATACTTAGAACCGATCGGGCTCAGATGTTCGGCTGAGAAATCGGAAGCGCTCGTTCTCACGTCACGCTCGTTCTCACGTCGGCTTATAAAGCAGGATAACCCGAAAATAACACTCAGGGTCAACGGTAACGTTATACCAACGGTGGCAACCATTAAAGTTCTGGGATTACAAATTCAGGCCAACGGCAGGAACTCGGAAACGATACAGAGGCTAGACGCTAGCACCAGTCAAACCTGTAGACTCCTGAAGTGGATCGCAAACAAACATGCGGGAATGAAAGAAGCTAACCTCCAGGCTAGTCCAGTCTTTTATAATCAGTAGGATAGTCTACGTGGCGCCGTATTTACGGCTTCACAAGGCAGAAAAGGAGAAACGATGTTCTCATTCGTAAAGGGATAAAAACGGCACTAGGTTTACCACCCAATACATCGACAAACAAGATTATGAGACTAGGGGTCTCCAATACCCTCGAAGAGCTCATTGAAGCTGCAAGGACTTCACAATACCAGAGACTGCTGCGCAGTCGTACTGGTCGGAGCATCTTGGAAAAACTGGGGTATGAGCCGCAAGCATGCTCCAGACGTACAGAAAAAGTACCTAGACAGGTTAGAGACAAATTAAAAATACCTCCGCTCCCTAAAAATATGCACCCCGTTTACCATGAGAGCCAGAGGAGTGATAGAGCAACAGCGCTGCAAGCCCGTTTTGAGGGAAGACAGGACGTCTTATATACAGATGCCGCACAATGCGCGAACGGTAGGGGACGTGTTTCAGTAGCAACTAGAGAAGACGGGGGCTCGGTAGTATGCTGCAGCACCAGAAATTCGACCACAACGGAGGCGGAAGAGGTGGCCATCGCGCTAGCTCTAACGCAACAACAGGTCAAAATTATAGTTACAGACTCGAAATCAGTGATTAGAAACTTTGACGCGGGCCGCATTTCGGCCATGGCAGCAAGAGTGTTGGCCAGTGGTTCACCACCGGCAGAGCAGGTCGCGCTCATTTGGACACTGGCGCACCAGGGGTTGAGGGGGAACGAGAAAGCGCACGTACTGGCCCGAGGATTAGCTACATTCCGGGATCCCAGTGACGACTTATGCGCAACCCCGTACCCCTTGTGCGATGAGGAGCCCCTGCAGTTCGACGATGACCTTAACACCTACCAAGATATCCTAAATCATTACAAATTAGGCAGATCAGTACTACCAAAAGCGTGTAAGCAACTCACCAAAAGCGAGGAGGTTATGTGGCGTAAGCTACAGACTGGAGTATTCCCGAACCCCCACCTGACCGAACAGATGAGTCCTGGGAGGCACTACTTCTCAAGCAGGACGAAAAAGGGCAACGAGAAGTCATCCGTCTTGCCCTGGCCGCTGCTAAGATCCAAGGGATCCAGGTCCACGGCTGAGGGGGAGGACATGGTTGGGACAGAGCTTCGCCTCGGATCCTCACCAACCTTTTGACGGGTGCAATAAATGTTATTTCTCTCTCTCTGGCAATTGTTCAATAAGGTCTTCTAAATCATGGATGGTAAATGTGAGGTGTGGTGGCATGTACACAGAGCATAGTGTTATTGTTTGATGGCTAATGATGTTTACAGCTACTGTCATTATTGCGATGCCTCCTGACAGTCTGCTAGCCTGCACTCTATCTTTTTGGAAAGTGTTATACTTTTCAAGATATTTGTACGTTGTGGCTCTAGGATCGTTTCTTGTAGGCACAGAGCTGTGGGTGCCACTGTTTTGAATTTATATGTAATGTCTGTGCAATTTCTTAGTAATCCTATACAATTCCGCTACATTAAACAAGCTACTGTGATAACCTGGCATTCAGGATAAGTTATTTATTCTCAGAAGGGAGTTATTCCTGACTTCCGTCTTCTTTCTAGTGAATTCTGCTGCCACTGCAGTGGCAGAGAGCTGAGAGCTGAATCCATCGCCACTCTAATGGCGCTGAACGTCTGTGGAGATGCTGCAGGTGTGTAGGCTTTGGATGCCAGCAGGCTTTCGCTGACATCGATGTCCTCCACGGTGGACGAGGATTATTCTCGGTCACGATGGGCCATTGCCTTCACATGCACTTTTGTCGGTAGTACTACTGTACCAGGCTCTGCTTCAGCAACAGAGTCTGTTGGAACAGTAGTTGCCTTTCTAGTGGGGTGGGGGGTCAGGCCCAGTTCAGCAGCACTGTCCTGAGTGCCTGTTGCCGAGAAGGCCGGTACCGAAGGAGGCGACCGAGAGCCTCCGATGCTGACTGCGTGATCCAAAATTATCAAACCTGTAGGCTGTGCCACAAGCTTTTGCCAACAGGATGGGGACAAGGATGTTGATACCAGGTCCAGCATCTCGACCTATGTGCCGACTGAAATTGAACGCAGTTGCTTTACCCACGTTTCTTCAGAATATGTGCCCTTATGTAGGAAGGTGAGTTGTTTTCTTGCCTCAAGGTATGTTAGGCTTTCTGCTGTATTCAAAACGATAATTTCTCTGTATTCCAGATTGAGCATGACCTGAAGTACACGCCATGTGCCGCTGCAGCTGACACAATTCGGTGTGCTCTCACATCTCTCTTCACCATCCATGATTTAGAAGGCCTTATTGAACAATTGCTAGAGCCTTGTGTGACATTGGGGATCTTGATGCTCCCTCTTCTTTTTGGAGAAGTGAACCTACAGACTCAAGAGGTCAAATTATAGAAGACTTTGTGCTTTCAACTGACGTATGATTAATGAACATGAGAAAGGCTATGTATTGCTGTCCTAAATCAGAAAAATTGAGTTGCACCGACTTACTTTTACGTCACCATTTCTTTTTCGTGATTTTAATTGGAATGTTTTAGATGACACCGCTTTGGATTTGATACAGGGGTGGACTTTGCATGTAGGTATGTTGCTTGGATGGAATCCCATAGAGTTGTGCTGTTGAAAGTTAGGACAATGTGTTTGGCTTGATCTCTGTACTGTTTGTTTAATGGTGATTCGGCAGGCTACAAATGCTGCTTGCTCAGCAAGTTTTTCGATTTCTCCATGAGTACGTTGTAGTAGCTCTTGCTTAGAAATGACAGCCTATGTGTAGTTGAGAGCACGGTGAGGAGTCACATGTAAACTCAACTTGCTAAGATTTTGCAGACAGCTGTTTGTTACTTTGATCTTTGGTGTTTATTTTGACAAGAAGGTCTTTGGTTCTCGGTTTTTAGTTTTGTAGTTCTTGACAATGAAGTTCTTTATTGTTTTTGCGAAGACAAAAGCAGACAGGTTGGCTACTGGTTCATCAGTCATGGAGTGGGCAATAACAATAAAGAATGTAATAAATGCTTCTGTTTTATGTGGAATCAGTTTTTTTATATTGGTGCGACCCCTTTTCAAGGTCTGATCATGTTTATTTGCAGACATTTCCATACAGCACATATAAAATAAGTGCGCCTAAAATTTTGTAGTGTCTGATTCACTCTCATATAGAGAAGGTACTGGAGCCCCTCACCTGATAGACAAAGCGCCCATCGGCTGAGGCTTGACCACGGCCTCGACCACCACCGTTCATGGTTTCTACCATTCACCTCACAGCCTTTCGCTGTGGTATGGATGACAGTTTCAGTATGGGGGCTAAGGGTCCGTGGTAGCTCCAAGCACCAACACCTCATCACACAAGGTGCCCCTGCGGAGATGTGCATGCAAAACTGTTACAACTGGTCTATCTTACAACTCATAATGTTCACCACTGCATTCATCACGTCTTTCTAAAAGTTGCGTAGATACATTTAACTTGCTAATCCACTGAATTAGCATTGTTTTGCATGCATAAGTGTGTACCAATCTCCAATGACTTTAAAACTTTCCACGCTTATATACACACCCATGTTTCATGCGATCTCATAAAATTTACACAAAGGAAGCTAGTGCCCAATGGGGGGTGAGTGAGAGGGTGTGCGTCTACATTTCAATGCAGCGTTGGGCAACTAAGCCTAACCAAGTTTAGTTAATAGTAATTGTTTGCTTCTTGAACTCTACTGCAATGTCTTTGTGCTGTACCTGCTGTGAAGCTCTAATATGGCGAGATAATTTCTTGGGTCAATGCCTGTCCATTACCTAAACCAGCAGCCATGCATCCCTGGATGGAATGCTGTTCATGTGCATGAAGCGTGTTGCCCTTAAATTGCCCCATCAGTGTAGCAACTACACTTTTGGATACGCCTGGCCCTCAAAAGTGCTAGGAGAACAGCTATTTCCTAGAATGATATTCTGTGGGAGCACCTTTCCTTGATGATGACTGGCAAATAAGTAATGAAACCATGGTGGCCAAGTCCAAGTGGCTGGCCTGTCACGATTTCATTTAAGACAAAAGCTTTCCTCAAGGTAAATGTTGATAAAGAAATCAGTTTAGCTCACACTGTCGTTTAGAATAGATTCTTGTCACTTCAGCAAAGGTTAACTGGGAAAATGCATGATCAACACTAATGAAACAGTGTACGTGATCTTGCAGCTGTTAAACTTGAGTGGGGTGCAGATGGCAGAAATAAAATGCCACTGAGTGGCAACTATGGCACTTTGCAACTATGGAGATGCTCTTTAGAGCACTGAGTTAATATTTGCACTATCTGCAGACCTGACCTGCATACGGCGCCAAAAGTGGCACTCGTTTACCAGTGAAGTATGCACACTGAGGCAACCTACAATCAAGGCACATGTGGCGCCACCACGCCAGCCTACCCTTTTTACTGCATCCGCAGTGTCAAGCCAGCAGCGTCAGTAAGCAATACTACCCTGTATTTCTAGTTCTTGTTAGCTGCGCACAGCAATCTGTCCTTCTGTCATATGACCATCTTTGCAAAAGTCCGATATCAATGGCCCTTAATTTGCTCAAGATTGTAGCTTGACCATCTAGTAAGCTTGCAAACAATTCTAGCTCCCTGGTATCGAGTAAACTGGCGCTTAACTCAACAACAGTGCAAGGTATGACACTCAGTGCATGAAAAATTTAAAACATTTCCTACGAAGCCTCATCGATATTCATTTTCAGCAAACAGGCACAGCACTTCTGAAATGTGGAGCTAGCATGGCACACATGAATCTTCAAACCAAAATTGGATAATTACGGTTGAACCCGGATATATCGAACTTGAAGTCCCGGGATCGCGAAATAGTTCAATATATCGTTAATTTGATATACAGAAATCAGCTTGCGATCGTGATAAATGATATCGTATTTGTCGCAGATGAACCCACCCTCTGTATTTGCAGCCGAGAATTTGAAAAAAATAAAATAAAACGTTAGTCGGTGGCATGTCCCTCCATTTTGGCCGTCGCATCCGCAGCTCATTTATTGGCAGCGCGCCAAAATGTTGCGCAGCGATAACGTCACGACATGTTTATCTTTTGACTACACTTTTGATGTTAGCTCCTGCGGTGGTGGGGAGCGAACTTGGCAGGGTGCCCGTAATATCTTGATTGCACAAGCTTCGTTCGATTCATCACGCTGTGTTTGAGGAGGGTGGAGTCCACTGTCACAAAATCATTGGAAAGCGCATTAACTGCAAATGCTGTTTGAAGCGAGCAATGCTAAAAGCCGGTGTCATGATAGCAGCTGACCGCATGTTTTCGTTGATTCATAGATGCAAGAATAGACGACTCACAAAAAAAGAAAAAAATCTGCCGCTTCTTAACGTTTGCAGCCGCCATAGCTTACGCTACGCCACACGTTCAGTACAATGACAAAGATGGACAACTCTCGCAAAAAAAAAAAAAAAAAAAAAAAAAGCAATTTGCAGCTTAAGTCCGCAGCCGTCATAGCTTACGCTGCGCCGCATGTTAAGTACAACGACAAACATGGACAACTCTCGCAAAAAAAGAAAAAAAAAAAGAAAAATCTGCCGCTTTTTAACGTCTGTAGCTGCCACGCTACTTCGCATGTTCAGTACAACGGCGTAAGATGCGCATCGCCTATCACCTGCCGCGCACAGAGGGTTCACAACACACACTGGAGAAAGCGTCCGACGTTCTGTCTGCCACAGGCCGAGCTGGCTTGTCAGTACATGCGCAGTGCGTGCTGCTACGAATGAAAACCGGGAAAGAGAGAGAGGAGAGAGAGAGAAAGAATGGGCACACGCTTGTGTTTCGCTCTATTGTGTTGTTCCCCTCTCTCGAACACCACAGCTACATTGGCTGCGTCAGCTACGTAGCGGCCATTGCCACACTGGTTCCCTCTTGTTCCTTCACGCATATGGCTTGCAAATGTCACGTGCTGGCCCGCGGCAAACGATAACTGCAGATGCGCACGCCTTTGGGGAAAAGATGCAGCGCCGAACTGTTATCTCATTCCTTCCGCGCGTGGCTTAAAAAGGTCACGCGGCAAATAGCGAGCGTGATGTGATCATCTTTGGGGAAGGCTCAAACGATCGATGAAATTGGAGTTCGACATACGACACAGCCTTCCTACACTTTTACATGGCATTTTCAAGGGGATTTCTGTGAGTTCAATATCACCAAAATTCGAATTATCCGGGTCTGACTGTAATTGTACCTGCAGTAACAGAAGAGGCACAAGCTGCACGGTGGCAAGGCTGTTGGCTCCGAATCCCATGCAGTCAATGTCTAGCTCAAATCAAATAAGGTTGATCAGTGTCACGTGGTTTTCATTGGCAGATGCTGATTTGATGATAGACCTCGAAGACAATCTCGCTCCGTAATGTCATGATGCTGACAGTGGCCGAAGGCACCGACATTTTTCAGGCTGATGGCGCCATCCACAACTGTGTTGTCAATGAAGGCAGATCGGAAGCCCCATGAGACTGCTTGTCTTCCTTGGTCGACATCACTGCAAGGGTGCCAGCAACCTGCAGCAACAGAAGAGGCACAAGATGCATGTCGGAAAGTGTGATGGCTCTAATTCCATGCCAGTATTAGGATAAGAGTATCACAGGAGCCAACTTTGTGCACGGGAAATTCCACATGGTTGTGATTTAGTATAAACTCAAGGACATTAAAAGGAGTGCCACAACCAGAAGGAAGCGGGCCCTGTTCCCCTCTCAGGCTGCATAAGTGCATAAGTTTGTCACAAAGGTGCTTAGCATTTATTAACGCGAGAGCCCTACTTAACTTATGAGTGGCATGAGCAAGGAGCGCGCACCAAAAATATAACAATTTCATATCAAAAGTGCAAGGCACCTATTCTTAGTGTAATATTCAGGGTGACGTCACACCTTTTCACTTCCCATTAGCAGCCATGTGCTAATGAAATGGGAGACCAATTTGCAATAAGGATTTGAATAGACGACATATGTACCTCTGATCATATGCGGTTAATTGTAAAGGTAGTAGGTATCAACAGAGAAGTGAGACAGAGAATGTGGCTTTCCTTACTCCACAAACCAAACCAATTGAAGATACTTTGCCAATCTCTGTGCCAGTTTCTCAATAATAAACTGCCACGCAAAGCCATGCCAAATTAAGCTGAGTTAAACCCAGACTGATTTTTCTGTTCTTGAGAGCATGATAGAAGCTGCGCAGCAGTTCAGCATGCACAATTTTTCTTACAACATTTGTGAAGTCACAAAGGAAGGCTTATAGATTCATATGCTACTTTATTTATGTGAAACATAGATGGTAAAATCATTACTTAAAAGTAATTCAATTACATTGCTAATTATGCCCCTAAAAACTGCATGCATCTAATTAATTTACACTGCCAATTACTCTTCACAAAAAGTAAATATGACTTCCAGAAAGTAACCCAATTGCTCTCACGTTACTTTTTTTAGCTTTCATGCACACATAAAACCCCGAATAGAGTAAAAGAAACATGACCATGTCCATAGACATCACGTATGCATTCTTTAGTGTTCGCACTAAATTCCGTTCTGGCACTCTATTCCTCCCTTATCCCTTTCTTTCATAGCACATGGGTCCTTGTTTTTTTTTGCCTCTTCACGTTAGTGCTGCTGTTGTTTCCTTGGGTACAACAAGCTTCAATTTTGATACTTAGCTCTTGAAGAACTGATAAAATGCTCTCGGTAAGGCCCGCTCCAGTGGCCTCATTGACAGGTTTGAACCTGTTGGCATTCTTGGATATGGATCTTGCCATCCAAGAAGCAAACTGTAAAGCTGTAAAGAAGTTAACTCCATGTGGCTGATACCAGTCATGCGGTCAAATACAACAGAACAATAATTTGCAGCTTTCAGCCTTCCTGTGATATGCTTACCTATATCCTGCGCCATCATGTCATTTCATTCTGATTGGTTTTCCCACAACATCGATCTGCCCCATCTCGGCACAGCCCACACCTCAAGTGTTCTTTCATGACCTCACTATATACATCAAGAAGATTGACTAATCTCATAACGTTTACATGAAAATATAGTGTGAAGAGCCATGAACTGCTATGCAGTGCTTCGAGAGAAAAGTGCTACCCTAATCAGGTGCTCTACGTAGCTCTTCCAGCATACCTATCCTTGCTTCATGATGAGTTGCAAGTGCAGTCACCATAATTTTAAGATATGCCTCTGCCCAAATTTGGTGGAACCTAATATGATTTGTCAACGTTTCAAAGCCTGTAGCCCCCAGATTTAGTGGATGTCAATAACTTGGAATCTCCATCACGAAGCTTGGAATAGAAACAGAATACTCTGTCTGCAGATGTAGACTATTATCTAGCTCATGCAGCCCATGTTTTAGTTTTCTGTATAAGGCAGCACGTTTCCTAAAATGCTGATGTAAGGGTGAAGTTGAAGTGTTCAATTAGGTGCCAGCAGAGTTTACTTCCAGCCAGTAGTGCAAGAACTGTAGCAAGCACTATATTCACCATTAAAAATTCCTTCAGTGCCGGCTAATACTGCAATGTCTGTGAACTGGTGTGAAAAACGTTTGGTGTGCTATTTTTTTTTTTTTTTCATACATATGGGCAAAGGTATATGAGCTGAACCTGTTCAAGTTAAGCTGTGGGTCATGTAATGTTATCCGGGCTAAATCAGGGCCTGTATTCCAAGTTTGAGTTGTTTTCATAGTTTTTTTGCCCTCACCTGAAAACACCAAAACCAGAAGTGGCACTGTGCATTCACTTTCTGTCATCGCTCGCAGTGGCAAATGAACTGACATCGATCCAGTTCCAGTTTTTCCACCAACCAGGTGACTTGTGTAGAGGACGAAAACAACACTTCTGGAAACAATGCAAACTTCGAATATGGACCCAGGTTTGTTTAGCCTTACCACAAAAAGTAGGTATTTTCTAGTTCTCTAAAAAAGGCTTTTCTTGTATTTTGTTTTTTCTCTTTGAAAATTGTGACCATACGCCTGTAATGTTGGGATTTCTGCCATCTATTTCTTTCCCAACTTGCTTAGAGTGTGTCTAAGACAAGACAGGAATTGTTGGGAGAGTTGGTTTGCAAACTTGATGTCTACAATGCAACAACACAGGACACGAGTCAGTACTGTGCCTTGTCAGCATTTTGTTGTTGTGTGTTGTGTTTTATGGCGCATAAGCTGTGTCTGGTCTGTAGCACTCTAGCCACGGGTGTTAAGAAGTGCTAGTTTTTTTTCGGTCTGTTTAGTACTAAGGAAAGGGTGTGGAATCTCAATATAAAAACAAACCATGCTTTCAAGTAAAGTCCAACCTTTCTTTTCAAAGTAGTCAGACCATTGCCTAAACCTTGTCTATATCCATGCATACAGTAACAATAAAAAAAAAAACTTCTGTACACAAAAATAAAATCAATCCAATTTTGTGTGCCAATTTTTTCCCCCCTATCATTTCTTCTAATTACACAATTTCAGCACATGCATTCATGAAAACAGAAAATGGCATATCTGTGCCAAAGTCTAAATGTGATGCTCATATCTGCTTGAGCGTTAGTGCCCGTCGCTCTAGGACAGTACTGTGTTGTCCCCACAATAGAGCATATAATTCTCTGTGCTGTCCATTGCATCTAAAGTGCTGCATTTGTCAAAAATTCTCTGACTCATGAGAGATGGGATAATGCCCCACCCCCCAACTGACCATGCTGTCACTCCATCCTTCAAACCATACTTGGTGTTGTTCCTTAGCATAAATGTGCATGAGCCAAGAACTTGTCACTCACTTTACAGTTGCTGAATGCCATTTTTCACAGGCTTATTTAGGCCAGTGGTTGCAGTATAGATGTCTTGAGACGGGATAACATAACCAGTTAATACTTTGTACACTAAGCTCATCTTAGATGCGCTGATCAAAATGACACTTGAGTGCACAGGGCCTGTTGTTAGCACAACTTTTTTTTGTAATGCAAGGCTCAATTTTCATTAATGAAGATAGGTGTTTTAATCAGGTAAGTACAGTGTGTTTTGCATTACTGTTTACCCCCGGTATATATAGCAATTAATTTCTATGTGTAAGAGGTTCATGAACAACACCGCAGATATAAGGGTGATAATGAATCCTGAAACTTGAACAATGTGAAAATCTGTGGTTCTGAATGGCAAGTTGCATACAGCATTACTCGACTTAATGTTCTCTTTATGCGATGCCAGTGAGTCGCTGTTTTAATGGAAGGTTACGAGGGCACCAGAACGTCTAACACATCACTGCCTCACGAACACTAACAGCCCACTGCAAGAAAGGCAACTGGACACTGCTGCGTGAGAAGACAATAGCCCTTTCTTGTGGAGAAAAAAGAAGATGAGAAATATGGCAGAAATATATTACTGCTAACAACCAAGAATGATGAATTCGCATCTAACCACTTGATCTATCCCAGAGATGACTAGATCCATAAAATACTCAATGTAGGTATGCCGACTAGCAAAAGCATGGCACTCCTCCAATTTTCTACCTAACTGCTGATGTTTGGAAATAAATTTACTATTCACAAGTATGCTAAGTGTCTTTCTTTCTTTGCCTCCTGCATTTATCCTTGCTTATTGTTCCCCCTAAATAGCTTCAAGTTACCAAGAATTAACGGTACCAAGAAGCAGCATGTGTAGCCCACATTAGCTAGTATTTACCAAAACATCAACAACATCGCACCACAGAACAAACGCCTGTTTCTGAAAATACCCCAAGGAAGTACACACCTAATGTGAATGGCCCCACCGAGGTGGCAAAGTGGTTAGGGCGTTCGACTACTGTGCCGCTTTTCGGTGGAGGCAAAAAGCCAGGCACCCGTGTGCTGTGCAATATTAGTGCATGTGATGGATGGATAAAACTTTATTTAAGCAAAGGAGTTTGGGACTCGCAGATCCCTGGGCCCCCGCACGGCCCCACTGCACTCAAGCGTTCATGCCCCGAAGGTCCATTATGCTGGTAGCCTGGCTTGTGACAGTTTCCTGGTCAGCCAGGTCCGTAGAGCGCAGCAGGGCCTCCCAGTCCTCCCAGGTGATAAGGTGCTCCAGGCCCCGCGGGGGAGGGTCCGCCGGGCAGAGTGTTAAGATGTGAAGGGCGTTAGCGTGTGATTCGGGACAGAGGGTGCATGCGGGTGTAGGATAGAGGGGATGATAGTAAGAAAGAGATTGAGGGGATGGGAAGGTGTGCGTTTGGAGACGTCTCCAAAGAGTGGCACGTCTATTGTCTAGGGATGAGTGAGGCGAAGAGTATAGCTGCCGAGTAGCTCTGTAGGCCTCGGTCAGCTCGCTGAAAGTGTGCATGCGCTCCCTCGTGAATCCCAGGTCGGAGGCTTCCTGTGCCCGGTGTATGGTACCTCGAGCTAAAAAGTTGGCAGCCTCGTTGCCGGGGTTCCTGAAGTGCGCCGGCACCCAAATCAGCTCCACTTGGCGTGACGGGTTTTGCGCAGCAGACATGCTTAGAATGTCAAAGGCTGGACTATGGACTCTGCCTTGCGCAAAATTTTGAATGGCAGTTTTGGAGTCGCTGAGAATGTAATTTGCTTTCGTATACGTTATGGCGGCAGCTATTGCAGCTTCCTCGGCTTCTTCGGAGGTGATGTTTGGTAGGGCAGCTCAAAAAGTGAGGAGAAAGAGGAGTTTACTGCGGCAGCAGCGGCGCTTACGCCTGTGCATGCTGCATCCACCCATGCGGCTTCAGAGTCGAAGACATACTGTCGGTGGAGTGCCTTAGCATGGGCTATACGGCGCTGTTCGTGGAGATGGGGATGCATATTTCGAGGAAGGGGCTTAATAATAAGCTCCTTGCGGATATGCTTGGGGATAGGGAAGAGGTCTGGGTCGTTGGCGGGTATTCTGACTCCGAGATGAGAGAGTATGTGGCACACCCGTTGATGTGCGTGTGAGTCGTATGTATTGGGCATGTTTGTGGGCACGTGAAAGAACCCCAGGTGGTCGAAATTTCCAGAGTCCTCCATTGTGACATCTTTCATAGCCTGAATCCCTTTGGGACGTTAAATTTACCCCATAAATCAAACAACTTAACGAATATGCTGTCAGAAATTTGAACATCAGGAAGGATATATAAACTGCTGTTAACCAACCATTAACGAGAAGAAAACTGAAAAAAGTGGAGGCAGTATCCATGGTTTACTGGGGATGATGCAGTGGGCTCTGGAATCTGGCTTCTTTAAAGTCCATTGACATCACACAGCACACGAGTATCTTTTAATTTTGCTTCTAATAAAATGTAGCCACCACACTGCGTCCTTGGGCTCAGCAGTCAAAAAGCCCAGCCACCAGGCATCGTGGCAGGTGAAAACTAAAATCTAAGGCAATGACTACAATTGAATAGTACAGAAAGTGCTACTAATATAAAAATAAAAATTGAAAGGTAAGCAATCAAGTAAAAACTAGCAAATCTGAATGATAACATATTACCTTGAGCTAAGAAATGTTGCCAGGAACATTGGTAGCACACGACTACAAAAGAAAGCAAAAGCTACTTAACTGGCATAAGAGAGGTCAAGTCCAGTCACATTCAAATAGCACAAAAAGAAAATACAACTTTGAGGCCTCTTCCAACAGTATAGATGGACAGCAAGCACACTAGGTATATAGCATCACCTTCATGAGGATTATTACAAATACAAGCTGCCAAAGACATGGCTCTTGTATCATGAAGGAATATCATGACTTGTACATGAAGAAATACAGTTAAATTGTGGTAACTGTTGGTGAGAGTTGGTTTCAATTAGAAACAAGGAAGAAGCAACCATGTTGCACGTTCCACATGCCTCATGCAACCTCAAGTCAGCTGTTGTATCACAACTTATTGTATGGCTGTTGAAACTGAAACCCAGACAAAATGAGAAAAAGAAAAATTCAATTATTAAATATTTACCATTGATTGCCACAATCCATGCAACTCTCCATGTTTTTTAACGCATTGCACATCATTCCCAGAAATCACTTTTTTCACTGGCAGCAGCAACGCTTCTAGAACACTTTCATACCTACGAGACATAACGAAGTCCCTGGTGCTTCTTGTAAGTGGTCTCCTAAAACGGGTGAGCACAATTAAAAAAATTATTACAAGACTTGCTTTTTCATACTCATTTTCGCTCTTAGTACTGAATAACTAAGCCAGGCAAAAAAATAAGATGCCTTCTGACCCATCATTAACGGGAAGCTGAAGAAGCTTCTTTGATATTTGGACGAAATTCAAAAATGAAAATGCAGGAGGCTTGTAGGGAAAGCATGCAAAGTAGTACTAGCATTTAAAATGGTGACATAATCACAGATTAATATCTTAGGCTTCTCCTTGAAGTGTCAGAGGAGTGCAGAGAAACTCATGATGATGCCATGTTGCCAAATTCCTATATTTCCGCTGGCTTCGCCCACATGCCAGGGCTAAGAAAACAGAAAAAACACCGAAGAGTATTCTTGTGTTATGCTGTCGCAAATTTTCACCCATCCATTCAGTCTTCCATACTACCTATTTGACCAAACTCATCCACCCTAAAAACAAACTGTAAGAGGATACTACAGGCTCAGTGAATTGCTAGTGGTCTTATGAACCTAATGGAGAGCACTGTGTACTGCACCAGTAAACTCTGGTTACGAAAACACCTCGGCACTATTGTCAGTCTGATGAAAAAAACTGCAAGTGAGATTTCTGGACTACTCAGTTTGCAGTTCAAACATCAGCTGGTTTGAACCTGGCCCTCTTTCAATTATGGGTAGCTCTGACGTGTGCCACATATCCTTATGCCATTAGACCTTAGTGAAAGTTTCCTTTTGGTAGGCATTGGTCCTAATATTTATTTGATGCCTAGGTGTTCCTTCTAATGGGCATAAGAAATGTTCTAGGCATAGGGCTAAAAGTTCTCTCCATGCCCTAGCCACATGTTTCTAAGTATTCAGAAACCTACATCGCTAAGGGCACATACTTAGTTAAATACATACTTGTCGATACATTCAAATCACAATGACAAGTCTCATTACGAAGCATGAGAACCTTAAAAGATTCATGGGGCTTAGAGCAAGAAGCCAACTCTGAACAAAGCAGCCTACTTGGAAGGCTGCTCAGAGCAGCCCTACTAACACTGCAGATTCCTGTAAAGGCAAACGTGTGCGAAAACTGCAAGCACACTCCAATTCCATTTACACTTCAGCCATAGAATTGATGTAGCTGTTAAAATAAAAGTGCTATAAAAGACATCTTCATTATGTGTATGCTGGGTCTGAGGAGGATATGTTGAAACTATGGGGTGTACAGTGCCCTGCAGTGCAGGAGATAAGGCATGATGTACTGCAATTCCTTGAATTCATTTCAACAGATGGAAGTTTCTGCACTTAGTCTGTGAAAAATTTATTTCTTCAGACCATCACTTCAAGATGATCTAACTGCATTCAGGAATGATGCAACAATTAACCTTCGTGGAAGTTAACCTTCATAAATGTAAAGAATTGCCTTTCCACTGCTGCCATAACCAGTTTAATCTCTCCTAGAGATTAGGTAATGCCCCTGTGCAGTTTGTGCTATCATATGAATGCTTAGGTAAATGTCGTAGCGATTTGAACTAGGCTCCTTACATTAGTAATGTTTCTTCTGCTGATAAAACTCATCGTCCATTTAAAGTTGCCTGACCAAAAGTCTGCACCGTCCCTTTAGACACTTTTTTTTCCTGTGCTGCAGCTACAGACTGGAAAGATGATATTGCTGCTAACATATGCTCATATATTTTTGCTGAAAACGTAGCAGACCTTATCTTATGTTTGTACATCTTTGGTTGCCATAATGTGTGTTCTCACTCTTCATGTAACACCCCTCACTAGGTTTTTACCGTAATAAAGTGAAGTGGAACGAATCAAACCAGCAACTTGGTTTGTGCAGCATAATGGCTTTACCGCTGCGTCATCACAGAAACTTCCGGAAGGTTACCCTCGGTGACATCAATTAAGCATGCATGGCAAAGGAATATACTGCAGTGAAAACAAGCACAGAGGAGAAAAGGTAGTAAGGGAGCCACTGCACTTGATATTTCAAGGACTATGCGCACCACCGCAAGGCAATGTGTTACTTCTCACTAATGCTCGTCACAGTCTCGACACCTTTCCTTAGATAGATGGCTGTTGCATGTGCAAGAATGAAACAGAGCACAGACAATAGAAGTTCTCGCTGCAAAAAAATGTGGGGAGCAGCACTATCTTTTCCATGTCATCTGCAAGCATAATTTGTTAATCAGTCTTCAATTGAAAACAACCTGTTTCGCACATTAACTACAATAATTCAGTTTCAAAAGCAACAGCCAATGTAGCATATTAATAAAAGCAACAATTTATTGCAGCACATCAATAATGCATCAATTTATTGAGTCATCCAAAGTGCATCATTTTGACTAGGTGTACCTGGCGAACAGTACAAATGGTGTAATACAGATCAGTCGCAATAATAAAAATGCATAAATCATACCACCGACAGAGATTTTCATATTGACAAATGTTCAATAAAATTTTTCAACATGTAGTGAAAACTCCTATTGGGGTGCCACGTTCACATTTATGGCCGCAACTGTCATATTCTCGTATAATGAATCTGGACTTTGAAAAGTCGTCGGAATTTTTCTGGGCAGGTATGTATAATCAAGCAGATAATCACTTTTAAATTTGGCACCTGTCCTGGTATGGCTTCTGTAAGTGTGTCTTGGTTTGCTTATTTTACAACAATGAGCACTCTAAAGTGACTAAAATGTGTCAGTTTGGTTGTATAGAGACTATACATGAAAGGTAAAAAAAAAAAGTGCAACTGAGACCTTGAGAGCAGTGCTGACTTATGAGGATAAGACAGATTGCATAAATGATGCACTCTATCAGAGACGGAGAAGTTTTACTGGCGCGGCGTCCAGCAACACAGCGGCCCTGAGACATGGCGCTGCAATTTCGTTAGCCGGCGCAGAGCCGTCCCTTCAGTCTAGCCAATGTGCCGGTGCCTCGAAAAGTTCCACTAAAAAAACAAAAGTTCGGTGAAATGCTTACTTTGGGATCGGCGGTGAACAAGGTGTGCCAGCCGTACCAAGCCACTACGAAAAAAATGATACCGGCGCATTATGTAACTGCGCAGAAAATGCAGAACGCAGAAGCCTTATGAAGTTATTAGGGTCCCTACTAGGGTCCCTAGAAATATTGCTAGTCTCTCGTCCGCCGGCCGCGACGGAGGCGGCCGCTGAATGATCGCTGCGGTGGCGCTGCGGTGAAACGGAGTGCCACTGCCGACGGAGCAGACGACGCGTGCGCCCGTGCGCTTCGATATGCATGCGCTGCATGCTCATTGTCAGGTACCTTGTACATGCGATGCCGCTCTTAAGTCTTTGATTTCAGTTTAGTCGTAATATTGAATTCGCAGCCGAGTTGTTGGCATAACCACAGATACGATTTTTTTTTTTTTTTCGTGGGCGAAGTTTTGCGCGCATGCCCCTGAGCCGATGTAGAAACGAAGCTGCTTTTTATACCCCATTATCCTGCTGAAGCTACCGCCGTGCCGTATTGTAATGAAGACTTCTGAGGATTTTGTGCAAACAATTGCGCTTGCATGGAGGACTATACTAGACGCACATTCTAGGCTCCAAGGACCATGTGTGCGAACACGCTGTCGCCGGCGTTTTCATTCACGCTATAGTTTCATCTTAACTTCTTCGGACGTTCAGCTAAGTTATAACACTTATATAGAACTAGAAACTTTCGGATGCATGCACAATTAAAGCACGCAAGATGGGAACCCGAGCCCTTCAAATCGCACCGCGCTTCAGGCAAACTGCTGATAGGCATTCTTTGGTGCTTAGGAAGCCACTCATCAGAGTATGCCATCACTTTTGTTGAATTGCGTTTTGCAACCTCTAAAACATATTTTAACAGCCAGCTGTTGAGAGGAAGGGCACTAACACTTCTTTCAAACTCCGTCCTTGTTCATTTTTATTTCACCTAGAGCTTTTACCAGCTTTGCCACCTAATTGTCCTTCGTGTACGACAAACTGCTCGAGACTTAAAAGTCTGTTTCTTAATTTTTTCATCTTCTTGACAGGGTGTTCTGAGTTAATTTTCGCAAGTATTTGCAGGCTATATGCATGCTGCATCAGAAATAATGGTACAGTTCGTCGCAAATTAAGTAACGCCCATTGTAGGAGGGAAAGGTCTTGGTAATAGGCTTCAATCCGCTGCCAGGACACAAGCTGAGTTTTGCAATGTCCTGAAGAAGATTAATTACCTCTTCTGTCGACTTTACAGCTATCTCCTTGACTTTGTTTCCTCGAATGCACACAGCAGCATTCATGGCAGCTTCACCTGTATCACTGCGATGGAACAGAACTCGCCGATTTGCGTAGATTGCCTCCGGAGATTCGTCCTCGCTTGAGTGGCACTATGCGAATGTTAATTGTTCAACATCAGAAAGACCGACATTTGTTCACAGTGGCATGCAGCTTTCTGCATTCCTGGAGCAGGCTCGCGTCACACGGTCCACCACCGCTGTATTCTTCAACTGGCTCCACTGATGCTTCAGGATCAGTGCGATTTTTTTTTCTCTGCAGGTCTTCCTACTGACTGTTTTTGCTCGCACAAGTTGCGCTCCTTTCTCTTGAGAGGCAGGGGTTTCGACAAGTATTTTGGAGTGTCAGGAAACAGCGTTGAGATGGTATCCTTCGTGAGTTGCGTAACATCCCGGGGAATCTCAATTACCTTTACCTGTCTTAAAACAATAAAGCAGGGTTCGAAGTGTCGCTCACAAGCGTCGAATTGTTCGTGTTACAGTAATTTGAGGGCAACCCTGATCCGGATCCTCCGATATTTATATATACCGATATTTATATCAGCGTCCAGGATTTCCTGTCTGCAACTCACAAAATAATGAGGAAGATATTCGCCACTTGTGGGTTTGCCCGCCACTGAAGCCGACAATATCGGCACCTGACGGCAGTGGTCCTTTCGCCGAGCAACCCTTCTTCGTACATTGCTTGCACGCAAGGGCCTTATCACCGTTCTCTCTTGAACTTTATAAGAACACAGCCAACCTATTTTCTTTCATTTATTACGCCTTTTAATTTTCGTTTTACATATTCATTTATGCCCTAGCTGGGGCAATAAACAATTTGTTATTGCCTTTGCCGCAGCGCTTGATGTTGCGCTCCCACTCTTGCCTCTTCCTGCGTCTTTCGGTGTCCTGGAGAGAGAGCATTTCACCTTGCACGAGCGATCTCGCACCCGGGCAAGAAACACGTGCTATCACGCTTACCCCGTTTTCTGAACATGACGCGATCATATATCTATAAAAAAGGCACACTTGCACACATGCTAGCTAATATGCGCGCATTCCGACTCGCGAGCGAAAAGAAGTGCACGTGGTGCACGAGCCTTGCCACGGCACCAACGGATCAGCGCGGCGCAGACTCGCAGTACGGCACAACCGCCACAGCACCTCCATGGCGATCACGCTCCGATAGTGAACACAACACTACGGACGCTCCGAATGCGTGCAGCGCCCCCCTGCGCTTTCATCCGGGAAGCGGCCAATCGGTTCCGTAGGGAACCCCGCTCGGACGGCAGACTAGCAAATACTTCTAGGGACTCTAATAATACTTCTAGTATAGTGCCTAGAATATACATACAGAAGTATAGTGCCCAAATGGTGTAGTGGGCTCACTGACGCCGCCTATGTCAGCAGATTCTAGTTCTGCGCGCTTCCGCAGGGAGCCGCCACCGCCGCCTTCAATGTAACAGCCATGGTAGCAGCGCGCGGCACCGCGCGCCGTTTGCCTTTGCCTGCCTTCCCCTTCGCTGCTGTATTCTCGCCATTGCGGAGGTTTTGTTTTGCAGTGGGCAATGTTATTCTAGCCACTGTAGCAATGTGACCCAACGAATTGTGACTTCTGATACGAAGATGCCACCCTGATGACAAAACCATTGTGCTAGGCTACCGGACACGCTTACGGGAAAGGCGCCACGCACGAATCGAAAGATATGTGGCTCTTGAAAAATAATGGGAGCAAATATAAATCCTCCCTAATGGATATAAATACACGATGACCTGATCACATCAATTACACGTATACCAGCCTAGTTTTTCAGTTGTATTTTGTTCTATGGCCTTGTGTAAACAATAAGCCAGGGGAATTCGTGCAAGCATGGGCCAGATAGCCGGATATCGACATGCTGCATCAAGGAAGCACAGAGCCAAATACGAATGCGAACAAAAAAGAATACCAGAAATAACTTTATTCAACGCATTACTAAGCGTCAAGAATGCGCTGGTATATCTGTTGACCACAGCCAGCATATATTATAGCTGAAGTGATTACAGGCTAATATTTCACAGTACTATGTTGCTAAATAGAGTCTAATGAAATTGAATTGCGAAGCTTGTACAAGCCTGCTAACGCGGCGTCGCCGGGAGCAAACAGCTTACTCGGCACAAACTTCCGCGACAATGGGGACTCAGCTATTGTCAGTACTGCTTCTTGAGCAAGCTCGCGAAAATATGACGGCCTGTAGGGGCGATCATATCATGACTTGAAAACCACTGTACACGGCGCAAAGATGACAACACAAGAAAACAAAAAAAACGGACACGACACATGTTATGTCCTTTTCTTTTTTTGTGTGTGTTCGTAATGCAGTTCATGGCACGAAAGAAAAACACTCCGTGAACATATTTTCGAGAAACACTGTATACGGCGCAAAGAAGACAACACAAGAAATAAAAGAATACCATGTGAGCATATGCTGTCCTTCTCTTTTTTTTTTTTTTTGTGTCGTTTTAAATTTGCGCCGTATACAGTGGTTTGCATGTTCACTGAGGTTCTATTTTTTATTTTTTTTCGTGCCATGAACTGTATTCGGGCAGCAAATAATTAAACTGATGCACTCGGAGTAGTAAAAGACACATTCTCTCAGAGATTAACACGGGTGTACTTTTTGTCAAGGAAGCAGTGGATCCGCCGTTCATCAACCCGAAATGCTTACTAAATGCTTGTTTTCACACTCCTAGAGCTGTCTGGTCCTTCTCTATCGATCAGAACACTGCACTAATACAGCTAATTCGCAGTTCTGCAAAATTTTCAGATATTAAACTGCTGATAATGGACGGAGGATGCGCAGCTGCAAGCTTTTAAGATGTGTTTAATAATGACGTGGCAATTTTTATGCACCTTTCTTCCATAAACAGCGTCGACAGTAAATTCACGATCCAGAATTGGCAGGCACGACAAAAAGATGCTGACAGCTTGTGTAGTCAATAATTTCACAAAACAACTCATTGTTGATGGCTTTTGTCCCATGCACTCAAATAAAATAAATTAGCAGTGGAGAAGCCTTGTGAAGTACCTAAACAAAATTGCTCTGCCCTCCTCATGTATGTATTTTTGGCATATATGTTATGCATATGAGATGATGAAAGGATTTTAATTAGCACCTGGCTTACAGCGATGATTTATAACAGATATTGTTGCTGTGAACAGAGAATAATGGTGACGCCACAGAATATCGCTGGATGATTCGTTTCAAAGCGTAGGATTTCTTTTCTTTTTTTTTTTTCATGACCACTTTGTCAAAAAAAAAAAAAATGTAACAGCCTGAAGCTGCTCCTCACTTTACCATTTGGCACATTTCTTAACGCTAAGCAGATATCACGCTAAAATGAGCATTCCTGGTTACCAGTGGATACCGAATAGCGCAGTGTAATATAATCATTATTATTGGCGTGGTTGGAGAGATGCGAGAACCCGTACGTGCGCACGATGCCTGGCCACTCTGCTACCAGTCTGCTGCTGACAGTTGAGTTGACTCTGTAATAAAACGGGTTCTGCAGGGTTCAGAAAAATACCCGTCCCATACAAATAAATGTGCCGTAACGATTTACAGTGCGCGATAACTCGTCCCGCATGAGCTGTAGCAGACGCCAGCGAAATAAGAGTGCTTTCACCCTAGTGCAACGGCGAATACCCGAATAATGTCGAATGAAACGCCTTCTATCATGGGTGGAGGTCCACATACGTCGGCATAGGGAAAAATTCGCTACTTTTACTTAATAGGCGCACAAAAGCATCGGTGCTATGTCGCACTATTTCAAAAAAGCATTAAAAAGTCGACTAGAAGATGTTGCAGTGGCGCCATCTGGCGGCGTCAATAAAAATCGGCGTGCGCGAGCGTCACCGTTCGCGCCACTAGAAAGTATTCTAGTTCACTATTGGATTGGATTGGCTCCTGCTCATTTCAGATTTTTTTTTTTTTTTTATGGTAGTATGGTCAGAACACTATATGGTGGCTAACGGTAGGTTCTCGCTGGGGTGATGCTACATTCACGAATTCACATTCACAATCACACCAAATCAGTCTAGGGGCGGGGCCTCCGCTCTTCACGTGACCATTGACGTCATGGCGTCGGCAAAAAATGATATAATAAAAAAAGTGTGCTCCGCGGGGTTTTTTCGGCCGTCGATTCGCGCGCGCGCTTCTCGATCTTTATCCGTTCCACTGTTTCCTCGCGAACACGAATGACGCTCCTGAGCGTGCTCCTGAGCGTCAGGAGCTCATTTTGCGGCGCTACCTTAGCGACATACATGAGGAAGGAGGCTACCGACATTGATACATGAAATGCGAAGAAGATTTTAAAAAAAGTTGGAGAGATCTCTAGCGGCTGACAACGGACTTCACGAGAGTTTGACGCGTCACCCAAAGGTAAGTTCCTTTCACAGTGACGGCGCTTCTAGCCAGTAATATATGTATGTGTATACGCATGCAACACCATTTTTCTTGTGCCATTTAGCTGCAGCACGACAGCAGAACGCTAGAATTAAGGCGAGCTGTGTAATGCTGTAATGTGAACTTTATACAGTACATAAGAGCAACAATTTCGCTTTTCGTTTGTAGCAAGGATTGCGTAAAATTTATTTGCGTGCGCGCGCGCGAAAGAGAGAGAGAGAGTGTGTGCATGGGTGTGTATGTGTGTGTGTGTGTGTGTGTGTGTGCGTGTGTGTGTGTGTGTGTGTGTGTGTGTGTGTGTGTGTGTGTGTGTGTGTGTGTGTGTGTGTGTGTGTGTGTGTGTGTGTGTGTGTGTGTGTGTGTGTGTGCGTGCGTGCGTGCGTGCGTGCACGCGCGCGCGCGCGCGTCGAGTCATTTATACGAACCTGATGAATGCGTGCCTCTTAATTTTTCAGCACGATACATGTTCTCCACGATTCATCATATGACCGAAAAAGTCTTATGGACGTGCCTCTCCGGGTAGAGAAAGTAGTTCTAAAAGTCTGCATCCTCGCCGAAGAATAATTGAAGAGTGACAGCGCGGTATGTGCAAGATTTTGAAGTTGGTGATGGTTATATCTAGCTGATTTTCTTTTTTTTTTTTATTCAACTAGTATTAAGAATTTAGCCTTTCACCTGTTTGCCTGTAACTGCCTGTAAATATACAAATCTGCATGCACATGCATATAAATTCAAGGCTTATATCAGGTGCCCTATATATATATATATATATATATATATATATATATATATATATATATATATATATATATATATATATATATATATTCATCTTGATGGCCATGAAGTACTCGGTATTTCTTTGTTGAAGCGCGTGGGGAGAAAAGGTTAAAAATTGTTGACGGCAGCTTAATAATGTTAAGTGAATTTATTATTACAATATATAGGTAGTAAAGGCGGTATTATGTATATAATCATCGGCGGCAAAAATTTGCAGGAAACGAGAAAATAATATTTTCTGTAAAGTGCCGCATATGTGTCACAGCATATATGCGGGTCCAACTTTTATCTCTTTGATACCAGTTACATACATTGGTCTTCGATTCCATGACGCGTCCTGAAAAGTTTCGTCCCCGATAGTACAACGAACAGAGCTTGATGCGAGAGCATCGACCGCGTCAGCATTCCATGACCATAAACAGTTAAAAATTAGACTCAACAGAAACCTCTTGGGCTGTAGTGTCTGAGCCAGCAGTTCCTACAAGGTCTTCGGAAATGCATAGAAAAATTGTGAAAGTTTGGGAAAAGTGCCGTTCAATTCTCTATCATTGTCATGACGAGGAAGTTCTCTTTGAAATGAATGATTTTTTTTTTTTTTACTATGCTTTCAGAAGGCTATCAGTTCTGTGCCAGAGAGTTCTGGCTTGTATGTGTGAAGTTCATCAGTAAAGGGATGTTCATCTCTGAAGCCTCTCCCTAAACGAAGGCACTTGCACGACAAATGACACCATTACAATCATGGGCTTAGAAAGGCACAGTTGTGCCCTATCTCTCATTTCACCAAATAATTCAGCAGTTTTTTTTTACTGAAGGATATGGGACAGTGTCTCAGTAACCTGTGATTTATTGATAATGACGCCTTGCAAAGTAACTCAGAGGATGAATTTAGACATGCAAGGTATAACAATAGGACTAAAATTTTATATGAAGAAATGAAAGTAACACTTAACAGGCTAGGATAGCAAACAGGAGTTTATGATAGGTAGCAAGGATCTGGAAGTGGTTAAGAAATATGTCTTCTTAGTACAGGTATAGCAACCGCCTGTCTCTTCGATGGCAGTCAAATAACTAGAAAAATAAAATTGATGTATTAAATTCGGCAGGTACTAGCTCTCAGATAATGAATGGCAGCTGCCCATTAGTATCCCTCTAAAAGGAAATAGTATTTGTGATAGCTGTATCTTTTTGGTACTCGCCTATAGGGCTACAATAAAGAGGCTAATAAAAAGATTTCAACATAATGTTTAGACAATGCAGATAGCATTGCTATAGAAAACGATAGGTTTGACACTAAGCGACAGTAAGTGAGCAGAGAGAGTGGTCAGGAATAAATGTGAGTTATTAATATTCTAGTTTAAACCAAGAAGAAATGGACATGACAGGAAATGGTGGAAATGGTGTGCATTGAAAAGCGCTCATAATACCTACAAAAAGAAGAGTGTTTACCATGTTATGGCATTAATGCTATGCATACACCTGAGTCACATGCACTGTATGCCATGTGTGGATTATCCTTTCTTTAGGTTGGTCTTTACAGACAGTGCAAGCTATATATCTGGAAATTAGAGTATGT
Source organism: Amblyomma maculatum (assembly GCF_055883805.1). Lineage (NCBI taxonomy): Eukaryota > Metazoa > Arthropoda > Arachnida > Ixodida > Ixodidae > Amblyomma > Amblyomma maculatum. Next base: position 188,757,331 of record NC_139344.1, read on the forward strand.
TTCTCATGTATTTTTTATTGCATGCATAGTTCATCTATGTTTGTTTTTTAATTTCTGCACATGCCTTCATTTTTTTCCTTTTTGTAATGAAATTGCATTCATTCAAATGTAACTAATGTAGATAATAAATAAACTTGAATTTTCAACGACTTTGAAGTCTTCTCTGCATATCATGCCTTCTTCGAGAAAATCAATGCATCGATTGCTTTTACTTGCATAGAAAAGTTGATGCATGGTGTGAAAGCTACAGGTACTGTATGTTCTGCTAAATTTATGAAGTGTATGAGGCTATGCTTTCAGTTCTGATTTTTTTTAACTATATCAGGCAGAAATCTTCACCATTTAGGGTATAGTTTATGGAAAAATTCTTAGTTGGTTCCAGCTAGAGCCAGTTATGTCCAGAATAGCCCCACGAGCTTAACTAGCTGGTCAAAATTTTTGTCCGGTTTAAAAAAAATTTCATTCTTTAAATTAGAACAGTATGGTCGAATGAGAGCAGGCATAATAAAAATGCAGCTTTGATGAATGGTAAACATTTCTGTTATAGTTAGCTTATCAGCTCGGCTTAATTTTCTTTATTTCTTTTTCTTAACGGTTTAATTAATATTGTTAATTAAGTGGACGCAAAACATTTTTCTCTGCCCAGGATATGGTATTGAAGACTGCATGAAACGCCTGAGCTGCAACTAGAAGAAAATATGATGGGCAGGATCGATGGGATCAACTAAGATCCGGAGAGTAAAATGGATATATATGTGCCAGCTGGTGAATTCAATGACGACCCCATCATGAAGGTTCTGTGCATGATCGAGGTAAGTGCCGACGAAACGCCACTTGGATTAAATGATAGCTAAAATGTACCATTTTATTAGCTGCATGGAATTAAGTTGCGCAATATATAGCTATAGACGATCGATAAGCCTATAATTTAGACGATCGAAGTAGCTCCGCAAATGCGCGGTTCGAATGATCACAATTAAAGGTATCGTTCAAAAACAATATTTAAAAGCTCACATCGAGTGCACATAGTAAGTTTGTATAATCATCACTCACATTTCTTTTGCCGCAGCTATATTATAGTGTGAAACAGAACGAGATTCGCGCGCTCTTTCGGCGAAGACTTGCAAAAAAAAAGGTAAATAAATAGCTGGAAAGACTGATTATGCTAGCATAATGAATTTTAAGTGCCCGCTGCTAGCAATTGCCACAACGTACGAGTGCTGGGTACACAAGTTGAAGCAGGCGACTTACCTCGGCCGGCGACGCTATCCACGCCGCCGCGCGCCGCAGCAAAGCTTTTTTTTTTTTAGAGCGCAGCTCTTCGGCGCTCGTTTCTGGGTTTCGCGTCAGCGTCGACCGCGTCGGCCTCGTAACCAGCTCCGCCCCCCCCCCCCTTCACCCCTCCCCCGCCCCCAGTTCGAGCCGGCGCTTCGGCAACCGGAGCCTCGCAGGAAGAGGGGAGGAGGGGTACACTCAGCGGCGAGCGATGGGGGCAGGAGCGCGCGCAGCAACCGGAGAACACGAGGAAAGGAAGGGGGGGGGGGGGGGGCTCGCCGGAGGCAGCGCTAGCAGCGACTGACTGATGCCGCTGCCGCCGCTAGCGAGTCAAGACAACGTGACTGCGTAGAATAATAATAATTGGTTCACAGGAAGGGAAAGGCGCAGTATCTGTCACACTTGTGTCTGTGGACACCTGAACTGTGCCGTAAGGGAAGGGAGGAAGGTGAGAGTTAAAGTTGAAAGAGAGAAAGAGGAGCCGTAGTGGAGAGCTACGGAGTAATTCGCATAGCACACGGACGCCTCTTCGTTTCGCCTCCATCGAAACGCAGCCGCCGAGGTCGGGTTCGAACCCGGGTATTCCGGCGTAGAACACCGTCGCCGCCATGCAGAAAGAGGAGGAGGGGTCCCCGTCTTCCTGCGTGGCAGCGAGGGTGCTCTCCGGTTGCCGAAACGTCGGCTCGCTATCAGCGGATCACGGTGCGTGCATCTTGTTTTCACTCGCTTTACGAGCTAGCGGCGTCAGCGGCATCAGTCAGTCGCTGCTATCTGTTCGTCGCGCAACGTTCCTATGGGCCCACGCGCTGCTTCCCGCAACCTTCCGATAACTCAATTGCTCTCTTCATTTCTCCGACCACAAAGCTTCTTTCATGACAGCCAAGAACTGTTAGTGGAGTGTTTCTTGATGGCATATGTTTGAAAAATTAAAAAAAGTTCTCTGTAATTATACATACGTGTCTTGCTCGAAATCTTTGCCTCAATCTATCGAAAAGGTGAAACAGCTGATAAGCTGCGCTCAAATTTCGCATTAGGAAGTAACGTAATCGTGGGCAATTTTTTCCTTGTATGCTTTTTGCCGACACGATGACATTTTTGGTCACGTGAAAAGTGGAGGCCCCGCCCCTAGACCGATTTGGTGTGAATGTAGCATCACCCGTTCTCGCTGCGCCGTCACCGCCGACGGAAACCGATCGGCGCGCCGCCGCCGCCGCCGTTTTCTTTCGCGTGGTTGGCGCCACCGAGTTATATATTAACTAACTGACAGCGGGCAGTTTAAACAGATATAGAGGATTTTTAAGGCGGAAACCATTCTATACTTCGTCTCACAATATATCTGCAGCACTGCGAAAGGCAGAGGAGCCCTTGCAATTGTGCTCCTAAGCGTCTCTCGCCCCTGCGCACTATAATAGAGAATTGTGCTCCTACTGTCACCCCCACCAATTTGGAGGGCGAGAGGCGCGTAGGAGCACAGTTGCCTATTGTAGTTCGCGTGATCCTGATTGGACCGGGGTGTCTCTGCCTTTCGCAGTGCTGCAAACATCTTGTGAGACAAAGTATAGGCTGGTGGAGCGAAAATCTGCGCGTGATCTGTGCGTTATTGATCTGTGCGCTAATGTGTCATTCGCAAATAGCGGACATGTGATGAGGGAGATTAAGAATGAAAACGATTGATGGTGATAGGTAATGAATAAAAGTTATAGACACCGATAGGGTTAATAACTAATGCTAATGACTAATCACGATGATTAATAATGACTAAAGATCAATTGTAATGACCAATATGTCAAACTACGGCTGGTAATGACCGCACCTGATTGAAAATGAATAAAAGCACTTAGCTATGAGCGGTAATGACTACAATGACTAGGCATGACTAATAATAATTACGAAACGACCAAGATGTCAAGACGACTTGAAATGACTGCCATTCATTGGGAATAAGTAAAATCACCAGGTAGAGACTCATCATGACTGCTAATGACTATGAAAAGACCAACATGTCCAACGAAGACTTGTAAGGACCGCAACTCATTGGAATGAGTAAATGTGTTGTTGTTGTGGCTGTAGGAAGAAGGAAAAGAAAATGCACGGGCCTGCTACTGGCTCTGTAGCTGAGCCACCTCCGCTGCCTTGTGCAGACAGAAGAGAAATAGAGAAGAAGGAAAAGGAAGAGGGAATGAAAGACGGGCGCCGCAACAGCCGTCGTCCACCACCAGCGGTGGCGGATGCAATGACGGCCTACAACAGATAAAAATTCGGTGCCAGGCTAGCCGCCACCGCAAGTGGCGGTGGCCCACCTGTACCAGCCTCATTAGGGGAGATCACTGAGTAAATGGGCTTAGCTTTGAGTGGTAATGACTACAATGACTAGTCATGATTCATCATGACTACGAAACGACCAATAGTCACGACTGAACGACTGAACTGAACTGAAGAGGTCCTCTAATTTTTTTTTTTTCAGTACATCCAGCTGCGCTTAATATTTTGGTTTGCCTTCTTCAATTTCAGTCTCAGGCTTAGAACCAAGTAATTTCGTAGCAAGAGAGAAGAAACAAAATAAAAAAGCCACAAAAGTCAACGACGTGATCAGGGACTCCGACGAAACGTTTTTAGAGGGGACGAGGGGGTCAAGCTTTGCCGTTTTTATTTCATTTTCATATTTTTAATTATACTTGATGTCTACTTAACTTTGTACTTTGTTACTTGCTGCCTAGCAGAAGCTCCTCCACGGATGTCATTGGAGTGAGACAATTTGAAATTCGAAATAAATACAAAAGATGGCTTTTAAAGACAAACACAGAAACGCCGAATGTCGTTTTACTCCTGCCGTAAGTGTACGATAGCTTAATTTGGCCCTCAGTGTTTATATAGTGGCTTTTCTCCCTTCTGGAAGAAGGAGCTCCTTCCAGTAA